>NC_135273.1:10408434-11608434 GCF_051311805.1 Agelaius phoeniceus
GCTGGAGCATCCATGCCGTTCTGTGTGCCTACTCAAAAGACAAGTGGGCTGGGGACAGGGAGAGGGAAGTGGAATTTTAAACTTGCTAGAGGGCTTGTGTGTCTTACCACAAGTAACCACTGTGTGCTACTCATCTGAAAAAACTCTCAGGTCTCTTCTGTATTTACAGAAAGAAATGTTCAGTTCTGCTCCTGTTCAAACAATCTATCAGCTCTGTGTTATTAGATACAACAGTACAGATCTGAGACCATTAGTTAAAGACATAAAGAATCACGCCCAAAGTTGTAAACATAAATTTCTGTGAATTATTTTTTTATTGAAGTATGTTCAAGAGATTTGCATATAGATTAAACCCTAAATATACCAAATGTCAGTCTGTTTACATCCTGATGCCTTTGTGTTGCTGCTGTGAATGGATTGCATTTAGAGCTGGAGCATTCTCCTCATTGCCTTTCTAACTAAAATTCTGCAGCACTGAGGGTTACAAGGGATCCTTACAGGTCACAGACATGCTTGGGAGAGCTTTGACTTGCTGGGACTTTGGTATGAACATGCCACAATTTTAATGTATGTTGCCTGGAAAGCTAATGAGGCTCCATCTGGAGACTTATAACTGATTACAGGCTCAATTATTTCTCCTACCTGAGCAGGTTAGTCCTTTGTTCATACTCCTATAAAAACAACAGCAGCAGTAACACAGTGACATCTCCTCCTCAGAAGGAGAAGTCTTTTGCTGGAAGCAGTTATTCCATGGACTTGTATCCCACGCAGGCAAGTGTCTTTTTCTTTTTTTTTCCTTTTTCTTTGTCTTTTTCCCCTCTAAATTTAATTTCTTGGGCATTTTAAATGCCTCTTCCCTCAAGGTGATCTTGTAGTGGTTAGCAGTTCATCAGGATGGATGTACAGATGATATCGATATCCTTGCCTCCACAGATGGGGCAGTCTAATCTAATAGCTGAGGCACCTGAGGGGTCAGAGCTGTGGGATAATTTAGAGTGATCATTTCTAACTAAAATGTGATAGCACTGAAGGAGAAAAAAAAACCTTATGGAGCAAAAGGTAAAAAGTGCATTTGAGTTGTTTGTATGATGCTATAACAGTAGGAATATGCCCACAAAACCTTGGTGACAGAGCCTGGCTGTCAAGGAAAAGGATTTGAAATCTGCCTTGTAGACTCACTATTTTCTGCTGCAATCCTCTTGTTTTATCTTTCTGTCTTCATCTGGAAAGGAGGAAATGAGGCTATAATCTGACAAACAGAGGTTGTGCACAGCACCTGGTCTGTATGAGGTCAGCGCTCTGTGGATGCCTGGGTCACAGGAGTGAGGTTGAGCAGAGCTGATCATGGCACCCTGACTATGTGGAGCAGCTCAATGCAGGATTTGTAAACCAGAGGGAATAGAGAAAGTTCCTAAAAATGTCTTGTGAATTCACTTGTGAATTTCTGTTGTTGTGTTTCGTCCTCCATCAGTTTGAGGGCTTGCTTCTTATGGGCACTTTTATTTTGCAGAGTACCAGTTGTAACATTTTTCTTCCTGTCCCTGTTGCTTTAATCCCATGAGCAGTAGCCAGCCCATTCTGGTGACCAGGCTCCTCTCCAGTTCAATAGGGATGGAATATCACCACTTCTGCAGTGAATTGGGCTGGGCCTGTGTCAGCCTCTCTGCTGGATGATACCAAGATCACTGAACCATGGCAGGCTGATAGGGTGACAGGCTGCACTTAGCAGCTTCAGCCATGCAGAAAAATCTGGAAGATCTGTGTCAGTGAGGGAGCAGGGTCTGCACCATGATGAGACAACAGATACAGCCAGATGGTGATGGTGGTGATGATGAGGATATTAGGATCTGTGTCCTGCTTCACAGGAATGTAAGAGTGGTTTTTGACTTGCTGGGGACTGGAGGAAACTATTCTGTGCCAAGAGTAAGTGCTTTGAAAGAGCTGAAAAAGTTTTCCTTGCTTGGCTAAAACATCCATCTGAGATGGTAACTACCTATGCCTGGCTCCTGCAGACAGCCAGAGAAATGTCCCCAGGTCTTCAAGGCAGCTGTGAAATGAAAACTTTCTCCTAACAGATGATACATTCCCCCTATTAGTTACAGCCCGGTGGCCACTGTCAAACACATACTAATTATTTCTCTATTTCTTTTCTTTTTAGCACCTGCAAGAAGCTTTTCCCTTCCATAAGCAGCTCTTTATTGACCAGCAGTTTGTTATTGATTTCTATATTCAATAAAACCCGTGGTAAATGAGGACATTAAATTACTTTAGAGCTCTCACTTTTAAAAATGCAAGAGAAAATAGGACACCATGATGTGTTATGTTAACAAATGCAAGATAGGAGGAGAAACTTTGCTGGAGTGGACTGCCTGAAATTTATCTGGTCTGGTTACAAATAGACAAAATTTGTTCATTACATGTGTGAGTAGATGTGAATACATGTGCACAGAGAATCATGTGTAGTGTACATGATTTTCCTCCTGAGAGAACTAACTGTAAGTTGTCTCTCATTTGAAGCCCAAACCTATTCATTCTCATTTGGATGAAAAATAATTTGTGAGGCCAAATTATGACATTCATTAGGCAGAACTTTGAGAACAGTATCTCAGTCTGCTATCAGACCAGTCATGAGGTGTGATGTGGGGCAGGGCTGGGGAGTAAATCCAGTTTAGGTTATGACACTGGTGCCTTTTGTTCCCTGGGTAAAATGAGGCCTTTCTTTTCCTCAAGTTTCCTTTCTAAGTGATTCACAGTTCAAAGTCCCTCTCTAGAGCATCTGGACTGTGCTTCATTTTCTGTATGATTTTGTTTTTTCTACAAACAGGGAGATGAAAAGTGGGTCAGGTAGTGTAAATGCAACTAAGCAATTTGCTCAATGGGCAAAGTCAACTGCAGGACAGGGGTATCTCTGGGGGCCACCCTGAATGCATGCCCCTTACTTCCAGTAAGTTTAGGACTGGAAAAAGAAAAAAAAAACCAACAATATTGCTTTACCCTCTGCTTTATTTTTTTCCTTTTAGCACTCTGACAAAAAATATGCAACTCCTGATTCTTCTTCCATGCTTGTGGTAGTCAGGACAAATAGATTTTGAGCACGGTGGAATTACATGGTAATGGGGGTAGGGAAACATGATTCTTTTTTTCCTGCTCTGGTACTCTGTAATTCTCCCCAGCCACTGGATTCTTAGATTTGAGTTAAGGAACCAGCTGTAGAGTTAAGGAACCAGGTCTGTAGTGACCTGGCTTTGCTGCTACACAGAAGTGGGGATGAAGAGTGGGGTTTGTGCCCTGGTAGCTCCACAAGCTCTGCAGCCCCAGCACGCTTTAACCCCTGCTCCTAGGGCTTACACTGCTTCTCCATCTTTCCTTGAACTGGAACCTTGAGCCTTTTGGGCCATTTGTCATTTTTTATGAACACACCAATTCACTTGCCATGCTCCCACACTTCTTCCTCCCGGCTCTCTCTCGGTCCGTTTGGTTGATTGCCGCACACTCCTGTTAGTGCCGTGTTGGGCTGCTGATGGATGTTTAGTAACTCTCTTTAGTAGACTTGTTCTAAAAAAAAAAAAAAAAATACAGTGCTAAGAATTTCTGACACAGTGAGCTGAAGATATGTATTTCAGGGTGAAGCCCCGCTCTTGGCCTCCTGCTCTCTCATTGACATGGCACGATGGGATTGACAATAGAAATTTTTGTTCTGTGTCCCTGCATTAAGGTGAGTTAAACAGGGTTGGGTGTTTGGCAGTTAATTATAGTTTAGCAATCCTGCTTTGTGATGATTGGAGCAGCTCTGCATATAATAGATGTACTCAGGTAATTACCTTGTCTGTTTAAAAAGGCCTCATGGACAAATAAATTTCTCATTCTATTTTTTTCCCCTCTTTCTGAGAGGAGGGCGGGAGAGGAATGCTGAGCAAACAGGGGGTGTATTCTGACGGAGCCCTGACCTACATCACACACAGCCTGGCACACAGGCATGCAGAGGAGCTGGTCTGGCTCTCTCCTGTGCTGGGGTGGTGTGGTCAGACCCAGGATTCCCACCCTGCAGTATCTTCACGCTGCAACTGCACTAAGTAATAGCAAAACCTTTTAATGGGTTACGCTCGCTGCTTTCATGATATGAACCCGTCAGGCTCCATTTCCTTCCCACACATATCGTGCTGTTTTACAGCTTTCTCATGCCTTGGATGAGAATAAGCTTCCTCTTGCTCTCAGCTTCGGCTGGAGAACTATTTTATCTCTTGCTTGCAGCACTCCTGGGCAGAGAGGCTTGGCCAGCAGCTCCCTGCTGGCACTGGGGCAGCCCCACCGTGCAGGGGGATGAGAATGGCAGCAGCAAGGAGGACTCTGGGCTGCTGACCCACTGTGGGCAGGGACAAAACCACACAGGGCTGGGTCTGCGAGCACTAAATGGGGTCAAACTGCTCCTGCTGAAATGATGGCTCTGCTGGTGGTGCGCGGAAATTGCTCCAGGCTGGGTTTAAAAGGGAGGGAGCTCCTTTCTGCCGTGGGAGGGAGCAAGTGCCTCGCTGTCCGAGGTTACCTTTGAAAGGGCTGACCTGTGCTGGCAGGGGCTCAGATCCAGGCTCACTCCCATCCTCTGGGTCAATGGCACTGCTGAGCAGCAGCAGAAGTCATTCACAGAGGATGCTTTGATGCACACCTCGTGTCTTACACCTGTGGCACCATCCATGTCGTGGGTTGCCAAGAGAGTGGATCGGCCAAAAAGCTTCTGCTAATTAATGCAATAAGTCATTTTCTACATTCAGTGTAGCCACAGATACAATATTTTACATCTGGGACTAGAAGAAATCATTTGCTGGAATTTCTTTCCTTATGATTAAATTTCTAGTCTTGAAGTCTCCTTAGGAAAAGGAGTAATTATGAGAGGTCATTTGTCAAAAAGGGTTCATGCGTGTGATTAATTTACTTCACTTCAGCAAATTACGATGTATCAGCTGGAAGATGAAGACTATTTGTGTGTGCCTCGCCCTAAGCAATACATGGGCCTAGGCTAACATTGATTTACATAATAATACATTTCTATGCATGAATTTTCAAAACTGTAATGAAAAGCTGGAGATTTTTCTGGAATCACTTTTGTTTTTTGTCAATTACTGTTCTATTACTGTACTGATACTCTATTACAGAGCTCAAACTGTAACCTGGCAGTATTTCCTAAAGGTGGTAGTGCTGTTGTTTAAGTTAACCTTCCCTGTAAGATGCTTTTCAAGCCATATCTTATTAACAGATGAGGTTTTGCCCCCAGCTGTCAAATATTTCATCCTTGGTTTCATAAAGTTTCTCTGTCCAGAGAAATTCTATGTCATATATAGACTAAAATTTTTACTCCAATTTATTTTGATCCCCTACTTGTAACAACACTCTTGTCAATGTTTAATACTGAAGAAGTTTTTCTCATTTCACTAAGTTTATTTTGATGATTCTTATGTAATATATGTAATGAAATGCCTTGTGCAGGGTCATTCTGGGACAGTTGTGCAGTGAATGAGTGAAGGCACCATCAATCCAGTTCCGCTGAGTTCACAGAGCTTTTGGATCTGTTCCTAACTTTGTCCAACTCAATTGACTTCAAGAAATTCCTGTTGTTCCTTGATGTTAGAAGTTCATACAGTTTTCCCCAAGACTTTCCTTTATGTGTGGTTTAATTGCAGAAGGGGGAATGTTGGTGTGTACAAACACACACATGTGTATATATGTGCGCACACACAAGTTTTCTACACTTAAAGTGTTTCAAACAGACTGGAGAAAAAGCTAGGTTAAAGTGGAAATCCCAATTCCACAAATATCTGATTTATTCCACTGATATCTGATTGATACATAGCCTTATACAATGTCCTTTTAAAATTTACATTCTTTACAGCCATCACAAATACTGCATTTTGCTCCATGTGTGCAAAGAATACTCCAGACCTGTCAGCAACCTGTGAGATCATTGCTGGAGCCTAATAAACCAGCAGTGCTGTCCTCTTGTTTCAGGTGACCCACTTGAGTCCTCAGGTCAGAGCAGCCCTTGGAGCTGCCAGGAAGGCCAGGAGCCACCATCAAATGGTTCATTTTCAGTGGACTTGGAGCCATACTGATAATGGGAGACATTATGCATTTCTAGCATGTATTTTTTTGTCTTTCAGAGTGTGGTTTTATTGCTCTTATGTATTTTTATTGCAGCAATGACTAAATACCCTCCAGTACTGGGAGATGACCCAAACAATGTACATTCTAATAAGTAAAACAGAGGAAAAGGGAATATGGTTGTGCATATTTTAAGATGGTGAACTTACAGCAAATTTAAGTGGCCTTTCCAGTATTAGGTAAAAAGTGAATAACGAGCAAGGAATACACTGAGATATCCAGAGTCTCAGGCTGGAATTTTAATCACAAGACCATCTTTCCTGGTCTAGTTGCTCCTCAGAAGTAAGAAATTTGCCAGTGCATTTAGACAGCTCAGGGCAATTTTGTTCTTGTCACTCCATAAAGGAAAGTATTTGCATTCAAAGACTTCCCTTGCGTGGGCAAGTGGTGGTTTGGATGGGAAGAGGGATCTCAGCCTAGGATTTTTTTTGTATCATTCTCCCTGAATTTTCCATACAGGAAATGGAAAGTTCTCCCAACCCTGTGGGGCTTGCCTCTCCGTTATAAGGATTAAAAACGCAGCAGTGTTGAGTCCTTATAGACTGATGAGGTTTCACCTGCTGGAACTACACCTTCCCTGTGCCAAAGTACCTGTACTTCTCGGAAAGACAGCACTTACTCCTGCTTTAGACCAAGGTACTGTGCTTATACTGAAATGCCATCAATGAAACCTGGGCCAGAAGAGACTCCCTAGGTTTTCCTGTAATTGCCCACTTCACCTTCTGAAATGACCACTACTGGATGCAGTAAAAGGCTCCTCTGTCACCTTTGTTCCTCCTGCCCCAGCCCTTGAAACAACCACAGGAGATGAGCAAGAGGATGGGGAAGCTTCAGGCAGAACATTTTTGGGACTCAGAGCAGCTGTAGCTTGTCAAGCAGGGTTGTGAGATGTGGCTAATCTTCCTTTAAACTTCTCCAAGCTCAACCCAAGTGGGAATTAATTGAAAGTGTTGATGATGTAAGGTCTATTTTACTCATCATTTGACAGCGATGATGCCAGGTTTTATTATGAAATAATTTTGTACCACTTCCGAGTTGATTGGCTTTAGGACAGGACACCTGATGGGAAGGGCTTAGGATTTGATTTCTCTTGGTGAAATAAACTTCCACATCCTGCAGGGTCAGAAATCACATGCATAAAAAGTGCTGCCTAGGGCTTTCAGCTCCTCTCTTTGAGCAGAAAGGCCAAGAAAAAAACATGCACTCGTGTGTGGGAGGCTGAGAGGATTTATCAGAGACAGGTTTGAGCTCTGTAAAGGTGAGGACTTCCAGGGACTTTCTTCCAAGGCAGTTACCAGCTCCTGCTCAGTCGAGTCAGAAAGAGTTGCTAGATGACAGTGGCCTTTTCTGGTGCAGGAAAAGAATGTTTCCCTGTTTATTGCTCTCCCTTTTTCATGAAGCAGAAGCCAGGTCAATTAGTTGGAGGAGGCTGGAAGCCTGCTGGGAAATGTGCAAAGCTAAAACCAGTGGTAAGAGAGTACTTAGATAAACTGCTGAATGTGCGCTCGTTAACATGGAACAAAAATGCTTAAGCATGAGTTTAGGCATGATAAGCTTAAGGGACTTGTTAAACTACATAAAACCTAGGGCTGCACAAGCACTCTATCTTTCCTTGGAACAAAGATGACTGTGAAGATACCAAGCAGACAACGTTATTAAAGTTCATTTGTTGCTTAGTTGTATCAATCATACTATTTCTTGACATGAAAAAGTGCAAGATGTTTCAGGACTTTTTGGTTTATATTTCTCACACCTTAGAGGCTCAACATGGAAGTAAAACTTTGCCTTTTGAAGCAAAGTGTATGAACAAAAATACAAAAATCCACAGTAAGGATTTTCGAAAAGTCTTTTGAGGACATCATTGAGCTAATGACAGGCTCAAAGGTTTTCAATTTCCACTATAATTTTTCAGATGGAGGAAATATTATTAGTTCAGAGATGACTGAAGTCCCAACATTATTGCATTATTATTTCACCTAATACAAATCCAAGATCCCTGTAATCCTCTTCTATCCCTTTCCTCAACAAACAGGAAGAGCAGACAGGGGTGGTTGAGATCTGCAGTTATGAGCAGGCACAGAGCAGCGGGGTTGGGAATTCAGTAATTCAGTGTCTGTGCAGCTGTTAGCAGGAGGCTGTAGGCAGTGCAGGAATCCCATGCTTTTCCCCCTTTTCCTGGGAAGGTATATCCTCATCTGACTGTGAGTGACTGGATCAGTGCTTTGCTGTCCAGGATACTTCACAGGTGAATTGTTCTGCCTGCTGCTGCGGCTCTGGGGGATGAGTCAAACAGCCCTGCCTGGCTGGGCCAGTCCCAGAGGGGGCTGTGAAAAAGCAGCTTGTTTTCAGGCCAGCAGATGTAGCAAATGAGGCATTCATTGGATGGTGATAAAGCTGGAAAGGATCACTATGGACAGACCATTGGGAAAGTCAACAGGTTCAGCTGGACCCTTAACACGAGAATCGTGACACTGGATTGCACCTGACTTCTGGGGCTGCTGAAACCAAACCAACACAGCCAAACAAACAGAAAGTATGCAAAAAGAATTGTTACTAAAGTGAGGAACAGAGACAACAGAAGTTGTTTACCAAAACAGAGCAAAACAGTCTCAAAACAAAATGAAACAGCAAATATGTTTGTGCATATATTCCAGGATGTTCCCTTGTGTGCTCACTTCTCCTGCAGCCTCACCTCTGCTACTTAGATGATGGCACATGATCTTATCAGGAAAGGGAATCACACACCTGTTGGAAGTCATCATCAAATATCTTCACTGTGATATATTACTGTTCTGAAGGCAAAGATATACTATGACAGCAGTGCCTTCATTTTTATCTTTAAAATAAATAAAACATTTATGGAGTAATATTTATAGGCTTGCAATTTTATCTTATTTCAGTTACCTGCAGTACAGAAAAAAACTGTACCCTCCACGTTATGCACCAGGAGGACTTACCTACTCATGATCAGAAGAGACATTTGTCTCTTTTATTTCCCAGTAAGCTCATAAAATTGCAAATATTTTGGTCTGCCTGCTAAGTCCCTATGTAAAGAAATGTGTGCATATTTGTATTTAGAGTTGACTGAGTAATTGGAAACAAATCATTTATTTAACACATTTTCCTTCAGCTGAATCTACAAAGAAATGCAGCATAATTGGGAAAGCAGCTTTGTGCCTCCCAACACAGAGAGCCTTTGAGTAGGATTGATGGAAAAGTTGTCAGAAAGCAATTTCAGAAGAAAGTGTCCCTATCAAAAATCAAGGAATGAAACATGTTTTCTGTTTTTCTTTCATTCAAGCAAAAGGCTTTAATGAATTGTCATTTTATTAATTTTTTTTGAAAAAAACATTATGAACAGAGGAGTGGGAAGCAAAACCAAACAATTAATTTTCAAAGGCTGGGACAAGGAGCTGTTGCACCAAGGCAGAGGGGACCCAGCTCTGTAGTGAAACTCCAGACAGGCTGTAATGTCCTGGGGTTTGGGACAGGATTTGGATCCCTCCTGTACAGTTAGCAACCTGCCAGCCACTTGTAAGAGATCCTCACACATCTCTGATGGGCATGCGACACTTGGCTTGGAACACTGCTTCTCTCTGGTAAAACACAGCCCTGAGGAACACCTCCCACAATACTCAATTAATTATAGAACTGAAGAAGAATATATTTGAGGAGCCACCTTACATCATCGGTGTCTAATGACAGAAAACCCAGCTGTTACTTTAAAGCACTTCTCAGCTCCAGTGGATCATATTTTACTGGAAATTAAAACTCTCCATCTCACACCAACAAATATCTGCTGTTCTTTGATAACAGGGTCACTCTTCTGTTTCACTGCCAAAAACTGCTGCAGGAATTGTTGACTGTATGGTCTTATCAAGTTGCTAAATGTGGAGCTCCACAGTGAGTGCACAGGATAAATGTGACTGCTAATTCAGTATCTCTGCTGGTTTTGAGCTTCCTTCATGTTGCCTTTACCTGGTCATGGTCCTTCTCATCTGAACAATATCACTTCATTACAACAGGAAAAATTTAAATATTCATATGCTTGGAAAAAAGCTTGGCATTGAGTGTTTTATGCATCTCACTGTAAGTTATTTGCCATGCACTCCATTGTCTTAAAAATTTATTTGGAATGATGATTATGATAATATCTCTAGGGGTGCATTTATCATTCATGCTTCTGAAGTGAATCCTGTGGAAAACAAAAGTTGACATATCTGTTTCCCTGTTCAATTAGCAACATTAGCTGCTCTTAAAATATTAATCTTACAAGATAAATTGCAAAAGAATTTGTGGAAAGAAGACTGTCCAGAGTTACAGGGATGCAGGAATGCAAAATCTCTTTGCAATGGTGCTGTAATTCAGAGAGGAAATATTTTTAACAACAAGCATGCTGCAGTTATTTGATACATTTTTTCTTGGGGTTACAAGCATCTCACAAGCCTCAAATCAGTGCTCATGTTCTCCTTAATGTTACAAGGCCACATAGAGACAAATGATTGATTGCAGATGGCTGGCAGGATCAGAGGAGTTATAGAAAGTCAAATCTGCACTCCTTGTCCATCAAACTCCCTTTTCTTGCATTCCCTGCTCTATTTATCACTTGGAAATATGCCTGCTCACTTATTTCACCCCAACCTGCTCTTCATCCCTTCCACTTGTGGGACTTTCTGGGAACCTATTCAGTTGACTTTGCAGAGGGTATTCAGGGACACGGTCCCTGTGTGGGACACAACTGGGATGCCTTGCCCACAGCTGGGACATCAAATATGAAATTTGCTGCTCAGGATGTGGGGACTTCAGGATGTGGGGATTTCAGGATGTGGCACTTTGAAAACCAGATTGCTTATTTATAAGACCAAAAGTGGAAGCACTTTGCTTATATTAACACTGCTGTAAATTAGTTTCATTGTCTTAGGCATGGCTTGAATGTATTCTGTGAGTGCCAGATATGCAGGAGCCACTTTACTTGGACACACACACCCAACTAGTGGTTGGCAGCAGTGCTATATGATTTATGTGTTCTGAATTCCCATGCTTTCACTAGAAAGGAGTGACCAGCACCCTCAGCATTTGAAGACACAGCCAATGACAAAATCAAGGTGGAATTACTGAAATTTGGGTACTGTTTTCAGTTGCATTTGGTGGAAGCATGGCAATACTCAGGCTCCAGATGCTGAAAGCAATGTCTCAGTGCTGACCCAGATGGTCACTTTGCATCTTTATATTCCTTCTTCCTTTATCTGTTGTCTTACCAAGGAAAGCACTGAGGGCAAGGAACATATTTTCAATCTGCATTTGCAAATGATCCAATAAGGGCATGGCTTATGAATGAGCCCTTGAGGCACTGCTGCAGTAACATAAGTGGTAAATAACAATAATTATGATAATAACGGAGATTGCATCTATTAGCAGAGACACTAATAGAGTTCTAATAAGAATCACAACTGGGTGATGCTTTTTAATCAGAATTAATGACGTGTGTTGAAATATGTTGTAGCAGGCTGCCATTGATTCAGCAGCTGTGTCTCTAAGAGAATCTCAGATTTTTCTCTAAGTACATTCTGGCCAAAGGTAATTAGTTAGAATACTGACAAGGAAATTATAAGAAGTTACACTTTCCTTTGGGAGAAAAATCTATCTATCTATCATCTATCTATCTATCTATCTATCTATCTATCTATCTATCTATCTTTCTATCTATAATCTATCTTTTAATCTATTATCTATTATCTATTTATTACTTAGTGTTAGAATGGACATGTGAATGCATTATTTGCCACTAGAACCATCAGAAAATTTTGATACATGTGTCGCTTTTCCAGGTGTGTACCCATGCATCAAGCACAAAATATTTAGGTATTTTACCACGATGTCATCATCCTCCTAAAACACTGAAACATGGGTTACCTTGAAAGTGGTGCTAACAGAAGCCATGCATTAAGCAAATAACTGTCAAGATCTTATATGTCAAAGTAATTGCCTATGATCAGTAAAAAATAGTTGTTGTAAATACAAACCCCCATTTTACCACAAGCTGACCTACATCTCATGACTTAGTACAAAGCTAAAGAGAGGGATACCTCACAGCAGTATGGGAGCCAAGAATTCCTGTGTTTCCTGCTGAATCTCACTGCTCACTCACTCAGTAGCCTGTCAGCACTCATGGCACTGTTAAACTCCAGCATCAGTGGAAGGTGACTGTCCTTGACTCATTTACCCTTCCTTCCTCAGGGTCTGTCACCTGGTTTTGAATGGAGAACACAAGAACACAACAACAACAGCTCCTCCATGTGTGAGCACCCAGTCTCTGGCAGGATTCCCCTCTCCGTGCGCACTCTGTCATCGATGGATCACAATGCCTCTCTGCTAATGAGCAATCATGAGTTTCTTGATGTAAATCTCCTTGCATCCCTCCTTAATGATACCGAGTTTGTTATGATCATTGTTCTTCTGACATCCCATCTATTATGGCACCATTTATTTAGCGAGCTTTTCTTTTTTTAAAAAAAAAAGAAAATAATTATTCCACTCTGTTCTTGTTCCAGATGGCTTCTATAATTAGTTTAATACTTTTGCAGATGTTGTATGAAAACTTCAGGATGTGAGCCAACAATGGGGAGATGAAGCTAATGAAAGTGAGTTTTCAGCTGATTATTCACAATGCAGAAATAAGTATATTCTGTGTGTCAACTAAGTGCAATGCAGAATGCAAAGCATGTATCTGGAGCATTTGGTTGCACCAAATGGTGTGTGCTGTGTCAAAGTCTCTGGCTTCAGGTCATGTTCATGTCCCATGTTTCAGGGGACAGGAGGCAGGGAAAGGCCATCTTCCTTTCAGCTCAGAATACCAGGGTGCCATGATCAAGAACAAGACTGAAGACTCTCATTTCCAGTCCTTAACTGCTAACCATTTTTCAGCCTTACCTGGGTCATTTCTCTCCCTGCTCCAGTCCCCAGAAAGGAGGATGTCCCTGCTTGGTTTTCATGTCTGCTTTCTTATACTTCACTGCTTTTACAACAGCTGCACCACAGAAGCAGACATCCTGCCCTCCATTCATATGGTAATGAGATTATCACATATTTGTTAATTTTTTGTGATGGCAGTTATTTCATTAAGGGCAATTATTCATTCCCCTTTTGAATTTAGATTGCAATAAAAAAAAAAAAAAAGAAAAATAAACAGAAAAAAAAGATACTTGAGAGAACCTCTCTTGCATTGGAAAACAGTGTTTCCCTCTGAAGAACACCAGTATCCAATTATAAGCCCTCCTGGATAGGTTTCAATGTTAATATCCTTGGCTGAAAATGCTTGGTGATTAATAGCATTGACTGGCTAGTTAAATACACGATCAACCTGGGAGCAGTCATGCTTCTCAAGTAACAACAGTAATTGACAGAATGTTCAGCAAATAAAACTAGTTTAATGCTGTACTAATATATAATTAAAATACCTGTAACTCTTTCCCCCAGTGGGGATACAATGCTGCCACAGAAATGCCAAGCGTTTCAGTTTAAAAAAAGGTACCAGGTTTAAAAAGCCTGATTTTCTTTCTGGAGCCTCCCTCCCCCTCCACCCCATAAATAGCCAGGGTGGTAATTTTGCATTCAGAGGTGCCAGCAAACACAAGACCATTTCAGTTTACAGTTGCTCCCACACATTGTGCCTGCAAACAGAAGGCGATGTATTTTTAAAGAGCTGCTTATCGGCATCCTCCCTCTCTGCCTGAAATGTATCCCACCTCCAGCTCAGGAACATGAATTATTTACTGCTGAGCAAAAAGTGGGGGCGTTTAGCCACGACACCCTGATGGTGAGAGTGGAGAACTCAGCCTCTCCTGTGCATTGCTGCCCCTCCTGCTGGGCTTGCTGGTGCTGGCTGAGCACTGTGGAGGGCTCTGGGCAGGCTGCCCGTGCCCCACAGCGCAGGGATCCTCCTGCTCCTATGGAGACATTGGCTTAATACCCTTCAGACTCATTGTCCTGCCTGCAATCTGCCCCCAGCCCTCTCCAGGCACATCCTAGCAGGGATTTTCTGGCAATGCACATTCAAATGGAGCGCACGTCTGGAGCCGCAGAGCTCTGCAGCCTTGTGGTCCAGATCATTCCCCATCCCTGAGAACAGGAGCAGAGAGGAGACATTAACCCTGTATCCGTGCACTACACTGAGCTGCCTGACCCAGAAGGGTGATAATCTCCTTTCTCTTCCTGTAGGCAGCACATCTCCAGTTATAGCAGAATTACGACGTGTAGCTCCTCCAGCATTGCTGGCACTGCAGCAGATATTAATCAATGTGTGCTATCCATTGAACTATTTGTTTTTCCCAGATATGTTATTAACCTTCTTTCCATCAATCCAGTGAGGGCCAGGAGTGTTTGGAAGTATGTGTGTGTTCACTGCTTTCACAAAGGGTATAGTAAAAAAATTAAAACTCTATAAAACATCGGGTCGGAGTCACACCAGTATAATTCTGCAGCTTGTGAAAAGACCAAAGGGGTGCTGGAGTCCAGCCCTACCTATAAAAAGCAATAAATATGTGCTGAATTTTGGACTTCTGTTAAAACAGGAAAAAAAAGAAGAAATTAAAATAATTACCTTTATTAATTAAATAAGTTTATAGAGCAAAACCATAACCAGAAATAAAACGATAGCACAGGACTATTAATACCAATATTTTGTAGTATGGAAGTAGAGGAACCAGGAGCAAGGGATGGGAGTATCTGAAATCTAAATGCTGTGCAAAAATAGGATGAAGCATGAGTCCTGTCCTAAAGACTTCATAGTCTTTGAGCAGAAGAAGAGGGATTTTTCTCATATTTTTTCGAACTAGAAAACATGATTAGGACGAAGTGACTTATTAGAAGTTAGACAGAGAGTCTGTAGGATACCATGAATTATCTCCAAGTGTTGGGAATTGTCTGCTCTTTTAAAAGATAGGCCCCTCTTTCTCTGGAGAAAAAAACTGACTCCAACAGAAATAACTCAGCAAGTGGAGAGGACATGCAGGAATGCAATGAAGATAAATTGTTGCAATAATGGAAATTAAGAAATTTGATTGATTTTATACAGTGATAATCTCATTAAGGCTTTCTCTTACTGTTAAATCTTTATATTGCCCAAAAAGAGAAAAAAAATAGAAATATATATATCTGCTCACACATATGTGAAAATAAGTCAGAATTGCAAAGTATTCTCCATTTTATAGCAATTTCTATCTCAAAACAACTCCTTTCCTCTCTTTTTATCATCACCATTCCCTGGCTGCTGCTTGGGTGCTCTGTGCAGCACCGTTACAGAGCTGACACCTGTTGTGATGCATCTATTCTTATAAACAGGCCTATCTTTAGTACCAGGCAGTGCCTTTTTTTCTTATGTTCACATTGTTGTTTTCCACTGGTTTTACTTTTTAAGGTAGAAAAAGGCAAAAAAAAAAAAGTAATCAAAGAACTTTGCAGCCATTTTGCAGAGAGTTACTTGATTATGAGTGTGCTGGATCTGGTGGTGAGAGGGGCAAAGCTGTAGACCCAAGTGTGAAGGAGATGTTGGAACAGTTTTCTTCCCAGAAAATTTTTCTTCATGATCCAAATTAAAATAATGAGCACAAAAAAGCTTTAGAGGAATATTTTACCAAGACACTTTTGTAGCAATGCCTTTCATGAGCTCAGAGTGTGGTTTAAGCAAACAGTTTAATCTTTGGCTGTAGTTCTAATGCTTCCTAACTCCCCGGTCCAGATCCACTGCTTTTAAAGAGCCCTCTGGAGATTTTACTGACAATATTCCTAGGCTGACAAATCCTTTGTGCACTTGAGCACACTGATCTGCTCATTTGTATCTTCTTTCCTAGAATCCCAGAATAGTTTTAGTTGGATGGCACCTTAAAGATCATCTTTTTCCCACTCCACACTGCCACAGGCAGGGACACCTTCCACTAACTGAGGTTGCTGTAGTTCAGATCCCAGTGAAAATGGTTATTTATCATTTTCATGGGCTGGCACTGGGGACCTTTCACTTGCCACCATCATCAAGATGAGGAGTCATCCCAGAGTGATTTGCTGCAGGTATTTGTGGAATTGCTGCAAGCTTGAGAACAAAATGAAAAACATGATGGCAGGTGAAAATAGCGAGGCTGATCAGTGTCACTCTCCTTCAAGTCTGACTAGCTGGGGAAGTTTTGTCTGAAAATCCTCCTGTTGGCTCAGTATCACCTTTCTAATGAAATCTGGTGTATGATACTGAACTGCTGGTGACAAGTGATCCTTTTTAATGCAATTTTAGGCTCAGTGTACAGCCTTGCAAAGCCTCTGATTGCCTAGCACTAACTGCACAGTTCACTACCTCTTTAGATAGGCATTTTGGGCACTAAAACTCTCGATGCTCCTTATCTATACAAAGCATTCTTCAACCACCAGATAAGAATTGACTGTAAGGCAGACCCACAACATCCATTAGTGATTTGAGTCCTGAATTATCTGAATGGTTGAACCATTTTTAATGATGCAAGGGGACTTGGCTAAGAGGTTAGGTCAAGGCTGATCCTAAACTTTGAGGTAAGCAGCACTCATGTCTGAATTTCATTGCTTCAATATTGACTTTATGGGCCATATGATGGCTCCTAGGATGCATTATTCTCTCTTTCACGTTGGACTTGTTCTACAGTTAATGGCTTAAGGCTTTTGAGTTGGCACTTTAGCAGAGGTGACTGCATTTCTTTTCACATGGCTCATGAACAGACAATCAGAGAACTGAATAATAGAGCTCATGTTCTGTAGCCATGACCTTTCTGAGGGAAAAAGGCTTGGCATGTTAAACAGCTTTTAGGGATAGTTTCTTTTAATGTGATATGAAGTGTTTCTAAGAGTCATCTACACAACCACAGGACTGGTTTTGTGGTTGAATAATTCACCTGAATAAAAAGCCTTTGAAACTGAGGAGCAAGTGTGTATGGACCCACACGTGGCAAATGGCCCCTAGAATCAAGCTAAAATCTGAGGTTCAGTACATTCAGATCAAAAATGGACGTTCTGCTACTGCTTTGGCTCAAGCTACATCAATTCCCTGTCTCTTCTAAGATGAAAATATCAGAATTAGGACATGATTTAACATCTCTAACTACTACAAAATTGTGCATTGTGGTGCTTTTAATGTCATGAGCATGAGATCTCCATAAGACCTTCTGCTCAGATAGCAGACTCAAACTTTTCTACCAGGAGAAAGTCAGCAGACCAAAATGACACAACCCATAAAGAGAAACTAAGGATAGAAAAAGTGACATGGTTTTATACTAATCTGAATTCAGCAGAAGAGATGAATGAACAAATGGAGGGACCTTAAAAAAAAAAAAAGAGCAAGGTTCTGGTATTTGAGAATTTTACATTATGGGAAGGTTGTTTCATAACCTAGGAGAGAGATTTGCTCATGGACCAATTAAAAGCTGAAGCTTGAAAATTGTTTAGTGTTATGTATAATTACTTTCCCAACTATATCAGGAAATTATTTAAATGCAAATTAAACTATGCTGCCAGAAGGTAGATGTATAGCACTGAATAGAGCTGTTTTAGAAAACAATGCAATTTTAGGAAAATTACCTCCCTTGTCCTGAAGAAAAAGCAACTGCTGTGGAGTCAGTGGTACAAATAATGTATTGGTAAGATCAGTTAAACATTGTTATTCTCCAGGACCTGAGCTGCTATAAAACTCCAAAAATGAGTAACAGAGGTTACCTAAGCAAGTCTGAAAGGAGACTTTAGAAGTGAAACAATTTCCCTGGATTTTTTTGTAAAACAAGGCATACACCACTTAACTCCTGCTGGTTGGGAGGGTGGGTGGAAAATTGGGAAGGTTTTAAAGCTTAAAACTGTTTTCTTTTGGTTCCCAAAGCTAGAGGCTTTGTACATGGCAGCCAGCTTGGTGTAACTTTGCAACAATCCTCCAGAGCTGTTTGCATTTTAATTGGGGGATTCCAGTAGAATCCACCAAGGTCCCATGGTGCCTCTCTGAGCCACGTCCTGAAAGCCACAGGAGGTCCTTCTAGGACCTTCAAAGGGAGGAGAAGGATAAAAAAACCCACATGAAAATAGGAAATTAACTCAGATTGATGTAGAGAGAATACCACAGCACACTGGAAGTGGGAAGTAATTTGTTTGGCTTTCATGAGAGGACTGAACTCTATTGACATTCCCTTTCCATCCATCAAGGTTTACTGCAGGATCATTGCAGGCTGTACCACTGGTCCAGAAAGAGTCAGGCTTGAGTGAGGAGTCCAGGATTTAACAGTTCTTGTGGTACTTTCCCTGGGGATGTTAAAAAAAAAAAAAAAAAGAAAAAAAAGAATCATGTTTTATTGTAAATTGACACATTTAGGGGATCCAGAGAAAGCAATTCTGGTTGGTTTGCTCAGCCCAATTTTACCATCTGATAGTGCACATGATCAGGTAACTCTTAGTATTACAAAGTAGGATTTACTCCTTCCAACAGGCTTGTGAAAGAAAAAGCCAAATGATTAAGCAGACACAGCGCCAGCATGTGTGGACAGGGTATGGTGTTAGCTCCTGTCCTGTTGGTCTTTCTGTCAGCCCTGCTTGGTCACAGCTCACACCAGGTTTCTTTGTGTCCAGAATCTATCATCAAGAGCAAAATCTGAAAAATATTTTGAATCCCTGGTAGATACAGGTCCTCCTCAAATTAAAAAAAAACAACACAAAAAACCCAAAAACCCAAACCAATCAACCAAAAAAAAAGAAACCAACAAAACAAAAGGCAAAAGGACCAACTCAAACCAAACATACACTTTCAAAAGGAATACTGGAAGCTGCTATCCCCACAGCCTTTCTGCTGATGCTCAGAAAAGGGGAACACAGTGACAAAAGAAATGAAGTCTTCCCTGTGGACTGTCCCATGGACTCCAGAGCAGAGTGAGTTTCCAGGACAGCAAGTGATTTAACACTGCATCTGACACACTTGCCCTTAATGTCTAGCATCAGCTGCAGGCACAGGATGTGGGCAGGAAGCCCAGTTCCTACCTGCTCTATCTGCTCAGAAATTCTGAGAACAGGTGAGATATAGCCCCCAGCAAAGGGGGACTCAGCTGGCTGTAGGAATAACACAGGACAGGAAACAGCAAGGCAAAATCAGACAGAGATCTTGCTGAGGGCTGGCATTTCCACCAGTGTAAGGGAGCCATCAGATACCCCAGGGACAGGCAAAAGGGAGAGCAATTTTGTTATGCAGGTAGCATGGACCCAGCATGGACCCTCCTGGGCAGGAATATGTGCACCCTTGTGCAAATGCATATGGCCAAATATTTCCCTGGGGTGCATCACAAAGCACAGAATTGCAAGGCATTTCCCACAGCTCCCCAGGATCCTGCTGTGACAGCTGCTGAAGGACAAATGCCAGCAGCAATCAGCATCTGGCTAGAAATGCTTCAAGCAGTTGTTTGCCCAAGGAAAAGTTCCCCTCTTGCCTGTGGTGCCAAAAGTGAGAGAGTGTCTGGGAAAAATCTGCACCCTGAAACCTGAGGTGCCAGTGTGCCTTGCACAATGTAGGGAACTGGGGACCAATATCCCAGCTATTCCCTTCTCATTTCCCCATTTCCAGCAGCCTGCACCTGTGTCTCCCTGGGTGTTAAGGTGTGGGGCAGTGCTGAGCTTTGGGTATGCTTGGAAAACTCCCTGTCCCTCATTCCCATGGCTTTTGAGAGACTCTTGCAGGCTCACTGCACTACCAATGTCTTCACTCAAACCCATCATAAAGACACAAAGCCATAAATGCTGATCAGGTTACAGTGGCCAGGTGTGCAAATGGGCCCTACTGGAGATAAAGGGCCCTAGTGGAGATAAAAGTTTAAATTACTGGGTTGCAGATACAGCAGTCCTGTGCCGTGCTGAGGCCTCTTTATGTCACCCTGGCAGCAGGAAGAAGTTTTAAACCATTATTTTGCCTAAAGAGCCTCCTTGAATAGGCCACAAGTACATGACTGCTTATTCACAGTTGAAATTAAACTGCCTAACAGCAAGGATTTTGCTTTCCAGAGCATGTGGGAAGTGCAGGGTGAGACAGAGCTTCTCCACAGCAATGTGAATGTGTTTCTGGGGGGCAGGGGAGGCTCCTGCTGGGGCAGGACTGTTTCCACATAAGCACTGCTCTTCCCTCTTTCTTCCAAAAGATTGTTCTAAAAATGAGACCTTCATATCCTCTGAGAACAGTTATGTGGGAAATAAAAGATAATGTGAAGGCACAGGATCATTCAGCAAAAGTCTGTCAGCAATTCGGTCAGGGAAACACTGAAGCAGAATCAAGGTGCCTGTGAAATGCTGACTTCTGTTGACAAATCAGCTCCCTGCTAAAGGTTTTTGACAATTTGGCCCTGGATGCTGGTTCTCACAAGACTTTTGTTCTTTTGGCATATCTCTCTGGCCTGAAAGAATTGGCAGAGGAAGGTCATGTTTACCTAGAAATATATAATTTATATAACTTGAATTTGAGGGGGACTCTTTTGATATGAAATATGTATTGTACTGCAAACTCTGACAAGCTGTCACAATGCAGGAAGGGACCCTGTCCTTTGTTTAGCTCAGAGAAAAATGCAGCAGGATGGTGACAAACACAAGATGTGTGCTGCCTTGGGAAGAAGCTAGACAGAGCATTTCAAAGGTGTGCCCAAGGCTGTGACAGATGAGCTGAAATCTTTCTGCCTGCACAACTGGGACACCTTGGTACCCCCAAGGTCTCTTCAGCCCCCACCTGTAAATTTCCTTTGTTTCTGCACTGCCCAGGTATCTGGTTTTAGGCTGCTCACTTAGGAGAGAGCAGAAAAGCTGCCAGAGCATCCTCACCATGGAGGGATATGTATCTAGGGATCTTCTTTCTTTGCAAGTAGCAAGAAACAGAGGACTTGGAAGTTCTGGCAGCCCTTTGCACTTAGGCAGGCATAGTAAACCTGGTGCTCATTTACTGACCACTGACAGTGTGTGAAGGTCAGGTCTGGGGTAGTATCTGCACTGTACACACTACTTTGGTGAAGTTATTCTTACTATTGCTTAATCAGGAAAGATATTTTTTAATGACCTTCACATCTGAGAGGAAAAATTTTACAAAAAAATCAGAGCAATGAAATAAGTTCTCTTAAAAGCTTAATTAAAATATGAAACCTTTGATTTCTGGCAATTAAATGGGACATTTTGTGCCTTTAAATTAAGTGTTCCAATACTCTCTAAGCAGAATATGGCTGGAACTGTCTTCAAGATTATAATGGGCTGGATTAGAAGTGTTTCAGATGTGCACCTCAAAGCAAAGCTGAGATTTTGCTTCCCAAAGGCTAATGAGAGCTGAAGATGCTCTGCTTCTGGCTGTCAGCATTGGCAGCTGCTGAGGAAGCTGAAGGACATGGGTGAAAAAGCTATGGAAAATTTGGAGAAGAAAATGTAAATGACAGTGCTTCTCTGGAGTTGGATGGCAGAGTATAAATGCCCATAAACACCTGACTGGATGTTCAGGAGCAACCTGAGACAGTCACTGTCCATTTGGGAGCAATCCCAAAAAGATGCCTTTTCCCAGCTGAGCCATTCATCTGTTCAGCCTAAGGCATCCCTCAACATTTGGGTGAGGGCAAAGGGAGAAGATGAGCTTGGTTTCCAGCCAAATCTCAGCTTTGCAAAGTAGCTTTTACCTGGTTAAATGAAATCTAATTGCACATGGTTGTAGCTTTTGCTTTTATACTCTGCCCTAAAATATTGAATAGCAGCATGCTAGGTAATTAAATACCTGCCATGACTTTTCCCAGGTCTAACAATGCTTTGGGGATATATATGATGCATGATTTGTACAACCAGTTAGTATAAACTTTGTAAAGCACTTTGGGATTCATCTGAATGAAAGGCATGACCATAAATGTAAGATCATTTTCATTATCATTAATATTCTTTTATGAGGGACCTTATCAAAAGCATTTTGAAAAGCCAAGTAAATTATATCTATCAGGTCACCTTTATGTAGTATTTTATTAACTTTTCAGGTGAGGAATTGCTTTGAAGGAACAATATTTCCTTACAGTGACTGAAGTGGGTTTTCTCCCTACTGTCATTTATTTGCCTTCATTATGGTGACATTATGGGGTACAGCTGAGGTCAAGGGCCTGTTGTGCTTATGGTTGCACCAACATGAAAGGAAAGAATGGTGGCACTTTAGGAACCTTGAAAAAAAAAAATTTAATAAAAAATGTAAATAAACTTTCTGGTTGTGTCTGTGCTGAGTTGCCTGTGCCCTGTGTGGCAGCAGCTGGATGGGGGCTGCAAGGTGAGGGGCATCATCTCAGGTGTGTCTGCCACTCTGGGGGTGAGGGCCAGCCCAGGGACTGGCACTGGCTGTGCTGGGAGCAGCCTGGATGGCAGAATTCCCACAGGCACTGCAGGGCTCTGCTCCTGCAGCAGCTCCCAGGGAGGTTTCCCTCCCTGCTCTTTTACAATAGGAGCCATCACTGAATCTTCCATTTGTTTTCAAGGGGGATTTCACCCTGCAAGGCGAGCAGGGCAGCTTATTTGTCAGGTTCACTATTGTGTGGGGTGTTCTCTCTACAGCCTGGGCTGGGAACCAGCTGCTCTGGGTGATTTACTGCCCCAATGAGCTCCCCACCACATAACTCCTTCCTCAGGTCCTGTTCACCTTCCACTGTGCTAAAGTAAATCACTGCTGAAGTCACTCTCTAATTTCCCACAGAAAGTGGTAGAGACAAGAATCTCTTTAGTTACATCCATACAAATAACTCAGGCCAAGGTTTTATTCCTGCTCTGATTTTCAGCCTCCCTCTCTCCCCACAAAGATAGAGGGCTGTGCAGAAGAAATGCCTGCTTTAGCACATCTGACAGCAAGTAACCATGGAGAGTGGTGTCTTCCAGCAGATACATATATTTGAGTTAATTAGGTACAATAAAGCTGTCACATAACAACAGCGCTTTCTAAGTTTCACTCATTATATGCCTGGTTGGGGGTTTAATTTTTTCTTCTCTACTGCATCAGAAATACCTTGATGATTTTTTTTTATAGACCTATATCTCTACATCCCTTTCCTTTGTAGCTTGTCTGCATTTACTCTATTCTCTCTTCTTCTCTTTAGTCAGATCTCTTTTTAATTTTTAAAAGAATGTTTATTTTCAATAAACCCTGCTCAGCTGTGCAAATTTCATTCTTCCTGTTCTTATTTCCAGATCAAAGGTCCAACCACCATCTGCCTCTCTAGCACAGATTCTTAAATAGCCTCCAGACTGATCACATTAGCCAAACTCACCCTTGGTACAACTCCTGGGGCTGCTAGGGGAGTTACTCTAGGAACAAATTTGTTCTAGGTTGTTAAAGAGTTTCACTGTGCCCTTGAGCCTTCTGTTAATAATTTTTTTTCAGTTTTAAAATCTGGCCTTTTAAAGTTCACCCTCTCTGCATTACCCCTAGGAGAGTAACCTTCTATTATGATATCAAACCTAATTGCACAGTGATTATGATTACCAAGTGGATTTCTTACTCTCACCTCCCTTAACTCCTGTGCATAATTTAGCACAGAGTTGAGATTCAGTCCCTCCAACAAAGGACTCCTCTGAAAAGCAGTCTTTAAATAATATCAATTAATTGGCTTTTCATACCATGGACTTTTCAACTGATAGGCAGCAGAGGCGTGGAAGTCAGAGCTCTTCCACTACTGACTCAGTGCCCTCCAAAGGGTCAGGCTGCATTGTCCCAGGGGTGGTCCTCAGAGCCACAAAATCATGGAATGGCCTGGCCTTGTGCTGTCCCCAGGGGTCTCTGCAGCTCATCCAGGTGGCCTTGGCCACCTGGAGAAACTGAAAAGAGAAATCCAGCCTGGCACCATCAGATAAAGTCTCTGTCTCACCATGCTCCAAGCATGAATGGTGGCAGGGAGACAGAGGAACTCCTCTAAAAGCCAGAAATTAAAAAAGTGTAAGGTTTGGAAATTAAAAACTCTCTACATGATAATGGGCAGAGGATAAGAGAAAGGAGGGAGGTTGTGGGGTTCAGAGTGCACTTTTGGGTTGGGTGTTTGGTGACTGCAGTTCTTGCAGCACATTGACATATGTGTAATACAGCTGCACACCCCACTGAAGCCTCCTGGACCCTGCCCTTCTTCCCACAACTCTTTATAATGAGCCTGATGGCAGACCAGATCAATCTGTTTTGTGGTTTCCATGAACTGAGACCAAATTGAATAACCTGTGGGGAGCATGTTGCTAATTTCAGAATGCAACAGCTCCTGGTGACTGCACTGGGTCATTACAAAAATGTTTCCCCTTCAAGGGCTCCTGGAAATTCAGTGGAAATATTTAGGGCTGAAGACAGAAGAAAATATTCTGGTCTTTTTAGGTTTTTGAGTGGCAGTACTTTAGCTGAATTTCAGTCATTCTTTTTATAAATAGTGGTTAGCAGAAAATACAATTCACAGAACAAAAAAATTAACACTCCTTTTCTTTTTTTAAAAAAGCTGCAAAGAAATGAAGGAAATAAGAACTAGCTCATAAAGATTAATTCATCACAGAAGAAATTCCTTCTATGAGAGGTAAAGTGTAGTAGGGCTCTAACTGCTTGTGATAAATGCAAATGAATATTTTCTGTTTGCCCTAGCGACTGCTAATATACATATTTATCTTAATGCATTTGGAAAAAAAATCTAACTAAAATAAAATAAAGCTCAATGGCTTGTTCTAAATGGATTCCCAACGCTGGCAGAAAAAAGATGTACAAGGCACTTTGCTAAACACGGTTTGAGTGCAGAGCGGCGCTGCTGAAAACAGCATTTTGGGCTATTGCCTTTCACTTTGCAATTGTGGCTGCGTGGTGCTGTGGGCAATCTCCTGCTTTATGTGTGGCACGTGCTGAGCAGAGGCTGGTGCTGATACTGGGCCAAGCAGTAGCTGTGCTTGGATTGGTACCAGTGCTGTTCTTTCCTGCTTTTCACCTGCCCCTGACACAAAGTCCTCCCTGCTGATGGTTCATGGTTTCCTTAGAGATGGGAGGTGGCATGACAAGCTAAAGCACTCACAGAAACATTTGGAAGCTGCAGGCTTTTGTTTTTACATGGATCTGACATGCCACTTGAGTGTCCTCTCTGTTGTCTCTGGCTGACAGCTCCATATCGCCCTGGTCATTTTCTGTGGTTGTTGTTTGCAGCACTCTGCTTTCAGGAGGTGGTCATGCAAGAATTCAGATTTGTTCAGACAATCCCATCAGCCTCTCAGTGGCTGCTCAAGTTTTCTCTGTGCTCCTTTTCCTTTTGAATCATCTGTTCACCAAGATGCATCCTGTGCATTTGCACAAGGACCTTAGGCACAAATCAGTTGGGATTTCATCTCTGATATATCAAGAAAACACATTCTTGTCTTTAAGGACATGTGTTGTAGAATGCTATGCAATAAACATAGAAATAAAAATCACAGAGTCATTTAAGTCCAGAGTGAAAAAAAAAAAAAATCCCACTGATTTTCTGTGCCTAAAGGCTTCCTCTCCCTGTAGTGGATGTTTTTATTAGTACTGGATGCATAGAGAAATTGAAAAGAGAAATCCAGCCTGGCACCATCAGATTAAGTCTTCGTCTTGCCATGCTCGAAGCATCCTTACCACCAGCACCTACAAGTGCAGGATGATAGGAAAAGAAATAAATAGTAGACAGGCATCCACAAAAAGCCACATCCCACCCTGCCCATCCTTCCAGCCTGCTTCAGGCTTTGTAGGAGATGGATGCCAGTCCAGGGTAGGGGATTACATGAGTCTGTGACCAGATTCTACTAAGGAGTGAGCTGTGTTACCATTAGGTAGCTAATGCATTCCTTGAAAACCTTCCTCTCCTGAAGTAAGTCTAGCTAAACCAAATCAATTGAAGAGCTTTCAAGGACTGAAGAGTGTACCCAGTCTATGCAGTGGGGGATAATTTGTACAAACGGTGGAACAGAGGGCAGAACTGTGTCTGAACCAGGAAGCCAAAGGCAATAATAACTAACGTGTATCCATAAAAAATTCATGGGAAGTTTCATCTTGGGTAAAAGAGAATGAATAACTATGTTGATTAAGTATTAAAAGTTCATTTTATTTTTAGAAGTACTCAGAAAATTGAAAACATCTGGGAACATTATGCAATTCTTTTTACGTAATAGCTTCCATTTACATTTCATCAGTGGCATCAGTTTAACCCTGACTGTGTGGAGCAACCCACAAGATCCATTCTTCTTTCTTGATGGGCTGCAAGAAGTGGCTGAATTCAGGCTCCTCTTCCTCTGCTGGAAAAAGCCTCGTGTGTATAAATGATGTCTATGCCAGAGTATAGCGCCCAAACTTTTCTACACATCTGACTTTCACCATCCTTAAGCAAAGTTATACATCCCAGTGTACCAAGTTTGAGATGTGAATGGCAGGAAAATGTCTTAATCTGTTCAACCTGTTAAAATGTTGAATCACTGTGAATTTGCCCTGGGACACCCCATAGGATTAGATGTGTCCCCTGTTAAATCACAAGCAAGAAGCTCCCACAGAAAGCTTAGCTCTCCAAAGATATTTTGATAGGTCATGACAGAGGCTGGCACCTTGTGGGTAGAAACTGAAGTGCCTTTAAGTATCTACTGTCACCTCTGCAGTGACAAGCCCAGGTCTGTTGATCCTTAACTGCAAGATATTTTATTCAGGATGAGCTCTGATATTATTATTTTAATTTTTCTTTAAGGAGGTGAAACACAGAGCCACAGGTGTATTAACAGCGTCACTCTGGGCATGGGGGGTTGTGTTTTCCCTGGGAGAAAACACCAGAGAGCAGCTGAGAGCAGCCAGAGGGGATCATGTGGAGCTCCAACCCCTCCAAAGGTCTCTGGCAGGGGGCAGAGCAAAAGGACAGCAACTTTTTGGATCACCTTCCACCTCCAGCAATTGTCCTTGCTTTGGCCCAGATTTCTGCAATTTCCATCAGGTACAAATACACCAGAGCAGATTTATTTTGTCCATCATTAAAAGGCTCATTCACAGTCATTGCATCAGCTCTCAACATGGGGGCAAGACCCTGTCCTACAGGGAGCTCCATTCCAGACCCCGCGGAGCAATCACCTCTCAAGGACAAGGCTTGGCATTTCCTCCCATGCAGAGAAGCTGCCAGCAGGAGGAACCTGTTTCATTTGTGTGCATTTTTGAGACTGTGGCAGGAGATTAACTCATGTAGGATTTACCAGATGTCTCTCTGTGGAGTGGGCTGCTTTGAAGAGCAAAAGAGTTCTTCAGTCTATGCCTAACCAAAGGAATGAATCATACACCTGCACACTCGCATTTCTTTCAAGGACACGGTGCCCTGTGGAGGTGGGGGTTCTTTTCTTGCCTGGAGAATCTCACATCATCACAGGCAGAGTATTAGAGGAATGGAGAAGAGACAATACATTGACTTTGCTTTATAGCCTGCCTCCTTCTTAGTCTCTCTGGCAGGTCAGATAAGCCCTGTCTAATCTTGCATTAAAAAGTTTTACCAGTGTCTGCTTTCTTTCTTTTATTTCCCCCTGTTTTAATGTCCCACAACACTTGCTCAGCTAACATAAGGTCTTTCACCCTTTAAGTGCTAGCAGAAATATGCTTGTCTGGATGATTTCCAGTGAAGGGAAAGTAGATGGCACACACTGAGAGCTATCTGAATCAAAGCAGAGGTTTCTTGGAAAGTCTAATTGCAGTAGGGGCAATTCAGCTGGTCACACTCATATTGCTGGCTGGGATATTCCCAGTGAGCCATGCAAAGGTGATCATGCAGGATCAGGGGCATTTGCAGGGTGTCTCAGGAACTGAGGGCAGCAGTGAGGTGTGGACTCCATCCTCAGCCAGTGCTGAGCAGTGTCTGGAGCTCATGGTGACAGATGGGTTGGATGGGTAATGGGGTCTGGTCTTTCTCACTGCCTTCGAGGACTGTGATTGATTTGTCCAGCTTGCCATGATGAAGTCATCAGTCTTGATGACACTTGCTGCAGCTCAGCCTCTGGCATGCCAGAGTAATTCTTTTTGCACCTGCCAACAGACAGGTCAGAAAGCTGCATATGCACTGTCTGGAAAGTTGTGAACCTGATTTCTAAGAAAGGTGTGATAGGAAGCCACTACAAGGAACAGGTTAGGAGATGACTGCCTTTGGTAGACTGGAGGAAAGGAGATTTTTTCCTGTAGTGAAAGAAAGGAAAGCATGGACTATGTTTTCAAGAGTTCATAACACTCCCATGCCAAATCCAAGACAAATCTCATTAATATTAAGCCTGGGTGCAATGGTTAAATGTTTAAATTACTGCCCACTGAAAATCTATCTTTTTTTTTTTTTATCATAGTTCTAACTCTGGAGGAATGAGAGTTCAAATGATTGACCATAAATCATAGTAAAGTCCACTGCTAGCAAGGTTAGAGTTAATAGATTATTGATCAGTGTAATGTTAAGTGGTAAATTAATTTTTCCCCATCAGCTCTCTTAACAGGTACTTGCTTTTTAAGATGTAGCAGGGCTTTGCATTGAATTAGCTTGGAGAGTTAAATAGCATGAACAGCTGGTAGATTCAGCCCAGCTCACTACCAGAGCCCCCTGCATGCTGTTCAGGCACGTTTCAAAGCTATTTTTTCCTTTACCATTGAGACTGGTAAATCCTTTGTTGAGGGCCAGGACAGGTTTGCAAACAGTGAGATAAGAGTACTGTATCTCCCTGTACCATCACCCACTGACACCTGTTTGTGCTTGACTAATTTTCCAATTATACAGAATCTTTTCAGTGCTGTGATGGGGCATCCCTGGAAGAGAGGTTGCTGCAACGGAGAAGATATCTGAATATGTGATGGCAAGCAGCTTTTGAGCTTCCACAAACTTGTGGAAATTCTGTGCTTATAAAGGGGATAATAATAGTGCTGGAAAAATTACCTGTTCTGTGGACTTTGAGGAACTGATTGACTGAAAACATCCCTACTCCATTACTACAAACACCCATTAGACATCCTTGATTTACTGTGCTCTGCTTGTATGACAAAATTTACAGCTTCCAGTTTTTGGATGAGACTCCTTAAATTTTTGAAGAGTCCCAGGCTCAGAAGAGGGAGTGAGGGTGACCTGGTTCCACCCAGTTGTCCTGTGACAGAGAATTTGGTTCTTCTTTGGGGCCTCTGGACTTTGGTGGACACTTGACACACTCTGTGTTACATGGACTTGGTCTGGCTACCAAGGGTGGAGTTGGTGTCCAGCTTTGATCATCCACTGAAAGTGAGATCAAAGCTTGTAAGTCTGGTCTAGAATAAAGTAATTAATTCCTTATACTAAGGTGTCAATATCTTGTCTCAATTTGCAAAGCCTTACTCTGTGCTGACTGATGCATTATCACTGTGCATATACAGAGAGCTCTAAGGCACCCTGTACTCTCAAGGACTTGCTATGCATAGCAGTGGATAGATGTGAGATATATTAATGTGAAGAATCCATGGAAACTAACATGGGAAATCAGCAATGACCCTTGCTCAGCCAAATCTTAGAAAAAAATGTTATTTCACCCTTGGAGAATTTGTGAGATGAGAAATTTTCCCTTCCTATAAGACAGAATGAAAAAATCAAACTCTTGATGTGTTTTTTTTTTTTTCCATTGAACCAATAAGCTGTAAATAAATACATAAAAAGATAATTTCAAACACTTCATTTTGAGCTCTTGACATTTTCCAATGTTTAATTCCTCTAAAGTACAATTTTCAAAGCAATAAAACTGCATCCCTTCTCCCTTTACTTCACATCTTCAAATTACACTTTGCTGGGACCTCTTACCTGGCTCTTAATAAGGAGATGTTAATTAGGAACCTCAGTCTTAACCATCAGGCTGAGAGCAGCACTGTGCTGTGCTTTGCATGGGGTGGGTTTAGTTTAATTTTTCTGCCTGTGGGTGCCAGGACCCCTTGGCCAAGCTGGCAGAATGATGTGAGCTCAGATCCAAACCCTTCTCTGATTGCCCTGGCTGGCACAGAAGCTGCTCTGGCTGTGACTGCTGGTTTGTCATCACACTTCTTCCTCCAGAGAGATTGTCCTGGGAGGTGGCAGCCACCCCTGGCTTACCTCCCTTTGTGACAAAGGGCCTGGCATGACCCCTCTCCTGACCATCTCTCTGGAGAGGGCAGTGAAGTGTTGGGGTGGATGAGCAAAGCCAATGGTGAAATTCCTCTGCCCACAAGGCTCCTCCTTCCACCCCTAGCTCAGGGTACTACCACGGTGAGTGCCACAGATAAAAGTGGTACCACTCAAGAGATACTCAGTTCTGTGATTTCCCAAAGGGTCAGACACCTTCTTTTGGTGACATGGAAGCTTAGCAATGCAAACATTACACACAGACACAGACATACACAGACACACCTATTGCAGACAATATACATGTATGTACCTAAAACTGGTGTTTATGCTTTTATTTGTGTTCATTCACGCACAGAAGAGAAAGGTTAATGTGTGTTTTGCAAAGACAGAGGACATTTGTTTGCTCACCAGGAAAGAAGAAGGAATCAATATGTTTGGGTAGGGGAAATGGATTATCCTTAAACATCCTGCACAAGACAAAAAAATTTCTATTTGATGTTGATGCTGATGTGAGTCTGCTCTAAAGGTCAGTCCAATCATGCTATTTTGGCTGTAGCCATCACAATGAAACACTGCATTCAATCTTTCAGAAATTTGCATGTATTTTTCTGCATGTTACTACCTTAAAAGCAAGTTTACTGTGTGGAAGTGGAAACAGGCGGGTTCTGAATAAAGATGAATATTTTTGTTTCAGCTTCCACTTATATATTTCCTTTAAAGAGATTTTTTTTTCTTTTTTTTTCCCCTGGTTATTCAATTTTTAATATTGCAGGTTCTCAGACAATAAAAATCCACTCAACCCTAATTCAGGAGTAATGTAAGAATCCTAGGTCTGATATTTTTCATTTTTTAGACCCCACAATATACATTAGGACATTGAAAAATTGAGTGTATGCGCACACATGTGTTCTGTCAGTCCCAGTGTAAACCTCATCTTCTAGTAATCCAAATGTCCATGCAAATAAACTGTGCTTACATTGAGTAACTCCATTAGCAGACAGCAAGGGTTCGCTCAGACCTTGCTTCAAATAACAGTTAAGGGGAGCACAAGACTGAGATTGCTTGAGATTGCAGAAAACCTCTGCTTGAGATTGCAGAAAACCTGGCTTTCCCATCCCGGGCTAATTTTGGAAATGATTTCCCAGAGTAATTTCAGATAAAGAGGGGTAAAGCCTTAAGTATTTTAGTGAAGGGAAAAAATCAATTATTGCTCAAGGAAATAAGAAAATTTCATTTTTCAAGATTTTTTTTTTTAGATTTCTGCTCTCCACAAGCAATAAAATTTATAAAGAAACAGTTCTTTAACACTTCCCAAGAGAAAAAGAAACCCCAAAAATCTACACCTCCCAGCAAAATTGTGGCTGTGAAACTATCACAAATATCACTGAACCAGAGATGGGCTGCAAATGGCCTTTTCCTGGCATCTTTTGCAATTTTGACAAATTCACCAGGTGTACCGAGCTGCAAGTGCAGGGTGAGCACACATTTAGAAATGACAGTGTTGTACATAAAATCAGCACTGTGTAAAAATCCTTCTGTTCCTTATTTGTACTTTTGAAAAGCATGTAAAGGTGCTGCAGACCTTTAGGGCCCTATGCTGTTCAGCTCCGTGATATGGCCACAGAAGCTCAATAATTTGTTTCCATAAAATATATCCAGATGTTTGCCTTTTGGCAAGGATGGGAGCAAGCTGAAACAGCACTGAAGTAAATTTTGTAAGTAATAAAAAAGCCCAATACTTTGTTCCTTTCTTCAGTCCTGATAGTTTCATTATTTGTTTTACTTGATTTGAGGCTGCAAGACGGAAACACAAAAGGAAATTTTTTTGATGAAGCGTCCAAAATTAATACCACTGCCCTGACACAGCAGCAGCAGTGACATAAAAAACAAGTAATGCTTAGCTACAGAGTTTTGTTTTCAGACAGATAATCAAAGGGGAACTTGGAGAGAAAGTCAATTGCAAAGAGACCTGGTGGTTTGAACGGTGTCCCAGTACAGTGTGCCTCTGCTGCAGCTGGAGGCACGTGGAATTGGAAAGTGCCGGTGGAGAGGAGGGAAACTTCTTGTGGATCCTGGTTGTGGTGGCATCTGTCAACCCCTCTGCTCCCATCCAGCCACAGGCCACAGCATCTGCTGGCAGGGCTTGGTGGAGTGAGGAGGAGAGGAGGGGATGTGCAGGGGATCCACCTGCCCTGGGTGCTTTTCCTTCTCCACATTCCTCTACTCGTGCTGAGGCACCCTGGTCCCTCTGCAGCGTTTTCTGAGTGTGTCACAGAAGCCCTTAAAGCTGCATGAAGTGACAGAGATGTCTCCAGCCTGATACATGGGTATCAGATGAAAGTGCCCAGGGGTACAATCAGATGCCAGCAGTGGCAGGGTGCTGCACAGCAGCTGATGTAGACATCTCACCTGGAAATCTATTACTGCTGAGGCTCAGTGTGTTGTTTTTACAGAGAGGTGGCATTTACTCGAAGGAAATGAAGAACAAAAGCAGGAATCTCAAGGTTTTTCATCTGCTGATGTTCATGCACCTGAAGGAAGGAGGCTGTGGCAACTGCTACCTGATTTCCTACCCAGCTTGGGAAGAATAGTCGAGGTGATTACCAAAGAAATGGTTCTCCTCAAGTCTCTTATGGACTCCTGCAAACAGTAGGGAAAGAGTGTTTCCCAGGCCAAACTCAGGGACAAACTCACTCTTGGGGACACCTCACTACTGGCTTCAGCTGCCTGACAGGAGTAGGGAAGGCAGAGACAGACTTTTCTCAGCAGTGAGAGAAGAGACTGGGAATAAAAGTTGCAGAAAGAGAGATACTCAGATTTTTTCCCCCCAGTGATAGTGGTCAAACATGGGAACAAGGGTCCAAGGAAGCTGTGAATTCTCCATGCTCAGAGGTACCCAGACCTTGACTAGACACAGCCCTGAGCAACCAGGGCTGAGCTGGCCCCATTCTCTGCAGTGCTTTGGACTGGAGACCTCACAGCTGTCCTGCCATCGTGGAGAACAACATTAGGCTCCTAAATGTCTCAATTCAGGTGAAGTTTTGCAGTAAACAAGAATGACAAGAAGATGGTTTTCCCTCCTCCAAACTACCTAGAGCCTGAAAAGGCCAGGCTCTACATATAACCTTTTGGTTTTCATTCTGCAGAAGTCATAATCCTCCTTCGTTGCCTGTATACCATTGGTTTAATCTGTAGCTCCCTGGTGACCCTAATCCAAGTATGACCAGGTCAATCCTTGCTAAATTAACCTTCCATGACAAAAACATCACCAGAACCTCCCTCCTCCAGGAGTTTTTCTGGTTGTTACCAGAGGGCTGATGCTCACCCACAGTCTGCAGAATCACCATGTTACTTAGTTACATTAAAGTAATCTTCTTAGAAAGGACTTACTGATGACTTATATTCAAATGTGCAAATAATATGCTTGTAGAACATTAAAATGGCTGTAATAGTGTGGTAATAAATTTCTTTTTTCAATATAGATGATTAGAAATTTCAGTAGTTAGAAGCTATTAATGGACTCACCATAAAGCATGAAAGTCCATCCTCATGAAACCCTAAATGACAGTACTGCCTATAAATTTTACTGGAGGTGGAAAGAGCAGTAATTATATGGCTGGCATTAGATGTATCTCTTTCTGCAGAGTGGCAGATCTTTTCCTCCTGTTGTTAAGCAATATTTTTGGTCATAGCCAGTAGCCAGGGTATACTGTAAATAATATTCTTTTCTGTGATGTATTTCTGTACAAACAGAAAGAAAGACACTTTTTATTAAAAGAAAAATTGGCAAACAGTCAAGTGTAGATGGCTTTGAGAGTGGCAATGCAATAAAGAGCTCTGAGCATCTGGTTCAATGTTGTTTGACTGACCTATGTGAATGGTGATGACTGAAAAACCCATTAGCTGCTGGCAGAGAAATGTGTCTGGTACTATTACACAGGCACTAACATGAGTGTGTTACAAAATCACCAACTCCATTGGCATTCTCACTGGCAGGAGTCCTGGAGCAGTCAGGGAGGGGGTAGTCTTGTATGGAGACCAGTTTGTCCCCAACTAATTGTGTGAAACACCAGATAAATGGAAAAATATTTATTATTTTTTTCCCCTGCTTCTCCAGCTTGGGCAGTGAAATGAGAGTAGGTAGAGTCAGGGTTGCTCCCTGCCTCCCATGCAGCAATTATTTGAGGTACCAATAGCCCACACTTTCCATCCCTACCAGCCCACTTTTGAGCCTCTCATCCAAACCAAATATTCAGTATCCAACCTTGTACTCAGTAAAACACTTCACAGAAGTATTTGTGTCCTTCCCCAGTTTTATGATTGCAGTGTACTTCTTTGACAAAACACCTTTTAACATTCAGTTCTTGAAAGAAGTTCATTGTGGCAGGACAAACTATTTTACTTAGCAGGATTCTTCAAGTAGCAGGATCTAATTCTCAGGCTGGCAAACTCAAGTGTTTGCAGCACAGATCATAATGGAAAGCATCTGGCTGGCAGTGCCTTCTGATTTCTCATTAAATAAATGAAAAATATTCAATACAATGTCATATATTTCAGCTGGAGCTAAAAATACTTATGAAGATATGCCTCTTCTACCCCCAAGCTATCTCTCTGATAGCCTTTGATCATGTAAATGGAGAAAAACAAACAGAAAACAATCATTATCAGAAATACAAATAGCTGACCAATATGATATACAAAATAATTTGGTTTTTCTTATCAATCTTATAAACAGCAAGAGTACAAATCAGTCAGTTGGAAAATAGGTTTTAGGATAAATTTAACATGTGAAGATCATGGCAGGCTGGATAGAACTGTCTCTGCATATAATGTTGCTTAGTCTATATTATTTTTTTTTCATTAAATGTTGATTTCTAATTCAGCACAGAAGTCAGAAGACTGTTCTTGGGCATAGAAATTTTTGAGGGAAAATGGAACAACATCTGCTAATGTTCAGAGCCTCTTGAAATCTTGCACTCCAAAACTTTCCCTGTGACATCATTATACCATCCAACCCCAGCAGTGAAACATTTGGAAGGACTGAGGTCTTTTGACAAATAGAATGACACAAAGGAAACCTCAGTAATTTACACTTGAGAGGGTTTTTTTGCAGAAAGCATAGATGTGGGCATGGTTCATTAACCCAGTATATCTTTTCCTCTGTCTTCTACATCATCACTTCAATGGTCAAGTTATATGGTGCAGACCTCAGCAATAAAATTCTTCAAGCATATAACAGAGGGAACGTGCATAAAGTCAGCTCAAAGAAATTTGATTTAAGATTTTGATTTTCTGACTCTAGAAGTAAACTTCCTAGTAAGAACTGGGCAGATTTAGACAACAGATGAACAGACAGAGGTTTGGGGGATCAAACCTAAAGTCTTGAGATTTGATCAGAATTTAGAAACGTGTGAGGACCTGCTCAGTGTGAAGGAGGGGGTACTGATGCCTAAAGAGCCACAGGCTAGACACCTATTTGTGATTTATGATTTACATCTTCCTGGAAGTGTGGCTTGTGTGTTGCCCTACCCCTCAACAGCAAAAAGGCTCCCTGTGAGGCTGCACATTTCTGTAAACTGGGGTGATGAGTGGTGGCACTGCATGACCCTTTTCTTCTGATAACCACTTTCCCTTATGATGAAAGGCCCTTCTCTCGGGCTGCTTCTGATGTGAAAAATACCACTCACATCGATTTCCAAGCTGAAAGTATCTTTTCTCTTCTTCTGGACCACTTTGTCCTTGCATGTCAGACACAGCCAAGACCAGATGCCTTTAAGAACATCTTAGAATATTTGGTGGACAAATGAGCAGCTGCTGCCAGTGACGTGAAGCTGCACAATCTCTGTGAACTCAGAGCCCTTTTCTCACCATATGTCACAAGAGTGCAACATTATTAAACACATTAGGCATTAGGCAACACACAGTGGTCTTAATTAAGGTAAAAAGAAATCAACCACTCTTTTCAGAAAATTGATGCCTCTGAATATGTCACTTAGGGTCATGTTCAAAAGATCTGGTGCATCATCAGCCTTTGCAAGTACATTGATTTCATCCTGGCCAAAATTTAATAACATGGAAAGTGTCCTCTTACCACTTCACTGGGGATATCACAAGCTGTAATTAGTTAATGATCCTCATGTTTTGAGTCTCTTTGGATGAATAATTTTCTTGTTGAAAACTGAGACTTGATGTAAACCAAATTATTTCTATTTGGTTGAGGATTGTTTTGGGGAAAAAAGGAACAAAAACATTTGTTTTGTTATGCACAGAAGGTATCAAATTTTCAATTTGATGGAAACAACCCTGACTGTGTTTAACTTAAAACCTAATAAAAATAAAACAAATAACATGAAACAAATTATTCATTATCTTGGTAAACAAAATATTGTACTTCACTAGACAGCTTGTGAAAAAAAACAATGTCTGGGATCAACCAAAGGAATATTCTGATTTTATTTTTCATTTTTAATGAAAAAAATTGCTCAGAAAGCTGTGGGTGCTGGGTCTTTAGAGAGTGCTTCTGACAGAGAAGAGAAGAACAGAGAAGAGCAGAACTTATTCCTCGTCTCCTTAGCTGGAATGCTGTGCAGGCTCCCTGACCGAGCTCACTAGGAATGTTGAATGAAACACTCTCTCATAATGGAGCTGAGCATTTGCAGCTTTGCAGGTCTTTAGCAAATGTGAGGAACAGTGATGGGATTGATGCGAATTTTGTCTTCTATCCTTAACTATTAAAAAAGATTTCCTTTACAGTCAATAGAAATATTTCCAGTGAAGATTTATCTCATCCCAGGACAGACACCTAAAGGGGATTGGATTCCTCATGGACATCCCTTTCTGTATCTACTGTGTAAGGTGATGGAACACATCCTCTGGATGGGTTGAAATGCTTGAGATTAATCTCATTGTTATGCACTATTCCTTATGCCAGGGAAATTCTGTGCCAGGTATTTCTCCTCATTATTTCTAAGTAAAAATGAACACCATTAGCAACCTGACATTTTCACTGAGAGGATCTGGTTCTCTTTTTACTTACACAGATATAAAAAAAGGAGCATCTTCATTAAAGCCAACGGATTTTATCTAGTGTGAAGCTGGTGGAAGATAGTGAAGGTCTTTTATGTTCACTGTACATATGGTATGAAGAATGTCTCAGCACAGCCCTGGAAGGTGTTAAACATAAAAAGCAGTTCATCCAGATACCTTTGCAAGCTAGAGCAAGTAATTGTTTCCAGTCAATGCTTGAATTAATTTTGCAAGTAGAAAGATTTAGTGAGTTGTGGGTTTGTTCTCATCTCTTACCATACATTGTGTGGTATATGCAGGGCAACTGCATCATGTTCTGACACCATAAGAATTAGAATTTTTTCCCAACAAAAAACTGAAGTTCTTGCTTTGAGAGATGGTTGAGAAGAAAGCAAGATGACACTGCACACACCCTAAAGTTTTGAACATCTTAACATGATCTGGAGAAAAATTCCAAGATGTTTTCTACTGCACCTTGTCCTTAGAAAGTCATGATGGTGAATATGCAGCCACAAAAGTCATGGCACTTCAAGCATTCTGTTCCCTAACCATGAAGATCATAGAGCAATGTGTGAGTGATCCAGCTGTGTCTTTGTGAGGGAATAGTCTGTCTGCAGAGCCAAGAAAACACCAGTGTCAAGGTGAAGGGATCCACCAAGTCAGTCCCCCCAGTCAGGATGGGTAAGGCATATCTTTCCTTGCTTTTCTCTCCCCCCTCATCTGTTCACTTCTGCTCCTTGGGAACAGGAGCTGTTCCAGGCGATTTGATTGTTACAACAAACAAATCTCAATTAATAATAATAATAATAATAATAATTATTATTATTATTATTATTATTATTATTATTCAGGGCAGAAATGGAAAATTAAAGCAATTGAGGACTGCATCACTGAAGGTTCATTTTTTGAGGGCCAGCCTTGCAGTCCTGCCCCCCAGATGGCTGGTCCCCACCTGTGTGTCACAGAGTCTTTGTGCAGTGATAAAAAGCTGAGGTGCACACTGAGATAATTATACTGTTGGTTGTGGTCCAGTGATGGCTTAAATTCGCAACTTGTTAGAGAGTTTATTGGATTGCCAACCCAAGCATTTCTTAGAATAAACAGTTTTCCCTTAGTTTTGCTGAAACTTCACATGCTTATAATATGCTGGTTAAAGGCAATAAAATTTCAGCATGTTAAATATAATAAATTTTGGATGCTCAGTAAAGCAGAACTAATCTGGTTTTAAAGTAGAAGGCTTTCCTCTAACACACGGGGTTTGCTGAGGAAACCAGCCCTTAGTCCAGCTGGAGGCAGAAAGAGCAGGATGGGTTTGGTTTTTGTGCAATTCCCAGATTGTGCTGGGGACCTTGGCACCTGGGCTGTGCCTGAGGACAACCCCTCTTCCTGCAGCAGCTCCTCTGCAGTGACATTTGCAAGAGGAAAAAAAGCCAAGAAATATGGAAACTTCTGCTCCTCCTGCATCTGAGACCTAGTTTGAACCTGGATTGGGTTCAAGCTTTGTTGGAAAGGAGGAGTCTGGAAATTGCCTGGAAATCTGTGAAGTTTTTTGCGTTTGCAGTGAGATTTCTAGCTGAGCAACAAGAATGAATTCTGATCCCATCTACATATCTACAGCTTTCTGTGGATGAGCAAGAAAAGTTTGGTCTGATTCTTGAAGGAGATTGAAAAATTGAGTTTCCCTTGAGGAATTTGATATTTAGACACTTGTTTTAATCACAAATTGAGATGAAAAATTAAAAGACCAAACCTTTTGGAAAACAAACATCTATTGATCTATAAATGTCAAGCTGCATTGTTTCCATACATTTTATTCTACGATGTTTTGACTGTCACTGACAGAATTTGTTTGAGTGCATTGCCACATTGGGATTTAGTTATTGGTAGTCTCTGTGCCTGTGCTGGCACCATATTTTGTACTGTCAGCCCATGCTTACAGTACAAAAAAGTTGTGCAAATCTTTGTCTCAGTGCCTCATGGGGCTTGCAGTCCAATAAGGGCAAATACCCAGAAATTAATGATGAAAAAGTGATGGGGCTCACTCTGATCACTCAGACAGATACAGAGTGTTAGAGTGACTTGGTGCAACCAAAAATTTGCCTTCTCTTTAAATACAATTATATAAAAATTATTTTTCTCCCAAAAATTTAGACTACGATGGGACTGGGTTTTCTGGTGTTAAAAGTTCAACAGGTTTTGTGTTTAATGTTGAAGATTCTTATAGCTTTGCTCTGCAGTTACTCAGTTTTCAATGCAGCTTCACCTATCTATTTATTCTGTGTTTGTAAAAGTGAAATAATGCAGTCACTGTGCTGCTAAGATTGTTTTCTAGCTGGGATACAGTGAACTCATCTTTCATATTTTGCAGCAGATGTGGGTATAGCTTTTGCTTTAAACCCACTTTAGTCCTGTGACTTGCCTCCCTTTTAATCTATGTCAGGTTTACAGGGTATATCAATATACTGATATTGATATTTGTAACAGACTTGTAGAGGTACTGTGACCATGACAAGGATTGCAAGGGCAGGCCTTAACTTTTGGTATCCTAGCTGATATGACTGGAGGAGCAGAGGAGGTTTTGACCTTCTCCCCCACAAGGCATGTTTGGTGTTTTTCAGCTCAATAAGTGGGTCAAATAAAAAGCCAATTTCTCTCCCTGTTCTCCCTGTACAAGGAATATGTATAAGGAAAGCAAGTCTTGTTTGTAGCCCCTTCAGTGTAACAGCAGATGCCATCCAGACTCATTGCAGGCTCTACAGCAAACATCATTATGGAAGTGTGAGATTTAGGTTATCCCCTTCTGTTGTCCCAGAATAAAAATGTCATCAACAAAATAAAATCCTTCTCTGAAGGAGACTGTGCTCTCATTTAGTTCCTACACCATTTTTGTCTTGTTTCCAAAAGCAGATCTGCCCTGATTGCTTAAGTTTGTCTCAGCCAGATTTCAGAGGTGATGAGGATATCAAGGTTTCACATTCTCAGCGAGGCACGTAGCTGAGCAGAGGGTCTGAAGAGCTCACCCATGGTAAGGAACTGTGCAGGAGAAAGGCAGCTCAGGAGCTGTGAGGTCCCTGCTCCCTGGCAGGCATTCCCAGTGCCCCCGGGGCTGGCTGGAAGCAGGGGGCTCTCAGCCCTGGGGATGGCCACCTTTGACTGTTCTGCAGCTCACACGAGTTGGCCTCTGGTGCTTGCAGTGCCCCTGGGGTCAGCTGGGCTGAGATATGTAAATATCAGACAGATAACACAGAGAGAGAGAAAGCTTGCCCTTGTCAACAAAAATCAAGTCAGGCTTGAGCTTTCTGAAGAAGGAAACATTGGTCCCTTGTGTCTTTCACAGAACAGGGGATTTGCCCTGACCCTGGTGGTACTTGTTTGACCCCTCTCCAGGCCATCAGAATTTGGGCACTGTGCTGTGGCCAAGGCTGAATCATCACTCCTGGCTCTGCTCCTGCATCTTGATGCTCTGCACTTACTGTCACATTCTAGGGTACATTTCTTATTCAGAGTTAAAACTCTTGAGTATAAGTGATCAGTTCTTATTGATTTGAAAAGGCTGAACTTTAAATAGCTGTTGTTTAATATCCTGGAACATTAATATTAGATTAGAAAGATGTCCCTGACTTGGTGCCCTGAACATTAGGAAATGTATACATCGAACAATTCTGCTCTTTCAGGACCATTTGTGACAGTTTTTCCTGTAATAATGAGTTAACACTTGGGTCAGTGCTCCTTTTGCTGGGCTAGACAGAACTAGGGAGAACAATCTGACCATTCATCTCAGTTCCCTTCAATCTCAGGGAACTGTAGCAAAGACTGAAGCACCCACAAGAGCAAACATCCTGAGTCTTCAGCCTAACACACTCAGAAAATGTTTGTCAGCATCCCATGACAGGCTTAAGACCTTTTGGAAATATTAGACCAAAACCCTCAAAAACTCCTTTGCGTTGCAGAAGAGGGCAGTAAACATCATAAACTGTTGCTACATTTTGTTATTTTCCTTCTCTTAGCAGTTTTCTTAAATAAATCTGAACTACATGTTTATTATTATTACTGTTTTTCTGGTCCAGGAAGTGCATATGTATGTACAATATATCTATAATCCATGCATGCACACTACCTCTGAGTGGCTCTGTATATGTGATTTATGTGGATGCATACTCCTATACCTTTTAGGTGCTCTCACTTTTCTGTTAAGACAAGTCATTTTTTTGTCAGTAAACTTTCAGATAGAAGGAGTGTGGCTTTTAGGCTTTATTGTCAAATGTTTTTAAATGGTTCCAAATCTCCATTTTCCACAGTCTCCCTGTTCAGATACTCTCTTCTGGCTTGTTTGGCAGGTTACCATTTTCAGAGCAATTTATTATACTACCTTTTAAAGCAGCAGGTAGTTGGAACCCTGGTTTGAGTTGTGTGTTGTCTTTGCACATGGCAAATTTGATGAAATTAGAGTTACTTCACTGTGTCTGTAGTTAACTTCCAGGTGCTTGAGGGCTTTAACTGTTCCAAATAAAGGTTATATTCATGTCTCATATATGCAACCCCTTTTGAATTTTTCTTTTTCCATGGCATATTATTCCACTCGATAGTAACTCTTCCTGTAGTCACCATATCTTACACAAATTATTTCTTTCTAAATGTCATAGGTGGCTGTAATGATAGAGTGAAAGAAAATTGTGCTACCGAAGGACTTTGTAATTAAAAAAGCATGACAACAAACACCTTCCAGCCAAGCAGAACAGCAAACAACTCATTATAATTATCAGCCTCTTTGAACCTGCCTTCCACTCATGCACCCAGGCAGAGCTGCAAGGCACTTCTTCTCCATCAGGTCTGAATCAGTCTTTTGCTCATTTCTCATAGCACAGTGTCGATAAGAGCTCTTCAGTGGTAATTTGCTGGAGTTCCTAATAAGTAGAGATTTCAGAAAGCAGAGACCAGTTCAGGCAATAAGCTGAATGTATCCATATCTGTAAGTAGGCAGATCAGTGCTGCTTCTCTCTCCCCTTTTCTTCCTTGTGCATTAGGAACTGAAGCAATTAAAGGGTTTGGGTGTGTTTTGTTTTGCTCTTGGCTCTTTAAGCTGTGTGTTCCTACAGTTAGCAAGATGCTCTTTTCATAGCTGTTCTCCTGGGCTGGTGGCTGTGAACCAGGTGGCACTGCAGGAGCTCGAGGCTGCATGGTGTGTGACACTGGGAGCTGTGCTGCTCTGAGGGACCTCAGTGCCTAACCCAGACAGAGCCCCCAAGAGCTTTTGAGGTATCACAGGAGGCTTGGCATGCAATCTGTGTTTGGAGGGTACAGATAGATTGTTTCATTGCACTGGAGTGCTATCCTCAACCTGAGCACGAGCTTTCCAGGGTGACCAGCAGGAGCTGCTCCAGTGGGGAGTTCCAGAATGAGCTCAAGGCTGGGTTAGAGAAAGAGATACTTTGAGGTGAAGATGATGAGTGATACCATGGTCAGCACTACCTCTCGTGGGTTAGGAGAGAGTTTAGGTATCAAGGAACTCACAAACAAATGAAAGGGGCAGTTTGAGGACAGCATCTTGACTACATTGCTGTGTTCACAAAAAGTCAGAAATCTGTGGTGTTACATCATGATAACAAAATGGGAAGGTGAGCCCAGTGTTGCTGAGGTGTGGTGGAGACAGGTCTGCAGGATGATTTGAGAACAGCACAAGAGGCAGTTTGACACTGACCTTTATGACAAGTCATAGCTAGGAATGAAAATATTTGGGGCAGACCTTCTTATGTGGAGGTTACCAAATTGTGGCAGTCAGGACACGCTGAGCAGCAGCTGAGCTGTTCTTGAAGTGGTGCCCATTTTACCAGGGAAGAATGGTCTGGGTTGGGCACACTCATGGCTGGGCTGAGAGGGCCAAGGGGGGAGATGGGTTTGTTTTGCAATGAGCTGTGCAGTGGGTAATGTGCATCCCTTTACTTGGAGACTCAGGTGAAACTAATCAAAAGGCCAGATAGGATCTATGCACCAATTGCATTCCACTCAAACCTTTGTGAACAGGAATGAATTTCACCTTGCCTGACCCACAAAGATGGGTGAATACTTATCTTCCTTTCTTTAAGCACTTATTTTTATAGTTTCAATTAGCTAATTTTTTCTTTTTCAAAAGTAACTTTCCTTGATGTACATCTGTCTCCAGTTTAATACTTACGAGTAACTTGACATGAATGGCAGAGATGTCTTTTGTTTGCAGTTTAATATGGAATCAACTGAAACATTTTCATTTATAAAGTGAAATCCATTTCTCCTCAAGTCTTCTGCAACAGAGGTAATGTTTGCAAAATGCTTTGAAGATGAAAGCACTACAGTATAAAAATATTAGGTATTATTTTTATATCTTCATCATCTATGCTTTTAAAATTAATACCAAAAAAACCTATTAATACCCAAATGCCCAGTAAAGTGCATATCCTTCTTCTAATCTTAATGCTTTATTTTCATCTATGAATCCTCTTAATCTTTGAAATTAATTACCATGATTAAAAATGGGAGATGTTTTCCCAGAACAATCAAATTGTTCTGTAGTGAATTTTCAATTAGTTTTGCATCATTATTTTAATTTCTTTTTGGTATTAAAACACAGACACGCACACTCACATTCCTGGATACAGCATCTGCACTTTCACACCATTAGAGCAAGAGGAAGTCTTATTTTACTTGTTGCTGACCACAGCCAAAGGTGACCCCGTGCAGTGGTGACATGAGAAGGAGAAGGGGCGCTGCCTTTGCCATCCACCATCCAAGAGAATCAGCTTCCAAAACTGAGACCTTCAACAGACAGGGCATATTCACACTGCTGATGAGAACCTTCCACTGCCAGTGGAGGGGAATCAGTGCAGTCAGAGTTACCTATAAAAATGGCAATTTGAGTTGAGCAAGAAGCCGTGTTTCTTTTAGTCCTCATGAGCCATCTGATTTCTACACCGGTAAGAGAGAACCAAATGCAAGAGTAATTTATTGTGTTGGAGAAGCAAAATGGAACAATGATGGATACTTCAGTGCCTGAAGTGGTGAACAGGGCCAAAACTCATGTGTTTCCTGGCAATCAGAGCAAGAGAAAATTCTCCTTGCTGTTGAGTTCTGTCCCAGTCCTCTCCAGATATTGGTGATATTTGAATTCAGGCTTGTGTCTTGTTTTTGTTCAATGCTTAATGCAGGTTTGCACACCTGAGCCCTGTTCCCTATTAATTGTTTATAAGAAGAAGAGGGAAAATATCAAAGACCTTACATTGTCCAGATTCCCTGATCAGAACCAGTGGGAGAGAAGGGGAGAGGAAAATCTTTTAAAATATTAGTGTCAGTATATTTCAAAGGGCCTCTATGTGCAGCACTCACAACCTGAGTCCTTAAGTAAGTCAATTGAATGGTTCCCTAGGAAGATCTTTCTTTGATATAACACAGAGAGTTCCTTTTGTTGCAAAAATGGCAAAAAAGAAAGGGGACAAAATCTGTGAGCTGAACAGGAAGAGGAACTGAAATAGAGTCACATCACAAGTGCTGAAAATAGATTTTTTTGTAGATCACAACAATACAGAATTTCTAATGCGGAAAGCACTTGAGAATAGAAAAGAATGCATCCAGTGTGCAAGAAAGGCACAAGAAGATATGTCTTTTATTGCCTTTTTATTTTTTTCTGCCCCTCTCATCAGAACAATGAGAAAGGTCAGGTATGAGCTGTGGAGATTATGGTGGCAATACAGACACTGTTGTGGTGATATGTGACAGACAAAGCAGGGAGATCATCCACATGGAGACCTCACTGAAGTAACTGTTGGTCCAGAAAATGGTGAGCTGGCTGTGAAAGAGCTGCATGTGTGTGGGGGAGAGAAAGGGAGACAGGGAGTAATCTGATCTTGCCACATTTTCCAAAGCAGGAAGTTCCAGGTTATCACTCAAATTGAAGTGACAAAGCAAGTGACTACAAGACTGCATCTTGACCTCCTTCCTCCCCTCCTCTCGATGCAGAGAGGATTAGCTGTGAGCTCCATTCCATGGTCAGTGCCTGGGCTCCCTGCATTGCTTCCTCTGTTTCTTTCTGTGGTATGAAAAGTACAGAAAAGCTTTTATGTAATGAAAGCTAGACCAGGAAAAGGATCTGCTCTGATGAGATTCCCCAGAAGACAATACTGACTCTAATTCCTCCAGTTTAACTTTCTACTTCCGGAGGATTTGCTAAGGAAGGAATTTAATTTTTCCCCTAGACAAATGTATTTAATACTTAATAAAAAGCAAAGCCAGATGACGCTCCTAGAGAAAATAACGAATTTATGTAAATCTTTTGCTGTATTTGAACAGGACAAGATAAATTGAAGGGACTTAACTCAGATATTTTTTTCTTTTCTCAAAAAATAATAACTATAAAATACCCAAAGGCTTCAACTTCAGAAAATGGGTTTCTATGTTACTCCATATCAATACATTGGTCTTAAAGAATGCATTACATCCTCTTTCCCTGATGTGTCTCCTGAATGTGTCTCCTGAATATGTCTCCTGATGATGTGTCTCCTGAATCTGACTTACCTTCCTAGCCTGTTTTTGCACCCAGCACCAGGCACTGGCAGATGGCTTACCAAGAAGAAAATATTGAGCCAAAGGAGGTTTTTCCACCTCAGGTGATCGCCTCATACTCTGCCTAAGTTACTTAGCCATTTCTCAGCAATTTCACTCATGAATGTTTATTGTTTATTGCTTGAGTCCTTTTACAAGAGGGCCTATACAACTGTAGGCACACAGTGTGTGGTGATTGGGAGTGGGGCTGTGGCTGATCCCCATCCCCAGTGGGCACAGCTGTGAGCAGCAGGTGAGGGGTATCAAAGATAATGAGCCACAGAGTGCCCAGGGGCGCTGACCAACCACCAAAGGGAGCAGAGGGCACACAGGTGCAGTGCATCAACATGAGGGTATAAAAGGTTGGGCTAAAGAACAAGAAGGGCAGATTCTTGCAGCCTTCTGGAGTGCTCTGGTGTTGCTCTGTGTGGGTTGAAGTCTTCTGGACTTGCATGATGATACTCTGTGTATTGTGGCCATCTCAGCTACAACGTACAACCTGTGTTATTTTTTTAAGTTGTCTGAAGTCTATAAGTTTGGTTGGCCTACAAAGAAAACCAGGAGTTCACCCCAAGAGAAGCAAAAATGAACTGTAACTCTTTCTGCTGGTGGGTAGTTCTGCCTGATTCCAATTAGTCCTTTAATTTTCCTTCAATAGCCAGTCAAGTATGAACTCCCTCTGGGTGCTGGGGAGACACAGATGTCACTTTGACAATTGACAGGGATTACAAAAGTCAAGGATGCCCTCCATGATTGCAACACCTCCTGCTTGGCACACTGAAGAAAGACTCAACTTTAGAGGGCTCTCACACCAACCTGTTTCACTGGTTTTCCCTCCCCTCTGCTTGCATGTACCCCATAGTGGCGACAGCACCAGTAAAAGACTGTCCAGAAAAAGAACATTTCCCTCCTTCCTCTCCATTTTGTTTGAAAGACTGCACAGGGACATTTACTAACTCTATTTTAGAAGGATATGTCAAGTCTCCTACCAGGACCCTGCACAGACTTTTTCAGTATCAATTCACTCTCCATTGCCAAGCTTTTAAACAAAAATAAACCAAGATAATGTCAATAAATCATCTTCCCTCCTTTCCAGAACAGCACCAGTGGAAGACTGTGGTAAGTTATCATATTTTTAACTATGAACCTGTCTGGCTCTTTGTCATTTATCTTGTGTCTCCCACTCTGGCCTGGCTCAAGGCTGAACATTAGCAAATGATGAATGCAGGGCTGTCTCTCCTGGTTTGTACTGGCATTATTAACCCATATTCTCCTGAATATTTCATACCACATACATTAATCATGAGTTGCTGGAGTCATGGCAATTGACTCTCAGGTTAGTTACTCTGTCTGTGAGGGCAGGACAGAAATGTTTGGTACTGGGTAATCCCTGTTTGGCATTATCAAGGATTTTCTTTAACCCTATGATGCTCATCATTGTAAAGCAAATTGGCTGGTGTGAATTGGCCATTCCATGTGTATGTATACCAGTATCTGTCCTAATGATGTTTTTTCAGGCTATAGCATCATGTCTTGATTTATTGTGAATCTAAGAATGTCAAGAATCAATTGTGTAATGTTGATTCAATAATGATCCATTGACTATTGTCCTTGTTTTCCTTTCTTCCTTATATATCTATTATTTTATTTTTTTTTTCACTTACTGTTCTTTTATTTTTCACCTTGATTCATTGTCTCAGAAAACAGTTGCTATACAGAGACAGGAGCAATAGAATAAGATCTTGTGTTCCCCTCTGGACATGGCTAAGCTTGTATGATACAAAGCTCTGGAGGCCCAGAGTTCAGTAATTTGGTGGGGAGAATTGGGCTGGGAAGGTGTGCTGGTTTCTTGTTGTGTATGCAGGAGGCAAGGTCCTCAAATTCAGTCTGGAAGTAAAGAACTATCTTTGTGTCATACTCTGTTTTACTGTCTGTTTAGGTGTACATGACACAGAGAAATGGCTTTATGCCTGACTTTTCTCCAGGGAGCTCCTCCCTGAAAAACAGTTCACAGTGAGTGTCAGTGATATAAATATATATATATAGGCCTGGGTTTTCCTGGGAAACTGAGGCATCTCCCTGCTGATCTGACCATGAAGCAGTCTTCACTTTCAGATTGCCATACATGTGAGGTGGTAAGCAAACAGCTGGCACAGATTTCAGGATGTTTGGTTTGAGTACTACAACCTGACTTTTGCTTTTTTTAAAATTAAATGGTGAACACTTTTGACCCCTTTAGCCAAAGAAATTCTCCACAGCTTGTCCTATTTCCTCCCCAGGCTTCTGTTCCAATTGTCCATATCGCCCCTGTCTTCAGCCTGCAGAACTACTCAATTCCATGCTCCTGAAGGACAGTTTTTAAATGCTCTAGTAGTAACTAAGGGAAGGACCATGAAACTGATATAAATAGATGAGGCAAAATTGGGAAACATGATTTCTGAGAAATGAAAAGATGGTCCAGCAACCCCAGCCACAGACTCCTTCCTCTTGCAAAAGAGGTGGCTGCACTTCTGTTATCAAGGAAATACAACCATAAATGGATTATGTTGCCTGTGGCTGTTTGAAAATGTACAAAATTGTAACAAAGAGATAATCTCCAGGAGAGCTCAGGGTGATGGCTGGAGGAGCTGGGTTTTTCTGCAGAACATCTGCAGATACCCCTGCGGTGATGATTACCAAGCTATGTGTCATGTAATGAGGGGCTAAATATGGCTGAACTACAGGCGCTGTGGGGAGATGGTTAATGAGGTGCTGATTGGGTAAGAAAAATAAAAACCAGAGGAAATGAGTAGGGGGTTAGTGCATCTGATACAGAAGAGCTCTGGATGGGGTGTTATGCAGGATATTTTTGGTTCCAGCTCTTTTTCCTTCGTTCTCACTTGTGTAGGAGATGAATTTTTCCCCTGACTCAGCTGGAGCCCTCGCTGTTCAGCATGGCCACTCTGCTGGTGCCCAGACACGGAGCTCATGCACCATTGCATCTGGTGGCAGCTCAGCCCTGCCAGCCCTGCCCACGCGGAGGGAGCAGGTGCTGGGTGAAGGTCTGGCAGGAGCTCCTGAGAGCTCCTCACTGATTCTGTGCTTGGAGTTCACTGCTGTGACTGGCACTCTTACAGCTGCCCAGAGGTCTTGGTGTCCTCCTGACTGTGGGCTTCAGTGCAGTCTGACATGATGTGAGGGTAGGCAGGAGTGATGCAGGACCAAGGCTGTCGGAGCGGGAGCGCTTGGAGCTGCAATCATGTGCATAAAAGGCTTCAGAGGTGAGCTAAAATTCGTCATTCCATCTTCCCTATTATCCAGCAGCCAACTGAGCATTGATTCTTGTCCATCACCATTTTGAGGACTGCTGCAGACAAGTCTCAGGCTCCCAGGGGAGGCACTGGAGGTGGCTTGAGCTGATGTGCAGCTCTGTTTGCTGCCACCTTTTCTCTCTGCCCAAGGCTCCTGCTGGTTATTACCTATGCCCACTGCAGGAAAAGCCACAGACACTGCTTCTTTCTTCTGACCAAACATGGTCTCCCAAGGTCTAAATTGCCCAGTGATTCAATTATTGAGGGTCCCCCTGACCATCCCATTGCTTTCAGATAAGCATCTTCCCTTTTCCAGCTCTTGATGTGAAACATTCATCTTGCTTCTCTGTCTTCAGTACACCAGGGAATTGCACACATTTGGAAATACCCACTCATTTCCTCCTTTCTTCTCTGCTATGTTGTCATTTGATACTGATCTTTATGAAAACATTTCACTTGAACATCATACATTTTTATATTAAGACTTTAGAAACTGTATACTAGCAGCCTCAGTTTCTCAATATCATTAAATTAACTTTGAAATGTTTAATTTTTAAAAATATAACTGAGGAAAAACCCCTAAAAATTTAGATTTCATTCACAGCGCTGATTTAGACTTTTTATGTGCAATGAAACAGTTCCTGTGGTTTAGCTCTTTGTAGCAGAGTGTGTTATACCCTTGGTTGTTGCAGGGTAGGCAGTAAGATTATAGTAATCAATGATCATTCTTTCATTGAAGGAGCATGCCAGTTCACATGCAAAATGCTAGTGTTCCATGTATGCCTGGTGCCTATAATTTTTACCTGCCTTTCAGGCTGAATTGCACTGCATTGCTCAAAGCACATTTTGATCCTCAGGGTACAGCAGGATTTTCAAGGTCTACAGCCATGTGCAGTGAAAGATGTGATAAATGCTGAAGTGGTTTCCTAAGTGAAATGAAGAAAACTAAAATGATACCGGGTGCTGATGAAGGTGAGCAGCAAGCCTGAGATTTAAAGAGGGAAAATGACAGTATTATCAGTCAGGTATCATGGCAACAAAGGAGCCTAGATTTTGGTGTCAACTTTCCATTCATATTGTCTCTTTACTTGGCATGCCAAGGTACATTTTCCTTCAGAAAATTTAATCACCTCCACTGGAGGTCATTCAAATGTTTAAGGACCTGGCCTTGCTTGGGAATTTGAGGAATTTCAAATGGATACTTATGGATACTTGCATCCACCTATTTGTATAGGGAAAAATGGTCAGACAACCCTGCAGAAAAATCTGTGAAATCCAGGCAGAAAAACCACAGTTGTGTAAGACACTCTGTTTATTATTGCAACATCTTAGTTTATAGGAATTTTATGCTCAGTGTTATTCAGTGGCTGGCATTAAAATTCTGTAAATCCAGGCCTTTTCTAGCGACAGCACAGCTCACTTTTTGCACAGTGAGCTGAACCAAGCATGATAGCAAGGCCAGAGGTCTACCATGGAAACTTTGAGTGATGCACTTGTTGCAGACACACATATATATATTTATACATATGCTTATGTCTACGTTGCAGTCTGGAACAGGGAAACTGCAGAAGGCTTTAGAAGAACTTCTGCAGTTTTAGAAGAACAGATTTAGTCAGGAAAATCTTGTCTTTGAGGCACAGAAATGAGATTGTGATGTAAAATAAATCAATGGCAGAATTAGAATGCAGAAAGTCTGAGGTCTGGAATGCTTAATCCTTGACCTGTTGCTCAAATGATGCCAAGAGCAATCAGGTTACGCAGGAATCCTCTTACTGGGGGTAATGTATTACTAAGTTATGAACACATAATGTATTCCTAAGTTATGAACTGCAGGGGATTTATTCAGACCTGATTTTCTTTGCTGTCTGAGCTAGGACCTGAGAACAACACCTGCAAGATATAAATGTAAGAAAATGGTTGATGCAGGTGAGGGTAGGACCCCTTCCTAGCACTGTTTCCTTCAAATCATGAAGGCATGCAGATTTTTTTATCCAATAAATATCAGTAACAGACCACACTATGATAAAAATGGCCATCTAGTGCTGTATAAAACAGGGATGTGATACTGTGCTCCTGCTTTTATGCAAAGCTTTTAAGCTTAACTGTATGGGCTAAGCACAACCTTCACTCTTTCATTTCTGAATTGAAATTTAATCAGATTGGAAGGCCTCAGCGTTTTATTCAGTTACTTGCTTGCTTTTAAAACCACCTAGAGGGTGGGTTAAACACTATTTAAAAACAAAACAAAAAACCCAAACAAAACTAAACATGTTTGATGTATTGTTATTCAGAAAATCACATCAGTGTTTAAAGCCATATTGATAGTGGACACATTACTAGTCCAGTGGGAATCAAGGAGATTTCTCACCCTGACACTAGAATTCACTGAATATGAGAGTCAGCAAGTGTCATTCAAGCAGTACCATGCTGGGCTCCTTGTTTTTCCAGCAAGGTGGAGGCCTGGGACAGGACTTTAGAGCAAATTGTATGTCACCATGAGTGGTGTCTTATGGAAGCTCCCCAAAAGCCAAGCTCTGATGAGCAAAGTTGTAGGACACCTGGAGCAGTGGCTCTGTTAAGATTGCTGCAGTGTGACTAGGACTTGGAAATGTTCATCACAGCATCATCTTCTCTTTCCAAAGCCCCTCAGGGCTATAGTTATGGGACACAGGATTCCAGCTCCAGTTCAAGCAGAGAGGTTTTACTGCTGTTGAATTTCAGTGTCAGGGACCTGTGTGTAACCTGTGCTCAGCTTGGTTTGGAAGTCACCCAACATCACTGCATCTCTCCAGCACAGTGCTTCAGGTGCCTCTGAGTCTGGTTCTGGAGGTGCCTACATGTGCTTTGTATTTAATCCTTCTAAACATGTCGCTGCACAGTATGATCTGAGACTTTAAAGATGGTTTGTAGTCCAAGGGCAGGAAGGCAAAAGCTGGGGGAGCTTGTTTATGCTGTGTGTGTGACAGAAAGGGCTGTGCTGGGAGTGGAGCTGTTTGGGAAGGAGAGAGGCATTATTGGCATGAGTGGCTGCAGACATAATAGTGCCCCAGGGCTATTTTAATTAGTGCAGAGGGTCTCAGAACCTTGCATCTGTTTAAGTGCCACTTCTTCCTCCACAGCTGTACTGTGGAGAGGGGTGTGTTTAGGGAAGAGGAAATTGGGAGCTTTGGTTGGTTGGTTTTCTTCCCATGAGGGAAATGCAAGCCTACTATTTATCAGCATTTAGAAGTCTCCTTAGGGCTGCTACAGTGACACAAACAGGACTTAGGAGATGAGCACACTTTGGCTCTTTTGGTCCCACAGAGATTGTGTAAATCTGGCCTCTGGGTGTTATATCCTTCCAGAAAAATAGTTGTCCCTTAGTCTGCATTTGACTTTTTGTACTCATCTTTATTCCAGGTTCTTTTGTTATAAGTTTATTGCTAGAAGTTATATGAAGGTCGATAAACACCTTTAGCATTAAACATAATTACCTCAAAGTCAAAAGTAAGAAAAAACACTCTGCCTCCTATAAATGTGTTGTGAATTGTGCTAAAAGTTGGAATTAAATAGGGAGTATTGCACAACAATGTGTCATGTAAATTTGCTGTTTCACATGCACATTTTCTCTCCAAAATCTGAAGGCAAAGTACCTCTTCTCCCTGCCATCTCCTTGCTTCAAAACCCTCCCCAACCTGCAGTCTGTTCAATGCCACAACACTTGCCAGGGGGATTAGTCAGGTCCATGCCTCAGTGAAACAAATTAAGAGCAGAGGAGACTTCTTGCAGGTATGAGAAATGCTGGGCTGAAATAATGTAACAGCAGACATTATGGAAGTAATTCTGCATCTCCCATTTTTTTTTGGCTGGTAGAAAGCTGGAAGCTGCCAGACATAGAAAATGATTTTCTAATGTGATTGGTCTGAACCACCCTGCAGTTAAGAGGGCTTCCTTATTTATTATTTATTTTTCCAAACATAGAGGCACTTTGCTACACTGGAAAATTAGAAGTATAGGAAAGTCTTTGCCCCAAGTTTGTGGCTGCTTTCTCTTGTGACTGATATTAACTGCATTAGTGAGGGATCATGTTTATGCAGTTCAGGAAATTAGGCTGTATCTGTTGGTGAGGGAGATGGGGGATGGATACTCCTTAGTTAAATATTTGACTGTGCTGTAGCCTTCACAGACTGGTGAACAGGGAATGAAGGAATGTGTCAGAAAGCCTCTGCATTTCTTGCAGAGAGGTTAGCAGAAGGTATTTTACTAGAAATTGATGCCATCAACTGCATTTTTCCTTGGAGCTCTTCAGAACCTCATACCAGAATTTTTGTACTGTACTGTTACTACTGCTGCTGGCACATGGTGATTTCTACTCATGGATGGCAACCTTAACATGCCAGGTGCTGTGCCAACACCAGCCATCACTAGAAAGGGTTATAATTATATTCCCACAGATCAGAAAACAAAACCTGAAGGGTTTTAAACCAGGCCCTTCCATCCTGAAATATGAGTCTGACTCAGCACAAGAACTAAGATGTCAAAAAGGAGCTGAAAGCAGGTGCTGCAGAGTGAGTTGTGCAGCTGAAGGAATGGCAGCTAAGCTGCAGCTGCACGCATCCCCCACAGAGATGTGTCCAACTCCATCACACTGGGGGAAATGGAATCACATCAGTTTGAAGATAAGGAGGCTGGTGTGCCTATTGCTGCCTCTATCCAGCTTCAGTTTCCATTTTGACTTCAGTGTTGCTGTCTGCACTAAGTAGAAGGCTGTAATTTATCTCCCTTGTGACTAGAAATTCACCTGCAGAATTGTTCTCACACTTGTTCTCCATCTCCTTTCCATTCTCCTTCAATTACTGCAATCCTCCTTCCTTCATCCCACCCTGATGCATCCCATGATTGCTGTTGAAAGAAGAAAAATGATGTGATATTGTATAGATGGGCTCTGAGAACTACTGCCAACACAGTGTGCGTTTCCCTGCTTGGGACAGTCCTCTCCCTCTCCTCCTCCTGCCCTGGGGAGGTTGTAGCAAACAGAAAATGTTGTTTTGAGCTGTAGTGGTCTGAAAACATTTGGCATGTCCAGCCAGCAGTGACTGCAGGAGTTGGTATGGGGTACCAGGTGACAGCCAGTGAAGTCCTGCTGAAACCATGGAGGTTTCTGTCCTGGAGATCACCTCAAATAGTGATACCCCAGCTCCTGGGGCTGGGTAGCCCTGGAGCCTCTCTCCTCCTCTAACAGCATTTTTGCTAAGCTGGGGTCCCAGCAGGAGAGGTGTGGGGATTTTGCTGCTGTCATTTTAATCAGGGCTTGGTGGGCACTGACTGTCACCAATGCTACAGAGGCTGGTGTTTAGCTCTGAGTCTATCTATAATCAGGTTGGATAGAGGCAGTTTCTGCTGCCTCTGCAGTCTGATGTCCTCTTTCAGGATGGGATGAGGATGAGTCAGCCTCTTTCTCTGCTGAATTTCTAAGAAGTCTGTAAACTATCTTGAAAAGGGTTCCCAAATTCAGAGTTCATATAAGCTGAGCAGCATCCCCCTTTGGGAAGAACCTCACTGATGTACAGGCTGCTAATTTCCATAGAAGTGTCTGTGAACAAAATCTCCCCCAAGGTCCCTGCTTCTTTGTCAGCAAGCATCAGAAGCCTGTAGTCAAACCTTGTATTACTGAGATTTCATTACTTATACTAAATACACTCCAGAGCATTTATTAATGTACTGTAAAGCAAAAGGAAAAATTAAAAATAAACTATGCTTGTCAAAGAAATAAAGTGCCTCTTACACTGCATGATCCTAACTTTTTTTCTTGATAATTGCCCAGGTTCATTTGCCATTAATTCAGTGCATGAAAGAATTGCAGTAAGGTCTTCAAGATGTTAGAAGAGTTTAATGATGCTTTTCTTTAAAGAAAAGAGAACAGCACCTTCATTTACTGTAAATGGAGAGCCAAGGACAGAAGCCCTCAAGCCTTTTACATCAGGATTTCAATAGCTTAGGTGATTTCAAGAAAAGATTGTAAATGCTCTGTCCACTGCACACTCATCCAACTATTTGAATTAGAAGCAGGCTTCAAAAAATGTAGTGACCTCTCTCCAGGTCAACAGATGTTTTCTCTCATTGGTTAATCTTTTTTTGCTTCTGAAATGGAAGCTTCCAAAATTGTAACTTGTAGCCCAATTTTCAGATTCCTTCTTGGTAAAAAAATCTCTCATTCTGTCAAGAAAGAAACCAGAAGAAAATAAGGATAAGTTCAAACCTAACAGCTGGAGACTGTATTCAGAGATGGCTGTCTGCTTCCCTAACATAATGTCTTTAGATTTGAGCCTGTACAGAAACAAGAAATGCATTTTAAATTTAATCAAGCTATTATTGTCTCAAACTGTGGAACAGAGCTGCACTTGCTTATCTTTCCCTCAGTATCTCTATCTGATAGGAATGTAGGAAGAATTGCCTCCAATCTCATTAATGCACTAAGGCCCATTCAGGTGTATTGTTTTCCCAAAGGAAAATTGGGGAAATTAAAAAAAAGTTATTATAGGAATGCTGCCAATACATGCAGATAGAATTCAAAAAAAAAAAAGCATCATCCTTACATAGTAGCTGTTGGGGTATTTTTGCTTTTGTTCAAAACAGACTTGCTTCTCTGTTCTGTACTCCAGGGAAAGAAGCATTTGCAACTAACGATGTTTGCAAGTAAGGAATAATTAGGAAGAACAACAGCATGTATGTCAGAACTAGCATTACATTTTGAGCTTTTTCTCTGTGGTTTTGGGTTCTTTTGTCCTGACCTAATGAGATGTGTTTCTCAGATGTAAATTATATGAAACAGAGGTTGTTTGTGGAGCAATTGCTTTCCAGAAGATGTTTGCATGCTAAAATGCTGCTCCACTGGCTGGCTTTAAACCATTAAGGAAAATAATAACTTATCCTATTCATAAAGATAAGCCTGAATGAAAATCTGTGAATCAAATACACTGTCAACTCTATTTTTTTCTTCTGCCAGCTGAACTTGTGTTGAAGTGAAAATGGTGTTTTATCCTGATTTTACATGGGTATCACTGGATAAATGTGGGGAAATCCTCATCCCTAATTTCTCCACCTGCATGATCATCCTCCATTTTTCAACCCTTTTCAGTACATTAAAATCACAGAATCACAGTATTACAAAACCATGTTTTCAAGAACAATGTTACCTCTATTTCTTATGGAAAAATTTTCATCAGTGGTCATGAAAGTACTTAAATAACAGGGAAAAAATTATGTGGGAAAACTGATGTGGAGAAGGCATCCCCAGGTGATGCCAAGGCCAGAGACAGAAAATGAGCACATTTTAACACTGGAGACAGCCTTGGCCCTGTGAACCACCCTGTTGAGGTACAGCTTGATGTCTTTCTGACCAAGGAGAAAGTCACCCCTGTGGGGGCCCCTTCAGCCTCCCCCCCAAGGAGCAGGGCTGTTATTCCCAGTGGTCTGGTATCCCTGGATTGACAGAGAAAACAATGGGCAAACAGATCTTGTGGAGAAGGGAAATCAGTCACAGGGCTTCTCACCCTTGCCTTGACCGACTGACAGAGGAAGAATGCTCTCATCTTTTGGTCCTCAGGGGCCTTGGAGTCAGGGCTGAAGATTCCTGTTTTGACATCTAACTGCCCATCCCCATGCCTCACCTTCCCTCTTATTTATTTTCCTCCTTCGACACGTTGCCTTTTGGAGACTCCTTTAACATAATTTGTTCTAGCAGAAATCTGCTCCATGTTTTTTGCACAGTACTCACATGGGGAGATCCTGAGGCAACTGCAGCTGATAAAAATAATAAAAGCCTTTGAGAAAGTGTAGAAAATTTGTTTCCATGCTACCAAGATGATTCTTGTTAAACCCTGAAATCTTTTTACCTATGGGTATGAATGAGATTTGGGATTTCTAGTCACGGCTTTTTTGGGAGAAATATGGGCAATAGCTATTGTAAAATACTGGCACCTCAACAACAGAGTAAGTTCAGTCCCTTTCCAGCCTTCTGTATTTTAAAAAATTAGAGTTCTGAGAGGTTAAAAGAGACATATTTTCCTTCACAGAATTTCTTATGCATTTATTCTGTGATCTGACACTCCAGATGGGAACAGAGAGAATAGAAGGTCGGATAATCATGCTTGTATATTTAAGACAAAGTAATAGAATTTTAAAATGTTTTCTTTTCTGGTAAATCAAATACATTCATTTTATTTTGTTTTTCTAATTATGTTTGCTAGTTCAGCTGGAGAAAGTGGTCAGCGCTGGGTTACAATACAGGCAAAATAAACAGCTTTCCTACAGTGTGTATCCAAATATGATACTCCTGTTCCAAAGAGGGAAATTACTCTAAACCAAGGGGGAAATATGAACAATTAGACCTGATTAAGAAGAAACAGAATTTTCCTTGTCTTGATTTGAATCTGGGATCTGATTAAAACCAGATTAATTTTGGGAAGAGTTAAAAAGTTCCCACTGCCACATGCCAGGGTGCCACTGGAATGAGGTAATTTGGTTTCCAGGGAATTGGCTTTTTTCTCTGTGTTATGGATGCAGAACTGAGCCAGTCCACACAGGGGGTGTTGGAAGGAACCAAGCATGCACATGGTATGGTTCAACTCTTCACCTTAAGTGATTGATGGCCCCAGCTTGCTCACCTGTCTCCACTTCAGAAAGGAAAGGTTCTTTTTTTCTGCATTTGCAAAATTTTCCACAATTGTTTTTTGTTCAGGAAACAATCCTAAACTCACCCCTCGGTTTCTGGGGCAGGTGCAAGACAGGACACAGCAAGAAAGGAGCAGTGCAGTTTGTAGGCTGGTCCTGGTGGTTTGTGTCCCTCTTCAGAAGTAAATTGGTACTGATACAAGTTTCATACAACACTCACAGCTGTGTTGTGCACCTTTTCTGCCTCATTTAGCATGGATGTGATCTCATAGATGGAAACACCTGCACAGTTGCCACTCCCATTCCCAGATGTCTCAAGGGGCAGGGTGTTTCCAATCCACGAGGCTGCACACAGGGACCTGGCTTTCCACAGGACCAGTGTCCCTCTCCCTGAGGGGTGTCTGGGTGTGGTGGTGTTATCTGGGGCTGGGGGTGTTGGGGAAGCTGTGAAGGGCAGGAGGGAAGCTCTGGTTGCACATGGAGCACTGTGAGGAGGACACAGTGACTGTTTTCTACCCGAGGCGTGGGTCAGAACAGTGCTGAAGCTGCCTGGCTGATGTCCCACTGCCCTCTGGCAGCACTGAAAGCTGTGTCCCATGCTCTAGACAAGGAAAGGCTTTGCTTGTCAAATTTACCCTAATCCCATGTTACCACAGCCTGTATAAAATCTTGCTTCACATGGGTCTTTCTGGAAGAGCTTTATGATTTGCAAAGTTAATTTGTGGTTGGCAATTTAATAGTCTCACATGACTGCAAGCATATTCTTGATTTTCCTGCCTTAGAGTCAGGTTATGATTTTCACTACCTAAAGCAGAGCCAAAATTGTATGTCTTATGCTTTTTTGGGGTTGGATGCTGCCAAGATGCATATTTCCAAACTGATCTAGATCAGATTTTTTTCTTTTCAAACCAAAAAATTTCTCCCCACGTCCTTGCAAGGAGCTAGCACTAATAAACCCAAAACAAAAAAAAAAAGACTGAAACCAACAACACCATTTGCATTATGCCAATAAATCAGGCAGGCTGAAGCCATTTGTCAAAAAGATATTTGCTTGAATCCAATTCACTTTGTGTGCAGGGGATGGTTGGGAGTTTAGTACTTCCTAAATGATTAATCAGCGCATGATTTTTTAAAAATACAATGCAAAAACAACAAGCACAAAATGAGACTTTAAGCTAATGTGGCTTGAGCATTTGAAGAACATTTAATTATGTTATCCTTTGATCAACACAGTCAGCCTTTAAATATAGACAGAGAAAAAGAGTTTCAGTAGGGTGGTTAATAAACTCCTTATCTACTGATACACATTATTAAAAGAGGAAAAACCATACCAATTTCTGGCTTATTCTTTTCAGAATGGAAAGCATTGCCATTTCTTTGCCTCTTAAATACCTTGATGGATCCAAATAATTCTTGTGGGCTTGGAAAGCCACGAGAAAACCAAAAGTGAGTGCAGTTTTGGCCTCTACAGGGCCACTAACACCTGCCATCCTGCTGAGTGGCAGAAGCAACCTCTGGGAGACCTGGTAGAGAGCACTTGGCATAACCATATCTTCCTTCTGGGAAGCTTAGGGTGTTTCATGGTCCCCTGGCTTATCTAGTTTGTCTAATGGTACAGTTTCCACGGAGCAAACTGGATCACTGGGAAGCTCAATGTTATTTCCAGTTTCAAATTACTGCTCCCAAGACAGACTCTCCTCTCAAAACAGTAGTTATTCTTTAAGGAAATAGCAGGGAATCCATCTTTGTAGCACCCATGGAGAACCCACTTGTGCCCATCTTTCTAGGTAAAAAGCAACATCTCCTGGCTAATACCAATTTGAGACACAATTATGAGTAAGGTGATACTTGTATTCATCGTTTAAATCAGATTTGAAGCAGATCTGTACATTCCCCCAGGCTTGTGGAGCTAGGGGATGAGTCCCTGTAGGAATGCCATTTGTTACCCCCATGAATGACTCAGTAGGTGAGGTGCTTCTTAAGCATGTGGGCCTTGTCAGTACCCCAATAATTCTGCATCCCAGTAGTCTTGCTTCTTGTAGGATCTCTTTGCTTACCCTATGTGTCACATTCAGTACCCTGACAGAATTGACAACGAGAAGATTGCAACACTTTAAATTCAGTCCATAAGTATTTGGAGACTGGAGGCTGACAATGTTACAGGAAAGATTCATGGTTTTCTAGAAAGTGCTCACCTGAGAAATGAGAATGGTTGTATTTCACCTTGTCATCAGCAGGAACAGAATGCCTCTGCTGTTATGCTCAAGATGTCATGTCTAAGACTTACAGCCTGTGGTCTGATTGTATTTTCAGCTTTTTTGGTTTGTTTGTTTTTTATTTTATTTCAGGAGATTTTTCAATCTGAACCTATTTGGTAGGGTTACAAGCAAAATTTAGATTATTACTCTTTATGGACTGTTCCCAGGTGGTGTTGAATATGGCACAAGATCTTTCACTACTTAAGAACACAGAACAGGGAGGTCCCCATGGGAACAAGGGTGGCATCTGAAACAGCCTCATATTTCAATATTTGCCATTTTTATGGTACTAAGTTCACAGAGAACATGATAAACACTTGCCACAGCCAGAGTCAATTCAGGACTTAGATGAAAAAATTCCTACGTCCATTTTATAGGAAGATAAAGTGAGTTTGAAAGAGGTTAAATAATCTGCCCAGAGCTTGAGAATAAATCAAGGGCAGAACCTGAGAGGAGGCCCTGGGGTGCTGACACCTATTCTCAAAAGACAAACATGCATTAAAAATAAGGAGCAGTAAATCAGGCAGTGCTTCCTGGTTCTCTTGATTAAGGAAACGATTTGTACAAGCCATCTTCTAGGAATTTATGGCTGATTCCTGCTTCCCCTAATGTGCATGGAAAAGTGAGTTCCACACTTAGTAGCAATTAAATGGCATGAAATATCAAAGTGTAAAAAGTCAGAGAGAATGCTTGATTTGATAAAAACCCCATGACTTCTTGGTATAATTAAGAATGTCATGAGGAGTATTCACTTGTGTATTGATTTTATTTTTTTAATTTTCAGAAGTATATTTTCATAAGCCCTTTGAGCTGCTCAGCATGCTGCGATTTTGGTTAATTTCCTCTTTACCAGGTTTATCAGCCTTAATTATAGCTGAAAGCGATCTTTGTCTCAAGGAGATGAAAACCCTTTGTGAAAATGCACTGATGCAGTTTGTTTCCAAACCTAGATATATTTCCTAATTAGTTCCTTGTTGTAATAGGTTGCATAATTAATGAAAACACAGGGAAATATTCAAAGTAGTAATTTTCTTTGAACAAATGTATATGAAAAGCAGAAAACTAAACTATTACTTTAATTAACCTGCTTTGAAAGGCACTGTCAATATCAAGCTGAGTGTTAGCCCTCTTGGGCTGTGTGGTATTTTATATCTTACCTGGCTGTTAATCTGTTTAGCCTAAAGACCTGACACCTCCCTCTTCTTTCATGAAGTTAAGCAGGGTCAGGCTTAATTAACACTACTTGGGTGGAAAATCTTCATGGGAAGTCCCACATTTCTGTTCTGATACCTCTGTGATGCCTGTTTCATGACTGGCTGTGATGACATGGGCCTGTGCCAGCAGGGATCCACAGGCTCCAGTGGCACCTTTCCACTCTTCCCTTGCAGCTGTCCTGGGTGCCACCAGCTCAGCAATCTGGCAGTGGAGAAACCTGAGAAATAAATGCATCACCTGGGTGTGTCTGTGCCCTCATGGGGGTGACTTTGCAGTGACAGGGCTGGTCTCTTGCCATGTCACCCCTGGGACCACCTCTGCTGATCCTGGGCCACCCTCCAGGTGGGAGATGGCATCCACTGTTTGTCCCCTGAGACTGATTGATGTTCTGTGGGACAGAACAGGGATGTGTGCTGGTGGGATGACTGATCTTTTCTTGGTCAAGCTTCAATTCAGTTCCAAGGTCTCCCCTTGTTTGGAGTTTTCCTGGATGACATCATTCCATTTCTCTCTGTTTTTTCAGATCTGCTGAGGCAGACTCCTGTACTTCAGGATTTGCTGCTGTCCATGGAGCACATGTTGTTTCAGGAGACAGATTGAGAGGGTGGTTAAAGCAAGCTCAGGGCTTTCAGTCCTTTTGTCTGCCAGGGATGTGCCTGAACTGAAGATCCCCCACCCCATTTCTAAGGTAGTCCCTTTTCTAGCATGTGCTCTAAAAACATCAGCCTGCTTCTCAGGGTTCCTTCAAGGCACTGCTTTTCTTATTGCAAAATGTCACAAGACTGATAAAAACAATGTCCAGCAGAAGCAGCTGAGTGACTTTAAGAGCTAAAACACAACAGCTGGAGACTCCTTCCTCCCTTTTGCAGCAAGGACAAACTTCTCCCTACTCAAGGGGGCAACTGGGCTGGTCCTTGGGAGAGGGGTGCTCTTGCCCCACATTGAGGGAGATCCTGAAGCTTCCTTGAGATCCAGCAAGGTTAAGCCATTCTAACCCCATGGTGTGCAAACATACTGGAAGTATCATGAGCTTTTCTTGAACGTGGTATAGGGAATCTCGAGGGGAAAAAACCATCTGTGACTCCCTGCTCTTGATTCTTCGACCTCCAAAGGTCAGGGTTGACATTTGATTTAATGCCATGCCTTTGTGCTGCCTCTATTACATTTATATCTCTGAGGCACCATTCATGGGACAGCAGCTACACACATTAGCCAAGGTCTGCGAGTGACTGATAAATCTGTTCTGCTTTCAGGTAATGTAGCACCCCCCTGGTTTTGCACAAATGAGAAAAGGGAAAGGAATAGCACTGCTTATTTTGTCCTGGCCTGTGGTATAAAGCAGGCCTGCTCTCTGCCACACAAACATAAAGGACATTTGAAACAAAATAGAAAGGAAAATCTGGCCAGCAGCCTCCTTCCTTCCTCCACTACAAAAGACTTTTCCCTTCCCCAAAAACCAGGACACAGTTCTTGACTGATGACTAAATAAAGGAAGACTTGATAAGAAGTGACTTAAAGGTAGTCAACTTACTTGGAAGGTTTTGTATTGTAAGAATTTATGAAGAGTGGAAGGGAAATGAATGCATGGCTGCATTTAGATTCTGAATTCCCCGTTGTTATACTGACATTAAATTTTCAGGATGCTTTTGCGTACATAAAACACAACAGCTGTCCTATGGGAGGTATAATTACAATTAAAAAAAAGGAAAGAAAATAAGCTGTGAGCATACAATCAACTCTTGAGGGAGGGAGCCAATATCTCAGGCAAATTACAGAATCAAAGCTGCCTGAAATCTTTTAAGGCACAGCTCAGCAAGCTGTGTTAGGGAGGAAAGGCCAGAGCAGAAGTTTCCAAAACTAAAATGCTAGGAAGAAAAAGTAGTAGCACAAGTGGGTATAAATATCCAGGAAGGGCAGAGAGGGCTCTGGTGTTCACCCTCTACTTTCAAAGGGGCCAAAGACTGGAAGCCCAATCTCCCCACAGCAGGTGCAGCCAGATTTAAAATGAGCAGGAGGAGATGGTTCTTCACAGAATTTGTACTAGACCTGTTAAATTCATATCCTGGGGATAGTCTGGGTGCAGACATACAGAGGTTTAAAGGAAGACTAGAGAAATACTTGCAAAAGGGAAATCTTTGGACTTATTAAACAGACAGGCCATAGGAGGCTTAGAGAAAGCATCATATATAATTGTGCAGTTTTACTTTTCCCTAAGGACTTGTGTGTTCAGTAGTGTCAGATAGTGTGGCCATTCCTGTGGTTTTTTTGCTAAAGTTGATTCACCTTTAGCAGGATAAGAATCTGGAATTTGTGCTCATTGCCATTGTAGAGAAAAGAGCAAACACCTTTTCAAATATCAGCCCTTCCCATCATCCCAATGTTCCCAGTGCTAATAACATGGTACATACTATCTCCATTTGTGAAACTTCTGAAATTGATAGAATCAGTTAAAAAAAAAAACAAAACAAAACATTTTTCTCTTCCCCCTCTTTTTTCCTCTTTCAGTAAAATTGTTACCTCCTCTGAAAGGTCACTGCTTAGATGTGATAGCACAGCAGACAATAGATAATGTGCTTTTCCTAGGTGGTAGGACTGAAACAAAGCAGAGAAGGGCTGCAGGCAAGGCTGCAGGACAGGAGACAGGTATAATGGCTCTCAGTTCTCCATCCCCACATGGGATTAGGGACATACACCTTGAATGAGCATCTGAAATCCCCAAATTAGGAGTCTGGCAGTGTTTGGATCTCATTTTTGTGTCCTTCACAATCCTAAACAGACTCAAACATAGACGTAGAAAAAATGACTCAACCCACTTGGCAGCATCCCAAATTCATCAGGAAGAGCTAGACAGCACACATTAAAGCCCCAGTAAAGGCTGCTCTGCTGTCTGAGCAGCATTCACTTGCTTTGAGATTGTCTGATTTATGTCTCTGTTCCTGAGCAGGGATCATCCCCTCTGCGCTGTGCTCCCTGCTCTCTAGCCAGCCCTACAAGACAGCAGGATGGCTGCATCCTGACCTCTGGAAATCCAGAGAAGAGGATGGGTGGCCTTTGGCCAGTAGGACCCTGAGCAGCAGAGATTCCTGGGTGGCTCTGCACAGACCAACTTCTGTCCATCCAACTTTGTCACTGTTTTGGGTCCCTTCCTCCCAAAGTCCAAGTGTAGCCCCTTGGAGCCCTGGCCAGCCATCCTGTGTCTGTTGAAAAGTGAACTGTCAGGTGAATAGCTGCATCATCAGGGAAAGAGCTTTTGTGAAGCAGGATCCAGTCATGTCACACTGACTGGCACCAGAGAGGACATCCCCTGGACCTGTCCCTCCCCTCTGGCCTGCTTCTCTCACTCTAAGCTGCAAACACTTCTCAGCAGAGACCATGGCTGGGCTGCGTGTTTGTAGATTGTCTGACTCAACGGGGCCCTCCCCTTGATGCATTCTTGCAAAGCAAGAAACAATAGTGGTGGCTTTGTTCTGGTATTTAATTAGATGGTGTCTTCCAATCCTTATTGTGACCTCCAGCTGTGTAGTGTGTAGGGCCAGGAGAGTTTATTAGATTATCTGGTTTAACCACCCATAAAACACAGGATGCAGAATTTCATTCTCCATCACAGCACAAATAATAAATAGAATAGTCCAAGACAAATTCTAATATCCAATTTTTAATATCAACTACAATATGCATGTAGAGGGAGACATTAAACAAACCCCTGTGTCTACCAATCTACAACCCCCTGGCAGTACTTACATATTTCTTATTGCTCACTGGCTTATTTACTGCCAAGGAACAAAGTTAATGCTGAGCTCTGAAGCATTTCTAATGTGAACCAATTTTGCCCTGCGGTTTCATAATGAGCTCCACCCTTCATCCACCTCTGCTCCCCCTTCTTTCTACTTTCCCTTATTTAATTTTAAAAAAAGTGAAAATATGCCCCTTCTAGGAAGCAAAATTCAGATTAATTTCCTTTAAGTGCTGTTTCATGCCCAGGGTAGGAGCTTGACGCCAGCCCTGTGAATCACAGGTTTGATTACTCTGATAGGGCAGGAAAGTGTCTTACTTAAGAGATAGCAACGAAAAAATATGTTAGCAGGATTTTTTTTTTTTCTAGGAGGAAGAAGAAAGACAGAGCTTTATGGGGAAACTCTATTAAAGTCATCAACTTTCCTTTGCTTAAGGTCAAAAATTGTACAGTACCACTGGAATAATATAATTTTAGAAAATTTCTCTGTAGCCTTTTTGTTTTTCATTTTTTTTCTTCTTCTCTTTTTTCCCTTGTCATGTTTATGCCTGGGGGCTTTTTATTCGATCACTGTTCTAATAATGCCTTGAATCAATGAATGAGCAACTATCTACAAAGTAAAACAACAAGTAAAAAGGTGGGGAGGAGGAGCAAATAGATGATGTGGACAAGCCACATGCTGTGGGGAGCCACACTGACTCATCTGTGAGCCCTGGAGAGAGCTGGGCCAGGGACATGTGGTGAAATTACTGGGAATGGAGTAAGGCACGTGGGGAGATGGCATGTGGAGTTGTGTGGAGTGGTCAAATCAAAATCAAATCTGCCCTTCCCTTTTCCCAACATATTTTATTGCTTCAGTGTGTCATTTGCTGCCTGCAGATAATATATGCAAAGTGCTCTACCCTAAGGTTGGGATTTGCTGACAAGTGTCATGTTTTGCCAATCTGAAGAAACCTGGGTGTGATCAGGGCCTGAAAGAGCCCACCATGGGCACTGTGAGGTATCTGAGCTCGTTAGCTCTAGGACTAATGAGCCAGAGAGAATAAATTCAAATGCAAAGGAATTAAGTTAGTCATTACACTTACTACAGTGAGTTTAAAAATTTGTCCCTGGTCTGTCATTCACAGCAGCCCCCTAATTCTTGCATTCACATTGCTTTTCAGCAATGTCTCCTTCTGTATCTCAGGGAAACTCATTTCACATCCATTTCTCAGCTTTTCAATCTGTAAAATGGGAGGCAATGCTTATCTTGTTGCAGCTTAAATTCATAATTAGCACCTTAAAAGCCCTATGGAGGGTCTATGTATGATTTATTTTCAATAAAGGGTAATATAAAATGAGTTAGGGCTTGGTCTGAAATAGCCTCCCATTTTAAGCAATTTCATATGGAATGTAGCATTCTACACCAGCAGAACTGGATACTTCACATTCTACATGTGTAGATTTATATTTGCTTAAAATATGATTTTTTTTTTTTAACAGCAAATCTTAGGGGATTAAGCAGGATTAGGCTTCCCTTTTGGTAGGTGTTATACAAGCAAATGACAGCGACCTCTTTTTGATGGAGTTTACAATTTTGAACTTTGATCCCAGCAATTTTAGAAGTGCAGAGATAAGCATTAGTTTGAATACTTTCAATGCCATCATATTCAGGGGAACAACCATGGACCTAGCTTCCCACTGGTTATATAATCATAGGCTAATTTTTGCTGTTGCAAAAAACAGTTTCAGAGTCTCCTTCAGGGTATAAGGGTAGAAAGACTTCAAAACCTTGCTCATAATGTGAAATTTGGAGTGAAAAACAAACTTCCAGCTGACCTGTGCTGATGGAGCTGATGAGAGGTAACCTTTTGACTTCTGTGTTTGGATGGTCAAGTCCCTACTTGCATGACCTTGAGGCCAGTTTGCATGTACTAAGTCCCTCAATCTGTTTCAGGATGCTTCACCTCTTGCTTCATTATAGAGAGAGCTTAAAAGTCACAGTTTCTCCCTTTGCTGTGAGGGGGAACAGGAGGAAAAGGATTTCCCCAAACAGAGCTGAATTTGCTGCAAGTGAATTTAATGCTTTGAGTAGTTCAGTGGTAGGTGGCAAGGAACGGAGGAGAAGAAAGGGAAAAATTGGTTAATATAATTTTTAAGCTCTTTGGCTGTAAAACAAATACTTGCAGAGCCTGAATGAGGGAAAAACCCCCACATAACTTGTTAATACAGAAAAAAACCCCAACACTTCTTTCCAATCACTTGCATACAATGTAGTACTTTCCACTACAGCTCCAGGATTAGCATCGATTACAAAGTGGCCAAGGCAGGACAATCAAGTTATTTAGGACTCTATCCTCAGGGGTACTCAGATCTGTGTGATTGAACTTCTGACCTTTGCCTTTTCCCCCAGTATTCTGTTTCATTTTAAAGCTGTTTTCTTTTTTTTATATTGAATTCAACAACACGAAAGTGTAACACAGAGGAACCACAGGCTCTGCACCCTTGGGGGCTGTGGGCTGCTGGGTGTTCATGCCTGGCCTCTGGAATCCTGGATGCTGACACCTGCTTGCTTAACTGGAAAGAGGAACTTTTCCAGGCTGGAGTGCACTAAGCGCTGCTCTTCCACGGGGACAGATTATCCACTTTTTCTGGGAATAAAATGAATGCAAGATGCTACTTTTATGGGTACAATGCTCTCACTTTTCATGGGGAGAAAAGTGATTAAGGACAAAAATGATTAAGAAAAGGACAAAAATGATAAAAGTTTAATTTGGGGTAGAAAAGCAAAAGAAACCTTTTAGCTACAGGAGGTTACATTGTAGTGGTCTGGAGACTACCTCCATCAACTGTCAGGAAAAGTTTCTGGGTTTGGATATTAGTAGAAAGAAAGGTTATCTGTGGAAATTCCTAACACGCTCCCTTGCCTGTCCCCTTTGCTCTTTCCCCAGCAGCACAGTGCAAGGTTCTCCTCTCCCACCTCTCTCTCACAGTGCTAATCCCTGCCTGCCTTCAACACCCTGAACTCAACGCAATCTCAACCTTTGGGACCGGCATTCTTAGAAAGAACAGACGGGAAACTCGGGGACGACAGTCTCCCAGAGTCCCCTGTCAAGGTCTGTGCAAAGTCCTTGTGGCTCCTTCTTTAAATAGATGCTGGCAAATTACAGCAGTGTCATTTGGTCTCCTTAACAAGCTGCATTCACCGTTTCCTACTGTCAGCTCTATTTTCCCAGGGTTTGTCACTTGTCAGATATCTGCCAAAAGGAGCAGATGAAATCTCAGCCCTCAGGGGAGACGTTGCTCCCTCACTTCCCTTGAAATCCTTTCCCCCACTCAATTCTCTTTTTGGCCACTCTTTATTTATAAATCAAATTCAGCTGAAATTGGGTTTGAGGAATTGGCCTTTTTCTTTGCTCGGGTTATGAATAAAGCAAAGCACGGCCCTTTTGGTTTTGGATGCCTGTCATTTTTTTCTGCCACATAAAAAATGGCTTCAAACTGGATTTAAAAGAAAAGAATCACTGATAAATCAGTGCTGGATAAGCAGCAGTAGTTATGGCTCTATTGATAAATGGTAATACACCAGCAGGTTGGCAAACACATGGTTAAAACACATCAGCTTGCTTGAGCATCATTATTATTTCATAAGAAGCTCTGGTTATTGAGACTGAGGTAATTAATAGGCCAAGCAGAGCCTGCAGAGTCAAGTCTGATGGATGGAACATGCAGGATACCTCTGAAAGCTTCTTCAGCCCCTAAATCCCTCTCAGGATTAGGGCAATTCCAAGCAGTAACTTTTCAATCTAGAATTTCTATAAATACTGGTTAATAAGATCTTCTGTGCCCCTGGAGGAGAGATTTTGAATCTTAAATAAATTAAAAGAAGGATATTTAATATCTAAAACTATTCTTAAGCATCAAAATTTGTAAGTGCCAGAAAATTAAGTATTATTAATTTAGATGAATTTGGACTGGTTTAGCTCATATTCACAGTTTGATTAAAAACTGTACATTATTTTCTTACATTATTTTCTTTGGAATCTGATCCTGTTTTCTGAGATTAGAGCAAAATATATTCTTGTAAATAAAGAGACAATATATTCTTGAAAATAAAGAGCAAGGATTGAGGACATAGGCTATGACACAATGGTGAGTGAGTTAGAGTTAACTGGGATAAGGCCTGAAGTATAGTCACTGTTTTGACATAAGTCTTTGAAAGATGGAAAATATGGAGGCAAGGTTATCATTCTTGTGGAGAATGAGCAAATAGGAAATGGAAATCATTACATCTGTGGTGGTAGCAAGAATTCAGAACTCAGTATGATTGAGCTTTGGGACATCTGGCACCCTCTCTCTTGGAGAAAAGAGGTTTTGGCACAGGAAATGCACTCATGGACTTGCAAAGGAAGAGAGGGTTCCAGTGCCAAGCAGGGAGCTACTGACACATGTGGTGCCCAAAAGAGGGTGGGCAGGGAGAGGGAAGGGAGCAGGCAGCAGGGAGTAACTCTGACCTTGAAGATATGGAAAGCATTAGGGCAAATTTGAAGGAAAGAATAATTAAAAGATGTGGCCATGAATGTGAAAATATTACAAAAAGGTAACAGGTTTTCTGGAGGTGAATGTTGCAGAGTAGTGGGATCTATCTGTCCAGCCTGCTTTGGTTCCAAACCAGAGAAATTCAGTGGAACTAATCTACCTAAATTGCAGGAAAATAATGGGTTTGAGGCTATGTGGGGCATGAGAAGGTAGGCCAGAGAGGATGAACAGGTGAATTACAGGTGGATAAAGTAACTGATGAGGCAAATCATGCTGGAAGAGGAGCTAATTGAGTTGGAATGAAGTTTTTTAAAGGATCATTCTGGGGACTGAACACATTTGATATTTTCCATAATGACCTTGGCATGAAGAGTGGGTCTTTGCTGGTGAAACACAGCTGAAAAGCTTTGCCAGTGTGGAGGAAGCCTGAATTGGTACTTTGGAACAATCAGACTAGAATAATATAATGGGATGAAATGCAATTGCCCAGATTGCCAGGTCATGTGTACAGGGACTAATGAAAGGTATTTCTTTCGATGGACCCATTGGGGAGGACACCAGCTGGAAATGAGAGGGAAAGAGAAAGGCATGGCTGTCTTAATTGCAGGACCTCTACGAGCCAGCAATGAGATGTGCCTATAAAAATGCAAATACAACCCTATCAGGCAAGATTTTCCCAAAACCTTTTCCAAATTATGTTTTGAGACAATTAGCAAACAACCCAATGAGGACCCTTATCTAGAGCATCCCAGGTGCTAAGGAGGAGAGAAGAACTCAAACAGATGAGTCTGCACAGGTGACCACAGGAACACAAACTGTTTCACAAAAGGAAAAGGAAGATTGTTGTGGTCTTAGCCTCAGAAAGTGAAAGATGTAAGATGAGACTCACTGCAGCTGTGATTTAAAAATATCCCACTCACATGAGCACTCCGAGTAATGTTCTATAAAATAAAATCACTGCTGTGAAAAGAATTGTCATATAACAGACATTGTTGTCCAAATCAAGTGAACGATGAGGTCTGTGTGTGTCAGACTAACACAGAGCAGTGCCCAGAACTGAACTGTGAGGAAATGTTAATGACCATGGGAGGTACCTGCTGGCTTTCCTTCAGGTAACTCAATCACAGTGATGAGAATAACCCCCTTGGTTGTTTCTGTTAAAAATGCAGCTGAATAAAGTAGCTGCGTATATGGTTTGAGATCTGCAGGGGAGATGCTTGCTGGGATTCTGGATCTATCGCTTCTCCCAGGAGTCTGACTCTTGGAAAAAATTCAAAACAAGGCAGTGAAAAGCTCCAGAATCAATACATTCTTGGCCTCAGAGGACTGTGTTCAATCTCTGGTTAAATATTATTAAAAAAAATACATCTACTCCTTTTTTAATGCACAAATCACAACCTAACCATGATTCTGGATCTGCAGCTGATGCCACCACTTATTGGGGAAGCCCCATACAATTTTCATGTCAGATCTAGCAAATCATAACTCCAAACCAGATCTAATTCCTTGCTTGTTCCCAGGCCTGTTTGTGAGGCAGCCAGGTGTCCAGGGTCTCATTGGCCACTGCCAATGTGCCAGCAAACTCTGTCTCCTGGGAAGGTGAATTGGAGTGGGAGACAGATTTATCCTTCTCAAGGGAACCTCCTCTGGTATTTTGTGGGCCCTCCCACAATTTTGTCCCATAGTAATTCCCAAACCAGTACAAAGCAAAAAGAAAATAATGGATCACTTGGGCCCAAACCAAGTGGAACCAAAAGGGATCATTTGGGCCCAAAAAGTAGCATGAGAAAAACCTTCCAGTATATATGCATATGAAAAAAGATATTATGACTACATTAATATTAATGTGAATTATTTGGTAGAGGTAAGATGAGCTAATTGAAAGGAATGTTCTGTTTCAACCAGAGGAAACTTCTTGCCACTGTCTCATTTCACATCTAATGATGTATTTTCTTTTGAATGTGCAAACCAAGTAGATTTTTAGGGAGTTCAGAATCTTTTTCCATGAAAGAAACACCTAGTCCTGTACCCAAACCTTGCCATCACTGTAGAAATACTAATGTGTCTCTGTGCATCCCCAGGGACAAATCCGTTTCTAGTTCCCCCCAAGGACACTCAGCTATGGATATTAAAAGTGTTTTTGTTAACCTTTCAAAGTGTATGAGAGAAAATTAATGAAAAAAACCATCTGAAGTTGTTTCCACTCAGAGCACATCTTCCATCTCCCCTCCCTTCTTACTCACAGGATTTTACGCCTCCTGCAGAAATTGGTTTCAGGTCTGTCCTGTACCTTGTATCTCATGCTGGGGTCCTGGTAAAGAGCAAAGAATTGGAACCCAAGATTGCCTTTCACGTAATTTAATCAGTCCAAATCATGTGTGTGAACAAGGACCCAAAGAGGGATCCATCAAACCCTTATTCTCAGCCTCTGCTATTATAAATCTGTCCTCCTATTTTGCTTTCCCATCATTCTTATGGATTAGTGCACTAGACACAAGGATTTTTTTTCCCTAACAACACATTTATTACTTCAAGTTAATTCATATTCTCCCCGTCTTTACTTTTACTGTTTGGCATTACATTTTAAACTAAGCACCTACCTTACTCATTTACAGCAGCAGAGACAGCCAGCATTACTTTAGGTGCAATATTTTCAGTGCATCCCAGTGCAAGGGTGTTTATGAAGTCCCCATTTAATACTTCAACTCTCCTACTGTCCTTCCTCATCACTTAATTTCCATTTTTTTCCACCCAGTCTTTCTCCTTGAAACGCTTCTAGGTTTTGCAATGCTGGATACATGTACACATACACACACACATATATATATATATATATATATATACATGTATAAACCCAGCCCAGTTACAAAAGTGAAAGATACCATTTAATTTCTTTCTTCAACTTATTTCACATCAACTTTTCCAACTGCCTGAGAACTAGCACTGAAGATATATTCTTGACATTTCTGGGTTTTAAACTTTTATCAGAGGTGTGTTTTGTATCTGTTACTATTTATTCCTGAAAGCCTTTTCAGTCTTTGTTGGGTATGCACAGGATAAAGGTGTTTTCCAACACAACTTAGGAAGTGCAGTAAATGATAAATTACCTGTTGGACACCTAAATTGGATGTTTAGGTAAAGAGCTACAGAATATAAGATCCTGGTGCTCCTGAGAGCAGAGATCTGCTCACTGCTGGATTGCATCATGCTCATCCAACATGCTTTCATCTACTAGCCACTGTTTCAATTCTCTTTTTAATTAGCTCATAATGTAGTCTCCCTCTCTATTCTTGGGTGTGGTTCTTGGGTATTTCCAGTCCTTGGATTGATGTTTGCATGTTGGAATAATTTTATTGGTGTGGGAGATTTCCCTGAAGAATCTTGGGAAGACAGAGATAAAGGGTATGGTGGAAATCAAAGTGGCACAATCCACAGACATGGTTGCTTCCACCAGCTGCAGTGGTGGGGGCTCCCCCCCCCAGTTCAGTCAGTATATCCCCACAATACACATTTGCTGTGATTTTCTCCAGCATCATTCTAAAAAGTGCCAAACAGTGTGTCAGCCTCTAATTGAAATTCTACAGTAATTTCCTCTGGAAGGTTGATGGACAGGGTGAAAAACGGATCAGTCCTCAAGTCCCAGAACTAAAGAATAATGGTTCATTTGATTAAATTAATGACTTGCAGGTTTCAAAGAATTAAAAAGTACTCAAGCTGAGAAATTCACTTCCCTAAGAGAGTCACTGAGTCAAATGCTGTTAGTAGGTTTTAGAAGGGATAGAGATAGTGTTACTCCCATTAGAAACAATCTGCTAAGGTTTACTTGGTGAGAATGATCAAATCTATTTTTTTTTTTAAATGGTGAAATTCTGTTTTGCTGGAAGGGTTATTTTCCCCTCACCTCACGCCTTCAATGTCATTTACTGTGGGATTTGCTGGTCAAAAATCTTACACTTTTTACACAGTGGACTTTGCATAGGTCTCATAATGTGGCTCTCACTTGTGCCCTGACCCAGCCACTTCAAGCAGAACAGACCTGTGGCCGTGACACCATGGCAGCAACCCTTGGGTTGTTTAAACATCTGGTAAGGGCTGGGCTACTCCACTGGATACCTCCAACAAATACCTCAGTGTCCTCTTGGCACAGGCAATAATGGCAGTTCTTGTCCTCTTCTTTTGCGTTCATCCTCCAGATAATCAAAGCTGTCCTGGTGAGGCAAGGTGGGCACCCTACATCTTTTACCATCCCAAATGCTCCTTATGGACAGACTAGTCTATTTTCTTCTTCCCATGACTGCTTAGGGACATTATGACTGTTCTCCCTGATTTCAGCATCAGCTGTCCTCCTGAGAATCAGGGCAAGAGCCAATCCTAGTCAAGAAGCTGTTCTGACACCTTGCACGTTCTTACCTTTGTGCCAGCTCCCAACTCCAACGGACATTTTGTGTGCACTTAGCCCCACTGCAGAGGACATCTCCTTGGCAGGATCTCCCCAGCCCCTCTGGAACACACTTGCACAAGGTGGAAAGGCTTCCACAACCCATGGAGCTCTGGCCCCATTTTGTCCTGACCATATTCCAGCCAGCAAATAACCTCATCTCCCATAGAAATGTCTTGCAGCTTGGATGAAAAGCTATGAAATGATGTCACCTTAAACCATTTCAATACTAAATCTGTGTCATCCTCCTCTGTTTATCCTTTGAGATTTGACTTTTTCTTATATAACAGATAGGGTTTTTTGATATATGGCCTTCAGATTAACTCAAAGGCAAAATAAATAATCTTTAGGCCAGAGAGAAAATAAGCATCTGCTTCATTGCAGCAAATGCATTCAGTGAGCTCAATAGAAATATCCCATGGAGATGTTTGAAATGACAGGGAAATCAGCTCTGTGAATCAATATGTTTGGTGAAAAAAAAGGCTCAGTCACATCTTGTTGGGCATAATGGAAATTGATTGTCAGTTATCTATTAGCAATAATTTCTGTTTGATGACTTGCCATATGTTATCAAGCTCGAAATCAGAAGGGACTGAATTAAATGAATAGATTCTGTCACAAAAAAAGCACAAGGCACCAGCAGCACAGCAGAAGATGTGTAGCATGCACAGCATCTTTCTAAGAGAAATAAATTCTTTAATCCACCCTAATTTTAAATATTCAGGGTCTGTGTAGACTGGCAGATTTACAGATTAGGGACTCGAAGGGACCCTTTCACTCAAATATTTTACTTGCTGCCTTTCAGTGACAGGCAATCAGTGAAATGTCTGTAGACCTTTCAAATCATCTTTCCTTTAAGATTCAATAGGACTTTACATCTACTGAGGTGAATCCATTAAAGGAGACTTTGTGATACAGTCCAGAGCTCTGCCTAAATGCTGCAAACTACACTGAGCTCAGTTCTATTTGTGGGAATGTCACTTGGGGAGGAGGGTCATCTGTAAAGCAGTTCCCACTGCCAATTATAATTACAGTGAGTTGAAGAACAGACCCTGAAACTCAGTGTAAAGAAATTATGAACCTCCAGTCAAGTAAAATACTGACATTCTGTTGAAGCCCCATTAATCCAATGTACCAATCTGGGCATGGAACATGAATTCAGTAGTGTGAAAGCTGCCTTATTTCATCTTCAGGAACTACCTCTGATACTGTTAAATTTTTGGTTCATTCTTCAGAGAAAAATACTGTCATGATTGCACAAAAGATGCTGTGCAATGCTTGTGAGCAAACACATCTTAAAGGAGCTCATTTCAGTGAGTGCTGACAGAAGTTTTAATGCTACTTGGGAAAATCTAAGTACCTGAATTATCCAGCTACCTGAATTACTCAGCCACCTGATTCCTTCTTATGGAAGGAAAAAGAGGAGATTGAAGATGCTGAGAGAGATATATCTCTTAACTGAATCTCCCCCTCTGATAATTCTAACTGTGGCTTTATAACAATGCTGTGTGTGACACCAGCACTTTGTCATGTAGAGGACCTTGTGAACACAAAGAGTAAAACACTACTTCCCTGCCATGTAGGATTATGTGGAGGTCTCTTCATTTATCACACGGTGCCTCACCTTTCTAGACTCTTAAATTTTCCTCTTTGGTTTTCTGTGTATTATTCTTGTAGAATTACTAATTTACTGCAAATTAGTGAACTTTAGCCCTGAATGGTTTCAGATTCAAATTTAAACCCGAGAGCCACAGGATTTTAGGGAAAGCTCTCCCTGCCCCCTTAGTCTCCAGTCCCTCTCTGGTGTGTCTGGGAGAGCTCTCTTCACCACTTCTCTGCTGACTCACCCAGCCTGACAGAAGCAGAAGCTCTAATGTGAAGGCTTGTGTTTTACCTCTGAGACAAAAAAAAAAATAAAAAGCACTTTCCATTTTAATTTGAAAACACAAGCCAAAAAAGAAAATGCTTCCATAATTTATTAAAAAAAAAGAAAAAGCACAGCACCAGTCCAATGCTATATGCTATATTCCCAAATTTAATAAAAGAGGTTGTTAACTAAAACTACAATGTCTGGAATGACTATTGATTTACAAGCGATTTCTCCCTGGTGGGAGGAGGAGAGAAAGGGCTTGACAGTTTCCACTGAACAGGGAGCTATGTAGCAAAAATTCAGATGAACCTGAGGGTGCTTTTCCTTCTTGCATTATTTGGGGCCTCATGCCGCAGTACAGTTTAGATATCCAAGGTTGTTCTGCCTGTCTGTGGCTGAAAGGCAATGATTAGCACAGTGTAGAAGAAAAATAGCCTCACTTAATCAGCATTACACCTTTTTGGAGATAACGATTTGCTAATTTTTTCAAAGAGTTGAGCTATATCTTGGCAAGGGGAGAGGAGTTTTTTAATCACTTAACACCAAATAGCTAATGACCAATAAATGCATGCCTAATGCTGCCTTCTGCCTTGATTCTGCAGAGAATCTCTACAAAACTTCTGCTTATTCACTGCCAAAAGAAAGGTGTTATTTTAGCTCAAGGAAAATGTCACAGTTTGCAGTCTAAATGGGTGTGCATAAATGTGGGGCCAGAATTAGAGCCAAGCTACTATCCAGCAGAGCAATTTGCTTCTGGAAAAGCTTTCTGAGCAACACAAAGCATCCTTCCCTGTAGCCTGTTTCGAGAAACCCGTTATGCACCAGTAGGAATGCAGACACACCTGTGTGGAGGTGGGCAGCAAACCAGCTGTAATTGTATTTGTGAAACAGCCATCTCTGTGCATGAAGCGCTTTGTGGTTCCAGCAGGAGTTCTCAGAGACAGCCACGCTGGTAGAGACTGAAGCTTTCAGGATTTAAATAGTTTTGGGTTAACTGCTTCCCACTCCTATTCATTTTCAGGCTGGAGTTGCCAACAGGAGGATTAGAAAATCCCATGTGAGATAACTCTCCAGAGACTGGCAATCCAATTTTGCATACTATAGAAACCTAGATAAGACTCCAGGCTTCTGGATGCTTTTGCTGCACAAACCCTTTGACATTTATCAGGCTCACACCTTTGCAAGGTACTAAACACGGCAGAGAAAACTGATAGAATAAATCTTTGTGGTGTTTGATGCTCTTCTGATCTACTCCCAGTTGTTTAAAGACTTTAAAACGGAGGGGAGAGAAAACATGGCAGTGAAATAAAGAAAGAAAAGCTTGTTTAAGGCTAGTTACTGGGCAATTCAGGCTAAACACATCAGCTGACCTGCAGAACCAAAGAGCTGTAATCTCTTCACTGTGGGTTTTAAGGACTGCCTCTCATTGCTGTTACTGGTGAGTCTGCTGTCAGCTCAGCTTCCCTGAAGGTCGGTGCAGTGGATGTAAACTCAGGATGGGAGTGAACTCAGCACACTGCACCACTGTGGGAGGCAAGGGGGCTGCCACTGAGAGAACTGCAGTCCTGAAAGTAACTCAGATCTGAAAAAACCCAGGAACAACTGATTTATTGCCCTAGATTCAGAAGGGAATTTCAGAAAAAATAATGAAGTTTGCACTTTGAAGCAGCTGTGTTAATAGGAAGAAAAATAGTCTGATGGCAGCTTTTTGTGCAGCTGGATTGTTTGCTCCTTTGGGCTCACATCTGCACCTGCAAACCATCAGCAATCTGCCAGCCTTTGCTTTGCCTCTCTGCATCTCCCCAGATGAAGCCATGGTCCCATCCAGGCCCCTTGGGAGTGAAGGATACCCTCTTCATGAAGGCTTCCCTTTGCACAGGATCCTGGCTCAAAAAGCCAAGTGCTTCCTTTACCTCTTAATGTTGCGTTTAGACGTAAAAGATTTTTAATTATTCTGATGCTTTCTCTGGGCTTTTTACTTTTGCTTTTACACAACAGAGGGGACTGTCTGTGGAGCATGCTGCTGTGTGCACAGCTCCAGCAGAGGCACTGAAAAGGCAGCTCTGGGGAAACCCTTGGAGCACAAGGGCTCTCAGGCCTGCCCTGGTGAGAACAGCACTCTGTGCCCCTGCTGGAGTATCTGGGGATAATCCAGGTGATACACGGAGTAAGATTTTGTTGTGCCTCAAGTTTTGCTAATGTTTCATTTAATAAAGCCCAAATCCTTTCCTACTGGTTAAACAGTAAATTCTGTATGGATAGAAAGCAGCAGACCACAGGCTGAGCTGTGTGCCCTCCTTTGCACAGAGACCCTGTTTGTTTGGCCTATAAAGAATAGAACAGCAAGCAGATCTCACCTGAGTAACCAAATTGACTGAGTCTGTAGTAATGGACACTAAAATGACCCCACAGTCACTCCTGTACAAAACACCATTGCTGGATGTGAGCTTTCCTGAATTCTGTGAAAAACCAGAGCCAGTCAGGATTTAGGGTGTGAAGGAAGAGTGGACCAGGGCATCAGAGCCCCAGCACTCTGCACTGCACCTGCCCACTGCATCCCTGACTCTCCCATGCCATCAACAGTGCTGAGCTGGTGCTACACAAGAAATAGGGCCAAATTCCATCTTTTAGATTCCACACAGGATAAGTGTTTGACGGAAGGATGTCATAATAGAAATCTTAACATTGTATTAAAAGCAGGGTAATTCATCTCGCTATGAAGACTTAAAGGGTTAGCATTCAATCTCTTCCTTTAATCCTCTAGATATTTTCAATGTAAGGTACTGGATTTGGAGGGAATTTGTTTTGGGGATCAAAACAGTTAGGTAGAAACTATGTCAGTAATGTTTTGTCAGTACCAGAATCAGAGAAAATACTTTTCCACAGCATAAAAGGTCTTGGTACTGTGCCACTAGGAAGTTTAATTACTAGATGACTTTAAAACATGGTAATTTAGTCCCAATTAGTGTTATAATAATTTATTTATAAAATTCTACTATGAGTTGTTATGTTCCACAATCCATTTATTCTTGTAAGATGTGTGCCCCATTAGACAGTGAAGTAGAAGGTCATTAACCTGCATTTCTATTTCAGATTATGTTATTAGATTGAATTTAGTCTCTTCACTGATGGGTGCTGACATTTTAGAGTGCTTTCAGGATAATTTATCTATTGTCATTCTGTTCTTTTCAGCCATTCAGAAACATTGTAGATCTACAATAATGCAGGCCCAATGAAGATAGATTTCTTGATTAAATTTCAGCTGTGGCTTCTCTTTGTGCTTCTGATATTTTTCATGTTTGTTCTATGAAAGTGAGTTTATGGCACCACTGATGCAAAATATTAAAAAAATTATGAGTCATGTCCCATCAAAATCAGCAGCTATAACTTAAACTGATGAGTTTTAAATATAATCAATTCCAGCTCTTTTGTTCTGATGTTTTCTGTATTTATAGATTTAAGGATTCCCTTCAAGGCAGCATTTTTTTTGGTGGGTTTCCTCTCTGCACATCCACCTCTTCTCCATCCTTTGAATAAGCAGATGGAGAGGGCTGTCCTGTGACCCCAAGAATGAGGTGTGACCCAAGCACAAGCTTGGGCAAGTGAGACCTGGGAAGGGAAAAGCTCCAGATTTCCAAGTGCCACTGCAAACAAACAATGACACCAAGTGAGGTTGTGCCTCCCTTGGTGCTGGCAAGCCCTTGGACCTTGCACAGGGCAGGAGCTGACAAAGGCTCTCCCAGCTGTAGAGAGGCACTTCAAGGATGGTCCAAAGTTGTGTCCCCTCTCTTCCCTTCCCTGTTGGCTTGGCCACATGATGAACCCAGAAGAGGATGCAGCATTCCTGGTCCACAGCAGAGCTGCCACGTCTCCTCTGGTGTCCACAGTCCCTCTGGGCCTTGCTTTTGGTGACCATGCTTCAAGGAACAGGTGGTGTGAAAATGAGAAGTCCACTCTGGTTAAAAACAAACTAAAAAAAGGGACAGTGGAGGGGAAGGGTTTAAATATGTGGTGCTCCTTTTGGGCCTGTTGAGTAAATGTGCATTATTCAATTCCCAAACAAAACACAAGAAAAGCATTCAAAGGAGAATACCCTACTGTTGAGAGCTTGCAAAATCCCATCTCTTCCCATTGCTTTGCTCTGGCAGAACTTGCAGAGGCCTGTCTGCTCACAATGAGGATTTTTTCCCCAGCTACAAATCCTACCTAAGCTTTCAAGCTCTTCCTTTCCCAAGAAAACCTTTTGGGCAGCCATTTCAATTTCTTTTTAATAAATGGTCTTCTCTCAAATTGTCTCTGCTACAAGAGCAGTTCTGGGAAAACAGATGACTCTGCACACTCTTAAAAATCCCAGGCTCTCAAATGGCATGTGCAGATACCATACAACGATGCTAAAAGGGGTTTTGCAAATTGCTGAAAGGCAGAACCAGCAGCCACCTGGTTTGCAAGGAAAGCCTTGTCTTTGAGAAGATTAAAAAGAAGATATTCCTGTCTTGGTCAGAATTTTTTTTTGTTTGGTTGTTTTTTTTTTTTTTTTGTTTTTTAAACAGCTTTCAGTCTTACACCTCATGCCCTCCCCCCCCGCCCGAAAAAAAAAAAACAAAAGGAAACAAATAAAAACCAAAAAAACACCCCAAAACCAGAAAAAAAACAAAAACCCCAAAAAATCCCCAAAAAACCAAACCACAAACAAACCATGATATGGCTGTGAGGGGAAAAATAGTCTCACCACCCATACCTGCTTTTAATGATCCTTTTACTGAAAAGACACCATTTCTTGTTTTATTTCTTTTGCAGCTCATAGATTTCCCTCCAGTATCCTGAGCACCAGGAAAGCAGTAGGGACCAAATAGAAACTTTTTGAAGGGTATAAGGGCTCCTCCCTTGCTCAGAGAAGTGCAGTGTGGGTCCCAGTGTTCATGGGATTGTGAGGTATGTACAGTACTTCCCATCCCACCACACTCTCCTGTTTGGCTGGGGCCTGATATCATCTCTTTCAGGCTTAGAGCTCCCTGAAACAGTGCTCTCCTGCCTGACTGATGTTGAATGCTTCAAAATCCCTTGTATCAGGAGCTCAGGCTAGGAAAAAGCTGTTCATCTCAGGAGAGGAATCTTGCAATCCCTTAAGCTGCTTTTAGGAAAGATGCTGGGAAACCTATTTCTCACTTTGCTTGCTTTTGCTACCTGCCCAAAGGCTGAGAGGGGTTGAAAGTGTCTCTGAGCCCCAGACACCCATTTGACTGTTTGTATACTTAAACTGTTCAGTTTAAGGTCAGTTCAGCACTTCAGGACTTGGAAATGCAACTTCTCAATTCAGTTTTCTCAGAAGAGCTGCTGGCAGGGATATTGTGGTGACTTGACCAGCAGATCTGCTTGCAAGAATATTGTGGAGATTTGAGCCTGGCTGGATGTATTCCAGTACTCCTTTTGTATAATTAACAATTTCAGCTTTGATTGTGAACCAAAAATAACAATAAAACACATGGGTGAGGTGAATAAATCTCAGCTAATCAACTGGACAGCACTGCACACAGAGGTGGGAAAGAGAGGATTACTAAGCAGTCCTATAGTTTCTATATAATTAGAAGCATAAATAAACCATGACATTTTATACTCATGCATTCATGTCCATTACAGGAAATAATGCAATTTTCACTGTTAACTACAGCTTTCCTGTCTGTTTGGGACAATACAAATTATTTTTGAACCGTTGACAGCAGAAGCACTATCGAACTTGTCAAAATTTTGTTCTGTGTTTCCTGCTAGGTGTTTGATCAATAACTGCTCTGATGGAAGTGGATTACACAGGCCCAGCCACACTGTAGGTGTCACACCCATCACTTTGTTCCACTGCCTTGCTGTTTGGATGCATTTATGGGCACAACAGGATGGCTGTGGATCATTTTGTCTCTTGATCCCTTGCTAAATTATAAACAGCTCCTTCGCTGTGCTAAGATGATAAGAAAAAATAATTGCTCGGGGGGTTTGCAAAAGAATCCATGCAGCAGTTGTGCTGTAGATGCTCATTAGCACTGCCTGGTGTGGCCTGTGCACTCAGACATGGGGAATCAGGCTGTCTTTTCTTCATAACATAGCCTGCCTAGATCCAGCCTCACACTGTACATCTAAAATTCACGGGGTAATCCAAATGCCACTAAATACCTCTGCAGGATTCCAATAGCTTGTCATTTTTTCAGACACGCTAATCTGATAGTGAGTGAATAATGTGGGTTATCATTGAATGGAAAAGAGTGGGATAGCCTTAACCCATTAGTTTAAGCCATGGGGGTAACTCTGAAAACTCCTCTGGAGAAATTCAGAAAAACTTCTCATATTGGAAACTCCTCATATTGGCCTGTGGTGAATGCCAGGTGAAGGCAGTGCTGAAATGATGGTGGAAAATGTGCTAAAGATGGAGAATGTGAGATTTGTTTTACCAGTGGGGAAATCCACAGAAGGAATATTTACAGGGTATGATAAATACTTCTGGAGTTCAGTTCATCATTAATTCATCATAGTCTTGAAGCAAATTCCAGCTCAGAAAGTCATGAAACTGAGGATTGCCAGAAGTTGGAAAAGGTTCTAAGGAAACAAAAATTTTAACTTGTTTGATGCATGAGTTGCTGGATGTCTGCTGCTGGCTGGCACCCAGGGCAGGTCACTGGGCTGGGACACAGCCCTGGGGTCTCTGTTAGGCACCAGTGCCCACTGGACACACAAATCCCACAATCCCACACCCCACAAATGAGGCAGGGATAAGAATGCAATTGGGTTCCCTGGATCCTGACACCGCAATTAGCACTTCTGGCTGACTGAAGCAGGTGAAAAGGAGATTCACACAGTCACCCACAGCTTCCCTGACAAAAATCAGGCCAGCAGCTCCAGGCTCTGCCGAGTGTTCTGCTGGTGCCATAGATGCCTTCCCAGCAGGAGAAGCTCTCCAGCTGGCAGCATTCTGCAAGAGACACACAGAGCTTCAATGTGTCCAGGTGTAAGTATAGAAATAAAATTATTCAATTCCTCTTCTTCCCTTTACACTTTTCTGTTTCAACTCAGCATTGTCTCTGCTCAACAGCAAGAAAGTTTTTTTGCAGATTTTAAAGCACTAATCATAGGCAATTATTTCTAAAAAGATTTGCTTGCAGCAGGCAGAATTTTCTCTTAACTTGAAAGCCTTGCTTTTCTATTCTTCCTTCTGTTAAAAATTATAATCATTTTCTGCCTTGTGTTCTCTACCAGCTGAAATACCTCATCTTCTGACATAGTTTGAATCTAAGTAATCTTCAATTGGAAGTTTTTTTTTTAGAAAAAGAATCTACAGCAATAAAAGCTTTGCCAGCAAACACAGCAAAGCAAGCAGCTGAAGCTGTTTATGTGTATATCTTAAAATATAATTTTGGCCTTTACAAGTCAGCAGTCTTTATTTTCTAAGGTGGTCTTATAAAATGAAATTAATTTTCCACTCTTAGAATTTCAGAACAAACCAGAGAATGCAGATTTCATGGCACAGACACAAAGGACAAATTTATGTTGCTTTCCCACAGCTGTTTATGATTAGATAAAAACCCCAAGAATCCTAAAACCCATTTAAATCAATAGTTTCTTTCCAACACTTTTACATGAAATATTTCAAAATTTTGGTACAGGACTTATTTATTTTCCTATTTTCCTTTAAATTGTCAACACTGAAATTCAATATTTATTGGCTCAGGATGAACAGTTTAATTATGCCTTCAATAAAATGATTATACAGCTTTCAAAATTGTTCATTGATTTAAAATTCAATTCTTGGCCCATTTCTAAACAGAATATCAAAGTTCATTTCCCACCCTAACACTGTTTTTATATGAGCCCCGACCCTAGTTCCTCTGTGTTTCACCTACTGTCTCTTCATCACTTTCCTGTAGTTGTTCCCTGCTTTCCTTTCTAGGTATTTTTCATAATATATCATGATTTTAGATTATAATATTTCGGAGGCTGGCACTGATTCTTTTAATGAGCATGGATAACATCTCTTTTTAGAGGATCACAGCATCCAGCCATGATATATCCTATGGGATACATAAAGTGATGGGATCAGGATGCATTCTTTTCTGCAGCTTGGTGACCAGGGATGCATTTAGTTTTGTGGTGATTAAATGAAGGATAGAACTGTGGCTTCTCTATACAGGGAAGTTCAATAGAGATGAGGTACATATGTAAAAAGGGTCTCTTTGTACCCCCTTTTTAGCTCTTTTTATATTCTTTCATTAGCAGCACATTCCCTTTTCTGAGCATGGAATAAAGTCCCAACTTCTGCATATATTAAATTGCAGCTTCTACTTTTAACATGATTGCTCTCAATGCAAACCAAATTCATAATGAGGCCTGTGGTTTTTTCTTTCTTTTTTTTTTTTTTTCTCACGATAAACTTCCAGTGAAACAATTACTGCTGTCATGAACTGAAAATTCATCTGTAGAATCTGCTTCTGGGGATGCTTTTGGGGAACTCTTTCCTTCAATGTTCTCAGCTTTCCAATGAAGATAAGTCCCCACATCTTGCAGCTGCAGTTTTTGACTGAGTGACAGGTTAAAAGAAGTTCTCTGTCAGCATTCATAACAGAAGAAGAAATTGTTCCAACAATTCTTAGCAAAATGGACAAGCCCTTTTTATACAAAACTATTTTGCTGTCCTACTGCTAAGTTGCAGCTCACTGAGGCCCTGCAGGTTCGTGTCTTATCACAAAAGAAAAGGAGTGACCTGAAGCCAGGGCTTCACACATGAAGTGTCAGCTTCCCCTGTTTTATCTGGATTAATTTTTAAGTCACAAATGCAAGTTGAGCATCCAAAAAGCTGGCAGGTGTAACCTCTCTTCTGGAGATCTCAGTTCCTCAGTTTCTGTATCTGAGGAAACACCTTTACACCATGCACAAAACTGTACTTAGAGAAAGGAAGTTAAAGAGCAAATGGTTGCTGATCTCAACAGCCACTATCCAAAATCTGTGCACCAAAGAAGGCACTGAAACTGCAAGCTGTCCTGTGGAGACTACTGAGATGAAAAGCAAAGGTTTCCTGCTGAGTATTCAGCTGTTTCTGGGGTGAGCTGTGCCTCAGCTGTTACCTGAGAAGGGCTCCAAAAGCTCCAGAATCAGGTGAGAAGCTCTGCCCCCATTTCAGAGCCATGCAGCCAAGATGGGAATGGAGAGCTTCTCATACTCTTCCATCAGAAGAAGGTTTGTGCAGATTGGATCCCTCTGATGGTAATCATGACACAACATTCAGAGGGTGGCACAGGCACCATGGTGAGAACTGACCCCAGAGAACACAGAGGTTTTGGGAGGGAGGGGCTGACCCAAACCAAACTCAATTTACCTTAGCCTTTCCCGAGTTTGGCTGGTGGTGAATTGTACCCCCAAACTGCCCTGAATTGCTCCCAAGTGCCCATGTCCTGTGACAGTCCTGTGTTAGTGAGCACTGCAGGAAATAGAGGAGCATAATGTCTTGTGGGAGTGGTTATAGGGAATGGTGAAATTCTGCATGAATAAGAACAAGCAGAACTGGGGCTTGAATGAGGGTTGTGGGGTTTGTTTCTCTAAACAATGCTGATGAATACTGCTTCTGTAAGTATCAGTGGTTTACATCAAAAGGAAACTGCTCAACAAAATGTTTGTCCTGGAACTTTCACTGTTCAGGCTTGATTTTCTACCTTGAAGACAAGAGATTGCAAGGGGAGAAAAATGACAACAGAAAGTGTGCTTTGTGTGTGATACAAGCATGATCAGCAAAACATGCTGAGACACTTCTGGTTTTGCTGGTTCTAATAACACTGATAAAATTACTGCTGGTGGCTGTTCATGCTCAAGAAAGCTCAGGATGTGGCCAGAATAAGAGATGGCATTGGTGATTACAGCAGGAAGAGACCTGACACTTTTTGTACCTGGTTTAGCTACAAAACCTTTTTTCAAGTGCTGTCTGCTGCTTCAGAGGTGATGGGGATCAAATACTCTGCTCTGCTAGCACTGCCCTGCTTCACAAGGGAGGTTCAGCACCTGAAAGGAAGGCAGCTTGGAAATGCAGCAGTACCTGGAAAAGAGGTCATGGAGGTATTTTCTTTGGGGATCCAGAAAACTTTTAGACACAGAACTACTCTCTGGACCATCACCTGTAATAGACTCTTGGGAGGGAAATTAAATTGGTGAGCAGTTGTGCAGATGAGAGAGCAGGATGAAGTGATGGGGAGAGGCAGTGGCTGCTATGGTCCAGTTACAGAGATAAGGGACTTGGAAATTGGATGCCAGGTCCTTGTAAAGGTGTTCAGAAAGTGGAGATGGAACAAAGCTGGGTCTGAATTCTTCCAGGGATCCAAGTTTCTTAACTTTGCTGCTTTACTCCCAGAGAAATGCAACTGAAAACCAAAGAAATCCCAGAGAAGCCAGCTGCAGAGCTAGGCTTGACCAGCAGCCACCCAGAGAGGGGAATCAAGGCAGGTCCATAGAGGCAGAAGATCATCACTACTGCCTTTTTTTGGAGCTTTGAGAGTCTCCCAGGCTAATTATTTTCCCACTGTGGTAATGTCCCATGGGTGTTCTCAGTTCTGGGAGGAATGATGCCATCCTTCAGAGTGAAGATGCCAGTCAATGCTGAGAGATGATAATTATAGTTATGATTAGCTTTGAATTTCTCATTGAATGCCTGGAGACATACTGCTAATGAAAAGCTAAAGCAGTGCTTTTTTTTCCCTAAGGTAGTAGATCTTTTTCTTCCTGAAATTTGTAGGCATTTAAGTGTGTGGGAGATACTGCTTACAAATGAATCACTGACACCCTTTTTTGCCTCCATAGATGCAGGCATGTCCATCCTTACATCCATTCATTATCTCCAAAAAATACTCAGAGATGTATTCAATTAAAGAACATAGTTAAACAAAAAAACGAAAAAAAAAAAAGAAAAAAACAAAAAAAAAGAAAATAAAAGAGAGAGAGAGAGAGAGAAATGGAGACACTAAACACAGCTACTCTTACAGAATGATAGAATGATTGCATGATGAATTTTCCAAATGAGTTACCTGCCCTCTCTGTCCTGCTGAGCACCAGCCATGGTGCTAAGAAAAGTATAGATTCATTCCTGCCAGCATGAAGATAACAGGTTGGAATTGGCAACAAAGCTTATTTTGGCAGTACTCTGAGTTCTATTGTCCATCCCAAAATGAGGCTACTCAGATTTTACCAGACAAAAAGAAAGTGAAAACAAAAGCACCGAAACCTGAAGTGGCATGGATCCAGACTGAAGTCCTGTTCCTTGTTTCTTGCTTCTGCTCACAATCCTGTTTCTGTGCCTATAGTCAGGGGAGGGAGGGCAATGTCCAGGCACTTTCATGCTGCTTCAGGAACATCTTTCTTTATGCTGAGAAGACATTTGGTGGGTTAAACTGGAGAAGACTCTGTTTGGCAGTGGTAATAGGCTAAGGCACCTGGTTCTCAAAGAATGTGGGTCACCAGGTTTCAGAAATCACCCAGTCCAGATCTGTATTACTTGTAGCAATAAGTACTACAAGTATTACTTGAGCTTAGACTCAAGACCTTATGAGACAAGACAGGAAGAAATGGGATGGGAGATTTTTCTACTTAGGATTTGTTTCACTATTTGAAGATGGTAGCCAACCTGGATACCCAAGACCTCCTCTTTGAAGAACAAAAGTTCTGCTTTATTTTTACCAGACAGGGAACTTGCAGAAGTCAATGCTTATCCATGCAACCGAGGACAGCTCAGATCAATCAATCCATTATGATGGGATTCAAGAAAGCACACAATCCCTATCTCATCCCAGGCAGCAACAGTTCCTGACATCTTAGAAACAAAATTTAGACATAATATAAAAGGAAAAAAGTCACAGACTGATGTTCAGGCTTCTCCAGCCTTTTTTCCTTTGTATTGCCAGTGTTAAGTTTCTTTCATATAAGTTTGTCTTTGATGTGAGGAAGTTTTATCAAAGGTTGTAAAGGTGGATGTTGTCCAAACTTTGCGTTGGTAGCTGGATGTTCCTCTTGTCTACTAGCAAGAGAAGCTGTAGAAAGTTATTTGCAATGCAGAAAATAAGGGAACTTACAGACCGAAATAGATTGAGATATCCCTAAATCCAGTTTGTATAAAGAGTATTTTTGATTTTGAGATCCATAACTGAAGAATAGCTGCTGCTATAAATGTCAATGTCTCAAAACACAACCTGCCAACCAACCAAATTCCAAATTTCTCAAGCCCTTGGATGTTCATTCAATTGCTTAAGTTATCTATAAAAATTAAAATAACATAGAATATATCTTTATTCTTCAGGTAGTTCTTGGAGCACTTCTAGGGTGGAGCAAACTAATGTTACTCATAGTGTTTGCTTTTCTGAAAGGTTATGTAAACAGATTTTTTTTTAAATCACCAAAGTCACCTGGAAATATTTAGGCTCCAGGCTTATTTCTGAACACAACTTTATTGGTTTTTGCTGTAGTGTGAATCAGTAGAGCAAAATTCTCATGTTATCTGTCTCCAACAGATTTACAATATTGCAAGATTAATTATATTAGCTGCATTTCACGACTCAGTGCATTTGTATTACCATTTCAAAAGCACAATCATTTATCAACAGCAAACTTCGGGGCATTTACTTTCCATGCCCTGGCATTGCAAACTTCAAAATATGTGAGCTTACCTATGAAATGCATGTGAATGTGTGCTCCCTTTCCCAAAGCAGCTTCAATGGCTTCAGCCTCCTTTGTGAGTTGGACACGATTTCCCTAATTTGGGTATGATTGGTTGGGTCAGATTCTGATGCCCCTTTTCCACTCAGCTTTTGATACTGTATATTTTAAGTGATTATAATAAATAAATATAAAATAAAAAATAAAGAATGGCTGGCTAGATGTGATCTCTGGCTTCTTGTGGAGGTTGTCCTGAGTCACTTTATCTACCCCCCTCACACTACAAGATTGTTTTCTGCAGTCTGTTCTCTACATCTTAGCTCTAATCAGTTCCCAAACAATCCTTTCTGAAATGAGCATCACCTAAACTTAAGCCTGTTTGAAATGTATTACCTGCACTTCAACATATTGTATATTCCTCTTTCAAATTCAGATTTTTTTTTTCTTTCAGACTTGATCTCTTTCTGCACTCTGGACATACCAGCATTAGTTTTCAAGGTGCCAGAAGCATCCACACAGATACTGCTCTGATTTTACAGTAAGCTGCTGCTGAGCTCTGGACTGTCACTGTTACAGATGGCTGGTGATTTAAAGCTACCTCAGGTATGTCCATATTACAAGGATTCTTACCATGGCTGCAGCTAACCATGCCCTGAATTTTATCCAGTTTTCTCCTTAGCTGCTCCCACTTAAAAGCCTTTAAACATTTCCAGTCCTTTCTTTGGGACAGGGGGATGAGGGTGCTGTGTGTGCAATGCCACAGTGCTGGCTGACTGCTGGGAATGAGAGCTGGTGGGAGGCTGACAAATTGCACGTTGTGTTTCTGTGTGATTGGGTCTGGCAGGGTTTGCTATGTCAATGGCAGTGCTGTGTAAATAACAACCTGGCTCTCCAACACCTGTGTGGGAATAAGAAACCTCAAAATGGAGATCTGCTATGGGAAATGCCAGAAACCCCAATTCACTTCCCCGGTTCCTCTGATCTCTTTGAGTCCTGTGGGAGTTAAAGTTGCCTTGTGGCTCTTTTTAGAAAGTTATGATTTCCTTTCACTTGTCACCTCCTTTTCTGGAGAAGGATTCATTCAAAGAGCAGACAGACATACACTGCCTTCGGATACAAACACATGGATTGCCCATCTGCCCACCAAGCAGTCACATGCCCAGCAATTCAAATAAAAGCCACCTGGTACTGCATAAAGTGACAATCCTATTCAACTGATAGTAGGCAGAAAAAGTACTGCCTTCCCTTCTATTTGCTACAACATTATGGTTTGCAAATTCCCATCATTCTGAACAATTCAACAACAAAAAGAAAGATCTGAAGCTGAAGTGGGCTGAATGCTTCAAAAACCACATAAATTAGTTCATGTTCATTTTGACAAAGAAAGTGGTTTGGGACTGCAGCGACTCATTTCTGTTGATGAAATTGGCTCACGAGAACCTCAGGCGTGTCATTTTACCTTGTAGAGCATCAGATTTCAATGTAAATAATCACAGTTTCATAGCACTTAACTCCTGAGGATAATGATACTAATTTAATGGTAAATCATTTTGAAACCCTGGGGAGGGACATGTGCTCTATAAATAAATACATATTGAAGGAAGAGGAAAGCTCAGGCCTGATCTCCTTTAAATCTCCTTTAATAGGTGTGACACCACAAATTCAATTTTTCTTCAATTTACATGGATGTTGACTATGTTATGAATACAGTTGTTCATATGTAATTTTCCCACACAAAGACTAAGAGACATGTATTTTGCCTATGAATGTCATCTTGGTGTCCTTGGGACAAAAGACATGACAGCTTCACAGCTGCGAGTGGTGCTACATCTCTAAGACCAGGCTCACCTCAGAACACAAATGTTTACTTGTAACAACTCATTAGGGTGTGGTGGTCAAGAGAGGTCCTGACCTGCCCATTGGTGCACTCTGTTTCTTATACAGAAATTCAGTTCAGACTCTGGGAAAAGCAACAAGATGCCGGTAAATGTTATCATCATGCAGGGTCCAAGGAACTAGAGATATGAGATTCCAGCTGTTCACCACCCTTGTTATTATTGCAGGAAAAACAGCTTGGATGACACACTTGAACAGTACAGAATAAAAAAAAAAGTGTATATAAGGTTAACAACTTGTTCTGTTCAGTAAGTCTCTCCTTGCAACTTTATATAAAGGAGGCATTTGAAAATCCACTGAAATGTTTTCTAGTTTAGTCTTCTCTTCCTATTAATCTGTCTTTTTTTTTCTTTTTTTTTTGCCTGTGATATGTGAGTGTCAACATAAGGGAGCACTATAAATCACAGTAAGAAATAAATAGTCCCATTTAATCTTGAGGGGATATTAAACTTTCACTAGCCCTAACTTCCTATTATTCCTTCACAGACCCATTCAATACTTCAGTAGCTTAATGCTGTGCAGGTCTAAAACTGGGACTAATTCACAGCAGATGAGGCTTAGAAAAGCAGACCCAGATGTCTGTTTTCTGTGTGCCCACTTTCAGCAACTCTTCCCATCTGACTTTTACCAAGTCTTTCTAACACTAATGAAAAATTGTGTTACAGTTCAAGCGCGATGTGTTTCACTTCTGAGATCATCTCATAAAAGAATGTATGTGCCATTCACTTGAGCTTGGAGGCAGCACACAGGAGCCTGTGCCACAGGTTGGGCAAGGGCGACCACAGAAGACTTCAAATGCACCTGCCACTCTTCCCTCTTACAGACCTTTCCAACTCTCCTGTTTTCATACTACATTTCCTGTTGGGCAGAGGTTAAAAACAAAGTCTGTCTCTGTGCTTTCAAGAAGCTCAAAACATGAATTTTTTGGACAGTGTAATAGCAGGAGAGAGCACCCCAGACTTCCTGCAGTCCCCAAGGTCAGCTGGAAGAGCATGCTACCTCCTTCAGGCTTCCTTTTAAGGAGTCAGGCTGGGGATGTCGGGAAAACAGTGAATGAAATTCTTTTTATCTTCCTTTTCTCCTTTTTTTCTCCCCCAAAATAGTGATCAGCTGAACACTGAAAGTACAAGTGTTATTACTGCTGGGTTTTGCAAAAGCAGAACAACTTCATAAACTGTACCTGAATTTGGACGCATGACCATACCTTGCACCCATGAAGCTGTGCTGAATCAAGTCAGGTTTTACAAAAAAAAACCAAATTATTTTCCACTGTCTTTATTCTCTTGCAGGACCCATTACTGTGAGTGATTAATAAATTGTTGTTTATTAACAACAGTTAATAAAGAGGTTCTCTGGTGTCCTTGCTGTTGTCTTTAGATAACATCTAGGAGAACGAATCAAGCAATTAGCCAGTTAATGTGCTGTGTGTCAGTACTTCAGATGGAAGGTTGTTGTGCTCTTTCTTGCCCTGAATCACACTGGAGCCATTTCACTTATCAAGGGAGCAGAATTGCTCCCAGGAACAGCATCCCCATTCATTATTTATATACAGAGCATGCTCTTATATTACAGCAGGATTTGTCTGGATCCACTGTGTGTTGTAGATCTCCTCCTTGCTGGGAGGACAGAACAGTTTGATAGGGCAGTGGTTCTTTGATAGAGCAGTGAGAACTTCAAACACTAGGAAGAGAGAGGCTTTGGTCCCCTCATCAATGCAGAAGCTCCCACTGAGTGGGAAAAATTTAATAGACTACCCAGTTTGCATAGAAATCACAGTTTGTCTGTAGTTTGGATATACAAAGTTCACATCCATGGAAGCTCAGAGGCATGCAGGAGGTGCATTAGGTACAGGATTAAAACTCTGTATTGTAACTGGAGGTTGGAAGAAGAGGGTAGGTCTTTGGAGGGGAAGGGAGACGAGAGGAGGTAACCAGTGAAGCTCTGAAAGGACTGGCACCTTCTTGGAGCCCCTGGCCTTCTCCAGAATCCTGGCAGTTCAGCTAACACAATCCCTTCATTTCATGCTCCGGGCCTGTCCCCATTAGAGCCTTCCAGCAAAAGGGCACAAAGGGCAGCATTATGTCTGGGAAGTAAGGACAAAGGAAAGCACTTCCCAGGGACAAGGAGAGGCTTTGTGTCTCAGGAAGCTTCCCAGTCCACTAGCATCTGTGGAGGACAATGGCCTTGTGTGGAGGAGAACATGGCCTTGCTGGTGGCCCTGTCCATCACTGGCTGGGGCACTGCTCTGACAGGACAGAGCCTGAACGGGCTGATTCATGGACAGACAGCCCCAGGACAAACAGCCCCAGGGTCCTGCTGGCAAGGACAGACCGTGGCAGGGGCTGGGCTGATCCGGGATATCGAGCACCTTTCTGAGCCCCCCTAAAGTCTGTCCTTTCTGCTGGCAGGCAAATGAGGAAAGGCTTGTCCAAGGGAAGCACGAGAATGGTGGGAGTTCCCTCTGCAGCCTCTATCCTGGATAATGTCATGCTCAGTCAGGACAGGCACAACTGAGGTAACATCTTCATGGGCAGCTCCTGGGGAGGGTCAACAGGCACCTTTCTCCTGCACAACTTTATACACAGCCTCCAACAGACCTGAGTGAAAATAGGGTTTTCTTTTTTGAAAAGGAAGTGCCAGCATTTGCTGAACAAGAGTGGCACACACTTTAAAAGCATTGATAGTTTTCCTCCATTTGTGACAGTTTCAGCTAATTTGCTCATTCTGAAAGGCTTGGTTATGCTTTTAACAAAAACAGATGTTTGGTCCATTTTAAGACACACTGGAGTTGTCCCTTTTGAAGCAAATTTAATGCACTTTACCCTAAAATAGTTCATAGATTCCTAAAAATTCCACATTGCAATACAGTGTACAGTTTGTTTTTTCATCCATGAACCAGTTCCTCTGATCAAGAAGTTTTTTTCCCCTTTTGAAATGGTCAATTTATTTTGTGAAATTGTCACCACCACTGCACAAGACCAAAAGCTTTCAGCTTCTCTCTGGAGAGAGCTTTCTTTTGTGGAGCTCATGTTCTGTGGCCTTTTCTAAGCAGAACCCATGAAATACGCTTTGATGTTGAAGAGGTTTTGTGGAGCAATACAAAATCCTTGTCAGAAACATGGAACAGATTTACCCAAGACCTGAAACAGAAAGTTTGTCTTTAGTTCTCCTTTGCAAGCACTTGAAAATGGGATGGACTTTAGTTTTATCAGGAAAATCTCCCTTTGAGAGATAAATGGATTTGTGATCCCAAATGGCCTTTACCATTTACAGGAGGTGAAAAGAAGTGTACTTTGTTAAGAAAGCATGAAGTCATGTTTACATTGCATCAGTAGGGGATCCACTGAGTGTTTGACATTAAGGAGCTGAAACACACACTAGCCCAGCCTCAGGTTCTGTGCAGGGAGAGCCCATTTGGGATTGGGGTACAGTAGGTGCACCTTCCAGTTCTGCTTTCATGGAAGAAGCCCAGGGAAGCACAACAAATAGGTTCAGTTTACCTTCATACATCAGTTCTGATCTGACCCAATGCACTAGTTTAGCTGTGTCTGATCATAAAACACATCCATGTCCATATGCACACTGTCTTGGATTGTAAGGTGTTTTGTGGGGAAATAGAAATATTTTGTTCTTGGAGCCAGAGGGAGCAAAACTGTCTAGTCTCACCATCACCATGTTTTCTTAACTTTAAATAAGGTTAAGAAAGGGAGTAATTCAACCGTGGCAACTCTAATTGGCTACAAGTATAATCCAATAACCTAATTTCACCCATATTGTTAGTTGAGTTAATTGGACCTGCACAGCCACCAGCTAAATATATTGGTGTATGCAAATGGTGAAACTAATTTCTTTCATAAACCTTTCTACTGCCAAAGTAGCAATTAGGTAGAAGGGGTGGGGGGAAAGAAGGCTGTGCTGACGTTGTTGCTTCAAAAGATCAATTCTTTTCCAATTATTTGCTCTCTTTAGATAGGCAGGACAGAAAACATCATTAATTCCCTTAAATAGAGAGGGGGAAGGGAAGTAATTTCATTTCCACTTGAAGAGACTGCAGAGCAGAGGTGATTGAGCCTTTAGCTTCTCAAATCCAAATGAAGCCTCACAGCCCTGGGTCAGGCTGCCCTGTTTTCAGGGTATATTTATATATATATATTCAGGCAATATTTGGAATGAGGGAACCTGCACCAAAATGAGTTCCTGGGTACTGCAAGGACTCGCATTTCCTGGAGGGAGAAGGGCAAGCTGATCTTCACTCTAACATTGCTTTCAGCAGGGTCTGTTGCAGTGGAGGCTTTGTAGTTTGTGCCATGCTGTGTATCAGCCAAATCTGTTTCCAGTGCTAGTCAAAGAGCTGTCCAAAACATCTCTTGGAGATGATGAGGAGGATGGACAGTCAGGCTGTGTGTCCAAGTGTCCATACACAGGGTAATGAGCCACATGATCTGGCTGAAGATGTCCCTGCTTGTTGCTGGGGATTGGACTAGATGACCTCAAAAGGTCCCTTCCAGCCCAAACCATTCTAGGATTCTATGATAATTTCTTTTTTGCCATCAAAATAGGGGACAGTGTTAGAAAGTGAAGGACTGATGTGAAGCCCAGTTACTCCAGCAGGCAAGGACCTGATGGCAGCAAGGTTCAGTAGCTCTAGAGCAAAGCTGACAGTTTGGAGGTGAGGACCAGCACCCACATCTGTAAATTTTGGCTTAAAAATGTTGGCTTAAATCTTCAGGATTCCCTAATTATTCAGCTGATGCTTTGCATTTTCTTTCTGCTGCTTTTCAGGATTCATGACTGTGTCTTTGCAGAACATCAGGTCCATGTACCCTCTTCATTACACTTGGCTATTAAATATTTTCTCTTGCAGATTGGAAGAGTTGTGGGTGGATCACCTCTGATGCTTCTGTACTTGCCTCATGCATGCCCCCACAAAGTTGGCTGCAGCCATGAGCATGATAGCAGCAGCAGCACATATTAATCTCAGCTTCCATCTCCCATAGGCAGTCCCAAATGAGAGGATGTGCACATCCTTGGGTGTCTTTCAACTGACTTTGGAGCAGGCCTGCTGTGAATTGGGACTTGCATTGTGTGGGGGAAGGAAGAGATGCTGCTTGTGATTACTATTTGAACCTGATAAGGGGATGAGAAGGAAAAGGAAAAAGGAGTTTTGAGGCAGTTAATGCTTTCCAATGTTACACTTGAATTTCAGCCCATGCTAATATTCCCAGGGAAATCACAACTCACATGCATACACACACACAGAGGTTTAATTTCAGCAGTAAATGAAGTCATAATGCAAACAGAAAGCTAACAGCAGGGAAGGCTATGCTTGGCCAGGTCTGCTCGTACTACAAGTAATACATATGCACCAGTGCAAAAAACTGGCCCCAGAGAGCAGTTAAGTCTTTCTAGCAGAAACACTCACTGAGAAGGCAAGCGTTACTTTTAACTACAGCTTCCTACAATAGAAAGTGCTGTGGTCTTCTCTGGGATCAGAAAGGGAAGTTATGAGGGAGGGCAAGATGTACAGAAATCAGGTTGCAAACCTCTCTGTTTTTAGGGAGCAGAGGCACTGGGGCAAGAAGACATTTGCAGCAAAAATGTTAGATTTAACTAGTCTGAATTATGCACATGTTCGTTACCTGAATGTTGAAAACGGGGAAAATACTGCAGAGTGTTCAGCAGAGGGCTGGGTGGGGAAAAGGACAGGTGAGGGGGTCATAGCATCACCTCTGCCCATGAAAGCTGATGTTGAGCTGACACCTGGGAGCCACCAGCTGAAGCAGAGTGTTTATGGATTGGCATGGTCCAGCATGGGCTGGGCCAGGTCTTGCTCTGGAGAAGACAGCAGAGTTCCTGTGCTGCACACAACAAGGTTAGGCTTGTTTTTGTTTTGTGAACTTGGGAGCTGTGTGATTCAGGCATGACCTACATGAGAACAATGTGTGGCTGGAAATATGAGGGCTGGGCAGAGTGTGAGTGAGGCATCACCTGTTCCCTGTGGAGCAGCAGGGTTGCCCTGAGGTGTACTCAGCTGTGCCCTGTGTGCTGCAGGGCTGCCACTGTGCCCCAGCCAGGGAGGAGCAGATGGCACAGCCACCCCTTCCTGTAGCACGTGGCCCAGTGTCTTGCAGAAACTGATGCTGGATTGGGCTGTGGATCTGAAACCTGAGGTCTTTTTTTCCGAGCAATCCAGGCTGTGCCACGCTGTCAGATGTGGTGGGGCTGGTGACAGGATCTGAGAACACCTGGGCACATGTCCTGTGAGTTAAGTAAGGTGTTGTGCTGGGCTTGGCTGGAGCAGAGTTAATTTTCTTCAGTGGTTGGCATGGGGATGTGTTTTGGATTTGTGCTGAACACAGGGTCGATAATATAGAGATGTTTTTGTTATTGCTGAATGCTGCTTACACAGACCCAAAGCCTTTTTTGCTTTTTGTATTGGCATGCAACTGACACTTCTTTAAAAATAAGGCTGAATTAAGAAAATAAAGATTATATGAAGTCGGGGTCTATGAAAAATTCTGATTTTATGGAAGAGTTTACTTTTTCCCCCACAAAAACCTAATACTTAACATGCATCATACCAGGATTGTAAACACTCAGAAAATGTTCCAGCAGCAAATCATTATCCGTCAGGACAGCTTTGAATTTTTTTTTCTTTTTTTCCACTTTTCTTACTCCAGTAGGAGAGCAAGCTCTCTTGTTGCAGTCTTAAGCAAATATTGGGAGACCCAAATGAGTAGATTAGCAGTGATGCCATCATTAACAGCAGCGACAAGAAAGTGTCAGGGTTGCAATTTTTATGTTTTTTAATTGGCCCTACATTTCTATTGTCAAAACATTTACCCAAGGGTATGATTAATAATAATAGGTGACAGCTCCAATTATCCTCCAGCTTATTAGAAGATATCAGCAATCAGATATAATCTATAAAAGCACAGCTTAAGCTGCTTTTACAAGTTTACTGTGACAAGAATAAATACAGAGATAAAAATTTGAATTAAAACTCCTGCTTATTTTAATCAGAGTTTGTTTGTTTTTTACTTTAAGCATCATGGAATGTTTATGTATACACCAATACTTATCTGAGGATCACCAAACATTTTGCCTGCAGTTTTACTGAGCTCTTTAAATCAGTCCCTGACATGACCATGACATTGAGAAGCAAAGTCATCTGCTGCTGTGTTAGTCATATGCAGCCCATCAGAGTTTTTGAAGGATAAAAATAAAACTGCACAACCCCTAAATAAAATTGAGTGAAAACATGAGCTATCTTACACATCTGAGTCAGAGATTTTCCTTTGCAACCAAATAAAAGCAAGCTTTGTGTCTCCATATGTTTCATTTCTTTCCATCTTTTCTCACGTGGTGCATGGTAGTACATTTATCTTTTTCCTGTTTGTTGTTTGCAGTGAGTTCATGGACCACCTTCTCTTCTCCAAAGGAAAGGTAGCTGTTCTTGGCCCCAGGAAGAGGTGAGTTTAGTGGTTGTGGGATTGGCTTAGGAAAGGATTTAGGAGAATGTTTGTCTCATCATTGACAAACCTTGTAGCACTGTGCAATGCAGGACATGTAGTGCAGGTACCAATGGCTACAAGACACCTTCCAGAGCCAATTGCTGCTCTTTATCCAGGACATTGTCCTAGTTCTTTACAGATGAAAAATCCATATCTCCACCCATCTTCCCTTGAATACTTTTGAAGACTTTAATGATGTTATGAAAACAACCTTAATGCTGTTAAACTTTTGCAATTTTTAAAAAATCTTGGTCTCAATCCTATCATTTAAACTAGAGAGCGACATGCATTTTGAAGGGATAATGACTAAATCAGGAAAAAAACCCCTCCATAGTTTCTGGGCCCTAAAAAGTTAAAAAAACAGTTCTGAGACACCTAGAGTATTGCTGTGACAGGTGTGCTGTTGGCAAAGACAGGGGCTTTGTTTGATCCATAAATTATTGAAAGGATCCCAGATCCAAGTGCTCCATCTGTGTTATTTTTAATTGGGATATCTCACAGGAATAGTGACCATGCAAAAGTCATGAGCTTCCTTGAAAAAAGACAGCTGAAATCTCCTTACTTCAAGGGACCTTGGGCAGCACTTTGCTTAAACATGTATTTGTCATTCACTGAGTGACAAGTTGTGCTGACATACAGGAGGTTCCTAAGATACTGAGGGCTGGGGCAGTGTGCAAGTACTTTTGCCAGTTAAAGAGTTGGATCATTAAAAATATCTTATCAATGAGCTGTGATTCAAGTTGGTTCTATTGGGCATTTATTTTGTGTGTGTGTTGGATATTTTGTGTGTGTGTATGTGGGTTTTCTTTTTTTTTTTTTTTTTTTGAGAACCAGGTAAAGCTTCTCTAGAGGGAGGGAGGGAGCAGGGAAGGGAGAGAGGGAGGGGGAGATGTGTACGGTGGTGAGGTGTGTGAAAGGACTCTGAGCCCTAAAGTACTGCATATAGCATCCCCCTGCTGCTTATTCTGCACTTTGATTATGTGAACATCCTGTTCCCCTTTCCAATCCCACTAAACTGTGCATCTCATTGATTTCCCATGCAGTAAAGTCAATATATGCTGCTTAAAGACTTACTACCTTTTATATATTGTTTTAATTTTGCTGCCAGTCATTTTCATTGACCATTGCTTTTGTACATGAGGCTGAAAGATGCAAAGCATGCAGTCTTCTGGGTTGTAAATCACTTATATATTTACTAATCCTTCTCTTTTCTGTCGTTTCTTAATTTTATTTTCATTTTGGAGGTTTTTTGTTCGCTTGTTTGTTTGTTTTTTGTTTTGTTTGTGGTGTTCTTTTTTTTTTTTAATGTGCTCACAAGTGAAAGCTAATGGGACTTTGGCCATCCCCCTCTGCTGGGACAACACAGCTGACACTGCAGTGGCACTGCAGCCCACAGAGCTCCTCAGGTTGAGCTCCTCCACTTGCTCCACCAGCTTCCCTGTGGGTGGGAGGCAGTGACCTGGCTGCAGCAGAACAGGCAGCATATCACACCCCACCCATAAAAATCCATTGGGTAAATGTTGTTACCTTCAAGACACTGTTTTGGGAGATGAATAGCTGAAAGATGAAAAAAAGCATCAAGATGCAAAAGGTGAAAATGAACTTTTGGATATTACAGAAATTAGGGAGAAAGAATAAGAATCTCTCTAGCTGAGAATCCTGGATGAGAATCTATCAGGCAGCTGCATTATCAATCTTATTATATTAAGCATAAGTGTAAACACTGAAAAATTCATGAAGCAGAATGAAACAGTAAAGCCTAGTTAAAACCCAGAGCTCTAGTTTGATATATGCTGTGCTGACAGGATAAAGTGAAAGGAAAGAAGGAGAAAGAGCAAGGGCAGTTTTACATGCTCTTTCCTTCACGGATTTCTTGAGATGATTTGCATTCATGGAGTTCAAGTGCTGTAAAGTCAATCTGTGCGTACTGCACAGGGCACATCTCACTGATTCACCCTGGAAGTTCCTCTCCTCCCCTCTTGGCTGCAGGGAGTGTTTGCTTTGGTCAGACTGCTCAAAGTACAGTCTTGGATAGTGTAGACGAAGGCTGGGCTTACCAAAAGCTAGGAGTATGAGGAGAGAATTTAGACATTGGATGAGGGAGTCAGACTTGTCTGGGAACTCTTGGGAAAGAGGCCAGGAAAGTGTCAGAGTAGTGCCAGTGCTGGGAATTGAACTCCTCTGTCGCAATGGGCTCTACTGGACACGTGAAGGCATTTCCAACTCAGTATCTGCAGCAATTCCATGCTTTGTATCTTAATGTATCTATTGTACCTACCTGTGATGGGCATCCTGTGGATATTGCAGTGTCAGGGGTATTCCAGTGGATGGGATCTTGGATGGGCCATGGAGGATGACACCTCTGCAGGTCTAGGGGCGTGTGTTTGTGTGCGTGGGCACATCTACGTGCAAGAAGATTCATCTCCAGTTTCACTGAGTGCATTTGCTACTGGGATTCTGTAACAAAGGCTGATAAAAACTTCCCCCTCTCTGTGGCTGTGCAGAAAATACCAATAACAAGGAGAGGGATCTGAGCTTTGACTCCATATGCACAAAGAAAGCATAGAGCTTTTTAATACTGAGGCTTTAAAGAAAGACCCTGCATATGAAAAGGAGGGGGAAGTAAAAAGAGAGAACCAGCAAGAGGTTGTGTGGAATGAGACAACACACTGATGAAAATTTATGGAAACCCCAGTGAATAAACCAGCTGGATATTATATATACAGGGAAGGAGAACAAATGCAAGTTACTGGTGCCAAAGAAGAGCTGAGTGTTTTGCTTATGAAGATACATGTGAGGTAAAAGGAATACCTCCTTGTAGTACAGGGGCAATTTCCTTGAGTTTGGGGTGTCCAAAGAACTAGATCTTTTTTTATGTCTCATTTTCCTTCATGTAATGTGGGCTGTTCTCTGATATTGCCCTTGAGGCCCCAAGGGGCACAGCTCAGCAATCAGTTCTCTTTACTTTAGGTGGAGAGAAGGAAACCTCTGGAGGACTATTGCCGGCCCTCCCCTCCTATCCCATCAGACAGGGCTCAATCTAGGCTGCATGAATATGGACAGAGAAATGCCCTCATGCCAGGGCTTTCTTTAGGCCACAAAATATTGGAATGAAGAGATTTGGGGAGATCTAGTCCCCAGGAATCTACTGAGGCATTGCCCTCCCATTGTCCAAATCCTCCATAAATACATAGTACTGGGAGCAGTTTTCCTCCTCAAGCACTATGATGTTCTTCCTTCATCCCCAACTCTGCTGGCCAAAACAAACCTTGTGCACTCAAATCAATATGCCTTCCTTTTCTTAGCTGCAGGACTAGGAAATGGGGCACAGAACATTGTCCTGCATATGGAGAAACACAACATAATTTTTTGCCTGGAGATGAAGAATACTTTTTCTTTCTTCCCGGTAAAAATAGAGTGCAAGGGTTTGGAGTCTGTATTTAAGTTATTTAGTGGTGTGGGTGTTGACATGGGATTTGTGGCATTTAGTTTCTAATTGCTGGGTCCTACCGATGTAAGACACTGAGGCCTGAGAAGTCATCTTTCTCATCTATCTTAAACCAAAATTTTTGGACTGCAAAGTGGAGGAGACTTGTTGAGGCAGGCAGTCTGTCAATCAATCAATCAATCAATCAACCAATCAGTCAAAGTACCTGTTGTGTGTAAGGATGTTTCTTTTGATCTACACAGAACTGGAATTGATCCAAACCCAGAGGCAACCATATATCAAGGCTCAAGAACAAAGTGAAAACCAGCAAAGGTTCTAAAACCTGAGCAAAGAATCAAACCAGTAGCTATCTTCTGATGACAGAATTTTAATGGGTGTGTATGTGTGATAAACACTGACATACACAGACACAGACACACAGTTATGCACAGTTTGTTTGAATAAACTCATTTATTCCTCTTATCTCAAAGACAATGTGAAAGCAAAAGCTGCCTAAGTCCCTGGCAGATACCCCCTAGTTTAAGACTGATATTGATGCATTTTGATAATTTGTCTTTATAAGTGGCATGATAAAGTAATGGAACTATCAGAGGTTTCATCTGCTTTCCACCAGATGGACTTTTGCTGCATGGCTAAGCCCTAAATTCATCTACATAGTGAGAAGTAGCTATAACCTGTAGAGACCAAATAAGCAGGAGTTAAGCTTCCTAACCTGAATTTAATCTGGAATAAAAAAGTTAGCAATACTGGTACCATTTTATTATAAAGAAGAGGACTTCTACTGTACATGTAGCTCTGCTTAGAAGTCTATACTAGCTCTGAAAATTCTGTGCATGTTTTTCAAGTAAAACATGAAATCTATTTGCATGCTATGACATCTTCATTTGCAACTCATCAAGAAATCCACTGATTTCAAGGCTGCAAATGTGAAATAATTGTCTTCTTAGCACCACTGACATTTGTAGACCTGTTTCAGCTTTCATTTGGCTGAGGCATAAGGCCATTTTGTAGGGTTAAAAACCTAATTGGATCCCTTTTGAAGTTCTTTCAAGTAGTAGGACCTGCTTTGATGAAATCTTTTAGTTATTACATTGACTACATTATGAACATACAGTCTCCAGTGACACTGTAGGCAGGAGCATCTCTGTTTTTCTCTTTTTTTTTTTTGTCCTTTGTCTAGAATTTTACACCTCATGTCAATTGTTTGAGTTGTTCAAAGGGACAGCCACTGACTTTATATCAAGGCATTTTGATAGCTTCATCATGGGAGCTTTCATCTTTACTCACATTCTTTAAAAATAACTCATTGTGGAGGAAGCTCCATGGTGAGAAAATTATGCTATTTAATGCTGAATAATTGCCACACATTTTTCTGTCCACATTTTTACACACTGACCTAGTCCTTGCACACACACATGCTCTCATAGATAAGGACATTTACTAAGTATTTTCAGACATCTGAACAAATAAATCAGAGACAAAATTCCAGCCTCCTTGATACTCATGAGAGACAGTGGAAATGTGTTCAGCCATCTCTCAGGCTGCAAAGATGAGGGAATCAAGACTCTGACCTGAGCTCCATCAGGCTATGGGGAGAGGCAGCACGTCCCTGACCTGCTTCAAGGAAGAAGGATATATGCCAATGAACTATGCTCTTTATGAGAGACATTCAACATTCTTGTACTGTCTTCAAATGAGATTCAGAAAGGGGAGAACCCATAATTTTAGTAATCTCCAGGTTTTTTTTTTCATTTAATAGTCCTCTGGAATTCTTTCATTTTGGCTAGCATGAATAATTTTTAACTAACCTTTCCCTAAGAAATTGCCTTACAGTTCCAAAATCCTTGAGAAGATGTATGCTCTGGAAGTAGTGCCATGCTCTGTCTCCAGGCTCAGGAGTGTTGCAGTATGCACATCAATATGTGGGGTAATTGATATCTTTCCCAAGAGATGTGATGAGTCACTGCCCTCCCAGGGATTTCTGCATCCAGGCTTGGCACAGCAAGCAATTAAATTGAAGTTACCAACAAGAAAACATGCTGCACAATTTTGGTGCGTATTCCCTTACTTTTATACAATCTCAGGAAAAAACCCCAGCATTTTATTTGCCCTGTTATGACCTATTAAACCTTTGAAAGTTGCAAACTCTCCTTCTCCCAAAAATAGATGTAAAAGATGACTTATAAAATGTTTGGGATAAGGAATTTTGATGCTGTTATAAACAGTAACAAAGCAAATTCTTCAGTCCTGCCAAATTCCAAGTCATTGTATCAGTTCTGGTTTTACTCAGGCTAGTTCACCAATTATGGGGAGATAATGTGAAAGAAATTACATTGCTACTAGCCCTGGTTTTCCATTAGTCTGAAAATTGCAAGCATTCTGATTTAGTAGCAGTTTGTATTCACTTTGTAGGAGTGTAACATTGCAGTCTCACTAGCTGGAAAGGAGATGAATTCATACCAGCCAAGAATCTGGCCCTTAATGTACTTAGATGTACTTTTGGTAATGAGCAAATTGATTCTGATAATAGCAGAATCAACCCAAATAGCACAGGAAGCTCTTAAGGCCAAGTCCTTGGTAAGATTCAGAAAGAAAGATTGGACATTTACGTGGATAATAAGTTTATATGGAGTCAGTCTGTCTCTTAACCTCTACCATGTCAAACTGACCCTTCTGTAGATTTTAGAGAGCTTTTCCCAACTCTGTTTTCCATTGAAAGCACCTGCTGGTATGAGATATTGAGAAATATGATTTGAAGTCCTTACGATTTGAGCACCATTCCAAGTGGATAAGGTGCACTGTGATGTCTTTGAACGTGACAAAGTCACCAAGCACAGCCCATGTATCAGAGACCAGCAGCTCAGGTGCTGAGTAGCCACCTCTGTGCCCCAGGCCTCTCTCAGTTTGGGTAAGTACATTTTTCCCACTGGATCTGAGAGATATTTCTCACTCTGGCAAGGACTTTGTTCCAAGGTGTTGCTGTTTCAAGAAGAGCTCAGTACTTTCCTCAGTACTGGGAGCCAGTACTCTTCCTGGAGACACTCTAGCTACCATAGGACTGGGTTCAAAGTCACTCAGGTGTGACTGCACTGAGTCAAAGCTCCATGAGAGAAAGCCAGAAAAAGGCAATTCTTGTATGTAGGATGGAGACAGTACAAAATGTGGTGCAGTAGAGGTTAACACATACTCTGTGAGGTGCCCATGAAATTTGATTTTGTACTGGACTACATTCCAGTCTGTTACTACCTTGTTTGAGCAGGCATAAATCCCTTGTAAAGCCATTTTGATTTTTGCATCTGACAAGTTACTCTTGTATATCTGCTATTTTTCTGTTTCCATCCATATTTTCCTTACAAAGATACCCATCATTTTATGATCATGCTGACAACTGCCAGTGCTTAAGTTGGGACGGAAATTACAACTGAACACAGCAATCCACCCTTCCATTTCAGCCACGACTGGGAGTATGAGATTGCAGCATGACCTTCATTTCCCTTGTTAGAGCTGCAGCATTTGGGGCTGCTGAAGTTTGCAGTGAACCCATCACAAAGGAACCTTCCCCAGTATATTACCCATCAAGGCACCATAATGAACATCTGGTGGGGATTGTGATCTGTATGCAGTGGGGCAGCAGCTGTTACACTGCTGGGCTGATGTGCACTGGTGTTCACTGAGCTTGGTGAGGGCAGCCATGAGAAGGCAGAATCAGGGTTTTGCTGAGCTTTTCCTCACACTCCTCCAGGACAGAGAGCCAGGCTGCTTGTGGGCCCAAAGGGCTCTGCAGGGTGCACTGAGAAAACACCACCTCAGCCTGCCAAGCTGCCCAGCAGTTGTACACCCTCTGCTGAATGTCTTGGAAAATAAGGGTCTATGATGAAATAAGATCACAAACAGGATTCACTTTTACACTCTGCCATGGCAACCAATGCCAGCTGACTAGAGAAAAGCTGTTTCCTTCTGACTCCAAAACATGTAGCACAATTGACAGGTGAGCCTGGACTCAGAGATGCGTGGTGTTTTGTCACCCATTGCTACACTGACAATGACAGAGGATCTGCAGGGCACATAATGCCATAAGTTGGAGATGCACAGCTGCTCTGGCTTCCTGACAGCTTGAAAACACATAGATAATTTATGAACAACTTCAGAATGTAGAAATGTCTGCACTGGGTAAAAGGAGAGTATGTGCTTTCAGGGTAAAATGTAAGAATAGTGAAATCTTTGCATGAGGGATTGGTCATTGTCATCTCTTTCTGAAGGATCTTCAAGAAAGGAGCAGAGTGAACATCTTTCAAAGCAGTCATGGAGTAATTAGTCTCTCTCTTAAGTGACTGAAGGAATGGAAAGCAATCTGTGATCAGCAGCCCATAGCTGTGGTCTGTACAGATTGAGGTAGTGAAAAGAAATGCTTCCTGCTACAATGAATAAGGAATACAGACAGACAGAGCAGCTACTCTGAATTCAAATAGACAGCCAGACTCAAACTGTGTGTGTGGGTTGTTTGTCTGTCTGTTTTCAATTCATGATAGCAATGACCCAGACCTCAGCATTACCCAGACATCATGCAATACAAGCAATGTTGTAATATGGATAGACAGGGTCTCTTGGCTTTTTATTTCCTTGGCTGTAAAGCATCTGAATAGCAGCATAAGCAACTTGCCTGATATACTCAGAGGGAAGAAAAAGTTCATGCACTTGATGAACAAGTTCATGAGGTATCAATCCCTCTGTCCCCTTGCCAGGGATCTTGTTTCTCTTTAGTATTCAGTCTAATCGTACACAGATTCCTGCATTTCCTTTCCAAGACACATCCACACACCTTTCTGTCAAAGATCAGACATGTGGAGCTTTAAAACCTGGATTTTAAGGACTTTGTTTTCTTGAACTGTATAGGTTTAGGGATTTTCATAAGAACTGGAGAACTGAAACTGCCTCTGTAATGGAGATCATGGAGTCCAAAGAACTGTCAGTGCCAGACCTGGAAATATGATCTGTTCTTGATTAACAGCAGGGTGGAGGGAGCTGATTTTCAGTTTTTCTCCTTTGTAATGCATCTTACTGCTGTCATTTTAGGGTGTGAGGCACATTGCCAAATATCTGGGGTTTGAAAGGAAGGAGTCTGAGTTTCTTTTTATTTGCTAAAGTCTGTCTACTCCTAATCTAATAGAACACAGATATGTGATGGGATTTATACAGCTCCAATTTGTCTGATTTGCAGACAAAGCAGGAAACACCTGGGAGGAAAATGAGCTACAGGGAATTGTGAATTCCTCAGGGAAGATGCCTGGAGAAGAGTTTATCTTCAGGTGGAGGTAGGTTATCAGAAAGAGACTTTTTCATCAAAGATGGGGCAGGAAAGACTTCCCCTCTTACCCCAGGGCCTGGGGTTAGCTTCTAGATCAGAAACAATTTGCTGGGTTAAGGAAGGCTAACAGTGCTTGTTAGAGCATTTCACAAACCCTCAGAAAATAGGAACATTACCTTCAGTGCCACCCATAGGCAACACTGCTCAAACGACCTTTCCCACACAGTTTTCCCTGCTGAAAGGCCACTTCCCAGCAATTGCTGAATCATCAGCTCCAGTTTACTAGAAAAGCTGTTTGCTTAGCAGAAAATTCCCCGTGGCAATTTAAGTTCATGTCCTGAAAGGAGTTTTTATTCCCCCCTTTTCTCAGTTTTTTAAATAGACAGTGTTATGTCTCACATTCAAATTCTGGTAAACTGAGAGGTGGAATGGGTTTAAATGTGGGTTTATGCACGAATCTGGATGAGGCAGAACAATCCTCTCCATTATGCCAAGCATATGTGTGACCAAACTCTATCTCACCCAAAGACATTTCCTAGATGGGGAAATTCCAGAGGCTGACTCACAACAGCCCTTCACAAGAAAGATTTCTCCCTGGACCATGCCTCCATTCAACCCATGGCTGCATAAATGCACACCCTATTCTGAGTGCAGCCTCTATTTCCTTATGACACAAAGGAATTTATCCTCTTTATAGTCAGGCAAATAAAGGGGAAAATAAAACTTAATTGTTCCTCAGTGAATATCTGCCTCTGGTATTCAGTTGCAAGATCAGAGATAATATAATTAATGTAGGTAATGGATGGATCTGGAAAACAGACAGCTCTACAGACTCATTGTGTTGGTGGTCGCTAATCAGTACTGTAGATTACTTGTCTCCAAAGTGTCTCTCTCTTAATGAATGGCTCACTGAGGACCACTCTTCACTACAAAGTCAGGTTAGTTATTTACAGTGGCAAAGTTCTGGTAGTGGAGATAGAAATTGTGCAGCCAAAATTATTCTTTTCCTGGAAGTAAAACCGCTTCCCTAATTGACATAAGATCTACTGACAAAAGGGCTCTTTTGTGATAATGAGTTGCATCTGCACAGGGAGTTCAGACATTCAGACTGTACAAAGTTGAGTCATCCTGTTTTGACTATGAATGAACGGGGCATCTCTCAATGTCAGTGCAGGGGAATCCCAGTGGTACTTGTAATGCAGGAAATTTCAACTGTGAAGTTAAAGTGTCATTTTAAAACTCTCCTTTATCTGAATGGAAATGTAATGATTCCTCCCTTCATGCTTTTCCCTTCCCCTTAAGGTATTTTTAGGGACCAGTGTGAAATGAGTTTCATTATCTCAACTCCTTTCTCCTTTTTGTCTGAACCAAAGCACCACTACAGCAGTGGCAGTGTCCTTTGGCCCACGGCTGTCATCATCTGCTGATTGTCTCTGGTCTGCTCTGTGCTGCCTGTGCAAGTTCCCTCATGACTGTGAAAGGGAAATTCTGCTCCTGAATTTGAGGGAATTAAGGAACAATACAGTTTGGTGGATCCCATTGATATGGTTCACTATTTCCATTGAGATGCTTGATTCTGTTTTCACAGAATCATAAAAGATTCTGAGAATTCAGGTCTTGGAATTTTTCTGGCCATACAGAAGTTTGAAGAAATTCTCCCTAATTTATGTCTCTATGAGTCCTACCAGTGTAGAGTTCACAGGTGCATGGTGTCAGAATGGCTGAAGTAGATCTTAAACAGAGTTCATGCCTTAAAGTAAACTTGAACCAAACCCTACTCTAATTGCCAAGTTCTAAGTAGAGCATGATCTTTTGGCTGGTGGTACCAAAGGTGGCCAGCTGGGATGCTCCTGTCACTGATTCAAGATGTGGCTGTTTCTTATCATTGTGTAGGAACAAAAGTCATGTAAACTTGGCTCTGAGGCAGCCACAGAGACAGCACTTACTGACCTGGTAGGATTGCCAAGATGCTGGAGTGGCTGGGAACAGGTCCAAGCTCTGCTGAGCCAAAGCCCAAAACATGCTCCTTTCCACCAGCCTTAACACTTGTAAATATCACAACAGCTGCTGGATGAGGCACCTTGTACAGAAAACAAGTTAATTGTACGTAACCAATGAAGAGGTGTTACTGGCGAAATTGGTCCTTCATGTTTTATAATATCCACACCACAGTTAATTTGGGTTATTATTTCTGTGTCAAAACCTTTCTTAGCTTTGTAGCTGTGTTCCACCAGCACTGTGCTTTCTGCAGGTGTAGCACAAGGACTCCAGGATATTTATACCTACAGTACTTGGAGGCAGTGGAGTATATTAAATTCCAACTCAGTGGAGATTTATTGTGTTCGAATGAACATTGCCTACAGTACAATAACTCCCAGAGATATGAGGAAACATGCTACAGGTACAAGAATTTGCATTTCATAGTTTAGGATTGTAACTGATATAGAAGGGGGTAGAAACCAGAGGCTCAGCTGTGGGACTCTGCTGAAGGTCATTTCTGCTTAGGATAGATACTGCCTGGATTGTGGAATAGCAGATCCAAGCTGGTGATGTCTGACTCAAAAGAAATGCAAACAGTTCAACTGTTTTCACAGTAAATATTTGCTAGAATACAAAACCTGAAATTTTGTCTTGTTCATGCTTATTTTTATTTGCTTTCTAGTAAATGACTGTGAGATGAGAACATGTATTAAATTAATGAATTTTAAACAGAGACCAAATAATACATGTCTTACGTGTAGTATAATGCATTACTTTAATACAAATAAACACAATACTTTAAAATATGAGGAATGGAAGCCTAGGAGGGATATTTGTAGACCCAGAGAATGGTGACAACTCCTGCAATTTGTCACAAAGCATACAAAGCAAGTCTCTGTGTGTCAAATGATGCATCCTATTAAGATAGCAAAGCAAATATCTCTTCCTCTTCAGTCAAAGGTTACATAAAGACAACCTCCCTCTCTGTGTCAAGGCATTACTCTCTTCCTGAGTCTTTAAGTTTGTAAAACACAAAGTAAGGAAAGATAGGCCTCTGAGAGCCAAGAAAGTCCATGACTTCTAGATAAAGATTATGTAAGTTTTCTTTTTCTGTTGGGAAACAAGAGTCACCGACCATTTCTGTGCCTTGGTCATCTCTCTCTGGATTTCCAACATTAGGCAAAAGCTGCCCTTCATTTTTCTAGTGCTAATGTCAGTAGAGAAGCTCTCAAGGACTTGAAGCAGGATTTGGGCCTTTGCAAATGATCAATATATAGGTTTAGAAGGGACTATGCTGCATTCTAACTAGCATAGTATTTGTATTTATAAATATTGGTTATATGGGAAGATCTCATGCAAAGCAGGTCATTGGAAGTGGCAGGTGTTCACCTCACTGCAAACCCTCCTATGACTCTTACCCATACAGAAACACAGCAAAAAGCACCAATTTATTGGGAAAACCTCACCCCCCACCTCCTTGCCAGCCTCCTCTGCTAAGAGTAAAATAAAGAGTGGGAGACTTTGAGTAAGATTGAAAAAGAAGAAAAAATATGCTCCCAGCAGGCAAAATACTGCTGACATTCTTAATAATAATGAAACATAAGATCACAGTGGGGCAAAACTGAAATTCATTTTGCATGTCAAAGAATTGGTTGCATTTAATTTGTTTGGGATATTTTACTAGGCTTTGATTTCTTACAGAATAAGTTCAAGGTTATGTAAAGTTTTGCTAGGACTAAACACTCATAAGGCTTTGAGACAAAAGAGAATAAAGCAGAGGAAGGTCTTCCAATTCAGTTTTGATTGATGAAGTCTTTTGTGAAAAATCCTCTTTCTCCTTCTCAGTTTTGCTTTGAATTCATCCTTCAGAAACTAAGGAGGAGCAGTATAAAAAACGATACTGTGACAGCTATATTTTCTTTTCAGAGTCTTTATTCCAAACATCTTGAATGTCTCTAAATGGTTCCCAAATGCTATGGCAGGACATAATATCTGCAATCTTGAGCTGAATTTGACTTTGCTTCTTGCTTAATTATTGCCTTGTAAGCTTTAAACAACCTGATTTTGGTCAAATCATTAAAAGAGCAGCTTCATTAGACTCTTGATATGAAAAATCAGTAACAGGGGAACATCAAAAGCTTCGGAAAGGCCATGATAAACTTCTGAATGACGGGAGGGATTTCATGCAGGTTCTCACATTATGTCCATAGTTTGGAAAGAGAGGAATAAAGCAGCCCTGGGAAATGGGGCACAGAAATGTCTCCAGGCATGGGAGTGATTTTCCCTGTGCAGTCAGAGGTCTTGATATGCCTTGGGCTGGCTCTCAGCCCCACGGCAGTGAGGGTGTGGGGTGGCTGGGGGGAACCAAGCTGCATCAAGGGAAATATAGGTTGGAAGTTAGGAAAAAGTTTTTTACAGAAAGAGTGATAAAGTTCTGGAATGGCCGGCCCTGGGAGGTGGTGGAGTCACCATCCCTGGATGTGTTTAAAAAAGGATTGGATGTGGCACTCAGTGCCATGGTTTAGTTGAGGTGTTGGGGCATGGGTTGGACTCAATGATCTTTGAGGTCTCTTGCAGGCCAGTGGTTCTGTGAATTCTGTGAACCACCATGGGTCCGTGTATGACGTGTCCTGGATGTGGCCCTCTGGATCTCCTGGATCTCCTGCGGTTTCTCCACTAAATGTCTGTGTGTCCTCTCCAGAGCTTCCAGCTGCAGCTGACAAAGTCTTGCCAAGCAACCCTTTCCCCTCAGTTTTGAAGGAAAACAAGGTCAAAACACTGTTCCCTTTCTTGGTGCAATTCTGGACTGACAACTGCTTTAGTTTTTGCTCAGGAAAAAACCAAAACCAAATAATTTCAGTTTCCCAAATTGTGAAGAGAGTGTTTCATGATGGGAACTTTCAACCTAAATGGTTTACATGACCCAGTTATTTCTCCACCCCCTTTTCTTTACCTAATTTATTTTTAAATTAGGAATTTAAAAATAAAACAGAACAATCAACCAACTGCTTTTCTGAAGATAAACAAGCAGCACAATAAACAAGAACCAAAGCCATAAGAGTTTGTGATGAAACAGCCATGTTGAAATGCACGTTTCCCCTCAGACAGGACCCACAGGACTCTCTGGCAGTAAATACAGCCCTGGCTGGGCAGGACAGGATGGTGTGCAGGTCGCCATGAGGACCCTGTGCTTCCCTTTGCCTGTTGTCTGTGGTCCCATGGAAAACCAGAGGTTAATCACAGCTCATGGAAGTAGGATCGTCCTCAGGCTGCCCCAGAGCTGTGTGGCTGGGCCCGTACAGCATCCTCACAGACTAAAGAAATTCAAATGACAAGTTTAGACTATTTTAGGTTCTCTAACTCATGCTTAGTCAGTGTACATTCAGCAGAAATTTATGAAGTTTTTATTTTCAAATGAGATGGGAGTGCAAAATTTACGCTGGTATAACTCCAGGAGCATTAATCAAGGGAGAAATTAATCTTCTGATTCTTTTTTATGTTTCTAATCGAGAAAAAAAATGAATGCAGGTAGATTTGATGATTTGCAAACATCTGTCTTTTCATTTAAATTGCATTCACACAACAGATACTAAAATGTTTAGATGTTTGTTTGGTTTTTTGCTTTATTTAAAAAGCCTTCCTGCATTGTGGTGATTTTTTAAAAAGCAGAAATAACAAATTTCATGAAAACTGTAAGTGTGAAAAACCAATGAACTGCAAAGTGCAATAAATCATTTCTCCAAAGAAGTTCACCTATTTCAATTTTGCTCTCTCTTATGCTGGCTGCAATGCTGAGTGTAACTACTGAGGAACAAAGTTTTTTCATAGGGTCTTTTATTAATAAGAACAGAATATGACCCACTAGCTAAACAGAAAAATATTGACATTTCTTTTATGATCTAAAGGAAATAATTTGGAAAATATAGTACATGACAGAGCTAATGTTTATATAAAGGTCAGAAATGCAGTTAATGAAATTCTCAGCTACTAAAACTTCTGAAGTAATACAACTATAATATTGTCTTTTTGAAAATAGAAACTGTGATTAAAGAGGAAATATTTTGGAAAATTAATTCCTAGAGTGTGAGGGATGGTGGAAGAGATTTCCTGGTTTTACCAAAGAGCTCAGTGAATAATGAAACAAAATTAATCTCTTGTTAATCAGTGTGAGAACTAAAAAGGGAGTGCCCAGATTAACTCACAACTCATTTTAAGTGTTGAAGACCTGAAGAGATGCTAGTCTGAGAGCAGGTATTTAGAGAAGAGAATTAATCTCTGCTCAAATCAATGAAAGTTTTGTCTTATCAAAGGCAGGAAGGACATTTTAATGTTAAGTGAGTAAAGAAGACATACACCCCCACAAGTTCCAGAGGTGGAATTACATGCAGAAAATAAGTAGCAAGTGGTTTTGAATAATGAATGCATTCAAGAAACTAATGATCCTTAATGGAACTAAGATTTCAACCACGGCATTCATGGGCATATTGGTGACATCAACATGTGGAGATCAATTGATGTCATTTGAATTTATTAGCCACTGTGTTCATCACATCTTTTCTTTTAGGAAAGATGCTAAAAAAACCAATGACTGAAGATTTTAGTAAAAGAGGAAAAGAAAACCAAATCCAAAAGCATTGGTAATTCTCACTTAAGCATTTTTATTTTTTTGGAATTTGATCAAAATACATCAAAATTAAAGTGGTTGAAGGAAATTATTCAAATTAATAAAACTGAGCAGATAATAAGGTGCAGCTTAGTTTTGTCTATTAGAAATGGCAGTGAAATATTCATATCAAACAATGCTGTATGTCACTGAGCAGAGTAGGACCAGCGTGTATCTTCTGATGTTCATTTTTTTTGTTCGACGCATAATTCTTTTCACTGAATCTTTAGTAATCATCTCTTGCTACAGCCTGGAGACTCAAACACTTCCCAGATGATTTCTGCCCCATATCCAAAATCTGATATGAGGAGAATACAGGTAGTGCCAGAGTAAGTAAAATCCATGGGATCCACTCAGCAGGCAGACACAATTCTGTGCTTGGGTGGAGAGAAGCTCTGTGACTTCACCTGGGGATGCACAGGGCAGCCCTCACACCATGCCAGGACATCATTTCACAAAAAAAAGTCAGAACCATTTTCTAATATCACAACTTTTTCAAGGATTCAAATTATTTACTCTGGGTTTAGCAGCACTGGATGGAGGTGACCCATTGGACTGGAAGCTGGGGTTGGTCACAGAGCAGAGCTCTTGGCCGCTCACACCCACAGGAACAAACAGGAGGTGGAAGCAACAATTACACTTGCAAAGTGTAAACTTACACAGATAGGAGGCTGCAAAGAAAGCCCAGCTTCACCAGGTGAAAGGAAAATCATTAGCTGAAGCATTTGAAGAGGAAGGAATAGAAAGAAGAATGAGAAGGAAAATTGAAAGCTTTTTTAATTTTAGGAACCGACAAATCAGGAGAAACAATGACTTCGGCTAAAATCTCATTCTAGTTTAATGGGCAAGGGAGGCAGTTAATTTTTTTTTTTCCAAAGCAATTTATAGTTAACATTGAAAAAGGGAAACAGATGGCAATCAATAACCCTGGGAAATTGTGATGTGCAAAAAAAGGTAACAGGAGGCTGCAAATATTAGAGAAAAATCTATGCTTGTAAGTCATACAGAATATTTCCTTGTCAGTTATATTAGGTATGAAAATCTCTGCAAAAGATATTACTCTTGTTGGTAGAGAGAGATAATGAAATGTTTTTTGGTGCAGAGAAAGCCAAATTTTTTCAAAGATAACTTTTGTCTGGTAGCTGGGAAAATGCAAGTGATGAGTTTATCACACAAAGATGAAGAACTTTCTAATCCATGAATAAAATGAAAATGTTAGGCAATTTCTTTTAGAGAATATTTTCTATCTGATAACAGAGTCTAGGAGTTGAAAAAAAAGAAAAAAAAAATTATAACAGAGGAGCATCTGTCTACCTGATCTCAGTGTGTAATTAACTTCAGCTGGCTAGGGAAACTGCAGAAGGGAAAGACAGTGCTAGTGTTGGACTGATATTAAAAACACAACAAAACAACCCAAATATGATAAGCTGGGGGCTGAAATGAAATAGCAGCTCAAGATATTGGTCTGCTTAGCTAACCCCAGATGCCTCACAGGTGCACTGGTGGAAGGGCTATACTACATTTTCAGGCAATAAATACTGAAAAAACAGGGATATAATTGCCCACAATTAAAGTAGATTTTTGCTAAACTTTAGGGAGTTCATGATGGCATGACAAGAAATCATTTTGAAGTGAAAGAATCATGGAATAAAATCTAGCATTCTCTTTTTGAGTGTCATGAATAGAAATGCTTGCAAGTGGGTGAGAAGTCTGACAACAAAGATGCCCCTTCATCACCCCAGACAAAGGTTAAGCAAGAACCAACATTGGAAAGTTTGAAGAAAACTTTAGAGAATGTAAAGCATATTTTATTTAGACACGAATATTGATGGTTTAAAATACTGAAAGTTGTGATTGGTATATCAGCAACTCTACTTGGAAAAGTGCAGTGAATTGTTTTGTAAAAAAAGAACAGAAAAGCTTGTGTGCTGCATGGATTTCAGCAAGGTGGATACAAGCTCCTGCTTATTAAAAGCTTTATCTGCTCACTTCCCTGTGCTCCTGAGTAGGTGGAAATTTGTTTGTGCTTTTTATAAACTGCATTTACATAGAGAAAAAAAATAGGAGATATCAAGAACCTCTTTTGCCTGAAGGAGAGATGCACCACAAGAAGCAAAGGCTGAACTTGAATTAAGACTCAAAAGAAGCTTTTCAGAATACATGGTAATGGTGATTAACTACTGGAACAAAGTACAAGGAAAGGGATAGAGACAAAGTCTCTTCAGATTTTACAGCAAAGTCTGAGAGCTTTTATAGTAGACAAGCTTTAATCTGAGACAAAGAATGCTTTAGTTAAATACAAGTTATTGGACTCAGGGCTGGATAATTGGGTGGCCTGAGATATTTCAATAAGAAAACAGAGATGTCTTTGATCTTTTTTCTTGTGAATCTGTAAGTTGGATTCTATGTGATTCCTATTGCAGAATGTCACCAATTTATTGCTATACTGAAACCAGTAAGACATTTTTTTTAAATAAATTTTCAGTCAAGGGCTGTCTTTATGCAGAAAAACTTCATAAAATACAAACTAGTTAGGAGCTTGCTTTTTCTAGAATTTATCAGCTTATCATAAACTTCTTGTCATCAGTCCTTGTTAGACTGTCCTCTGGCTGGTAAAAAATGTCTTTATTATCCAGAAATACTCTTTGTGCTTCTCTGGAAGTATTTTGTCACTTTTACACTTCCCTTTTTCACAATTTTGGTGCATATTCATGGACATTCAAGTTACAAAATAGAACTTCTCAATGGGAGCAGGCATTTTGTCAGAGTATAGGTAACAAAAATAATTTCAGGGGGTGCAGACTGGGACTGAAGACAAGGTGAAGGATATAGGCTTATTCCTGTATTGAAAACTTTGCATCATGGGAAACTTTCCTATTGTTTAGCAAAAAAGCAAGAGGAAAGCTTTGAAATGTGTTAATTCCATCCCCACTGAGAGATGCAGCAGGGCTCCCATGGAAATGAAAGGAAGAGCTGGAGCAGGACACATCACAGCTTTATATTCCAAACTAAAACATTATCCTCCTTTTTTCACTTGCTTGGTGTCTTGTGTTCTCATTTGCATCAGTGCAGAGTGTAGTGTAGATACAAAACAACATTAGGTCAGATTTTTCTACTCTTTTATATCAGCTTTAGCATCTGGCAACCTATTTATATTAGCTTTACATAGCACAAATGAGTGTGTTTATGCAACAGAAACTGCAGAGGGGCTCCCAATAAGCTTCTATTTCTTAAAAACATTCATAGAGTTCTCCTTAATATTATCCAGGTATGTTGAATTACCCCCTTAATGTTTTGCTGTAGAAAATACACAATGTAGTGGTTTCTATTATCTGTTGATGTAAAACAAAGTGATTGACTTTGCATCCTACACTCAATACTGTGAACGTTCAGGTAGAGCTCATCTTCATCTCTTGTGACTTCACATCACCTCTATGGACTTTAGTGGATCCAGCAGTAGCATGATATTGGAACTAGGTTCCTTATGGCCTCAGATATTTGGTATATTTACAACTGTAAATATACTGTTTCTACAGTACATGTTAACAGTACAATACAACTGTTTCTATGTTCCAGACATTTAGTATATATTTAAAAGATAATGAGGCAAAACAATTGTGCGATGTGCTATAATGAAGTACCCCCTCACTCTCATAGCCCACCCATCAGCTTGCTGTAAGCTTGATCAGTTCCTTAAGAATGATGAATAGTGATAAAATGTGCCATATTCCTTTCTGCCAGATGCTCTGAAAAGCCTGTTAAAAGTCTATAAAACAAGCAAAATAAGTTCAGTTACGCTCTGCACTTTTCGAGCACTGCTGCTAGCACAAAAATTGATTGATTGTGCTTTGTGCTGGTCTAAATCTAGCCTGTTCACCTGCAAAACACTGCTCTCTTGTACTTTTTTTTTGTTACCCTCAGCAACATTTACGCAAAAAGCAGGGAAAGCTTTTCCTGGTACAGGGATTTCTCTGTAAGTCTGATACTTTCCTGCCTCTTTTCTCCTCTTGTGCTAATCCCATTAAAAGATTCCCTCCTTGCCTTAGCGGCGTGTCCCCCAGCTGCCAGCCACGTCCTGCTGCTCCTCTGCCGCCTTCCTGCACAAAGCTGGAACTTGTCACATCCCTCCTGGCCCAGGGGGTGCATGTACAGGGCCAGGGCTTTGATGGCTCCCTCGGAATTCAGCAGGAGCTCTGGCTGGCTGCATCAATGCACGGCGCTCAGGGCAGTGATGTCGGGAAATACAAGGGAAAAGCTTGGAGCAGAGGAGCAGCCTCATCTGGGGAAATCAAAGTCTTGCCCTGGTGGTTGGTAGAAAAATGAAGCAGCTGTGATTTTCTCTTTTTTTTTTTTGGCAGGAAGGAATGTAAAGAATGCATTTGTCTCAGCTATAATTGCTACAAGGAGTAAGGCTTGTAAGCGTGCTGGAAATTTTGAGGACAAACAATTTTCAGGAAACATGTAATAGAGAAACATTAAACCCAAGAGTGGTTTGGGCTAATGTGAAACTAATGGGAAACCAAAGGTGGATCCTGCCATGGATGTGTCGACATTATGGAAACAACACTTTTGCATCACTGCTGAAAGATGAGTGAATATTCTAGATATCTGGAGGAAAAGGGAAAGAGAGATTATGGTTCAGTTGGAGTTCTGGACACCAGCCACAATGAGAAAATCAAGGTGAAGGACAACAGTCTGACTTCTGGTGAATGAGAGGAATGGAAGCTGGGGGATAAGGAAAGGAGGAATCTAGTAGTCTGATAACAGGCAATTGAACAAAGTAAAGAGAGAGGAGAGGATTGAATTAAGGTAAGAAATGTAAGGCATTAGAAGAACACAAAAATAAATTTAAATTAGTCTCTGCAAGAGAGCTGGTGGGGAGTGTTCAAGTTTAAGGTGTTGAGAGTGAAAAAGTGCAGGCAAACAGCTGAGCCCCAGTAAGCAAAGCTGCAGGTTTGATGACAGAAATGTGGTTCTGAAGAGCTTGTGGGGGCCTGAGTGGTCCTGGGGAAGCAGAGGAGAGAAGTGTACCAGGTGCAAGAGAATAAACTTTAAAATTTAAAAGGTAATAAACAGCCTTTGGAAAAGAGGAAGGGTAATAGAGATTGCAAAAGAGCCATGGAGATTTTGCAAGCAGACTGTGAGCATATGGTAAAGGCATAAACAAGGTGCTGAGCAAGATTAACCAACGTGAGCAAGTATTGCTTCCAAGAGACATGTCACATTCCTTGGAGCAGAAAACCCTGGAGGTGTTTTGCATGTCTGGGAAAATGTCTTGTGTGTGCCTGGCTGTGCAAACAGTAATTCAGCACAACCATAGAATACTTTGGGTTAGGAGGGACCTTTAAAGGCCATCTGGTCCAAGCCCCTTGCAATGAGCAGGAACATCAGTTATGTCAGGCTGCTCATCACAGCCTGATGTAACTGATGTCCAACCTGACCTTGAGTGTTTCCTGCTGTTTTCCCAGAGAATTGTTCCCAGTGTGGGCTGAGGGGCAGTTTTGCACTTCCCTGCTCTCTCTTGGCCTCTGTACTGCAGCATGCAGCTGCTGGAGGATGGTTTGGTGTTTCCACCTCAGTTTCCACAGCCAAACCCATTTCTCTCGGCACCCCTGCCCCTGCAGGCTGCTGGTTACAGTTGTTTTTTCACAGCCTAATCCCAAGGGTTTTTGGTGGTGTCTGAGGAGGCTGAGGGTTGGCCTCAGGCAGAGAGCTGGTGTAGGTTCTCTTAAATGCTGTGAATAAAAGTAACACAGATGCCTCTCAAACAAGTGAGAGGCATTTGCCAACAATTAAAATGCCAGACAGGCGCTGCTGAGAACAATCTCAGTCACTCCCAGACCTCACAAAATGCCTGTGCACACCTGTAACAGTGCCAGGGTTGCCCCTACTATCAAATAGTCCATGGAGAATTACTCTTTCCAGCAAGGGAGTGTTACAGCTCAGTTTAATTTCCCTTCTCTAGCCTGAGTGAGGCTGAAGGGTGGTGAAATGCTTCCCAAGGGGGTCAGCAGCTTTCTGAAGACAGGAGGTAAAATGCTGCATCTTCAGCATGTGTTTTAACAAACAATGGAAGTTGAAATACCTTACCTTGTCAGTAAGGTATGGGAACCTTTTTGGCTGCTTGAATGTATTTGGTTATAGGCAGAATTCAGTCAACCTTCCCTTTTTCTTCATCTGTCTCTCTCACTTGCACAAAAATGCAAAACCCACAAGACTGAAAATTATTTTGGCTGTAAAAATGCGTTTACATTTCTGTACCCTCACTTTCATTAGTTTTCCCAAGAATTCAAGAATTTTCACGTTACGTGCAGCAGTCACTGGGGACGTTTCAAGCTGTTAGTTAAGCAGAGGCTTGAGTTCTGTCAAGAGCAATCTATATGTTAAGCCTCTGGCATCATTTCTGCTCCAAATGAGAAATGCCCTTGAAGACCAAGGTTTGAGGTCAAAACTGCTGCTTATACCTGATCTCACTCCTCCAGTGGTTTTGTCCTGTTGAGAAGCGGGGTATGAGAGAAGCCATGTGAGTTCTTCAGTGCTCCCTTGTCTTTCAGTGTCACCCCTTGGTGGGTGGGTGGTGCCTCTGGGGGCTTTGCGAGGTGGTTGCTCCCAGCAGTCCCAGGTCACTCTGCCAAGAACAGTTTTATGTGATAGCCTTGTCCCAAATACCCAGTGAGACTCAGTTATTTTTTTTGCTAAGCAGTCCTTTCATCAGGAAGTTTCTGTCTGCATCCGAAGTTGAGCTTAACTTGTACTTAATAAAGAAATTATAGCAAGCATACTGATAATGGAAAGGTAATAATAAACACATTATTACAGTGTATTGTATGTATACTATAGAGATATAATTAAAAATTACAATAATAAATAGTGGTAGCATTCCCTGTTCCCCCTCAGACACTCCATTTACCACAGAGCTGCATTCTGCTCCCAAAAAATAGAGCCAGCTCTTCATCTCTCAACAATGGATACATGCTGACAGGTAAAAGAGGATTTTGGTTTTATCTAGATAGTGTGAGGTGTACAGCACAGAAAAGGAATCAGAGATTGATATCTGTACAAAGGCATTTTAAAAGGAAGAAAAGCAGGGCAATTATCCAGGATAAATATTTCACACACCCATGCCAAAGAAAGGGAATGTAAGCACACCATGAAAGACCCATCTAATGAGAACTTCTAACTCTCAGCTCTGGTGCAAAAATTACCTTGAATAAGAATCAAATGGATAAAGGAGTGGATCATTGATGCTTGTGATGAGAGACTGTTGTTGCAGAAAGCCTCCATGTAGATCAAAATGACATTATGATTTGTGCTGTCTTTCTGATGGTGTTCTCAGTAAATTTCAACTAAATACAGGGAAACAAACCCTTCCATCTGTCCCAGGCCATGAACTTGTCCCCATGGCTGCGAGGTTGGCAGAATTATTTTCAGTGCAAATTTTTTGGGGGGACATGGGTTGGGCAATTTATTTGTATATTTTTGTGGTTAAGGAATCCTAAACAGGGAAGGATTGCTTTGCTTTTCTCAGGGAATTGGATATGGAGTTAATGCCTAATCACACTTAGCAATTTGATACTCCTCAGTAATCAGTCTCCTGCTAATTTATGGAGACCTAATCCATCAGTCATTTTAAATCACTTTGCCTTCACATTAAAAGATAATATTAAAAAAATTAAATAGTTTTTACCTAATAGAAGACATTTCTCAGTGCCACAAGCAGATACTTATCAAATAAAATGCTAGACAATTATCACTTCTAGGTTTTTTTTTTCTATATGTAGCAACAAATTCTGGCCATGCTCTTATCTTATATGTCTGTTTTTTTTCTAAGGCTGGATGATCAGACAGACCATGCAAAGCTGGAGGTTGGATCTGAAACCTTTGGAGGAATGTTAGAACTGATATTCTGCTTCCAGCCTTAATCAACATCCTCAAAGATTCAGCAGATAGTACAAAACCAGGGTTTGTATCTGCATCTTTCAGGAGCCTGTCCCAGTTCTGGCCTCTATGCTGTGAGCATCCTTAAAAGATACATCAAACAGCACAACATGAGTTCAAAGAACTTTGCTTGTAACTGCAATGAATCTGAAATGTACTGATGAAAGATTTATTAATGTCATGCAAGGTAGAGTGTCCTCCTGTTAGCAGAGACCTTCTGAATGGCTGAGTGAACAGGTCATCAGAGAGAAATCAGCAGGGTAATTGGAGCAGCATTCTTGAGCCTAATTGCAGCAGAGGTTAAGTCTGTGTGTGAGCAGAATGTTGGATAATGACAAGGAGACAAATGAAGCAGTGGCAGTGGAGGCCACAGCTCCCTTTCTGCTGCTGCAGGGAACGGGGATGTGTGGCTCAGGCTGAGGCATTGGCACCTCCCTGGAATTTTCATCTGCAGTGACTCCACTGGGCTCCAGCCAAGATGTGGGAACAAAACAATTTTCTCTGGGGAGATACAAACCGTGTATTTTTTGTGCTTTTGGAGGTGCTGGGACAGAAACAGTGAAAATTATGACTCAGAAAATGTATTGGGATACTTTTCTAGTGTGCAGAAACACCCAGCTGAACCTACAGGGTTCTGTAGGCCTTGATCATGCTGTCCCTTGTGACATTAGAAGATATTTGGGGGTTGAGAGGGTGGGGATACCCACTAAAAATAATGAAAGCCACATACAGAACAGTCCATTGCTTCTGGGGCACTCAGAAATATCCTGGGCTTTGACCCACCCCTACAGAATTTCTACAGCCTCAACTACTCAAAAAGTGATTTTTGCATTGCTATAGTACATGGACATAATTTCATTTAGCAGTTTGAAATTAATTTCTACTCTTATTTCTAAGTCTGAAAAGCAAGCTAATTGTATTGCCTAGCATTCAGGAGGGTGAAATACTTTGAAGTTTCTAGCAATACTTTCTTCTGGCTGAAAGTGTTCTGACCTTGCACCTCAGGTTTTGAAGCCTTTTTTTCTCAGGCTTTTGAAAAGTGTAATTTCATTCCACAAATTTTGTTTAGAGTAGCTAACTCATGTATTGTAACTGTACCACCTTTCCCAGGCATCATTTGTTTTCTGGCTTTTATCCCAAAGGCATGAGTCATGTCCATGGCCCAGGATCTGACCCTTGTCCATCTGATCCTGCCTCCACTCTGATCCATTGTTACATTTTCAAGAGCATATCTTCTCACTGTCTCCCAAGTTCTCACTTTCTCCTGAGTTCTCCTGGGTTTCTCCTCCCATTTTGGAGGATCATTGTGGTCACCCATGGGGCTTTTTGAGGAGCTGGTGGAAAAGTCATTTTGTTGGACTTCAAATTTTTTATCCAATCTCATCTGTCACAATGGCCAAAACACTTAATATTAGGCCATTGATGGATTGATTTTACCACCTTTGGTAAAAGAGCAAGCTGACCTTGCACGTATTTTCTTTGTCTTTACTACACCCAACTCTGACAGGCTAATATTGAGGCACTTCTGCCTGCTACTATCAGCCACTGAAAATGCTTCATTGATTTGTAGAGCACGGGTTCTTGGTTCTGAATGTAAGCTTCAGCTGATAAAGGCTCTGGAAGTAGAGTGCTATTAGGCTATAAATGAAAGCTCATCACATGCTGACATTCATCCCTCTCTGTAGCTCAGATTGGCATGGTAACACAGCAGGTGTTCTTGTTTTGGATTCAAAGAAATCTAAAAACACAAAAGTAAAAATTAAAAACTCATGTATAAGAAATTAACAACAAAAACAAAAAAACACAGCAGTCAGGCATGATTTTTTCAGAGCACTGTTTGGTTAACCTCAGCTTTAAAAAATCATCAGTTATTTTTACATGATAGAAAAATTCTCTGTGATGAATATTTTTACCAAAGGAAGTTGCAGACACTCACTATCCAAAGTCTCCCACCCTGTTGCTCCAGCAAAGTCTGTTAAGGGTAAAAGAAATACAAAATTGATAGATATTTTCTTACACTAGAAGGAATAAGTAAATTCAGCCTTCCTCCTTGATGGCATGGAGAGTTAAATGGCTCAAAGATCCTTACCCAGACACTATGGCTTGGGATAGTCCCCACAAGCGTGCATCAACCTTACTCCAGAATCCTATGAATTATAATTATTGTTGCCACCAAAGCTCTTGGTATAAAGAATTTGCAAGGTCCTTGTTTAATTCCTGTTTAACACTTTGTCCTTGTGTTTTTCCAGTTTTGCCCCAGGTGCCTTGTGGCTCACCCAGCTCACCATGCAGACACTTCCATGTGCAGGGGTGCCAGGCCATGGATAAAACAAGGGAGGGATGAGATGGCTGGAGAGGGGCTGTGCAGAAAGATGTGACATGATGTGAGTGCACCTGTCCCTGTTTACTCCAGTGGGGGAGAATGGGCCTGACAGCCACGTCCATCATCTGGAAAAACACTAACTAAGTTCAGCAATGCTGTCTGTGTATGATGGGATATAGTGTAAGAAAATAAAGATAGTGCAGAAGGCAGTCTCACACCTGAGGAGTTGCAGCTGTACTGATCACCAAAGATTAGGAACAGGCCTGCCCTTAACAGGCCATGGCTGTGTCCAATAAAAGGACGAGTGCTACAAAAGAGTGGGGTAGTGGGGTGAGGAGTGTGTTGGAGCTTGTTGGTTGTGCTGTGAAGAGAGCTAGAGCTTGTTGGTTGTGCTGTGAAGAAGGAGGAGTCAGTGCTGTGAGGAGCTGCACATGAGAAATCACCAAGAAGGTATGGAACTTTTGAAATAAGTTGACAACATCTGTGAACTTGGCTTACTGCTTGAACTGCCACCAAATGGGGTATTGCAACTACCAAAAGCTCTCTCTAATCCATGTGGATTTAGATACAGCCACAGCAGCTGTAAATACCATGCAATGCTTCTTGCTCTCAGGGACTGCTTTGTTCTCCTTTTTGCTTCATTTGAATAAGCCAGTTTGTTTGCTTGCTGCAACATGGCTGAATCTTGATTGCTGAATTTCTCTGGCATGGCTGCATTACTTGCTTCTTTAGGAAGGTTTTCCAACAGCCCTAAGAATTCTGACTTAATAGGACTGCCTCTCAAGCTACTTAAACATTTTTCTATCTATTTGCTGATGTCTTTTTTCATCAGTAACAGTGATATATCTAGAAAATATGATTTTGCTTAGAGGCTGTATTGCATAGCCTCTAAACAAAATTATACCTAGACATGATACTACTGAAACCAAAAGGAAGCTGGTAAAAAAAATCTGGACTGTCATAGCTCATATAATAGACAGTGAGACTCTGTTTTGAGACTGAACAGTACTCATAACACAAAAAAGCAGCTATAATATTATTAAAATATAAAGATTCTATTCAATACAGAAAGAAAAACTCTGTAAATCATCAGTGGTGGTTTTGTCTAATTTCTACATCTGGATGAAAATAACCCTCTTCATTTTCACCATTGAAGAAATATCCTCACTCCTTGTAATGCCTGACTTTTCTTCCTCTTTTTTGTCCTTTTGGGTGTGTGTGAAAGATTTGTCAATAGCAATTTAATTACGGAAAGAAGTTGTTTCTCCCTTTCCACGTGGATGCTCTCTTGATGGACTCCTGCACACTCTCCTCATTGTGAGGCTGGGTGAGATCAGCCACAAGCAGGGAGAACATTTAGCCCATTCTACCACACCTCATGGAGCAGGGCTTCACTAGTAGAGCAGACTTTTCCCAGTGGCACTCGGATGGTATCCAAAATATGGTGATTTATACAGCTGGTGAAGCTCCCCGTGTTTCAGTCAATGTCTCAGAGTGAGAATACATCATTCAGAACATGCATGAAATATTAAGTTCTGAATTCTTGCAGATGTTAAAGACTTCAAAATATCTGCACACAGAAGTTAATGTTGCAGATTAAGTTTTGCTCTGTGAGCAGGATTCAGGATATGATAGAGTGTTTTCTCAGATTCTTCCCTCGCAGCTAAATATATAGTGCAAAATTCTTTTTCCCTGTCCTAAAATGTTACTGCATCTGCTCAGAACAATTAAAGCAGCTATAATGTCCCTGCCCTTGATATAGATGCATTTAATGAGTGGAAGACTAATGCTATATATGCCCATTATCTTATATTTTTGGATAAAAAGATTGATCAGTATTGATTATATGAGTGGCAACATGGAGATTTGTTATGCTGCAGAAGTGTTGTGGAAAAACCCAAGTTTTCCTTTAAGTGAGAAACAAGGAGGTGATGGATGCCTCAGCATGACCACAGTTAGAGGAAGTCATGTTGACAGTGTTTCAAAGATTTCAAAAGCAGGACTGTCAGTCAGCATCCAATATTCATTCCTGACCTATGTGAAAACAAAAAAAAAAAAAAAAAACCTAAATTACAATATGAATCTTTATTGAGCCTATGGAAAGATATCAGTGAGGAATAAAACTGGAGACCATGAGAACCAAGATACATCTGCAGCCAAAACCAGGTATTGGAGGATGATAAAAATCTTCCCAGAGTGGTGTTAGCTAATTACTGTCAGATTGTTCCAGAGAACTGTGCTAAGCTGGCAGAGCTTTTCTGAAGCAAGATGCCTTGTCTTGGGAAAGATGAACTTACTGGCCTAACACAGTTAAAGGACTAATTGCACTGGGTTGCCCCTTATAAATGCAGTTTTCACCTTGCAGCAGACTGGAAAACAGTCTTGAATGGCCATAATTGGTCAAAAACAAGTAAAGTGCAGGGAGGAAATGGCTTTTCTTCCTCTAACTTGTGACATGTTTTGTCTTCCTGAGATCTGATGTGCTATTAATAAAAGGTGTTTTTCTGTGCTAGTTTCTAGCTGAGAAATCCTCCAAGAAAAACAGCTAGAAGAAAATATCTACAAATGAAGGATCCATCAGATTCCCCCCTGGGACAATTCTGTAGCTTCCTCTGCAATTACACCAGAGGTGAATTTGTTTAGGAGAGTCTGCAACTTGCTAACCCCAAAGTAAAACTCTTCAGGAATTATGGGTTCTTAGTGCAGCTGGTGAAATGATGGATGTAGAACAAAAACTGAGATATCCCCTCCATTATTTTTGATAAAAATGTTACACTAAGTTGCTACCAGTACCCATATTCCTTTTTCTTTTCCAGAAAGTAGCATAATATGTATTATTCAGATTTTCTGTCTCATCCTGAGTGCTGTTTTATTATTGCACCCTTTGGAATAATAATAGGAAATGGACTAAATGGAAAATAGAGAGAGCGAAATCCCATAATAGCACTAACTAGCAATAACCTCTATAACCAGCCACCACAGGCACTGAAACCTTTTTAATTTCTAACTAGAAAAAGTAGCTTTGCCCTTGTGAATCAATGACATACTCATGCAGGGTGCCTGCAGTAGGGTACTTCATGTACTCTGAGAGAGGAGAATGAAAATTGAAAGTAGATGGAAAATCTGTTGACTGGTTTTGAAATATAGCTGCTCAACCATCTTCTTTTATTTAGGCAAAGCAACTTGTAAGTAGAATTCCCCTCACTGAGGTGTTATTGCTGCCAGCTAAAGCACTGCTCACTGCAGATGCACCTTCTGTGTGTTGCACTTCAAACCCTTTCAGCAAGGGCTGAACATTCTGTTGTCTTCTTTGTCTGAGAGATTTTCTGAAGGATTTTCTGCCAAAAAAGCATCCAAACAGCCCACCAAGGAGAAAAGCCCCAACTTCAAAATATTCCATGCTTTCCACTGTGTAACTTTCTGCTGTATAGAAGGATATAATCTGCCAGAAGGCACAAAGATGTTACAGAAAACAGGGGGAACACATTTTAAAAGAGTCCATTTAATACAACAGGCAACATTAGGTTTTTTTTGCCTGTAGAAGGTGTGAGGTGAAGGCGTTTGAAAGTTGGAGGCAGAAATGTGCATGGTTCAAAAAAGCTCATTTATGTTGGCAGATATCTGTGCAATTTTAATGGATATCCTAACTAACTGTGGGTTATTTTCAACTCTAAACTTTAGAGCTAATATTGAGGAAGGTAGAATTGACCGTACGCCAAATAAATGATACACAATTTGTCTAAAAAGTGATTGGAGTAAATTTTACCTGCAAATATATTCATGTATTCATTCTTTTAATTATGTGATTTAAATGATTTCTACATTATTGTATTGTGTTATTACGCTCACGATAAATGTTTACTTAATTTGGATGTTTTCAATAATGGCAGGAGGACTAAAGTATTAATGTAGTTTTCAATGTTGTTAGGTTGAAATACCCAAAAAAAGTTGGATATGGAAGAAAGTTTGCACCCAATTTGGTGTTCAGACATCCTAGGATACATTTATGGCTCAGCTAGTGGAAAAACCCACTGTCCTGTTAAATATTCTTTGCTATTTAATGTTTTGTAATCAACAGCTACTACAGAAACATTTAAGGCTGGATTTTCTAAGACATAAATCCCAAAGTTTCAAGACTTTAATCTTCTGCACCAGATACGACTTCTTTACACTTAGGTTAAAAATAGAAAGGAGTTTCCAAACCAGCTTTTTTACATCATTGTACCTCTTTTTCTTAGTCAGCTCCTAAACTAATATTGCAGTAATTCCAGATTTAATGTACAGTCTAAAGAATGAAGAGACTTGATGGCAATTACTTAACTTGTCACTGATCAATTAAGGTTCCCCAAAGCAATGGCACTGTTCCCTGATGAGTCTAACATTGGGCAAGGACATGACAGAAATTCATGTTCTCTTTGCATCAAGTCTGGATCTGGCTGTGCATCAGTTTTTGTCTCCTACCTTGTTTATGTAAATGCAAGTATTTGCCTCTATAAATTTATACACATTTGAGAAAGGAAATATTTCTTGTAAAAGGTCTGTTATCCCAAACAATTCACCTTTGTTGGAATTTTCAGCTGATATTATTCCAATTTTTTGGACAGTGTCAGAGTTGTGTATTCTGGAGCTGCTGCTCTTGGAAAGGAGATGAAGCCTTCTTTCCCAGCCTAATGGATTGAACTGTCTCTCAACCTTTTATATGATGTATCATTGCTAGCACTGTCTCCAAGACACTAGTAAAGAGAAGAGTCAATAGTATTGGCATGATAAAGTGAAAACTATTAATAAAGAAAAGCAAGTCCATCATACTCATTAAATTTAAGTGTAAGGGAAAGACTACAGTGCATGTGTGAGTGTGATGTGGCTGGGGAATTATATTACAAGGCAAATCAATTTCCTTGCAGAGTTTTTGTTGTTGTTGTTGTTAGTGAGTAATTAATATAAATAATGCTGACTGTTTTTAAATATTGAGGATACCAGGGAAAAAAGTGTAGAAGGTGGCAAGCAGATGGATCATTTAATTTATTCCCCAATTACAGCTGACATGTTGGGTATAGAAATCTGTGAGTCATCTATTATTTTTTATGGTCCATTTTACAGCTGTGTTTATTGTTATAATAAATAAACACATTATCTCATTAGACTGGTATTGTAGAAAGCTTGCACTATAACAAACATCCTCCTCTTTTCAGCATTTCCTCCCTGTATCGGGGTCTTGCAGTCAAAGAGGAAGGATGTATTTATACCTTATTAAGAACTAGGTAGATCTCACACAGCTTGTAAAAGTACAGAGACATCCTGTGAAAACAGCTCTCTCAAGTCAAGGTAAATAAATCTGATTCTTTTTAGTGGAGGTAATGGGGAGAGTCCTGCTGTATCTTTTCCTTGTTTGACAGAGCAGAAAACACACCATGCGCCCTCGCTCTCCAGGCAGTAAATATACATTGCAGATAAATGTCAGATTGGCAATAAAGTTCATTGTATTTAAGTTTCAGACTATCCCATAAAATGGCAATTTGATGGGGAAAACCAACTGAGTCTTACAGTACTTAAAATTCAGAAGCTGTCTTTCTGAGACTGGCAATGGGAAGGGCTTGTGGCATTTAGCTGGATCTAGCAGGGGGTGGCACAGCCCCAGTGTGGGGCAGCTCTTTGGGGTGGCAGAGCAGCAGGACCTGCTGTCTTGTTCCTCTCTCTGACAGAGACTTGGGAGTTTGGTAATTGCTTTGGGGGAAGGGAGGGCAGTGGAAGCAAATGGATGCTGCCACTGTGCCCCAGCCTAATACAGAAACACAAGTCTGACTCCCCAGGCCCAGTGACATGAGCCTTCCTCAATGCAAACCATCCCCAAGCCTGCCATCCTGTGGCAGGAGGAATTAGTCCTTGTTCAGCACTTGTGTTTTCAGGGGCCAGGATTCAGTTTTGTGCATCCTGCTGAGAGGGTTTTGTGCAAGTTCAGGATTTGGAGTGACCTGGGGCTCATAGGTGTCTTCTCCCTGTGCATGGCAGGAATCGCAGTATCCAAGCTGGAAAGTCATCAGTACAGATGTCAGAGCCCATGGAAGCCACTGCTGTTGCTGTGTGGCTGTCCTCTCACACTCTTAAAATCTATGGACAAGTTGTTCCCAGGCAGGCTGGCATCTACCGATGAGGTCCTCAGTGTTTAGGCAGGGAGGTGGCACAGCAAACCTTCCAGCTGCTGCCAAAAAGCCAGGATCAATAGTTCTAAGGGAGATGCCAACTGTCCTCGATCCAGTGCAACAGATCTGGCAACTTTATTAACTATTTCATTGACTTCAAGCTCTGAAAATGAGTAAACATGTTAGCTCAAGCAACACTGGCATTTCAAATGGGCTGATCTTGCTTTCTGTGTGGAATAGGATCATTTTTACCACTAGTAAATGTAATCTATCAACATAATTTCTCACTGTTTATGCCAATGTATTTGTCACTTTGCTTTATCTACTGCTTATCTACTGCCTTCCTTAGAACAATTGCCAAAAGAAAGGAATTCCTAAAAAATTCACTGTTTTAACAGAGGATCCTAAAAATTTCACTGTTTTAACAGAGGATGACTAGGTCCCTGCTCTTCCCTCCAGAACAAAGCATTCAGATATCCACTCAATGGTTATTTTCATTCTTTTGACCCAGGTTAGGAAGTGTCTCTCTTAACTAATTCAAAGCTCCTTCTTCTGTAGAACCATAATTATACCAAATGCTCTATGCAGCACATTTGAAAGAGTGGGGATCTTTTCTTCTGCATGAGAAGCAGTTGTTCCAGAACACAAAGTTTTTGTTTTACAAGCTCATGAAAGTTCAGTGCTACAAGTTTTAAAAGCAACTGTGCTCACTGGTTGCACAGCAGAGCAGATAAGGCTGAGCTCTGTCTCTTGTGGCTGTGGTGAAAATCCAGCCTTCAATTGAATGGTTTTATGTGGGTGACCAAATCAAAAGCTGTATTATCAGCTGATATCCTGGGAATGTGCATCTGAGGACAGCAGTTTAGTCATCTGAAGAGAATGAGTGAGAGCACTGTTCTCCAAGAGCTGTATTTGTTTAACTGAGGGCTGGGGGAAGATGGCTCTGAGCAGTCCTGACACAGGAGAAATGACCCACCCAAGGCCGCCAAGGAACAGGAGCTCTGGGTCTCAGACCCACATCAGTGCTCCTGCTCTGCTGAGGCAGGATGCCAGTCTCCAAGGATAATGAAAAACGGGCAGTAAGAGAGATTTGTCAGCAGCTGTATTTCAGCCTAGAAACAAGCAGCTTCCCCCTCATCACTTCTCCCATTCTCTACAGACACAACTCTCCATGATGAAGCTGATACATGTGCTATTTGTGTTTGCACGTTCCATTTAGAGAGACAACAAGAGCTTGAACTTTGGATGAGAGGTCACCAGTCTGGGGAGAAAAAAAAAAAAACATGGAAAAAAGTTTCAGAAAGGCTCTTTTAAGCAGCATTAGTTCCTGGTTGCATAGCACACTCATCAGCTTAATCCCCTGAAGTGTCACAAGAACAGAGCTTTTCCAGCAAGCAGAAGAACAGCATGTACAAGCAATTTCACATTATGTTCCTTCCTGATGGCTCCACGGTCTCAGCCTCTTAGGTCTGCTGCTGATATACATCAAGCTTCCCATCTGATGTATTGCATCTACCACTGAACTCCCGTCCAAAGGAGATTTCTTGTGGAAGAAGGACTGTATCTGTAGGAAATAAAAAGGAGGGTTATAATTTAAAATATACTTTCTAGAGTTCAGTCAGTGGAACACTGGGGCAGAGAACACAGGACAAATTTTCAGCCCCTGATCTTTGACATGATCATGTTTGTAATGCATATACAACCTCATCAGTTGAGGTGAGACCCTTCTCTAAAGAAGAGTAGGAAGAATGTATATCCACCAAAAATATGTTCTGCTAGTTATGTTCACACCATGCTATTCAAAGGAAGGATGCAGGAATACTGAATTATACCCACCTAGTGTGATCTGGGTAAAGAAAACAGACCTGTGGGCCACAAAGTAAATCAAATCTGGATTTCTGTTACTGTAGAAGCAAATATCTCAACTTTACTGTATTCCCTACAGTCTGCTGAAGAGCTATTACCCATTCAGTTATCTATGGCTTCCTCCTGCTTGCTCCTATTGCTACTCACAGCTTAATAATTCTCCACATAGCCATTTGCCCTTAGTTGTTTCCAGCTATAATTAGACTACAGATTTAGCAATGCTTTTCCCCCTATTTACTTGTAAGATATGGATGAGGACTTGGTGTCTCTCTTAATCAATACCTCTACTCACAGCTGCTTCCACAGGCTTTTAAAGAACTGCCAGCTCAGGACAATGCTGATGTCTCCAGTGATGTGCAAACAGGGTGAGGAGTAAAGAGAGAGCTGCTGCAGCAGTGCAGGTGCTTCTGCAGCAGGAACCTGGAGTAAACAGCCTTGCTTTCAGTGGACACCAGCACAGTAAGGCAGCCTTTTAGCCTGTGCAAGAATTTCTGAGGCAGCAGGAACCTGCACCCAGGTGCCTCCTTGTCCTTCATGCTGTGCTGAGCATCAGCATGCCCGGACCAACAGGCCACGTTTCTCCTGAAAAAGGCCATCAATATTTGTTTTTGTTTTAAATAGTGTTAAATGCTGTGGGTCAGAGTTGCAAAATAAAATCTGTTTTCCCTGTGCAGTCAAATGTCTTTAATAAGCTTTGGAGAAGTATGTATGTAATATATTTATAGATATGTAGAGTTTTAGTGTGGAATTATGTATTGCTCATTATTCTGTCTTCCTTGTGGGAACATTTGGCCTTTTACTTAAATATAGGGTTTTATTAAATGAATTTACATATTTTTGGGTGTTGAAAATGAGATTAAGGAACATGCAAAAGTGAAATGTTGTCATACTATTAACAAGGATTCAAGAGGCTGTTCTAACAGAGACTCCTTTATGTTTGTTCAGGTCCTCAAAGGGGTCTTCAGACCCCAGGACAAAGCTTGTGAACGAGAAGGATTTCAGTTTGCAGGACTGGAACCAAACTTTGGTTTATTATCAATAGCAATTCATTCCCACAACTCCATTTCAGTTGGAGAGTGGCAGGTGTGGACCCTGTTTTGTCTCAGAATGCTGAGGAGCTGGGGAAGAGCTGGGTTTGCATTTTATCGGGCCTCCTGCAGAAAGCTACATGGATAAAAGGGGGAAAAAAGCATCAGTCCCTGCCTTACTCTTCTCTCCCCAGAGATGGAATAGGTTCAGCTTTCCTACTGCTACACCTTCATTTAAGAGGAGTAGACCTTTGTCCCTCCCACCCTGGGAGCTGCCACTTGCTGTGTCATATTTGGTACCGACCTTTACACAAGGCATCTCTGCATTCAGCCAAATTGTTCTCCTGCTCCCCTTCCAGACTCCAGAGGCAAAGGCCATGTGGGGCAGGGGCTGCTGATCTCTGTTACTGGTGTCAGGAGGGAGCAGATCTGTTTTGCTCAGCCATGTTCTGCAACGTTTTGTTGCCAGGCTCAAACTCTGTGAACCTTTCAGGGATTAAAATTGATGAGATTCTCTGCTGCCACCAGGCTCTTCAGAATACATGATTTTCCTGAACTGCAGTCACTCAGAGTGGGAATTGCAGTCAGAAGGTCAGAAATCTGTTAAGAAAAGAAAGTCTATATTGCTGTTTTCTATTGTTTGAGGTATAGAACTGATACTAAACATTTTTTGGTTTGATAAAGACTTCCTGTACTCCAGCAGCTATGCAGACCATAGAATTAATCCAACAAATTTTTGTTATTGATATGTAAGAGAAGAAAAGGCTCTTCCAGTGATTGATTTTTAATGTTTATTGTAGAGAACTATACATTTAAGAAGCTTATGTTAAGATCCAGCGTGTGATGTTTCTCACAGGCTTAAGCTGCACTGTGCTGATCAGTCAAGATGGAGATGCAGGATGAAACTCTGGTCTCAATAAACTTGTCTGATTAATTTCCCCTACTGGCATTAATATATCAGCTGCCTTATCTCTGTTTGAGAGGGATTTGCATCACAAAGGAATTATTTTATCTGGCCTGTAAAATTTGAAGTGCTGGTGGCTCACAGACATGTCCTGTCCGAGATGTCGTCCTGGACTGGAACTTCACAGAAGAACAAGCTCTTGTCTCATTGTATCACTGTTATCTGCCTTAGTATTTCTATTTTTATTTATTTTTGTTCATGCAGCCCAGATTTGTTTCAAATCTGTAGTGAATACGATACTGATCTTTATCCTGCTGAGTTTACAGCCAAGAAAAGAAGTGAATTCCCCTGATATAATTTAGGAAGAGGAGGGAAAACAGAGCTTGCCTGCAGAGCCACCTTAACCCCTGCTTGTGATGAGATTCTACTTGTTTCCAACAAAGGTCTAAAAACCCAACCATGATGCAACAGAAAATTATGCAGAAAAATCAACAGCATATAAGAACTTTAACCAGTGAATTTATCAGCAACTGCTGCTCTTCACCTGGAAGCCCCAAACATTCCAATCTTTTCTTGTTTTTGCTACATACAATATGTATGTTTTGTCCTTTTGTGATCTGGGGCCTCAGGGGTGTTTTGTACAAGTAATTTGTGCTGTAAGTGAAGGAATTGGTGTTTCCTTTTAGTTTACTGTGAGAGAAGAAAGGGAAAGACATGTAGAGAAGATGCTCAGATATTGACTGCTCTGGGCAAAGTGTGAGAAAGAAGGAGAGAGGCAGCTCAGATGGGAAGAAAATTTAGGGTTGAAAAGCAGGTGGGTAAAAGGAAAAAGACAGCTTAGTCTGTATTATCTGAGTGTTCCTCTCTCCTGACATTTTTTACACTTAGAAAATCGAGCAAATTGGAGCATTTTTCCAGCCTGAACTCAGTCCGGCTGCCCTCCCTTTGGTGCTTTCAGTCTCACTTCTCCCTGGATGTGAGGTTACCCAAAGTAGACTGTGGATTTCCAAAAAGGCATTTTCAACACTTTCTCTCTTCATGCATAAAACATTCATTGCATATTTAATTTCCACTGAAATAAGGGTCACATGAGCAAGAGCTCATATAATGCCTTGCATCCCCTTCTCCTAATTTATTTCAGAGACCAAATACAGCTGCATTCTTTCATCTTGCCCTCTTTCTGGCCTCCAGGCCTATTGAGGCAGCAACTGTTTTCTTTGTCAGCTCTCACTGGGCCCTGACTCTAGGCAATTTTTGTAAATATTTTTCCAATATAACTGCACTAATTTTACATGCTTCACAGCCCATTTGCAAGTAATTTAGCCACATACCTATTTTTTCTAACCAGGGATTTTCATGTCCTTTCTTTGGTTAAATGATACCCAGAATGTTGCAAAATGTGGCTGAGCAGAACATTTTGATATGTTTGTTTCTTCTAGTTAGTAGTTTCTGAGAAATATTTGTTTCTACTAGTTAATAATTTCTGTCCTTCTGAGAGTAAGTCTTTCATTTAAGAGCATCAGCAGAGGGAGACAGAATATGAAGGAGAAAACATTTTCCCATAGCATGGGGCAGTAAGCTCTTTGGAAAGAGTGTGAGGTATCATTCTCTATTCAGCCACTGAATAGAGTTGTGCTGAGATGCCCAAGTGTCAGCTAAGCTGAGGTGGATGAGAACAAACTAATTTCACACAGGTAGAGCATGAAAATAACCATTACACAATAGCCAGGTCAATAGGAACTGATGACCAATGTCCCTGAGGAGAATTTCTTTGGGCAGAGGAACCTTAGCCATAGTGGGAAGAGGGTTTGTCTGAGCTTTGCAGAAATGCATTTCCTATTTCTGCCTGCAATTTCTCAGCCATCTCTGCTCTAAATAAACACTGTTGCTTTTAGTGTTCTTATACAAGTCACACTAAACAGAAGTACCCTTTGGTTCATTGTTATGAGTGTTTTATAAGTGTTACAATGTTATTTTTATTCATTAATTGGGGGATTAAATGTCAGAATTTTTCACCAGTATTCAGTCTTTCACTCTGACAACAGCACGACATTTATTCCCTCCCCACTCCCTGTATAAAACACAAAACCTGCCATTTTTTATTGTTCACAGGAGAAAACCCAGGGAAGGGGCAGTGTTTGTGGGCCTGCTTTGTTTTGCTTTTTTTACTGCTAAATAGCTTTCTGTCTACACAAGTCCATTTTCTGTGTGTTAACAGAAAGGGTTTTCTTTCTCTGATATCTAAATAACTTGGCACTTGAAGATCAGCATTGCATAGCCCTCATTGTCAGAAAAGTTATTGAAATGAGAGGTGCAGTACAATGGTCATGGGGACATCAGGGCATAACTACCAGCATTACAGCAAGAATTCTGATTAACTTCAGACATTTGGTCAAATTTAATACTTGCATACCACAAGCTACTGAGATTCCAGTGAAATTTTTGATACATGTTTTCTCCCCTTCTGCTTTAAAGCCTGTGGTGAGAAGCTGCTTTGTATTATTTGCATTTTCATCTAGACTGGAAGAGTGCCTGTTGGATAGCATAGAAACAGCAGTGATTAAAAAGACCCAGCAACTGAACCCAAATCTAAGCTCTGACAGGCACAAGTCTCCCTTCAAAGACTGCCAACAACCCAGAACTAAAGTATTGTCTGAATAACTTGTGCTCAGAGCATTTGAGAACCTAATCTCAGCATACATTTTGTGGAAAGAACCAAGCACAAAAGAAAGAAAAAGACTTTTACATTTGAAGCTCACACAAATAGAGTAACAAAGAGAGTTTCTGTAAATAAAATTTTCATTGTGAAATCACAGGAATTTCTCACAGTCTAGACTGCCCCTAACAGAAACCCCCTGAGCTTCCCAGCCAGTCTTTCTGGGTGCTCTGAAATGTGCCTTCATGCTTAGCTCAACCTGCCCAAGAAAACAAGCTGATTTCACTTTTCTCCTATTTATAGGCTTTCTGCCTGTATTAACACCCTTCACTGAGTAATGTATTTCTTTTCCTCCTCTGGCTGCTGTATTAAAAAGAATAGCTGCTTGGTTTTGTGAGCCTGGGTAACAATGTTTTTACCACACTGTTGCATGCACAGCGCCTCAGAAATAGCATGTATGACTTGGGGTGGCTTCCTGTGTTTGTGTTATTGCCATTCCCTAGATTTTGGCAGAAAAGCTTGGGCAAGTTACAAAAAGATCTCCCCAGTGGCTGTTCCTGCACAAGGAGCTCACTGCAGAACTGGGAGCCAGTGATGCTGCTGGGGTTGTGAAGGAGATGGGGCAGTGCTGGGAGGGCACCCCTGGGTTTTGGTTGTACCTGAGTGCTGTGAGGAGAGAGTCTGAAAACACTCTATATGTGGGTATGGCAGTAGGAACAAGAACTTAGCGTGGACTTAAATATCTGGTCATACAACATTCATTCCTTCACAGGCAAAGCAAACCTCATCCTGCTGCTGGGGAGAATTATTGAGTGCCTTGGCAACCCCTTGCTCTCTCTGGTCTCATTTTCACTGTGGTTCCTGCCTCAGCAGCCACCTTTGCTATGCTAATAGCAGCAGGGACCCGTGACACACATGATTAGAAGGAGCATTTTGGTGTGTGCAGCTCCGCCAGCCGCCGCCTCAGCCCGAGCTCGGAGCATCGCGCGCCAGGCTGGGGCTGCTGCTCACTGAACATGGAAAAGTTTAGCTGCAAGCCACTGGGAGGTTTATAATTGCTTATTGCATTAAGTCAGATGCCACCACAGAGCACGCTGTGTGTTACTCTGATTTTATTAAAATAGAAAAGATGAAATGACAAATTAAAGAAAAATGAAGGGGATTATCATGACTCCAGGTTAAACATAAACAGCAGGATTCAGAAAGCTCCTGGAGAACAGAGCTCCTCTTTCAATAAAATCTCTCCATTTATAAAACATTTAAAAAGAAAAGGGGGAAATATCTATATGCCATATTGGGAAAATTGCCTTTAAATGGTATGTTTCTCAAGAGTTTCTAGAAGGCATTAGTAGCTCCCTAAGAAACTGCCATTATTTTCATGCTATTGGTAACTGAAATAAAAAGGGATGGAGGGAAAATGTAAAATTTGGCTCTGCCATACAATCTGGGTTGGTTTGGAATAAGCATCTATTCTTTATTGAAAATTTTCCATTGGTTAGTGCCAACTCTTAAAAGGAAATATTTGTTTTTCTTTGTTACTTGATGATAATTATTGCCAAATGCAGGAGCACTGTGAAAGGTGAAAGAATTGGTTTATTTCATTTTCCTCCTTTGATTTTTGTTGCTCTCTCTATTCTCTCTCTAGGAACTTAAATAATTATAATAAACATAGGAGAACCCCCTCAGGTAGCCCAAATGAAATGTAGGACATGTGTTTTTATAAATGAGAGTGCAAATGTCACACTGGTAAAACTAGGAAGAAGATATGTCCTTAGCTCCCCTGAGCTGGAGGGGGAGGCTCAGATTATTTGATTTCTGAGTACTGCCCAGAAAAAGAGCTACAATGGAAACCTCTTTTTTCTTTAAGAACACAAGCAAAACCCCCACCCCACTGAAACATTTCTCAAAACCTGGTTAGAAGCCTTAACTTTGACCCCTTTTTCATTTTTAATGCTCTTAGGAAAAGAATAAATAAAATGTATTTCAACTGAAAATCTCTGACATGGCCATGGCGGGCTACACTCTGCAAGCAAATGTCAGGTGAAATTGTTTGGTGGGAGCCAGCCCACCAGAACCAGGGAGCAAGAGAAATGGAGAGAAAGGAAATAAAATTATTCCTACAGATGCATAACGGTCTGGAGAAATGTTCAATGTTTAAATTTGTTCCCACTGAAGCACTTTCACCAAAGGCAGCCAAACTAGAAGGCTGATGTGATCTTCTCTCCTGTTATAATAATCCCATGTTGCATGCAAGTTCATTTGGGGTCTGAGTCCATATCTAAGATGTGTTTTTATTACAGGAATTCCCCCTTTTTTATTGTAAAGGAAGATCCCAGTGCTCACTGGGATCTGTTATCTGTTGAGTTATCTGTTCCAATAACTCATGTGTTCTCTGTGCTGTACCAGCTCTGGCTGGGGGTTAATAGACAGCTGCCTGGTGCAGAAGATTGCAGCACATGAGCCAGGCTCATATGCTGGAAAAGAGTATAAAATAAGAGCACTGGTCAAATATGTTTGTGCTTGAGGAAAAAAAAAATAGGAGAAAAAAGTGTATTTTGTTTGAGCCTATGCTCAAAACCTTGGGGAGCTTGGCAAGGGGTGTCCTTGGCAAAGTGTGATGCTGGTAAACTGAGGTATAGGGTGAGAGCTGTATCCACTGGTGTTTTTAACCACTACATTGCCCAAAATTTCACTTTGGTATCTTTCACTACAAGTTAATGAAGCATTTCTATGAGTTCTCTAAGATTTGTCATAGGATCATTTCCAGGAGTGGTTCCAGCTGCAAATTTAATAGTCTGCTCCTGTATCCTAATGCAAATGCTGAAAGCCTGTGGAGAAGGTGAGCTCATCATTTATCTGCAGAAAAGTTCACTTGCAGTCAATGTGCTTATAAATCTTCACCTCCTGAGCAGCTTTACAAGTGTTTCTGAAATATTCAAAACATTTTTTATCCAGTATGTTTTTCTGCTGTGTTATTTAGATACCAGACTCATAGCAGTGGACCTGTCTCAGGTGACTATTTGTATTTTGCTTTCTATGCCTAGTATAAAACATTCACAGAGTTCATTAGAAGAAAATGCCAGATAATTTTCTTAAGATGGATATGCCAGGGTCTGGTAATAATTTCTCTGGATATGATCTGAATATTTGGAATCTGGGATTGACTTGGATAGATAAACAGCATTTTGAGCACCTTTCTGAACCATCTGAATTTTTAAGGCCCATTTTTAAACTGGAATGAGGTTCTTAAAATCCCTCATGAAACATCAGAGCAACCGCTGGATTTGAGAAACACAGGAGCACACAACAGCATGACAAGGGAATACCTCCCAATCCTGGTGAGCAGCTTGGCTCTCTCCCCACTTCTGTCAGAAAAGCTCTAAATAAGAGTGTTTGTCCAAAAAGCATTGAAAAATGTGCAAAGGAAGGCTCTTTTCTGAAGCCTGCTGTAACTAGGATGGACTCTTGGGTGAGTCCTTGGAGAGGAAGGGGTTATGTTGAATTACTCAGAGCCAAGAGCTGTTGCTCACTTTGCAGTTCCCACACCTAGTTCTGAAGATGTAAATTCTTTGTGTCTGTCGTCAGCAGCTTTTGTTTGAACCCAGATGAAATATTGTAAAGTTTTCAAAACAAGTTTTGTATTTTATCTTGATAAAAGACATTCTCCCATCTTCACAAGTTCAGAAATAACCTCCCTTTTCCTGCTCAAAGCCATATGTTGCTGACAGCCCTACCTGATTACGTGATTCTCCTTCTAGATTTTCTTCTTTTTGGAAATAAAAAGAAATTCCTTGACTGAAGTAAAAAATAGGTTATTTTTCCCATTAACAAAGAGAATACTTTGTCTGTAATACCAAAATAAACAGAAACCAATGTCAGATCTACACTCAGCATGCATTTCTACTCTCAACACACTAAAGATGGCTTTGCATTGAATTCTGATGAAGTTGACAGTAGAATAATTTCAACATTTGTAATTTTTCCAGGGCTTTTCAATGTGTTAGCAGTAATACTTCTTAGACTTCCTGGGAGTAATGATTTCTTATAAATGACCTCATTGAAGTAAGTATCTGTCCTGTCCTTTTAGCAAAGAGAAGATAAAATCCTGATGTCTGGATATGAATCAAAGCCCTTATGTAGACAGTGCAGGCTGCATATACATTTTTGGAGAGGTTTACTCTCCCTCTGTCTTTCTATCACCTGAAGATGTGAGCTGTACATGTCTGTTCAAAGATGCAGTAAATCTCTTCTGTCCTTTTTCTTTACTTCTCTGCACTTCTGTGGACTTAAAAGATAAAATACCCCAAAACAATGGAGAAGTCTTTTGCCAGTATTTCTGATTTGGGTGGAATCAGAAACTACCTGCTGTTGTTGCAGTAAAACCTGGACTCCTTAATTTTCCAGATTGCCAGGACTTTGCCTTGTCAGACCTCCAGATTAATTTCTATTACATTACAGCCAAACAAATGAGGAGAGTCTGCTTAGTAGGACAAACAGAGAGTTAAAAGTATGGTTCCTTTCTGCACTGAAGAGAAGCACAAACTGGGTTTTTTTCTGAAATGGGAGCATTCCTCCAAGTGTTGGGGTTTTTTATTTGATGGGAAATGTAATTTGCCTTTATTATATGGCATTCGAAAAAAGCAATTTGTCTTACTGATACAAAATATTTTGACTGCCTCAGAATTGAATGCTTCAATAGCCTTTTGATTTTTTTGTTTTCCCCAAAAGTTTCAATGAAATGAACTTGTTCCTGACAGCCCCTCATGCTGAGTAGGCATTTTTGTCCAGGGAAGCTCTTCTGTCAGGGTGATTCTGCTCAGCACTAAATTCCTTGTCAGATTTATTCCTGGTTGCTCCCAAAACAACTATACCCAGTCCAGGTCAGAGACTGCTTCCTCTTGATGCTTAAAATGCCTTTGGATACAGGATAACTTCTGACCTGCAGCTCCAGGGTGGGAGGAAGAAATGACAGTGAAAGAATAAGAAATTATTTTGTCAATACTTCATCTGGAATTTTGGACTATGAGTAATCTCACTGGAAAATCAGTGACCTGTGGGTCAATATCCATGGTTTTGGAGGTGCTCCCATGAAGTCATTAACTACCTTGACTGCAATGTCTTAATCATTGTGGCCAAATCCCTTTTCTCTAAGGTTTTTTGTCCATGGTTGTAATACACTATTTTCTGCCAGACAGATAATGATTTGTTTTCAGATAAACCCAGTACCAGCTGTATTTTTGCTGGAACAGTTCAAACCAGTTCTACCTTCTCCCTGTAAATGTTTTGGAGCTACTCTTACATTGCCATAGCTTAGGTATAGTATTCAAATGATGGCTATTTAAGTGAAAAGTATTTTTCTAGCATTTTTCTATGCTCCAGACAGTGCTAAGTTCAGTGGAGCAGCAATAAAGGAATAAGAACAGGAAACTAAAATAATAGTGAAACTAAAATTGCAAATATGAAAATCCATATAACTTTAAAAATTCAGAAGGTCACCAATAAGTGAAAGATTATCCTAGTTTTGTAGTCAGTCATGAGTGAAGTGAGAAAATATGGTGAACATCAAAAAAGTTTAAAAAATTCTCAAACCAAACAAAATCCCAGCCTTCTCTGCCTGTTTATTTTCATGATGGGTTCTATCACAGGTAAATAAAAATTCCCATTTTCTATATAAATAATATGTTTTCCACCTCTGCAAGATGCCTTTAATATAAAAAAAAATCTTTAACATTCTCCAAGAGAGAAAAAAATCTGCAAAAAGTACAGAAATTGCTCATGATGTCTTGTTCATTGTGAATTAAGTCCATGAATGAATAAAACAGACGGGACTTTGCTCAAGAATATCCATTAGTATCTATTTTGATGAGATGATTTATGCCAGAAATATGAAGCTTTTCTTTCTTTAGGTCCTTCCAGAATGTTTGCTTTACAAAACTGTTGCATGAAAGATATACTTTCTAACTGTTTTGAGTAAGTAATAACTCCATTGTGAAAAGAGATGGGGAAAAGTGTCTAAACCTTCCCAGGTGGAAATAATTCTAAATTGAATTTTAGTAGTCACTGCAGTTTTATTAACACAGATAAAATAAAATAAAATAAAATAAAATAAAATAAAATAAAATAAAATAAAATAAAATAAAATAATAAGTGAGCGAGAGAAGGAGGGAAAAAGAGAAAAAATTCCAAATCCTATTTTTGTGAAGACTGTTTTGTGACTTGCATAAAACAAAATTAATCTTGTTTGGGAAAACAGGAAGTACATAATAGAAAATAAGGGTAAGATTGATCCTGAAGTTATCTTTGTTGCCAAGCTGTTTATACACAAAGGAGGGGAAAAATATTCAGCTCATCTCTGATAAATTATTAATCTTTCCTCTTTTCCTTTTTTTCCCTTTTTTTTACAATATTGTTAATATTTGTGGCACAAAATAAAAAGATCAAAGCAAGTATGTGTTCAGCAGCACATGGTTGATAAAAAAGTCATCTGCCACTGGAATAAACATGCTTTTTTCTTTGAATTAGTAGTATATAATAGTATTCTATTATAAATGTTGTAAAAAGTTAGATTTATCCCTGATTTCCAGCTGAAGATTTCTGCACAAAATGTGTCAAAATATATTCTTAGCACAATCAAAAAGTCATCAGTTTGTTTTCAAGCTGATTGGAAAGAAGCTCTGTGTAATCAAGAGGAATTACAGCCTGGAACACAAAAATAATCGTTCTGGCACCAAGTGAAGATCCGAGTCTGGAGTCAGACGTGCAGCCTGAGGATCCCTTGTGTCCCTCAGAAGAGCAGCTATATAATTACTCACTTCAATGCAAGCACTAATGGTATTTTTCATGTTGGATGCAGCTGAATCCCGTGCCAGCTGCAAGGCCCAGTTTCCTATTTGGCATGGGCAGTTGTTTCATTAAGCTGTTTTGCTCCCCAGGAGCTTTGTTGACAGCTACTCCTCTCCTCCCATACTGACTCTGACGAAGAGTTCATCTTTCTCCTTCTCTCCTGTTCAATATTTTCCCTGCTTGATGGACAGCTTGGCTTTCGAGGTCTGTAATGAGCAGTGGCACCCTTCAGCTGCAGGGGACTGGTATTGAACCTGCCCTGGGCTGGGAATATCTTGAGAGGCTCCATGCACTCTTTACCCTCTGAGAGCTCCTGGGTGACATCTCAGGTGTGAGTCCTATTCTTAATCACCACATCTTGGAACCTGACCTTACTGCTGATAGTAATCTCTATTGAAATGCTCAGCCAGAGGCTGGGAATTGGATGTGGAGGCTGAATTACCCTTTGCCTTGGGAGGAGGTGACTCAAAGCCTGCAGAGCTGCAGGGACATGGGGAGTGCAATGGGGGAACTTTGCAGCCTGCCTGGTCTTGCCTGGTGTACTGGGAGCAGCTATGGTCAGTATGTAAAAATGAAATGTTAAAGAAATGTTTAATTTTGCTTCCTTGCAGCTTACTTCATTCAGAAAGTGCGGTTATTCTCTGCTTTTGGCTGGGGTAAATTCAATTTTTTGTAGGGTAGCTTGCATGGAGCAATGTTTTGGATTGTGACCAAAAGAGTGTTGATAACAAAGGGATGGTTTTGTTATGCTGAGCAGGGCTTGCACAGGCAACCCAGCCTTCTGTGCTTCTCACATCCCCCACAGGCAAGGAGGCTGGGGGTGCACAGGTAGCTGGGAGGGGTAGCTGGGACAGCAGGCTGCAAGGCACCAGAGGGATGTCCCACAACATGCACATCATGCTCAGAATAGAAAGATGGGGGGAAGGAGAAAGGTGGGGGAAAGTTTAGAATTATGGCATTTGTCTTCCCAAGTAACCACCATGTGCCATGGAACCCTGCTGTCCTGGGGATGGCTGAATGCTGGCCTGCTGGTGGAAAGTAGGGATTGAATTCCTTATTTTGCTTTGCTTTGCCTATTAAACCATCTTTATTTCAATCTATAAGTTTTCTCACTTTTGCTCTTCAGATTCTCTCCCCAGTCCATTCTGGTGATGTTGTATTTAACAATCTTGGTGGCTTGCCTTTGAAATATCATGTACCAGAAGTGACACAGAGACACAAAGACTCGTAAGGCATGAACCATAGCAGGTCATCTACACCTCTTCAAGTTTTTTTGGAATGTAAGAATGGAGGAAACTTGGCTAATTCCAGAAAGGTAATGAGTGGAAGTTACAGAAAAAAGCCTTACAGACCATCAGAATCCCAGATATCCTTCTTCCAAACTGCTGTACACAATTTTTGTGCCTTTGGAAGCCATTCTGGCTTAAGGAGAAATCAGTCTTTCAGATGTACATGACTTTTGAGTGTTCTTTTGTTTAGCTGTCATAAAGAGGCTGTGTAGCTCTTTGAAATGATATTAGAAATCATTTTGCCTAAGTGACAATGACATCACTTTCTGTCTCTTTTATCTTGCAGTTCTCTGAAAGGTCACAGTGCAATTTATGAAAATCATGATTTTGTCCTTTTTTCTGATTGATTTTCCTACTGTAGATTTTTTCTCTATTAAATTATGTCACTTCTTTTATCTTTTGATTAATTTTCCTCCTTTTCACACCAAGTCTATTGTGGGAATTTAATTACAGCAGACTTGTAATTGCTGATTTGTTTTTAACTAGAAGTGTGTAATTGCTGTATTATCAAGTAATTCAGTCACACTGTGTAAAACTCAACATATCAGATGCTAATCTGGCTTTGTTGGAGATGCCATTTTCCTTGTTTTGAAAGTGATTATTCCCTACCTCTTGAATGGTTTCCTTTTAATTCTTTCTTTATACAAGGTGTTGTTTTATCTATTTCTTTCTTTAGACTCACATGATATAAAGCTCTTTCTCTTTCCACGGCCAGACCATTTGGGAATCATCTTTTTGTTCCATTGCTTGTATCAAATGGAGTTCTTGCCCACCAGATTGTGCTGATATATATTGTTAAAATTTCAGAGGATGCCAAAAATTCTTTAAGGTCTTAACTAAGATTTCCAAAGCAGCAATGATCATTCAGCTTATTTTATTATAAAAATCAAGCAGGCTAAACCAATGTCATGTGTTTAACTTCTTGAAATCAGTTTTATACAGTTTTTCCAGTTTATCATGTAAAAACCTTGTCCTTACAACCACCAGATACTTTAAAGTCTTCAGAAATATTTTTTAGTTCTCCTGTGATGCTCTAACTATCCTTCCAGTCTACCATTCTTATCAACACTATTCAATATATTCTGTGCCTGTGGACAGACCATAAATAGAACTGTGGCTAATCTCCAAACCAGAATTATATATTTTGTGCAGTCTTTCAGCAACTGCAATATAGGTTGTACACACCTGTCACTTAAGAGAAGATACATTGGAGCAGAAGTGATGCATGAGCAAAAGCTACTTAAAAAGACAGCACAGAAGCAAATGCCATGTGGTGAGGTTGTGGTTCAATGAAAAACCCTTTTAAATCAATCTCTGCTTCACTTTTGCCAGTTTCTAATCTCAACAGTACTGCTGGATTGCAACTTTATCATGTTAAATGGACATACCTTGATGCTATAAACTATGTGTAAATATGCATTAAGTAGTTACACATTTCCAAGTGCCTGAACCAAATGAGAGTTAATATAGATTTTTGTTTTCCATTCTGAATAGATTTGAACCTTCATTAGTTTCAAATGTAAGATTGGGGTAAAACCTATAACAATTACTAAGTGAAAAGCAGTTGTTGAGACTTGTTCTCATGTGGAGATGGACACAGCTGGCAGAGCAGAGAGAGAGGAATGTGGGAATAAAGGGAGTGTGGGTGACCCTGGGGAATGGCCCTGCTGTGGCTGCTGGAGGGAGCAGACCTGGGCAGTGCTCAGGGCTGGCAGGGTGATCCCTCTCAGCTTGAGGTGATAAACCAAAGGGGGGTGGCACAGGAAGTAGGTGAGGCATTGAGAGAGGGGAGGGCTGGATGCAGGTGCCTGCTGAGCCTCAATTCTTCCTCCTTGACAAATTCTTTACTCTTTCTGGGTGGGATTCATCTCATCTAACTCTAGTGATCAAAAACAACTGCTTAGCTACTCATAGATTTTCTGTTATGTGTGTGCTGAAGGGAAATGTGCACCAAAAGAGGACAAGGGTGGCTAGGAGAAAGTCATTCTGTCAGGCTACACTGCTGGAGATAGAAGCAATAGCTGAACTGAAGATCTCTGGCACCAGCAGGGGTGCTTTTCATTTATTTTCATATATTTGCTGGGCTAAGACTGGAGGTCTTCAGCCCTGGGCACTTTCCTGTGCTTGGGAAATGGATTTTTATCTATGGGGCAAACCTGTCCAGGCAGCCCTTTCTTTTAGTTACCTAAAATAGATTCTTAGGGATAATTCCTGGAATGGCTTGCCTGTCCTCTGCACTGCCTTGGAGGCTCAAAAAGAAGAGCTGTACCTGAAGGTTTCTTTTTCTCAGGAAGAGATTGCTTTGGCAGTCAGCAAAGAATTTTCCCAGCCATCCTTTTGGGAAATTAGTTTGCTTTCATTCCTGCCCAGCCCAGCAGGAGAGGTAGGGTGAACCACTGCCCAAAAGCATGATAGATGTGGGTCAGGCCAGACCTGAGAAGCATCTCTCTAGACAAAGAGGTCCTTGGCTTGGTGACAGGTAGTGAAGAAAGCTGCCAAATTCAGCCACACTTTGGAGTGTGATAATTAGTGCTGTGATACATTTGTCAAGTCCTATAGAAACCAATATTGATGTCAGAAATTAATCCCACCTGAAAGCCAGTGGCCAGGTATTGCTTTGTGTAACTGAAGATGTAGATGCATGTTCATATGTGCCTCTGTGGTTATTTTAATGTATATTTATAGACACACATCTGGGAAGTGACCTTTTACTCATGCAGTTTTGGCCCTGAGAATTAGGAGAAAATTTCCAAATAAGAGTATGAATTACTAAGCCTTTTTTTTTTCTATTAAATAATTTGTTGTATTTCTAAAGGCATGTGAAACATTCTGTTCAATTTTATGGGAAAAAAGACCCACTGTATTTGTCAAGGCTGAAAAATTGCTTGGAAACCTTTTATCCAGGAGGGGATCTGCGTGTTGAGGGAAGTGTGGAAGCAGTAAGAGAGAGCAAAATAAAACAGATGGAATTGCAATCTGAAGAGAAATGTTTTGACAAAGACCTTTGAAAGGTTTTACCTTCACTTCGGTGCAGGATTAGAAAAGCTCTTAAACATGAAAAAAATACTTCAAAATGGACTAGTTATCCTGTAAGGATGATAAAGATTTCGGTGGATTTTCAGGTAAAGCATTTTATTGCAAAATGCTCTGATAATCTTAATTGCTAGTCAGCAGTTCAAGTTGGTGGCAGATTAAATTTGCATGACATGAGATGGTGCTGGAAGATATGCATGTTTTGCACCAAGTGGAAAGATCATTGCCATGCCCAGCAATACTGTAGAAGCAGTTTGAGTTTACATGATTAATCTGGTCTTGGTGTTGGTTCTCACTTTTACAGCTACCTCAGGTTTCAGTTCACTGAATGGCATTTTGAGATTTGACATACCTTCAGACCTGGAACAAGCATATTGTTAATTGCTCTGTGGTTTGGGTTTGTGCCTTGTTTTTGTTTGGTGGGTTTGTTTTTTTTTTGATGTTGTTGTTTTGAGGTGGAGTGGGTTTTTTTGTTCTTTTTTTGTTGTTTTATGGTTGTTGTGGCTGTTGATTTTGTGAACCAATATAAATCAGAGTATGTGGAGTGCTGCAGTACCAGGAGCTCCTGTTGTTCTGCATTCATGAGAACACAAGGTGGTTGCCCCACATGGAGGGGTCTGAGGGTTAAAAGCCCATCAGGGGTTATGGGGCCACTGGATGTGGGGTGGGACATCTGGGAGACCTGGGACAGCATTAGGAGTGTGGTGAACCATTTGAAAAGCAAACAAAAGGCAATGCTAAACTGGCAACTTGCCTCACAGAATGGATGTGGCCTTATCTTTCTCATCCCTGCAGCGTTTCAGCAAAAGCTAAATTGAAAAAATTTACCTTCCGTGTTTATGACTTTCACCAAGGTTTCCTAAATATTAGTGTGGGAGGTAGAAAAGCTAATTTTTTACCAACATTTTGTAATGATAGTTATTCCCTCCAGTACTTCTAAGGAAAGAAACAATTTTTCATCTCTATGCCCTTCTCCAAATTATCATACCAGGGATGAGTATTAAAAAACCACCTCTCTTATTCATGAAAAACAAATAAGACACTTTTCTAGTTCAATATTTAAAAAAGAAAAAGAAAGTGTTGTAGTGAACTGAAATAACAAATGAGAAATTTATCAGAAAGGCAATAATGTTGGGCAAAAATATTGTATTTATGACCTATGTGGATGGATTTGTCTTACTAATAATGCAGCTGACATACTGAGTAGACCTTTTGGAAAAGGAATAATATTGGTTGCCTCTGACAAATGCTTTGAACTTACTTGGAAGGGAAATGGAGAAGTATTCCAATTGCACACTGAAAGTATGTGGCCCCCTTCCGCCTTTGCTTGCAATTCCATCAAAGCTCTGGAAGTCAGGCAGAATGGAGCTGGTTCTCCACTTGGCTGGAGATCCTCTCTAGCATCAGATACTCACAAACTAATATAATGGAGGACTCAAATTAGTGAACTTCTAAATGTGACACATAAATGGGCCAACAGGCTGGACCCCTTCACAGGATTCTTTGGGATGGTGGTGGTTTGCTGGTGGTTTCAAAAGATGCTTGTTCTTTAACATAAATGACTCATGAGCATTTACCACAGATTCCATGTACCCCCAATTAGACTCTGGTCTGGTTTTGGATTTTTTTCTTGATGTTTTTGGGAACAGGCTGTTGTATCTACATCTTAATTCTTTGGAAATGGTGGAGGGATGGCAATACCCACCTAAACTACTAAATGTATTTAAATAGAGTTTCTTTTACCTTGTGACATGGGAAATTTGTTGTACTTAGAAGGTGCCAAAGCCAGAGAGCCTTTGTGAAGAAATGTCCAGCCCCTGGGAACTTCAGGCTGAGTAGGAAGGTCAGCTCTTGGCCACTTAAGCTCAGAGAAATGGTCTAGAAAGCCTCCAATTCAGTGTGTGTATGATGTTATGGCCTGGTTTGTCAGAGGCCTTAAGGGAAATAGCCTTGTCCCTCATCCCACTTTTCTCATCCCCTTTTCTTGTTCCCACTGAGACACTGCCAAAACACAGTACAGCAGTGAACACAGCTGCAGGTGAAGAATGCAGAGAGCTGCCTGTGCCACTTCCCCCACACTCATATGCTAAAATTAACAGTATTGACTCTGTTATACCTCATTTTAGGAAAAACATCCCACAATTATGGGCCTAATTTTGACTTGATACCAATCACAATAAGGGCAGCCAAGGTCAGGTCTTAATTTAGGCCAAGACTGGATATTCATCTGCAAAGTGTAGCAAAAGAAAGCCTGCTTGTCCTGGGGCAGAGGCTGATGTGGGGGGTAAGATCTGCTCTTGGGGAGAGCAGGCCATTCCCTGCAGGTTTTGTGCTCTTTTTTATCCTGTGGTGTCAACAGGTGCATGCAAGCCCAACTCTGAATTTCTCCTTTACACTTTTCATGGGAGCTGTGCCCTTCTCATGGCAGCTACAGCTCATCCATAGAGTGGTAAATTGAATTTTCATATGTTTCTGAGAAGTGTTGAGCCAGCTCTTGGGTGCATTAAGAGAGCTGGCCAAAATCCTATTGACATTACTGGGGATGCTTGATAACTTGTGCTGTGGTAAGTGCTTAAGCCCTGATGCTCTATAGATCTAGGCTTAAACTGATACCATTGCAAGACATTAATAACAAGGTTCTGTCTATTAAATCATTGATCAGCTCTTGGGCTGTCAAAGCCCACAGTATGGGAAAATTGCTGTCTGACAAATGAAAAAAAGTAGAGAAAGAAGTTGAGCAACTCAACAGCTCTTGAAATCATGAGATACATGGCTCAGCTGATACCTGGTGAAGATACAGCTTTTTTTTTTTTTTTTTTTTTAAGGACAAGAAAAGGTTTTGTTAAAAATCTGTCTTTCAGGTAGAGTTTTATGGAATGACTGGATGGAAAATAAAACCCTCATCCTAATGAAAGGAAGTGTTAGTCGGCAACATAGTTATTATCTCCACCACAGATTACAGCTGTGGCTGAATTGCTGGAAGCCCACACCAGCTGTGTTTTCAGGCAGCTCTATCTCAATTGTTTGTCCCACCTCACAGTTCTGTCAATGACTTCTTGAAATGTTTTTTTCATGTTTTGCTTGTGAGGACTCTGCATCTAGAGCCAAGGGCACAGGTGTGGGTAAGAGGGTTCCTGTGGCTAACAAGCCCACTGCTACTCCAACCAGTGTCTGGTGTGGCTTCCATCAAAGGTGACAGGACAATTCTTCCTTGCTGGCAGGCCAGCAGCCCTGGTAGCTGTCAAAGGCCAGCAATCTGTCTGTGAAAGACAGAGCAGGGGTGGCACCTGTTCTCTATGCCTTTAAATTGCTACCTTCACAACTAGCCTGGACTGTGAAATACTGGCCTTAAGTTTAACTTCAAAATCAGCAAAACCCAGCCCTTTTCTGTTTTCTGGGAGGCACAATGAGGGATTTGAATACGTACAGAAATCACTCGTTGCTTTATGATGTGTGGATTAATGAACGTATTAAGCCATTCTAAATGATAGATAAGGAAATTATTTCCACTGTAGCTTGAAAGAAATAAAACTGCCCAGTCTAAAATTTAGGAGGTTTAAAACTTTGCAAGCTCATCAAAAGTACATGGGCAACAAAGAGGGACAAGTTTACAACCACCTACGGCTCACCCTAAAGTTTTAACATTCATCATTTTTCTGCTTCATTACTGTTAGTGTTTCCCATAAGCTTTGAGAAACAAGCTAATTCTTCCAGAAAAGAAGAGTAAATACAGGTCAGGCTAATATGCTTTTATGGGCAGTGCTGGGATTTTCCCATTTTATTGCCATTTTGCACTATTAATTTTATATCATTGACATTGTTGTCTTCATTGCTCATGTCTCACAGCCTTGAAAAGGATTTACTGTGCTGAGAAATTCAAGCGTGAACTGAAATGGGATGAAATTCAAGTGTGGTTCAGTTGGACAGTACAAGTCCTATGATGTGACTATTTCTGGCTTTGTAAAAGGAGCAGAGTGTAGCTTTTTTGGTGTTTTCATGTGCAGCTGTGACTGCTTTTGACCATGGCTTGTGTGTGAAAGTGTTTGCATCATAATATGTGCAGCCAGGTGTGTACCTGCAGGTGAGTGTGACTCTCTTGTGCAGCTGTCTGTAGTCACAGGCAAATATTGTCTTGTGAATGTATGATCCTGACTCTTTCTGTATGCTTGCACCAGTGCTTTCATGGAAGTATGGTTTTAGTATTTTGACATAAAGAAGTGTGGATTCAAAAGAGGGAATGATGCTCTGTGGAGAGTGCCTGCAGAACTATTCATGCACACCCCGTGCAATAAAGGGTTTGCTTGAGCATGGTAATTGCCAATAGAGGTTCACACAATATTAAGTAGAACCAGATCATTAATCATTTGATTCAATCTTGAACACCTGGAAAATGAAAGACACGGGTCTGCTTATTGGTACCTGGAGTTTTTCTTGTGGCCTTGAAAATCAGTCATAAATAGGTAATAGGCTGCCCTTAACCTGATGTGCTGGATAATGGCTAGTAGAATATGCTCATTTATGGCATTTATGTAGAAAATAGAGAGCAGCTGGTTTAAAAAGAGGCTGTCAGGTCACATATGAGGAAAGAAGTCATGGCTTCCGTGGACAAATGCAAGAATAGAACTTCAGGGCAAGGGAAGAGGAGCAAGAAGTCAAGGTTCTTTGTGTGAAAGCGATGAATACCTACCTCTGGTTTCCCAAGAAACAGTTTGTTCCCTCCTCAGCTACTTCCTGCCTTTCACAAAACCCTTGTGTAGTTTTCTGATGCTCTAATGAATCACTCCATCCTTTTCAAGCACCAGAAGCCTCTTGACCTCATAAATCCAAACTCAGAATTATAACTTTCTACTCTTCAAAGTACTAGTTATGTAAAGCTGAAGAGTTCTCTTCTGGACTGTGCAACCTCCTCATGTTGCCTGCTCTTGTGAATTTTTGTAATTCAAGACACGACTAAAATCAAAGCAGAAAAAAAAATAACTTCAGTTTTCAATTTCCATGCCCTTCAGAACACACACCACAGAATTCCACTCAGCAAACCTGCAGTCATGTCAGCATAATTGGCAATTATGAGTGGAGCTGCAGTGGCGTCTTTCATACAACTAGAGTGACAAAAGGATTTCAAGTTGTGGCAAATCAAAGAATGGTCTGGGTTGGGAAGGACCTTACAGCTCTTGTTCCAACCCCCCTGCCAAGGGCAGGGACACCTTCCACCAGACCAGGTTTCTCAGAGCCCCGTTCGACCTGGCCTTGGACACTTCTACACTATCTCTGAGCAACCAGCTCCAGTTGCTCACCACCCTCACAGTAAAGAATTTCTTCCTAATATCCAGTCTAAACATACCCTCTTTCACCTCAAAGCCATCCCCCTGTGTCCTATCCCTACATGCTCCTGCAAAAAGTCTCTCCCCAGACTTCCTTTAGGCCCCTTTTAGGTATTGGAAGGCGCCATAAAATCATTACAAAACCTTCTCTTCTCCAGGCTGAGCAGCCCCAACTCTCTGCTGTATCCCAGGGTATCAAGGATAGAGAAGATAAAAAAAAGAGGAATTAGACCTTTACAAACTGTGGTCAAGAAGAAAACTCTCCAGCTGTCTACTCCATCCTGTAATATAAGGATTTATTGCTGTCACAATGGTAGAATCCTCACTACCCAGCAGCAGTAGCATTACCAGGCCTCGACATTCAGGTGCATCAGAACTACATCAGTTTAAATTAATATTATTAATTAATATTAAAATTAATACACTCAGATCATTTTTAGCTGATTGATAATATTCCATTTCTGATCAATAGTTCAGTTACCTTAATAGAATTTAATGTTTCTTGTTCTTTGCTGCATCTGTCTTAACCCTACCTAGCACAGGGTAAAACCATTAGAATATTACATAATACTGATGTCTGAAAAATGCTGCAGTTATCACAATGGTAGAGTCCCAAATCGTGACATGCATGCTTTCCTGCCCCTCATTAACCACAACTCACCAGCTGATCTGACCTCTCCATATGCTGGGTCCTGTCCTTCACCTTCTGCTTCCCATTGTGGAGATTTCAGTTGATTTTCGTTTTAATTAATTTTATCTAAGGCTTTTCAGAGTCTTATCAGTAATTAATTAATAGGGGTGCTCTGCTCAGATTGTCTATCACAAGGCAGGCAGGTTCTTAGTCTGGCCTGCTCACCCAGTTATATCAGCCTTCATTATTTTAGTGATCAGAGATCTCTTGAAGAAACCACATAGAGCTCATTAAGCAGATTGTAGCATCCAGTCTGCAGTGCCTGTTGAATGCCAGGGAAATAACTGAACGTGGTGTTGTCTTGATTAAATGATTGTACATGAGATACTACTTGAATGTTTTAAAAAATATTTATTTTCTTTTTAATAATTTAGATTCTCAAATTACTTATGGCTCTATCTTTGAAACCTGGTATGTTTAAAACTTTTCACAGGCAAATCTGATGTTAATTTACAGGATCCACTACTTATACGAAATGTGAACTGAAGTGGGAAATGGGTGTGGTGTGAATTTCTGCAGGGTAATTGGTGTGGAACATGGCATCTCTGAGAGGGGCACAGCCGTGAGGCAGCAGCAAAGCAGAGGCAGAAGCAACAAGTGTCATATTAAACTGTGCAGAGCAGTCATTGAGGAGCCATGATGAAGCTGCAGTTGCTTTTGGACTAAGAAAAAAATACCTGCACTAAACCTCCTGCAAGAAAGGAAATATCAGTGACTTTATGGTAAAGCCCCTGTTGCAAAAAGATCTGAATACAAAACACCTTCTGTTCCATGCCAAATTCAAAATTAGGTAAAGTAGTTGGGTTTTTTTTTTCTTTTTGTAAAAACAAGTTTCAATGGATGTGGTAAAGTCATGAATATAAATGTCACTTATAATCAAAATACTTCAGTTTTAACAAAACTGAAGTACTCCAGCTATCTCTTCAGCTTTTAGAAATAAAATGAAAAGAAATTTTAAAAAATGCCGCTCTGAATAAGAGAAAAAAAGTGGTGTCTAAAAAAGTCAAACCACAGAAAATACAATTCAGAGTAATTCAGCAGGTTAACTAGTAATTCAGGGTGTTAACTAGATCATCACACACACTGTTTGGTTTTGTCAAACCTGGCATTGTGACCAAAAATAGTTTCAGTGTGATAACAACTTTGTCATCTCCAGTTTTCAGCAAAGCAAATATTTTTAGAAGCATAAGTTCAGCTGGCTTAGAGGCAGAAGACAGCCTGTGTTCCTTCACCTCATCCTAATTTGTAACTAAGGCTGAGAGAGCTGCAGCCATGGACATAAAGTAAATTCTTTTACCATCAAGCTGGGCTCAAATGGGCAGAAGTTTGTTTCCTGCTCACATCACACCAGAGAGTGGTGGGGAACTTTTTAAGTGCTGCAACAATCCCTGGTCTCTCTACTTAATGCAGAAAGCAATTTTATGTCCCTTTACATGATATCATGTGCTCAGAATCAGCCCAACCTAGCTATATTTTATGAAGATGCTCTTTCCTGCACATTGGTCAGTAATTTTTTCTCCTTGGCTTGCCATTTCTGACTGGTCATTTGTTATGGGTCTTGAGCAAAATTCCTTCTCTGCCTGGAACAGAGAGTGAGGTATATATCTGCAATCTGGCTGGGAAATGATGTAGTGTGAAAATGAACCTATTATAAGGGTATGCTGAGCCCAGGCTAAAATTATTTATGTGGCTGTGCTAGGTTCTTCCAAGTGCATTTGTTCTCTGACAGGGGTGTTCATACTTTCCCAGCTGTGGGTACACAGTGAGAGTTTTCCAGGCATCTTCAGGTTACATGGATTATTGAGAAATAAGATCTGAAAGCAGCCAGCTTGTTTACTGAACCTGTGAGATGCCCCACAGGCAATGTCAGTTCTTGGTGTGTTTAGGAGTCCATGGGAGAACCTCCAGTTCATACAAACTACACTCACAGTGCCTCAGTGGGCCTGATTTCCAAAATGAATGTCTGATGGATTTCTGGATACCAGTGGCTCACTATGGAGATCAAGGAAAACTAGAAAGAAACTAATGACATGTGTCTCAAGTTAACCATGCTCCAAGTCCCCAGGAGTGGTGCTTCCTAAGAGTACAAGACACCCCTAAGACTTTTAGTTTGGATCAGGACTAAGCTCTGAAAAACACCAAATCATCTCTCTTAGATCAAGCTTCTAACCTTATCCTCTATAATGTGGTGCTGTCTGCTCCTCACATGCTTTCTCCTCCATTGTCCATTCAGTAGCAGTACTCACATTTGACAAAGGGAAAGAATTCCATTTGGGATTCACTGGTTACTGCCACAGATCAGTGGCATTTACCCAGGGACATGTCAAGTGGTGTCATGGAGGTGGAAGAAGTGATTCTTAATTCATTGAGGTTAACTTGGGAAATTAGCTTAATTTGCAATTTATGGCCCTTGACCATCATGTATTGGCCTGTGTAAAAAAATTCTTGCTGCCAGCACGATAATTATAACTCTTCAATAATGTAAGAAGATTTTTTTCTGCTTATTCCAGCATGCTATGGCTTTCTTCCCATGCCAAGTGAAATTTAACCCTTTTTAGAGCATTCTTTATTAAGAATGGCTTTCCTCAAATCTTCCAAGGATATTAACTCAGATTTAATATTGTCATGCTAGGACTTGATCTTACATGCCTAGGATAGACACCTTTGCAACTCTGTACTGCAGACGTGGCTTAACAGCAAGCCTAGACAATTTCTGTAAGCTAAAATGAAACTAGGAGAAGTGCAGGTGCTAACTGGGGCTGTTGTTATGAGGGGGGAATTTAATTTCCAAACTAGGTTCTTTGACACTTTGACAGGTCACTTAGTCACAGATGCAGATGAATGTAATTATACCCAGGAAGTGATTGCTGAAGTTCTTTTATTGATATGCATGCAGGAGCACCATTAAGATGGGTTCCTTTTTTTCTTTTCCCTTAAAAAAATATTCCCTTAGGGATTTATATGCCTTGAGTCAACTTGTCAACGATTATAACAGGGATGCCATGGAATAACTAATGTGGAGGAGGTTTAGTTGACTGCAGGGAGATGTGGAGAATAATTTTGCTTATGAAAATAAGTCAGACAATGTTTCTTCTCTCTCTTTCATTCACGCCCTGAATGCCACCTTTGTGCAGAGTGGAGGTCCCACGTGCTGTCCCATTGCTACAAGCAGCAGGCCAAGGTCAGCTGAGGTGCTGATGGGATCTGGCAGTAAATATGTGACAGCTCTTATCCTCAGCTCCTCCTACACCAGACCCACAGGCAGTGTGACTCAGAACAGGCACAGCTAGAGATCTGTGTGTGACTAAGTATAGCAGCTCATCCCTTTGGCTCTGGGGCACTTTGCTGTCGTGTCCTGGCCGAAATAATTAAAGGCCACACAAGCCTTACTGGAATGGGGCATGGCTGCCTCTTTTAGAAGCATCACCAGATGTGTAGGAAGAGGAATGCATTAGAAGCATGAGACTGATGACCTGTAGGTCCAGAATGGGTGGGTGGCAGCTCAGAGAAGCCATAAGGAGGCTGGGAAAAGCACAGCTGAAATGGCAGACAGTAAGCTGGGTCTGGGGAAACACATAGGTGTGAAAATGGATTACTACAGCATTGCTGATTGGTGTCCCACAGCTGAATTTAGCCTCCCTTCATTAACCCTAAAGGAGGTTCTGTGGTACAGCACCATCTGCCTATTCCTTATCCTTCAAAATCACTGCTGAGCCTAAAACACATGGTATTATCAAGGAAGCAAATTATAATAGTGCAGTTTGTTTATGGATGTCTGTAATTGAATTCAGCATTACCAAAGATAATAGACTGGAGTAAATGGCCCATCTGCCAAGGACAATGGAATAGAAATCATTCTAATCCAAACTGAAATAGCCTTCATATCTTCATTGGCTGATACGAAGATGGCTGGTACATCTGCAATGCTATAAGGTGTTAATAATATCTATTTTGTTATCACTGGAAAATGAATTCACATAATTTGGTCTTGAGTCTTATAATGAGGTGATTCCAGGTAAAAATAATAAATAAAAAGAAAATGTCTTCCCTTGTTCTAAGTCAGGGCTCTTTTAAAGTCTTGTAAGAGCAAATCAAGCAAAGTACTTGGTAGCTCTCATTAATGGTGCTAACCACTTCTTACTAAATCAGAAATTCAATTGGGCTTTTCCAGCAGTTGAGGTTGTTCTCTGCTTCTCTGCTTGTAATTGCTTTTATAAAGAAGAATCAGCATATTGAAATGTGTTCAAGCCCACTTGTCAGCCTGTGAAGCAAAATGCCAAGGCAGTAAATCTTGATTGAAACTCTGACTTGATGCTCAGCCCTGACCTCCTTAATGCTGATGAAAAGATTGATTGTTGTGGCAGGACATGGTGCTCACTTTGCAGTGTGAGCACTGCAGGGTGACCCAGTTACTCTCAGCCCAAGCCCCACTCTGATGTGACATGGTCAGATAACCTCAGCTGTGGACAGGTTTAATTCTTTGCAAGTATAGAATTAAAAACAACAACAAAAAAAAATCCTCCAAAAATAACCCCAACAAATAAAAATAAATGAATATACTTTGCATGAGGATGAGACCATGGTCAGTAATAGCTCTCAGAGGATGCTGACAACAGAAGAGAAGCTTGGTTGCATGGTCTGAAGGAAGATGTAGAGGCTAAATGTGCAGTTTTTCAAAGAAATTATTTTGGAGCTTTGCCTCATCCTCTGTGCACTGAAGCTAAATGTGACTTTCCCTGCTCCCTGTGCTTGAAGGGTGTCCACTGGCACTTTTTTACTCACCTCTGTAGCTTCAATTCATTTATTTCCATTACCCTCTGGCTTCATTCTTTTCCCTTCTGGAAACCAGGGACTGGAAGGGAGGCAGTCACATGCATCCTTCATCCTAAAGCTCAGGCCAAGTAAAGATGTCAGAGGGAAATCAGGGGTAAGCCAAGGCCATGATATAAAATGTGTTGGCCTCTGGCAGTGCTGTCATTTAATTGGGACTGGAAAAACCCAATATAACATCTCAGGTAAATGGCTTTTTCATGTGCCTCCCCTTTGTGTCTACAGCTTATGTACTTGGACTATAAAAATTATAAGCTTTGTGGAGATTTTAATGTGAATATTCATGGGTGAACACAACGGTTCTGTACAGTCCTTGCCTGATGTATGATGCTATTTGAAATGAGATAGAGCAAACTTTTTAATAGAAATGAAAGACAGTATGTCAAAGACTGTTGTGATTCATAATAATGGTGTGATTAATAGCAAAAGTGATAGCAATATCAATGACAGTAGTAGTGGAAAAAGATGAGGAATAAAGAGAAACCTCTCCCAGGATTCAAGTCCTCGCTGCTGTAATGCATAAATAATAGGAAGAGTCACACCAAGTGAAGCCAGTGCCTGCTTAGACCTTTATGTTGCTTTTGGCAGTAGTTACTAGCATATCTATCTCCACATATATATATATATATATAATAAGACCTTAAGAGAAGAAAAAATTATGCTGTGCTTTTCTTGTAGATGTTCCCAGACCCAGAGACTTGTGGTTTGGGAATTTCCTGAGATAGAGATGGCATCTGTGTTTAATAATTCTTTAAAGATTTTTTTTTCCCTCCAAATGTGAAGCAGTGTAACATTTTGGTGTGATCCATAGCCTGCAGAAAGGAGTTCCAAAGTTTAACTCAGAGTTATGTGATGAAGTTCTGGCTGCTCTGAGCTCATTGCCTGGAAATTTCATGATTCCCTCTAACTCTTGCATTAGGAGAGGCAGAAACCAGGCATTCCTTATTTTGCTCTTTGGGTTTTTTGAAAGAATTTCCTTCACTCTGGCAATTCCAGAGCATCCATTTTTGAGGACTAACTGATGTTGACAAGTAATCACTAGGGGAATTATACTTAGAATAATATATATTTGCCATATCAACCAAGTAAGGCTCCTTCCTTCAAATGTTCAGTCTCAGAATCGGTGAATTATAACTAGGTCATGGTAACAAAAGTAAAAACAAATAAATAGATAAATAGATCAATAGCAATAAATCCTCCTACACCATCACCTTCCCCTCCTGTGCAGCACATCTAATGTTCCACAGCTGCTATTTTCTTTTGCTCTCTGGAATGAAATTGATGCATTCTGCTGTAATGTTGTACATTTCTTGCTCTGGGTATTTTTGTCTATTAGGTTATTGGTGATTTGGTAAAATTAAAGAATTAAAAAAACCAAAAAAGTGCTTTTAAGATCAACTTCTATTAAAGGATAGGTCCATTAAGTAAATCAGCACTGCAGTCTTGGTGATGCATAAGGTACTGATCATTCCTTTTTGGAAAGGATAAGGATGACTTAAGAGGGCATTCAGAAAAGTAAAAGATTAAGCATGGGAAAAGACCTCCATGAAGAACTGTGAGAAGAATGTGATAGTTTAGAAAAGAAATGAGTAAAGGCAGCCAATATAAAAGATCAAATACTGAAACATCGTGGTGTGTTGACCCTGGCTGGACAGCCGTGCCCACCAAAGCTGGTGTGTGACTCCGCTGCTCAGCTGGATGGAGAACTGAAGATATAATGAAAGGCTCATGGGCTGGGGCAGAGATGGGAGGGATCACACACCAGTGACTCTCATGGGCAAAACAGATTCAATTCATGGCTGTCACATGGGAGACATGGAGCAGGAGATCTGATCTGGCCATCCAATCTACCATTTCAGGCTTGTTTCTATTGCAATGCCTGGGTTTCCAGTACAGAAAAGCTCTCAAATATGTTTAATAATGAGCCTGTGAGAAGTCTATGCAAATGAAGAAAATATTAAAGGATTAGCTTCATTTTTAGTGTATCTAAATCTAGTCCACTTCAGAATTGACAAATTTGTATTAAGCAAGCACTGATATAGGTCTCCAGCTTTAAGTACATGTTTATAATCCATTGAAGTGGATTGAGATCAATAGGTTTGAGGAATGTGCTTAAAATGAAGAGTATACTTGAGAGCTTGTAGAGTCAAGGCCCTGGTAAAGAGCTCATCAAAGGTTTTCCTAGATGCAAAGTTGCACTGATATAAATTTGAAAGTGATTTGGAATTGATTGGATTAAACTCGTCTGAAAGTTTGTTGAATGCATTTGAGAAGAGGGAAAGTATGAAGGTTGAGAGTCAAATATTATTAAATCTAGTCAGTTAACAGCACTGCCACTCTCCCACCTCTCTTTGCTCCTATCCTGAAGACCACTGCCCCCAGGACAGTACAGCAAACAGCCAGGGAGTCAGAGCATCTTCCTCTGCTCCCACTGTTCGGATCAGTGTGTTAAGGATGGTAAATAAATGGAAATGAATCACTCAGTCTTGAATGTCTTAATGCAAAAGTGTTGACACTTTTGTATCTAATCAATTTAACAGGATTAGAAGTCTGCAATGACCCAAACCTCCCAAAGTTTCACCTGCAAGGCTGTTCTGGGGATGGGAAGTCACTCCTTTAATATTCTTTATTGAATTAATATTTGTCAGCCAAACTGCAAAAATTGTGTGTGTGCTCACAGCTCATAGCAAGCACAGTGTAAATCATGTTAAATTCACAGTTCATTGGAGAGCCATGTCTTTGAAGCATGCTCCCAGAGTTTAATAAAAACTCATAAAGCCTTTAACTCTTGTCCTTGCCTGCACACAGAGTATTAGCATACTTTATCATAGTTCTGAATAGGCATTGTAAGACATGGTGGATGTCAAAAGAGACCTCAGAAATTAGGATATGGTTCCAGAAATCCATGCCTGGGATGTTTGTGACTTCAGTGGCTTTCTATTCTTTTTCATGTGTTAGTATTTATCAGTCACTGAATTTCAGTCCTTATTCCCATTCTCATGCATTTTGTTCTCTTGAAACTTTTTTGTAAATGAAAATAGTACCTTAGAAATCTCTCTGTGTTCATTTCCTCCCTCTGTAGCTCCTGGCAACGCAGTCTAGCTCAAATTGAGTTATTTTTATTAAGCCTTTGATTCTGGGGGAAAATAAGAACTTTTTTTCCCCCAGTATTACTGGTATGAGATCCTCACATGTTCGAGTTCAATTCATTTCCCAGGAAACTCTTACACAGATGGTCAATAGTTCATGCAAGGAGGCAGCAGACCATGTAAACGAGCCTCTGGATTCAGACATTTTTATTACCAGAGTAGCTTAGTATAAGGCCAAACCCTCTGAGAAATTGCTCATTGCTATTGCTAGCTTTCAAGCCCAGTCTAATTTAGGATTTTCACAAAATCTAGAATAAACTGGATTGCTGGAAATATTATTTCTGATGAAGTTTATATATGTATGTGTGTATGTGTGTTGGTATATATATGTTGTTGTAAAAGACAATCAGAATTAGTCTGATCTGAGTATATTTTAGTAATTTTCTAAATATTTTTTATGTCTCAGCTATTTTCAATAAGTTTTGAAGTAGATGGGTTTTATTACTCCTAAAATATATGCATGCTATAAAGTGCAAGCAATAGGAGATAAATATGTAGTATGTAGACTCTAGGAGGAAAGACCAGACACAAGTAATAGACCCCCAGTTAATCATAAGGCAACTGCCCTTTCAGAAGAGGGATTATTTTATTTTTATTTTTGGCTCTGCCCACTTTTGATCCAGGATTTGAGCACAAGTTTCACTACTGGATTTTAAATCTCTTGGAATGTTGTGCACTGCTCTTTAGTCCAGCACTGACAGCTTCACAGCTCTGCAGTCTCATTTCTCTAAAAACTTTCCTCTAGTGAGATCTCCCTGGAGTCCTAAGGAACAACAGCACTGCTCTTACCTTATACCAGCATCTGGCAGTCAAAGCTTCCTATTCATCATGATTTAGTTTATTGCCTCTACAGAGAAATGCAGCCACACTGCCTGCACAAGCCATTGAGGTTCAGAGTGGGAAGAAGACCATCAAACTTTGTCAAAAGAGAAGGCAGAAAAAATGCAATGGTGCTGGAAACCAACTTCATTCACTCTAAGTGGGTTTTGGTAATGGTCTTTGACAAGATAAGGAGTCAGCTGGGTGAGTGAGTGGAAGTCACCTCAAGGCACATGTTGCTGCTCAGGCCTCTCAGAGAAGGTGCAGGGGTGAAGGGCTAATCCTGGTCCTTGGGGCAGAATCACCCTGTGAGGCAGAAAGTGGGGTGAAAAATGTGGCTCCAGTGCAGAGCACTTCTGCTCCCTTTTCCACTCTCCAGCTTGAGTTATCAAGAAAACAAAATAAGCCAAACTAATATCACTCTCAGAGAGAAATGTGGTTTTCTGCTCTGCTCTCTACTTAAAATTCTCAGTGTCGCTGATAAACTTGAGATGCCCTGCTGTGTACCTCTTTCTTTTATTGAGTTGTGATGTGAAGTAATGGGAAAAATGCTCAACTGCAAGCATTCTTGGGCTCTCTAATGGTTTAGGAGATATACTAGAAACTGTGGAGTTCCCCAAAAATGACATTGCACACTGTCTGAGGAGAGACCAACCATCAGACTGCACAAATGCATCTCTTAACAGACCTCAGCTTATGCACTGCCCACTGCAAGAGCATTGGAGGCAAGCTGTGAGCAGGTGAAGTTGGCTGACACATTCCCAGCTAACCAGAAATGGTCCTTCTGTGTATGCTGTGATATCCATCCAAACCCATTTCAGGAGTTTACAAATATAATCTCTCTTCCAAGAGATTCAGAAATGCAAGGGGCTATTTATAAAACAAGAATCCATTATGGGAGATTAACCCCAAAGACCTCAATTCTTGCTCTGGGAAGCTCTGATCCACAGATTTCTGGATCTGGAGGGCCATTTCTTGGGGATATAAATTCTGCTTGCCCTCTCACTTATGCATCTGCTGTGGGATGGAGCTAGGCACAGAACACCAAACTAAAAAGTCTCTTTTTTGATCCATCATGATTTTCTTAGAAACTAGCACTGATTAAAAGCAGGAGGGCTGTCTGTGTTCCTGGTGATCCACAGCTAGCATTGAGTAAATACTAAGCAGCCCCAGGTGAGAGCAAGTCTTGGTATGGATTAAATGTCCTACAGCTAAGGAATAGGTTGGAAGGTTTGTATTTCTTGTGCAAACAAAGGACAACCTCTGTCCTAAACCACTCTTTGTGTCTGCTGTGACATTTTGGCTCTGTGTTATTTGTGTGTGTCATGGTTCTGAAAGATGATGGGCTATAGGGATTGAGTAGGAAGGGGAGAAGTTGCATCTTTACCTTATCAATGATGATCAAATCAATAGTTATTTCTGTGCCTGAAAACACAGTTGTCTCATTAAAATTTGAGTCATGGCTTGCATGTTCTGCTTCTTCTGTTCCTTCCCTGGTTTTAGGGCAATGTTCCCAAACTGTGTGCAGGAGGTTACTCCTTTCATTCAGGCAAAATATGCAATCCCCCCCCCCCCACCCACCCCCATTTTCCCCCTGCAATGTCTCCTTAAACACATAAGGATTTATATCTGTTAAAAATCTGTGTTTGGAAAGAAAAGAGAGAGCACTAACATTTAGAAAAGTGGGAGGATGAATCTTCACTGGAGATGCACAGTCTATAAAGAGACTTGCAGTGACCTGAACGTAGGTCAAGTTAACCTATGTGAGAATAGAGAGACAAGAATGAAAGTAAAATAAGTTAGAGGAAAAGGCAGTAATAAAAATATGAGCTACAACCATTAGTTGTGGTGCTCTCAGTTCCTAAAAGTCCTGGGCAATCCTTTCCTTGTGTCCTGTGCCAGGGTGTGAAAGCACAGGACAGATTCATCCTGTGCACTTGTCTTGCAGCAAACAGAATAGGTCTGTTTTCCTGAGCAGGGAAACTGAGTTGTGAATCAGGAAAATGTGCTCTGCTGGGACATGAGCTAGAACATGTCTGGGGGTAGAACAAAGATCTCAGGAGCCTGGGGCTCTGTTTGGTTGCTGACCATTATGATGCCATTTCTCTCAGTGACCATAACACTTTGGATGGAGATCCTGATTCAGTGTTTTATCTCATTACAGAAGCTCTGCATACAGATTGGTAAGGTAAGAGGCAGGGTTATAAAATAATCCAACTCTTTATGTCCTTCATTACCCATCAGCCTTTGTAATTCTTGGCTTATGTATTCCAGGCTGGCACACTTCTTACTAGGAACCATACAAGAGAATTTGGATGAACTGCAAAGTAGATGCAAGAATATTATACTTCCTTAGTTTTTACATCTGTCATGTCCAAGATGTCAGGAGGTGGTGGAAGAAATTGCTTTGCTTGTGATATGGGGATGCTCATGGGGATTTTTCTTGCTCTGCAGAGGTGGCAAGGTATCAGCGGTTAGGGATACATAGGAATGTCATACTCAATTAATTTTGTGAAATTGCACTCTGAGGTTGTGTTTAGAAAATGAATTAATATTGGTGAAAAGCACTGATATCCTTGGATAAAGGGCCACAGAAAAGAACACATTGTTATTATTAAATTGTTGTAGAAATCCTCTCTTTTGCTTTGACTGAATTATTGCAGTGAGTTTCCTTGGTGATGTGACGTAGAATTTACTGGAATGTTTGTGTTGTATAATTGAAAATGACACTACCTTTATTAAACTGTCTGTGGGACCCTTAACTCTTCTCTGTGCTGTAAACCAGCTTTGCCAGTGATTTTTATCAAGGGTCTTGAGCCAGTAAAGGGGAGGCTGTTCAGACAACCACAACAGAACATCTGAATTATGAGAAGGCTGAGTGAAAAAACACATGCCTTACTTGAGGCAAGTGAAATAATAGTAGATGGATAATGAATGAGGTGGAAGTCTCAATTAATCACTCTTTAAATTGTTGCCCACTGATAACAAAGAGAAGACTGCAATTGTTTGTCATCTCATTCTTTTCTCCCTCAAACTAAGAACGTTATGTTCAGGATGTAGAGACGTCCTCTTCAGTCACTGGTTTGGAACCAGGCTTGTTGGCATTACCAACACTGGGTGTCACAAATGGCTGCTCATTTACTGAATAAATGCAGTTAATGCTTCTAGTTCAGTTTTTCTTACATAGATGTCTGCATAGCAAATTTCATCTCAATCAACCCTAATTGCTGCTTCTAGCAGCAGCCTCCCAAGAGGGTGTTTAGGGAGTGAGCATGCTGTGGAGGTTAGATCTGGTCACATCACACACCTAGGGATCAGTGACAGGGCTTGCCTTTCAAAAGCTTGCATTAAACATGAGTATTGGAGACTAATACAGTGGTTTGAATTTTCCTCATGCCTGAGATGTTAGTGTGCTCAGAATAAAGGTGTCCAGCTTGTTAACTGTTAGTGCAAATCATTAAGCTCTCTTTTCAGCAGTGCTCTCTGTTCCTGTGCAGCAGGGTGGCAATGTGCTTCACAGCTGAACTCCATCCTGCAGCAGCACTGATTTTATCACCCAGGGTGTAGTAGGACCCTTACATTTGAAGTGACTGCAATGCAGCAGTTTTTCTCTTTGGTAGTGGGGTTTACTGGTGTTGCACCACTGGTACACTGTGGGGTTTGTCAAAGGACTGAAAACCTAACTGTGTTTTCCAAGCATGCACTGATCTCAAAAAAAGAGATTACATCTTCATAAGAATATAATCACTCCCTTGTCAAATTAAATTGAGTAAATTTTCTCCTCTTAAATTAAGTTTGATTTTTGTAATGACTGCTTAGTCCTACCGATGTTGGTGTAAAGGCAATATAGATATACTTTGATTGAATATGGATCCCCTCCTGAATACACCAACTTGATTATATATCTCAGTGAATCCTAACTAGGAAGCTCTTGTTTCCTTGAATCAAAATGGTTGCTTCATTGCCACATCATTAAAAAAAATCCAGGAGCCTGATTAATAGCTGGGCTTCAGGCTTCTTTCACAAAGACAAGAGAAACTCTGCAGAGGAATCAACAGGAACATTAAATATTGATATCTGTATGGCTCTGATGATTTGTAGGTTCTCATTCTGAGATGGGATAGAATAATAGATAATGGAAAGAATGAAAAATTATTGTACAATAAAAATATATATTTAATTAAAGAAATTTAAATTATTCCCCCATAAGAATCAGGAAATTGTGTTGCTATCAATCAGAGATGATCTCGGGTATTGGAAGTCTTAATTGTTTGATTAGACAAGAAGCAAATTTGTTCTGGATGTTCTTTCTGTGAGGTCTTAAAATGTGGCAGTTTTTTGTTTTATATTTCTCCATAAACTTCCCTTTGACACCCTGAAAATTAACAGCTTACTAGAATGCTTAACTTTACACATGTACAGAGCAGGCCAAATGAAGCAATTCATTGAACCCCACATCTACAAACCCAACTGCATTTATTGTCAGTCTGTCTGCCGTGGGTGAGTCCCTCTGCCTTTGAGCTTCAGTTTGTGAAGTTACTGAGGTGTCAGATTCAAACTGGCACAATCCACACCAGCACGGATGAGGGCAGAGTGGGAGCCAAAACATGATATTTTGTTAGTGATTTGTTTATTATTTGCATCTTCCCAGCCTCTCAGGGAATGCAGGCCTTGTAGAATGGAAAGAAGAGCAGCTGGATGAGTTGAGGTCAAGGGAGAAACCAGGACACCTTAGATCAAATTTTACAAATCTTTTGTCACTGGAATGTGATATATCTGCAAAATTAGGCCTTGTTGCTCAATCCAAGGAATTAAATTGTTTTATCTGCATAGCTGGAAGACTCAGGATGGGACAAATCTGAGTTAAATTACTCACCACTGGGCCTGTTCCCTTTGTGTCATCCAAGAGAGAAATAATGTGAAAGGACAATAGGAAAAACAACTGAATAATAAAAAAACTGGGAGAGGGGGGGAGGGCAGTGGTCCCATTAAACTCTTGCCTTGGATTATTTGGAGTTTTACCCTGCAATCAGTGCTTGGGAAGATTACAAATGCCAAGAACTGCACACACCTTGTGTATCTACTCCATCTAATTGCAAGCCATGTACAGTTTGAGAGTGGAGGTATAGCTTCTGACTTCCAGATGAATTGAAATGTTCAATTGATACATAACAGGTCACAGGTTCCTCTCCTTCACTGGGAAAAGTGAGTGCTTTCTGCAAACAGACCTGCTGCACAGTTGAGCCAGGACAGATTTGTTATTCCTTTTCTTCCATTGAGTTGTGGTGAATTGTTTCAGAGCCCAGTGGACTCCATCCAAAGCCTGCCTTTAGTTTCTGAGGTCCAGGATCATTATGGGAATTATCCATGGTTGCACCCAGGTGGCAGCTAAATGTCTTCTAGGAGCTGGATGAAAAATATGCCAAGACTCATTGAAAATCTTTTGGTTTAATTTGGGTTAACCCTCGGTGTTAATTACACTTTCAGGTCAGACTCTGTCTCCTGTTAGCTCATGAAATTGGCTTTGTGACACCAGCATTGCAGGAGACATTACATCAGTTCAATGTGGCTGGACTGCACTGACTTGCTCCTTCACATCTGCATATTTGTGCATAATCCTGGAGTGTCCATTAAACATTTCTTTCCTCCTGGAAATGGCTCCAAAGCAATTCACCCTGTTCTATCACTTACCATCTATGGATGTGCACAGCCTGCTTACCATTGCTTGGAACTAATGATTTCACATCCCAGTGTACAGTGCATTTAAACTGTGAACGTGTCTAAGAAGCTCTATTCCTTTTTGATGACTTATGCCCACAGGAAAGAATGAAAGGAAACATATGTGCATTTTTGAGAAGGAGCAAAAAAAAGGATTGCTCTCAGGAGACTTTCTCCTCAGATGCTGTGATGAGTAATGCTCCTGTCAATTATTGGGTTTTTCAGAAACAAGCTAAAAAAAATGCCTAATTTTAGCTTAATTTGCTTTCTTGGATTGATGTCATTCTTACTCCTGCAAAAATAGGTATTCCCTGTGGAAATGAACAGCTCTCAGCTGGACGAGAAATCAATGCCAATCAAGATCACAGACAAAATTAAGGACTTCCCATCCTGTGCCTTCAACTTGAAATTTTATTAAGAATTGTGGAGAGACATATTGAAGCAGTTGTGAAGTTTTCCCCCACAATATTAGCTTTGGAACATTTTGTATAAGTCACAAAGTACTAAAATAATTAATTTTCTTCCTTTTAGCTGTGGTTTCTTAGCACAGTACTAGGGACTATAATGACTTGATGGATTGATATCCATGATTAAGCATTTTTTCTTGGGAAAGGGAGAGTGTAGCATGCTTGTTGAGTGTTTGTTCCTTTTAAAATTTATTTTAATTACTTGATAGTAATATGACTCTCTTTTTTTCAGTAAAATCCATCTCACAGAGGGGGAGAAGAAGTCAGTGCAAGATGTAAAAAAATTGACAGTAATGCAGATTTATGTCTGTAACTTAAACAAACAAAAATATACGTCTCTAGAGCACGTTCATTAGCTAGAACCCTTTACTGCCCTATGAAAATTACATGCCTGTTCCATCCACCTATTTTATGTCCCTGTTTTAGAAGGGAATTTTGATGCCAGGCTAGAGATGTTGGATGCATAATTTTTATATGGTTTTATAGAGCTTCAGTGACGCATGAATCCTACCTTTGGTGTATTTAAGAAACCCATGTCTCTTCTCTAAAGAGCTGCAAGGGCTAGGAGTTAGCTACTCTGCTTTGGAGAACTTTGTCTTTTTGTCCTGAATTCCACTGCTTGACCCAATACTGTTGGGTGGACTTTGCAGTGATTCACCACAGAGGCATCTGCATTATTATTGTGGAGCAACTTGTTTAGGTCAGATATTTAACAGACAGGTGGTCACAGGACGTGGGGCTATTCCATGTAAGAGGATGGAATGCTACAAGTCTGCAGAAATTCATGCATGGCTATTATTTGCTCCTTTATTTGGTTTAAATTGCTGTTTTAATGAAAAGGCTCTGCTCCTGCAGCTGTACCTGGGTACAGCACAATGTCTTTCTTTGGGAGTAGGTGAAGCTTGCAAAAGTTACAACAGACAGCTAATTTCCTTCCATGGTTGATGGGGCTTATGCCCTTAAATCACCACAGACTTAGAGCAGATTCTCTTCTGTCAGTAAGGAGCTGTAGAGTCAAACAAAAACATTGCATTAAAGGTACTTGATGTTTCTAGTAGCTAAAAAATATCTTGTGGGCAGATGTAATATGGATAACTAAAAAAAAAAAAGCTGAAAAAATTGGAAATTCTTCACAGAAGTACTGTAAGATTTTTTACCAACATGTCTTTACATCTCTGTTTTCTGAACCCTTGATAAAACTCAGTCACAGCACAAACAGGAAAATGTTGGTGAGATTTAAGAAAAAAAAGAAATTGAAAAAAATAATTTACCTAGAGGGAAGGTTTGAGAAAATGAAAAATAGGAAGGGAAAAAACAACCAAACAACTCACTAAGCTAATTTCACCCTCTGATGTGTTTGGTATTCACATTATCCAGCGCAATCTGGTACGCAGGCTAAGGACATAATTCTACATTGTAAACTTATTTAAAATTAATGAGACTGCCAGTTTACATTCCTCTGACAATACTTTATATGCTTAATTTTATGGGTTGATCTTGTGTACTTTTTGGGTTTTTTAGTCCAAGTATCCTTGTGATCATAAAAGGAGGAAAAGAAACCTAAGTGTCAAGGTTTACAGTTAACCCCTTCTTGCCTTGTGTGGCCTGCACTTTTACTCTCCCTTCACATAATTTCCAAAGTCTGTTTTCTTTCAGCTAATGCAGTAGGGCAATGGCTGGCCAAGAGATGTGAGAGCTGAGGCATGGATCTTCCTGTGCAGGCTAAAAGGTTTTTTTAACCTGAGCACAGAAAAGTTGTTTCAACAAGTTAAGTGTTGAGGAAAATAAAACAGAGAAGGTGGTTTCAGCCCTTGCCTGTATTGCAGATCTCTGAACAGCCACCATTTCTGCACTTATTGCAGAACCCCCAAGAGAGCCCTGCATTGTCAGAGAGAATAAATTACTTCCTCACTTGTAGAAGTGGCCCCTAAAGTTCAGCTTTAAGGAGTGAATGGGGAGGCATCACAGGAGAGATTTTGCTGCCTCTGTCTATAATAAGGTTAAAAGGTAACCTCATCACATTCTTTAACTATCTCCAGTGGGGATATCTAGTATAAGTGCAGGGATGGAAAAGTGCTCATTAATTTTAGACAAAATCATAACAAGAAACAGTAGCTGGAAACAGACACTACATGAATTAAAAATGAAAATAAGATTTTTTTCCTTAAATTTTGGATCCATTTATTTTCTTAACAGCAGAAGTAATTAACAACATTGGCTGACTGCTCAGAGGAAGAAGGTCTTCCATTGTCTGCTGTGTTTAAATTGCAAGGGGATTTCTTTCTAATTTCTTTCTTTTTAACCACTCCACAATTTACTGAGCTGAGTAGAGGAATTCCTAGGTGAAGTGTTGCCATTAATAATATCAAGACTTTGAGGCTGCAGGATCACCCTGGCTTTTTGACTTCCAGACTTTCCTTGCATTGTCCTCTCCCTGTAAATCTACTATCTATTTCAATGGCTTTTTCCCCTCTCCACAGGCTCCTGTCTCTGGCCTCAGTGCAATGAAGATGTAAGTTATCTCCTTCCACACAAATCAGCTATCTTTACTCCATAGTCTCTGCCAGTGAAGGTTCTGATGTGTAGAGCCTGGAGCTCTCTAGGGCAGGCAAAGGAGATGAGGTAGAACAAGGGATCTATTTAGCGCCCATATCAGGAATAAACACTCGTTTTCATCATGAATTTGCCTGTGTTTGTCATCACTGCAGCCTTTCATTAGGAGGATGACAGCTGAGATTCCTGCATCTGCCATTTCCATGGTACCCCCTGCAGTAGGTTGCTCAAGGAACGCTCTCTCACTTTAATCACTGCTGTGAAGGATTGGGCTGTGGGTGGAACTGGGGCTGTTTGTGGCGAGAGAAGGAAAGGGAGAGAATTAAAAGCAAGTTTTCTGTGCTAATGCTTGTCAGCTTAGCACTAATATATGTGTTCCTGAACTCTTGACTCACTTCTATATTGATTTGTTTGTATATGTGGAAGTTTGTGACGAAGGAATATCGTCCACCCTTCCTCCTGAAATATGGCTGCCTGCGTGGAGAGCGTGACTGGTATTTAACACCAACCTGACAACTTGCATTCCAGAAACAGAGAAGGGAAAAAGAACAGCTTTACCTGAACTAGAGGGGAAACTAAGGAAGCAAAATTATTCCTACACCATTTGGGAGCCCATCTAAACTGCATATCAGCGTGGTTCCTTCATGTGGCCCAGCAGGTTGTTTTATACCTCTCTCTAGCTTGCAGAAGTAGCAATCTGGGCTTTTTAGCCACACACTTGAAGATTTTGATTTACAAGGAAGAATTCCTTCAGAAAGGTGATGGGAGAGCCCACTAGACAAGGCTGTATTGGCAACCAGCTTGCCTGCCAGTGCTGTCCCTTGGCAGCAATGTGAAGGGACACAGAAGTGCAGCTGTATTCCATTTTGAGGAGGAGAGTTTTCTGATGAGTCTTCAATCATCTGTTTTGTAGCACAAGGTGTTAAGAGTTGAAAAAAGTGTTGGTTAAATGTAGATAGAAGCCTCTAGCAGTGGCTTGCACACAGTGTGGCTTGACTCGAGATAAAGAAGCACTGAGGCTCTGCTTTGCACATTTCAATTTTTCCTGCCTTTGCTGGCATAAGTACCAGGGGAGATCTCACATACGTTTGAGTCAGAGAAATGATTATCTGTTTATCTTGCTTTCCTTTCAGAGCAGCACAATGAAACCAGCAGAACTCTTGTCCCTTCCCCTCCTCCTCTCTTCCTACCAGATAAAGACTTGTTTGAGGAAAATTAGAATGCATTGTGGATAAAGGAAGGTGACCCTAGGTCTTGGATCTGTTTCCTTCATTAGCAGTGAATCGGCATGTAGTGATTGCTGCTGCTGGTGTCAATGCTGGACCGTTTAACCAGGCAGAAGAGTTTACAGATGCCAGAAGAGAAAGCCAGTGATGCACATAATATATCCATGGAATCATAAACAGCTCAGACAAGGGCTGGTTATTGCTTAGTTCAATATTGTTGTTTAATGGCAACTCTAAATATACTGTGCTGGGTTAAATATTGTACCATTAACTCCGGAGAGAATGATCTTCCCAGACTGAATGAGAGAAAATCATATTATTATGTGTTATGTTTCTTTGAGCTCCCCATATGTGAGCAGGGTAATTGAGGGGACTGGCAATTCTGTAAGCCATTTTGAGGGTCGGATCCTCTCATTGTACCTCCCTGCCCTTTCCTAGAGAGGGCAGAAGAACTTACTCTATGAATACAAAACATTAGATGAACCTACTTTTTGCATATTTGTAAAGCACACATCAAACCATCGCCTCAGCCTGTGGATATTATCAATCTCATAATTATAAGATATCCATTCCACAGCAGTAGCTTCAAAGCTAACAATTCATCCAGGCCTTTCCCTCACCCTTTCTAATAAGTAACTGAAGGAAAAAATGAGTTTTCTTCATGTTGATCTTTTTCTGTTCTGGCTCTCTGCACTAGAAGAAAAATGAAAAAGGACTCAGCAAAGAAAGGAACCCTGTTTCTGAAAGAACAGTAATGTCCCTGGAAAATGTCCCACCCTTAAACCCAGCTGAATAGTTCAATGAGAGCATAGATCACATAGACAGTTGGAGTGGAAGTTTTTATGATATTTTAAGAATACATCTTTAGCCGGCCAAACAAAAGCGAGATCTGGAGGATGAAAGAAATGCCTGCAGTTTACCTTAGCTTGCAGTGGCCTATTCACTTTACTTATATTGTGCTTTTGGTATCAGTGTCCCTCCTTTTCTATTTCTCATGTTCTCAGCTGCTATTTTGTCCAGTGCTGTATTTAAATGTTTCATTTAAAGGATTCAAAGTTATTGAGCAGAGGAAACAACACATTTATCTGTGTAAATATATACATCTATACATGTGCATGTGTGTATGTATATACACATATGAAGTTTTAGTATCATAGCCAAATTTTAGGTAAACTTTTCTGTTCCCTTCTGAGATTACTCTTTAAATTCAAAACCTTTAGAGAACAGGCTGGCATTGTCTAAATTCACAAAGTCTAGCAAAGGCTGGCATCAGCAAACAGGAGGCACTTGCACATCAGTTCTATTATATCTCTTCAAATGGCCATTTTAATTTGCATGACAGACGCTTCAGCCGTACAGAAACTCCACACAGGCATATTACAAGAGCACTGTGCTGATAAGTTACATGAACATTTTACAACATTCTGTTTTAAACCCTAGAGCTTTATGAATCTCTCCACATAAGCTGTTTGGTGCTTTCCGGGGAAAAAATGGTAAATCAGGAACTATCCAGCAAGGACTATAAACAGTTGTTTAAAGCTTAATTTATACTAATCTATCTGCAGAATTACCTCTGCAAGTCTTGCTTACTGGGGACATTCAGCACTTGCACTTATTCTCAGGTTTGGTTTCTTTTCACCCTTTGAAGGTCATCTTCAAGGCAGGTTATCTTTTAGGCCTCTTCCTTTGTGCAGATGAGGATTTATTTTTATTGCTTTTAGAAACAGGTTAGATGTCTCTGATTTGCTTGCTGGTATCTTTTTAATTTCATCATGGGAGCCTTGCCACTGGATTCACTGTGGTTTTGAGTCCTAATTTTATTTTCTAGGTAAAACAAAGGACAAATCTGAGATGTTCTCTACTTGAAGTGCCAGGATGCTTTCTATTCACAAGCCTGTTGCTACCAGTGAAACTACTTGAAAAATAATTTCTGCAAATTTCTATTGAGCATATGCAGATGTAGCTGTTTGGTCTGGAAATCTTCACATGATCATAAGCCATGGAATAATTCATGATACATTAGCAGAGACACACTAAAAGTGTAGGCTTGTTTTATCTGAATGAGAAGAGATTCCCTGTCCAAAATAAGTTGCTTCTTTGTTACCTTTGCAACGACTTATCGATTTTTATTGAGCTCCCATTGTTCCTGTAATATAGTTTGTATATATTGTAGTTTTTTGATTTGTCTTAATTCTCAGATTGAAAAATATCCATTGATTTGGGATTTTTGTTTATTCTATTGGATAAATATTCCATTGAATATAAATATGCTTTTTTCCCCTATGGAAGCTCTAATGTAGAATAATAGAACATAAAATAATGGAAATAAAGCATGAACAAAAATCTGCACTATTTTTTGATTACAATGTTTTTGAGAAAAAATTAAAGTACTCAGATCATTGCAGATTATATTCATTTGCACTAATTCAAGACTTTGTTATCTTTGTGTCTTCTTTGTTTTGATTTTTTTTTTCATTAGCAAATCTATCCTATTCTCCCAAAAGTAGAAAGAGATGAAAGTTCCACATGGCACTGTATTCCATTGCAGAAATCAGGGAGATATACTCCAAACCACTTCAATCCTCTTTCAAAATAAACAAGCAAACAAAAACCCCCAAACAACCAAACCCACCTTACTCTTTGTTGAATTACTATAATGTAGTGTAAATACAAGATCATAACATGAAGAGGCATCAAACGTCCTCATAATGGATAAAATAGAAATTATCAGAAGTTACTGAAATTTGTGTGGAATAGATATTCCTTTTTATGAATGGCATAGCCATTGACACTGAAAGAAATGTCTGGCTACCTGAACTGATCCACATTGTGTATAGAAGCTTGGAATATATTTAGAAGAAAAAACAAACAAATAAAGACCTGAATTTAAATAGCAATTGGGAAAACACAAAACCTGGGTTTGCTAAAATTTGGTTCATACTATGCAAATGTAATTTTTTTTATATAAACATGCCTCTATACAAACAAAAAGTAGATCTAATTTTTCTTCTTCATTAAAGCATTTGGTGTAGGACTACATGAGGACTTACGTGTTAAAAAGAAGATAGTGTTGAAAAATGAAATAACTGGATAAAAGAGAATATTAAATGGAGAAGGTTTGGACTGGAAATAGGCTCCTAGCCAAGTTACCTAAAGACTGGTTTTACACTCAGCTTTGTGTAATATTTACATCAGGTGCTTTGGTGCTGTAGGAATTTGATGATGGTACAAAATTTGGAGACAGCAGTAGAGAGAAGCATTGGGATATTGTTCAAATGAACCCAGTGACCTCCAGGGAGGTAATAGAAATGGAATGAAATTCAAGATGACAAAGAGCAAGTTTTTACATTGTGGGACTAATCATAAGATTTTTCTCATTTATGTGGGAACCCTGCAGAGGAGATGAAAGAGGAGGAAAAGCAAATGGGTTAGTTGGGCATAGGATGACTCTGAGCCCTCACCTTGCAGAATCAGACAACACAAATAGGTTCCTTGAGCCTATCAAGATACGTAATTTCCAATGAAGACAGAAAAAACTGAATTCTATGGCAGAAGGTAGTGACAAAAAGCAAACCACTGCAGTGTACAATGTTATGGTGAGATGTTATTTGGAATCCCATGGTGGAACCTAGTGGCTCCTTGAGTAGAAACACAGGGGCTTAAACAGCTGCAGGTAAGGTCTACCAGGAGGATAAGATAGGGCAAACTGACAGAGACAGGTTTGGCAGCCACAGTGAGGGCTGAGGAAGGAGGTCAGGGAAACTCATTTATGCAGAGAATTTTAGTATTCAGACCAATTAAAAAAATTGGAAGACATGACGAATAAACTGAGACTGGTGTATTCACTAAAAATTACATACAGCTCTGGCAAACTGGAATGATTTCACTGCTTTTCAAATGCAATGGGATTCCCAAAGCCTGGCAGGGAGTCTGATCATGAGGGATTCTGTATTTTTTCTTCTCCTGAAAAACTTGTGTGTCCTTTCTGTTGTTCTTAGTGAACAGCTTGGTGGTCTAATGCATGAAACAAATATGCGGACAGAGATCAAGCGTAAAAATCTATTTTGAAATCTGGGGTGTATCTCACTGACTATCATGCACCATGTGATAGCTAAATTAGGATGAAATACAGCTGAAAATATTTCAGGAAGGATAATTCTCTGATGAAATGAACAGATGTTCCTACTGTAGGTAACTCTCTTTCCAATAACTTGGTCTTTCAGAGAGCAGTAAATCCTTGGCGAGAGTCAAGGAAATGAAAACGCTGTGCACAAGCAGTGTATGCCTTAGTAGTTCACTGAATCAAGCCTTAAAGCTACCACAAAAGAATCCATAATGTAAGGAAAATGCCACTGTTATGATTGCTTGCTTTATTCTTGGAAAGCTTGTCTTCCCTAGAAATCTGTTACAATTTCATCATATCTGACTGCATATGGACAAAGATACAAACAAAGCATTTTTCTTCTACCAAGTGAAATTCCTTTTTAGCTTGGGAAAGACAAGTTAGCAGGTATGACAACTAACTGTGGACAAGGAATTCTGATGATGGTGTCTTCCTTATTGCAGAGCTTTTTTCTAATGGGCCTAGAAGATTTCTCATGATTAACTTGAGACAGTGACTAACTCCCGCAGGCTGCTTCCAACACATCCATCTGTTTTTCTAGGTGAGGATGCAAAGAATTTTTCTTCTTCCTGTTGCCTTTCTTCTGTATGGATGTATATTTGATATCTACAATGCTAAGTTCACTTGGGAAATTTGTAGAGTTACTCCAATCACATCCCAGCTTACAAATGGGTAGCTTGGCTCTGGCAGAGCCAGATACACACACGGTGTCTGCTCCTCTGTGTACTGCAGCATGCAGTGGCACACAGAGCCAGAGGGTTTGACCACCTACAAATTAGGTTTTTTTCCATTTTTCTGTAAGGAATGAGATGAAAGTGCCTGCCAGTGCTCGCACAAATGTTCAGAGAGGGTTGATATCAGCCTGTCAGGTGGATACGTGGAGCAGAGCAGGAGGGCAAAGGTGTTGCCTTGTGGAATGACTCCCAAACAAAACAACTGGGCATCCAGACCAGCTGGCAAATGCTGACAAATCCTGAAGTCAACCTGATGATTTTGGTTCAGAAAAGGGGCTGATGAATGATGGATTTGAATCTGGACCTTCCCTTTGTTTCCCAATTCATCTTTACTGAAGCTAAAGAATGGTAATGAGCAACCAGGCAAAAGCTTCCTCCAGCTGTCTGGGGATTGTGTCACTAAGTCAGATGGCAGTAATTTAACTTTTCCCTCACATAAGGCCAGTGTATACTGGCACATATTTATTGTTTCTTCATTACTAAGGGTTTACTAGATGTTTTGTTGTTCTTGGGGGGAAAGGCAGTATTTCTTGCTTCCTAAATGTGACCTTTTATTTCTGGGTATCTTTCAACCATCTATATTTTACTTGAATAAGATAAATGTGTGGAACATTACAGGGCAAAGTCTCAGTGGATGATTAAAAAGGATTGTCCAGCATGGTGAGGAATACTTAGCTGTATTATTACCTAAATCTTCACATAGAATACATTCACAGAGCTGTGATGCAGCACCATATGGCTGTGGAATATCACCAAATTCAACCGGGGGGAGGGATGGTTAGAAAGCAATGAATTTTTAGGAAAATATATACCAAATCCTTAATTATGCAATTAGTGATGCTTGCTTAGAGATAATGACACTTATATCCACAGAAGTTCTCACCACAGGCACTGCATTCAGGGAGCCAGGGCTGTGAGAGCACAGACCCCAGGATAACATGGAGCATGTACCAAGACCAGTTTGTTTGCAAGTGATGTGAGCACTTCTTGTTTTGCAAAAGGGAAAATCTGCTCTAGATTTGCTCTAATTAGTCTCCTGTCTCTATGGTTGCAACGGAATGATGTGGAGCTTTTTGTGCTGTAAATCTCTTTTTAGTCTGTGAAAAGTCTGTAATTTATTTTCAGAGCAGCTGTGTTTTTCTGATAGATAGAGAAACATCTGTTCTAGTTACTGTATCAGTACAACACATTCCTGATGGCTTTTCCACCACCTCACTATGCTCTGCTATCACATCTTTTCCTTGTGAGAGGAAGCAGGAGGGAAGGCACCTTTGATCTTTGGAACCTGTTAAGGTTAAGGATGCTACATGCATGGTGCCTATCTAATTAGGTGAAAACACAAATCACTCTTTTAAGAAACACTTTGAAATAATAGCTCTGCTCCCTGCAAACAAGCAGGCTCCTGATATCTTTAAAAGAAGCAGGCTAGGAAAAATATTCCAAATGAAACTTATGCAAAGTGAATAAGTTACTTATTGGAAAATTGCTCTCATAGAGTACCTGCTAGTGGTACTCTGGTACTCTTCAAATTGGAAGAATGTGTTACACTGGGTGCACAGGGAGCTACCTTAGGACTGGTAGTGCTCATTACTTATCAGTAATTTATTAATAAATTAAAATAAATCATTATTTTATTAGTGTCTCTGTGACTTAGGCAGTATAGCTCACTTATACCAAACACAGAAAGTCTGCAGATGCCACAGACACTGAGAAGAATTCAAAATGAACTTCATGAATCATAGGAATTGTGTGCAAGAAAAAAGCCTGTGATTCAGCAAGAGCGAATGTAGCTATGACATAGGAGATGAAGATTATGGTCTGTGGTGTTACCAAACAACAGGAAGGAGTAATAAAGCAGTTCAGAAACCACAGAGATCTTTTTCCTAAATGCAGAGAAACTAATGTAGTGTATTAAAAACTCTCAGCTCCAATGCTTCCTTTGCTTGTAGGCTTCACATGTTGAGAAATATTAGGGAAAACTGAAAACAGTGTTAAGGGTGACCAAAGAAGTGATCCCAGCATCTAAAGAGACACAGACATATGAATTATGGAAACTTCACTGGAGTTTGCAAAGACAGGGTTAGATTAAGTCCAGTAATTTTCCAATATGATTGGGGAATAGACCAACTGATACCTCAAAGTCATGTCCAGTCACAATGCTTCCCTAATTTTGTTTCTTTTGTAAGCTGAATTCCCACCCCCCCCTAAGTGAGAATCAGGATAAGTTTTTCATGCCTGAATTTAGAGTAACATTGTGACTTCCTGAAAATGAATATTAGGGAACAACCCTGAAAGCTATTTTGATCCAAAAACTGGAGGAGATCCTCAGAGTAGTTTTGGAAGTAATAGATAGAATTACACAGGATGAGAGTAATAGATAGAATTACAAAGGATGAGAGTGCCTGATATCCAAACTTAAGGAGTTAAAAAGTTAAAGTCAAACCACGTCAATTTGCCCAATGATATTTGTAGCCCAATAATACCAAGAAAATGAAGAAGATTAATGTCACTAAAACAGAAGGTACTGTATGAAGTTTTGAGTGAAACCTCTTAGTTGGAGGATGAGGGAAGTGCAGAGTGAAGGAAGATGAGCCCTGATCCTTAGACCAGCAAGCTCAGCAGTGCAGGATGTTGTTGGGTGGGCTGGCCTCCCATTGCTGGAGCTTTCATTTTTATTTTGTATTTAGAGCAACATCTGCAGGTGAAGCTGCAGTGGCACTGACTGTCAGTCACCCCCAAAGCTGCTGCAAGTGCTCAGCACTGTCTCAGCTTCTGGGCTTTCCTAACATCTTGCTGTGCTCTTGGAAAATGATGACAGGAGAAATTAAATTCCAGCCTATTCCTTGAACATCCATATTTTCTTAAATAACCTTTTTTTCTGTCTGCAGCTGCTCTGCCTGCATCTACCTTTGGAAGCTTATTATGGTTGTGATGCTGAGGCAATTTTGTGCCAGTCATCCCAGGAACTGCTTCACTCCTCTCATTACCAACTAAGCAGCATCTATTTTTCAGACGTGAAGCCAAAAGAGAAATGTATTCCTCTGCTTAGGTATCCTACAGCACCAAGATCAATTATACAAAATCCATGCTCTTGGGCTTTAACGACTGTAGATAGTGGGGATTTTGGAAATTAGATTGAAGTAGTTAAGTGTTGCAAATTTCCCCTCTTGAGCAGCTGTGGCTTGATACGGCTGCTTAAAGGATTCTTTGGCAAATAGATTGCATCTCCTAGTGGGATTTGTGCTGTGAATAAATAAATTTCTATAATCAACTACTGATACCTCTGCAGTCTTCGTAGCCTGCCTTTCAACTAAATAGACACATGTATAAAAATTTCTGTTCATTTGAAATTAAGTAAGGCATCAAACCAGAATGAAAACCCCATATCTAGCAAAAAAAATCATACAGCTTTTACTTTGCTTTGTAAATTCATGAATTTTGTCAGTGCCTTGGCCTATTTAATGCTAGCTAGGTGTCAATCAAATGCAAAGCTTGCTTGCCAGTGGGAGTGCCCTGGAAGTAAGAGGTAGCATCTTGGAACATCTTGCATTTAAAGAGTGATATGCCCTCAGCTTTCCAAAGATGTCTAATTTCCTTTTAAAGTGGTTCTGTCACAAGCCCAACAGCTCTCTTGTTTCAAACAGAAGCAGAATTAGGCAATGTTAGTTGGGAGAAAAGGGAGCCTGAGGGGAGAAATTCCCCAGGCTAGACAATGAGAGATCTTTAGTCATTATATTTATGTTTAAGTTGATAGTTGAGCTTCCAGAATACTGATAGATTTGGCTGCAGTTTTGGCAGGTCTTACAGGGTTGGTTTTCGTTTGGTTTTGTTTCTTTTTGTGTGTGTCTGTTTTACTTTCTCTGACCTTTGGAAGGCCTTGACTCTTTATATGCACCCAAATAAAAAGGTATTAAAATCTGGCCACTTATTTCCTGAAATAGAAAGAAAGCTCTTCTGAAAATATTGTTTTCATAGTAGCAGCTGGTATCAGGCACAGGGCCGGGGAACCTCTGCAGTTACAATTTTGAGTCTTAATAGCTTCTGACATAAATAGGACTGGCTGTGAGAAATACTTCCATGGTTTGCATGTTGAATGCTGTTGATGATGCACAACATTGTGACTGCACCACTGTTTTTCCTTAAATAACTTCCTCACTTCTCTTTGAGTCTTGGTGTAGTGATGCCAGTGCTTCTGTCAACTTGGGGAGCTCAGTGCCAGCCAGTGTGAGATTATCTGTGAACTCATTAGTGCTAGCTCCTGGAACATCTTGCTCTTCATCTGCCAGCTGTTATAGCATCTGATCTATTTTCTTGACATAGCTAGACTAAATAAATAAATACCTCATGCTCACACTTGATATCTACCATTTCCCACAGAAACTTTTGTTCTTTGATTGCTCGTTTTTCTTCTTCTCTATCCTCTCCCCAGTCCCTCCAAGTATTAACCTAACCTAGAAATGGAGCTTTCTAGAAATGTTTTCCCAGGCTTGTCTCCACCTTGGAGAAGTGAATGGTATTCTCTTCTCCCTTCAGAAAACAAAGCATCTCTTTTCAGTTGTGCCGCTGTGATGCTGAAACATCCAAGCTCGAAAGAAAACAAAGTAAGGGACACAGATGGGTCTGCCAGCTCAGAGCCCAGGAACAAGGCTGAAATTCAGTCCTAGTTCTGGCAAATAGACTGTTGCCATTTCTGATGGAAAAGAAAGCGTTTTAGTTTCATAGGAAAGCCATGTAATGGTGCAAAGAATAGAACTAAATTATCCTAAGTCATATCTCCATTGAATCTGAATTAGTAGAGTAGCTTTGTCTTGCTCTTTGGTCTGTTTTGGCAGCAAGGATCTCATTCTAAGTCCCTCAATATAATCACAATACTTCTGTTTCCCCCAAATGATCTATTACATTAGCTGAAGATAACTACTCCTTTTTCATTAACTCCCTTAATATTGTACTTGATTAAACACGAAGGGCCTGGAGCTTACACACCCATAAATGTATATATAATCAGTCTGAGAAATCAGATCTTCACACATTTTCTACTTGTTTGACTTTCATTGACTAGGACTGAGGCATTTTAAAAGGCAGGGAATTGTCAGCTGTCACTACTCTGTCACAGTAATTTGGAAGCCAGGCAGCAGAACTCAGGATTCCAATTGTGGTGATATGAAAGCTGTGTTACCAATTCCCAAGGTAAAATTTCAGTGGGGAAATGGTAGGAGAAGAGCCTCCTCTGCAGACAGGTTGCAACTAAGACAGAAGACTTTGAACAAGCAAAGGAATATCTCAGTTCACTGTCTGAATCTGCTGACAAAGGGAATTACTGCCTTCCTTTTACAAGCCTTCTATTAATACAACTCCTTAATATCTCTTCTCTATGGCTTTCCATGGTAAAGCTCAAAGCTTCTTCCTGCCTTTATTCGAGTCCTTGCTTACATCTTGGGATGGTTGTCATCTTTAATGGATCCAGCTCTCATGATACTATCACAAGCCTGTAAAATTTGGAGCTTGTCTTAAATCCTCAGCTGGAGTCTGAGGCTGTGGAATCAATTTAAATTGTATAAAATGAGTGTTTCTAGCCCTACTCACAGTCTGGAGTTTGTGCAAAGTGTGCTGAGCAAAGAACACATTACTTTCCAGTGTTCCAACAACCTGGCAGTGACATCCTTTGAAAGATGGGTATAAGGTAGCTTGTCAAAGACAAATTCAAAAGTAGATATCTGTCTTCAAAAGATAACTGAGGGGTCTGAGTCCCATGGAGTATGATGGAAGCTTTCTCTGTCCTGCATCTGCTTATGAGAATCTCCCATCAAGTGCCTGCAGCAGATGAATGGTGCTCCCCAGTAAGTAGCAGTGATCTGAAAGGTGAGTTTCACACACCTGAGACACCCTGTGCCCTGGTGTGTACCCTGAGGAGTCACCAGCTCACCTTTCCTTTGCATAACAAGAGGGTTTGGGGTGGGTGTTCAGCTAATGCTGCCTGCAGATGGATCCCTGAACCCCACTTTGCAAGCAAGGTGTGATTAACTTGAGTCTCTGCTGGCACACCCAGCCAGCACACCTGTTTAAATCCAGTGTGCTTTGGCAGCAGTGCCCCAGCTGCTGGTGCCAGTGAGGTGCTGAAAGAAGCCTTGAGACTCAGAAGATTAGTGGTGGAGAAAGAGCAGCAGGTGCCAGGAAAAATGAAAAAGAAAAAAGAAGAAAGAAACAATAGCATCCATGAATTTTTGATGGAAGTACTTTGTGTTCAGCAACTAATGCAGCAAGTACTGCCCAGCTGGCATGGACAGGAAGAAAGTCACAAATAACTCCCTTGACAAATTAAACTCAATTTTCTCTAGATATCTTTCCCCATTTACAGCCTCAGAAATTGTTCCCATGTGCGAGTAACATTTGTTTTTTAACAGTGTGGATTTGATCAGCATGTCTGCTCTTGAAGGATTGTTATTAGGGTTGGCTTTCCCATCCCAGCGAACCTGCAATTTCACAAATAACACCTATTGCAGCTTCATCTTCAGAGAGAAAAGAGAGAGAAAAAGCTGGAAAAGAGCAAGGGAGTAATTTCTATCAAACAAATTTGGGGCCAAATTTGTAGCTACTGAAGAACAGAGAAGCAGCCAAGGAATGGCACAATTCCCAGCTGTTTCTGTGTCTTTTTCCTCTACTCAGGCAGCAGGTGCTATGATTTATCCAAACTGTAGACAATGACTCCAAAGTGGGGCTCAAGTGTTGGTCAGGAGTGCTTGAATTTGTCAGAAGAGATAATTCTTCATCCTTGGCTCATTTTGAGTTATTTAGCTATTTCTTCAGATAGAAAATTGAACTGCATTGTATATAATGAAGCATGTATTAATGCAAAGCTCTGTCTAGATGGTCATGAGGTGGAAAAAATGAATGTCTAACAAATGAATTCTCCCCAGCTTCATCTAACTGGAGGGGGGATCTGCTCAGAAAGGCCTTGGAGTGAAAGATTTTTCCTTTCTTTTGTTCACAATGCTGTCAGAGGATCAGCAGCATCCAGCTGCCACAGACACAGGAGGAGCATCTCTGAACCCAATCTTGTCTGTACAAGCCAAGCTGGGATGAAACAGTACAGGCACTCTCTGCAGTGTTACATTTGCTCTTCACACCTGTTTTTACAGTAGTTTTTGATGAAATTGACTTTACACCCTCAGGTAGTAGGATTAGCTAATGCATAGTTGGGGTGGTTTTCTTTCTTTCCTTCCTCTTTATTGCCTCTGGGGTCTTACATACAGTATAAACTCCATTTCTCAGTCATAATTTGAGCCCGTGTGTTGTTGTAACACTTACCAGATGACTAAAGCTCATTAGAGTTGTAATATATGTTTATAATCACCTTAACTGGGTAAGAGGGATCTCAATATATCAATATATGTAATATATCCAGGCCCATTCCCTTGATATTTCTCTCAGCCTGATGGGCATATCCTGACCTCTTAGATAAATTCTTCTGAATCCCACTAAGTTTATAGAGAACAAGGTATTTCCATAGGAAGGTGTAAAACTAGGACCAGAAGAGACTTTTGGATTTCACAGGGATTCCACTTCCCTGGAATAACAAGCAGGCATATTGTTTAAATTCTTTCATAAACTTCTCAACATTTTTCATCTTGAAAGTAGCTTGGCCTTTCTGGGGAACCCAAAAGGGATTTGAAAGGGCAAAATATATCCAGAGCATTTGATGATGGTGACTGCACAGCCTTAGAATAGAAAGCTACATGCTGTATGATGATTGGCTGTGCTCCTGCCTTGAATGCAGCTGGAAATCTTATAATTGGAAATTATAAAATAAGGACTCTACAGGGAAAACCCCCAACTTTTCAAAGGCATCATATCACTCCTTCCCTCTCCCAATGAATAGGGTTTTTCTTCCCAATGAAAGGTAACTTTTGATCTCTAGGAAAGGATCTCCAAAGTAGGATTTCTTTTTCTTTTCCATCCCCCACAAAGTTAAAATGTTATTTGTCAAAGAACAATGAGTCCCAGATGTTGCTCCATCTTTTATTCTGTTTTTGCTTGAAAGAAAGAGAGTGGGAAATGTTTACAAACTGTAATTCTGATTTTAAATATCTTGGAAGCCTGGGCTTTGCCTATGAGGGTGGGATGGATGGGGAAGTTGTATGTGGTATATAAGAGTTTAAGAACACACAATCATCACTTAACAATCAGCATCCCCCTCCCATGCAGTCAGTCTAGCCATGGTTTTGTACGGAGACGAATTTGTGCTGCAGTCAGGCATGAACATTAAAAGAGGTCCCTCAGCTTGTTCTGTGAATGGGAGAGGTTTAGGTGGGTTAAAGGGATGCTTTCAGCTATTCCCTCTCCACTCTGTGCCTGCAGGAAGCAGCATATGGAAGATGTCTGCTGCGTCAGTGTTCAGCTGTTAGTGCACTTAGGAATTTTTGGTACCTTTTGCCTTTTTAGTTCCCCAGATGACTATAGTGCCTAACTCTTTAATTTCTATAAGGAATCAAATCCCAGGAATCCTAAAGAGGGGATGACAGGGAAAAGGGACTCGGTCCTTTCATTTGCTGCCATACAATTTTGAGAGAGTAGCCAGAGAAAACTAAATTGTGGCTTACCTGAGGGGAGCCCTTGAACTACTCTGCATGAGAATTTCCTGCTATAGTCAAAAATTATCCTAAATGTTAGAATAGTAAAAAAAAAAAAAAAAAAAGCAAAAAAAAAAAAGCAGGTGTTTATGAGAATAATTGGTTACATTCTGGTCACATCTGCTCCCTTGGCAGACCTCATGAGATACCCTCTGGCTGGGAAACTTTGCAATTCAGATCTCCTTTGGACAATGTGTAGTCGTAGCAGTGAGAAATCTAACTCTGAAGAAGTTGAGGCTATTAAAGATACTACTGTGATTGAAAGTATTTACAAGCAAGCTTTTGATATGGTGGTTCACAACACAATGGGTTATAAATGTCTCTCTCTTTTTCCTCTGTCCTCTTCTACCCACGAGCTGGCATCTGCTGCCAAGTCCCAGACAGTATAATCCCATCAGTATATTTTAGACTTTCTTTCTTTGTGAAAGGGAGTTTGCTTTTTTGTTGTTAGTATTTTTTTTCCAAGTGGAAAGACAACAAGCACTGGAACCTCTTCTGATAATAAGATCTTGGGAGCCAGTCCATCTGTTTCTGTTAATATGCTACCCCAAAAATGGTCAATTTTAACAACACTAACTGCCAGCAAGGTCCAGAAGTCCTTTTCAGTAATTACATACTTTTGGTCTTTAGAAAACACATTTGATAGCCTGCTGACCCTAGAGAAATACCATTTTATAGAGGGGATCTTTACTAGCAGTAATTGGCCAGCTGGAAATTTCCCTTAGGCAAGTTTAAAACACATCTTCTTTATCTACAATGGAAAAGAAGTTTATCCTATTATCCTCCCAGACATAAAGATGTACTTTAGCCTCACAGATAACTTTAAAAACATTCCCATTATCGAGAGCTCTGCTTATGGATGGGAGGGCTCAATATGTTTAATAATTATCACACAGGGTGCATTTGCAGAAAAATGAGAATTTTGTGGCTTGGCAGTTCATGTATTTCTCAGCCAGATCTGCCATTTGCTGTCACATCTCTAGACTCTTTGCAGCATTTTAGTAAATAATTAAAATACCAGGTCTGACTCTCCACTCCATTACCAGCTTTTATAGCAATGGAACTTCTTTGAGCATCTCACTTATGGATATTATCTGTCAGCTCCTGGAGGAAGATGTAAAGCACAGAAAGGCCCTGACTGGCAAATCAAACACTGTTAAAGAAAGTTTCAGATAGGAATAATAATTTGAAGAGAAATACAGAGAAGAAGAAGGAAAAAATAATTTCCTCATCAGCTACAAGTCATCTCAAGGATAAATGATAATATCAGAAGAGAAACCAAGTTACTTGAATTTCAGCATAAGATTTTAATGAAAAGTGTATTCTTTCCCCTGGTATTATCACAATTAGTTTCTAGGAGGGTAATTGGAATCAAGCATGATTGATTTCATGCAGGAAAGCAAGCAGCAGGGATACATGAACTTCTGAGCCACAAAGCTCTTTTTTTTTTCTTTCTATTGTCATCAAGAATAGTAATTAAAAGGAGGCACACCTCACCTGCCTTCAAGATATGATATTTCAGCAGAAGTGTCGCTAAAATTAATGTTGTACAAGTTTTCTACCAAGTCTCAGCCTTTATTTAACTTTTGATGTCTCTCTTTTGTGCTGGCAACCAAATGCACATTCCCTCCATTAACAGTAAGACCATTCATAAGAGAGATTGTCCACTGCCTGTGCTGAGGGGTGTGGGGAAGTCTGCTAGGACAGGGAGCATCCCTGCTGAGCTGCAGGTTCACTCATGGTGCTCATCCAAACACAGGTTTGGGGTCTGCCCTGATGCAGGGCTGGGATGGAGACACAGGTTTAACACGGAGAACCTGCCCCATAGGCTTTTCTCATGTCCCTTGGCAGACATAACACAATATTTTAGTCAGGAAGCCATTGACCACTTAAACACCCATGGGATGAAGGCTGCTCTTCCACTTTTTCAAGAAGGAGTTTTCATCAGCCACCATAATTCCAGCATTTTCACCCAAACACCTGCAAGAAACCCAACCTGATGTGTGCTTAGCTGCTGTGTGTTCAGAGCTGTTCTCTAGGCAGCTGAAACAAGGGTGGATCTGTAGAGTGAAATGTTGCTGAGGAGGTATGTAGAATTTGCAGGAATTTCAGGGAGCTTTACTTTGGATCAATTTAATGTTATCCCATAAGCTGAAAGCCTATTAGGAGCTGTAGTGGCTTGGTTTCATGCTAAAGGAATTGAATTCACATGTTCCAAGGCAATGCTGTGATGTAAATTAAAACTCTGGAAATGGGGTTGATCAAGCAATTAACTCTGTTTTAACAAGATGTTTTACTGCAGATGCAGTCTTAGATACTGCCTTCTACCAGCAGACTTCTAATTTGGACACCTAGTCCTCTCTTCTCCTGTCCTAAAATATTCTACGTTGAAAATTCTGACCTTCCAGTTATATAGATCTTGGCAATAAAGGGTGTCCTATCATGCTTTTATCATGGTCTTGCATTTGCCACATGGAAAGAAAAAATCCTCCCCTATTTAATGTTAATAGCAACTGTTGTTAGTGCAATGGCAATTGCTATGTGAATTACTACTAAAGAAGGAATATTCATTATTGTAATTGTTTAGAAAACTGCAACTTTTGTTAAATAAGTATGAAGGCAAGTTTGGAGAGTTTCATCTTGCTATTTTTTTATCTAAATAAGTGTAATTTTAAAATCCAAGAGACCAAAACCCCTATTATTAACTTCCAGAAACATAAATTGTTTTGTCAAGTTATTAGTGGAACTGACAATTTGACAGGTTTTTGTAAACGCTGACATGATGTATCCATACTTAAGTGGTTTTGCTCTGCAGGAAGTCGATTAATTCAGACTCCTTATTGCCCCACAAACTGTCATCTTAGGGAGATGGTTTATTAAATTTACCTGAACGTGAAATTAAAATGTGAGTAATGTCTTCTTATTTGATATGTATAATTTGTGATAATAGTGAGAGGTGTGTGTTTTGAACATTATGTACAATGAGAATTTGGCTGCAATTAAGGTAAATAGAGGAAGAGGAAGCAGTGGGTATGGAAGGCATTTCATGACAAATTAGCCCTTGTAGTCTCAGAAATGGTGAATAACCTGGGAGGATCTGAGATTTCTCTGGCTGTTGAGATTGAACTGTCCTTAGGGGAAGTAAGGAGGAGATTGTCCTTCAAGAGCAGTTTCTGAAGACATTGACTTTCTGCCATTTCTTCAGTGAAATCTCTTCCCATTTACAGTACTGACTTATGCTTTTATTGTCCTAAACATGTACTAGAAGAAAATTTTGATTAGAGCCCACCAGATCCTTCTAATATTATGGAGGTATTAGCAGTACTAGCCTGGTAATGTCCAGAAGCAGGGCCAATGACAGGGTAGTAAAATTCAGCTCTTCTGAACTAAAACTGATGATGCAGATTCATATCAGAATGAATCCTTGTACCAGTGCTTAAACACTTTAAGCACTGATGTCCCTTTCTTCTTGTATATAATGAAGCATGTCATTATGTCCCTTTCTTCTCCTTGATGGCTCAGAAGAGATTGTAAGTTACTACTCTGTTGTGTGGAAGACATTTAAAATCTTCTAGACAGAGCTTTAAGGAAAAGGATTTAAATTTTGATATAAATGATAGAAATGAATTAATGATTTGGAAAACTTCTTAAAAGAGTTAATGCAAAAAACTTCCTGTAATGCAGTGTTCTGGCTAAAAATTAACGTGCAGAAATCCAAGACAATTTAAAATTATAGTTCCCATAGCTACTGTAACTCATCTAGAACCTGGTTAGGCAGTCCTTGATAAAAGTGCATCTGCCTGTGTCTAATTTGGAGTTTTGGAGATGGACATGTTAACTCCTTAGTGGGAAAAAGGCAGATAAGAACTTGGGATTTTAGTTGTCCTCATACTCCTTCAGTAAGCATGACATGACTCAGCTAAATTTTACTTTAAAGGTTAAACTCTGTCATCACCTGGACACATTATTGCAGGAAGAAAAGGCTTCTCAATTCAAATGAAGGAATCAAATTGCCTGCAGGGGTCTTGTGGGGGGACAGCCCAGAGATGCCATGGGGATTTTCATGCTGCAAGTGGATGCATATTGTGAAGGAATTCTTGTCTGTCTGCTGCAAACCATAAACATCCTTTCTCTTGGGCAAGGTGATAACACAAGAATGAATAAACACCAGTTAACATTTCCCTGCCTATGATCAGAGAGCCATCAATCAAAACCTAACCAGCTGCACCAAAAAAAAAAAAATTAACTGTTAGATGTGTGTTTTAAGCAAAAGCATCTTCTGTGCCTTTGGAGACAAAATAAATCTTAGTGTCCTGATGATAGTCTCTGAAAGTTGGTGGTCTAGATAGATCAGGGAAAATGGAATCTTCTATATTTGACAGCATAATTATTATGCTCTGTCAGATTTATACAGCTCTTTCATAAGGAACACTTAATACTTCATACGGATATTACTTTTCCCATCAAATATCACTTTAGAAAAAGTTAATAATTTAGGACCCTTTATATTAAAAAATGGCTAATTCAACAGATGCATATGATATCATAATCAGACATTGCATGAAGCCTCTAAAACTTTTCCCTTTTGCCTTGAAGCAAATCTGGTGTTTATACCAGACTCTCTCAAGCTTGCTGATCCTGAATTTCAAGAATTTGAAGCTAACATACAGAGGATGGATGGTTTCTTCCTTCAGTATCATTTTGTCCTGAGATGGCCAGCTTACTCTCTTTACACTTTCTTTGCTCTGACGTATCCCTGCCCTCATTAGAAAAAATCCCAAACTATTATTCTCTTTAAGCCTTGATTTTCAGGTTTATTCAAATTTCATTGGCACAAAAAAATCTCCTGTAATATGTACTATCAATATTACTTGGAATATTACTTTGAATATTACTACCCAATTTTACTATACTCTAATATAGTTCTTAAAAGCAGTGTTGGCACCATGTGAACATAAGAACATTTTTTAACTAGTTCAAGCAGTGAGTGTTTACCTGTTTTGGAAAACAAATAATTCAGGATATCTAATAGAAGATTTGTGGGAGGGGAAAAAATTAAAATCCATTAAGGTATAATTAATTCAATTTTTTAAAAATTCATAAATGCATGCTGAATAGAAGCCTGGATGGGACTCCACTGTTAGAAGCAAATATAAATTGAGATGCTTTTTTTTTAAACTCAGCATACATAAACACACATGTAATTACTTAATATTTATATAGATGTAAAAAGTATGTAAATGAGCTTCTTCTCTCCTAATTTGTCACTCTGAAGAAAACAAAGTGCTGTGAAGCCCTGTTGTTGGTAGAACCGGATTTGGAAGGAATAAATATCCAATGAGAAGTGTTTTAGGACATCACTTAGGCTCAAATCTCAGTCTGGGAAGTCAGAGGGAAATCTGGATAAGATTGAGTAAATAGAAGATTGTTTTTGAAGTGCCTTCCATGGGAGCTTAAATATTTCATCCTTGACATTACAAATGTTCTTGCTCCATCGGGGACACCATTGCCAAGTATCCTCATTGATTCTCAAGTAAGAGAGCTGTAGCATCACTTCATTTTTCACTAATCTGTGGAAGAGTACAGCACATTAAGTGGAATTAAGGGATGCATGTCTCATCTCCCCACAGCAGCTCCTGAGACACCCATCAGTCTGTGCCTCCTGCTCTGCACAGCCCATGACAGATGATGCAATCCAGAGGCTGTGCTGTTGTCTAGCTCAAGCTGAATGTCACCAAGAGCCAAATGGACACATCTGATCAGCCTGGGATGAGGGTTGTTGTTAATTGTTGTTGCTTTTGAAAAGCTAATTTGCTTTGTATCTCAGGAGGAGGTGAAGTAAATCACACACCACACAAAAGGTGGGTAGGTAAAGCAGTGGAAAGTAGGAGATTTTGGTAGACAAGACTTGCTCCAAGAGACTTTTGAAAGTGTTTCTCTCCATTTACCAGGCTGGGAGCTTAGGCACTTACTTTCACAGCATTACCTTGCTCAGTACTTAAATTATGAATGACTTGAATTTTGCTGTGCTTTTTTAGGATCTATGAGTTGTATCAATAATGGAGTACAATACCTGAAATTTGTAGGGTTATGAATCATCTCTCTGGAGATGGCTCACTTGATTTGATTCAGAACTAAGGAATAACTTAAAATAAGGATCATGACTGCCTGTGGTAAGTGAAGAGACTTTCCCACTTCTGTCCTGTTTGCTGCTAGGCCATAAACCAGCCTGGAAATTTGAATTATGGTAGAAGCTGATAGGCAAGCAGAGATCTACATTCTTGGGAAATCTGGTTCCAGGTGAAGGGAAACTCCAGGAAAGAGGCAGGTAGTCAGCTCATGGGGGCAGCATTTGCCATTACTGTGGGCACACTCTCAGCTCTAACCTCCCATCCCACCCCACAATCACCACTGCCAATTTATGCCCTTCCAGCCACGTGCTGGGTCTTTCAGCATATTTCACTACATTTTTCATTGCATTGCTTCACTCCAATCAGAGAAATGACAGTAGCTGTGTACAATCAGAAGCAGCTGCAAACATGAAGTTCAACCCCCAAGAGATAATTGCTCACTGGAGTTGCAGTTGAGGGAGATGGCACTGACCTTGGTCTGTGTCCCTTCAAAGATGTGGAGTCATCAGATCTATTGGTTCACTTCAGATACCAGCAGCAAAAAAAAAAAAGAGGCATTCTTCCAGAGCTATGAAACACATTTACTCAGAGACTAAGCAGCATATCAAGCCTTGAAATATGTGGTCTAGTGAGTTTCTTAAGGATATTTGGCCAGCACAGAAAACATTCAGTCATCCTAATCTTTAAGGATTGAGGAAAATGACTGTCAACATGTGGAGGAAAACTGCAGGGTGAATTGAGCCCATCCTTCCACCTCGTGCCTTAGCTGGACAGAAAACTGCTATTAAGAAGAGTCAGAGAGGCAACTGCTGATGCCAATAAGGGACCTTTGCCACTAAATCCATGCCTGGGATACATCTCTGCTAGGTGGTATTTTGCTTCACCAGGCCAAGGGTTAAATCCAAATCACTGATAATGAAAATATTTCTGTAAATATGCAGTGGTTATTGCTATGCTGACAACTTTTTTAATATCCTGCTATGATTAATTGACGTGCTTATCTCACACTTGCTATATTCTCATCTAAACATGTCAGGCCTTCACTTTATGTCTTTTTCTTGATCCTGTTATGCATCTGAGACAAATATTAAGAAAATTCGGTTATTCTGGAAATCAAAATCTTTCCCCTCTTCTTTTCCCCCTCTCTACCAAACCACAGCCACACATGTAAAGGTTCTGAATGTGGGTGAGGAGGACTGGAAACCTTTGTGTGTTACTCCATGGTTGAAGAGTCTGTGTATCTATCTTCTATATGGAAAAAGCATATGTTGTGCCAAAAAAAGAGAGCTCCTTGAGAGCATGGCTGAATCATCAGTGAGTTTCAGGAGAGGAACAGCAGTTCCCACAGCCAGCAGTACCACGTGTGTCACAGAGACAACATGCCATGGGAGTGCTTCTGTGGCCCACCCTGACTGCCTGGGATTGCACTTCCCAGCAGGAAGAAAGGACAAAAGAAGTTACAGACAACAGTAAAAATGGAAAATTCGGGTTACAGGATTGACATTTTTGGAAATGGAGGGTGTAATGTACCTTTTTGCTATCAAGAAAGCGGCTTTTTATTGGATGGAAATTCACTAGAATTCAGCTACACCAGTTCAAATAAAAAAGAAATATTTATAACTTCTAGGAGAGGAAGAATAAGTGAGCTTTGAGATATCTCAGTAAAATATTTTTTCTCCATCTTGATTGGTATACCATTTCGAATTTACGCTACAACTTTTTTATATTTTCATATTTTTATTATGATTTTCTTTATTGGGAGTATAAAAGGAGACTCATAAGGGTTTGGATGTCTTTGAAAATAGGATTCATACTATTAGAGAAGGGGAGCTGGTATTTTTGTTTGTCTTTTTCTAGCTTCTGAACATACAGAATACACTGTTGTATTTCAATACATTGCAGTGTTATCTTGATATAAGACAGGCTGTGGTTGTGTTGACCTGCTTACACATTGCCTTCAAGCAATGGAGCAAACTCAGTGTGTTATACTTTTGTCAGGAAAAAAAAAAAATCATAGTTGCATTTAGAATAATACCATGCTCTTTTCTAATAGACATGCTCTTTTCTGCTGTGTATTGGATCTGTATCCAAAAGCCTTCACTGTTTTTTGAATGTGGAGTACCATGTTGCACAGATAGTCCCAATTAAATGCATGGATCAGATAGTTTTCCCTTGAGATGTGGTTCTGGCTCCTGCCATGGGATTGTTTGTTAAGGCTTCTGTGGCACTGTCCATTGAGTGGGTTTGTGCATTTAAGGGTTGTTTCCTTTAGGCTAAAGCAAATGTTTCAACAAAAGATGCCAGAGTGGTGGTGCAGTCTGAGCTGGAGCTGGTTTTCCAGTTACCAATTTTCAAGTTACCAATTTGCTGCATCTGTTGATGCAGAGACATCTGTTGATGCTGCATCTGTGAGCAGAGACACAGTAACAGCCCCCAAGGATGCTCTCAGCACAGCCCAACTCAGCAAGTCAGTTCAAGCTCAGCTGCAGCAGACCTGTTTCCTCTCATAGCCAGGGTGAACCAGAACTCAGCATCCCAATTACTGGGTGCCAGTGGGAGGTGGGAACTCAAAGTGCAATAGGTCACTTACAAAAGTGTGAATAGGTTCTGTGGCTCCTTGAATCAGCTCTCTGAGAGCTGATGCCATGGCATAAAGGAAAGCAGTGTCAGTCTGATACTGGCTTAACCTTTTCCTGGCTGGAGAACCACGGGGTGGTATGAAAACATCAAGCAAATAACCATGCATAGCTATTGATTTCCTCTTTTTGATGTTCACTTTTCTTTCCCCCCTCTGTTCGATAGCTTCTTTGAATCTTCTTGGGGGCAGTATGACTTCATGGAGAAAGGGAACATGCCAAAACAAAAGAAAACATGAAATGCTGCAGAGATCAGTGCAGACCTCCCTGGGGTTTTATTGACTGAGTAAATGACTTGAATGTCAGCAGCTAAAAGGTAAATTCTCAAGTCACAGATGATGAAAAAAAGAAAATAACAAACAAAAACCCTACCTCACATAGGAATGAATAATTGAAATCTTGCAACAGGCATATGAAAAACTGAATTCTAGATTAACTCCAATGGTTGCAGTTTGGAAAGCAGCTTAATATAGATAACAGCAGAATAAGAAGATGCAGCAATATGAAGGGAAAAACCAGGTACATTTCAGAAGAAAGGATGTTGAAAGCTGCATACTGAAAAGGGGAAGACTTGGGAGTTTAACTTAAGGGAAAAAGTAAAGTAAAAAAATAAAAATGCACCATGTATTCAGGTGCATTTCAGGATACCATAAGTATTCTAAGCAATCTTGTAAGAGAAATGTTGTATAAATCAAAGAAGGTAGTGTTATTGCTAGAAGGCTTGGGGAACGAGGGCCATGCTCACAGCAGTGTTCAGGTTTGAGGAATAAAATTGAGAAAACATCTAATCACTGTTGAAGGGAAAGCAGTGCTGAGCAATCACAGATTAGTCCTGATTTCCAAGATTCAACTACACTAAAAAGAGTAAGAAAAGTCAGACTTATTTCTCCCTGATAAAGATAAGAGCTCCATGGGGACCTACACATTTCTGATAGAATCACCAAAGAAGCCTGAGAAAATGTGATCCAATTATATTATTTAAATAACCAGCAAGTGGGAATGTTTGGCTGGATGTGTGTCGAAAGGGAATTTCAAGTGAAGCCTTGGATTTCAGAATTAAATTGGCAAAATCAGAATATTACTTTTTGATGGGGAGGGTCAGAGAGAGAAAGAGAACTATGGAGCTGAAGAGTCAGAATGAATGAGTCTTCCTCAATCTAACAAAATTGTCCTTGTTGATCATAACATTAAACAACAGTGACCAGATGGTGACTCACAGGAAGTGTGAGTGTGGTTCATTGCACCTCTCCATTCACATCTTACTTTGCAATGTACTTTTTTTCCTTGGTGTGCCCAAATTCACCATCTACCTAAATGCTTCCTAAGAATCACAGTGTTCTTTATGGTGGAAACGTAGAGAAATCAATGTTTTATTTTGCACATAACTTCAAAGATGTGTGCAAAAACCATAATTGCTCTCTTTTGTTATTCCCTTTTGTTTTCCTCCTTTGTGTGTGTATGAGAACAACTGCAGCTTGGTACAGGTGCAGAGGGAAAAGAGGATGGAAATGTACTCTGGAAGAAGCTGTGAGGGCATGAAGGACCTGGTGAGAAGTGCCTGGTATCATCTGTTGTTGTTGTTCCAAGCAGCCATAGCATAAGTGACATGTGTTTCTTTTAAAAAAGTTTCTCCTATCCCATCTGTTGGCCATATGGGTGAAAAACGTGGTTTTCAGCATGCCCACACCTACTCACTGGCCAACAATCTGTCCTGGCCTAAACATGGCTGCTGACTGTGCCATGGCAAATTGTTCTTCTTAGAAACAACCGAGGGAATCTCTGCCTGTGAGATGGGCTTCAGGAAAAATTTGAGAAAAATGAACATATGCAGCAATCTATTTTGAGCCAGTGGGATTCTTTAGCTTGCCTCGCTGCTCTTTCAAGGGATAGAGAGAGAAATTTTTCTGGATTTTCAGTCAACTGGATTAATTGAGATAGTTTTTTGAAAAGGGCCTGTGCAGAGAGTTGGTGTAAAGCCGGTTGGCCCCATTCCTGATTAGAAGAAAAATGGTTCATATCTTTCAGTCCATCTCAGATTTTATGCTGGATATGCGTTGATTTGTTGCACTGGAAAGGCTGCCCCAGTGGGAATTTGCCTTGCATTTTTATGCCTTTAATACACACTGGAGAGCAGTACTGGAGAGAGTGTTCCCAGAGCAGTATTCTTCTTGGTGGAGCCAGAGCGTGTGAAGAACACACTTGAGCACTGCCACAAGTCCCCACATTCCCGATGGATCCATGCTCTCCATCAGGCAGTTCTCTCCATATGCATGAGGTACATCTGGGAAAAGCAGCTGGCAAGAAATGTCCCTGCAATGAGCACAATGCAGACCTAGCTCCACAAGTATAATGGATTTTGTCAAATTAAACACTCCTCCTTCCCTCTTTCTGCTCCACCAGGTCATGGCATTTCTGCTGAGGCTGGGGCTTTCTGGAAGGGGGTGCAGCCATTTACATGGCACAGAGACAACCAAAAAACCCCTAATTGTGTGCCTAGCCAATGAATCTGGAGACCTGATCCAAAGACGATTAATATACTGGAAAAAAGCATTTAAAAATTCTACTGATATGGTGGGGTTTTTTCTCTTGAGGTTTGAACCTTGACCTAATTTAGCAACTAATTTTGATACTCCTAAGTATCAAATAGTGCTTTTCACAGTTAATATTCTTTATGTGTTCCTTTCAGTCTGGAGAAAGTATATTCCCATTTGCAGGGTAAAGGTTTGTGTTAATCTAATAGTGACTTTTTGTAATTGTTATCTGTGGATGTAATGTCTTTAGATAAGTTGTTCTCCCAGTATGAAAATGTTATTGTGGTTTTCAAAAACATTACAATTTCAAATTTGTGGCTCAATAAATTATTTCAGTCTTTACATGCTGCAAGTCACTGGGCAAGAGATCTCTAATGTCTTGTGCATTCAAAAGCAAAGAGAACTGAGAACAGAGTCTAAAATCTACAACTTGATTAGGTTTGGAACATGAACAGCACAGCTTAAGGGCCCAGCAAACCTTGACCATAACTCTCTGAAGCTTATCTTGCTTCAAAAGCTGTAGCAATCAGGAAAGACTTGCACAATGAAAAGCAGTTAACAAGGGAGAAGCTTCTTCAGCTGATGCCCAATTTGAGAGTCTGAATCTACTAATCCTCTGCCTGACCACCTTCAGCTGTTTCACGCTGTATTTCAGAGGGTGGTTCCTGGCTGCATCCATCAGGTGTGCTCCTGCTTTTTTTCAGGAGAAGGAGAGTATCTGTCAGCCTTTGCAGAATGTTATGCTGTGAAGCTGTACATTTCCATATGCAGGATTGTGAAGCCTCTGGATAGTAAGTAGTCTGAATCACTCATTATTCTCTTAATCATAGATGCAAAGTACAGGCGCCTGAATTCAGCAAAAGATGCAATTGTGTGTGCTCTAAATACAGCTCTAAGTGGCTAGAAATTGTCAGTATTCCCTATCAAAGAAGTATGGAATAATATATGAAATGAAATAACACTTCGGTGTTTCTACTTATTTCTGGTCTTCAAGTGATAATTTTTTTTCCAGGGTTACATGAAAATTATTGTGTGGTTAGGAATATATTATTTCTGTTGGAAGCAATAATTGCAGTTGGAAGCAAATTATCTCTCTCTACAGAGCCTGTACAAATGAAGTTGTTTTCCTCTCTGTTTTAAGGTGTGCAGAAGTCTGTTTTCCCAGAACAAAGGGAATGCTGGTTCTCTGCATTATTCCAAATAAATCCGGAGTCCCTGTTTTCTACCAGTCATCTTCCAGCACTATAGAGGTGTTATGATTCAGTTATTAAAATTATTAGGAATGCCTCTGCCCAATTCAAGGTGCAAATAAGACCATATGCCAAAGTTAATAGTATGGATTTTGTATAATAGTAAATATGAGATGGAGAAAGAAATAGAAAAAGAGGCGGATGGCGAGAAAGAGAGTGACAGAGACATTAAATAGAAAATATCACCACTCTGTGAATCCCAGTGGTGTCCCGTTGATCCTCTCCATCTGGTCTTGGTGGTGAGGGTCCCCAAAAGCACAGAGTCAAAGGGTTAATATACATTTGGGCCAGATGGGAACACACAGGTACCTGTCCTGGTGGGGGACAAGTTTGGCACCATCTCTTGCAGCAGACTCTGCATCTGTTGCATCCCTTTGCATCACGTGCAGTGCTCTGCTGTGAGCCTCAGCAATGGGTCTGGGAGCACTTTGGGCTCTTTGATGGATTATGGCACCTCCTCAGCTGCCCCTGGTGGGAATGTCCTGTGGTGTGGCCTTCCCAGGGTGGGGGGTGACAGCTGAGCCAGTTTGTGTGAGGGAGGATGGGTGCTCACTCCTCTGACCAGAGGTTATGCCATAAAACCAAAATTCTCCTCCTCCATTCTTGGCTGGTGAGGGGAAGTCTGTGCAAACCTGACCCCAGCAGAAAAACCTTTGGGCTATGGCCTCCCTGACCTCAAACCCAGTCAGGGATGATTTTCAGCACAGCTGCTGAGTCTGGATTTCATTTGGATGCATTCTTCTCCCTGAGCCTTATTTGCTTTTTTCTAGACCTGAGGTTTGAACAATAGCGTCACCTTTGCCTTCTCTCGAGTTCCCTTAGGCAGCTGAACTCACAGTCCAAGGTTCCACTCTGGCTATTCAGGGTGGGGTGGCTTTTGGTGTCACAACTTCTTTATACAGTTTTGCCATAATGAGCAAAAATCCTTCATAAAAACGTTTAAGCCAGGAATGGTAACATTGACAAGAGGTAGGCTGGTGCTTTGGATGTGCCTGATCCTTCCTTTCAGACAACAAGATATCTTGAAAATCCTAACTATCTAAAGTGGCTGAAAGAGGAGTGTTCTCAGGTAGCAGAGGTAATATTCCCCTGCTAATGACTTTTGGGAGCTGTATCTTGGGAGTGTTGCATTGACCTTTTGTTATCTCCCCATAGAAGAGCAAATAAATTGCCCTTAAAGGTAAGCTTAGGAGGAAGCAAGGGAAGGGGTGAAATGGGCAGCACCACATCCTGTGTTCCTTCTTGGTCTGGATTTTTATATTCAAAATCAGCAGGATACATTTTCTAAGAGAAAAAGCTATCAATGTCAGAATCCTAATGACCAGGAGGTCATAGCAAAAACTGGAATACAGATTTCAGTTTTGAAAAGGGATGAAACCAAAGGAAGGTTTGAAACAGATTAAACCTGTCAGGAAGCACAGGAGTTATTGCCAAAGGTCTCTTTCTTGTTTTTTTCCCCCCTGCCTCTGGTTACCTTGCAGACTGGGGCACCCTTCACAACATGGGAAACGTTTTTCCAGGTTGTTAACTAACATTATGAACATATTTCCTTCTGGTGGAATGTGAGATTTTATTGCTGTTACTCCCTGATGCACAAACAAGACTGTGAAGGAAAAAGAAATCCCATCATAATAAAACAGATTTATTAAATTGGGGCTATTTGCTTACAGACTGAAGCTGAAATTAGAAAAGGCCTCATTCCCTTGGATAACCTAGTTCTGGGACATGACTTTTTAATAAAACACTTACACAGTCCCCTCTTGCAGTAGAGTTAGTAAAAATTAAAAACAAACAAACAAAAAAAAATCACCCAAAACAAAAAAACAAACAAGAAAAAAAAGCCAACCAAAGAAACTGTTCAGTGTGACAGGAACCATGCCTTGCACCCTAGCTAATCATACTGAGAGAAGGGCTGTCATGGTAGAATAATCACTGATTCATGATCATCTTTGCTTACCTGTTCTTGTTGGTTCTTTGCAGTCCTGTTTCCTTGGGTGCTCTAATGTGTTTGTGATGTTCTGTGTGGTCATACTGAGATATATCCACTTAGGAAATATGTAGTCCTCAATTAAGAAAATACTAAAAGTCTGTAAGTTCTGTTCAAACACCTGGAAACCAGAGTTTTGGTATTGTTACCCCTGCCAGTAATGGCTGTTAAATAATAGGAAGACTACTAAATACTGTGAGACCTCCTCAGTTCTCTCCTTAGTCCTGCTACTTCTGCATGATCCTCAGCAAAGGTGTCTGCATTTAAAAAGGTTTTGCAAAGCACTTTTCTTGCTTTATTTAGCTCTTACCTTATTTCATGCAATTTTTTTTTCCTGGTGGTTACTTACCAAATTAGATATTAGATATTATATAAAATAAATACAATTTATTTTGATTTAGAAAGCTTTTGCACAATGAAAGCTTGATCCTTGTGTTGTGGGTGCTTCCCCATGGCAGAAATGCCCTATGAATGTGTTTGGAGAATGATTTGGGATTTGTGAGTCCACTTTCATTCTTTATAACTGAACGAGGTGGCATTTAAAATGGGCTGCACAGGTGACAGCTGATGTGGCCTTGGTCCAAAGGAAATTTGTGTCCTTCTTATGCCTTTCTGCCCCTAAAATTCCATCAAAGCTGGAGGCAACTGTTGTAATATACTTTGGAGGCTTTTCAAATCTCTACCCAAACCACCTAATGGAAACACAGGTTACTGTATGCTCTTGTCTTCCCAAATCCAGATGCTTTCTGCTTGGGTTGCATGTGATTAACTATTTGGGTTATTTCTTGAGTGAATGAGATGTTGCAGGGCCCTATAGGATGGCAAAGGTGTCACCCAGGGGTGTTAAAGTGGCGTCTGCAGAGTAAGAGGCTGAGGCTCAAAGCTGTTGTCCTGTTTGGGGAATGTCAGGAATAAAGAGTGCTTTGATTTAGGAGGGGATAATGGCCACAGAATTTGGAAAGGTTTGTGGTGCAGGTCAATAATGAGAGTCAGCCCAAATTTGTCCTCTGTGAGTGTGAAGAATGCCCTCTGTAGTGACACAGAATTGCCATTCAGAGAGGCACAAACTTACCTGTAGTTTCCCTTTGCCCTCCTGCTCCTCAAGAGCTGCATCCTCATCCTCCAATCTTAGTTGCATTTCATTTCTTCAGCTAGCTAAATGCTTTGGGTAACATATGTCTGAGTCAATGAAGGCTAACAGGATCAGATCCTCAGCTGGTGTCAAGAAGCATTGCTCCATTATCATTGAAGAAATGGCACCAATTTAGGTTTATTCTATTGTATTGCTCCTGAGGATTAGTATCAGTAATGGGTCTGTGCTCATTAAATGGTGTCTTCCTGACTCTGCTTTTCTCTGCTCCTGTGGAAATACATTTGTTTAAAAGTTCAGCTCCTGTAAAATAGAATGTGCAAGGCAGCTCTTTGAATGGAAAATGATCTGGTTTGTTATAGGAATGTATATGTAAATCACTGTTGGGGAACACTATGTTAAAACTTATTGTTACCAAATCCTCCACAGTCTGAATGGGAAACTTTGTTAACTGAGAAACTATTTTCCCTTGGCATTTTGGAAGAGGGTCCTAAAGACGTCAAGAGGAGGGAAGTGGGTGTTGATGAATTTTATAACAATGAGTCATTTTAGCTCTGGGATAATTTTTGATAGGCATGGATGGTTCTCTGCCATTCCAGGAGGAATTCAGACTTCATCTGAATCGGTTTTACCAGTGGCCAGGACAGACAGTTCCCTGCTTGGAGATCTCAGGCTCTGGGTCCCTGTGGTGGGAGGTGATGGCAGCCAGTGTGGTACAGACTGGATGTGGGAGGTGAGAGCTCAGCGAAGGAAAATGCAGGAAGAGCCAGGATGGTTTGCTGCTGCTGCTGCCATCTCACTCTGAGTAGCCAAGTGGCCTGGGTTTGGCTCAGCTCATACAGGAGTGTGTGTTTTCTCTTAAAGCCCCTTACAAAGAGTCCCCTCCTGTCCTGAATGGCTCAGTGTTGCCCAGGGCATGAGCCACTCAGGAAGAGGTGTCCTCTCCTAGGTCTCTCCTGGAGATCACATGGTATTTATCTATGTTGGTGCCATGGGGAAACATAAGTTTCTCTTAAGGGCTCTGTTAAAATTCAAGAATCCTTGATTTAAGAGAAGTTAGTGGGTTAACCACCAGCTCAGCCAATGCTGCTACATGATCAAAGTAGAATTTAAATAGCAGTTTGGTGTACCAAAACTAGGCCAAGATCAATGTATGGCATATATTAAACTCAGGGCAGAAATCACATTTTCTTTTCCTGCCCTTATCTTTGCACTTCTGACCACACTTTTTCCAGGCCTGGTAAAAGAAAGTTGTCTGCCCAGAAGATGAGAGCTCTCTCCAGGAGTAAATCTGAATTGTGCTGAGTGCCCTGCAGTGCTCTTGCACATATGTATCAACTCTGTGCCTCTCTTGTGCATAACAGGAAAACTCTGGAGTTTAAATTAGGTGAACTATTTTTGCTTTGCCATTTTAAATGTTTGATGGCATAGTGCTGCTTATTATATTTGTATCCTTTGCATTGTTGGGTTCCTGTGGCATTCAGATTTGTTTTTTAGTTTTCTAGGTTAATTTTTGGTTTGTGTTTTTCTCATGTGACTTCATCTCTCTTCCTGTGACGACATTTCAATTATTCACAATCACTGCTCTAACACAGGACATCTAATCAACCTGGATTCTTTTGACATTGTTTACACTATATATGCCTAAGTCTTTCTAGATGTTAATATGGAACAAGATCTGATATCACAGATTTTTCAGAGGCACAGAGCCTTCCTTGTTCCCATGATCTATTCTAAATTCAGATAATTTTAGGAAATTATATTTCACCTATTTTCACACTTAGTCACTGTGAACTCCTAAAATCTATTCTGGCTCACTTTCAAATTAAGAACTAAACACAATCATGATCTTCTAGGTGAAATCTCCTACTTGCCTTAAAGTGAAACCATGACAAACTTTGTCTTACTTTTAAGATGGGAACTGTGTCATAGTGCTCCTGACAGGTATTCACTCTCCACCTAAGAAAACAGACAGCAAGCTTCTTCATATATTCATGTGCTTTGCAATTCTAGTAGCACTTATCAGAAAACACTACACAGAAACCAGAAACAGGTGATGACAGCAGAAAAATCTCCCTGCTGACTTCAATACCTCCCCACCATCTGGAAAGGCACAGCAATAGCATGCCAATATTGAGTATGTGCTCCTGTGTGTTGTGCCATGGACACAGACATCAGGTCTCTTCCAAGGTGAGATTCTCTGCAGAAGTTCCCTAAATTTGAAGGAATTTTGCTCAGGTGAAAAAAGTCTGAGTACGGCACTGATGCAGGAATGTGCCAGCAGGCAGGATTTGTACTAAAAGGCTAACCCCAGAGCTGCTCCTCCTACCTGGATGGCCCTTTTTAATGACACTGACTGACTCCTGCTGGTTTACACAGCAGGCAGCACCCATTATATTTATTTCTCTCCACTTGCATATTGTTGTACATCTGAGAAATAACAGTGACTGGGTGGATGCACCTCAGGGGAAGGAAACATTGCCCCATCCTGCAGGAGCAGCTGAACGGTGATCCCAGACTTCATGACAGGTTAGGAAGGAGAGACTTCCCCCTTAAGCATCTGCAGAGGCAGGAGCACTGCTCAGCAGTGGGCACAGCTGGGCTTGGACACCCAGACAGAAGGGGCAATGTCCCAGGAAACAGGCAGGACTTCTATGAATTTATTGTGCCCCAAAGGGCCTCTGAGCTGACAGCAGCCAAAGTGACAACAGGCTTTGTCCTTGTCCTCCACTGAAATGCTCCAGGCTGTAAAACTTCCTACCACTCCTTTCTTATCAAATCACTGTAAGTTTTCCCTTCTTTATAAAATTATTTTATCTAGTAAACCTTGGCTTTTTGCTTTAAAGGCATGCACAAGAACTTGTGAAGGAAACAATGAGGCTGATGGATGGGATGTTCTGTGGCTCTGCTTGGTACTGAGGGGGATTTGGGTAGGGGCAGTGAGCAGGAAGGAGAACTCAACATTTCACTGGGGGCTGCAGCTCTGCGTGGGCAAACCTCGGGATGCTGCTGCAGTCACGCGGAACCACAAGAGTTATTCAAAAACTTTCTCACATGGATGACTCCTGGCTGCTTTTCTTAAAGTGTGACTCATAAAGCCCTTCTTGAGATAGGTACCAGTCATCATAAACATTGTCAAGAGGGAGCAGGGAAATATTGAGATCACTAGAAAGTGGAAAAGCTTGGCTGTGTAAATCATACAGTCCTGCCTGTTCTCAGATCCAGGTGATTTTTATACAGTTAGAGGCAGGGGACGTGGGGAGAGAGCACTAGGAAGATTTTGGCATGAATTTCCATCATCTGTCTCTAGTTTCCAGCAGTGTGTTGTCACAGATGTAACTTTATAACACCTTTATAAGATGACACAAGGGCAGGTCTCCTTTCCTCCCTCTGTTCCCTTAAATTTCAGCGACAGTTGCTGTACTTAAATCCTGCTCCCATTTTTATAACAGTGAAACCTCCTTCCTCCTTCTGGCTAATTGGTGCTCTAGCAGCAGGAGATCGTGTGCCAAGGCAGCAGAATTCCCTGCCTGCTCAGCATCTGCAGGCTGCTCACACATGTAATGTCAATATGAAGTTTAAACATTATGAAAGTGAGCCTAGATAGTAATTGGTTGAAATACATACAGTGATATCAAAGCTTTTAGAGTTTCATGGTTTTGCTGAAAGTTGTCATCCTCTTAGAAACAATCACAAGATTATATTAAAACAATAGATTATATATTAAAATTTCAGAATTGGTAATTGTTGATACATTTCTGAGACAAACACAATGTTCTGAGAGGATATTTTTCCAAATGAAGTATCCTGTATTCTCACTTTAAAAAATGCATGTATGTATTCACATTGTCCAGAAGTTTTGTTTTAGTGTAGGTTCAAGATGTATTTTTTGTCATCTTTTCTGGATGATGTGCTCTCAGAATCCTCTAGACATTTTGGACTAACTAGGCAGGCCATCAGAGCAGCCAAGGAGTCTCTCTGCATTCTTCAGGCAACTGCTTCTCCCTGAGCCCCAGACTGTGAGTTGGATCCATGAGAAATCAGAGAATCCAGGGATTTAATCTCAAACCATAGCTTACAGCTGATCTGTAACCCCTTAGCTACATCCCCAGTGCACTGAAATCCATCAGGAACATCCTGCAGTCCCCTGTCACCTTTCATCCTGTTTATGGGGAGGGAGCCATGACAGGGGACAAAGTGAATTTGAAAGCTTTGCTTGTGGGAATGGTTTATAGACAAGAAGATGGATGTCATCTAATCAACCCACAATAAGTCCCCGCCTGCTTCACACTGTGTTGTTCTTTTGCTGTCCTCTCTCGTTCATTCCATTATCACCCAGGGCATCCCTTTCCTCTTCTGCACTCCCAGCTCCTGAAAACCCAATCTGCATTTAGTAAATAAGGGACAAAATGAGTTCTCATTCACATGACTGACACTTTGGGTTTGAAATGAGAAAGCCTTTGTTGTTGATGCAGTGCCCAATTTAAAGCAATATCACCTGTCAGTTTGATAAAAGGCATGGAGAAAATATCCTGTCTCGGCCAAGGGGGGAAAAAGTGTCATCTAAAATAAATTCAAGCCTCAGAAAAAAAAATATACACAAATAAATGGCTGGGGATTGTTTTTATGGTTCTGTTTGCTGGGGTGAGTCGTCAAAACATAAATTACTGCTTATTTGTGACAAACAGAATGGCCAGGGATGAAGGTTGCAGGACAGAAAAGATACAAACTTGCTTGTGGAGTTTTTTTTTCCCATATCCATTGAAATGTGCTGTGTGAAAAGTCTGCTTTCAGAACTTTGGGCTTGGCTTTCTTGGTGCTCTGATCTTTATTTCTGTTAAAAAATAAGTCAGTGTATTTATCTTTCACCTTTGTCCTCCTGAGCTTTTGCTCATGTTTCAGCTTATAGAAATGCAGTGTCCTGCCTGTTTGTTTTTTAAATAAGCATCTTGGTTAATGCTTTGGCTCTTTGTGTCACTGCATGTCAGTGCTGCAGAGAGCTGCTGCACAGAGAAGGGAGATGGCTCTGGAGCTGGTGGCTTATGAACACCCTTTTCACCTTCAGTTGCACACTATGACACAAAAGGCTTTACTACTTCAAGACCCCATTTGAAATGCATCCAGTCACCACCATCCAGCAGTGATTGCTGCCCTATACCTAAAGTTTGGAGAGTTTTTCACCCAGATGAAATGCAGCACTTTCTCTGGGCAACCGAGCTGTAAGAAACTTGTCTATAGGTGGCAGAAGGGGGGTAAATGCTGGGGAATTTGATGTTGTGTAGCAGAATGCTCATCACAGAGGTGAATCCCCTCGTCTGGGCCCAACTGATCTGTCCATTTAGCCAGAGTAATTGGCCAAGGCAGAAGAAGCACAAAACCCACAAAAAGCTGGAGTTGACAGATGGATCAGCCAGTTCTCCACTACTTGGCCAGGCTGTAATACAATGGAAGACAAAATATCAGTTAGATATAGAAACAGGTATGTGGTGTTCTGCAGTGTATGAAACCATCATCCAGGAAATCATCTCCCTTCAGCTGGACGCTAAGGAGGGGGGAAAATTTTCCTGTTAAAGAGATGTGGCAGCCTGAACACCTAAGAAACTGTTGCAGGAAAACACTGTAAAGACATCTGTGAGATGCTAGGCAGTATATCAAGCAGCAGTAAAGCCCATATTAAGCTCAGTAACACCTGTGAAGACAGTCTGAAAGCCATGCAGCTCATGGGAATAACTCACATAAGGAGTTGCCAGATGTGGGGAGGAACATGTGGAACCTGTGAATCAAAGGGAGGTGTTAAATATAATCATGGCTCTCTCACCCTCAGGGTTTAAGTTTTGTTTCAAAGCCAGTTTGAATCTGATTTTGGAGGAAGGTTTTTACTCACTCTGTAATGCATTGCAATATCCAGCAGGTAGAACTCATTGAGGAAAATTGCTTCCCACAATGATATATAGGATCATTCAGTCACATCTCTGTGCTATTTAGGGGAAATTATCCATGGGATTGTGTCATTAGTTTAAAAGCTGCCTCGATTGTTTTTCTGTCAGGATAATTTTAAGCTGCGCAAGAGTATTAGTTGGAAAAACAAAAGGAGTCTAACTCCTTCCACATTGCTTAAATCTGGTTTTCAGTTAATATTTTCCTCTTCATTCCTAACAGCTCTGTTGAGGAGTGAAGAGTGAGTTGGCCAGTGCCTTTGTGAATACAGCTACCCTCTGTTAGTCAGGTGCTCAGCTTTCATGGGCTCGTACTTCAGCCACTGGCCTTGTCTGCCCTTGCTACACCAAAAGGAACACAGATTTGAAAATTTCCAACCACAGTTCTAACTAATGGCAAAATCCATGAAATAACAAAGTGTTGGCAAAGCAGAGACCCTATTCACATTAATCAGTAATGTGAGCTGTTTCCAGGGGAATTTGTTTAATCTAAAGTCTCTAGAGAGGGTCAGAAAGGAAATGTAGAATAAATGATGGAACTATTCAAAACTAGAGGTACTTAATTACAAATAGAATTGTTGGAGCATTGATGAGTTGAGAGCTGGTGGAAATCATCTTTCTCTTAGGGAAAAGTTCTGTACATCAAAGAGAAAAACTGAATTGATAATAATGGTAAATAGCAATGTAAGCTAAAGACTAAAAGAAGGACAATGAAGGCAGATATAAAGGCATGAAGGGAATTCCTGGGTGACCTTTGGCAAGTCACTTTAGCCTCTACTTACAGAATGAGGTATCATAGCCATGATGCTCAAATTTGGTGTGAGGGGAAAATCTGTGATGAGCTTGAAGGGTGTGAGTACTCTGACAGTAAGTGCTCTCTGCTGCACCTCAGAATGCAGCCTCTGTCTTCAGCTCAAGCCTGCTTACTGAGCTTTTCATAACTGGTTTCTCCCTTGAAATTTGGATGCATGTTACAATAACACAGCCAAGCACTCTGCCCCAGGATGGGTGACCTGGACTGGCAGCTGCTGTAAGAGCAGGCAGGCTGGGATGACAAAATGTTTGTGCTTTATTAGTCACAGTGATCTTGAGGCACATGGCAGGACCAGCAGCCTTAGCAAAAATGTAATGTACTAAGTGCTGTAAGGGCAGATTTTGCAGAGGGATACCTCTATTTCAACCACAACAAAGCAGAATTGAACTTTACTTGTGATAGACCAGCTGCACTTGTTTGTTCTTTTATGAACAATGGTTCTTGACAAGCCTGAATGTCTCCAGATAAATAGACATAATTTAAACATTTCTAGTCCCAAAATTGCTTTCCCAGTTCAATTGTAAATTAGATTTTTCTGTTTGCAACCATAAAAATTATCCAAAGCGGGTTGATGCATGTTCAGTTAGCAAAAAGATGTAGCTAGAGGTATCATAGCCCACATGTGTCACTAAGAAAGGAGCAGAGCTTCTGAAGTTGCCTTGGGCTCACTTGCTTTCCACCTGATGGAAAATGTGACACTGTCATGCACTACCAGCATATGAATGCTTCTTGAATTAAGTCTGGGATAGAAGAGCAGCACCAATGTATGGAGTTTGAAACACACACTAAGAGCAAGGAACTCTGATGGGAGGAGCATTTTCTTGTGTCTTTTTAATTTTTCAGCAAAAGATATTCAGTAGTTAGCAGAAAGGTTCCTCCTTTCTGTCCTCTAATGTAATCCCTCAGCATTCAGGAGGATCAAAAAGGCCCTAAAGGAAATGTCGCTCTGAAATGGATGTCATAAATCAGAGAAATATCCAATGACAAAACATTTAAAAGCATTAAATTTATATGACCAGAACAACACATTTATAGAACCACAGACAGAGTCAAATTTTCAGAGCTAACTCCAAGGTGTGCCTCAAACCACTGTGAGGTGCCAAACAAGTATTTGGATGTAAATAGTGCTGAAGAATAGTTGGAACCTGAAAAGATTCTGGCACCAGAGACTGTGACATCTATTTCATTAAAGGGCTTCTCCAAACTTTGGATTTTTTGGATTTTTTTGGATTTGAGTTAAATACAATTTTTGCAATGTAAGATGTTCTATTATTAGAAAAGATGGGATGTAAATTTTGTCTATTCAGAGTTTGGATTTTATGCAGCTGGAAATAAGGCAATCCAGGATTCTGTCTTCCCTAGACTTCACTCTCTGCTGTTGCCAGTTACCATTACAGTAACCTTAAAAAGGACTTAGTTGCTCAAACAAGTGTACTGTGCTTTTTGAGATGTCCTAGAAAATTCTCTATCCATAAGAACACGTCTAACAGGTGAGAAACTCATACCTGGCAGCCCTGTGCATGCTCCACTCACCAGCATTTGTGTACCTGACTTGACTTATCCTCTCTCTATGCACCATTGAAATTAAATCCTGTTCCCCCATATTCTAAACCCACAGATCCTGACAAAAGCATGAATCCCTGTCCCCACAGCTGGTGGTGGCAATCAGTAAATTGCAAGCTCTTACAAGGAAAGAAGTTCTACCCAAGGACAGAGGCATTACATACACTAAATCCAAATGTCCCCTAAACAGAAGCTCTGAGTGAAAACAGCAAAAAATTGTCAAGACATACCCAGTTCTGTGTAAGCTGGATGTTACCAATTATATCAGAGTTCAGTTCAGCTCATCTAGGCTTTTTGGCAGACATGGGAAATTTCAACAGAATAGGAAAGCCCACAGAGAAGGCATCAAAGCAGAAACCATATTTAGTGGAGCACACTTAAAAAAGAAATAGATGAACTTTATGCCTAGATAAGGGAAAAAAGAAAAGTCTTTGGAACAACAAAATTTTATCACGCTGATCAGAAATCATGCCTTATATTCCAGGATTTCATTGTATTCCCTGCAAATCAATCCTAGCTGTTTGTGTATGTGCTCCATCCTGGTCATGGTTATTGTAAAAAATTTCAATAGCAAATATCTATAGGAAGAACTATCCATGAGATAGCCATTTTTCAAGCCCCTTATTGGGAGAGACTGGGAAAGGCTGACTTTAATGAATATACTGTCTGTGAGCTCATCAAAGAATAGATATTGGGACCCTGAATAATGTATATTTTATGCACTGCAGATAGCCATCCACTGTAGATTTTACCACAAAACCTAAAACCCCACCATATATTATTTCTGTATTAATCTAAAAAAGCTCTTTTTCTGTCTAAGCACCGCTAAGTAGTGAATTGCCTAGTGATCTTGAATAGAAGGACATTTGGCATCTGGTTTTGATGGAAAACAAACCCCATCATCTGTCCATGCCTTGTAATTATCCTTTTTCAATGATTTTCCTGACTGCGTGACTGAAGAATTATCCACCTGCAGCTCAAAAAGACAATCTCCATTTCATCCTCCAGAGGTAAAACATTCCACAAAAGATCAGGACTGCATCCCAGGCAGGGTGCCTCTGCATTAGCAAAAGGTGTGTGTTTTACACGTCTGCCTGCTTTGCTGTATCTCAAAAGACACAAACATAAACTGTAATTACATGTATTCAGAGAGAAACAATATCCAGCATGAACGTGTTTATGAGAAAAGAAGACTCTCTGATTCAGAATTCACTCTCTGATTCAGAATATGAGCCTGACTAATTGAAATCCACGTGTTTCTAATGATCATGCATTCCCACTTCATGAAATCAGCATAGGAGTCTTTCATTCTTATTGTAAATCTAATTTGGCTCTTGTAAATAATGAAAGAATTCATGTGATGCTTTTTAAGTGACACTTGCTCAATGATCAGTCATGGGGGCCCCTTGGAATGAGAGGACAGCTTCTAAAATATGGGGTAGCTCACATGGAAGGCATTACCATAGGAAAAGCACCTCTGAGGAGGGCTTGACAGAGTGCATGTGACTTATCTATTTGGAAGATGCAAGATGTATAGCAGCTGACTCGGCGGGACCCAAGGAGAAATGTGATAAGTGAACGCCAAATACCCAGAGATGCTACAAGTGCTGAGTGATAGCAACATTTCAGCATAATCCTTCTCGGGAATGGTGTCATATCCCCTGATATATACTGAGCTGGTGTCTGGCTTTGCTCTATAGCACAGAAAATATGCAGACAATAAGAGAAAATATTAGTGTGTGTGCATGCATGTGTGAGACAGAGCGAGCGGGGGAATACAAACCAGTGACCTTTAATGGAGGAGTCAGAAGCAATCAACTTCACATCATAAGATCAACTGAATGTCAGAAGCTTTTCAGAGTGGCAACACTGTTGGATATTCCCATTTAGCTTAAATTTTGGAGCTTCATAAGTAGGGTGGTTCCACCAATATATTTTGCAAGTTCCTGTGAAACAATGGAAAAGTTCCTAGACAATGGTGTCTTTGTACAGATGCCTGCATCTGGTAAATTTACAAGTATCACCCTCATTTTAACAAAATGCAGATAGATTACTTTTTTTTTTGGGGGGGGGGGTTGCCTGGGGGGCATCACAATTCAAAGATCTTCTCCTCCCACCTTTGAGGGAACAAGTTGTTCATATGTCACACTTACTTACCTTGTATTACAGCTAGCCTTGAGCAAATGTAGGGTGTTTTGTGTTATACACAACAGCAGTCTGTACAACAAATGAAGATTTGTCTAGTCCTCTTTGTTTCATTTCAGTTTCTCCTGGGTTTTGAGGCTCTTGTGTTTCCAATTCTTCCAAGATATTTGCTCCGCAATGCTTTTGCTTTTAAAGTCTCACTTTGTTTTTGTTAGTTTGTTTGGAGTTATTTTTCTCCATAGAAGTTGAATAAACTATTTGAAATTCTGGAGTAGGCAGTACCAAAGCAGAACAAAATGGTATCATCAGCTCTTCTTGCTCCAGGTTTTACAGGACTAAATATGCCTTTTTACCCTTTTCTCATCAAAATCATCTTCAGTTCCAGAAAAACTGCTGCTGTGGGACCAACCAGGTACTACTGAAATATTTTTCTAATGGAAAAGTTTTCTGTGAGGAAATGGGGATCTGACTAAGCTGCTGTATTTCACAGACAAGTCTTGATTACACAGCACAGGACTTTTCTGTGCTTCATTTCTGAGAAGATCAGGAGCAGTGCTTCAGTTTCACAATACAGTAATGTGCAATTCAGTTGGCTCAGTCTAATCCAATCCATTGCAAATGCTTTTACAAAGCATTTTGGCATTATCAAGAAGTTTTTAACCTCTGGTTTCTGGAAAACCTCAAATCTTGAACCTTTTAGTCAACTCAGTTTGAAATTCTGGGTTTTAGTCAGTTGTAACATGGGTGGATAGATACTATGCTGAAGTTAAGTGAAATTGTGGTGCCTTTCCAGAAATTTTGAGTTTATTCACAATCTGTTACTAATCCAACACTGAATTTTAGAATCATAGAAATTGCCACTTAGATTGAAGGGAGCTATGGTTGCCCAGGTTTATGAGGAAAGTTTAAAAATTCTGAAAGAAAATAATGAAAAACCACGGTTAAGCTATAATGCACCACAGTCCATACAAACCTCTCCTATTTTGGTTGTCAGTTTCTTAGGTAATTTGCAGTTGAAGGAACCTGGGAGCTGTATCAATGTCTAATAAATACTTAAGGAATCCCAGCAGCACTCTAAGCTCTCTTGCTACTTTCTTGCATTTGCCTCAATTGCTGCTAACAATTATTGCTTGCAATTGCTCCATGGAGGGAGGAGGAATCAGTGCAAAAAGAGGTCAGAGAGCTGAGAACAGAGCTAATGTGCAAACAGGCTTGCGCTGTTGTATGTGATGGTGTTGTGATCCTGTTAATATTTGTCAGCGCTGCAGTTCCTGTGCGTTGGTTTTGGTGATGCTATTGAAGCTGTAGAACAGTTTTAGAGGAAAAAAAAGGGCTTTTCCCTGTGTTAGTGTCTGCTCAGTGAATATCTTCTGGGGGACATAAAACCCCAGATGTCTGGAAGGTTTGTTCCTCATTTGAGCTGCAGATTTAAGATAGATGAAGATATTCTGTGAGTTTTCCAAGAACATGATTCTGATCTTCCAATATACCTTGTTCATCTGTATTTTTGGACTCAAGAAAGGTCTTGATTTCAATTGCTTCTATCCAAGCTGGGGTGTGCCCTGAACATGCACTGTCTCTCCAGACAATGCTTGTGCATGGCATGCCAGTTTCTATGGGAAAGAAGCTGGCACAAGGGACCAGAATTATCTTCCATCACCTCCCCATCCCGAAGCATCAGGAAGCTACACTCCCAGTTTGTACCCAAGTTTACTTTTTATTTAGACACAGCTAGGATTTCTCAAAATTAATCCTTGAAAGTTTTGTTATAAACCATTAATTTTAAACGGAATCCAGTCATGATCACATGCACCAGTTTAATCATGCAATGGCTACATCTAAAATCTACAAAGACCTCAGCCTTCAAGTCTAAGTCTTCTATAAAGACATCAAAGTTGAGCACTATTTACATTGTACAACTTGCTCTTTCTCCACATTAGAGCTGGACTACTCCCTCCAGAAATGTGCTAAATGCTCTTTGCAATAAAAAGCAGCTTCTGGCCAGAACATGTTCCTTTTTAACACTCAGGTCATAAAGTGCCTATTAAAATGACATTAAAGCCAAAGAAAATCTATCCAAAGCACTGGATAAGGCCCACGCTGGAGAATATGCTATATAAGCATGTTCATAAATCATTAAAATTAAGATTGGATCTATCATTAATAAGTAAAGTTCAAGGACAGCCTTTATCTTGTTAAATTATCCAAATTTTGCTGTCTATTAGCATACCATTTAGAATGTAAGAATGGCTGTAGGGTTTTTTCACCCTTCTTGGTAATGACACATTATGCAGAATAAAAAGCCTTAGCAACTGTTCTAAGATGCAATAATAATGCTGGAATTATTCTTTGGGGGAGGTTGTTGTATTAAGCAGCAAGTAATTAATGGTAAATTGCACTGGAAATTCTTGGAGAAAAGACAAATTACACATGCTTTTGTACTCATACCCAGCGAGTCCCATGTAATTAACAATATTAAGATAAATACGAGCAGAATTATTAATGATGAGATTAACTTCACATTGTAGTGCAAACAGATGTATTTCATCTATGTATGTGGTAGGAATTGAGATTTAGTTGTAATTACTAAAAATATCTGACGTTATTTCTTGGTGGAAATTCACCACAGAGCTATCGATTATTATTCAGCCCCTGACATTTGTGCTGTGACTTTCGTCCCCACAGATCAGCTTTGCTGAGTGGATTGAGGGGTATTTTTTTGGAGCTGAAACTGCCTGAGAATATGAAACACTCACTCTAGATGATGGGGGTCAGACCCTCAGTAAGCACCAAGCTACAGGGACCAGGCAATATATCATAAATTACTGTCAGAGAAGGGGCTGACCCACTTAGCACTCTATTCATTTCAGGTTCATGAGTTAACTCACCATTAAAAAATAAGAACAAGCAGGGAATTGCCAGAAATGAAAAGGCAGCACATAACAACAGAAGGCAACTATTTCAGCCAGGAAGGGAAGGTTGGTGTACCCAGACAAAATTACAATGGCAAGAGGTGTAATTAGCTGAATAATTTCTCCATTGGAATTACTCTTCAATAGTGGAAATAACTGTTCTGTGCATCCTGGATATTCTAGACAGAGGAGGAAATCTAAAGACTACTTTGGGATTCAGAAAAAAGTTTTCCATTTCTTGCTTTAGTTCAGTGTCTTTGCACCTCAGTTTCCCCACCTATACCAACTTGCAATGGGTTCTCAGGCATTCCAAAGTATCTTGACTGTATGAACTAAGTGAGGGCAGTTTTACTCCCATTTCCAGAGAGAATCATGTCTGCTAATATCAGCTGAAGGGTCACTGCCTTGAGGGAAGGTCCACACATCTCAAACCACTATGACCATTTCTTCTATGACTTCCCCAACCACTGATTTTCCTGCCTCCTTAAGGAGCTCCTTGAATTCTGTTTAATTCTGGGATGTGACCAGCTATTACAATGGACTTTGCCAATGTTCACCTTGATGCAGGCCCTTCACATAGTTGCTTTGAATTTGGGGATGAACAGAACATCACTTTGGTGCCAACTGTGAGCATTTTGCTTAATGAAACCACAACCAGGAAGAAAGAGAGTTGTGTTTACATGAGCACAAAGGCATAGGGACAACTTATAAACCCTGCCTCATTCAACATCACTGGCACAGAAGAGCAAACACTGGACCTTTGAAGTTAATTAATCAAGGCTCTCAGAAATGCACATCCTTGTGGCTTCAGGTGCCTTTCACCTTTCTTGTAGCTCCTGGTCTGAACCCACCTCAAACTGGCAGGGTGGAGGGAAGTGAGTGACTTCTACCTGTTTTGTTCAGCAGTGGCAAGACCTGGGGACCTCAGCTGAGCCTCTGTGTCATTAGACACCGACAGGAGTCCTGTCAGAGCAGTAATTGGCCATCCCAGTGGGCAGGCTCAGGCTGAGTGTGTGTGTGAGCACAAATATGGGCTGGAGTCTGGTCAGGGCATGCTGCCCCATGCTCAGCTGGACACTGCAGTGTCACAATGTGCTTGGTACCTGCTCTCATCCTCACAAATTCCCTTTTTGAGGGAAAGGCGAATTAAAGGATTTCGTTTTCCCTGCCAATCAAGTAGAGTGGTGGCTCTCATGAGTATCACTCAAAGTCATTCAGCTTTTTGCTAGCCATAGGAATAATAGAAAAATTTTCTGCTCTTGAATTATTTTCCTTTTATTTATTTATTTATTTTTAATATAAAGACACTTCTGTGGCTTTTTCAAGGTAAAATAATTATCTCCTGAATGTAGAGGTGGCAGACTGTGTGTCTCTTCAGGGACTTTTAAAGCTTTTCTGTGGAGTCTGTATTTTCTGATATATCTGCGCAGTGTCTGGCACAAAAGGATTCTACTTTTGGTTAGGGTCTGCAAATTGGTCCTTGAAGGGAACATGAGGGTACTGTATCATTATTAATACAATTTTATGTATTTTCATATGAGTGCACTGCAATTCTGAAAAACTACATCCCTTTATTAGGATTTAAAAAATCTTTCTTCAGCCTGAGCCAAGGCAGACATAGAGCTAGGGGACTGTTAGAAGAAACAGTGAAGGCCACTGGAGACAGGAGGAAGCAAAACTATTGCAGAAGAGAGGACCTCTGGGATACATTTTCTGTTATTCTTCTTTTACAGTACTGAATTAAGTTGTTTAAACCTATAATTTGAAGGGTGTGTTGAGGAAAGCATGCTTCCTGAGATTGTTTAATGCACTTTTTAACCTGTTTTTTGTGGTAACAAGATGATTTTTTAGCTGTCTCTGGTGGTTACATCTCACATTTCTTTTCTGCCAAGATGGTGCTTCATTTTTTGTTAAACTGTGGGATTTCCACAGGTCTTTTTGGTTTCTAATGTGCCTGACAACACAAAAATGAAAGTACTTGGGAACCTACACATAAATAATCTACCCTTTGCATTTTTTGAGGAACACAAAAGGTTTACACTTAAAAGCCCTCAGGAAAGGAAACATTACTCATGTATGACCTCCACGGTATGCTGCACTCTTGACTGAGCACATCCCTCAAGCCTGGCCTCATGTCCTCAGCAGTAATAATGACTAAGAAGACACCAAGACTAATGATTTTTTACTGTGTTCACAAAAGTGCTGCTTTAGCAACTGTAACTTCTGTTTTAAATGAGGATGTCATCAATGCAAAGGGCAGCTCTGTATTTTTCTGTGACTACAGCAGTACCATTACTGTTCAGAAAAATGACAGAGGAATGGATTTACTGTTTTAAGGGCTCCTCAATCAGTCACTGGATTCAGTGGAGAAGTGTTTGCCTAATTTATTGAGGAAGCAATCAGTCACCAGAAAATGCATCCCATCCATTAAAGTAGGTCTTTGGGCCTCTGCCCAGTTCAACCAACTGACCTGACAGGTCTCTGTGAGGGTAGCCCAGACTGCTAGGCCCTGACATTTGGTGGTTTGGTTTTTTTTTTTTGGCTAGTGGCCTTGTAAGTAGTGTGGAAATGATAGCATGGGGAAGACACAAATCTTGAGAGCCATCTGGGAGATGCACAGAGAAAGGGGTCTGATCTTTCTCTGCTGTGGAGAGGATGAGGACTTGTGGGCTTACATTCCTGAGACAGAGATCCAAGTGAGGCTTTAGAAAAGAAATGCCTAACAGGAAGGATCCCTACAGGTTTTAAAGGTATTATCTAAGCATACTAAATACAGTTGAGTCAGTCAGTTTTCAGACCAGGCAGGATGTGGTATTCCCCTAGGCCATTATGGTAGCTTGAGATGGATTTCACTGTGCCAAGATTTTTATGCACCTTGAAAGAAACATTCAGAAAGCAGGAGGATGTTGAGGTTTACAAGTCTCATAATCAGCTCATGCTGGAGCCATCCCAGCTTTTGTGGCTTCAGGCCACTTGCCCAGCTGGGGGATACAAGAGAAGGCAGCCCACAGCCAGAACCCCACATCCCTGGTCTCTACCAGTTGTCATCCCTCACAATTAAGGCCACACAGGGCATCCTGTGATCCCTGCAGGACTTGTTACTGAGGTTTAATTGCCTCTCACAACCACTTTGCAGATCCCTCTTCTGAGTGTCAGCATCTCTCCATCCTTCATTTGCCATTAGGGGTCAGTTCCAGGAACCAGAAATGCTCTGTGCCATTTCTAATCTCTTCTGGAGGCCAGGATTTGGCTATAGGTAATAGACAGTGAATTTAACCACAGGAAATGGAAAAAGCCAATGCACACTGACCTGATCCTCCTCTGCTGTTCTTTCCCAGTGATACATCAGACCATCATAGAAATGTTCTCCTTGCCCATGGCTTGAGGGGAGAAAACCCAACAGCTCTTAGCAGTGTCTGGTGAAAAGCACTGACCTGCAATCCCACAGCATCTTCAGGAATAAATATATTTTACTGCAAAGTGATCTGCTCTACAGTGATCATTTTGTAGGTGACTGCTTTGCTTTGGAGAGTCATTTACTTCTCCTTCAGAAAAGGGCTAACAGCAGCAGAATAAATAATAGGTTAATAGCCATATAAGCTATAATAACAGTCTAATGAAAACAATTTCCAAGGTTGAACATTACTGTTTCATATGTGCCTTTTTGATTGAATGTCCTGAATTTGTACTCTCATGGACAATAGTAAAAGAGGAAAGAATGGAGTAATAGATATTTGGTATTGCAAACCTAACGTATTTCACTTCACTGATTTTGTTATTTTTCTTAAGTCATCCCTGAAATATTGTTATGACTAACATCAACTTTCATTAGAAAGAGAAGTTGGTTTTGACCCCTCATAGTCATATAAAAAAGTGAACTTGTGAGATGTGAGCAAAGAGCTACAAGGCACATTCTTCTTAAAAAAAAAACCAAAAAGAAACAAAACAAAAACCACCAATACCCAAAATGCGCCTGAAATGCCGAAGTGCAAAACAGATTTCTCTTCAACTTTTCTCCTTTTAAACTCATGTCATGATTTTGAGGCACATGACTCTTGGTAGCTGAAATCATTAGATTAAAAATACCGTGGATGTCAGCAGGCAAAGAGATATCACTTCTAACAGGCAGGTCCGTTCTGCAGCGCTGTTGTCATACTATTGATTTCTTTTGAAGTCTGCATCTTTACTATTGACTTTCCCAGCAGTGGAGATATTTCCTGTATTTTTTTGTATCAGTCCTGCTGGGATCTAGAGCTGAAGCATAGTCCTTGCCCTTTTTATTTGTATTTCAAGTGTTCTATGGGACCCATATAGCTGATCAAAAGATTCCTGTAAAAACTGAAGAGAAAGGTCATTTTTAAACTAAATCCTCAGTTTTGAGTTAAATTCTACATTCGTGTCAGAAAATGTGTCTGTTGAGAATTTTTTTTTCCCAAAACATTTCAAGTTCAAAATCTTACATAGTTACACCAGGAAACTTTTGCCCTGAGTGAAGACCCTCCAGCCTTTTTCCTCTGGGGTACATCTCCAACACTTACTGCATCTCCAGAGATGGTTTCTAGTCTCATAAGCCCCAAACATATAATTTTCTTTTCCCAGAAGCACTGGAGGTGCATCCTATAATGTGTTATTCTCAAGATGCTTCTTTTACAAAGGCATTTGAGGCATTTCAGCTACAGGTCCCATGAGGTACAGTGAAAGAGCTCAATATCCTCCCCAGTACTTTCTGTCATGGTTCCACTGTGTACACTAATCCTTCCAAGTAGGTGACTTCAGTCCTGGGATTTTATTTCTCATTCTATTGATCTGACAAAAGTTATTTTTTAAGCTCCTTGACATATTGTAAACCTTATCTACTCATTCAGGCTTTTGCTGGAGGCCAGGAGTTGGAGAGGGTTGAATTTGATTTTGCAGGTGTGAGGGAATTCGTTCGAGCTGGTTCTTAGTCAAATTTGTGTCTTTTTAATTGATGCTTTATCAGTCTTATACATGAATCCAGAAGGAATCTGCACTGGGTCATTTTTTATGGTGTGAAAAATAAATAAAATTACATAGTTTCCCTTCATCCCATGCATGCCTTTCACCTATGGAGTCTTTTGTAGAAAATAGTGTGGATTCTTCTGGGGTCACTAATTGTCCCAGAGGTGGAGATCCCAGAAGAGAGTTCACCTCCTTAGCTACATCAGGTGTTAGCCTGCCCCTGGGCACATCCCCTATGTATAGAGATGAACTTGCCATATTTGACATTTTCTGATGCCCTCTCTGGTGTGCAGATGCAGAACTGTGAGGGAGAGTCCAAAAACATTTTCCTTAAAAATGGAACGGTGTCATTTCACATGATGGATTCTGTGGGACCTCTCTAAAGAAACTTATTGTTTTCCTTCAAAAAAAACAAACTAGTGAAAGAGAGCATAAAGTTGGTTAAAGAGCATATGCTTAGCCATATTTGAAATTTCTGTTCATGAATGGTGGCAGTAGTGCTGCAAAGCTATGGGTTTGCTACAGCCAGATAGTTTAATTAGCAGGACTTTATTGTGAGCTGAATCTAGCAATCGTAAAAGAGACAGGGCTCCATAAAAATGGTTTAAAAAACTAACCAACTTCCTGATAGAAGCAAGTGTCTGCCAGACACAATCTCCATCCTCCGTTCAGCTCATATCATGTAGGTAACTGTTGAGATACCTCTTGAGGATTTTAAGGGCAAAGAGACCATTACAATCAATGATTTATTGTGTCAGCAAGCGTATGTATTTCAGTAGGCTCACCACATCCTTTCAGAAACATTTCAGATAATTGCTCCTTATTATGGGTTATTTTTTGCTGTTACTGAACCAGTTATAATGTGGGGGTGAGTAGGAACTTAGTACAGACCTTTTCCTTGAAAGCTTTTCTTAAGGTATCATTCTCAGCGTGTGCATATGGAATCATTTGGTAAAGGATCAGTTCAAGTTGATGTTAAACTCCAGGACTCTTTCTAAGTAGCTGGCTGAGAAAGAAGTTTTACATGAATTTTGCAGGTGTCTGGGATTTTTATTTCTGCTGAATGTTTTCTCCATTTTCAACTTTTTTTCTGGTTTATTTACCAAAACATATTGGTCTAGACAAATCCCAGATTGGGAATGGAAGACTCTTGCTGAATTTCCAAAGAGCTGATAGGTGTGAGGATGATTTTGTTTGAATAAGCACTATATGTAAAATCAAAAGTACAAAATTTGTACTTTTTCCTTTGTGATTCCAGTTCATATGACCAGCACAGCCTCATATTGTGCACATTGTGAATATTTCTGAGAATTTTTGCAAAAATACCCCAAATGTATCCAGGGCTCATCATTTTTTGATCTATTTCTCATTTTCCTCTAACTTGTTTCTGTCTTCTTATTTCATTCTTCAAGTTCTGTGCTTTCTCTTCCATGTTGATAAAAGGTCTTTATGAATTTCTATTTCTTTTACATTCCTTCCTTTCCCCTGAGTTCCTTTTTTCCTCTTTAGTTCTTTGATTGCTGCTGGGGGCTAAGGTTATAATTTAGTCAGCCTGTTCTGCTCTGCTGCATAAAAAAATCCTCTCTTTTCCTGGACAGTAAACAATCCTTGAGCCTGCCTGCCTGTCTTTTAGCCTACTCTTTTTAAAAACTATTATTATTCTGGAGTCTTGTTCAGCTGCTTCAGTGTCCTCTCATCATGCAGTGGAAGTGTCCTCCTTTCTCTGACCTCCCTGCCTTCCCTGCTTCATGCCTTACACTGGTGGGCTGCATGTGACACAATAGAGTGGAAAGTGTATTGTTAGAGATTGTGAAGAGATGATCAACCCCAGGGCCATCTCTCCAACAGCTATACAGACAGGGATACCTTCTCCTCTTTCACTGTGCCTCTAGCTGGAATTTGAAAGTCTGAATTCTCAGTTGAAAACTCCAGCCCTTGCAGAAGGACAGCTGCAGTGGAGCAGATGTCAATTTGTTTCAGTGAAATGTGAATGAGAACCAGCAAACACAGGAGACTGAGCATCAGCAGTGAAGGACCATCTGAGCAGGGGGCCTGGGCCACCTAAAACACTTTTGCAGTTACAGGTTGATTAAGCCTTCAGTCATGCACCTTAATGAACATTTTTATGGTGAATCACCATTCATTAAGTTTGTTTCCAGGATGGCCATTAAAGAGACATTTTGCACTTTTGCAACCAAGGGTAACAGATCAGTGATCAAATCCTGACTTGTTGATGCTCAGGAACTCATTTAAAATCTTTAGAACCTTAGTTCTGTAAAGTGGCAATGGCAATAACCTTTTAGCAGTCCTTGCTAATTTAAGATTATGAAGTTTAGGACCTGTCTGACTGAACAGCACCCAGACAGGCACTAGACCTCGTGATGCAGAAACCACACAAAAACTTGAATTCACAGTCCAGTGATTCTCTAGGTTTGTGACCTCGTAGGGTAAAGTATCAAAGCCTCTAGTTCTACATTAGAGGTCTTCAAACTCTGTGGTTTAGCAGGAACTCAGATTAGGATTTTAGTCTTTAAATTGAGACTCATCTGAAGTCCTTATGGCACAAGTAACTTCACTGATATATACAAGAAAAAGTTGTGGAACAAGTACTTTAGAGCAAATGTGAAAAATTCATCCAGGATATGAAAACCAGGAAGCAATTTTGTATACTTACAATTCAAAGACACACTTTCTATCCCCATTTGTGCCTCTATGCCTTTGCTTACTGTCCTAAGCAGAGACACTGCTCCTACATTAATAAAAGTACCTTAGCCTGGAAGAAATAAGGAAACTAAAATGGAAAGAAAATATCAATGCACATCACAGGGAGCACATTAAGATTCAGCAACTCGGAAGTTACACGATTTGCAGAAAGAGCAGATATTAATTAGGAGGGGGCAGTGTTTCCCTCTTAGAAACAAGTTTGGGGATCTCAGGAGCACTTTTAATATCAAGAGACTCATTTTTGCAGAAGGGTGCCTGGCACTAGATGGATGGCTGGTTGCCACAACTGTAAGAGCAAACTCCAAAAGTGTGAGGCACAAACACAGGCGTAGCCTGGGGAAACAGATTGACTTGAACAATGTAGACAGTCTGGTCCTCTCTCACATTTTACTTTATTTGACCTAATTACAGCTGCATTTCATTCAACAACGTGCAGCAGAAGTGCAAAGGGTTTTTTTCAACCAAGCTTACAGCAAAAAATCTGTACCCTCTCCAACTTCAGGGAATAAAAAACATTGTATAATTCCCAATTTTTAGTGAGGGTAAGTACTACCTCTAGCTATCACTCCTTATTCCTTATGCAGCTAAAAATTACCAATTCACTGTAGTTATCCCAACCTTATTAGGACATCAGCCTGACTCCTTGTCTACTGATATTTAGGAAAAACAATCTTACTCTTGCAAATCTCTGGGACAGAAATTCTAGTATTTCCTAACTAACCTTCAAGCCTTTGTATGAGGAAATCTCAACTCATACAGAAATAAAATATATTTCCCACATTTATGTAACCCACTGACAATGTATATGAGATTTATCCTGGTATTACCTGTTTTTATAGTACTGAGTCCAGTGTTTGGTTTTTGCTATTGAGTACTGTGCTTCTGGACCTTGAAGGTGTTTGATTTTTTTTTCATCTGCATCAGATGGAGCCATCACAGATTTATGCACACACATTTCTATTTGCATGCATGTACATAACTTTTTCTCTTGCATAAGGTACACCAGTGAATAAAGAATATATTAAGGTGTACGCCCTCCTTTTGCATACATACTCAGTCACAGCCTCTCACATGTACACTCTCCTATTGTTAATGTGTGTAAGAAAGCATCTTTGTGCTATTCATTATTATTTAGTATCTCTTGATAGTTTTTAGTCTTTAGAAAAATCTCAGATCCTCAAATACAAAAAAGATCTCACATGAAAAAGTGTAGAGATAAAAGTTTTTCTTTTAAGATGATAATAAAAAGCAGAAGGGACTGGAAAAATGTACCATTACTATTTCTCATTTCTTCATCTCATTTTATTTGCAAGATTCATTCAAAACTGAATAGTTGATGGGTAAGTTAACATGGGTAGAAATAGATTTTAAAATGGATTAAATACCAATTTGAAGTTAACAACCTAAGAATAGGCCAAATCCACAGAGAATACTGAAACAAACATCAAAAGACACATTTCAGGGCAGACAGTGCTAGGAATTAAAAAGGAAATTTGCTATTGATTCTGGGCTGCCTTCTGTGGCAGTCCCATTATGGCTCAAGTCCAAGCATCTTGAAATTTTCCTCCCACTACTTTTCTTCTGTGTTGTGTCTTCATGGTCCCCTTACTGCTCCTGCCTACCTTTTAAAAAAAAAAACTATTGCTGTTTTCCAGTGCTAGACTTGAGTGGAGAATTTCTATGAACCCTTCAACATAAATAGCCTAAATTTACCTGCAAAAAATATAAATCCAAGTCAACAGTGTCTAGGAATTTTTCCTAGATGAGATAGGAAAGACTTCCACTTGATGGAATATGGAAACCAAGGTGTTCGTGATCTTGTCTTCAATGCAGACAGAATAAATTCAAAATAATTTGTATTTTTACCTCATGCTTTAAAAAGGTCAGATTTTCAGAGACAGAAAAAATTATGAGCTAAATTTGCAAAGATAAAACATTATAAATTGGAAAATGCAAAAGATATTTGGGACTTGTTTACGAACATTTAACTAATTGTGCCAAAAATGTCACAATCACATACTTAAAGGAAAACACTATTCTGCTTAAAAAAAATCCAAATCTACTCTGAATGAAAAAGAAAGCAGCCAAATTTGAACTTTTATATATATATATATATAAATGCATATCCAAGTTAAATGGAAACAAAGAGACACATGCAGAAATTTGTAGTCAGCAGACATAAAGTTAACACCAAAATTATTTTTTAAAAATATGTCAAAATCATGAGAAACATAATAGCATATTAAATTACTGGGAATTCTGAAAATTACTGAAATAAAATTTTCTCCATATTACTAAAGTAAAGTTTTCTGTCCCAGATTTCAGAGTCCATGAATATTAACATCAGATGTGTGCTGGTTTTGGTCAGGGCTGAATAAATTTTCTTCATAGTGGCTGGTATGGGGCTGGGTTTAGGCTGGGGTTAAACCATGATCATGATGAAGAAATCATTGCAAGTACAGCCTGGGATAGTGTCAAAGAGAACCTTTAAAATCAGCAGATTTTAAGGGAGCTTACAGCTGAGAAAAAGAAAAGTGACGATCAATGACAATCAATACTGATTGATTCTAGGAAGGCAGGGAATATCCCAGAGAACTTGAATAAAATCACAACAGTACCAATACTTCAAAAAAGACAACAGGCTGATTTAGGTAATTACAAGTTTGTCAGTCCACCATCAGTTCTGGAAGTAACAGCATGTTTGATATATAACTATAGAAATAAGAGTTAATGAGGGGGCAATAACAAATGCCAATCAACACATTTTTATGAAAAGGGTATTGTTTAATTGAATTTATGCTATTATTTAAAATGAAATTTTATATCTGTTTTATCACTGTAATATTGTTGCTGTAATAGACTTTCAGACATTTGGAATGATACATGGTGTATTTGTAAGCCAGAGTGATATAAAATCAATGGGGCACATATTGAATGCATTGAGACCTAGTTCTCAAAATCTAATTACAAAAAGAGAATTTTTTTCAAATGTCTGTGTTTCCCACAAGAATCTGCTCAGAGAAACACTATTCAACAAATATATCCACAACTTGGAAATAAAAACCAGAATGTAATTATGGATTAAGTCTATAAATAACATGAGCTTGGGGGAGCATGGAAGGGAACAGATTGCAGAGTGATCTGGCTGTTTGAAGATATCAAGCAAATAGCATGTGCTTCAGCTGAGCCAAATCGAAGTTTATATGTCTGAAAAATAATAATATAGGTTATACAGAGAGCATGGATGACTTTTGAAGGCAGTGTCAGGAAAGAAGTCATGGGGACCATAGTCTTCATGCTTACTGAGCATGGTTCAAAAAGCTCGTGTAACCTTTGAGCATTTAAATGTGAGAGAACTCAGCAGGGATAGTGAGGTTAAATTAAGTCTACATTTGGCATTGGTGAGATTGCTACTGGAATACTATTTGGTTCTGGTGTCTACACTTCAGATGGATATTGATGAATTGGAAGGGATTCAGAGAAGGACTGCATGAATGCTTACAGGCTTGGGAAATGTGCCTTGTTGTGAAATACTCAAGCAACTCTATTAGTTATCAAAGAAGGCTTAGAGAATGGCCTGATTGCAGTCTAAATATATCCACAAGGGGAAGGGAAGGGGCAGAAGGAATAAATTTGATAAGGCCCCGCAGTGTAACAAACTAAGGTGAAACAATGACTGGTAGTTCAAACAAAATAAATTCCGACTAAAAACAAAGTGTGAATTTGCATAGTGAGCAAACTAACCTCTGGAACAACTTGCTAAAGGCTGCAGTAGATTTCCTACCATTGGAAGTTTTAAATTCAACATTGGATTTATCTCTTCTGAAAGGAAAAAAAAAAAAGACAGGAAAAAACATTATGGTTCTTGGATATGGAATCAAAATGAGTAGTGTGAATGCCTTGTGTTAGACATGTCATGCTAGACAATCACTGGGGTCCTTTCTGCCCTTAAAAAACCCATGAATCTTTTTCTCCACACTGACTTCAGGGAATGAAATTGAGCCAAGAGAAATAGAGCCAGAATAGAAAGTAACACCCTCTAGCAGTGACTTCCATTTATTTCTGGGATGATGTCCCAAGATGAGAAGGGGGAGGCCTTACTAGGTTATTTAAAAGAAAGGTATCAACTATAAAGGGAGAAATATCTCAACACTGAGATGGCAACCAGGGAAAAAAATCTCAGACACCTTTTGTGATCCTGGTTTTTCATACTGATGATTTAATGGAGCCACAGTTGGAAGTCAAACAACACATCTTCAAAATATGGTTTATTCCCCAAAGCTGTCAGTCCCAGATATTTGCCTGCAAGGAAAAAGTTAATCCACCTTGCCAGTGGTGACCACTGTTCCCATCACTGCTTTATAGATTAAACTGAGAACTGAAAGGTGGAGTTGGCCAAATACCTCCCCAGCAGATACATGGAAGAGACATGAGGGTACTAAGAGTGTTTCTCTGCCCTGTGTTGACTGGAGGTTTGTTTGAAACCTGTCCCTCTCATTATTCTCCCAGTAATTATTCATCTCCCACCCTGCTCCAGCCTGTTTCTTTAGCATACTTTCACCATGAGCTGATATCTGCTTTCTGAGAGCACTCTGTCTTTTAGTGGGACATGAAAGCAATGTATCAAAAATCAAGGTTTACCCTTGATGAATGTCTGGAATGCATTGCTGTCAGTTTACATCTCAATGTGTAAACGTGGAGGAAGACAGGCTATTTCAGCTGAAAGTAAATATTCCCACAAAAAGAAATGGGTATAAATTTTCTACAGCCAGCTTTCTGCAGTGTTCTAGGGAAAAGCCTAAATAGCTTAAAGACAGATTCTGATATTCTTACTGTGATTACCTGCAGCATCAAAGAACTGATGTGGCTGAGGTTCTTTCAGGTTGTGTTTCTGTGAGACAGACTTCCATTTCTAACTTTACATTACATATTCCTCTACTTTGGGAGGTCTCTGGTGGCTGTGTAGTTCTTATGCAGTATAGACCCATATGCCTAATGCAGTCTGTCGTATTTAGAAACTCACTGCTCCTGTATTCATGACATGCAAGCATCTGTCACTTAAACCTGCTCATAAATCTAAATTCACTAATAGGACTTCTACATGTCCCTATTTATCAAAGAGTAGAGTGGTGACCCTGAATAAATGGCAGCAATGATGTAGTTGCAGCTTATAAAGGGGCAAAAATTCTGTTGCACCAGAAAACTGAAAAACCAAATTAATATAAAACTCCCCAAACTCTGCATGTTAGCAGTGAGAGGAAAATTAATTGAAAAAGGAAAAAAAAAAAAGCAAATATATCACTTTTTCCAAACCCAGATTGTGACCATCAAGCCTGAAAACATGTTCAGTTTTTATGTTTCCCACAATATAAATTGCCAGACCTTTCAGATTCTGTCTGCTTGATTTTCTCTTGGAGGAGAAAGAAAAAATAGAACAAAATTATGTGCGAGACTAAAATGTTATTTTTCTCTAAAAAACATAAAGTAAAAAATAGTATTGCCATAATCCATATTAAGGCTGTGACAGGTGTCTGAATTTTAGGGATTCTGAGTGTTGGTGGCTCCCTTCAAAAGCAATGGGACACTGGTGAGCACGGACTTGGGATTTTACCTGGGACTGAGATTTCCTAAAGGAGAGTATTTAAGGAAGTGCTGAGCAATATTCACAGATACTGGTATCCTTTAACCCTGCTCTCTTGAGCTCACTAAGCTCTGCTGGCTTGTGCTCCAGGCAAAGTTACAGAGGTTTTGGTGGTGCAGATAATTAACTGAGGCTACAGCATTAACTTGCTGTTGATGAGGTCTAATTGCAAGTGCAGAGTTTGCTGCATTAACATCATTTTCTGAGCGTAAGCTGAGTGCTCCCCACAGCTGACTGCACCGTGGGCTAATGCCAGCTCCTCTTCCATCCCAAGCTAAAATAACATGAAACTGCAAGAAAACTTTTGTCTTTGTGTGTGTGAATGATTTTTGTTCTTGCTTTCAGAGCATGTTGCAGACACTTCAGTGTGGCAGTTTGGTGGGTCACTTTGTCCAGTAGATCCCAGCATTAGGACTGAGTTTAACTCAGCTGGATCTAACTCCAGCTGAGCATCAGTGTAACTCAATACCCATCTGACACTGGTGGCACTTAGGTGTGGTCTTGAATATTTTCTCATATCTTTTCTGGGCAAGAGTGAGGATTTAGATGCCAACAAGTCTGTAACCATCAGCTCAGGTGCAGACACTCTGGTGTCAAGCTCCCTGTGCAGGAATTCTGTTCTGTGGGCATGGCCTGGGTTTCCTGCATGGTAGCTCAGGAGCTTTTTCCCATGCACTTAAAATGTATGTGGTTTATATCATCTCACCAAGGGCTGGGGCTCCTCAGGGAGTAGGATGTTGCAATGTGAAGTGCAGCAATGCCAAAATATTTTAGAAGTCTGAGCTTTAGCCAATTAATTTTCAAGGACAGGGTATTCTCAACTCGATCCCAGTGTCTCTGCAGCAAGCACATCTCTGACTCATCAAAATCTTCCCAAACCCAAATTGATTTCTTCTTTCTTGCTTTTTTTTTTTCCTTTCACTTTGGCTACCAAAGTCAACAGAACAACCATGATTTCCCATCTCAGTAGAGAGTTTATGCTGTGGCAGCACTATTGTTTGGGAGGGGAGCTTTCCTCTAAGGTGGATTTCTCCAAATGCCAGGGAGCAGCTTTGCAGAGCTTCCCCAGGGCACCAGGACAGGTAGAGCAGAACCAGGAAGGATTCCCCTTAATCACTCAGCTCAGGTGAGTGTTGCTAGGGTTGCACCACAAGAGTGTTGCTAAATTTTTTGTGCAATGCAAAATCCTCCTGTGTCTTGGCCCTTGTGTCCTGGCATCCCTGGTGATGTTTTGGGTGTGGATTTAAATGTTGCCCTCTCAGCCTTAATCCTCATGTTTTCTGGAGCGATACAGTGAAAAACTGACAGCTGCTGGTAAGCTGTACTCTATTTTTCCACTCTTCTTTACTGCAAAGAACAGGAAATTAAGGAGTTGTCACATCAGAATTCCCCAAAACTTGCGGAGAAATAGAGAGACATCCCTGAAGATAAGCAATGCTTGAAAAATGTGTAGAAAACATTTGCTATTAGACTTGATATTTTGGAAGCTATTCTATGGCTCTGACTGAACCTTGAGCATGGTGAGAACAGGATCCTATCACAAGCCTTAGAGCTGGAGTCTAAAGCTTGTACGTAAGAAAATTATGTCCCTGTATGAGCCCAGTTCCAAGGATGCAGGACACTTTCAAAGCCTGCACTACATTTTGATTCATGTTTTAAATACCCCAAAAGGTTAGTTTACTAAATATTTTCCTTTATACTTAGTCTCTATGCACTAAAAATAGTAAAAAGACTGATTAATATTTTACAATTCTATTTTTAGCTCAGGAAACCTTATGCTTCTATTTTCCTGATTATGCCAGCGCTGATCACAAATCTGCTTAAAGTGAAACTGTGCTCCAGTTTCTGGCCAGTAAGAAAATGCTTACAACTTTAATGCTTCAGAGAGCAGAACATGGGAAGGATTGTGAAGACAAAGATGGGAAAATAAGGACAAGGATAGGTAGAGTATAAAGTAAACATTTTTATGGTAGTCCTAAAGAGTATGTCCTTCTAAACAAGAGGGAAGGAACCCGGTGGAACCTGTTCTCCCTTCTTCTGTTTGCCAGACAGACGATTGATAGAGATTTGCATTCTCCAGATGCAAATCTGAAGTCATGTCCTAGTGCATGCTCAGACAAAAATCACTTAAAAAGAAAATAATAATCCTATTTGCTGGATAATTAACAGTGAGCAATATCATTCTGTGCTTTATATTTTCATTGAAATTCTTTATCTCATAGAAATATGGACAAAATATATTTCAATTATACAGCTATGCATGTCTTTATATTAGGTGGAAATGTTTTAATAGATGTTTCAGTTATCCATTTATTGATCTTAATGTATTTTTAATATGCAGGCACCAGTCTCTGCTAACTGAGCTATATCTGCTTCTCCCTAGTTGAGTTTCACAAATTAAAAATAATTCTTTCTGTCTTTCAATAAATAGTATATAGTGGGCTTCTGTCTTGTGGGCAATACGTGCTGTGAGCTGCCTTTCAATTTATGAGATTAATCTGTGCTCACAAGAGGGGATCTGAATGTGAGCAGCAAAAGTTGGCTACAGACTGCAAGAAAAACAAGATCAGAGAGATATGTTGACCTAGGACTTTTTTTTCTCTTTCACACAACATTTGAGCCCTTCTTTTGGCAGAAAGAAGTCCAAAGCTGTAAACCATCTGTTTAAATAACTGTTTAAATAACAGTGTTGTTCCTTACTTCTGCCTCAAAAAGAGATTTCCCAGAAAATTTTAAGAATTAACAAACTAAAAAATACTAAATTCAGCTTTGAGAATCTGGGCACAAGAGAATCTCCTCTTTTGTGACCTATATAGGAGGTCACTATTCTCTACAGGATCTCTAAGGCTGTACCTGAAGATTGTCACTTGGGAATGGTGACATCCTATGCTTAGGCTATTGTGCATAAGATAACATTTTGCAGTGTTTGCAATTACACATATTTAGTTTAGGCAGATGAATGTGGGAGGATTTGTTTTCATCCATTCCAGCTGTGTTTTTGCCAGCCACGGGGCTCACTGGTTCCTGATTACAAGTGTTTTGCATCCCAGTAATTACACAGGGATGACCTCTGTACCAAATTACACTTGCTACAAAGCTGAGCAGGCTGCAAGCATTTCTTGCTCCCTGTTTGATTCAAAAGTTGAGTGAATTTCTAGTCCCTTGATTCAAAATCAGTGAGGAACTTTCTCTTAGCCTTTTGATGTGGGTGAAGGGTGACAAGCACTACATTCCAAATTATTTTTCAATGCAGTTGTTCTGGTCATTTGAAGACAGGGATAACTGTGAACCTTTTTCCTGTGGTGATCTGGCTTACTCCAGCAGTGCCTTTGCATGTTGTGTCTCATTCTTTGTTGGTCAAAGGGAGTAATAATTCCTATTTTGTAGAAAAGGCTATGGATTGATTGTGGTTATTTCCAATGCTAGGGGTCTCAAAGGAAATATCCCTTGTCTTTGTGAAGCTGGGATCTGATTGTGTTGAAATATCTTTGAAAATATAATCTCTTATAGTAAGGGTAAGGACATATTGCCAAGAGTCCCAACACAGGACATCAGCAATGAAAACAAAAATGTTATGAGATTTGATGTACAAAGGCAAAACACAACAAAAAAAGCACCCAAAAAAGGTATTAACTTATACATAAGGCAGGAATCCAAGGAAAAGTAGCAGTAGAGAAAAGTGAAAGGAAAATGGCTGTGTGTCTTCCAACTTGGCCGACAGTGAACAATGAGGAGAAAAAAGGAAGAAATTAAACTTTTAAGTGTAAATGACAAAGTCAGTGTAGAAAAAATATTGGATATACTAGAAGTGCTGAGCATGAGGCTGGGGGTGATAAAACCTGACCCTGAGATTAGCTCAGCTGGTTAAAACATGGTGTTAATAACACCAACACCGTGGGTTCAATGCCTGGATGGGCCATTTACTTAAGAATTGGACTCAATGATCCTTGCAGGTGCCTTCCAACTCAGAATGATGTGTGGCTCTGTGAAAAGACATGAAAAGTTAGTAGCAACCAGCTCAGTAGTAAATGTGACAAATTTTTTAGTGCAGTGAATTTGATTAGGTAGATGAAGATGCCATTTCTTGTTATTACTTTTCGACCCCTTCTCTTCACTTTCCAGAATAATGAGGAGAAAAAATTGGGAAGAAAAAAAAACTTTTTGTCATGGAGAAAAGAATGTCCCTCGTGCAACATCTTTTACCTGCTCAGCTGTAGCCTGGAGGTTATGTCAAGTATTTTTGGTTTCTACTCATGCATCTTTAAACAGGTGATTCATCAGGGGAGCAGGGTGGCTGCACACCCTGTATCAGCCCAGTGGATTGCCACCCTGCCCCTGTCCATCATTAGGGGCAGCTGCCTCCCCAGAGGGGCTCCAGGGAAGTGAGGAACATCTTCCACCTGCAACCCAAAGCAGAACTGCATGTTTTTCTCTCCCACCAACTCCGTTCTGTTGAGCTGATACACTTGTCATCTATCCTAGCAGGAATGTGCTGCAGCCAGCTTTTTCCTAAGCCTGTCCTGCTTTATTGCAGTTGTATGCTGAGAATTATGTAGGGCAAAGTTTATTCTTCCCCATGCTGAGGGAGCTCACAGAGCATTGCTGCCCACAAGACAGAAGCCCACCCTCTGCTATTTATTGTAAGGAGAGTATTTTATCATATATTACAGAGCATTGATTTCCACCTCAGTGCAAGACTGGCTCATGAGGCAGGGAGCTAATATTTTCATTCATACTTGCATGAAGTTGAGGATACATTTCTCTTCACAGAAATATGCCAGCAGGCTGTAAAAAAAGGTAGTTTTCCTACAGAATATAAAAATGATCTTTCATTGGTCTGTGAACCCAGGATATTCCATGCAGAATGCATGAGTGTGTTCCTGAAAATTGAAAAAAACCCCAAACCCAGGCTCTCATCTCAAACTAGGAAGAATTAAGAGCCTGTGCCCTTTTTATAATTAGTTGACCCATGCATGGAAGACAAAAGGTGGGAGACCAGAACCTGTGTCTATAAAATATCCTGTTTTATTAGTGAACTTTCATAGGACGGGTCATAAAGATGCTTAAAGAAGGGAAACAGGATATTTCACTTGGTACTACACTAAATGAAAAACTGTGAAACATGAAATCCATTCCCAGCTTTTTCAATTTGTGTGTCTTTGGCAAATTTGCTTCCTTTTTTTTAACCTGTGTCCTTCTGCCTCGGCAAGTTCCTTTATAATCTCCAGGTTCACTAAACACATCACAAAAAAGATGCAATTCCATGGATGAACTCTACATTATGCTATGCTATATGTAAAAATGCAACTGAAAGGATAATTGTGCCTTTGTGTTAATCCACTTGTAAGAAAAACCTGTAATCTGCCAGAACAGAATGTATAGGTTATTAACTTGTGTCTACACCAGACTTTTGACAGCAGGCCATGAAGCATTAATAAATAGATATATTTCTCATGGGTTTGTAATTCATTTTCCCAAACTTATTAAAAAACATGTGTCTGCAGGAGCAGAGGTGAAAGTTTGAAAACAATAAAACTTTCAGATCTATAAAAATGACATACTTATAATAGAATATTTCTAGGGCACTTCTCCTTTATTATGTAGGTATTATAAAGATGACATGACATAATGTCTGTAGATAGTGGGAGAAGCATTTGTGTGTGTGTCTGTGTGAGGGTGGCAACACTGGGCCATTAGCTCTCCAGCAATTAGCAAGGGAAGGAGCCCCTAAGATTTTGGCAGTGATTCACACAGAGAAGCAAAATCAGGAGAATTTAGAATTTTTGTCATTTTTTATGAGCTGTTCAGGGAGAAAAGAAATAAATACAAGTGAGAACACTTCACCTTCTGCAAAGTTATGGACTTGCTTTGTATTTTGACAAAACTATTAATGTCACTCCCTGTGTTTTGACTATCAGCCATTCACTGTGAGTTCATCTTAACATCATTTCCACTTCTGCCAGCACCTCCTCACCATTGGGAGAGTTCTGGGAACCAAATTGCTACTGTTAGCACTTCTTTCAGAAGACTAGACTCTTTCCCTTGAATAGGAAATAAGTGTCTGTATATCCCCTTCCAAGACAGATGTACGTCACACTGCAACCTAAGAAAGAAATCCATCAGATTCTTACCTAAACCCATGCCTTCGCAGCTAATGATGTTTGGGGGAATGTCACCTTGCTAGAATTGGTGCTGTGTTGACTTTTTCCTTTCTTTCAGGAATGGGCTGTATTCTAATATAAATCTCTATAATTTCCTAAGCTGTCTTCTCAAATGGTCTCTTTTAAATGCTACAATCAATGTGACCCTCCTATTTTCAATAAAGGATGCTCTGAGCTCAGGTATGCTGGCTGGAATGGATGAGGAGAAAATCATAAAGCACTGGAAAAAACCCCAAACGAGTACACAAAGCAAAAAGCAAAGGTAAAGCCCATGTTGTTATACAGCTGCAGTAATCCATGGCATGTGTGGTCTCTTCTAATTACTGAGAAGCTGGTTTATGGATGGACTGAAGGCAGCAATTGCTTGCTGTCAATGCCTTAGCAATTGTAAAACTAATTATAGCCCGCCTTAAATGCAAATAATTAACAACAAGTGTCTTTTCAGCCTTTTATTCTTCTGTTTATCATTTTGGAAATGCTTTATCTGGGAATGGGCACATCTGAGCAGGAAAACCAGGCAATAATTACAGAAATCACAGATGTTCCAGACAGTCTGCACCAGTGGAATTTCTCTCCAGAAGTCTGCAGAGGTTTTGCCCCTGTTTTTCACAGCATCTGTTACAACAGTTGGATTAATGATGCCTATTTACAGGCATAATGCCCGTTGTAACATCTCTGGAAGCATTATGCTCCTGGAACAGGATTCAGTCAGAAATTCACTTATGTGTCTGCATTCAGTGTCACTGGGTGCCTCTGCAGCTGGGAGATGTGGTCACAGCAGTGAGTGGAGTCCAGAGAACCTCTCAGTTCTGTGGACACAGGGAGCTGAGCAGCTTTCCATTTCCATTCCAGCTCACAGGAATTCACAGCTGCATATTCCTAGGGCAGGGGGAGGTTTGGGTGGTTGCAGATGAGCAGTTTGCCATAGTGGGCAAAGTCCTTCAGTGATCTCAGCAATGTTTGAGCCACTAACCATTAACACCTCAGTCTCTGAGTACCAATTTCAACACTAGTCTGGAACTGAGCATCTCATCTAGGGTTTTACCACCATGGCCTGGGTGATGGTCCTTAGCTCAAAACACTTTAAATAGTCATCCTAAATATGTACACTGTAGGTATATAGGCAGCCTTCTAAAGTGGGTGTCCTCTGCTCCCTCTGGAGTCCAGGGACACAACACTTTGTGAACATGTGTTATACATCATATGGTGAAGAAATATTTTAAAATTAAATAGATCATAATCTGTAAGTACCTGCTTCACTCTAGGCATTATAAACAGCTTCAGTTTGAAACCTAAGATGATTTTCATTGCACCAGCTTAATGAAGCATTGATAACTGCACCCAGAGTCTAGGCTGCCATTAAAGCAGAGTCACTCCTCTAAGACCAGTCAGTCATGTGTGATCCATCAATTCATCCACAAATTAAGAGAGGTAAGCACTCAGGATACAGCAAATAATTTCCCAAACTCCAGGGGTGATAGGTTTCATTGGTTACAAAAGAAGGAGAAGGTTTCCCCTATTGTACAAATTGTGCTGAGTCTTACGAATTTTGTTATACAACATCCTCTTGAGCAATTAATTTAGTTTCAGGTAATAGGAAGCTTTAATGCTCTGGAGCAGGTGTTAGGGGCCTAAAATACTCTGTACTGTGGAGCGTTGAAGGGTGCTTCTCCAGTCTCTGTCCTTAATCAACCCTTAATCTCAAGCCTTAAAATGCTAAGGCTTAGAGAATGAACCCCATAACTTAAATAAAACACTGGGGCTTATATTCAGTATGAGGAAAATGTTCAGGTCCCTATCTATTCAGTAAAAAATATATACGTTTTCTTTCCTTCCTTTATGTTTAGATTTTTACTTTTGGGTTTTCTGTTTGTTTGTGGGTTTTGCTTGTTTGTTTTCATTGTGGGGGTTTTTTGTGAGTTTGTTTGTTTGGTCTTTGGAGGAGTTTTGAATTTTTCAGATCAAATACTCTTTGGAATCAGAGGTTTCAGACAGGCACCAAATTGAAAAACCACAGTTCTTTAACCTTTTACTCAAGTCACCTAGATTGCAGGAGATTTCCACCGTGCATTTTCTTGTGGAGGAACAAACAAACAAACATTTGTGGAAGCATTTTTTGTGCTTCATCAGGCTGAGCACTGTTAGATGATTAGGTTTGCATTTCAAGGAGTATTGCCTGCCTGAGTGGGTCATTACAAGCAGCTCATACAGGAGCACAGGGAGGATTTTTTAAAGAGGGAGGGCTGTCTGTGATTCTTATGAAGAAAAAGGGAAGGGTTGGATGAGAAGGTTCTGCTGGATCTCTCCTGTAGTTTTTGGATTGCATGGATGATTTTCCAGTTTGTTGAGAGGCAGCCCACACCTGACTGGGATCACCAAAGACAGAATCCTGCAGTGAGGAACTGCATAGGATGTCTCTGGAGTGGCTCTAAGGTGCTTGCAGCTGCAGGAGCTCTTGGAGAATCCTCTGAAGTCAGAGAGTTTCTCTCCCTTTCTGTCCCCACACTGCTTTTGCCTACTGGAAACAAACAAGCCCAGCAGTATGGGCCAGGGAGCAGCAGGAATGTCACCATCTGCCTCTGGGAAAGGGAGCAAGAATGGCTTGGAAATCTTTTCTAACAGGACACTGGGGACAGAGACAGCACAGTAAAAACCACTGGGTTTTAGGGGGAGTTTTGGGAGGGGAATGGAAAAATACCTGGTTTTTTTTTTTTTTTTTTTTTTCTGAAGAGCTGACCATTTGTCCCATGAAAAGATCTGATCTTCATCTTCTAAACACATGCTCCAATTGGTGACATGTGCTTGGACAATTTGTTCTGAAAAGCAGGAAGTATCATGTGCAATAGTAAATTGCAATCATGATCCCTGCAAATTAAAGTGACTCAGAATTCATCAGGTGGCCCTCAGTGATAGGTACCAATTCCATCCAGTCCTGGAGACAGTGTTGTGTCATTTTTTTCTTGTGCTGTTAATTTAGATTAATGGCTTTTATTGTTGGTTGTCATATTTGACTGATTGAACAGTAAAGTTACATTTCATTTCCTCTCTTTCATTATGACACTCAATGAGGAAAAATACAAATGAATTCACATTTAATTGTAGCATAGAAATTTTTTTCCCTCTGGTTTCAAGAACAAGCACAAAGAGCTGTGCAAAAGCAATGTCTAGGTTGGTGATTGCATTAGTGTAAATTCTCTAAATGTTTGTTCGTTCTGTCTGTGGTGAGTACTTGAGACAGAAGTTGTTTTTCATTGCCAGTTAATCACTTTCTGTGTTTCTGAAAATATCTGCAGAAAGAACTGTCATAGCCCTGCAAAGAGATTTTTTTCACTGCTTCACTTCTCTCTGTGGATTAATTTCCTCCTTCTGTATAATCTTAATCTCACTTTCTCTGACCTACCCACAGAGAAGGGAAGAAAACCTTAGAAAGAGGGCAGGTGTTAGAAGTCAGTGCATGTACCAATTTAATTGGATACACAGAAAAATGTCAGTCCTAGAAGCTGATCAATCAATCAGTGCTAGTAAGTACCCTCATGGACGACTCTTACAAAAGATGAAAAATGGAAAGAACAGAAATGTCCTTACTGGGCTTTTTCTGAGCAGCAAAATGGTTTCATTCTTCTCTCCTGTATCTCAAAATATGTTGGCCAATGTTCCAGTGCTGGAGGACAGCAGTGGTGTGGCTTTGAGCTGGTCAGTCACAGGCTCCTGGATGTTATGGGGAGCTGAGTTCCGTGGAAAAGCCACTTAAACTGCTTGAAGCAGAGAAGGAGCTTCCAACCCTGAAACCACCACCCATGGCACTGGGCTGTAGGTAAAGCAGAATAAGTTAATTGAAGTGTATGTTCTGCAGAGAAAGTGGAGGAGATATTTCAGATCTGCAGGCTGTAGGGCTTGGGAAAAGAGGGAAGCTAAGAGGAGGTCTAGTAAGGGGACAATAATAAGAAACTTGTGGGGTGAAATAAAACCATGAAGTGGCAGAATTTCTGATTCCTGTCAGTGATTTTTGTCCAAGGACACTACTTATTTTGATTTATTGCTGCACTGCTCAGGAAAAACAGGGCCTGGGTATGTGAGTTTTAAACATAGAGGAGTATACACTGAAGGGATTACCAGTCTCATATCACTGGTGATTTTATTTTTCTCACAGCGTACACGAACTTCCAGGACACTAGATAATGGATCACAGTCCAAAACACAAGGAAAATAGATCTTCTGAGTTAAGTAGATTCTTTAAAAATAAAGCTATTTTTTCAAGATGTCAAACACTTTCAAAAGGAGCCAATTCCCTGATCTTCTTGTGCTACTTAAGGCCAGGTTTTATATCTCTGCTGAACTAACCTAAGCAATCCTAAATCACATTTGTAAAAGTCTTTTTTGTTTAAAGAAAAATATATTTTGTGTATATATAATTTTCAGAAAAACTCACTGGACATTGTGTCCAACAGTAGTGCCTGACCATTTTTGGACACACTTCTGATCACTGTCTACTCTACACTCCTTGAAAGCCCTCAGGTTAGCAGCCACTACCCCTGCCTGAAATGCTAAGTGATCAGACTCTCTCATTTCACAGTAATCTGCTTTCTCTTAAGTCCTTACATTTGTTTCATTTTTCCCTGGAATAAATTCAGTGCTGGTAAACATGGCTGTAACAGACCAAAAGACAAAATGCAGATGTTTTGTTGTGCCTATCCCCATGAGAGGTTCTGCTGTGCAGTGATTGTAGAAACAGGTGTAAGGGCAGGCTTAGAGGTTGTTGAGTGTGGAAACAAGGGAAGTGATGAGCCTGTGAGTGCTGTCCAACAGGGCAGGTAACAGGACATGTCATGGTGTGGGATATGCTCCTTCCTCTTCCAGGGTCTGAAGATCTGAGGGTGATTCCAAAGAATTAAAATTTCTTCTTTCCTTGCTCTAAAAGTGCAGAAAAATCTATGGCAGCCCTTAAAGGAAAAGCAACATACTTGCATCTACTTCAACCAATGGATGAGGAGTAAGCAGGACAGAGAGGGATGTGTCCAGGAGGAGTTAATAGTCCCAGCTACTTTCTCCACTGCATTTTTAGAATGTCTTTAGAAGAAAGTTTCTTAGTTGCTCCGGAATGTTTTTCTGTGCAATCAGGTCATTTTTGTCCCTGGTCAATGAGTTTTGTCACTGGAATGTAAGCCATCAGACCTGTCTGGTCTCTTTTTTTTCCATAAAAATTGAGCCTGTGGTTTTCAAAGTGCAAACCATCAGCCTTAAATCAGTACTTTGCTAAAAAGCCACTGGCAAGAGCATTCTGGAAAGTTTAGGGGTGAAAATAGCACTTACCTGTAAAGTTATTTTGTGAGCTCAAGTTGATATAAGGCAAATAATTCAGGAAAGGATTAGGCACTTACATGAATATGAATAACACCAGCAGTTGCACAGGGAAAGAGAAAATTTACAAGGGTTATCAATCCTTACACTTCAGAGCATGGGACCATTTCTGGGAAGAAATATTTTTCTGCATATACAGCCCTTAATCCTCAGAGGCCTCAGTGTTGGACATCAGCCTTCAAAGCATCTCTGAATGACTTGGAATGAGGGTCACAACAAAACTCAGGGCAAGGTGTATGAGTTTCTTTAGGAGGTTAGAAAGGCAGAAGGGCTGGCAAATCCCATGGATCCCCGCTAGTCCTGATGTAGGGGCTTAACAATTCAGATGTTTTTCTAGGAAACTATTTTTGTTGCCTACTGGAGGGCAATAATGCTTTAAGTATGTTGAGGGTCACTGACATGTTTCCCTCAGAGTTAAATGCAGTGTGATCTTCCCCACCTTTGGCCTGGCAAGAATTTTACTGAGTTACCACTAAATCATAAAGCATTGGGAGAAAAGATCTTCCTTGACCCCACAGTACACACTGCCACCTAAATTATGAGTTCCACATCCAGATGTGGAAAGCTCATGCTGTCCTCACTTTCCCCCTCAAATTTACACTCCCTGGGGACACAGAGAGTCACTAACAGTTTGCACAGCTGCGGTGTTAAATTGCTACAGCAAAATGTATGGAAAGACCAAGAGAAGTAAGTTTGTGCTGTAATGACACTCTAAATAGTCATTTTCTGTTGCCTTTCTCAGAAGGCAGAGAAGAGAGATTTATCATGAGTGTAACTCTGCCAAACTATGTAGAACTGCCCGGGGAGAGTTGTCCCTTGTGACGTTGTCTTGACTGAGGGGAGAGGGTCTTACCTTGAATTGCTTCAAGTGCTTGTTCCCCAGCCCAGATGATAAAATGGAGCTTAAGGCTCTGGATGTCCTCCAGGGTTTCCAGGAGGAGTATTTCATTGCCAAAAATACACCACGACCTCATGCTTGCCAGCCCTCATTTGCCTTGATGTCTCGAATGCAATATCCTGGATTTCATCAGGAGATACCGATCCGATATAGGGAGACAGTGAAGCCAAGGGAATTATTTTGAATTCAAACCCTCTTAAGCACAGCATCATGTCATGGTGAAACCACCAGCTGAAATGAAGACTGACAGTTTAATTTCTTGAAGTACTGGAAAAGAAAAGACATCTGCCATGATGGCTACTGGCTTCCACAAGTGGATGGTAATAGATTGTGAGGTCCTTTTCAGCTGAAGAAATTAATCCTTTTTTCCCCCTAATATACCTGTCATTTTCTATATGAGTAAGTATGTTTTTTAGAATCTACAGCATGGCTATTTTGTCTCCCTATTTCTTCTCTGTCTGCCTGTAACCTCTGCTCTGCTTGGACTTAACAAATTCACCAAGGTAGACTACCTTGTCATGAGACAGAAGTGAGTTTTGTTCTGGTTTGGTTTGGTTTTGTTTTAAATAACCATGTCTTAGTTGAAAATGAACAGGAGACTTAAAAATAATAAAATATTAGTACTACTAGTAATATTAGTAAAACCCAAACAGTAATAATCCTTCTCCACGTGGCGTGGCATTGCATTTAGTAAATGTCTATCTTCTTCCTTGAAGCAACGAAAATTTCCAGTATCTTGAATCTATGAAAATTACTTCAGAGGAAAAAAATAAAATAAAATTTGAGATCAGGAAAATGAACTGTGAAATTCACAAGCAGCAGAGCCAGAGCAGTCGGGCCGTGTGTGCACTTGTAGCTGTTGCCTCTCCCAGCAGAACAGCAGCAGCTCCCTCTACTCACCCCAGTCCTCTGTGTGCCTGTGGCTTCCTTGGAGCCCTGCCCGTGCTGGTGTGCAGCAGCTGAGGCTCTGTGCCCCTCACTGATGGATCCAGCCCTTCCTGGCTCACTCCTTTATCCTGGCAGTTCAGTGAGACTTGCAAGACGTCACTGTTCCTGGGACTTATCTCCCTTTCAAATGTGTTTGAAATTGGCAAGTGTGTTCAAAAGTAATTAAGGGAGGAATGACAGACAGTTTGACAAAGTATCCTATTTCCTTAGGAAATCAGGCTAAATAAAGGGGATTGTCATGCAAAATCATAAATTTTCCCCAAACAAAAACTTCTTTTGTTCCCTTGGGCATCAAAGATTAGCAAAACCCGGAAGAATTTTAAACTGCAATTTAAACTTCAGAGCTTGCACTAGCAGTTTACTATTGGATTGTCAATTATCTTGGTCTTTTTAATTAACTCTGCTTTTAGGCTCTGGTACAATATTTATTTATTCTGTTTTTAAAGCAAAAAAATGGAACATCAGACTTAATGGAAATAAAACTAGCTTTCCATGGAGGGAAAAAACCCATAAACATAATTTCATCCAACATTTGAATTTTTTCTTCAAGGTTTTCCATTAGTGTGGTCTGGCAAATGGTGAGAAAGTGATTATTTTCTAATATATGCTCTGGTTCCTTCCTGATCAATGCTTTGTTTGTAGGCTTTTCTACTGGGCTCATTTATATGGAGTTTTTACTTTTTGGTGGAGAACTGAAGGTGCTGTGAGACAGCCCATGGTGGGTGGGTGTGTGTGTGTGTAATTCCTCAGAAAGATGTAGCATTTGAAAGCCAAGTCACAATTGACGTCAAACAAAGGAAAATAAAAAGGACTTTTCTGCCTAAATTTGTGACCACAGTCCAGAAGATGTCAGGATCACAGTGCATCAAGTGTAACAAACACAGAGGAATTCCCACATACCCTGTCCAAGTAAATGAAGAAGTTGGAGGCTGCAATTTGGTCGTGAAGATCAATTGAGAGCAAGAGAAACGGGATAAGGGAGATCTCTCCTTTGGCTTGAGCCTCAGTTTTCAGGATCATCCTTCCTGCAGCACTTCTGTACCTCAGACTGTGCTGGCACTTGCCTCCCATGCTGGGAATTGGCTGGAGAGCTCCAGGTCCACAGGCTGAGCTGAGGCAGAGCAGCCACATATTGAGGCTGTAACCTCTCGTGTTCTTTATGGTTCGAGAGATGAGAATTTTCATGAAGGCTTTTACTGCAGAATGCTTAAGCAGAGGCAGACTGAGACCAGTACTGCCTGCAATTTGCACAGATAAAATTGGACTTTATGTAGGAGCCTAAGTGTCTGAGATTTTCTTCCCCCATGCCAAAACAAGTGAAGGCTTGCCTGGAGAAAGAAGATGTCTCTCAGGAATTCCTCGTGATCTTTCTGACACACTAAGACGGAATTTCCTAAAAACTAAAAACTAGTGCTGATATATTTTCAGAATCAGAGCCAGCAAAACCAACCTTTTTTTTTTTTTTTTGGTGTGTGTGGCACAGGACCTTTGAGATGTTTTATTTAATAATTCAGTGAAACTGGATGTCTAAGATATATTTATTTTTCTCTCTCTTTGTATGAGTTTCAAAACTTTTGACCACTTCTTCATTTTAGGACTATTTTTTGAATATTGTTCATTTTAAAGTTCCCAGGGATGAAAAAAGAGCAAACAATAGCTTGAACTATTTTAATAATGTCTGACTGATGACTAGACACATAGATCATTTTGTAGCTCTTTAATAGAATTTTTTTTTAATTAGACCATGTCTTCGAACAAGATCCCAAATTACAGTTTTAATCTTTACCAAGAGACAATTTCCTCTCCTTGCACTGTGTTGGTGCCTCACTGTTACTAGCAATAAAGGAATAAATAGCAGCAACCTGATTTTTTATTATGTTGCAGTGGTACTCTGAAATCAGAACATTCTAGGAGCATGAAGATAACTGAGTTAATCAATGGACATTTGCAGAGGGCTGTCAGGTTCCAGCATTTTCTTCTGTGCTTCTTTCCCTCCATATGGAAATTTACTTATAATCAAGCTGACTCCAACATAGTTTTGTGAGGAAACAGGTAAATCAAACCCATGTCTGCAGGATAGAAAATATGATGTGCCTGCTGGGACTCCTGTTTCAAAGAAGGAGGAAGGAGAAACTCTTATCTTTTTCTCTCATAATGAATCCTTATTGGATCAGAAGCAAAATTGAATTAATGATCTTCAACTACAGAATTAGAGGAATCATTATTAAAGTGCAAACAACTGTACATTCACTGTACATTCACACATATGTCTTGTATAGAGTAATGTTTGGGAAGGTGAAATGCCTTATATTCAAAAATACCCATTTTCACAACTCCTGAGTGCTGTAACCAGAAAAAATAGAGGTAACATTGAAAAATCAGAGAAGCAGGGGAGCCAATAACATATACTTTATATATCAACATGCACAGTGTGTGTGTACTTCCATCTATACATATCATAAATGTGTGGGGTTTATATGCATATATATATCCATATATATATGCACACACAATGCTCAAAAAAGTAATGTAAATATTCTGCTATGGAAATGTTGGATGCTGGGAGTGATTTATAACTTCACATGAACTTAAAGTATTTTCCTGTTCATTCTACATCTGTAGAACTGGGCTGCTGCTGGATTGCATCAAAATGTGTTTTCTTATGAGCCAGTGAAAAATTGTGGCCTCTGTGGAAATGCTAACAGCACACATGTGATGCACAGCACTGGAGATAAAATCAGGGCAGAGAGGACCTTAAAAGCCAGGGTGGAACAGGGTGAGGGAGAGGAAGCACAATAGATTTCAGAGTTGAAATATCTTTGAAAGGTGAAACAGGGAGAGAGAACAGGGTCACGAGAGTGAACCATGAAAGGATCTGTGCTTTTCATTGCATCCACAGATGCTCCTTCAGTTTATATCTGAAATCTTCACCCACTCTGAACTGAGTGGTAAAACAAAGTTAATTGCTCAAGCCTCCTTGTAGAACAGTAAAAAGCCTGAGAGTGTTTCTGTCCTCAGAAAGCAAAGAGTAGAAATGTCTTAGAGTAAGAATTGCTTGCAGTCAGTAGAGTTTGATGTTGAGCTGCAATAATTGCAAAAGCTTTCATGGGAACAGCTGGGTGTTAAATATTTGTCTGTGCTGCTTTCAGAGGTTCTTTTGACCATCTTTGGAACTAAATGCCTACATATTGGGTTCAAGTGCTTTGGTAGCCATTTGGGACTGGATCCAGCTATCCTGCTTCAGGATGTCCAAACTCATCTTTTAGATAGAAAGAACATTTATTACAGTGATCTTCAACATTTTCCTTGTCCATACTCAGAATTGCTGAGCTTCCAAGTCCCCCCATGTTCACCCCATCAAGCTGGGAGCAATATGAGATTGCTGCAGCTGTTCCTGGCCACTGTCAATGAACCAAAGACCAAGCAAACTTCATCTTCCTTACAGCTGCTTTTACTGTCTCCATTTTCAGATAAATAGCAGTGATGGAAGGGACTGCAGTGGCAGGAGAAGGATGGTTTTGAGAAGCAGTTGACTAAGGGTTTAAATATTTGCCTGCTCCATGTCCCAGGATATGATCTGTACACTTTCTCCCTGTCCTTACTCAGATTTGCAATGTTCTTGTAGCAGGTGAAGTGCTGCTTTGTGGGCTGCCAGTCCCTGAAACGGCTAAATCAAAGTGCTCTGCTGCATTGAATTCTGGCATTATTATTCAGTAAATTGTGTCTCTTCTCCTCATCTGCTCCCTCTTGATACTTCTTGTTATTTACCAGCCGCTGCCTCTAACTCCAGAGGAATGCAGCCCCGATATCCAAGTGGAGAGAAGCACGCTGGGGGACAGAGGTGACCCCTGAGGCATCTCTCACCCAGCACATCTCCAGACACATTAACAATGCTGCATCCAGAGCTGTTTATCAAGTGCCACAAGCAGCTCCTCAAGTGCTGTTGGATGTACTTCTAACTCTGCTAGACTGTAAAGTAGAGAAGGAGCCAAATCCCAGCAGCTGTAGTGGGCTGGGAGAGCAAAGGCAGCACAGGCTAGAGATTAAATCCAGTAGCTATAAACCCAGCCAGAATCCCCTTAGCTTTCCAGTGAATAATCCTCTGGTCTGCAATATTAATTCACCAGTTTGGAGATATTTCCCCAACCAACAAAGTTCATTCAATCTACTTACATGTTTCTCCAAAGCTTGGATCTGATTTGGGGTTGGGGCATTGCTAACTTCCTGTAACAAATCCATGGTATTTATAGAATTATTCCATTTCAACTGGGTCAACCTCTGCTATGCCCTGAGAGGTCCTCTTACCTGGCAGAAGAAATACTTCATTCTTTAATATTTTTCAGAAAGGAAGGACCTAGTCTGAACCCAAAGGCTGGTCAGTCAGTTTGGGCTGTTTTACTCTATTTCTTTTGATAGTTAACTCAGTTCTGCAATGTCTTTTTGATCTGCAACCCAAAGGATTATTAGCTTAAGAGCTGTGGCTGTATTACCCTTTCAGGGCAAGCTATGATCCTTGTGAAAGCTTTTCAATCATGCTCCAAAGTCCTCTAGGACAGGTAAAATGCATTTATTTAACACTTTCCTGAGAATTACTTGATTTTTACACATTTGTGACTAGGAACACACTTTGATGAGACTGATATTGGCGTTACTAGGGAAAGGCCCGTACTCAGTGGCTGCATTCAGTGATTATCTGACAACACAGCTCTTGGAGAGCTATTAATTCTCTGTCAATATTTTTGACATTGCAACCTTCTGGCTGCCTTCCCTTTTAGCCTGGTCAGTCACCTCAGCCTAGCTGAGGTGGATTTGGAAAACCCTTCCCCAGACAGAATAAAAGACTTAAATAAGGGAGGAGGGGAAAAAAGGGAGGAGGGGGAAAGAATGCAGACAAAAATGGACAAATATTTAACCTGAACTCAGGATTTTAAAATCACCTCCTTACTTTCCATCTTGGGATGCTGAGCACCAAGTGGACACCTTCTGGCATATCCCTGTGAAGGGCTGAGGGTTAAGTGTCTGTATGGTTTGTTCCAGAGCTCAGAGAAAAGCCTGTGCAGAAACTCCCATTGACTTTTCTAAGCTAAGAATTATGCCTCTGCTGGGATAACTGTATTACAGCAATTTGCCTGTTGGCACTTGGGGAACGTGGAGCCAGGACAATTTGGCCAATTTTAAAAATAAAAAGTCTGTTTGTTGTTTTGTAATAGCTTCTGGCAAACGTGGACTAGTTGATGGGATTAGTGGGATGGTTTTGGCAAGGTAGCTTGTTTCTTCAGGTTCTCCCACCCCTCATCTGTCCATTTTAGCAAGTTTTGCTAAATTGGCAGCATCTAAAAAATAATTAAAATGGAGGGGGGGATCACATATTTAGAGGCAGAGAAGCCAAAGGCTGAAATGCAGTGGCTTTTACTTTTTTGTCAAATATAATATCTACTATCAAGAGTAAAAACTGCAAAAATGACTGCAACAAAAAAGGGAAGAAAAATAAATAGAAGAAGTTTTCCTCATCTTAAGTGTCAGTCTTCTAACCTGCAAAACCAAAGGTTAAACTGTGACTTGGGAATAGAAAAACAGGCCATTGAAAGATAAATTATTTGAAAAACGTTTTGCATTGATTCAGAAGGATAAGGCATTGATTCAGAAAGATACAGTGGTATGGGAGATGCTGCTTTAAGGCATATGGGCAATTTCCTGGTCAGTGTCTCCAGGTGCTGTAAGGCTGAGTGGTCTATGGCCTCCCTTTGCCTCTCCAGTGTCTCTTGGAATAAAAGCAGGAAGCTTTTGCTCAGAAGCCTCGTGCTGTTTAACTGGTGTACAACCCTAAAAGGGATTTTGTGAGGTCTGCAGCCCACCCTCCCCTCCTGCAGGTGCAGCAGGCTGTGTTTGACACAGGTGCTGCTCTGGAGCAGTGAGATCTGATGGAACTGGTGCTGAAATAAGTGGTGGATCCTATATCAAGTCCTGTAGTCAAAGCCAGTAATGCACAGTATGAGTATAACCCTAGCCCAAAAGTGGCTTTGGGTTCATATTCAGAAGAACCAACTTGCAGATAAACAGATGAGGGACATCATTCAGCCTGATGGTGCAGGTTCACAGGGGGAACTGGGCGCCACCAGTATAAAACCTGGGCTTTAGTGTAAAACTCCAGCCTGATTTCACTGCCTCGCTTCTCGTTCCATCCTGATACCTGGCATATATTCAATTTCTTTACAATAATAGACAGTTTCTTCATCTGCTGCCCTTTCAGTGTGTGACGGCTATAAACCACTGGTTACAAAGCTTGAGTGTTTCAGAATCTACTGACATTTAAGGAAAAAGATTACCAAGCCCTTGAAAGGAGCACAGCACTGAAATACACAAAGAAGCAAGTGCAACTTCCTTGCTGTTAAAGCGATAAAGAAATTAATGGCACACCAGGTTCCAAAATCCCACTGCTGTTTGGAGATATCGCCTTTTTCCTCTCTTTTTTTTTTAAAAAAACCCCTCTTTTCTCCCTCCACAATGTATGAAGGCAGCTGCAGTTAAAGGGATGGCAAGGCACAGAAAAGATATTGCTTCCCGTGAGTTTTATGAAGCTGATATCAATCTTTTTTTTTTTTTTTCATAAACTTCAGTCCTGTTATTACCCTAAAAGCGTGTTCCACAGCATTTAATGTGACACTGATGAGAATACAAATAAGGGGAGGTGAGGGAGATGGAGGACAGAGAGAGAAGAATCAAATGATGTTAAATGCAAGGACCTGAACAGCACTTCCACACCCGTTGCCATTGAGGAGAGTTTAAAGGGACCAGGAAAGCGTGGAGCATCTGAATTGTGTTTGGGGCAGTAAATCAATTTGAGCTTCAACAGTGAGGTAAGAAATATCATCTGAGGAAGGTGAGAAAAGAAATTTAGGTTATGGAGGCATGAAGGCTTGCATGTGAGCTAATGAAGCATGCTTTAGCTAAGTGTTGTGTAGAAAGACAGGGTATAGATGTCCTTGAAATTGGGATGATATGGGGTGGAAAACAAATGCTGTGGATTTTCTAAACTTCCACTTGGAAGTGTATGAAATGCTGATTAATTTGATGTCACATTTAGCCAGTGCTTGGCTAGATTCTAGTAGATGTGAATAACTTTTCATAGAGAAATGTTCTTGTTCCTGAATAGTAAGACAAGGTTGGGCCATTTGTTCTGTCCCTTATATGTGAATAGTCAGAAACTGGCATGTCCAAGAGAAGAGGTAATTTTTCATACAGGATGTAGTTATGAAATTCCTTGCTTCATGACACTGGGGGTATGTAGTTTGCAGATTCAAGCAGTGGCTGGACAAATTTAATGGAGTAAAATCTACTCAGAATTACTGTACATCTATGAATAATCCAATAATGTTTGGTTTGGGCAGTCGGTGAGCTGCAAAGCACTGGAGATTAGAGAGTGTTCTGAAGAATTATTGTGTGACTGTCCAAGGCTTATCTTCCTTCCTTGGCATCTGCAGTGCCACAGGGTAACTAACAAGGTCAGCATTCATCCAGCTCATCAAGTCCCTTCTTTGCCCAGCCCACATCCTCAAACTTTATTGCTGTGAGGAAGTGGACAGGACAGTAGAAAACAGAAGAAAGTAACAAATTCGATCTTGGAAATGAACCTGGAGGGGAAGTGGTGGAGTGTGAGCTGGACACGAACTTGAGTGCAGTCAGAGCAATGACACCTTTCTGTTCCTCACCTTTCTCCAGTGTGGTGCACTGTCGGCCCTTGAGACAGCAGCTGAGGAATCCAAGAAGGCAGACAGCAGAGTTTTTGAGAATTCTGTGTTAGCACTTTCAAGGAGCATTGCTGTGAACAGGATGTAAATGAAATGGTGACAAATTACCTGATACGGTCATAGCAACAGGGCAGGCATTCTCTTGACAGCTTTTTCAGGCTCTCTAAACTCTCCATAAATATATTAATATTTTGAATGACTTCTACCATATGAGATATATATTGTCAGTTCATAATTTCAGTTCAGGTGCTCTGTGCCTAATTTGCATACATGAGCAAATGAGGGAAATTTATCTCATTTTCAGGTTATTATTCCAACTGAGGATTCAGAGTGTGCACATGAAGACTGTATGTAATTTTCTAAAAGCACGAAACTTTTCCTATAACTCAATATGCATTTTGAGTAAAGAAAAAAACTATTTTAACATCTCAATGTTTGTCAAAACCACTATAATACTGTTAGGAAATAATAAAATAGTGAGACAGATTGCAGCAGTCAGAGTATCTGTCCTTTGAGTTTTGATGAGATGTAAAATCGGTTGAAGTTATTTCAGATTTCTGCAAAAGAAGTCTGCTTTGAAATGTCACTATTTCATGAGAGTTTTCAATGGCTCTTCAAGTGACACAAAGTACTCTCATGTCACTGTTAGAAACCCTAACCTATGCAGCTGTTCTTACATAAGAAATTTACTTTGCAAAGGTAATTCATAGCTGAGGACCAAAACAGTTCTTCAGGGCTCATGGAAAGAGAACCAAGCTCCAGGAGAGAGTGCAAATCTTCAAAGCAACACCTTTCTCAGGTGTTTTACTGTCTAAATGCTCAGTGGAGGAAGAGGGGATATCTGTTGACATGTTTTGAAGGCAACCAACACTAACAATGTAATCTGTAGGCTTAATCCTGCAATTTTTTGGTGTGAAGCTTTGTTCCAGCCATGTAATTTGCACTGATTTAGTGTTGGACAGCTTTCAACTCCTCTGTGTACAAGCTAAATTCTCTTAAAACTTGGATAACTTGGACTGTAACTTTTTATAGGAAGAGACTGTGGTCTTTGTTCAATATTCTGTTTGGGGTTCCTTAAGAATTTCAAGAAGCATGATAATAAATTGAAAAAAAATGGTACTTCGTGATGCTCAGGCACACTGTTAGTTTTATGGGGATCTATCCCTGAGAAGTGGAATAGTTGGTGCCAAAGTTCTATGTGGGCAGCAAAGGAGTTTCTTACAGATGTGTGATTATTTGTGGCTTTGGTATATCACACACAGAAGAAAAATCTTCCTATATATCTATGCACTCATATTTAATTCTGTTCTTAAAGTGTCATGATTTTGACAGCAAAAACCATCAATTCCTGAATAAAAAGAACCACCCCAACACCATCAAATTGTTTCCCAAATACCTCAGTTTTTTTGGGGTATTTTTTGGTTTAGTTTTTTGGTTGTTTGGATTTTTGTTTTGTTTTTGTTTGTTTGTTTGTTTTGGTTTTTTTGTGTGGGTTTTTTTTTGTTTGCTTTGGTTTTTGTTTTTTTTTTTGCCTCCAGACAAAGCACTCCAACAATGGAAAAGCACCAAAGAATTCCTTCTTTTTTTCCTCTTCAAAGTCAGGAAGAAATCATCCTGAAATCCTCTACAAAAGCAGGGGTTTTGTCCATTTCAAGCGAGGCAGGAGGATCACAGAGGTGTCCTGGCTGTATAAAGAGAAGCTCTGATGCTGGTGTCACCAGGTCACTGCCGGTCTTTCTGCAATGGCCCCATGGGACCCTGGTGCCATGAAACCCCCCAGCCTTTGTCACAAGTCTTTTTTCCCAAGCTTCTTATGACTATTTTCAGCACTTTATGAACAGAGGGAGTCTGTGCTCTGCTTCTCTCTCCTCTTGTGGATGATGTTTCCATTTGCCTGATGAATTTCCCCCTTTCCTTATCTAGACTTTGTCCCCTTGTGTGGTAATGAGGACCAGACCTATTTTCCTTAGAGCTGATGATGAACTGCAAGCAGGACAGGAGGAAACAGACCAGGTCATGATGTGATTACACCTGTCCTCATAAGAGCAGGGGTTGATTATGCCTTCAAAACTAATTAAAAAACCCCTACTTATTTGTGGGATGATTCTGCTGGCACCCAAGAGGTGGAAAAGCAATTTCCACCCAATTGAAACTTTATGTTTAAAAAAGGTTTTTCAGGAAACAGAAACTACATTTCATTTTATTTCATTTCATTTTATTTTATTTTATTTTATTTTATTTTATTTTATTTTATTTTAATTTTATTTTTTATCTCTTAAAACTTGATTCTGCTGAGTATTAAGAGACCTATCTAATAGCAACACATTTTTAAAGTAATGAAATATTTACAGCTGGAGCCTTCAACAGAGAAACAGTAGAGTGTGTTTATTTTGCAGCTCAGTAAATTATATATATACACCAAGAATCAAATGGATGTTTTCGGTTGATCATGCTAATCCAAACAAGCTTTCTTTATGGTTTTTAATCTGGAGAATTTGTTTTCCACTCCCATGCAAGTAATTATCAAAGCATCTATTAAACACTATAAATAAATCCAGGCCCTAAAATTTGTCTCCAGACTCTAAACACACAGTATGGCTGCGGGGCAAATCATCCCTCAGCAAAAGCTGGTGGTTTTGTCACTCTCCCTGGGCCCTTCCTACACCCTTAAAGGAAAACTACAGTGATAGCTAAACAAACATTTGCTAAATAAGACCATATATATTGAAATTTATGCAAAACTGTTCAGAAATATCTGGCAAAATTTCTGTCTCACTATAGTAGTAATGCATGCTTGTAGTTTTTCCAAATGCTTTGCCAAGTCCAAGCTGAATTCTGTTTTAGCACTTCTTTCCACAACCAGGTAAAGTCCCAGTATGAACTGTCTGCAGCCAGATTCCCTGGAGCATTTGGGAAAAAAGGAAAAAATTACATGGAAATACATCATATGCTGTTGGCCAGACAACCTCTGCTGTTGCTTAAACTCAGTAGAATTCACCCCTGCAAAAGTTAATAATTTGAAAAGGGCAACCTGCAAGAGAGCAAGATAAAAATTCAGGAAGCATAGAAAACTTGAAAACTCAGATAGAACCTCAGAAACCTGTTTAAAAAGCAAGGATCTCAATTTATGCAGATGCCTGTTGACCTGTGTTTGCACGTGTTTACACAGAAAGTGGTAATTTCCCTGCTTCCAGTCTGCTTCCCTGTTATCAGTGCTCCTTGCTTTGGGTGCATAACTTGAGTTACAGCTTCCAGTGGAGAGCCAGTGGTGTGGCCCTGAGCTGCTGTTGGGTTTGTGGTGGAGGCTGCTCCTGGTCACAGCATTCAGCTGCACTCAGTGGCCACTAAAGGGGACTTAAGGGGCTGGATGTGATAATGTCATTGTTACTCATTGTTTACTATTGAATCTGGTGAGCCTTGAGTAGGCCAAGCCATAAGAAGGAAGAGCCATGCACACTATACCAGACAGAAGTGGAAATAAAAGGGTGACTCAGCCAAAATCAGACTAGAACTCATCACCAGTCTCACCAGAAACCCAGATCTGCTCTGAGTTTCATAGAAAAGCTTCCTTATCATGAATACTGCATTCAGATGGTTTGTCTCACACGTTTCTTCAGTACTGGAGCAGGGTCAGCCTTTATTAGATGGACATGCCTTCTGATTCAGCAGGAACAGTTGGATTTGTACCATAGTTATTCCATAGCCACGCCACTGGAGCCCACAAAAAGTTAATCCCCATTAGCCAAAGAAGTGGCCTAAATTGTTATTAGGGTCTTTCTTTTTTAAGAAGTTAAATGAGAAAAATATCACTAGAAAAAGTGCAAAAAGCAAAAAGCTTGGAATTGCTTAGCTGGTTCTTTCCAGCTGGATTGTTCTCTAATGCTGAACGTTAATTGGAAAATAACAGCATTCCTGCCTGCTTTTAGAAAATCAATATGCGTGGTTTTTTGTCCCCCCTCCCCCTGTTCAGGTTAATTCATTACCAGGATATTTTTAGATTACTGAATAAATAAGAAACAGCCCTTTTCCAGTCAAAAGCTAATAACCATAACCAGCCAGAAAGATCTCCTGAGTGGAGTCCTCTCCCTGCCTTCAGTGCTGCTCACTGATGTCCGTGCCAGCCGCCTGCCCCAAATCACTTGTCAGCCCTTCCACAAAGCTGGATATGCATCCTATGCTCCTTTGAACTGGCACAAGCTGGAGGATCAATGGCTCTGTTTGGCAGGGGCTGAGCTGCTGGACATTTTCTAGCAGCAGCAGCTTGGCAGGGTTGGCTCAGTGTAAGGATGTTAATGCCAGTTCACCACTCCCTGTGAACCAAGGGAAAGAGCAAGGCAGGAGAAGAGAGGGCAGAACTGGAAATGCAAAGAGGCAACATCATATTTTACAGAGGATGCCTCACAACATAAAAAAACAATAATTCTGGCAACGTTGTTTTGCATTTTTTTTAATACATAGTCCTGCTTAAATCCCCCTGGATCTAATTAAAACTTTGTTGGCCACCCACCAATCACGATAATTATGTTGTCTGGCAAAAACAACAACAAAGACGCAATAAGATTGTGCAGAATGATGCACCTACCTGACAAAACAAAACAAAAAAACAATCCAGGGCCCATGTCTTGTTTTTTAATTTTTTACCTCTTTTGGAATGTGAAAAAAGAACCAAACTATAAAAGATGCAGTTTGAACCTCAAAGAGTCAACAGATGCTGAAAACACTAAAACACCCAGTGTGTCAATGAGTATTTGAAATCATGAGAAGGAAATCTTGCAGAAGACAGAGGCTTCATAAAAAAATACTAAAATGAGCTGACTACTGGGAGAGCCTGAGTGAGAAAAGAAGCTTTTATTGCAGTTAAAGGGCAGACACTCAAGATGTGTTATTTAGGGCAGTCACCACTAATAAAGCAGGACTTGCTTAGGTTCCTCCCAAGCAAGATCAGAGACTCTGAATTTATTCCTTGTTCTCTCAAGTTCCCTGGATGCTGCTGCCCTGAGATCTGGCTTATTCCATGACAGCAAACATATCTGTTATTCTGCAAATGAATTTGATCCCAATTCTATGGAAATCAATGATGAGACTCCCACTGATTGCAATCAGGCATAAGGGAACCAAAATGCACACGGAGACTTGGTCAGACTGGAAAATTGAAGCCATTTTAAAACAGAATATCCAGGAGTCTGGATAAAAATGTTCAAATCTAGTCTGGATTGAATGAAGACAAAAGAGAAGCACACTTCATATTTTTTGAACAAACATTGTTTCAAACAGAGGGGAAAATCAGAGTGATTCAGACTTGGACTAATACATGCTGCAAACACTGGCAAGCACGGTTTTGGCATAAGAAAGGCACAAACCCTGAATTATTATTAATTACATGAAAGTAAATGCAAATGGAGATTTTCCCCTAAGCTTTCTCGATGTGAGAATAGATATTAAACACACAGAGCTTTCCAAGCAACAATACTCACAAAAATAAATGTAATCTCAGGGAATGCTTGCAATGAAATCAGCAGAAGCATCGCTTATGAGTTCCTTCCATTACTTGGGCTATTTATTGACCTTTGTGTGTGTATACATGTATTAAACTGACAGAGTTATTGTTTTTTCATCATCCTTATTTAATAAATCTCATTTTTCTAGATGAAAGGGTTTTTTACTGATGAGGAGGGGATTTCTTTCTCTTTTTTGTTCAAGGTTTTTATAAAAATCTGACATAATTTTTAACTATTTTGAAATTATTTTATAGAGTTCTTTTATACCTAATATCAAGTTTAACCCTAAAATTACATTATCAGTGTCCTGTTTACCAGAAACAAATATTTGTATATGAGTTTTAATCTTTCAGGTGCTGCACCCACAGATGTCACAGATAAATTGCTAAGAGCTGTGAGCAAAAAAGAATCTAGTACCAAAAATATGGAAATAAATTATTTTTACATTGCAAGGTGTCCTGGAAAACATCTCAATTAATTTAAATCACACAAATAACTGATTTTTTTTTTTAATTCCATGCCAAATGGAGTTTAAAAAAGGACCAAAGAGATTCAGAAAACTAATATTAATTTCAAGGTGATTGTAACAGATTGTCCAGATTAAAAAAAAAAAAAAATTGTTTCCCTTTTATGTATCTACAGATAAACTTATTTGTTTTAAATATTTTTAAAAAAATATACTTTGTGGCTGGCAAAAATAGCTCCAGGGACTATTTTTAAAGGGAAAAAAAAAAGAAAGAGAAACCCTTTTTTAAATGCTCGAGTGGAATATTTTCATTTTACTGCTTTGGCTTTGTTTTTTGTGTTGGAACACTTCAGATTAGATTTAGAGCAAATAGGAGCTTTGTCTTCATACCATTCTCCACAGTTAAGAAGACTAGTTATTTTTCCTTACTTTTAAAAAGAAATGAAAGAAAACAAAGGAAGAATATTTATAATCTACATAAACCCATGACATCAGGAGCCTGAAATTCACTACACGATTCTTGATGAAAAGATTGACAACAAAGAAATACATATTTTCTTTGCATTTTCTCCTGATATTCCCCTACCCATTCCAACTCCTTCCTTCTGGAAATTTCTCACCAAAGGTAGGACTGACAGGCTGTCTCAGGACTGTTTTCTCTTCCCTCCTTAGAGGTGTATCTCTCCCTGTCCCACCAAGCTACAAAATCAGAGAAGCTGCTGAAGGAGCTGCCAGGCTGGAGGGAGACAAGGTGAGAGGAAGGTTCCCTTTCTTCATCTGCCTTGGATTCTGGCCAGACAGATCCTCTTAACACTAACTCTCCAAACAGATGCCCCAGTTGGGAAGGTGTCTCTGACTGTGCACTGTGCTGCTCAGATGTGGATGTCTGCCCTGGTTATCACCTAGCAGCAAAATTCATGTGAATATCCTCCACCTTGTTCTAGGCAGAAATGGCTGAATTAATGAGAGCAGGTTTAACTGATGACCCAATCCTTCTCTCCTGATTGTGTACCATGTGTATGGAAAGCTCTGCTGGTTGACCTGTGAGTGATGTAACTGTCTCCAGAAAAGGATTTCTGACCATGACTTAAGAAACAATGCATCAGTGAAGCAGGACAGAGTTGCCTCACAGAAATTTTTTTCTGGTCCTTTTTTCAGTTCTGAAATAAAGTACTGTCAATGGGCAAGCTCACATCTTCCATCAGCCTCAAGGGTTCTCATTTTTTTCTTATATTTTTTACTTTTCTTGCAGTAAAAAGGTAGTTTAAAGTAAAAAGGTTTCTTTCTTCTATTAGGAATTTTATCTTTAGTTGTACTTTGAACTTCTACTTCATCAACACTTCTGGCTAAGAGAAATCAAGCAAGGTGCACAAGCAAGAAAACACCATCTGTAATGATGACAAACTATAAACACCATTCACAGGCCATTAAGTTTGTAATATTTTTCTCTTCATCATTATTCTCTTACCTCCATTAAATTCTCCCACAACCAAGTGCAGAAGCCAAGGGTGATGGCAGTAGAGTGATAGACAAGAATTTTTATTGTCCTGTCAATGCAGATAAACCCAGAGTTGAGAGAATGTCAGGTGAACTTCCCCAGTGACAACTGAAGTTCAGTATTCTCTGAAAAAGAAAGAACATACAAATGATTTTTATGCCTTTTAGGCTTTTAAGATTTATGTTACAGAAGTATCCTGACTCTGTGGAAGGCTAGTCAGGCTCTGACTGATATTTATTGTTCACAGGAAACTATTATCTGCACTTGATCAGTCTGCTTCAAATTGCAGATTTGCAAGGTTGCAAAGACAATCAGAGGCATCCAGCAGCCATGATTCTCCTGAGGAACTGGAAAGGAATAGAAGATGATGGAATGAAAATGACTCAGTGGACACAGGTAAGCCACTTGCAAATGATTGTGAATAGCTGCAAAGATCCTCTGTTGGTCAGGGAAAGAAAAGTTTGCAGTTTTGTATCTCCACACAACAAAAAGAAGAGAAAGGAACTTGCTGAGAGTCAGATATAGAATAGATACACTCCCACAGGAACAGCAGAGAGAGTCAGGTAATGGCCAGTTTTTCTAGTATGGCCAAATTTAGGATGGTATAGCACAACAGTCTCCAATTTTTGTTTGGAAGTGTGTGCCATCACTGGTAGTAGCATTACATTAGAATATGCAGTTTGCCTTATTTGCAAAGAGAAACCCCAATGCAAACCCCAGATGTTTTCTAGCCAGTTGATTCTCAGTTGCTGGCACTTGCAATGCAACCAAATTCCACAGCTCTGTCAATTGCTAAAACCTGCCATAAGCCTCAGTTTACCATGAGACTGTGCTGGAGCCAATGTTAAAATAGTCAGTGTTAAAATAGTCAGCTGTTTAGTAGCTGAAGACCTTCAGGTTGGTCAAGCATGACTTTCTAAATTCATTCTCATTTTTCCTGGTTGCATTCTCGTCTTTCATGTGGTTGGAAGTGTTCACACCATACATTTTAGTTATTGATGGCAAAAACCTTCTGGGTATTATGGGGTTGCTTTAAAACAGTCAGGATGAAATGCGACAATTGCTGGGTCATCCCTGTGGTTATCATTCATATTGGCAGTGGTGAATGAGTTGACTACAAGATACACCTCAGGCTTCCTCCTTTTGCCAATGTTTACTAGTTTCAAAGTTGTTATAATACAGCTCATTCTATCTGTGAGCTCCAGCTCAGTTTTCTCCTCAGCTGCAAGCTCAGAGCACCAGCTGAGTATGTGCAGCTCTTGCAATTCTACTTTACACTCAACCAACTATGAAACCCAGCAGAATCTAAGACCAGCTCTTCAGGGCAGCTTTCCAGGTTTCTTAGGCTGCAAAAGCTGATCAAGAGAGAATGTCAGCTGGGAATTTCAAGCAGCAGATTTTCTCATCCACTGTCTTCTGCGGCCTGTGGGGTTTTTTCGCTCCTAAATCCATGGTAATTCCTGACAGGGGAGTAAAACTCATGAGCACAGGGTGGCAATGGATTGATGCTTCCAGCTCACAAGGGGAGAGGATCACTGCAACAGTGAAATTCAAGACCAGCACAGAGGAGCAGATGTCACACAAGAAGAAACAGGATTCAGTCCCAGGATTCTGGCAAAGAGTGCTGGATTCAACACCAGCACAGATATGGCAGTTGTGCAGCCACATGAGCATTGCTTCAGCACCTGACTGGGAGCAGGAGCTTCTCTGGAGAGGGTAACTCCCCTCCAATGCTCCCTTCCTCCTATGGCAAATCCACCCTTGGTTTATCACCCGGGCACAGCTGGCCCAGGGAATATCTGCAGCTGTAAAAGCAGGAAGGAGGTCTGAACCCAGAGAGTAAAAACAGACCCTGCACCATGAGCGTGGGGTTTGCTGTCCCATTTGTGGTTGGTTGGATGGTGTAAAAACACTCGGGATCCAGAAATGGAAGTGAAACAGGAATTACACAACACAACTTCCAGAGGAGAAAATACAGACAAGTCCTACTGTCCTCAGAGGGACCTGCTGGCTAATAAGCATGACTAGATATTTCAACATAAACAGGATTTGAGGAAAACTGCAACCAGGTATTGGTGCTGAGCACCTTCCTGTACTTGGAGGCAATCCCACTGACTGAATCTGCTCAGCCCCCAACCTCATTGCCAGATACATGAATGTATGAACTCCCCATCTGAGGATTTAGCAAAGCAAAATGGCTCGAAGTTATAAAATATCAAATTCTTGCACTTTTCTTGAGATAACTTTAAACCTCAGTCTTTGCAACAGGCTGCAGCAAGAGGGAGTACAAGAACAAAAAGCCCTTGCTGTTAATATTTATGGCAACTAAAGCAAAATTGCAACACATTTGCAGATGAATAGGAGCCCTTGTTAAAGGCTGCACCAGCCTAATTTTAGGACAGCACTGGTTTGGCATTTGATTGTGTGGAATAAAAAAGGATAGATTTCATGTTAATTAATTTAGAGGAATTATTAGTGTCAAAAATAAATAGTTCAATCACCTTTCCAAAAATAGCCTGAGGAAGGGAAATGAAACTCAGCAGAAAGAAGATAGAGGTTTTCTTTCAGTTACAGATTTTTTTCAAATATTTTGGTCACTTTTTGTCAAATGCATTGCCCCAGTATAAGTAACAGGATTTATTTATAATAACACCTATGTAACAATTGCTATTGCTATAAACCTATTGCTGCAAAATAAGCCATATGGCTAAATAATTTCCATTTGTTCAGTAAAACAAGAAGCACTAGGAAGTAGTTGGTTTGATATATATATATATATATATATATATATATATATATATAATTACTCCCTATTTTATTTAAAGAATGAAGCATCCAAACCCTATTTAGAAAACAAAACAAAACAAACACTCAACTTTTTGTGATATTTACAGCTGAAAGTATTTTTTCCCCCCCAAGGGAAACTGCAACAAGACCTGTTGTATCCTGATTTGTTTGTTTGTTTTTTAACAGAGATTCTGTTTGGGGGAATTATGTGTAATGTCAAACTACAGTATTCATCACTCACCATGGCTTGATAGGAATCAATGGAGCAGTGTTCTTCTTGGTCTCCCTTCATTACACAGTCTTCTCTGAGAAAAGTCATTATTTAAAATGAGTGTAGATTAAAAAAATCCTGATTATACAAATATTTACTAGGGAAAGATTGTACTCCTTTGCCTAAAAGACATTCAGATTCACAAAAGGCCAGGCTATATTATCCCCCTGCGTTATACTAGAAACTCAGCTGGTTAAGCCCACCCAATTCTGTTTCCTTCTCTGTATCCTCTTTCATTCCTTTTTCTCCCTTCCTTCCATCACAGTACAGGCAGTGTTGGCATAGTCCCTGAGGTGTTTCCATCACACAGGGTGCATCGTCTAGCATGTTTCAGGAGACAGGAATGCTGTGGAGCCAGGAAGTCTCTCAGGAGCACATTTTTCACAAAAGTAGTCTCTGATTGCGAGTATGAAACACTCCAGGGGAAAGGATTCCTGCAGATGGCAGATTATTGCAATCACTGTCATAAGGATTTATGTCCTTGACCAAGCCCATCTTTCCACCTGTCTCAGAACCTGCCCAGTCCCAAGTGAAGATTTGTGTACTCATCCATGTTTCAAGCTGTTCCTGCTTCTCTTCTCAAGGCTATATAAATCCTCAGGAAAATGCTTGCTTCCACTGCAACATACACCTAGAAATGGCATCTGCTCCCTTCCCTAGATACCAGTTTATTCTTCCTGAACCCAGAAGCAAGAAACTCCCCCAGATGTGCAGATATCTGGCTTTGAGGTAGTTCCTCCAGGTGCAGATGAAAACCCACAGCCACTGCTCATCCTGGCAAAGGCAGAGGCTGAAGAGGCCAGCTAAAGCCTGCAATTTTAATTTGTTCTCATGGTATCATGTTTTATACCTGCCTCCTGTTCCATGGCTCCCCTGGCTTGCTCATATCCCCTCTCCTCAGGCAATACTGGACATGTGAAACAGAACAGTCTCCTGACCAGGTAGTGTAGCAGCTCTCATGGAAAATATCACCAGATGCTGGAGCTGCACGTGTGGTACTGAAATATCAGATCAGGTGGGGCCTCGGGTCTGGGTACCAATGAAAGCAGCTTTTCCTTTCTCTGGGCACAGCCATGGAGTTCAGTCACATCACACCAGCTTCTTTTTGCCTGAGTACAGGAGCTCGGTGCCTGCTCCCAACTGAGAAAGCTATCCCTTACATCAAAGGACAGCAGATTATTCTTTTGTGCCAAAGACTCCGCTTTCTTATCTCTGATGGCTCAATCATCACATCATCTGTGGCAAAAGATGGCTGGCAGCAAGATTAGATTACAGCGATTTAAAATGTCTCTCTCAGATAAGAGCAGACCACGAGTATTCAAAAGTACACATAATCAGATTGTAAGATTGACTATCACAGCTTGCCTCAGACACCAAGAGTATAAATACAGATTAGACAAATTTTGGGAAGACAGGTCCATTAAAAGTCCCACTACATTATTACCTATTAAAAGTAAGGGATCAAGTGCAGTTTCTGCTGTTGTTAGAATCTCCCAAACTGATAATTCCTGAAAACAGGGCTCAGGGGAAGGCTCATACTGTATGTGTCTGTCCTGTGTCCACCCACAACAAGGTCTATGCTGGAAAACCTGTCTGTGGTCCTTAGGATGGATCCAGTATTTTCTCTCCATGACTGATTGTGTGCATTTGCTGAAGAGCTCTGCGGGTGCAGTGTGTTCACAGTGCAGAAGGTGTGCTCCATCCCTACCACTCGATGGCCACTCATCACAATGCAGAGATAATCACCTGCCTAAATGAGACAGCTATATTGTTTCTCTCCTTAGCCTTAGCCACTCATTGACATGCAAACCTCTATAACAATCCCAAGAGAAATTTCCTCTGACCTCTTAGTAATTTCCTTCTTCCAAGTTCTTTTTCTGTCTCACCTACTCATCCCTGAATTTCATTCCTTTAGATTAAAGCCTCCTTAAGAGACTTGTGCTGGGAAGGTGACACTTTTTAGTTGATCCTCTGGGATAGATCCACCTGCTCAATCTGTTGAACAGAAGATAAAGGATTGGGCTGACAATTGTTGTAGCTCCACCTCCAATCATTACTACTGTGCTGACCATGCTTTGACTCAGTTTCCTCCAAAAGTGGCCTTTGTGAGGAGTTTGGGGCTTAGTAAAGGAAAGGAGCTGTTTAAGCGTGAGTGTTAATTATTGTTATTACCCGACAGGCTGTAACTAATAGTAACCATTTAGCTGGGAGATGTGGAAACAGGTATGCAGTTAATTGCAAGATTTAGCTGAGGTCAGGTGGTTACACTGCAGACAATCCATCATTGTTGTAAGCAGCATGAAGTTATGCCCAGCCTGAATTACTGTGAGTCTCCCTTCACCTCTGGTCCTGTGCTAATATCCCAAGACGTGTCACTAGTGAGCATTTGAGTGAAATCTCTAGAAGAATGTGGAACAAATCTGTAAATCGTTTTCTGAAATGCCCTGCCAAAAAAAAAAAAAAAAGAAAAGAAAATCAATAAGGTCTTCTGTGTCAGGAAGGAAATGTTAAAAATATTAATTAAAAAATAAACTCGCGCGTAAATCAAATGGGAATGAGTGAGAGCAGGCAGACGGGGATGGAATAAAATTCCAGTGGAACAGCTTTCAATTCCCTCCAGTTTTCATGGCTGTGGGCACTGGGAAGTGCCTGTCACAGCCCAGAGCCCTGTCCTGCTCTGCAGGCAGCAACCAGCAGTGCTGTCTGTGGTCAGGACCAGCAGCTCCCGTGGCCAGCAGGCACCAGGCTCTGCAGGCAGCCCCTGGTGATCTCCTCCGGCCACCACTGTCACTGCTCCCCCTGCGGGGAGGACATCTATGAGAGAGGAGCACGGCTCCTGCAGGGGAAATTGCTGGTCCTAAAAGCCTGAGAGACAGCTAAAGCCACCAGGGTTGTTTGTTTTTTTATTTTCTGCTGATAAACCACTGGAGGGGAATCTCCCTCTCCACCAAGTGCTGTCATTTCATTTCCAAAAGCTTGTCCCTGTCTCCATCAGCATTTATGTGGGTACATCTCTGCCGTGCATGAGTGATTTATTTAAGCATCGGCAGCTACTGTGCACGACAGTACAGTGAAGCACAGGCGGGGGAGGGAACAGAGGGCAGAAATGCGACTTTCCCTCTGTAAAAGCAAGCACAGGTGCCTATTCTGAGCAACTCCAATGCACTTACACCAATCACGGGAGGAGGGAGAAAGAAAGGGTTATTTCAGAGCCTGCTCAGACATTTAAGGCCACTTAATTATTCGAATTAAAACATTTCCTCTGGGAAGACTGTACACACACGCATGTACTGTTCCTTCACTTTGCACATCTGCTTCCAGTCGCTGTGCGGAGGTTTCAGCATGCTGCGGAGCAGGCTTTAGGGGCTGGAGCTGACGGGAAGCACAGGGGAGGAAGGGATCGGATGATACGAGTTTGAAAGTTGGGGTAAGTCCGTCGTCGGAGTGTGTGCGAGAGAGGGGGAGTGAGCAACCAGCCACTGACGGCACACGGGGCGGCCTGGCTGCGGGAGGAGTGTGATGCACAAGCGGCGAAGTGAGAGGGAGCGCAGAGAGAGCGAGCGGGAGAGGAGCGAGCTGAGACTTCCACAGAGGCAGCCGGGAGAAATCACCAGCCAGGATTCGCTCCTCTCACTCTCCCTCTCTCTCTGATTTCAAATCAGCTCCTCCCCCGTGTGGTTGTGGCTTTGCCTTCCATCACAAGCCTCATCAGCAACACCAGTCTTGGGAAAAAAAAAAAAAAAAAGAAAAAAGAAAAAGAAAAGGAAAGAAGAGAAGGGGAAAAGACACGAAAGGAAAAAGTGCAAAAGAAGATAAAGGATACAAGAGGGGGAAGAAAGAGGTGGGAAGAAAGTAATCTCCTCTACCCCTCGGCTACATCTAGCACGGAAGAGTCTGAAACTTTACGTGGAGTTCTCGCCGTGTTTACCCCGCGGCGGCTGAATCGGCAGCGCCGGCTCCCTCGCTCCTGCGCTCTCCTTCTTGCTCTTTCACCCTCGCACTCATCAGCAGTCGGCAGCGATGGAAAAAGTTGCTGGCTGGTACCCAGCCTGGCACGTTGCTCTCCTGTACTGGACATGGCTTTTTCTCTTCACTTATGGCTTTACCGGTGCAGAAATAACTTGCAGATCCTGCCGTTCCCAGGTGCAGCCGCAGCAGCAGCCGCAGCAGGGATTACTGATGCACTTGAGGACCGACAGAGGAGAAGAGGAGCAAAGGAGGTTCCTCGGGGAGAAGGGAGGTGAGAGAGGGCAAGAGGCCGGCACGGAGGATGCCGGGCTGCAGGCGACCCTCGCCCCTGCTCCCGCGGGGATGCAATCCAGCGGCTGGGAGACACGGCGAGTGCCGAGGGAGCCAGAGAAAGTGGCCGGGGAGCGCCGTCCCCGAGCGGCAGCGGCGGCTCCGGCCGAGGACCGACCGCTCCAGGGCCCCCCCAGGCCGGGCGGCCCCGGGCCGGGCTCGGTGCGGCGGCGCTGGGGCCGCAGCCCGCGGGGCTCGGCGGGGCCGGGGCCGGGGCCGGGCGGCGCCGCGGGGCGGGAGCCGGGGGACGGCGGCGCCGCCCGCTTCGGGCTGGAGGAGCTGCGGCTGGCCAGCACCACCTTCGCCCTGGCCGGAGACTCGGCGCACAACCAGGCCATGGTGCACTGGTCCGGCCACAACAGCAGCGTGAGTACCGCGGGCGGGGGCGGCTCCTCCGTGCTTCCCTTATTTCCCCCCCTCTCCCCTTCTTTTTCTTCCCCGCCCGCTCCCCCGTGTGTGTGTAATCGGGGGTGGGGGGTGCTGGGTTTTTCTTCTTCGAAGGGGATTTTGCGCCTCCGGGCGCCGGGGATTGGCTTCGCTTAGCAGTGTGCAGTGGGGCAGAAGGGCTTCAAAAGGGCCATTCTTGTGGAGTAGAAAAAGTTTCCGCTCCCCGCCCGCCCGCTGAGCGCATCCCCCTCCCGGCCCCCGTGTCCCCCGGCCCGGAGCAGAGCGGCATCCAGCGCTGCCCCCGCCCGCGGCGGACGGGAAGGGTCTCCTTAGGGGGATGCTCCTGGATGCATCCAGCTTTCTCCCCAGGATAACCCTCACGGGCAGCCTGGCAGGCTCAGCTGGAAGGATGCCCAGGGAAAGCCCCTCTGCTGCTGCTTCTCCTCCTGCCAGCTGTGGGGGCCCACGTCAGCCCAAGGGCTCATCCCCAGGCCCTGCTGATGCAGAGATGCTGGAGGGCTTCAGGACTTTGCCTCCGAGGTGTCTCTGTGTAGGGGATAAAGCTGCTTTTTGCCTCTTGCCACCAAGGTGTTAAACAGGGGAGTTTTGTTTCTTCCTCATAACCTGCACGTGTCTCAGGAATAGCATCAGAACAGCTCTGACTTGAGCCAAGCAGAACAAAACTGGCCAGAGAAGTAGGGAACTGATTTCCAGGCTGGAGCCATAGTCATGACATCAAAGTTACCAGGTTAACTTGGGCACTGTATCCCTCCAGCCTCTGCTGCTGTCATACCTGGAGCTGAGGGCTGAGGCTCAGGGAAGGCAAGGGTAAATTGCTTGGAGTGCTCTCTGCCTGCCCTTAACTCTGCTTGTGGACCAGCAGAAGTGGAGGGATCTGTCTGTCGGGATTCTCCAACTTTGCCTCTTAGAGACACCGAGCAGAATGCTAATGAGGGAGAAAGGGATGCCACCACTCCGTGACTGTTGCCCATGCAAGTTCCCAGGAGAAACAGGGACTCAGGCTCTCCTCTAAGGCGTCTGCAGCTGTAATGCCAGGAGGTTTCTGGCTGCTTGGCAGAAATCTTTGGCCTCCCTCTCAGCTTTCAGTACTAGGAGACTGATAACATTTTGAAATTATAGTCTAGTCATTATGAATTCCTTTTGGTATAGATCGTACTGAGCTACTCAATTTAAATTGCAGCGGATGTCGTAAGGACTTCACTGTGGGGTTCAGCCCTAGTTAATTGGGACATGGTTTTATGGTCTCATCAGGAAGTTTTTAATCAATTAATTGACAAGGGAATAGTTGTCATTCCCATTTTGAAGGACTTTCCCCTTTCTTCACAACTCAGCTAGACTATTCTTAAATAGTTGTGTGAACAGAAGCTGCCTTGTAGGAACTCAGGTCTGTTCATACAAATTGAATTGAGACTGACACTGGTTTCAAGTGACCCATTTGCTAAAGAAAAAAGATTCTGATATAAAAAGCCATCCAGCAGGCAGCAGTTTCTCTGCTCTATCACTGACATTATGTTTCACCTGAACATTTTTCAAGACACATCTATTGTTACCTATGTGTTTAGGTACACATATATTTGTTTATGTGTTTCTGCCCACTGTGGTAGTAGTGTGGACTGCTGTTGTCAGGGACTGATTTACTTTCTGCGTGTGTTGGTGTACAAATTTTTCAGGGGGAAACATTTTGTGACTGTCCTTCCCAAAGAGCTGCAGGTTGCATCGTGTACAGGGATATTATGCTCCCCCTTCACTGTGGGGGCTCTGGCAGTGCTGTTCTGTTTTGTGTTCTGCTTGCAGCCCCCTCTCAACACAGAGTGAAGCTGGGTCCCAGCAGGACTTGGATGCACAACAGGCTTGTCCAGGCTCAGCTGAAGCAATGGTGTGTTCAGAGGGAGCCCAAAGTGGCACCGACCCATTGTCACTGTGTGGAGGTTCTGGGTTCCCATCAGTGCTGGAGCTGGGGGTGGGATGGGCTTGGGGTGAAATGCTTCCTTTAGGGTACAGAATATGTAGTTTTGCCTGCATGGAAGTTGCAGAGGATCCCAGTGTGCTGCTTGTGAGGATGCTGTGTAACCCCAGTGCCCTGCACTCCAACAGCTGCAGCTGCTGGCTTCCTGCTGGAGTTTCCATGCTGTGGCACAGGGATGCAACACACTTCTGCTCGTTTTCATTCTTGTGTGCTCTGGAAGTGCTGCTGTCAAACAACTTTTGCCTTTGCCCAGGCAGAGGGACAGTGTGAAGATCATAGTTTGCAGTATCTGTGTGAGGACAGGAAAAACAAAAATAAAGCTCAAAATATTTGAAATCCTGTTAAGTGGAAAAACTGGAAAATTAAAGCATTGTCATCATCAAGTTTTTTGTATTGCAGTGTACATTATCCTGTCAGCCTCACTGTGGTATCTTGTATCCTTATTTTGGTAGTGGTGTGGATATAATTGCAATACTGCTGTGGAAGAGAAAGGACTCCTGAATTCTGTATGGGATTCTTCTGGGCATTTGCAGCTTCTCTCAGGCTAGGCTGTGATTTTATATTAAGTGTGTGCACCACTGAACTGATGGCATTTTGCTCTGAATTTGCTGTATGCTAAGCCACAAGTACAGTAAGAATAAGAAATAATAGTACAAGTTGTCCAAGTCTAACTCCATCAACATAAATTTTTTTAGATCAGTGCTTATTTTGGCTCATCAGTGATTTTAGGTATTCCCTGGACAGCTTGCTCTCCAGATCCACATTTACATCCAGACACTTGGAGCATGCTCTGCTCATCTTTAGTGACACAGTTCACATATTCTCTAATCTGTAGATTTTAATTCTCTCCTCTGTACCTTGTTTCACTGATGGAGTCAGCAGGAGTTGCCCAGAGGAGAGCATAGGTGTAGCAAGACTGGCTTCTCAAATGATTGATGTGGATGAAATCAGGAGCGTATCCAGTGTTATGTTAAAATACAGGTGGGCCTCAGGCTTTTTCTGACTCCAGTGCAGGTGAGTGAGGCCACACAAAGCTGTCCTGCATCTCCACAATCCTGAGCTCTTTCAGTCTGCAAGACAGAGAAGAGCAGCTGCAGCAAAAGTGGGTGAAAAGGGTCCCTGGTTGCATTGAGTGCTGGACTGGCTGGGATGATCCAAGGAGGTGTTAACTGGCCCAAGCCAGCACCTTGCCTGAAATCATTCTGACAATATAATAAGAGCCTAGACTATTGAGTCTGTAAATGGGTCCTGGCAGCACTTACCTGCATTGATGCATCCTGAGCATCTTTCCACTGGCCCCTATAAAACTGGAGTAAAAGTTCATATGACCTGAAATCTTTCTCAAATCTCTGCTGCAAGATACACAAGTGACATCTCCTGCCTTATTGCACCACTGAGAAATGTCATTAGTGGTGTTGAAGTTGGCAGGTTCCCTAGCTCATGGAGATCCCAAGTGTGTTGCTGATGCAGTGTGTCCTGACACTGTAGGTTTGGAGTCTCTATAGCTCCCTTAATGCCATGCTATAGACTAGGGAAAAAGAGCTAGCAGAGATTTATGTGTGGAGCTAAAAGAGAGACCTGGCTTTAATGGAGAGAAGCAAGACTCTAGGTTATGTCCATAATGAGCTTTTGGGATAGAGATGCTTTGCAGGGCTTACAAAAAATGAAGATTGCTTCTGTCCTAAGCTGGCTTGGAGCAAGATCAGTGCCTTATTTGTTAATTTGAAAGTATTCTGGAGAAAGAAAAAAAAAATTGCAGGAGGTTGAAAGGTAAAGGAGATTGAGTGAGTGCCTTGGTGCTAGAGCTGGTGCTATAATGAGGTGTTGTGAAAGAAAGCAACATGGGTTTACAGTGTCAGTTATTATCATAGCAGTTTGCTGTTGCCTTGCACTGGACAAAGTGCTTTCCTGGGCTGGATGTTGGTGTAGATCTCAAATTGTGTGGCAGAGAATTTGAGCATGTACTTGGCCTTGTACCTGGGGATTGGCTTTTATGTGAGCACAATACCTTTAAACAGCTGGTTCAAGCTTCTGTCATTTACATGGTGGGAAAGACAAAGCTGAGCTTCTCAGAGGTCCTCTACAGCAGCAGATCCTCATCAGACTGATGGAGACACAGAGGGGTCTCAAAACAACCATGGCCAGACAGGTTTTATATTCCATCCACAGCAGAAATTGATACAGCTGAAGGGTCCAGTGCAGGATGAAGCCTGCAAGGTCATCATTGCTCTTGTCAGGTGATTACAACAGGGGAAGAGTTAGGTCTCATATGGGAGAGCTTTTAGGCAAGATGAAACTCTGCATTAGGTATTGCTTGCAAGATGTTACTTAATGTTACTGACAGGACAAAGTGGGCACAGGTAAGGCAGAATAATAGTGCACCTATGTATTTCCAATGCACTGTATTTCATCCTGGACAAAGCAATTGTGAAGAAACTCTTGTTGGATTTTCAGCTGAAGTGTTCAGACCTACTTTGTAAAAATGAGGAATTTCAAGAATGGCACATAGTACTGCATCCAACAGCTATGACTGATCAAACTAAAACATGTACAAACAGCCATGACTGATCAAACATGTACATGTACATCCTTCCATTCTTCACCCTTCTATTTCCTTCTTCCTTTTTGGGTAGCTGTTCCAAGCCTTTTTTCTGACTGTTGGAAACTACTCTGATTTCTGTTCTAATGTTGCCATTGGGCAATTTAGATTAATTTTTTTTTCATTTGTGTGTGTTCCTTTTAATTGAAGTTATTTTCCCTCCCTGGTACTTACATTCCCTGGAATTATTTTACAGGCAGTGATGATACTCCCTTTCAGCCTCTGGTTTGCTAAATCAAGCAAGCACTCTTCTTTCTGTATCAGCTTGTACAACAGGTTTTGGACAGTGAACTCTGAATTTCTAGAGTCAGGTACCCAAGAACTCGAATTTGAATCTGATTGTTTGCTTTTGATGAATAAAGATGATAACAAATATATTGGTTTTTTACAAGTAAGGCAGTAAAGGCATGGCCCTAAAGTACATTAAATTGCCAGTGTTCTGTTCAGTCTAGAATGGGGGACCATAATCAAAATGTTTTTTTTCACATCTCACTTGGAGACTTTGCCCAAATGTCATATTCATGCAAGAGGACATAGTTGATAACCTCTGCTTTTCTCTTGTTGGCAGAGCTGTGGCTCCAAAGTAAAACTATCAGGGGGCCAGCATCATCCCATGAGTGACCAGCATTTTATTGCCTGATGCTGTGATACCCTGTGACAATTGAATCATTATAAAGGAGGAATTTTAAGGTAATGAGTGTGGATGTGGAGCCCAGAGCCAGATGCTCAGTGAGACCCACGGTGAGGAATGACCCCAGTGTCAGTTTCTTCATATTGGGATTGATTCCTAGGGTGCTGAAAACAGCTGCCAGAAAAGATTCATGCAAGGAGGATGTTGGCATTAATATAATTCAGTGAGACGGAGTCTGTATTATGTGCAAATTACAAGAATATATAATAGTATTAAGAGTATAATGCACCGGATGCTGTGACTGTTTCAGGCTAATCTCTTGCTAGAGCTACCAAGAATATATTTTGGAAGGGCTGAATAAAACGTGAGGAAACAAAAATGGGAATTTAAACCAGAAAAAAAATCAAATAAAATTAAAATATTGCTAAAAGTCCCTTGTTTCAAATTTTTGTCTTGATTATATTGAGTACTGTTGGATAATAAAATGCTTCACATCCAATCTAGATATAAAACTTCCTCTAAATTTCCTGTAACTGTGTAGGACTTTATTCCTTTAACCAGAGGTCTTGAGGATTTTTCGTATTTATTTTCTTGTGTGTGTGTGTGTGTTTGAATTTTCAAAAAAATGACTCAACAGGCATAGTATTTCTTTCTTCTGTGTTGCAATCCATCTCTAGATATATTTCTTGACTGGATAAAACACAGGCTTTTCATATACAGAATATGAAATAGGATACATGGGAAATTGTTAATAAGAAGAGCCGTGCTCTGAGAGAAAGCAGTAAGTGAAAGAGAATCTGTGAGGACTGGAAGAAAGGCTTGTCATTGTGTGATGCTGGTCTCTGTGAAAGAGTTTGGGAGATGGTGAGGAGCTTCTGCCACTGACAGGTGGGATATGCAAATCCCATCACAAGGGGAGATTAAGGAGAATAATGGAAGAGCTCTGACAGTTGCAACTGGCATTCATGCAATATAGAGAGGCTATAAACTGTGTAAAGCAATCGGGTTATAGCTTTCAATCTTCTTAATACACTACTTTATAATAGAAAATGGGTTTCTCCCTTTCCTCCTGGCTTCAGATAAGATGTTTGTATTTCCCTAACCTGGCGGCCACGGCGAAGTCAGTCCAGAGGGGGAAGCCAGGAGGTCAGAAGTCCTTAATTCATTCTGGAGGGGTTAGAGACCCAGTCAGCTGTGACACAGCTTTACATGTGAAGGGCTGCAAGGTCAGCATTGGCCTTGGACAATCTCACATCCCCTGGGCCTTTCATGCCACGTCAGAGTGAATACAGCCCTCACGTTGTGCAGAGCTCCAGCCAGGAGAATGAAACTGCCCCATTAAAGACTGCTTTCTCTGGAAAGTGCTCTTGTAGCTTGGCCAGAGCATCTGGTAGGTTCACATTGATTTTCCTTTGATTCCAAGGCTCCTGAGAAATAGCCCTCAACAAGCCCAAGTTGTGAAAGTTTAAATGCAACATTTTCTTGTTTTGAATCAGGCAGCATTTTTGGAATGGATTTCCAGTTCTTATATTCTACATTTTAAAATGATCCAGTGATACAAAAACCTTGACTCAGTGTGCTGGACACCTGAGATGGCATTACCCCTGACTGCTGCTTCACAGAGTAAGGGCATCCTGTGGGAACTGTGTCCCACCTGATGTCCAGGTATGGGAATGCACAGCATCTCAAACTGTTTTTGCCTATATTTAGGTAACTGCTGTTATCTTAAAAGCTGTGTGTACTAGATCCTGTTCATCCAGATGCAAAGCTGCATTCAGGTTTACATTTCCAAGGAGGAAAAAAAAATTAAGACTGACACAAGGTGCTTTTTTTCGTCAATTATTTTTTTATACCTGGCCAGCAAACCAAAAAATCAATGACTCCCAGAGCTCTAATTGACATTTCTGTGTTAAATGAAAATGGACCTTGATTCCAATTCAAATAGCAGCACTGGGTGATAAAGTAATTATTTTGGAATTTTAAATGCATATGAAAGTTGATGCAGTAAAATGATTTTTGTGCCACTTGGAGTTTTTTTTGGCTGTATCTTAAATCAAACAACAGTTAATGTAAGAGCCCTTAATCCCTAATTCTCAGTGCTGGTAACACAATAACACTTTTACTTAGTCCTGTACTTTCTCTCCTTGGGGAACATAAAAGTACTTTCAGAAGGAACAGGATATTTTAGGATATGCCCTAAAACGTAATTCCTTCCTTTTAGAGGGCCTGTAAGAACTTAATTTAACCTCCCATCGTGTCCCTCAGTGCTGGAGTGTTCTCTTGTGGAGTGTTCTCTTGCACGCCGGCTGCTGGAGCTGCCTATGGCAGGCACAAGCCCAGGGCAGCTGTGCTGGGGTGCCCCTGATGTGGGGTGAGTGGGGAGCAGGAGATTGGGGAAACAGGTGGAGATTTAGGTGGAAGAAGGAGGGAAGTTGCAGCTCTTCCAGCAGCTCTGGGGGATGTCAATGCCAAGCATCTCCAACAGGAGCAGCCCAAGCCAGGACAGAGCCTCCCATGTGCTCTCCCTGTGCTGTGCTTGGGGCAGAACTGCTTCTGCAGGGGCAGGAAGGTCAAGAGAGTCAAGGACCTCATGATTTTTCTTTTCCTGTTGGGAAAATTCCAGAGATAACCCCCTCATCTCATCTGGGCTTTTGGGGTGGAAGCTGTTTACCTACAAATGGGAAGCTTTTGATGACTTACACCACCAGATCCCAGCCCAGTGTCAATATTCACATCCCAAGTGTATGAGGTTGAGGTCACCTTTGCTGGTGATTGTGTAAAGACAGCAGTGCCATGAGCTCTTGCAGATAATTTTCATGCACTTCTTCAGGAGGAAGTGAAAAGCTCCTTGGAAAAGTCTCAGGCTATATAGGTAACCCAACAGAGATATCCCATGTCATTTCTCAAATGTTTCTCTTTTTCCCCCCATTCTCACCTCCCCCACTAAATTTAAGGTGGGGGAAAAATAATTCAAGGGAAATATTTTATATAACAAATGTAGGCATGTTTTTATCTCCATAAATTTTCCCTGCTCCATATGTGATTTTCTCAGGTGCACTTTTTTTATAGGAGGGGTGAAGTAATCATAACGTTCCTAATTCAGAGAACACTGAGAAATTCCTCAATAATGTGGAAATGGACACAGTTTAATCATTTGGACTTTGCCTGGAAAACTTTTCTTTTAACTGCAAAGTATAATTTCAGTAGATGAAAGAGGTCATATGCTCCCTTTCTGTGTGTGTCACTGGGTCAGTTTAAATTCTTAGAAACAGCTTAATGTGCCCTGTCTTGGTCAAAAATGGTGCCAGTATCTTTCACTGAATATTCTCTGAAAACAAACGTAGGAAAAGTGAATTCCATTGACTATTCAAATGAGTATTTGAGGACCTTATTAAGTATTTACTTATAGGTAAGTGTAAATATATTTTTCTGATGTAAAAAGAATACTTGTGCTGAAAATCAAGCTCTGTAAGCCAAAGAGCATTATACAGAAAATTAGTTTGCTTTCCGTTGCTTTCAATTCAGTTTTCCAGGAAAAAAATACATTCCTGTAGATGAAAGATAAAATCTTTAAATGAATCATTATTGGAATCATATCAAATCAAATTTTGGAAATGGGTATCTGCAAATAAAAGTGAAATCTTACTTTGATTGAAACTTTAGAGTAGTTTGGTTTTGTTTTTTATAGGGCAGTCTAAACAGCTTATTAAGAGACACAGAAGCAAAGCAGGAGATACATTAAACTTAATTTCAAAATGCATACATCCTTGGTGAAATGCCACCATGTTAGAGAATTCTGGGGAGTGATTATTCCCTGAGATGTTACTCTGGCTGAGGATTGAACCATGGGGAGGGACTGCACTGCACCTTCTCCACTTCATTTGTGTTCATGTTTCCACACATCCCCTCAATATATTGAGAGTGACAGAGCCTGGGCTAGAGATGAGATGAGAAGAGAATAGATCTGGCCTACATAGATCTGGACTTAGCCTGGATCCAGTGACCTCGTGTCACTACAGATGAGCTGATGAAGTTTAGTAGTAAATATTTAGGCTATTGTAACTGAAGGATGCTTTGATGCAGATCTGTGTGTTTGTTTCAATAACAAATGACTGTTTAGTTGTGTATCCTTGAAAACAACAAAAAAAATTAAACAAAAATAAATGAAAATATTCTCCAGCTCATCTTTTGGACCAAAAGCTTCCAGTTTGGTGTTGCCTTCCATTTTATTCTCAACTTTTGTAAGATGACACGTGATCTTTCTTTTTTCTCCAGAAACTTGTCATCCACTCCAAAAGAACTCATTTTAAAGTTGTTAAAGGAGTGAATGTGGTTGATTCCAGCTGTCTGATACCCCAGTCTGTGCCCATGGCCATGGCCAGGGCATGATGGCAGTGCCCTGCTATCCTGCCTGTGATGGAGGGAGTTGGACCATGGACCCCTACGAGAGCTGAGGACACCCAGCTCTGCACTCCTGTGCCATGCACCAGGCTCCTGGCATCTTTTTTCCCCTCCCAAACACTGGGTTCAGCAAAGGCTGAAATCCCTGTTACTTTCATGATGCTGCAGGCTGGGATCCCATCAGATAGAGACTCAGCAGCTCCCATAGCTCGCTCTCCCATGGGAACGTGAGTTCTTCCTCCCTGCCAATGTGTGCTGCATCCTCCTCCTCCTCCTCATCAGCCACCCACAGCCCTGTCTGTTGATGCTGTTGCCTGGCGACCGCCCTGTGATGGACAGCTTGGAGGGGAGCGATGATTAAACAACCTGAACTGGCTTCTGAAAGCAGAGATCTCATTGTAATGTGACAGGCAGTGACAGCTCAGACAGCAACACATTCTGAGTGTGATTCCTGAAAAAAAAAAAAAGGATAAACAGTAAACACACGAGGAGAGAGCCACACACACCGGTGTGTAGGTGTGCGAGCGCTGATGCTTTCCCTTGATGCAGAAGGGCTGGGAAGGCAAGTGTTTCTGTATTAATGGAGGGTGAACATAACCCTAATAAGTGTCATGATGAGCAGGTCAGCCCAGGAGCCAGGGCAGCCTGCACTGATGCTGTCAAACATGAGCTCCTTGGGCAGCAATTAAATGGGATCCTGCAGGTGCTGGAAGCAGGGGCTGCACAGCCAGCAGGAACAATGCTCCTTCCAGAGGGGAGCACCTGGAGGCTTCAGCATGAAGGTGGGGCTCCTGCTATGGCCACCTGCCACATCCCTTCCTGCCTGCCAGCTGGACAGGACAAGTACAGGCACAAGGATAGAGGCTGTCATTGCAGTGTAAAAGTTTGTCTGTACACAATGTATAGATACACACAGAATGCAGTGAAGCAATTAATGTTCATAGTGATGGTTTGTGTGATCTGTGCATGGATTCAGAGAGAGAAAATGAATGTTTCTGTTGCTTCTCACTTGCTTCTCAAGCTCTCCTTTTAGTTTTGTCCCATGTAGAATTGCTTTGTGCTGCTGTTCTGTCCTGTTTTGGTGTTGGTCCCTTCCAGCCCTCCTCGGGAAGCAGCTCTGTCTTGGCAGTTCTATTGCACCTGTGTTTTCACCACGGCAAACAGGGGAGGTGAAATACTGCTGTAGTGCAAATGAACATCACATTTCTCTTAAAGCAGAGTTAACTAAAGACATTCTGATGTTTCCTAGAACTTCTAAGGTGATGTTAAGTGTAACAAGTATTTCCAGGAAATGTTTGTGCTCTGGATTATCTGCCTGTGTTTTGAAGGCTGTGCATGTCCTCTTTAAATTGCTGTCAGTGTCTGTCCTGGGTACAGCAGCACCAATTTCCTTCAGTGCTATTCAGTTCTTAAGGCAGGCTTATCAGTGAGGCATCTGAGGGATGGCTTTGAAGTGAAATAAGAAAACAAACCCCAAACTACTTTCCAAAGGTCCTTCCAAAAAGAGTTGAGAGATCACCAGTGTTCCTGTCAGACTGAAAGAGAAATGCATACACAAAGAGAAGAAAATTTCATTGCCTGCCTTTCTCTATCCTTCCCATATCTCCTATCTCCATTGCATCTGGCACCCTCTCAGGATGAAGTAGTTGAGGAGAAATGTGGAGTCTGTGCCTTTTCCACTCACATAAATCAGTATCCATCTAAGCCAAGAACTGCTTTGAGGCAAGCAGAAGAAGAATCCATCTCTATTCCTTTCTGACACTGAGGTATTGAAAGGCCAGGCAGAAAGAGTAATTTCTGAGAAATCTTACATTTGGCAAGGTGAATTTTGGTGTGAACAAACCTTTATGAGCAAGTAGGGGGAAAGAAATACTTTGAGAAATTTTATGAGGAGCAGAGAATATTGTACAAAAGAATCAGCATCTCATTAAAAAATGTTACTCAGGAAACCTGCACTTAATCCTTCATATAGAAATCATTTTGTTTAAATAAGGACATATGTGGAGATGGTTGCTGGAGAGAGTTCAAAGAAGAGAAAAGATGTCTGTAATTTTGGGCTTCTGCTTAAATATATGGCATTGTGTGGTTGATGTCTGAACTGGGATGACACAAGACAAATTAAATTTTAACTCATTAGTAAATTTTCCTCCTAACAAGCTACTCAGATGATCCAGAAATACATTATGCAGTAGCAGCTGCTAGGAGATGAAAATATTTCATTGTAGCAATACATGGTATAATGAAGGATGGGGAATGAATGCAGTAGTGCAATAAGGACAGAAGAAGAAGGATGACACATAGTCTTAAATATTCACCCTCTGTGTTGAGTTTACATAGGACAGATGACGTCAGTAAATTGACAACACCACTGAGACACATAAGTCATTAAATATTAATATTAGAGCCACTTGGGGAAAGAAAGTTGTCAGGGGGAAGAACGTTGTCAGAAGAATTTTCAGTTAGAAAATACAGTTAGTCAAAATCTGAAAATTTCTTGGAGGTATGTCATTTTCAGTGACATTTTCTACACTAAAATATCAACCAAAATTGTCTGCATTCTGCAAGTGTCAAAGGCTGTGATGAGAACCTTGCCAACTGACTTGCTTTGGCACCAAGACAATGACAACATGGTGGACACATATTCTACACCAAATATAAAAGAATAAGTGGAAAAGTTCCTTGTTCCTCTGTCCTCTTTGACCCTCACTTCTGGTAATGGGCCCTGTGTATTCTTGGGCCCTGTGTGTTCAAAACTGTATTTTTCTGTCCTGGAGAGACTGAGGTTCCATCTTTCTCCTCTTTGCTAAGTCTCCTCAGATGCATGGAGGGCATCACCATAGGATTTTTGCTGAAGTTCTTTGGGCATTGAAGGTGCTGCAGGGAGGCAAGTCAGAGGGTAGTCTCAAAGGCTCAAATATTTTCCTTTCAGAGCCAGTTATGCGGATTTTATCACTGATAATCATTGAAGTGTCCAGAGCCACATTTCTATATGTGTTTGAAATTAATCTTTGATGTTCTGACATTATAGAGAGGAAACGCTTTGGGGTTATTGATTAGCAGGTGAAAAATATTTACTGATACTCATGGGAAATTTAATGATCTTGCCTTTCCCTTTTGGGACTGAAACTAAGCATTGGCCTGTCTGAATTCCTCAGAACAGAAATGCTGGCTTCTGACACATTCAGATGGAGAATGTAGCTAGGAAGGTGGTTTTAAAATTAATCTTGGCAATATTTTGCCATGAGATGATCTTTATTGGCTGCTATAAAGTTATGGTGTAGGGAACTTGAATATCAGATATTGCTTTTTGTTCCTGAAACCATCTTAGCTTTTACTGAGGACAGCTCTGTGGAAAATCAGAAGCGTGGCAGCTTCACCACTTGTTAACTAGAACGGAAACTCAAGGGGAGAATGAATTGCAAGAGAAACATTTCTGAAAGCCCAAATAGCTGTTTTTTCACCATTCTGACCCCTTCCCCTGCTGAGCAGATTGACAGCCGAGATCCCAAGGTGCGCAATTTCCACTCAAGCAGGAGCCTCCTGAAGGTGTTAATCGCTGACAGCGTTTGTGTGGAACAAGGAGGTGTCTCCTCCCTGTTAATTGCCATTGATGTACGACGTTTCTCTTTCAAGCACTGAAATACTTTAAAGACAAATGTTTGATTCTTGGTTTAAAGAGCTGTTCCAGCCATGATCTGGGAGGCAGATGCCTCAGTGCAGAAGGTGTCCCAAGGAATGCTCTGGAGTGCTTTAGGTTGGAGTCAGGTAACTCCACTGCAGTGGTCCCACTCAGGGATAAGGTAGGGTGGATGTTTGCTGCTGCTTTAAGTGTTTGAACAGGCAATAAGGAGCAGCAGAAACCAGGGGGTTTACAGGTCCATTGATTATGCCATCACTCCATTCAGCCAAGTTTTTTGTGATTTAGACAATTAACTTCGGAAAGGGAAAAAAAAAAGAACGATGAAGAAGATACAGATGGGCACAAACACAGGAGATGAGCATTGATTTTAGGGTATGGGGAGAAGCAGAAGAAGGCAATTTGAAGGAAGATGAGGGAAGCTCTCAGGGTGTCAACAGGCCCTTGAAAGGGACCCATCTGTCTGCAATTTCCTGCCTTCTCAGGTGGAAGGAATGATTAATGACCAGGAAGAGATATGAGGGATAAATGTAGAAAGTTGAGGGTCTTTTGTAGAAGTTTGTGAAGCTATAAGTAGCCTGTTGAGGAAGAGTTTCTTCTAGCACAGAAACTGAGCCATGGTTGTTGGTAAGCTTTGAAAAGCTGATGTTGAGTTATCGCAATTGAAAGAAAACCCACTGTGGTCTGAAATGTTTTCTACCACTGAAGAACCAGTGCTGGGGGAGAAATGTGTTCTGACCAGGTAGGAAACCTTTCTGTTTGTGAAGTGGAGAATGACAGAAGACCAAGTAAAACTGGGGGAGGGTAAGGCTGGAAAATTGTGTGCTGAGATGTTGCTTGGAAAATACAGGGATGGGGCAACAAATGGAAGATGCTGTTGGAGCAGAATAATGTGATTGTGTTAGAAAGCTAAGTTTTTGGGACATGGCCTAGAGAAATGAAAGAGCAGGCAGGGGGAAATTAGGGAGATGGCAAGGTTTGTGCATTGAGATAATGCAATTAGAATAATAAGTTTTAACAGTGGTTTAAGCTCCAGAATTGGCTAAAAAGACACTCTAGAAGAAAAAGAACATTTCACTGTTTTAGATGCAGATTGCTGGATTGATTTCATGCAAAGAGAAAAGCATGAGCTTTTTGAGAAAGAATAAGGGTTTTTTTTTCTATTGGGGATTTTGGACTTCGGTGATGTAGAAGCACTGGCTGGTAACAAAAGACACAGACAGAGGATCCTAAGAGCCATGATAAAAGTAAAAAAGCCTGATTATGTCTTGGTAAAAGAGATTGGTGGAGGTGATAAGGGAACACACTGTCAGATATTAACATTGTTAGACAAAATTTTGTACTCCATGGGTAGAGATGCTGCTGGAGGGTGAGGTATAGATGAAAGCATTTACCTTTAGTTTTTCATGCTGTGACTTTCCCTGCATACACTGTACTATTTTTTCTCAGCGTGTCTGAATGAGAGTCACCTTTCTTAGCCACCACCTGTGGAGGTTTGACAGGAACCAGCCAGTCAGTTGTGTCTGATGCATCTGGTTTAATTGTATTTCAAGGCTTAGAGTCAGAGCTGTATGCACACGAGGCCCTCTTCAGAGATGTGGGCAATTACACAAATTGGTGTGGAGACATTTTGCCAGAAGAGATGTATTTTGTTTACCTTCTTGAATTTGGCAGGAAATTGCCTTGCTACTTGGAGAGGTACAAGCTCTTACAGCAAGAGAGATGCTGTCTCTGGGCTCAGAAAGAAGTGAAATACTTGAGGACAACAAAAGTCTGTAGACGTAGCTTTTGTTTTCAGAAGGATGATGTAGGGAAAACCAAAAGCCTTAAGGCCCTCCTGTATCTTTGTGATAACAGTTAATATGGGTAAGGGATCACCCTGTGCAGAGTGGGGAAATCCAGTGGTGCATTTTTTTCCTTTTGAGCATGGAGACTTGGAAAGAGCTCTCCTGTGGCTGACAATGCAATCAGAGCAGAATGTTTCCAGCCTGGCTTGGGTTTGAGACTCAGAGGTGCACTGGGCTGTCACTGCTGAGCTAAGGAGGAGCAATGTCATAGCTACTCTTGGTTTGCAGAAGGTTACCTGGAGTACTTGTGGTTACCTTAGCTTATGCATTTCAAGTGTATTTTCTACTTCAGGATGAAGAGCACTCAAGTGGACAGTTACTATAGGTGGGCTAATGTTCGCTACTCTTTAAATTAGGTTAGTGTGAGATGGTTCACTTAAACTCTTCAGATTTTTTTTCCAGAAGAAGCTTTTGCATGCCTGCCCTGCAGAATCTTGCACAATGGCATTTGCTTCTTTGTTGGGTTTTTTTTTTTCTTTTTAAGCTGGTGTTGGCAGCTGGTGGCAAAGGGATGATTTTAAATGGGCTGATGTGTTATAAAAGGCATAAAGAGGCAGCCTCTAGCATCTCATATCCTGCACTTATCATCTCAAGGGAGCTGGGAGTCTCTGGGATGACCAAGAATTACAACAGCACTTATCAGTGGCTGACTCTTGGCTTCTTTCAGAGGTGATTTCTCCCATTCCAATTGATTGATTTTTTTTTTTTTATGTTCCTCCCCCTCCTTTCCCCCATTCATTCCAACTTCTTTAACTTGTGAAAGTGAAACACAGCTTGGCTTGCTTCTTGTGAAGATCTGCCAACACCCACATTAACCCACAAGTACCTTCTTTCTAGCCAGTATTTTGGCAGGAGACCTTCTGTCTTCATAGTGCATGGTTCCCTCTGTAGAGTAGAACTTGCACTGCTGTTCACAGTTCTACTTGAAAGGTTTTCAAATGTGTGCCTTGAGGTCAAAAGGGCTTTTTGGATTTTCTGCATGATTGGCTGTGAGATGTGAAAGGAAACCTGCCCTCAGAGCCACCACTCTTTCTGGCAGTTTCACTGAGGATGTGTTTGACTCACCCTGGTTATGAGTGAGATCCAGTCCTGGTGTGTGAGCAGTGCAGCAGTGAGGGTGGTCCTGCTGTTGGTGAATGATGGGAGAGCATCCCAGCTGCCCCTTGCCCTCCTGCAGGTACCACAGGACAAAGGATAACACCAACCTTTGTGTAAGGAAAGGCCAGACAGAGCCTTCCCAGAAGGTGAAGGTGCTGGAGCTGTCACTCTAGCAAGGTTAAAGCATAGCAGCTGCATGGGATGGCATCTTCTGCTGCATTCCTGCTGGGATACCAGCTTTCCTTGTGATTCTCCCCAGGTTGGTGCTGTCTTGTTCAAGACAGGGCTTGGAACTTGTCCTGCCTTTTAATCCACTTCAGCATCCCCCTAACTTTCTAAATTAATTTGAAGTGTTCACTTTGGAATAGAAAAACAATATTTTAAGGTATGTGGGAGAACTGCTTATTCTCAGCTCAGCCTTATCAGAAACAAAATGTTCCATCATTCCCATCCATTATGTAAAGGGGAAACATGTGGGGAGCTATGTGGAAATCTTGACAAGAATTTTCCAGTTGATGGTATCCATTGCCCCTGAACAGTGTTTGCCTTGGTGTGTCCTTAAGCAGAATGTGGGTCTGTCCACACAGCCACAGCTACCTGCAACCTGCTTTTGACACCACTCCTGTTCCCTCACACAGAAGGTAAATTGTAGCCAGGATGAAATATTTTTGCTAATTATAAAACATTAAATGATCCTCATCTGCCTTCTCCCCAATGAACAATGCAATTGAATTATCATTAGAGCTTGTACAGAACCTTTGATAACAATGGAGCCATTTGTATTAAATTCAGGCTTAGTTTTCTTATGCCATGAAGTCCCATCATTGTGCTGATTGTACTTTGAAGTCATAGCAGGCTTCCCTCTCCTGCTATTCACCTAATTTATTTCAGCCCCAACACACAGCTCCTAAATTCTTGTTAAATTTGTTTCTGAACAAAAGGACTAAAACTCAGCGTGTCTTAAATGAAAGACATGAGGCAGTTATGGTTCCATTCATTTCCTCATATCTGTTTTCTGTATCTAGAGAGCTATTGTCATGTGTGCTCTACTGGGAAATAATAATACTAATAAAAAATAATAATTCTCCTAGGATTTGCTGTCAATAGAAACAGTCCATAGAGAACGTAAACCTAGAGAGTGAGTGATTAAAGTTTAACAGCAGAACTGAGAAATACTTTTTGAATGCAGAAAGAAGCTAAAGAAGACAGGAGCTGGAGTTATCTGCTTGGTGTCTGAAGCCAGTGTGAGTTCAAAAGCTGCTCTGAAGGGGTGGGAGCTTATGTGAGAACTCTGCCTCCTCATGGCTCTCCCGTCTTTCTCCTCCTACCCCAGGAAACCTTTTCTGGCTTGGGGACATGCAACAGTTGAAATTTTGTCTCTTCCTTAAGCAGGGCTGGAGGAGCCATTTAAGAGCTTAGAGAGAAGCTTGGGTGAACTCATGTGTGTGAAAGGATTTATAAAGCTGCTTGCCTGTGACTCTGGGCACTGTGTGTGGATGATACTGAATGTACAGCAGGTTGTTACTGCTGCCTTTATTCTTCCCAGTTATCACAGATTTAACTGGCTTCTGAGAACTGACCTTCCCCAAAGAAAAAAAAAAATTAAAAGTCTTGTAGGCACCCAATTTGAGACAGATCAGGGTAAGCACTGTACTTGGCCTTGTAGGAATTGTGCTTGTCTGGGTGAAGTGAGAAAATTTTTTTCAACACAGATGAGTGAAAACCTACAGGTTCACCATCGAAGCCTGGTTATTTAAATAGTTCTGTCTTTGTTGGTCTCCTCTCAGAGTGCAAAAGAGCTGGTAAAGTGGGATTAGTTTCCTTTCTCTGATAAAAGCAGATTAATTTTAACACTGGCTAAAATTGCTCCCATTTTCTCTTGGTAAATGAACCATAAGACACACTGTCAAAAGAGAGTCTTCCATAATGACTGTGGTTAATATTTCAGAGCTTAAACTCAAGCATGAGAGAATCAGCAATATATGCTGTACATTAGCTTGATTTCTATTCACTTGCAGCTCAAGAGTATTCTTCTCTTCCCTCATGCTAATTTCAGAGTTCTATAGAGGAAGGCATTTGCATCTGATTTTTTACTCAGGTATGTATGTATTTCTTATTGGGAAAGCTGCACTGTAGGCAGAAGTGAGGCAGGATAGTTTATGTGCTTGTGGTTCTAAGTGGGTGCTCAGGAAACCTCAGTTACCTGCTCTCCTGCAGAGTCCCTGTGCTTAGCAGAGAATCCCTGAGCCATGTGGCAATTCAGTTCCTTGAATCTTAGAGTGAACATGAAAATCCTTTCCTTGCTTCTCATGGAATCCATCAGTTCTTGGGTCCTGCAGAGGTTGTGGTGCACTAAAATACCCTCTTAAGATCCAAAGTTAGATTGGGAATATCTGGGACTCACAGGTTGAGCTGTGCAAATCCAGATTCCTGTGTTATGAGGGGTACCACATGTACCGAGGCACGTGCCCTCTCTGGGTCTGCTGGTCTTCCTTTTTTCCCCTTACTGTATTTGTGCTCAGCACATTCATGTGGGGCAGTGAAGATCTGCTGCCTGTGAATCTCAGGACTGCTCCTTTGTGAGGTTTCAGGCAAAGGGGTGACTGTAGTGTCACCCTTTGCTCCCTTGCTGTCTGTTTTGTGCAGAGGCTCTCTGGCCAGGTTCTCGGGTGCTGTCCGGGAGCGCTGCTTCCTCTGCAGGGAACGTGCTGGGCTGGATGCAGCTTTCATTTGCTCTGTGTTCCACAGGGATGTTTTCTGCCTGATTCCTGTTCTCACTTTCCTGGAAGAAAACATTAAATTTCAGATCATGGCACCTCTGCTGTTAAAACCACATCCATGCCCAACTGCCTGAGTCTCCCATTACTTTCTAGTCCTAATGCATAAACCAGTGCAGCCAAGTAAACTACATAGTGCTTAAAAATTACTTGACCTTGTCTTTCTTCCTTATCATCTGCTTTCAGCACTGCTTGGGATCTGGAATATCTGAGTGGCCCTTTTGGCTGACAAAGCCAGAAGTGAGAAAATACAGCAGGACTGTTACAGTTTTAGGACAGGCACTTGGGAATGTAGATTGAGGCAAATTATACAGAGCATGTAGGATAATGGTCTAGCCTAGGATGAGAAGTTGTAGGACAAAATGCAACAGCTCTGGTGTGCTAATAACAAAAATAAGATGGTTGTATGCAGCCAAGGTGATAGTTTTCCTAAGAGCTCTTGAAACAACTGAAATTGTTAACATTGCAATTATTCTCAATAGTTTTATATAATGATAATTTTAGTTATTCGCAGTAATTTTATTCTACTTAAAAATTCTGTTTTCTTGCTTTTTATATTTTTTGTGCCAATTACAGAAGTGAATTTCTTTCTCAGTTACCCAGTTCTCAAGCCCTGATGTAGATTTCTAACACTTTGAGGCATATTTAAGCAGATCTTTGTTTATGCATTTGGGGGAAAAACAAACAAGGAAATTTGGAAAGTGGTTTTAACATCAACAGTCCTTTGTGACAACATGCTGTTGATTGATAACTGTAATTCTGAGCAACTGTTGTTTCTAGAACTTCGGTGTTGTATTCATTCCAGAGGAGTGACAGAAGATGGAAGCTGCTATTCCCAGTGTTTTGCCTTGATAAGCCAAGTTCACTTTTCCTCAAAAGCCTTTACCAGTTTCACACTTTTCATCCTTACTCACACGAGGAAAAGGGTGCTGCAAAGACTCAGGAAAGGTTTCAGGAACTTAACACTTACAGGAAAGAGATTAGAAAGCAGGAGTAGCATGGCTGGGGTGAGCCAGGATTCGCATTTCACATCTTTATTATGGGAATCCCTAGGGGTCCTTCTGGGACTCTGTGCTTTGCTTTCTCTGCCCCATTTCACAGCTCTCACTGCAGCATTGCCGTGAAAGAAACTCACCTTTTTTATTTATGAATATCTGAGAGAGAAATTATTAGCACCATCTATTGGAGAAATAGAGATACTGGTTTCTTCCTAGGTCTGAATATGCAGTGAGAATGTGCCTAGGCAACCTGCTTGTCTTTTAACTTACAGCAGCCTGGAGTCTCTGCTTGCGAGACTGTGCCTCGTATCAAAATGTACCTTAAAGAAATGCAGTGAACCATTTAAAAGAGGGCAAGCAGACAAAGATTCAAATGTCAAAATGGTACCTTGGCTGTGGCAGGTTCTGTCACATTGATAGGACAAGGGCATTAGCTGAGAAACAATTTGCAGCTGAGGAGGTAGGCCTGTCTAGAGCCTAGAGTCAATCTGGGCTAGCATGTCTGAGAAATTTGGGTGAAAAATGGGATATTTGACCTTCTTGATCTTTATAGGACAAGGAAGACTCATATCACGTGAAGAAAAAGCAGAGGAAGTACTGTTATTAGCAGAAGACTGGCTTCAAGGCACGTCTCCAAGTTGGAGAGTATTCATGATCTGGAGTAGTTTCAGGACAAATGTGGTTTGATGACTGTGACTCCTGACCAGAGTAGTGTCCTCTGTCACATGTTTCAGGTCATTTGCATGTGTAGACCCTATTGAACTCACTATGGACCTCTCTCTGTTTCTCGAGTGCTCTTCCCTGTTGAATTTTTGTGCTGTTCCTGTAGCTTTGGTCTTCCCTGGCTCCTCTTTCAGTAACAACTGATGTCTTGACGGGAGCACCATGCTGGCAGGCCAAGGCTCAAATCCCACTGTTGATAAGCAATGACACTGCAAGAACAGAACAGGTAATGTTCTCTTAAGTCAGAAAGGTCTGATGTGTGCTGCTGTGGGAAACATGTAGCCCTGCACTGATAGACCAAGACCTGGCATACTGCTGCTTCTAAATTGTTTGCCCTACCATGTTTGTTGGAGAGTACTTGAAGTCTCTGATGTCTCTGTTGAAGAATGTTTCCTTAATACTCAGTGTAATTATATTAAGATCTTGTTTATCCATTTGCTGTTCTCACAGCACAATCTTTTAATTTTCACTCTGTGGTATTTGCACAGTAGAAACAAAAGCCCTATTGTTTTGTATCCTCTGTTCTGCTTGGTAAACAAGCAAAGGTCTTTTATGTCATGTTCACATGATAACAGCTAATAATTTTGATGTTTTTAAGAAGCTGTGGTCTAGCAGGTAACTCAGTAAAAGTTTAGCTTTCAAAGACTTGGACAATTATTATTTCTGACTCTCTGAATAGCTGTTGGAGGAGACCTCAGTCCTTTCTATCAAAAATTCCTATTTCACTAGCTCGCTCTATCAGTTCTAGCTGATAAGGTAGCTAGATTTCAGATAATTAAGACCCTAAAATTCAATGACTTAGCTAGATGAATGCTATTCTGAGAGTATGGGAGGATTAAATACAAGAGAAGGGGAGAGAGAGCTCTGAAAGGGTTGTTCCATCTCGGGAGGTGGTGTAAGCTGGGCAGTTTCAGCCTTGATCCCATTGGCTACAGGGAATTGCAGTGCTCCTGAAATGCATACTGCAGAATTGCTTATGCAGGGACAACCTCAGAGCTCCTTCACTCCAGTTTTAAGTGATCCTAGTGACAGGTTTCCCTGCATGCTTCCCTTGAGAGCTGTGTGCTTGGTCTAATTGATTGACCCATTAGCAAAGCAAATTTCTCTTGCTATTCAGCCAGAATTTTCCTTCTGCCTAATTTCAGCCCATCACTCCTAGTTATGCCCTTGCAAAACTTGCCTGAACTGCCTTTGCCACACTATAGCTTTATTGATCCTGGTTCTATGTAAGTAATTCTTAACTGACTGAACTTATTATTGGCAGTACCAGGGCAGTGAAGGCACTGATGAGAGCCTGTTTTCTTATCTGTGAGGCTGGAAGAGAGGAATGCAGGGAAGGAGTTTGGTGGTGTTCACTGAACTTTCTGAATGGCTGCCTGGAGTGGTGAGAAATGGTTTCTGAGTTTTCCCCAAGTTTGCAAATATTTGAGTTTGCACTCTATGGGTGTGTGATGTGTGTGGATATCCAGGCCACTGCGTGTCACAGCAGGCAGTCCTGAAATGAGGAGTTAACTCATGGGTGTTTGGCCTCTGGGAGGTTTTTCAAGGGTAATTTTGGATTACTGGATTCCTGTCAAGCAATGTGTGAATGTGTGTTGTGGGGACAGGAGACAGATAATGTCTGAGGGAAATTCTTTCCTGAATGTGTTTGACTGAGGAAACCTGTTGTGTGATAGGCATCATGAGAGCTGACTCCCAAACTTCATATCCTGTGATTGATTTCAATGTCTGTTCTAGGTTATATACTCCAGAAGCATTGAGCATGCTAAAATACCCACAAATTGAGGGGGATAATCACCCTGTGAGTTACTCAAACGATGTTTAGAACTGCCTAGATAGACCTGTGTCTCATCGTGAGGTTTGTGCTGTTGGGTTTATTCTGTCTCTAGGGTGTTGCTCATCTGAGTGGCCAAGCAGGAAAATTCTCCTTGATTCTCAAATTTCCATGCCCTTACCTCTTCTGTGCCCCAGTTTACTCCTGGATGCAGCAAGATCTCTTTCCCAAGTGTACTGAGTGGGAAGGGGAAGAATGGTATCTCGTGTGTTGGGATTTAATATGAAGACCATTTGCAGGACATTTTGGGCAGCCAGCTCGTGCTATTGTGGAAGCTATTGCTATGTGTTTCTCTGAGCTTCCAGATCAACAGGATAGTTAGAGGGGCACTATTAATAAGAATTTTAAAGCCACTGATTGTTTCCTGTATAGGGGAAAGTAGAGAGGCATGTGTGGGGCAGCAGGTGGTGGGAACACAGGCTGTGGATAAAACAGCAAGTGCTCAACTGTACTGCTCCTGCTCCCGTAGAGTTCAACACAAGCACAAAATTGTAGTCATCAAGCTTTAGGCACTACACAGTATTTACAAGCTGAGGTATCAAACTCCTTGTTTTAGGCTACTGGGCCCCTATTAGTGCAAGAAGAGCTAAGCACAGGAAATTGCTGCAGCCTGCTGCTGGGATGCCAGCGGACACTGAGCCTCCCACGTTCTGCTGTGTGTTCCTGGAGGCTGGTTCTGCAAAAGTGATTAATAAATGGGAGCTGTGCACCTTTCTGCTGTGGCTGCAGAAGCAAAGCCAAGCCAATTATTTGCCCATCAGAGCTGGGTTACGGTGTTCCTCCTCCCATCTTCTCTATCCACTCTCTTGTTTTTGTATTGTTTTGCTGAGAGTGTAAATGCAGAGATGATTAATTGCCTTGCTGACCTGATTCTGTCGCTACATGGGATCTGCTTATATCAAAATGTTTCAGCCCAAATGACTAGAGTATGCCAAAGTTAGGTGATTAAAGAATTATAAAATACTTTCTGAATGCCCCATTCTCAACTCATTGGGACTTTGGACAGAAGCCCAGACAAGAGGGAGAGAGAAGGGTGAAAAGTAAATAATAAAAATAGTAAATTCAGTGAGAGAGACTTCTGCAATATTTTGCTCTCATTTTATTGAGAAGATTGATAACAAACATTAGTGAGGCAAAATTACAGTGATTTGTATAGATTCCCAGGTGAACAAGTTTAACATTAATAAAATATTATAGCCTTCTCTATCATAGAACTATTGTACTGATCATAAAATGAAAGGGCTTTATATATATATATATATGTAGGCAGGGGAGTGTGTGTGCTCTTACAGCATGGATGGAGGCATCTCATTTTCAACTAATAGACTAAAATCTGTGCTGGGCTGGAATAGTGAAGTGTTTAACTCTGCTAATGCTATGGGTGATTACTGCTCTGGGAGAGGATGCACCTGGCAAACTCCTACTTCAGATGGCAAAGCAAACCCAGTGGATCTTGCTGAAATGCCCCTTAAGCCACCAGTGCCTAAAAGCCCAGCTCAGGTGCCCTGTTAGTTCCTGTTGAGGTTGGCAGCAAGCTGAGCACCCCGTGGCTCTCGTAGGTGTGAGTGTGGCACAGCACATCAGGGTTGACAGTTAAAGTGCTTTCTCCCTGCTGCTCTAGAGTTTGTGGCAGGAGCTGAGCAAATCTGAAAGACATCTCAATAGAAATAAACACTTCAGGATGAGAATTTTTTATGTGGTGTTTTTGAGATAAGTGGTTTTGGAGTTTCTCTGTTGCATGGTTTTATTTTATTACAGAGGATGCTGAGGGATAGGTGGGGTAGCCCTGCCTTGTGCTGGCTTCTCACCAGCAGTCACTGATTTCAGCTGTGGTGGAGGAAGGAGCTGGTGTTCCCTCCCAGTCCTGGGGCATTTTTCTGGTGATTGCTCTGGCTTACAACAAATACCTCCTGGTTTTGTGGCCCTGAAATGGTAGGGAAATAGATGAATTTCACCATGATGCAACACCATCACCTGCCATTCTGAAGTGAATCTACTTCCATGCCCTGCTGTGTGGTCCGTAAATATACTAAGTTGAGGAGATTAACTTACTACCAAGGTAAAAGAGGACACAAATTTGTGGTGATAATACTTATACAATAAATTCCTATTTGCTTCATGTTTCACTTTTCAATGTGATAAACTAATGTGGCATAGTGGACATCTGCTTTCCTTTAAACCATGCAGAACTGATGAATTGTTGTTTTAATTATTTCTAGGGTTTTAAAGAAGATGGAATTATTTTTTTCTTCAGTATAAAATATTTCAAATATTTCAATATAATATTCTTTGGCAGTGAAGATAACATCTACTGCAAAAATGTGTTTGCTTTTTCAGCATTGTTTGTTATAGCCAAATAAAATGAAGGAAATAGTGCTTAACTATTTTTTTCATTTCACATGACTAAAACTCCTGGTTCCAATAGGCTTTCCACCTATGCTTTAAATGTTGTTTGAAATGAAATGTAAATAAACCTTATTTTTACAAACAAGGTCAAAGAAAAACTCAGTCTCAAAAGCAAATCAAAATTCAATCCAGAAATTTCACTGTTTTCAGAGAGGATTCTTTTTCTCTGATGTGTTTTCTTGCAAAAGAAAACCATAGGTTTTCTGAACAACTCTTCTTACTAATAACAAAGGAATTATCAGAAAGATAACTTGTCCCTTAAACTAGACTTTACAGCTGACTGTGTTCTCTTATGCTTTAATATATGGGTGTCTTTTGCCATGTAACAAAGAAGGTCAGCTGAGAAAGGACATTGGAGGATTGTGTGTATTTGTACACTTGCAGCTTTTCCTGAGTGTGAGCTGTGGGTTGCAGCGTTTGCAGAGTGGAAAGGGATGTTCTGTCCTGCCCATGCCCAGGGTTAGACAGGGTCTAAGAAACTACTGAAGAAAACCTCAGTAGCAGGAGAAAATCTGCATGACATTCGGATTGAAAAAAATCTGAATTACACCTTTCAGATTTTTTACCTACCAGGTAATTTATATTCTATCAGATGAAGTGATTGTGGATTTCAGATGCCTGTATGCTGGGGAGCTGATCCATCTTGAATGGAAGCCAAACCCATCTTGAATTGGGGTACCTGCTTGGGTTCATAGTTTGTTAACCCTGATGGGCAGCCTTCATCAAATTGTTCCACTGGTGTCTATTTGCAATGCCAGTTCTTTGAGGCAGCAACTGTCCATGGGATGAGGTTTCTGTCAGAGTCTCTGAGTCAGTGTTCTGCATGCCCAGCTGATCAGTAGGCAAAAATGCAGAGCATGTAATACTCTGATTGGGAGAGTCTTTTCCTTCTTCCCAAGGAGGGCATGACAGCTTCATACACCCTTAGTCTAGTGTACCAGTCTCCAGGAACCAGAAGCTGGGTACCACTGCTTTAGATGCTGCTGTTAGACACCTGTCATCCCCAGTTTTAGGACGACTATCCATGTACTTCCTTTAAGAAGAGGGGCTGTGGGGGGAGATGAGCTCTGTAAAATCATTATTTCCCCCTGGAAGTAAAGATGATTGTTTCTGCATAGCCTGTGTTATTATTTAGAAAGTTTTAGAACAGCTGTGCTAAAAGTGAAGCAATGGGTTGTCACTTCTAAACTGCTGGTGCTGTAAAGACAAGGACAGAAAGGAATGGCAGATGTTTATCTCCATGTTTATACCAAGTTTTAGTGCATCAATCACTCAGTGCTATCTAAGACTTGTTGAGGAGAGATAATAAGATTTATTGGTGGCTGTTGGGATAACCCACGCAGTGCATAAATATGTTAGTAAAACTCCAGGGAGTCTTGGTCTATCAAAAGGAAATAGGCAGGGAGGAGCACGGGCCTCCCAGCTATGGAGCAGCTGAGCTCTTGGTGGGAGGTCAGTTCTTCACAATCAACATGAATTGCACAAAGCTTCTGATGGCTTTTTGTGCTTTGTTTTGGTTGTTTATTTATTTATTACCCCTCGCAACATTCAGTGGAAGACTGAGAAATGGGAATCAGGAAAGCAGACACTTGCAGTGGAGAAGGAGTAAGAGGCAAGGAAAAAGATAGTTTTCCATCCTCCTGCATGAAGTCATCAGTGTGACCATGATGGTTGGACTCGCCACAGATTGCTTGTTTGTGACACAGAAAAGACTCAAATGAAGAACTGTGTTAATTAATGAGCAGTTAAGTTGCAAGGAAAAAATGTGACTGTGATTATTTATTACTCTAATGCTTACTCCTGCCCTCTAGTATGCGTGGGGTACCTGCCCTAGTGCCAGCTACACTGAAATGGGAAAAAGCCATAAATGGAATTACTTCCCCTCCTGCTGTGTGGGTACAAATGCATGCAGGACACATGTTCAGGCAAAGGAAGCTGCATCCCAGAAATCCATGAGTTAAGCCACCAGTCTGCATGTACAGTCCTGAGAGAAACCCCTGGGGTTTTGTATTTGTGCTCACACATCTGAACGTGGACACCCTGAATGGGAGAGAACTCAGGGCATCTCTATTACAATCTCCTACTCAAAGCAGGATAGTTTGAGGTCCAGTCAGGTGGATAAGAGCTGCTTGAGCTATTCCCTCTTGGATCTCCCAAGCTTGCTCAGATGGAGGCTGTGTGACCTCTCCTTGCATCCACGCTGAGGCTCTTGTGTTTCAACTTGCACCTGTTCTCTCATTCCCCACTGTGACAAGCCTGCCTCTTCTTGATGGGCTTGTTGGCAGCTCTGGAGCCCCTCAAAGCCATCTCCTCTTGAGGCTGAGCAGAGCCTGCTGGTGCTGGCTTTCTGCAGAGGTGTTCCCCACTGTGCAGACACTGCTGCCCTGAGCAAGCTCCACTTTATTCAAGGCTCTCTGCACTGGGAGTGCAGGAAACTGTAGATGATGTCCAACAAGTGCTGAGGAGAGGGAATAATCCCTTCCCTTGGTCACTGGTTGGGCTCGTGTTCCTGCTGCCTGCAAGGCTGCCAGCGCCTTTGTTGCCAGGGTGCAGGGCTGGCTTGTGCTCTGCTCGCTGCCTGCCAGGAGCCCTGTGCCCCTCAGAGAGCTGCTCCCAGCCTGGCAGACCCCTGCCCCTGATGAGAGTTTTGGCTCTTGTTACAAGGAGCAGAACATAAGCAGGGAATAGCTCCTGCACTTGCCTGTGTTACACTTGTTGGAAGACGAGTTTGCCTTCAGGCATCCTGATGAAGATGATTATTTTCTCTGAGCACTTAGCAGCTTGCCATGGTTTTGAAGTATAAGCATGGTTTAATAAAAGACAAAAAACACCCTTAAAACATTTTACTCAGGGCTGTTATGCTCAGAGTAAGTTCCAGTCTAGGGAGTTTTCTGTTTACCCCTTTTCCTTCCCTTGAACAGGATGCCTTTTAGAACATGTTTGATAATCCAGGAGATGTCTTAGAGTTCTAAACAGCAGCTGCACAATGTGGTTGTGTCTTTCCTTCAGCATAATAAGAAATTCTCCTTTGCATCCACCAGTTACTGACATTGCTTGGAAGTAACACAGTGTGTGCTTCCTTCCTTTTATCTGTTAGACTTTTACAGTCTTGGAGAAGTTACAAAACAATCTTCCATTTAACTTCTGAATGACTGAGCTAGATAAGGATTAGCTGCAGAGAAATCAGAATTCCTTCAGTTTAATTGAACTGGTGTGTCAGACTGAACAAATTCCACTTCAGTAATGTTAAAGTATCTTAGGTGTGTTAACTAGTGCTTGTCCAGCTGGAGGTTTATTACTTTGCAATTAAATATTAGTAATGCTTTAATTAAAATAAATTGCCATACAAAGCTGAGAATAGATTTAATGTGTTTTGGGTTTTTTTAAACACTGGCACACTGCAGTTGCCCTGCTGCATCATTAGTGATGGGCTTTTCCCATCAGAAGAGTCCTGCAGACTGTCACAGGACCAGATAATGAATCTGTTGTGCTGTATCTTTGGGTGAGTGGGCACATCTCTAGCTCCAGGCCTGTGTGCAGGGTGGGAGCCCAGCAGTTAATTTCTCTGTGGGGTGTAGGGGCTGCATGGCCTCACAGAGCACAAATATGTAAATAGCTCAACAAGAGCCTGTTTTCTGCTGTCAGTCATCCCATAGTTTCCCTGGTCCAACTGTAGATGATTGTTTTTAGTGACAAATTTATGCGGTCTAATAGAATCAAAATATATTTTTCCACTTATCTTTTTTGTTCTGTTTAATCTTTATAATTTGTCATACTCAAATATTTTACTCCATTCACACAGACTCTTTCTTTTCTTTGATTTAATCCCTCTGCTATTTGTATCCCATGCTGTTTTATTTGCTAAAACCATATTTAGCAATAATGATATTACAATGGTAGTGTTTTAATGAATGATAGATTTCATAGCTGGAGTTTGTCATTCCATGGCTCTGATTTCTCACAGGAACTGAAATTATTCCATGCAAGATACTTCTGATGTCTTTAGTCACCAAAATACAGCTCTCCAGCTGCTGGAAGAAGCAGATTGTGATGAACATTTAATATGTTTTATAGCAATAAGAGATGTAAAGTTAGGAATGTGAGGATCTGTTTTATTTTTTCATAGTCTTATATTTTAATATTTGGTCTCAGAGGGGCTATCTGCCTACCTCTGAGCTGGGAAGCAGTGGTCTGGCTTTGGCTAAATCTCAGCTTTGAGTCCTTTGGCCCTCAAGAAAATCCCAAGGTTAAAAGCTGGGGAAAAAAAACAGCCCCCAGATTGGCAATAAATACACCTGATATGATGGAATTACTTAAAGCAAAAATTAAATCTTAATTATTATGGACAGCTGATGGAAACATGGACAAGCTTTTATTACCACTGTCCTGGGCATCTGCAGGAGGAGCTCCATCTGCTCTGAGTTTTGGGAGTGCATCCAAGGCCAGGCTGGCTGCCCATGGGCACAGGGAGTGGGGAGGGCTGGGCCTGCAGGGAGGTTTCCAGAGCCTGTGCCCAGGATGCCTGGGGGATAGAACATAAGAAAATAAAGGTAGTATAGAAAGTAATTGGCCCAGCTGGAACTCCTTAGGGGTAAGATTATCAAAGATCAGGAACAGTCCTGACTTTACCAGGCTATAGCTGTAACCAATGAGAAGAAGAGTGCCATAAAAGAGTGGGGTGGCTGGGTGAGAGGGAACTGGAGTCAGTTGGCTGCTTTGTGAAGAAGAGAGAGTCAGTGCTCTGAGGAGCTGCCCATGAGAAACACCAAGCAGGTATGGAACTCCTGTGATAAGGAGGTAACAGTATGGAACCCCTGCAATAAGATGACAATGCCAGGCAAAGGTTTCACAGGCTCAGGTAGGAGCTGCTTGTTGCTGAGCGTTCACAGCTGCTCTTGCACCAGCTCTGAGGCCTCTCCTAGCCATGGCTGTGGTTCTTGGTGCAAATCAGAGCAGAGGTACAGCTGAGCAAATCTGCTGAGAGCCGTGGCAGTGTTTAGGCTGGGCTGAGAGGGAAGAGGCTCAGCAGAAGTCAGGATTTGCAGTTCATGGCAGCGTTCTGGCCTCCTGTGCAGGAGGGGCTGCCTGGGTCTTGTGTTGTGGGGCTGCTGCAAAGACCTGCAAATGTGAATCATGGTGCCTTTATTAGTTAGAGAAAAAGACCAGAAAGGCAGGACTCGTGGGTTCCTGTGTGGTCAGGGGGAACTCAATTAACTGCTCTGTGCTTCAGTGCAAGCCAATGGTAACATAAGCATCATGACACTTACCTGCCTCTGAGGGCCATTTACTTAATTAAATTGCTGAGATCTTCAAATAAGAGATGCTTTAAATAAGTAGTTCTGTGTGGGGTAGAAGTAATGGAGCTTGGTTTCCAATGGCTTTGTCTTGTGGTTCATTGCCAGCTCTGATTGAAACTTTCCCCTGGGCCAAGGCTTCATCAGGTTGGATTTTTTCTTTTTTTTTTTTTTTTTCTAATTCACTCTCCAGTCTTCACAGGTGTTCAGTGAGATGTAATCTTGGCCTTTCCTGTAGAATGAGCATTCCCAGGGGATGTTTCTTGGATGTCTCTTTTCTGCCCAGCTGCCTGGCTTGTTTCTAGGTTTTTCTGTGTCACAGCAGCTGTAAACATTGGTCCAGGTCAGCCAGGAGTTTCAGGGAGTGCAGCTGGAGGTGAGACCTGCAGGCACATCCTCCTGCAGCACACAGGGCAGCTTGCAAAAGCCTGGCTTGCTCTGGAAATTGTGTGGAAACCAGAGCATGACAGTGTGAACCTGAGAAATGATGGAGGAACTGAAGGAGGAAGTGGGGTTCAAGTGTTTCACATGGGCACTGTAGGAGGAGGAGTTATGGTCAAGACTCCTAAATCACTTGGACACTTTGCTTACCTGCTCCAGTGATGCTATCCTAAAGATGTCCACATCCCTTTCTTCTTTTTACTTGTTTCTTTTGCATCTGGGCATGTAAGGAAAGTGTGGTTTATGGATTTTCCTCAGTGCTTAAGGCCAAGGAGAGCCTGTCAAAACCAGTTAGCTGATCCCCAATCTCCTGTGTTGATAGCTCTGTGGCAGCTCCCCTTGCTGTAATTCATTCCTGCTGACAGGCTGTCCAGTTGGGAAGAGTTTTGTAGGATTTTTCAGCTGTTCCAGTTTTTGTGCACCCTGCCTTCTGTGTCTCCCACAAACAGACCAGAGAAAGGGCAGGTACCTCTTGGCACCCCACTTTGAATTAGACTGGTGACTGTATTGCAAGTTTAGGAGAGCAGATGTGGAATTGCTCATGACAAAGAAGGGTGCCAAAGAAATTGTTGATTTTGGGGTTCAGGGAATGGGGCATGCAGCTGGTGACCTCTGTTGGAATGTGAGTGTGTGTGAATAAATGCAATACATCTGCACCTCCTGGGCAGTGCTCCTGCTGGGGTTGTAACCAACTCAGCTCAGGAGTTCACACTTTCTCCCTGTTATTCTGGGTGAAGTACAGAGAGAAACTCTCTCCTCTGAGCTGCTTTTCTGCTTCCTTGTGTTCTGCTTGGCTGGAGCTGGGAATGAACTGGCTGAATAAAGGGTGTGAATGCAGAGAAACATCACTCACTGGTGGAGGAATCTGTGGGTGCAGGAATTGCACTGCAGACAAAGTCAGGCTCTCGGGCCTGCAGCTGCAGAGAACATGAGCAGTGAATAGGCACTGAATTGAAAGCTAAAGTAGCTGTTTACTGGCAGTATAGTCTTGCCTTTTCTCCTCTGTTTGTGTGAGATCACTCAAAATCAGTGTCTTTGACCCAACTTGTTTCCAGTATTTATTTGTTTTCCCTTTTCCAGCTGAATTTATATGCTAAGCTTTTTATCCTTTCTTCCTCTTTTTCTTTCCTTTTTTTTTTTTCTGTGTTGCCAGCATGTTGTATTGTTGATCCTCACTGTTAAACTGCTGCTATGCATCAGTTGGAAAACTGATTCTCTCACTGAGCCAGTTAAATTCTGCTGATCTTCACTCAGCAAGTAATTGGAACTTTGGAGAATAGGGATGCAAGAAGGACTCCTTGGATAAAGAAGGGTTTACGGGTCTGGGAAAAAGGAGTTTTAAGATTCTTTTGGGTTACATAGAGTAAACGTTGAGTCAGGAAAAGAGGTAAATATTTGTGGGTTCTCATTGATTGAATGAGGCTGTTTAAGTCTGGCTTAAATTCTTTGCAGGGCTGAGGGATTCATTCCTTGCAAGAATAATGTGGTTAATAATAATGCTCCTACTGGGTGAGTTGCTGGCTGGTAGTTTGTACCTGCTCAGCTTTTTTCTGTTTAAATACACTGTCTTATGAATATGTAGTGTCAATACTTTAATTTAGAAAATCACATTGGTCAAAAGTGTAGCACAGTAAAGCATTTTACTGAGAAGATTAGGTTTTCTCATGTGGGAGATTATAGAAAATAGCACAATAACCCTTCTGTATTCTGATGTTATAGCTGCTGATGGTCTCTGACTCTAAGAGCTCCCTACAAGCTAATGTAAAATGTGGTTACCAAGCACAATCCCTGGCAATTGGTTGGTTTGTGGATACAGTAGTGACAATATTCTAAACAAAGACAAGATAGGAACTGCTTGGAATTAGTTGTCATTAGAGCTGGCTGGCATTGTTTCATTAATATTAAAATAATTAGGAGTATGTGAAAACATTTGGGTTTTTGTTTTTTTCCAAAGGGTTTAAAAAACTTGTGGAGAACTGGAACGAAATACAGCTCTCTTGCTGCTTACTTAGATGCTTCATGCCCCATTCCCAATCTGTTCACAGACAGAAATGTGAGGCCAGGAAGAGCTTTCCAGCCCAGTTGCCAGAAATGGAGGCAGTCAGGGCCATCTCCACAGAGATCTATGAGTACACTTAAAAGTAAAGGAGGTTGTATAGCTGAGAAGGAGAAATTGGGGCATTCTACTTCCATCAGTCTGCTTGGATGTCACTTGTCAGATTCAGTAGGCAGGTATTAGTTTGATTTTTTTTTTTCCCCTCCCCTCTCCACTGGTTCAAAATCCCTTTTAGATGCAGAAGGGAGAGAAGAAAGAGGATCTGAAAATAATCTATAGAAAATTCATTTTAAGAGTCTTTCTACCTGCAAATTATTCTGACAAAAATTTCCCACTTAGTCATTTTCTTCAAATATTTGAAGAGCAGTCAATCACAAAAAAGTGTCTTATGAAAGGATTTGGCTTTATTATATTTAATGAAGCTGAAAGTACACTACTTAATATCTGGGCACCATGCTAATGAACACTTAGAGATACCAAAAGCACAGCACAGACAGGCATTGGTATTGATATTGAAGAAGTGTCCAGGAGTTAGCCCAAAGGACTCAGTGTGGGAGGTGCTGGACGAGGGATTTTACTTGGGAGGTGCACCTGAGTAAAGCCATGCAGGATGTGAAGGGAAGTGAGCTGGGGGCTGGTGTGGGCAGGATGATCAAGATGTGCTGGGAGCATGGACCTGGCTGGTGAGCCTCAGGAATCCTGAGTGATGCAGGGTAAAATCCCAAGGTAAGTGGAGAGGTGAGGCAGTGTTAAAATGCTCAAAATCAGTGGAAACCTGACAGCAAACCAAGACAGAGATGGGCTATTTAGAGTAGTTCTAAAAGTGGATCCAGAGATTTTTATGGCATCAATTTCCTTGCTTGGAAACACTGGTTTTTAATACCTTAGCTTTGTGTAATATATGCAGTTACGTCTCCAGGGAATTAAAGCAGCAAGAATTATTTGAATTGTCTGCATATATTTGTATTGTTGCTCAGAAGCTGAATCTCCTTTTGTTTGTGTTTTCATTAGTTTCCTGGATTGAAGCTGCACATGGAAAAATGCTTCAAACCATTTAAGGGGCAGGATTTTATTTGGTTATGAGTATTTTGCAAGTGGTTATTAAATCCCTTTGCAGTCTTAGAACTGAGCCTCCCTTTGGCTCTGCAGGCTGAGCTGCTGGATTGGAGAGTGCCAGATTGCCCATGAGTGTGGCCCATCAGATGTTCAACCACAGAGATGGTCCTTGCAAGGAGGGCAGAAGGAAAAGGAGTTTCAGGAAGCATTGTTTTGGACCATGAGGGCAGGAGGCAGAGACCTGACACTGTGCAGAGCTCTGCTGGGAGGTGGCTGTGGGAAACATCACTGAGTGGGAAATGCTGCATCATCTGTGCCTCTCTCTGGGAAGCCATGCAAGGTTAATAGGAGTGCTGACCAGCCCTAGCCTAAAGAACTACAGTTTGGGGGTTTGGCTTGAAAATCTGCCCATATCTTCAGTTCCAGTTCTTCCAAATCAAAACCTTGCTTGTTCAAACTAAACCTTCCAAGTGTAGATTGTCAGCTGCTACAAATTCCCCCTTTACTAGTGGGGGATCTGGCTCAGCTCTGGCAGGTTTGGCCTTAGTTTTGGATTGTGTTCACACATGTGCAGCATTAACAGCTCCAATCAATGGAGTAGCTGAGAGCAAAGATTACCATTTCAGCTGCCTTGCAAATCCCATATCCAAAGCATGAAATGTGGTGTTACAGCAGCTTTTGTGCATGGTTGGATTTTTCACCTGGAAAGCGCAGCCTACTTCACAAAATGTTACCAACAAAACAGCTGCTTAGAAAATTGGCCTTTAAGTTCCACCTACTGAGTGTGACAAGGGACATCTGGGTCCTGTCTGCCATATCTGCACTTCTCCTGCAAAGAATGGGACCTCAGCTGGCCGCAGGTGAGCTGCTGTAGTCCTTTAAGAGGGAGTCATGGCTGTGTTCCCACTGTGCAGACAATTCCTGCTCTATTAACAATCTCCACTGGTACAGCTGCTCACAGAGAGCCCCAGAGTAAAGTTTGGAGCTGAAGGGAGGAGACAAAGGGATTGCCAAGGGGACATGTGCAGGGGGCAGTCAGAAGAGGGAAGAGGATATTTGGGCAGAGGTCTGGAAAAATGAGAAAAATGGGTGAAAGCTCAAATAAAATGAGGGATCCAAACCATGGAATTTCTATGGATTAATGTAAGATAGTTTGTGCTATACTTCAAGGATTTGCTTTGAACTCCTTGGGGGGAGCCAGAGCAGACAACTGGAACAATTCCTTTAGGTGATAAAAATCCACAGACCAGACAATGTGTCTCAGAGGGGTTATATCCAGCTGAGATCAAGAGCAGTGCAGTGTGGGGTGAGTGATGCACCCAGCTTACCAGCAGAGCTGGGAACAGTCCCTTCCTCCCTGGCTCTCTCATTCTGCACACAGTCCAGACAATTGTTTGAATTCACCACTTCACTGAATGCTCTTCCTGAACTTTGGCAAAACAAAGCTAAAAAAAAAAAAGTTGTCTATTTTGCCATTTAAAAAGAAAATAACAATCATGCTTCTGAGTGTCTTCACATTTATTTTCCAAAATACCAGGGGCCTGTTTGAAAACAGAAAGACTCCCCCCCCCACCTCCCCCATTTTCTTCTTTTTTAAAGGTAAACCAAATAGCAGTGCAATACAAATCCAGGAGCAGTTCACAGTAAGGAAAGGCAGCTCAGCATGAGGTGCTGAATAACACTAAAGCTGCAAATAAGTGAACTGACAACAGTAAACCCAGAGAATGCATTGCATGTTGGACTCTCATACTGGAGAAGGAATGATTATGTGGGGAAATGTGCAAAAAAGATATTTGTGCCTATTTCAGAAGTGCCCCTCAGGTCTGCTCAATATTGGAACTGGAGGGAACTAAGTACAGTGATGAAGGGACCCTGAATGGATGTTTGACAAAGCAATTTTAAATGATGTTTTGTTCTTCTAGTATGTGTGAAAAGCACTAACTTTCCAAAGGAAAAATGTAGTGCTTAATGAAAGAATCCAAGAAAACAAAGGAGGGGGAAAGCCCCAAAACATAACTATGGATAAATGTTATCAGCATTCTAATTTTTTAAAATTTTCTTTCAATTAAAAAGACCACCAATGTCTTGTGGTATTTGTTCTTATGCCTTAATGTCTCTTTATTTTGCCGTCCCCCGTGAGCTGGGCTGTGTCCATGTTGAATTCTACATAACTCCACCACCTTCCATCCACCACTGTAACATGCCACTCCTCTCTATGGCACTTGACTACTCCACCCTATGGAGGGACCAGCATTTTTAAAGTCAGTTATTTCTTTTGCCTCAATACTTACGTCAAGCATTACGTGCAGTTGTTTTTCCACAAGGTATCTGAAGCTGGATTGAGTAACAAACACCCTTTGAAATCCAGTACTCACTGAAGACCATGAGCCTTACTGTTGATGCTAATGGGGAGATGTTTTTCCCCTTGCTAGTCTGAAAGTATGGCACAAAAAGAACTTACTGCTTTCTCAACGAGCCTGATACAAAGCTCTCAGACATTTTGGAACCGTTCTTGTCTCCTAATGATCCTGTAGATTGGGCCTTCATTAGTTTAAGAGGGTGAAGGAAACATTGCTGAGTCTTCTTTTCAATTGAAACTCTGTTTTGAAATACAACAGAAAGTTCCTCAAATTCTACTTGTTGAAAAGATAGACCCAATGCAGGCAACTTCCTGAAATTTATCACTGGCATTGCATGCTAAGTTCTTGGTGGAATGGCTAAATTACCTTTGGTTACAGTAAAGTTTTTTTCAGATTTAATCAAATATAAATGGAAGGTCTTTCTTTGTAATTATTCCTGGGGAAAACTATTTTAGAGTAGATACATGTAGTAAAAAATTTTTCTAAGGAGTTCAGTCTTGGCAGAGACAGGAAGTATGGGAGCAAAGTGGGACAAAAAGTAATTTTATCACTTGATGATAAAAAATTGTGTGTAATTTTTAGAGTTAAGCTTACATTGTTACTATCTGCTGCTGAACTCAGTGTTGCTGAATGAAATATTCAAACAAAGGTCTTGGGTTTTGGAAGCTTCTTTGTAAATTCTGCTACACAACTTTCTAGTTGGTATCACTGTGCAGTTATGTGCTGAAGTAAAAGTTTACCTTGTAAGAGAAGTTTTGTGCTAAAGTCAGTGGGAATTGGGAATTTTTCTTTAACTTAGCTTCTGTATGTTGACATTTCATTGGCACTACGCTTGCTGCAGTGTTGATATTGCTGACTTGTCCATGAGAAAGGCGAGAATCAAATCTAGCAGAGTTTGTTTTCTTGTCTTGTGCTGGTATCTTGCTCTTTCATGGGCTAAAAAAGTTTTATTGATCTTCAGGTTCTGTACTAGGCCAAGTTGTATATTTAAGCTGCTACATTTCTACAATACAGAAACCTGTCAAGCATTAACTATTAGGTTACATATCCAGCAATGGCTCTGCAATGCAAGAGAGTTAATGTTTTTTGGTCAGAAGTATTTCATTCCAGTCTGTGTTTAACTGTGGATGTCAGTTTTGGCTAGCAGCAGGTTGGACCTGGAGCCTGTTCCCAATCCTATGCCAGCAGACATGCAAGATCCCCCTCTGGAGCTGCTCATCTTAAACCAGGAATAACGAGGGTCTGTGAGCTCAGTCTGGACAATGAACATTAGAAAACTAGAATGATCTCCAATTCTGTCTTAAGTAACAAGTAGCATCTACTGTGGACAATGAACAATGATTTCTATGCTCCAAGTGACCCAAGATTTCTTGGAGACTGTATCCACACAGATCTTCCTGAACTGCCAACACAGCCCTTGGTGACAGACCATCATGAGCGACTGTTAACCCTGAGTTTTTATATGCTCCTTTTTTAAACTTGTTCCTGAATTTAAAGGGTCAGGAAGGCTTCTTTCTTCAAATCTGCAGGTACAATTTCCCTCATGCAGATAGTATTTTTCTGTGCAGCAGTTTGATCTGGAAGCCGATGATAATGTTTTCATGCTTGCACAAAGAGCTCATGAACACTTAAAAGCCAGTGCAGTCTGCAGACCTATTCTTGCCACATCTTTCTTGACAGGTGAGATGTACTTCCTTTTGGACCAACTGTTTCAAAGGCTTTTATTCATGTGGTGGATAGCTGAGGAACATCAACTGCTTAAAAGACAGAGTTTGACTTCCCTCTTTGATCAGGAAGAGAAAGGGCCATTCCATCACCATCTTATCCAGATCTTAGGAGATCTTTCTGTATTACAGTCCAACTTAAATCACTCACTTGTGAGCATAGTTGGAGAGAGGGGTCATCAAAGATCTACCACATTACTGGGGTTTTCTGCTCTGTCTGTCATTATTGAGGTTGAGAGCAGTCCAGAAGCAGGCTATACATCTTCAGGGTGAGGATGCTACTTTTCTATCATGTCACAATACTACCACATAAAGGTAAATATTAGGATGTTTAAAGTAGACCTGGTACTTGTTATGACTAAGCAGTTCAGCTATTTTTTTAAAAGCAAATCCATGTTTGACCTGACCTCTGATAGACTTATTTGATATTGCATAAAAAAAATTCTCCCCCCTGCTAAGCTAAAACTGTCCTGAACCTTGCCACAAGTGTCAAAGACTTAGAAGTCACAAACTTGCTGCAATAACCTTGCTGATTACGCTGATAATTGCTATCTGAAACATGTAAATGTATACTTGTAAAAATGAACTTATCAATGCCATCTTCTCTTTAAATACCTTTTTATTTAAATCAACCCTGCAGTTGCTGCCTGAAATAAAAATACTGTATCTGCTAATTAAGACTTACATGGTAAATTAAAACTGGCATTGAGTAAGAAACACCATCCTGGACTGGTAAATATTTCAAATTAAGTTTCTTTATTTCTAAATAGAATAATAAGAAGGCATCTGTTCTAGAGTAGCATAGAGTAGAATGAGTTATACAAGTAAAATATATCATTATGCTGAGTTGTAATGACATCTGTGGGGAGTTTTGCTTTTGGGTTTATTGATATACAAGCAGAATTATAATGAAATAAGATGTGTAGAGGAGACTATGGAGTTGTTTCTGTAGCTCTGGACACATACCACAGGACACACCTGTCCAGTCAAAACAGCTCTGGCTGATTATTTTATATAAATCACATGGCTGCAGTTTTCAGATGAAGGACATGTGCCCACTTGGTGAATGCATTGCAAACTCTCTGAAAAGCTAGTCAGCTGAAATTGTGGGTGGAGGTCACCTTGGGGAAGGCACATGGCAAGTGTTTTGCCTGGAAATACTTGATGTGCCAACTGGGTGCTCTTGTCTCCAGCATTGCTCTTTCTCCTCATCTCCAAAGCAGAGAGATAAGTACCCTGGAAGAGCTTTCAGCACTGGCAGGGGAACTGTTTTAAGCAAAGCAGTATCTTTTTCCCTGCATGTCAGCCTCAATTCAGTTTGAGTACTTTGAAGAACGAATTAAATTCCCCCTCGCTAAATTCTCCTGTAGTAAGGGTCAGTAAGAGTTTGGGGGCTTCATGTGTTTGTGTTCATTGCCACAATGTATTTTGTGAAAATCTGGCTGTGGGAGGTAGGGAAAAAGGGAAACAGGTGGTAATGTCTGTGTCAATTGAAGCCCACAGTGTCACTTGTACTGTCACAGCCAAAAGTTAAATGAAAAACTCATCATCACCTGTGTGCTATTTCAACTTATTTTCTGAACCTTCAGATTTTCTCTGATATATGGAACACTACCTCTCTTTCCCTGCTCCAGTGAAAACATAATTGTGGCAAAACCAGACGTCTTTGCATTGTGCTCACAAATGTGTTTCTTTTCATATAACTGTTGAGAACTGATAGCTTTCCTGCTCTCCTTGGACCAGGAATAGCACAACTTTTCCTCCTCTATTGACCTCAGAGTAATTGCTTTGATTAAGAAATTCTCTTGAATGTGCAGAAGAGGGCTTGGAAAAAGGGGACATTGTTTTGAGAAATTGTAGCTGTTCTTTTTCAAGGTATCACCAAAACAGGGAAGTTGATGTTTGTAATTCCTACTGAAAATTGTGCCTTCAGTTGCTAAGGGTTTTTTTTTCATATATGTTTTTAACAGACCTCTCTGAACCCTCTGCTGCTGGTTTAACCCCTGCTCCAAAGCCTTGTTTGCTGAGGTGGCAGGCCAATAGGAAATCACATGGATTATGTGAGGAACGTTTCAGGGCATTCTCAGTTGGAGATAAGGAGGAAATATATCTGGAGTATGCTTCACATTTTCATTGATTAGTTTTGTTGGTTTCAGAGGCAGGTAGGAACAGCAAAGAATTGCTGTATATTAAAATGCCTGTGGCACTGTTGGACTTTTTGTCAGTAGTGAGGCACAACCTTTGTTTTGTAGGCTGGATTAGAATGTCTCTTTTGCAAAATGCCTTGTGCCAACAAAATGTTTACCAGCCACAGAAATACTGGGGGAAAATACTTTTCCATTGTGATTTAAAATGTTTTAGCTGTAATTTAAATTTTTAAAGGCCAAGACTGGAAGCAGAGTAGCAATATCTTGAAGCCATGTGACTTTGAGGGAGTAAGAGCATCTGCCCTATGCAAGCCTAGCTCTTTTCAGGACTTAATGAGGTGGGTAACCAGAATCACTGAAGAATCCTAAATCTGTGAGTCTTGAATTATGCTAATGTGGATCCTGTGGTACTGAGGAGCTTAGGTGACCACTCCAGCACCTGGGTTGTTGTTTTTTTGTTTTTAGTAAAAGTTAAAAGGTTAAATCAGTTCTGTTCGTCTGAAATGAGGCAATGGTGCTGAAGACAGTTAAGAGAGTGTTCTCTTCTTGGAGTGCAGGGTCTGAATTCATACCAGATAGCAGCAGTATCTTTTTGATTACATGAAGCTAGACCCTGGAGCTCTTGAGATTCCAAAGGTTTGACCAGAAGAGTTGAAGGGAGGAGGGATAATGCATCTGATATACAAGGATTTGAATCAAGGTTCTTTATAATTAGAATTTCCAGCCTGAAACATAAAAAGGCTTTCATAAAAGTAATAGATCCCAATGTATTTGTTATGAGAGGCAAGCTACAATATATCACTCTTTTTGTGAGATCCTGTTAGTCTGCTCTTAGTGTGTCTGTGTCTTTTTTTCCAATCATCTTTGTCTCTCCCTGTTTTTTTTTCTCAGCTGACAGTTCTGTCCACCAATTCAGTAATTACTGTCTATCATTTTAAGTGATGTGCTAAGGGCCAGTATTTAAGGTCAGGGCCATGAACATCTGACTTCCCTTGAGAGTAGAACTGGTTGAGTAGGAAGAATATTGATTCACTGAATAGATCAACTGAAAAGAAGGAAATTTTTCAAATGCTTTTGACCTAATAGCATTCAACCTTCTCTACTTGAGGCAAGTTAATGAAGGGGTAAATCAAATATTGTATGAATCATGCATCAAAATACAAAATGAGAAACAGTGAAAAAAAGCAGCCCAGAGGCTTGCTGCTGATAGCTGGGAATGTGTAATAGGCAGGGTTTGGAACAGAGTCCTAAATTTCTAGGTTTATAGAAAATGCAGAAATGGGTGAATCTGACCCCTAACTGACGGTGCAAACTAATTTACCTCTGTGGCTACTTCAGTGGATTTGCATCTTAAATAGGAACATGGAAGCAATAGCAGATTTCACTGTTTTACCTAAAAATGTATGAGGTAATTCACAGAGGGGGTGAACCCATAACTTACTGTTCCCTCAAATGGTGTCTTTTAATTAAGGAAGAAAGTTGTCCTAGTTCAATTCCATTTCTTTCTTTCCCCCATATGTGTAACCCTGAGCGATTATACTTTTTAATATTGGGTAATGGCATCAATTACAGAGCATTAAGAACTTCCCAGGCTACTCAATGAGCACTGCAGATGATGAAAGAACACCTCTAAAACACAAACCCAAAGACAGTTCCATCATGGCTTGTATGACTGGCATTGAAAGAAGGTTCTGAGTTCAGGTGCCTATTTCCCATTTGGTGCAAGTCATAGTTTGGAATCTGTGGTGGTTGATAATCTGAAACCCCTGAATTCTGTATTTTGTGCTTCTGGTCTGAATTAATGATGTGGAAATATCAAAGAAGCTTTTTGTATGATGCACAGTAATAGGGAGAGAAGCAAAATAGTGATCCAAAAAGACCTTTAGATGTCTTGGCTGAGTTTAACTTTCTTGGCAAAATTGAGCTACAAATAACAGAAACAGCTTGTCCTGCAGAAGGAGAAAAGTGCCATGCAAGAAATGTCCTAATCTTCTGGGTTATCCACTCCAATACTTTTATCCTTGAACATGAATAATTTATGCTCAGGAAGTTGGTTTCACTGTGACAGACAAGCATTTGTTGAGAAATCTCAGTGTTGGTCTTTCAGAGCTATCCGTGTGCTTCCTGTTGCCCTTTTAGAGAAGGCATAGATGGAAAATGGAGAAAAGATCAGGCTTTTCTTGGAAGGGAGTCTAACAGAAGTGCTCCTACTTTCTTTGTTTTTATTTTAAACTCTGTTAGGAAGCACATGAAATGCTGCTGAGTAGCAGAATGTTATTGCTGTCCATGATTAACCATTGTAAGACCAGTGAGCAAAAAAGTGTTAATCCTGGAAGGGTTAGAAAATAAACATTGGTCTTGTTAATTGCATAAACTGAGTGTTTTTATCACTTTCAGTTTTATCTCTTAGCAGCTCTTTATCTGTTCCTTACATTCACAGAACACCAACTTTTTAATGAGCTCATGTGGAGCAGGCAGAGGGGCCCAAGGCCAAACCTTAGACTTCATCTTGGTTGGAAAAGGGAATAATTAAATCCTGAAAGGGTGAAGCAGTCAGGTACACTGTAAATAAGGGCAAACGGCTAATGAATCAAAGTGAGGGCACTTTTGACAAACCTCCTCAGAAGCTTGTGACAGTCAAAACCACTTTTCAATGTGGCACAGCCTGGCTATGCTTTTACCCACCACAAACTGAGGGGAATGCTCAAAAAAATCTTCAGTGAGGCTACATCCAATTTTCTTTGTCAGCTCAGGTTGGATGGTGCATGGAGAGAAAGGGACTCTTAAAGGCAATGTATAAAATGCTGGTTTTCTGCCTCATGAAGGCAGAAGTGTTAATGAATTTTGTAGTTTATTTCACTCATGATCCTGGAGGATGTGAGTGACATATAATATTTGAACAGTGAATGGCTTCTTTTATATGGCCATACAGTGCAGGAAACCATGAGCAGGTGGAGTTTTCAGCAGCTGTGTGTAGGGGAAAACAGAAGTAGGATGTGACAAAAAAACTGTTGGAGATAACACTTCCCAAATGATACCAGATTTGGGGTCCTAGTCAGTAAATAGCACAAGGGCAGGGCTGCCATTCAGAAGGACCTAAACAGTTCTGGGCCTGGGGTGAAATAAGCCCCAGGGAACAGCCTGAGTGGGGAGCAGGTCTGCAGAGGGGGCACCTTGGTGGGCTGCAGGTAAGCCAAGCATGTGCATGGCAGTGAGGATGGCTCACAGTATCCTGGGCTGTATTAACAGGAGCAGATCCAGGGAATTGGGTACCCTCCTCTATTCAGAAATCAGATACTGAAGTCAGATGGGCTTCTTGGAGGGAAGGACCCAGAGGAAGAGCTCACAAGTGTTACATTTTTAACTATTCAGCCTTGATCTGCATGAAGAGCTATCTCAAAGTACTTTGGTAGTGGAAATGGAGATAAAGAATAGGTGTAAGATTGGATGCAGCTGGCAAAGAGCATCCTAGATCCTCAGGATGAAGGATAAACTGCTGGCTGTGATGTGAGCCATCAAGGGGAAGAGGAGCTGTAACAGGAGGGATCAGGCACTTGAATTAAGAGAATCAATCAGTGGTTGGTAACTGGCCATGGTAGACACCTGGCAGTGTGACTGTACCAGCTGTGACCTTTGCATCTGGATATGCAGAGATGGACCCCTGGAGCATCCACACTGGAGACACTTACATGGGTCTGTGTCCAAAGCAGGAGTTCCAGCAGAAATCTGAATTCAAGTGCGAAGTCATTCCTCTCTCATTATGTGTGCACAGGGAGTCCAGGGTGCACTAGAGCAGAGCTACCCCCTTGCTGTCTGTTCTGGCACTTTTGGGACCACACTGGCCAAGAGAGCAAGCCTGGGGATGCCATCAGGCTGGGGATGCATCTGGCATGGTGGAGGTGTATTTGACTCTAGACCTGACACCTGTCCCCACTCCTTGGTGATGAGCAGTGACAAAGCCATGGCTTTGCCTGTGGACATAAGATTTGTGGCTTTCCAACCTTCCTTTGCCTGTCTTTAGAAGAAAGACATGAGATGATTCTTGTTCTAAAATTAAATAGCTTTGTTCCATTGCCAGTGAAGAAAAAAGCAAGACTTCATTTTTTTTCATCTCCCTTAAAGGATGCCAAACATGGACTGAATTCCTCAGGGCATCTCTAGCATTGCCACTCTGTCTTCTTGTTACTTTGACCATCTTCATCACCACATTTGATGTGCAAATGTGGAGAGCAAGGCTTGGTTTGTAATGACTGTTTGCTGACTCTTTTTAACTGCTCTGCTCTATTGGAAAGGGGAAAACATGTTGGCGAGTTGGTTTTTTTCCTTCCTGAGCTTCTCACAAAGTGGAGTCAGACAGACGCCTCCTGGTCATACACCTCACAGAGATGATTGAGCAAATGTCAAAAGAGCTGTACATACTGACTAGGGCAAAGAAAATCAGCTTGAGCTGCTTCTTGGGGCTGTCCTTATTTGTTTGAGGGCTGTCTGGACTCCAGTATTAATGATGCACAATGTTTTGGGCAGCAGAGGGGATGCTGAGAAGAAAGGACACAATCATACACGTGCTTGAAGGAGCTTGTATCTCTAGGGGAATTCAGGAGAGATGTTGAAGGGAGATGCCCAACTTCTGAAAAAGTGGAAGAGTTTAGACCAGCTGGATTAAGACACGTCAGTGTTCCCAACCAACCAAAGGACCCCAGTCTTGCAGGCACTTGCTAATCAGTTATTTCTGATTCAGTGAGATGAAAAAAATCAGGTTATAGGGAAATGTATTGGTTAGCTTTTGTCATAACTAGTATTAAGTAAAATTAACCTCCTTTGATCAAAATAAAGATGCTATAACAACCCATTATGCATCATAGTATACCCATTAACAACCATTTTGTGTCATCCATGTGAATGTAAGTGCTAGAAATGAAACTAGCCAAAGCCCCAGCCACATAGGTCTTAAAAAAAAATTAATCTTTAACAACAAAATGGAGAAGGAGTAGCAATAAGCATGGAAAATAATTTTTTGAGGAGGATTTGCAATTTGCCAGCATCAATATGTTCTAGACATGACTCTGGTAGAGGCACAGCTGTCCAGCTTCCAAGGTCTGCCCACTGCAGCACCAGGCAGAGGGACCTGCAGGTAATGTGCCCTTTGTAGCAAGGGACTCAAATTACACTAATTATTCCTGTTTCTTGAAAGGCTAATTAGCTGAAGAGCAGAGTCCTGCAGAAGGGCCACCTGCCTTCCAGGGGCCTCCTCAGCCACCTTGGCTTCACCTGAGGCCATTTGGACATAATGGCTAATTCAAGCAGAGTGGATTCAGTATCATCGTGCTTTGCCCTTAGCAATTGTCAACTTTCAGAAAAAGAACAAACAACAAGTAATTGGCTTTACTTTTTTACAGATTTATTTTACTGGCTGTTGTTCTAAGGGACATAAGCAGAATGATTTCTTTAAATTCAGGATGGACAGCTGCATCTGCTGGTTAATTCTCACCTAGAAGTGTCCAGCAAGCACCTGTCTTTGCTCATATTGCATATTTCTTAGTAATTAATATTGCATTAATTTTTTTGGTGGTTGTATTCTGCATACTGGTATATGTTTTCTTGGGAAAAGCAAAAACCATATTGCCCATTTAGGTGGTTAAATCAGAAAGTTTAACAGTATGGCTGAGGAAGAATTGCTGTGGTGGACTCCTCCTCGTGGATAACTCTTCTTGAGCCTACTGCTGTTGCTGTCTACATCATTGTCATGATATTGCAGTTTGATAACGTTGTGATTGTGGAAGTGGAAAAGTGTGACCTTGAGAAGGATGCAGTAAGATAGGGAAAGAAATATGGAGTTGAGGGGACGATAAAGAATTGTGAGTAAATCTGAATCTTCAAAATGATACATTTTCTGCCTTCAGATTCTATATGTACTTGCACTGTACATCTAGCTGGTCTTTATTTGTGTGTTTTTTTGCTTGTTTGGGTTTTTTTTTGCTGTCTTATGGGCATCAGATAGTGATTCTCAAGAGAAATAACTGGTTGGAGCCAAATTGCTGGTCTTTGAGCTTCAGGACTGATAAATAGTGAATAGTTATTTCATTCCATATTTTTGTTACATGGTTTTTAATCTCTTAAAACCTTACTTTGTGCTTTAAATGACAGGGGGAAAATCAGTTATTTGGGCTGATGTTTTCCTGTAGCTTCTGATTTGGTGTATTAACCAGAGGCAAAAATGTTATGTTGTGCAAAACACTAAAAAATCAAAAAAGAGGAACCTATTTGTTATGTATAGTTGAACTAGGACAAGTACAAATATTTTCATGAATGGAAACAGTGAAGAGCTCAGTCCTTTGAAAAAGATATGCTAATTTGAAACTTTTAAATTTCTGATATTAAAATTATTATTAAAATTTTTTAAAAGTGCAGTTGTAGAAAAGTAGAGCTGGAAGACATGAGAGCTCATATAGCTCATGCCTTCCCTGTGGCAAGAGCAACTCAACCTGAACTATTTTGGACAGAAATGTATCCAGCCTGTGCTTCAGAAGGTCTGGGCTACTGAGAATAGAAAATTTCACTAACCTGTTCTCATACACATCATTGCTGTCAGGAAATTTTCTCTTAATACCCAGTTTGCATTTTCTTTGTAGGTATTGCAGGTTTTGATGCCTCTCCTGCCCACAACAAACCTGAAAAGAAATTTGTTCTCTTTTTGAAACAGCCCTGTTCAAACCTGTCCCAAATTAGGATAATATATTAGGATGATTTTAAGCATTTGAAACAATTTTAAATTTTGTTTTTTTTTTTTTGGTAATCTTTTTTTGAGGGCTGAATTATCTTTAAGAAGCCTTCAGAAGAATCAGTGTGGGGAAGGAAAGAGAAACACCAAGAACTGAGCAGGCTTATATAGCTCAACAAAGCCAAAAGCAGAGAAAAGCCTTCTTAACTCCAGATTTGATTCCTGGTTTCTTACACAGACCATCTTCCTTACCTAAAAAGTACTGAGATTCACACAAGGGACGTCTGTCATTGAAAGCAGCATATTTTAGGGACATTGGTCAGTTTTGAATCCAGCTGCTAGTGATTCTGTGTGAGCTGGGTTCTGTGAGATTGGATCAAGGCTCTTTGCAGTGTCTCTGGTAGATGGGATATGCAAAGGGGCACATGGTTGATATATGGTGAAGAGAAGTACTGAAAAGAGATGCTGCTAAAACCCTAAAAGCTGTCTCTGAAATTCCATCTTTTTTTACTGCATAATTAAGCACTATTGCTGACACATCCTCCCTTATGATTCCCTTTAAGTTGGAGCATCTGGCCGGGTGTTGCACAAGAGCCCTGTTTTCTTCTCCCTATACAACGGAGTTTTGATTAATTAATCATTGCTTCTGTTTGAATAATACATTAAAGATGCACTTGAATGTTCTAGGAAAAAAGTAAAATAAAAAAAAAGCACACAAAGGGAAATACTGCTCTGGCTTGTGAAATGACATGTTGTCTTCAAATGGCAGGACTGTTCTAAATGTGTTACTGGACTGTCTGTATTTCTTTTCCTGCTTGTTTATTTTCATGTCCATTTCGCATGGTGATAGTCACTTGGCTTAGCAGGCTTTTAAGTCACAAAAATGTTGAATTTTAACATGATATGGAAGAATGATACAGTTACGATGAATATGCTTTTTGAGCCAATGTTTTGCTATATTAAAAACCAAGGAATTATGAAGCTTTCATATTGTTGGCTGCTGTCCATTTTTATTTGTGACTTCACAGTAGCAGCTTCGTGCTCATTTGACCAGAGCAAGTTGAGTAGCTGTATTTCTACACATTTTGCTATGGTTCCAAAAGTGCAGGGTATGTGTTTGCTCAGCACTGAACCTGCCACTTCACAGGAGCTATTGCTGCTCCTGGGTTTATGTAAGGACCTTAATTCTACTTTGTGCATGTCCTCCACAGTCTGGAAGCAGTGAGACAAGATCCAAAACCACAGAGAACAACCTGTTTTGTATCCAAAGGCTGTCCTGGTGCTGTGCTTTTCCTCAGTATCTCACTGTTGTCAGGATTTCCAAAGGAGGACATCACCCTGCACTTGCTCTCATTCTGAGTGCAGTCTTGAACATTGTGAATACTTATTTCCTGAAAACTGGATGCCAGCTTTTGGTCTGAGATTAAAGCAAAAATACTGAGGGTTGGGCTAAGCTTGCCTTCATATAATTTGAGCTTTTTGGAGTTGCTCAGTGTTTCCTGTGCATGCTGATGAATTGACATGCTGATGTTGGATCATGCATGTTCAGTGTGTCTGGTAAATAGAACTCTTTGCAATCCTGTTCTATTGAAACTTTTAAAAAAGGTCTTATTAGCACTGACAGAAGAGATAACATAGTGCTGTGTGCTGAAATGAGAGTGAGTGTCTGGGTAATTTTTACTGCTGAAGAGCTGGGGTGTGAGAGGAGCTCACTGCTGAAATCCTGGCTATGCAAATCTAAGGCAGCTTCTGTCCCTGGCCTGAAGATACAAAGTGCTGCCTTTTCCCTAAATAAACCATGGGGAAATCAAGATTTGATGCAAACTATTAATGCAATTGTTTCTGTGTCTCTCAATGGTGACAGCAGTTAGGTACAGGGTGCACCTGCAGCCTCCCTTGGGTCTGCCTTCCTAGGTGACTGAGCAGGAGAACTTTCTGCTCTTTGTAGGGACCCACTCCTGCTGTCACATGTGACACTTGGCCAAAAGCCCCTACTCTGAAAACTTAACAAAGTGAAGCCCAAGTGACTGCTGAGATCTCACTAGATGGAGCAGGGAGGCACTGCTGCGTTTTACCCATGGAGCCTCTTGTAAGAGAGCTTTTCTCCCCCTCTGCCCCCTTTAATCCATTTTCAAGCCTAGCAATGCCTCATGTTTACCCAGCAGGCCCACATGAAAAGGTCAGTTCTATTTCTTTGACCTTTTTCAGCTCAGTAAACATTGGCAGCTGGAAATCCTTTCTGTAGACATGTCAGCTGCAGTGAAATGGTGTTGCAGGTAATGACATGCATACAGAGCATCTCTGACCTCTGATGATGTTTTCCCATCAACACAGAAGTCACAGAAGTCTAAAATTCCCAAAATCTTAGTCCTTGTGACACCATTTGCTCTCAGGGAACTTGGGGGTGGATTTTCTTTCCCATTTCCCTTGGCATTGTTTGGGTGCTCCCCTTATTTTGAATTGAGATAATAAATATTTGCCATCTTAAATTTGTAGATGTGCTGGTTATCACTAACGTGCGGTCTAGGGGTTTTCTATCCCTCAGGTGTTAGTGCCAGTTTGTTGGGATAGGAGGAAAATTTTTTCCTGACAGTTTCTTTCCTAAATTTTTCTCTGAACTGGGAGACCATGTCCAAGACCTGGATGAACTAGTTTTGGTAAGGATGAAGGGGATGATGGGCTGAATCTTGGATTGTGACCTTATACCAGCCATCCACCACAACCAACTACTGAAATTAATGCTCCTGCTGTGGAAATATAGACACAGGAGAGCAGCATCAGTATGTAGAGCTTTTTCCTGTTTTGTCTTAAGAAGTTAGGTTCTAGAATCTCTAGTCGAGCTTTGGACATTCTTTCTAAGACAGGAGTTAAACTACAACATGTCTCTCCAATACCAACCTTAAGCCATGGCCAGGTGTTACCATCAGCCTCTGCTGCAAATCCTGTAGTTTCATCAGCCAGAAGGCTCATGGGAAGTGATGAAAAGCAAGTTGTCATGTTGTGTTCAAATTATAAGTGCTTTTAGGGGAGTGATAGCTACACAATTCCCATTAGACAGGTGATGTTTTTCTGCACATCCTGTGCAAAGCTGAACCTCATTTCATACCTTTTGTTTCTGATGAACATGACTGTCTTTACTGACTGAATTATACCCAGCATTCCATCTGCAGAGTGTTTTTCATCTTCTGGAATATAGTAAAGAATTTGTCTTCATAAATTTTGATAAAATTTTGACAAATTGTATAGCTAGATTAGTGCCACTCAAAAACTAGGACTGTTTTTGGGTGGAAGTTTCTGCTCTGTGTCAAATTAATGATCTGTTACAAAACCTTCAAAAAGCACAATAACCGTAAAAATAATTTCTGGGTAATGATAGGAACACCACTGGGGACTCTGTTAGTCCTTTTGTCCCTTGCTAATACCTCATTTTGATTGTTGCATTTTTAATACTTGGATTAAGACAGTGACATGTTCTGATCATTTCTGTTGAATGCATGAACATCTGGTTTTTGTTGTGTTTTAGTGTTGTTTGCTGTTGGCTAGGGATGAAAGGAGAGATCAGATGGTTTGAAGTTGACTTTTTTGTTTTTCAAAGTTGCCTTTGTTCATAAGCAGCAATCCAGGAGCTGAGCAACGATTCTAATTGTGACTGACAAGCAATGATGGGAAGGAGCAAAATGGGAGTGATGATATATTGGCTGTGCTAGCTCAGCAGTGAGAGAAAAAAAATCTGAGAATTACTCCTTAAAATTGTCCATGCTTTGCCTGAAGGAGAGATGAGGTTGCAAAATGAAGGTACTTTATTATGCATTGAGGAGTCTTGAGTATGCCATGTGCAGATTCAAGACCTGCTGCTTGCCCAGAAAATAAAAAGTATTTGGCACCTGCAGCCTTGTGACCCAAGAAGGGAGGGTATGGGCTCTCTGACCTGTGCCAGCTTAAAGGGGTAAGAAGTGAACCCCTGGTGCCTATGGATTATTGGAACCTGAACAGAAGCCAACACCCCATTAACAGGTCACAGTTTATAGGTTTACCCCCTTGTCCCTTCCCTCTATTTTGAATATTTTGGGATTTCATGCAGTAACTTGATGGCTATTACCTTGTGCCATTAAACAATAATGTCAAAGAAAGGATGTTCCATGATGTGTATTTAATGATGTATAATTCATGATAGGAATGATGTATAATGATGGTAGGAATATTGTTTCATGCAGTGTGCTGCATGCAGCTGGCTACGGGTTTCTTTAAATAGTTCCCACTTCTCTCATGTTTGTTGGAGGGACTGTGCTGTCAGCTCTGAAGAATGGAGAGATTAATTTCTGCTACGCTTGCTCTGGACAAATACCTTTTTAAATTAAAACACCTCTTCTGTGTTTAAAGTTAGGCAAGAAAAGAACTGCTCTACTGTAAAAACTAGTGCCTGAGCTCCTGCTAGGAGATGATGCAACTTGCAAAGGATGAGCCAGAAAATGTCTTTAATGTTTCTTTAAAGACTTTTCCCTCTAGGAGTGCCTCACCATTGTCCTGGTCATGTCAACATGACCAGGTTTAATCCCTGAAGTTTAACTTAATTTCCAAGAGGTGAAATCTACCTTAGTGAATAACAATCTTCCTGAACATGAAATAATTTCAATTAAAAATGAGGCTGAAGGAGGGGAGGTGTAAGTGTACCATCTCCCTGAGTCTTGAAGCTGGGGTTTGGTGCCAGAGTCCTGGATGCTGCAGTGTGGTGTCTGCACACTCCAGTGCCACTCACTCCTCAGCAAGGATTTGTCTTCTGTGCTCTCTCTGGTAAAAGTCTCATTGGTCTCAGGGTTGGGGTTTTTTTCCTTCTTGTGCTTGGGGAGATTCTGACTTAACATTGCATAATGTAAGTGTTTGCTTCGGCTTACTTAGGAGATTCTTAGCACTTGGAGGGTATTCAGTCTAGTGTTGACAAAACCCCTCTTTCCACTCTGCATGTGGCATTACACCATCCCCTGCTGAAATGACACAGGATAGTGCTGCTGCTAAAAGAGACATGAGCACACCACGTTCCCAATAGAGCAAGCACAGAACCTGGGGGAAGAACAGGATAAACATGCTGCTGGTGTTACATAGGAGTGATTTTTGTCTGCTTGGGCCCTATTGAAACAAAGGGAGGAATTTGCAGAGGCAAATAGCAATTATCTCGGTGGGAATATGGCCAGGGCATCAGGATTAACATTAATGAAAAAATGCAGTAGGAGTGATCTTTAATGATTCTTGGGATTAGGGCATTGGCTTGACTTTACAGCTGATCTGAAAGGGAACAATTCCCGAAGCACAGCACAAGATGGCTTGGTTCAGTATTGGATGAAAAAAATGATGTCCTGTTATTTTGTAAATAAAAATTAAAAAAATTCTGCTGACTGTCCTTACACTGAAGAGTACTGGAAAGAAACACCAAGTGAAGTACTGGTGTGCCTTTTTTGATGTGTTCCATCCCAGCTGGGAGCTGGACATGCACAGTGCCTTTGCTCTGTCCTGCTCTTGCTGTTGCACTGTGTTCTTATGGACATGTTTCTAAATACCACAACATGTCTGAAGCTGGTCACACTTGTCCTTGCAGGTGTGCCCAGTGGCTGTAGTGGTGACTTTCCTGTCATCTTTGTAAATACAAATTTGCTCCTCCCATCTGTGGGTTAGAGATGTACCTGTTACATGACACTGGAGTATACTGGAATCACGCTACTCAAAGTTTGCAGCCCTCTCTGGGGAAAACCAAACTTGCTGAGCAGCTTATTTTCACACAGGGAAGTTCCCAGTTAACATCCTTAAGGTAATGTTTAGAAGAGCCTCAGCATCTCTAAGTACTGGGCTGCAAAACCTCAAACCTCATCCATTGAGAGCTTCCTTGGACTCGATCAATTCATTTGTAACCACTCTAAGCATGAATATAAATGTTACTCACCTGATTAGCCTGTTTTATAGCACTTCAAAAGCCTTGATAAAACTGGTCAATATAATAAATACCTAATGAGTGCTGAGCCTCCTTCCTTGCAAATAAATAAATAAAGTATAGCACAAACTCTAGGTAATGCTTTCAATCAATCAGCATAAATCCGTCTTTGGCTGCAAAGATGAAGCCTGGGATGATAAAATGTAGTTGCTTTGGATGTGCTACATTGATTATATTATTTTTTTCTCCCTCACAGTAATAAGGACAAACACAAGTCTCTTTTCTCTTCCAGCTTAAATGCAGTTTGCTGGTAGTTTCACATCCTCTTCTAGTCTTGTAGTACTTGCAGCATTGCTATTTTAATATCTTAAAGGAGTGTGGCCTGCTGGTACTGAGTTTACTGGTGTGTATTGCTTTTACAAGGTACAGTCAGTAGTGGGTATGTTGAGACTCCAGAATGGAAAGCTTTTCTTTCCAGGTGATCCTGTTGCCATTCTTTAACCCTCACACCCCCACAGCCTCTCACTCACAGGAATATCCTGTTGGTACTAGCAGGTTTGTTTCTGGAATGCATATTTAGAGCTGTGATAAAACATGACAGCAGAGGATGCTGTCTTGATAATTGCTGTAGGAAAATACTTGGGAGAGTGCTGGAGTCATACAGGACACTTTAATGTTCATCCCTCTGATCTCTTCTTATTATGGCTAAGAAAGACCATCAGGGTGCAGGTACTCTAAAAGCCAAAAAAGTGTTCTCAGCAGGGTTCATGATGGCTGATGGTCCCCACTGCCTTTGGCTCCTTGTTTTGACCTTTCTTGGGCACTACACTGTGCATTGACACATTTTGTTCTTTCTTGGCAGCTCGGGTTTGCAGATTATCTACTGAAATCCTGTGCATGTTCCAATTAAACCACACAAAAAGTGTCTGTGACCATTCCTGCTGGGGGTCTGAAAGATTTGCTGAATTGATCTAGGACTCTAACAGTGAGAATAAAATAAAAGCACTTGTTTTTAAGCAGAGTGATTTATATCCATGCTTGATTTGATTCTGTTTCTCTAAACTTTTATTTTGGTAGCACTGTAACACGCTGGCTCGGTCCAGTTGTACCAATAACAAAATGGGGAAGATTTTGAACAAATCTCAGGTCAGGGTGCAGGCTCAGCCTGTTCCTCTATAGCCACCTGTACACCCAGAGTGGCACAAGCAGCACTAAAAACACTGCACTTGTACTGAATGTGATTGAATCAGATCTTTGTGAAATACCTGGATTTTTTGATGCCTAATGATGACTGTGAACTGCTAGTTTTTCATAAGCACAGTTTGGCCCTTTTCTCTCATCTTCAGATCTTACTGAAAATTTGCTTCCAACATCCTTCTTCCTTGGCTAGATTTAGCATAAATTAACAATATTTTTTCTCCTTTTTCAGGTATAGGAGCCTCTTAAAGATAGCAGGTATTGTCTTGAGTTTTACTCAGCTTCATAATATACGGGATATGAATGTCAGATTCTTCAAATCTTAGTACCTATGTGTAATTTCAGTAGTAAAATTGGAAGTCTTTTTATGACAGCTTTTAGGTGATTCCATGAGTAATCCAACCTTCTGCAATATGAGTAATTAAAAAATGAAGCAGCAGACTTCCAAGCTGGAAGGAAGTATTCATTTTTTCCTGGCTTTTTCTACCAAGAATAGTTTTTGTCTGGCAACTCCCATGGTTTCTCAAGTTAATTAAGGTTTCAACAAATTGTTATAAATCTCTCCACACCAGCAAAACAAAAAAAGTTTTATCTTTAAAACTCCAAAAAAGAATTATCACTGCAATGCTGGCAGGGAAGTGAATTGTTTCAGATGGGCAAATTAATTTTTTTTCCATGAACATTCTGACTCAGTAAAATAGATTAAAAACATAGGAGGAATGTTAGCGGGGTTTACATTGATTTACCAAGTCTTTTTTCACACACAACTATAGATTTATATAAATGTTTTTGCATGCATGCACACATGTGCACAAGTGTCTAGAAAAGTTAGCAATTTTGCAGGTCAAGAGTCAAGCATATTTGTCTCTAAGGAAATGATTTTTGCATGGGTTGGCTTGGGTTATTCATTGCACTGAAACTAGTAGTAGGAAATGTGTTCTTTTTTTAAAGAAAAAAGTGTTTGTTTGTGTGTGTGCTTTGCCCTTTTCCTGGGAAACCATCCTGGTTAATAGCCTGCCTTTAGGTGGGATGAAACCTAAGCACGGAAATGTTCTTTGGCTAAGGGAGAATGTAAAGGGAAAATAAAACCCTGTCACATTGGTTGTGATCTAATGCTGAAGTTGATTCTATTTACAGTGCAACAGCTGCTCTCTCTTCTGGCAGAAGCTGTACCTTTAGGCAACCTTTCCTGTAACTGGGACAATCTGCTTGTCTGGGTGCAAAGACTGTCACTGTTTGTCCTGACTGTTCTCATGCTATCCTTAAAATGCTTTGAAATTACCATCCTGATCTTTAAGACAGCAGTAGAGACAGAAAACTTAGTTTTTAAAGAATTTCTTTTTATGCATTGGTGTCTTTTTGTTTAGTTTTTGTCCTGAAATGGTATTTCTGAATCCTCTGGCATGGGTTCAGGGATGTTTACAGATATTTATTTCTAGTAAACAAGCAGGTCACCAGAAGATGTTGTGGTCTGCCCTTGCCAGCTGATACCCAGCAGCCCAGCATCAGCAAAGCAGGGCTGCTCCTACAGTAGTTAGGAACTAAAATGTTAGTATACACATAGGGATAATTTGCATCAAAGGTTTGAAGAATTGAACATCTTGGGGGCAGAATAAGTAAGGCAAAAGCCAACCTGATGGAAGCCTCCCTGCTGTGGCTCAGTCTGATGTCTGACAGAAGGCATGAGGGTGTCTGCACTGTGACACCCACTGAAAGGGTTAATGAACTGCAGGATTTCCTGCTGGAGGATGAGTTGATAACTTGAGGACTGGTGTACCTGTGATGTCCACACTAATAAATCAGGTTTGAGCTGCCATTGCAGTTGTCTGTGCTGTCCTTGGAAGAGGCTGTCATGCAGATGCTTAGGAGGGAGTGTGATGTTTTGTGACTTCAACACCTGCAGTTCTCTCATGGAAGGAGTCCCCAGGAGATCCTAATCATACAAAGCTAATATTGCTTAGCCACTGATAATAGCAAGCTGCCAAGCTGAGTTACATGGATGGCTGTGGCAAGTGCCTGGCTGAATAATTTTAATTTAATGTAAATAGAAATGGTGTCAAGGATATATTGTGTAAACAAGGGATGTCTTTACACATGAAGGCATTAGTGGTGGCCTGATGAGCTGAGATGGTGTGACCACCACATCCCTTGGTCACATCTGACACAATTGCTGAGGTAAGGAAATGGAAAGCAGGGATAAAAGGGTGTGAGGTGGGGTTCCTGAGGCTGGTGGAAAAAGCTTGGTGGCAGAGTCAGCACTGCAGGCTCTGATTTCTAGTGATTCTGGAAAGCACTGTGGGCAGTTTTTATGCCATCCAACCCTATAAAAGAAAATTTTATGCCATCCAACCCTACTTTAACCCATGAGGGAGTTGAGACAAGCTGAAGGGAAGATGAGACTGTGAAGGGAGAAGGGTGGGAAGCATGGTACGGAACAACTTTAAGGTCCCTTCCAAACCAACAATTCTTTGTGTTTATGGGAGTTAATTCTCCTACTGAATTAACCCATCAGCTAACTTACTTCCTTTAAGCCCAGGGTGCAGAGAGAAACAATTAGGTGCAGGTTAATATTGCTGATAAAATCAGCTAACAAAGTGCTCCTATTGCTGTGGCAGGGAAACTGGGCTTATTTATGATGTACCCTCCCCCTGCCCCCCTGAAAAGCAAAAAATCCAAATATATATGTAAATTAGGTGAATCTCTTAAGCTCCTGTCAGGTTGCCAGTTCAAACCTACTTACTGCAGGCAGATCTCTCTTTATCATCAGAACCTGGTTGCTCTCTTTGGACCCAGTCCACAAACTTTGCTTTTTGCCTTTTAGGCTATGCGTGCACAGTTAATCACCTTACAGCCAATAAATGACTCCAAGCTGCAGTAGGTCATTAGATATATTTTTTTAAGTAGGTCGTTACTCTTTTCTTCTTTCTCCAGAGCATTCTGAGGGAAACTCTGGTGTGAATATTCATGAGAATACTAAAAGTAGGCAAGTGAGGAGATGGACATGTTATTTATGTTTGAGAGCCTTGCTTTCATCATATTGACTTCTGATAATTTGCATACTGAACTGAAAGAATTTAATTAGGTGGGTTATAGGAAGCAAAGGATGGCTTGCTGGCTAGAGTTATGAGTGCTCTGTTCTGTGCCATACACCTTGTTTGACCTGGGCAAATCAGTCTCCTTTAGTTTTCCCACTTGTGCTAAATGGGGGTGGTAATTACCCACTTCACTGAGGAGGGCATGTGGCTGAAATTAATTAATGTTTATAATGTACTTGGTTTTCCTGATGAGGTTTGTAGCTGTGTTGCTGAGTACAGTCACTTCTGGGTTTTGGCTTGTGTGTGTGCATGTGTGGCTCCAGCAGAAAGGGTAGTAAAATACAGTCTTGAGAATAAAATTTCTTGGCACTTATATAAATGCAATTAATTCCTAAAGATTTTAAAGCATGAATGCAGCTGGTAGTGGCTTTCCTACTGAAGTGTGGAAAGCAAGAAGGTAAATAACAAGGCAGAAAGCTTATGGTGTTTTTTAATGGGAGTCATAAAAATACCGGACCTCAAGGATAGCCCTTGGAGAAAAGAATTCTTCAGGACACTGAACATAGCTCACCTGAGTTCTTGTGGGCTTGTGAAAAATCCAATCACTGCAACTTCCTGGGAAGAAACTGAAATCCTGATTGAGCCTGAAATGCTTATTTTACAGTATGGTAGTAAGTGGAAGATGTTATAAATCATATCAATAGATAGACAACAAATACTTAACACATATGTAATGGTCCCAGGATTTTTTTTTTTGTTTGATGGATTTCTGTATGATCTGTAATCTCTACCATGCTAGTTTCTATTGATTATATAAATCCAGTGGTACCAAATAAAATCTCCAGCCTTCCAAATGTTTGCTAGAAAGCAAATTTATGCAAATCTGTTCAAGTGAGAGATCTTGGTGAAGAACATATTGCAGTGAATGAGCTGCTCCATGATGTTAACAAAAATTCTCAGTTTGAGGTGCCCACTGACAAGCTGCAGATGCAGTTGGGCATTGAAACCAGCAATACTGAGATTTAGCAGCAGGTCAGGTTAAGCAGAGGCATAATGCAAGGGAGATCATCCTTGGAATTAAGAATATTTTTATGCAGTTCTTTGGATTGGGATGATATCAAGGAGATGTTCATTGTAAAGGATGTGCTTAAGTGCTTTGCTGAATCCAGGCCATAATGGCCAAGCTCTTCACCTTTCTTTGATATGATGGGTAGCATCTAATGGGTGAATCACTCCTCTGCTTGAAACACAGCTTTTGAGCCAGCCTTAACTGTAGCAGAGATTTTCAGATGGATGCTGCAGCCCTTTCCAGAGTCCCTTTGATGCTGTCAGTGAATCCTGAGTAATTCATCAACCCAAGGAGGGCTCCACAGAACCCTTGTTTTGTCATCCTGGAGTGGGTCTTTATTTTGTAATAACTTCTCTCTGCATTTTGACTCTGATTAGCAGTGTGCCTGCATTTTAATAAATTATCTCCAAGAGCTCCCTTCCGTCTTCCCCCAGCACTTAATTAGGATGTGTAAATATGCACACAGCCCCATTACTGGTGTTAATCCCAGCGCTGATAAAGCGAGTAGGAGCCAATAGAAATGAATTGGAATAGGGATAAGCACAGGTCTTTCATTAGCCCAACTAAAAGTAATCACAGATCTCTTGCTGGTAATATACATCTTCCAGATAGAGTACTAATTACTTCTGGCAGTGCTGTGCTCTATCTCAGAGATAGCTTTATTGTAATCCTGCAGTGATCTATGCTTTCACATACCAGTTACTGCCTTTCCCCTCTTTCTCTCCTTGATAAAGTGACCTTAGAGATTTTGAACATTCAAACTACACCTTGTAGTGTCAAGGCTGAATAAATCTGATGATTTTTTTAATTTTTTTTTTTGGGGGGGGGGGAGTGTTTGATTTGTCTCTTTTTTTCTTTTTCCTTTCAAAGTTTTCCTCTAGTGCTTGCCATAAAGTACAGTTGTACAGAATTCAGGGAAATAAACTTGTACATTACATGTGCCCAGGGTAATGTTTTATGCAGCCTCCAGTGTGGTTGCAAATGTGTCACTGATAGATAAATCAGCTGCTTCTTTCTGCTCCAGCAACCTGAAGTGCTTCCACATACGTTTTGTGTTATCTGTATATTATGGGCAGTCTTTCCAAACTTAAAACTAAGTTGTTCATTGTTAGGGTCAGACTTGCATCCTCTGAGTTCTTTTTAACAGATACTAAATTCCATAAATAAAACTTATTATGTACTTCTAATTAGTACATTAAGTTTCTGCTTGAAATGATTGAGAAGGTTTCTGGGACATGGCCCATAGGAACATATGGAAGTTGTCTGGGTTTTTTGGTGCATTGGTGTTGTTTCGGTGTTTCTTTGTTGTTTGTTTGTTTTGTATGTGTGTTTGTTTTTGTATGTTGTTTTTTTTAAATCAGTGGGAGCTCTACTTAGAAGTGCAGCTCCATGGAAAACTGATGTTTTTGTTCAGTCACTTTAAAGGCAAACAGCGGGGAGAAGAGGTTTGTATGGGTTGACTGAAAAAGACTTTTAGGGACATTAAAAGTCTGCAATGTCCTTCCCTCAAAATGATTGCTATCCAGTCTAATTCTTTTGATTGAATTGGACCACCAGATTCAGCATGAAGTAATCATTATTAACATGTTGATTAGCAAAACTAAAAGAGCTTTCAAGCCGAAGCAGTAATTTTTATTGCAAAACACCATTCAATTTATACCATTTTCATGGAATCCCACCTGTGTTTTTGGTCCTTTCTTGAATCCAAAATGAGCAAACAGTTCCACTGACAATGGATAAATTACATAACTTCTTGCCACTCCATGTTTAGTCAAAAAACATTGCCAATGACAAGTTTACCAGCTTGTACTCATCCAGCTCAGAGTTCTTTAAAATGCATCTCTTGGGCAGCACTAGTTTAGAGATGCCAGAGGTGACCAGGTGAACAAGTGGAGCTGTGTGATGCCCTCATCCTGGCACTGTGTTGTGGTTGTCTCTATCCCCTTTCCCCCAGCTGCTCACCTTCACACCACACCAGTTTCTGACTAAGTGAGGAAGTATTTTGGACTTGGAGAGTCTGAATGGTCCTTTTGGCTTTGAGCATGTTGTACTGTGTGATGTGCCAAATCCCGTCAGCTCAGTTTTGCCGCTTTCCTCCTGGGGAATACTTGAGATCATATCACTTATCCCTCTCAAGATGTTCGTTCCCACCTCTGCTGCTGCTGTGCTGTTGCTGAGGAATGCTGTCATTTAGAGGAACATATTTTTGCCTGCAGACTCAAGTCCTTTCTGTGAATTTGCGTGAATGATTTCTGTGCGTGTGCAGATGAAGAAGGTTGCCAGAACAGGAGGCTGAAGAATCTGTGCTGAGATGTTGTGTATGAAAAATCTCCCAGAGACTGACAAGTCTGGAGATATGGCCCCTCCATATTGACATACTTAGATGTTATTAAAAGACATTGAAATAAATGCTGATTGTGATTTGATGCCCCAGCTTGATGCTGTATTGGGAGAAAAACAATTTTATTTATAAAACAATTCATTTGTTTATAAACAATTTTTTAAAAAGTCCATGACCTGTTTTGTATTTCTTCCCGGATGTTGTCTCATGTGCTTGCTTTTAGGCTCCTACTGTTTTGTGGACCTGTCTTCCTTTCCTGGCTGCAACAAAAAAATCTTTCTTGGGATTTCCTGAAAGCACAGCAGGGCTTGGTTGTATGGCTGCTCTTTCAGCACAGCATCACACTGAGACTTGGCTGTTTGCTTTAAATAAAATAGTGCCAGATATTTCATTCTTGCTCCAAATAAATATTTTGAAGGAATTTGTGTTTAGTTTGTAAACAGTTTACTTCAATTACAGTTTATAACATGATTTACAAAACACGCACACTGGAATGCAATTTGCTGAATTATTAAAGACATCAGTCTTACTCTTTGATAAATTGAACCTGTAAGTATCAAGAATTGTAAATAAAATAAAAGAGGATGATTTGTGTTTTAAATAATACCAGAAATTTTGTCCATGCACTTGGGTTTGGTAGAGTGGTTGTAGACTCAGTCCAGAGGAAACATTTCTGAAATTGTATGAGATTTTGAACTAGCTTATTTACATAGCACTATATTAAAATTTCTGGAAATTGTCCATTTCAATTCTTATGCAATGCTTCTGGACTTTTTGGATATACCACTTGAAAACTGTTGCTTCTTTTTGGCAAGGGCAGCAATAATAACATCAGTAGGGAAGGTGTGAGGTTGTGAAGAAACAGATGCGCAGAGAATAAAAACCTGGTTACTAAGATACACCTGTTCAACAGAGCTGTGCAATTACAGAAGTGTTTCTGCTGTGAGACCTGTGGATGATTTGTCTGTGATGCAGTGGGGGTTGGAACATCTGGTCTGAGATTTGCAGTTCACAGTGAAGCTTCTGATCTCCTTGTTATGGGCACGTCAGTTGTGCCCAGTGACTCAGGGTAGTTTGATGCTGGGCTGCCTTGCACTGTGGGGTTTGAAACAAACCCAGGAGCAGATGGCAGATGCACATCTGTCTGGCAAGCACTGGGCTGGTTATGCAGCTCTGTGACATCCCATCCTGCATTTTTTCACGGCAGGCAGCACCCCAAACCAGCATAGCTTCCACACCCCTTTTACGTGAAGTAGCTCAAGGTTGTAGGTTTCCTGCTGCTTAGTGGGGGTAAAACCACAGCTCAGGAAGCAGAGCCCAAGCTAAAAGCATGTGAAAATGTCTGTATCAATGGTACAGACATGTCTGTCTGTCTTCAAGGCTGTTTAAGTACAAGGCCTCTTCTGAGAGCCATAGGCTTGGTTCTTAACCACTGCTGCATTTCAAACTAAGGATTCAGCAGAATCTCCCCCGTGAGACTTGTAATGCTTTCCTGGCTAATGGAAATAATTCATCTTATCCAACTTAATGTGCAAATGATGGGGCTCAGGTAATGACAACATCCTATTAAGGGAGGATGATAGAAACTGGGGATTTGAAATGCACGCTTATGGTGCTGGCAATTGATTTTGTATTGCTGATTTTTATTTCCATTGCTTGGATTTTCAGACTATATGGCTGGCTAAATTTGGCATTCTTGTGTTAATCTAATGATGAATGATTCTGCAAATCTGGAGATAACTTGCTTCCTACTGCATTCAGCTCCATTCTCAAAACTTGCCTTTGGGAAAAGAGGGGTTCTGGCACTGCTATATAGATTCTGAGGTGATTTCAGTCTAAACCACGGAGAAAAATTACTTTTGATATCTGATTTTAGAGCAGTGGTAAGTCTTGTGTTCGTTTTACAAGCCAAGAGCTAATAAATGTCAGTGTTCTAGCCAGTGAAAATATCATGGCATGAAACACAAAGAAACAGTCCACAAATACAGTTTAATTTTCTGTTTGATCTTGCTGCCCCCTGTTTTCCTTGAACACCAGCATTCAGAAGCTCCTCGTCTTGCCTTATCTTTTGCATGAAGCTTGAAGAATTTGAAGTTACCTAGGGAGTGTGACATGTTGAGTTCTTTATATTTTTACATGGGCATCTCCATCCTTTTCTTTACAGGTACCTAAACTATATTCCTTCAAAAAAGGGAGAGAGGAAAGACTGCTTGGCTAGATTATTTTTTTTCAAAAGAGATTTCTGGGATATCATTCTTTCATTCCCTGGGAAAGACAGAGAACAGCTGCCAATAGAAGGTGACTCATAAGTACAAATGGCAAGCTTGCAGAAGCTAGATTTGGACAGAAAAAAAATTACACGATCTTATAGTCAGAATGAAAGGTGAATCTATTTTTTTTTTTCATGTAGCTCCCTTTATTTCTTTAGCACCCTGAATAAAATGAGATTATTTGTTCCCTAAGTGGAAAGCAAAGGAGAATTGTGTCATTTCTGATTTAAAGTGTTAGGGAGGGGTGGAAAGCCTCAGTTCTTCAGTCACGAATGTTTTTAGTTGCCTAATTCACTCGTGAGAATGAGGGACTGAAATCCTGCCGAGGGACTGGATCTGTGTTGCTCTGGTGTCTGGAATAACTGGCACCACCTTGGAACAGATGACTGTTTGAAATGCTAAGAATTAGACATCTCACAGTAGAACTGATTGTGAGCCCCTTGCTGCAGGGGATTTTGCTGTGTGTTTTCATGTTTTGTTGGTTTGGGGTTTTATCTGGAGGCAGGGGAGGGAAGGATATAATAGTTCTAAAGAAAACAGCTAAGTGGAGAAAACAGCTGTTTGGAGATTTTTTTTTTTTTAATCTATTGAATAATTCAATTTGATTTTCTTTGGGAATAGTGAACGAGACTGTGCTTTTAAAATATAAATATAGACAAGTTCAGTTGAGAATGAACAGTGCACTTGTAGGGTGTTTAGATTGCTTTTTTCTATTCTAGCTAAATCACCAGCATTTAAAAGCAATTTAAGAACCTGAAGTCATAATAGTCTATTTACATAAGAAGAAGAAAAATAAAAAAAAGAAACAAAATATGACATTTTGTTTGGTAAGTAGAAAGTATTTTATTTAACTGCAGAGCAGTTGCCCTCAATCTAGAGACTACTGATAATGCACTCACATAACTGAGGCTGTAAGTCTGTGCTAAAAGTGCTTTGCATACGTGGAGATGTTTATGTATTGTGCTGGTAAGGTGCTCTCTAAACACATTTGGCTGTGTTGAGGTAACAGGGATTTGTACTGCTGTGCTGGAAGCAGCCTTGCTGTCCTTTCACCAGGTTTGACCACCACAAGCAGTGTAGCTGTTCAGTGCTTCCCTGGGGACACCTGTCCATGCAGGGTCACATCCCAGGTTAGTATGGGCAGCCAAGCAGAAAGATAAACATACCTGACACCCTGGGTTGGATCTTAAAATAAATGGAGAAAAATAATGTGGGTTTTTTTACTACTGTTTTTTCTATCAAAATTCAAAAGATATAAGGCTTGATTTTTGAAAGCTTTTCTCCTGTCTTTTGTAGGCACTGGGCGGTATGTGATTTTTTATTCCATTTTATTCTGTCTTCTTTTCTACCAAGTAAGACAGGAAAGGGTTTTAGAATTACAAAGCATTGTGCATAGCATTTTTCTGTTACCTGTAAATGGTGAGATTCGTTTGATACCAAATACAGATTTTGTTTCATTTCATCTTGACCTTCCCAACCCATCTCTTCTAAGAGGAAAAAAAAACCCCAGGACCCAAATAATCTTTACTGTGAATAGTTGGTTGTATATTATGGAAGGAGGGACTGAATTAGTCAGCTTTGCTACTCATCTAGAATTGAAGCAGTAATTTGCTCCTGTACTAATGCAAAGTGCTTGTCACCATAATGCTGTATCCCCTTTATCCCCTTGCTATATATACACTATTTTTTTTTCCCAAATACTTAAAGGCATAAAACATTATTTTGTTCCTCAGGAAGTGAAAAAGAAGAAAGTGAATTTGTTATTCAGCAAAACAGAAGTGTCTCTATGAAATGAATATACATCTCTAGAAAAAAAAAATGTTGTCTACTACTCTTCCTGCTTACTAGTGTCTCAATATTAGCCACTAAAAGCTTTAGGGTCAATTTAGAAAAACAGTAATAATTGGAAATGCAGATTACTGCATAAACAATGTGTTCATGCAGTGCTGTGTCTAATTTGTGCAGGGAATTAGTGTAATTGCCAGTGCAAGCTGGGTAATTGGGTGTGGAAATGATGACCATGATTTCCGCATCCGCACAAGCTGCAGTTGTGCTTTATTTACCGAGTGGCCTTTTCCAAATTAGCTCATCTTTTGGTGAGGATGAACTTGGTGGAATGGATCACTCTTCCCTGTGGTAGTGTGCAATTTCAGAAATTTAAGGATAGTGAGCACAGTGGGTCTGGAAAAGACAACTGAGTAGGAGAGTTTTGTCCTAAACAGTCAGTGCTGTTTGACCAGGAGCTGCTCTATTCCCTCCTGAGTTTTGGCACACATCCTCACAATTGAGAGAAAGTAGCCCCAGCTTGTGTAACTTCTCACTTGTGAATGATGTTGGAATTTAAATCACAGAATCTGCTGAGTTGGAAGGGACCCACAGGGATCACTGAGTCCAACTCCTGGCCCTGCAGTGGAGTTGGACTCACACCCTGTGCCTGAGAGCATTGTCCAAACACTTCCTGAACTCTGTCAGGCTTGGTGATGTGGCCACTGCCCTGGGGAGCCTGTTCCAGTGCCCAGCCACCCTCTGGGGGACAAACCTTTTTCTAATGTCCAGCCTGAACCTCCCCTGACACAAATTCCTTCTTATTCCTTCAGGTCCTGTCACTGCCACCACAGAGCAGAGATCAGTGCCTGTCCCTGCTCTTCCCCTCACAAGGAGGTTGTAACTGCAGTGAGGTCTCCCCTCTGTCTCATCTTCAGGCTGAACAGACCAGGTCACCTCAGATGCTCCTCATAGACTTCCCCTCAGGGCCCTTCACCATTTTTGTTGCCCTCCTTTGGACACTCAAGTGTTTCCCACTGAACAAAGATGAGGACAGGCATTGGTGTGGTGCAGCTCTTACCTCAGTTCTCACAGGAGCTGATCCTCTGGGCAGCACAGCAGTGGTCTGGGTGGGCTCTGGGGGCGGTAGTGGGGGTTTCTGGGTGCAGCTCTACAGATGTACTTGAGACAACCTAAAATAAAAGTCAGCATCAGGCTTCTGCTCATGCCATCCTGTGTTTCAGTGCTGCTGCATCCAGCTGGGCTGAGCTGTGCTTGGTGCAGCTGATGGCAAGGATTGCATTCACTTTGTGCCTTTCTCTCTGCCAGGCACAGAGTTTCTTGTCACTGTACTGGTGTGACACGAGCAATCACTTTGCTTTCTGCATACAGAGGGAGGAAGGAATAGGAGAAGCTGGGAGGAAACAACAAAAAACTCTTTAGCTCTGTCTCTGACTCCAAGTTGTCTGCCTTTCCCTAGCAAGATTGGCGTTGGTGAATCAGAATTACTGCCTCTTCATCTGTTTCTTTTCCAGAAAAATGTTCTGGTTCATTTTGTGCTGATATTTGCAGCACCTTTTCAAATTTAACATGGAGATAACACTAAATAACATATTTTCTCTGTGTAGGAAATTAAAGCCAGAGGACCTGAGTTCTTTCTTTGGGAAACAATGTGACATTTTTATTTTTCAGCCTGGTTTTGCTTTAATCATCTTCTAAAATGCTTAACATTCTTTTTCCTATTGAAGAAGAAACTGGCTTAAAAAGGAAAAGACAGTTTTTATGGAAAGATTTTACTGGTTTAATGACATGTCAGTGAGTTTCAGCTGAGTAGTGTTTAATCTTTAGATGCATTCGTACAGTGATAAACCTTTTAAAGTGATGGGAAGCTCATTACTCAGAACTGAATTTTGGTTTTGGTTGTCACAACTAAATCTGTAGAGCTGATACCTTTTCACACTGGTTGTAACTTACCCCATTAAAAAGAGAAGCCACTGTCTGATAATGCTGTGTCTTGGTATAACATCTTCACTGTTGAAGAAAATCATAATGACAGGTTATGATGAAACTTTTTCCAGATGGAAGGTGTACATGCTTTTCTTTTAATAGTTTCCGATTTTTTTTTTTTACAAAAATGGGAAAGCAAATTTTTTGTTATTTCATAAAATTGTACATAACCCCTCCTGTAGCATCAGGTACCTCTGTAGTACAGCAGATGTTGCAAGGCTGGTGATAAAACTGAGGGAGCTTTTTCACAGTGAAGGGTAACGTGCAGCATTGCTGACCCAGTCACCCTCTGCTCTCAGGTATGTGGTTTTTTTGTGAGCATGGTGCAAAGAACATCAGGTTCTTTTCAAATTGGGAAGTGGCTTTCATTAGTTTTCCTGAAAGGTTTAATTTTACTAAGTTCAGTACTAACAGAATGTGTTTCAGTTTAGGGGGTAGCCTTCAAATGTATGCATGAAAGTGTCTCTCTGCAGTAAAAAAAGAATAAGGCAAAGCCCTTGGAGAGCTGAGCTTCCTGCAGCTTATAAAGTTCTTTTTCAGGGCTCCTTAGCTTAGTGCAAATGGGGGAGAGTTGCAGCCCTTGCTTACTTACATAATTTTTGGTTTGGGTTTTCTCAGCTGTGTTTATTTCCTAGTGAAGCAAATCTTTCATTAGAGGAAGCTGGAGGCAATAATTCCTCATATTCTTCTGCTTTCCTCTGGCTGAAGAGCTGGTCCTTGGAGTGCACTATTCCCATTGTAAGAATTCCTGAGAATGTCTTGTCTTCCCTGAATGGTATCCCCCAACTGATTGAAATTACTTGGTGCTCCACTGGAAACACATTGAGTGATACCAGGTTATTTCTTCCCTCTTTAATCTTTTGGGGGACTATAAAGTGCTAGTGGTGCTCATGGTGCAACACTGAGCTGCTTGATTAATGGCAAGCCAAGGGTAAAGGCTAATAATCTACTTTCTTTACTGATCTGCATGGAACAAGCAGCTGAGGATAAAGGTGGTAGGTGAAATTATGAGAATATTTTTCTTATATAAGGCCTATTCATTCAGTTGCTTGTGTGGCTTAAAGGCAGAAATACAGAAATATCATTCTCCTTGAGGACAGGTGTTGAACAAGCAGAAGAGATGGTGGGGAAAAAATGGTATGTGCTCCCCTGGAGGCACATGTGTCAAATGTAAAATATAAGTCAAAAGGAATGGTATATAAAGCTTCATTTCATACCTGTCTTGATAAATGGCTGACTGTAAGTGTAAGACAAATTTGGATGGGTCAGTGAACTGGTGACAGGGCTGAAAGTTTCCTTTGGAAATAATTTAGGGGAAGTCTCTGCTATAACAAATGAACCCATGCTATTTCTCTAGTGTGTTGTGGGGGTAATGGCATGCAGGTGAGAGAGATATGGAAGCAACGTCCAGCTTTGGGGCAAAATTCAGGTCTTTAAAACCCTTCTTCATCAAGGGCAAGAGCAGATTGGTTTGCTGTTGGAGGAAGCTGAGTAGGGCTGAGTGAAAAGATCAGTGGACTAAAATTTGGGAATGCAATGCTGAAAGAGCAGAAATGTCTAAGTGGGAGAGGTGCTTATTTTGCTGCAGGTTTGCACTCAGAAATGGAGTGGATTTTTTTGAAGAAAAGGAGTACCTGAGAGTAGATATATAATATTCAAGCTGTTGAGCAGTTTTGAAATTAAGTTTCTAAGCCAATGCTCTCTAGTGCTCCCAGATTATCTGGGGCTTGCCAGAGCTTCAGGTGTTTGAATCCCTTGTTAGACTTTCAGGGATGACTCTTGCCTATGGAGTCTGGGAATCACTACTTCTGTATCTGTAGGATGTTATTTGTGTAATGTTAACAAACTGTGGAAAAATACCCAGAAATCCTGAAACTCTAACGTTTTTCAGTCTAAAAGATTTTTATTAGAGTCTGAAATTCTGAGAAGAGCTCAAAATATGTTTCCTCCAGCTTTCATTTTGCATTGATACAGCTGATAAAAGAATACATTTCTCTGCAGTGTGTTGAGAGGAATGGGCCATTTTTCAGTGCTACACACTTCAGGCAGGATAGTTAGTTTTGTTGGTAGGCACTAATGGAAATTTTTCTCAAGTTATAGGAATTTTGAAAATGACAGTCAATGCATTGCTTTTCAATCTTAACAAGCTTAAATAAGGGGTATATGGCAAAACCATCAGGGAGACTGGGGCGTGTGTGGGTAAGTTCTGGGGTTGAGATGATACCTGATAAAGAAATCCTCTGCTCCCATGTGTTGGTATGCTTTTGTTTAATGTAAGAGAATTTGGAGTTTTTTAGATATCAAAGATACTCTCACTAGAGGGGATGACCAAACCAGTGCTGTTTTCTTGCAGTGTCTGAAGTCTAAAGGACATCTGCTTCCACATTTTAATCATCACAGTTGAACATGGATGATAACACTGGTCAGATATTATAAAAAATAGTCAGTGGTTTGGGTGTTGCAGTTTTGCTAATGGGCTTCTACCCCGTAGCCTTTTGTCCTTTGGTTTTTGCCCTGTGCTGAGAGAGGAAGTCAAAAAATGACTTGGCTTTTTCATTCCCAAAGCACCACATGAAAATCCCAAACTTAGGTAGTTTATATATAGAAAAATAAGAATATCTCCTCCTACATCTCATTTGACATTGAGTGAGGAGGAGGAAAAACGAAGTTCACCAGTCACTTGGGATGTGCCTTTCCTGTGTGTTCTGCCAAAGCCTTGAGGATATAGGCAGAAGGCAGCTTAGTTTTTTTATCCTTCAGATAATAGGATCTTAGTCACACATCTTAGTGGGTTAATAAGACTTTTGTGTGTTGGCTTGTAATATCCTTTGACTTTCCCCTCCTTTTGAGGTAGCTTCTTGATAAAATATCTTTTTTTCCAGGGGAAAAAAGAGATGTGAGGTGCAAGTTACTGTCCTACCCCCTAACTTTTAAGAGATGAACCCTCTGCAGCAGACAGACATGTGCCTTTCTTTTTATTTTATAAGTAAAAGGAAGTGAACATGCTTAAAAACTATAGCAAAGGAAACATAAGACTCAAGTTTGAAGAGGAGGAGAAGATGTAGAGAGCAAAAAAGGACTGTGTATTATCTTATATATATTAATTATAAATAGTATGGCAGATTACAAGATGGAATAATTAACTTCTGTTGGACATTGTCATGATAACCACAATTTCAGTTTTTCTGTGGGAGTGTGAACATGCAGCCTGAAGGTCTGTGTGATCTCCTTCTTGAAGAAGTTTGCATCAGTGCTGCAGGTCAGTAGATGTTCCCAGTTTCTCAAAGTGTTGTTTTGCCACAGCAAAGTCCATGGGATCCTAGGTGGGAATGCAGCAACAGATGGGTGCAACTTTTCCAGGTGAAAACCTCTTGCATCGTTATATTGGTGGTGCTTGTGCTTGTTGGTAGCCCTGCCCTGGCTTGCTGTCAGAGTTGATGGCATCTGTGGGAGTCATAAATAAATAACCTGTAATTCATGTCTTGATGACAGGATTTTGTGTGTCTGGTTGTTTTGTTTATTTTTATCCCCCAAAGAACTGGGGAATCTTACTTTGTATATATCTTCATTTAACAACTTGTTTTGACTAAATCCTCTTCTCTTCGCTAAAATGCAACAGTTTTCATTCTGACAGCATCAACCTGTTTTACAGAATATAGAGTCCCAGTGAGAATAGACCTTTAACAGCAATTTATATCCCAAGTCTGAAATGTGCACTTTATGTCTGTTATGATCCCTGGGTGCCTGTTATGGGATTACTCACATCTTACCATTCTAAGTTTCTTTCCATAAACTAATGGAAACCCTTGAGTCTGAGGTTCAAGGAATACGCTCAGATGAAGCATGGTTTAACAGCTCCTTGGGGAGAAAGAAATAAGGTGGGAAAGTGAAGAATTGATGATCTATTAACTGTTTAAATTTCCCACCTTGAATTATTGACAACATGCGACATTACAGCTTTACAAATTACTGTCTATAAACAGCTTGGAAAATATGACCTTTGCCTTATAATTGGTCTCAAGATGCCTTCCAGCTTCGTATAAACAGCTGCTGATGGCATATTTTGTTGCAGCTGGAGTGGGTGGAAGAATGCAGGAAGAATTTTCTTGTCTAATCAGGCATATATTATAATTTGTCAAATGACAAAATGTACTCTGTGATGGTTGAAATGTCTCTGTTTGAGACTGGGCTCATTCCTCTGGAGTTTTGCAGTGGTCTAATTTTCAGTAACAAAGACATCTAATTAGTTAAGGTTAGCTGTCTTCTACCTTCTGCTCTGTCTCTTTCTAGAGCAAGGAGACACTAGAAAGGCCTGTGTTACTCTAATTCCTCCTGTTTCCTGGCCTGTGGAGACCAGTGAGTCCAAGCTGAATGGATGGTTTGTCCTGTTTGTTCATGGCAAACCAAGTGCACTAAATTCTTGCTTTGTGGTGTTGTTCATGTGATTAACACACAAAGTAAGTATTGTGCTGAATTTGGCCCTGAGATTTTTGCTGATCTGAGAGAAGCTGAGAACACAAGGACTTGATTTTTCATCTTCTCTTATCACTATTTAGGAGTAACAAGTCACCAGGTTAGTATTGGCAGACAGCTCATAGGGCACTTTCTGAACCTCAGGCCTCAGCCAAATTAATTTCTATTTTAACTACATTAATATGGGGTTGCCCTAAGATGAGACCTACCAAGTTTGTCAATGGACTGATGCATGTTATTATCATTTGTTAGTGTAAGATGCATAGGGAATCACAGAGAGTGTTTTTGGATGAAAAGGTGATTGGAAGAATAGATGTCCCCAACACAGTGCAGCAAAAGACTGTGCAAAATAAAAATCATCTCTACACCAGACATGCTTATTCTCCCAGTTTCTGGGAAACATACCTTGTGTCTTTTAAGGTAGTGTTGTTCATCACTGACTGAAGATCAGTCCAAAAAGTCTATGTTCCCATCTGTGGGATGCAAAGTTCTGTAGGATTGCAAAAAGGGGAGTAGAAAGCTTTGGCTCAGATCTTTTTAGAGCTAGACAAGGGTGGAAGTTGTGACTCAACAGAGCAGGTCAGGACAGGGAAGAATGATTTCAAGAGTGAAGACCAAGGGGCTCATCAGGATAAATGTTCCCATCTTGCCTCCTGCAACAAATTCCCCTGAACTCTGCATGCTTGATGTTCGTAATAAAACCAACTTACAGCACAGAGCTCTTGTAAGGAGTGATCAATTAATGTTTTCAGGGCACTTTTGGGACCTAAAGGCAAAAGGCACCTTATGGTCTTAAATTTCACTACCCCTGCTGCCCCAGGATGAGAGTTTTACCTTCCTGGAGTGGGAGGGAGGCAGTCTATTATTCAAGGATATCATCCTTATCTTTGTTGTAGTTGCCTTGTGGCCATGCAACATCACTCAATAATACTGTCAAGTATTATCTTTTGCTTGTGCCAGAGTGCTAAGCAGTGATTTATTGCTTGAATACACATTGCTTTCATGAAAGTGATTTGTTGAAACAATGGTAAAGTGCTAAATAAATTATTCATTGCATGCTAATTTTTCACTTTTATATTCTGTAGTGAGCTCCAGAATAAACAATCTGGGTGTTGTTTATAAAGGTTTTTGATTGTGTGCATCCCCCACCCCCAGTTTTTCCCCCAGGACATGGTTGTTTTCCCAAGGATGAGGATCTTCAGCCTTTCTCACCTTGGTTGCCCTTTGGGCTGCTTTTCCTCTACCTGCTTTCTTCAGGTAGAGTTGGGTGAATTATGTTCAAGTAGAGGCTTGGATTACTGGTTTGGGAAAAGCTGTGTGACTGGAGTTCATGGGTATTTCTAAATCCTTTAGGAGCTTCTGGGTCTTAACCAGAAAGGCACCACCATAAACAGAGCTCACAAAGCAGGATCCTAGTGGCTGACTGGCATGTTTTCAAAAGTCTTTTCTGGCATATTCCCTCTTTCTCTGAGTGTGGTGTGCTGAAGTATTTAGCTGCCACTGGCTATGCTGTAAGTCCTAGTTTGCTCGTGAGATCAGGTGTCTGAGAAACCCCTCAGAAGCAAATTCTTACTTGTAGATCTGATGGCTTCTCTACTTTCCTTCAGAAATGGTTTCTCAGCACTTGAAATCGTTGTCCCTTGGCAAAGCCGGGAGCCTCTGGAATGTGTCTGAGTGTTTCAGCAGCAAGCCAGGAGCAGGCCAGGCACAGAACAGCAAAGTGCTTTTCTCCACTTGACCCTTCCACCCTTTCTGGGTGTCCCCTCCAAATCACTGCCAGTGACTGCATGTTTAAGCACAAGCTGCTGACTGCCAGTGGATATAATGGGGTGTAAGAGAAGAATTTTCTTTCCAAGTAGTTTAGGGCTTTTCCCTCCTCTGGTCTTAATTCTGAAATAATCCCCTAAAGACCTATGTGGGTATTTGGTGAAATGAATAAACAGAAGACTACATTTCCCTCTTGAAACATGCACAGAGCTCTCATGCTAATGGCTTTTAAGCATCAATGCAATTATAGTGTGTAATCGATTCTCTCTATACCAGCTTTTGTCTTCTGAAATGAAACCCTGTCTCTTTCATAATTATTTGCCTTTGTATTAAAACTTTTCAAGATGACAGGATGTCTATTCCATTGTTTTCGTCCTCCTTCCCATCTTTCCTGCCTGATTCTGCCACTGGAAGAAATTTGGTTATTATATTTTCTTAGAAACCTGAGTATCTCTGGTTTTTTTTACTACAATAATTTACGTGCTCGATTTTCCTTTTACTCCCTTTAATTTATTGGGTTTGTGTTTGGTTCTTTGGTTTAGTTAATCATGTTTGGAGCTGCTAAGAAATATTTCCATGAAGCAGATTCTTATTGAATGAAAGAGGAATTAGTGAAAAGGGATTTCAGTGTGGGAAAAAAAGGACTCAGAGCAGGGAATTAATTCCACTTTAGAAGTTAATCAGCATGTCAGTGGCCAAGGTGTTTTTCTGGAATGTGATAGGCCTAGGTTTGGGTCCTTTTCAAAGCCAGGAAAAGCAGCAACTCAGTGTCTTGACCTTTGGGCTTTAGCTATTACAGTGTCCTTCTCTCTGCTTTGGTGGTAATATTTTAAATTCTTTTCAGACTATAACAAATTTCTTTTTCATCCTGATGACAAGCATGAAGACTGGGGCTCTCTTTAAAAGGTTTGAGGGAGAAAGATGCTGCATTTAGCCTCTCTTTATAATAATTTGTGTTGCTGTCTATACTAAAAGCTGTCACCATGCCAGGGACCCCTGCAAGCTGAGTGTAATAGAAACTGCCAAACATCTTGCTCTACTGATTGAATTACACGAGATTAAGAAAGGAAATACTGGTATCTGTATTTGGCAAACATTGAATTTCTGGCCTACAGGTGGTTTTTGTAGGTGCCAAAAATAGGAATAGCTATGACAAATTTATATAAGTTCATGAGTCCTAAAGCTACCTATGATAGCTATAAGAACAAAAGAATTTGCCATGTTCTCTCTTTAAATGTGGCTAAAATTGTATACCTGGGAAAACTTGCACAAATATTGCTACATATAGTTTTATTGAATTGACCTCAATGCACATTTTTTTCCCTCAACTTCTGTCTCCCCTTGAGCTTATAGTAAATTTTTGGTATGCACAAAATACAGTGGGAAGGAACATCTGTACTTATATATATGTAATATTTTTAACCTTCTCAGTTTGCTTGGTCCTGTATGCTGAAAAGTATTGAATAATAAATTCAGTACACTTGTGACTTTACAGATGTCTTTCATATCTCCTTTGTCTCTTTCTTGGATTGATAGTTGGAGTAATTTCTCACTAAAAAAAGGTCATTCCACATCTTTGATCATCCTTGATTGCTCTCTCTGATCCTTTTATTATTAGGCACAATAGTCACAATAGTTTCTGAATTAGGAAGAGTTTAATCTGCTGACTTATGGAAGTTATTAAAGGGAAGAGCCACCCCCTACATGGACAATTTTTAATGCTTTCCCTCTAAACTTCAATCTCTTGTGCAATTATTTTTGGTGGGATAGTGGGCAATATCAGGCCTTTTTTCTGTTCATTGATGGCTGCAGAAAAATGAAGGAATTTTACCTTGTGGTTTCTTTGTAACAGAGGTTGGTGAAATGGAGATTTGGTAGTTTAGCTGTATAACTCTGTGGTTGTCCTCCTCTGTCATTGCACCCCTGTTGATCTGCAGTCCATGTGGAAAGCAAATCACAAAAGTCTTCATGACTCCATAGTTCTTGCTACTTGAGTGCTTGGTAGAGTCCCTGATACTGCTGGCTGGTATAAAATTGCTAAAAATAATATGAAGAACAAGATCGGTATAAATAATTTGCCCCAAATAATGAGTTCTCTCAAATTTGTTTTTTTTTTTTTTTTTTTTTTTTCATGAGCAGCCAGTAAAATTCTCAGTGAATTATTCAGGTTTATTTGTGAATTTATTTGGAAACATTTCCTCACATAGCTGTCTCACCAAACAGCTCATTGAGAATATTCCTGTGTTCTGGTTGTGTTATTTACAGTCCCAGGGTTCTGGGTGATATTGGGAAAGCAGAGATGAAGGGAACAGATAGGTGCCCAATTATTTCCAATTTTTGCATGTGCAAACTCTCAAACATGACAGCCTGAGAATGATGGTTTATTGACTCATAATGCATAGAAAAGCTTCAGGTCCTTTAGTTTCCCACTCAATTACAGCAGACCAGCAAGCTCGTGAAAACTTCATTTAGCTCTTCTTTGTTATTGACTTACGTTCCTGTTAAGCAGGCGATGGAAGGGATCTCTGGAGTTTAATAAGGGATTCATGGATCACTGCACATTGAGGTGTACTTAAACTGTCTTGATTGTGCCTGGATATTTGTTTCTCTCTTCCCCAATTAGAAGGCAGCGTGACTCTTTCATCAGGAGAGTCATGCAAATCTAGTTACACCATTAAATCCAGCTGCCATTTTTGACACAGCTGTGTGTGAAATGTTACAATGCTTTATTAACCATTAGTCACACTGCAGGCTGCCTGTCTCTGTGTGAGGCAGTGCCTGTGACTGAACCTTTCAGCTGCAGGTGGGCTGTGCTGGGGTCCAGCAGCTCTGCGTGTGTTCCCTGCTCCTTGCATGGGTGGGAAGCACCACAGGAGAAGAAAACTGTGGCAGCTGCTCCTTCCTCAAGCTGTGGCACATCCTGAGGATCAGCTCATAGTGCAGAGTGTGGAGCTGGCACTTGAGTGAGAGTAGGTGCTTTCTGCTGTGTTACGAGTTGTGGTACAGAACCAAAGCTGGAGTTCATGGAGACCCAGCTCAATTCTCTTATGCTGGAAACTAGTATGCTCTCAAGATTGATTAAAAAAATATGGGTTTTCTGAAAACGTTCTTTTGGTTTGAAGAAAACCATGATGGTGTCCAAGGTGTGAATGTCTTGTCTTTCCCAGAATAGCCACTGGGAACTGATTTCCTTCTAGAGATGGTGAGCCAGGTTTAAGCACCTCTTTTGTCACTCTGTCTTCCCAGGTGTCTGTTTCTTGCACTTTGTCTGAGTAACTAAACCCATTTTTAGTGCTCTATCTCTTGGTAGGTGCACTCACTTTGGGATGTAGTAAACCCAGGATCAGATATCTTTTGCTCTGAGCTGTCAGTGCAGAAGTGATAAAGTTTTGTTTCTCCTTCTCTTTCCCACCTGCTATGGCAGAATAATCCACTTCAAGTGCTGGTCCTAATGAATAACAGACTTTCTGAAGCCTTGTATTTCTATGCAAGAGGAAGGGTTATCTGTATTCACAGCAGAGCTGGAATAAAACTGGATTTTTAGTTCCTTTTCACTCTATTTCTAGTTTGCTTGCTTTTTTTTTTCTTCTTGCTCTTGTTAGCTTGCATTGATTGGTAAGTGGTAAAAAAAGAAGAAAAACACACTGCCCCAGAAAGTAAAAACAAAGCAAAAAAACGAAGAAAAGGTGAGAGACCATTTTCATTTCATTACTGTGCTTCTTCACAGCCCCTATTCTGACATTTAGAACAACATAATACGCATGTCTCTGTTCATTAGGTTCCTCAGTACTACACAGTGACAGCCACAGAGGGTGGGGAAAAAAAGAAACAATCTTAAACATGAACTAACCTTTGCAGGCTAAATAACAAAGAAATGAGAACAGCAAAGAAGAAAAATGGTTTCTGAAAAAGTAAATATATCTGAAATCATGGCCTTGCATAGGTTACTCAACTATCATTACAAAGGGGGGGAAGAATAGTGACCTCTAGGGCAGAAATAACTAATTTTCTGCCCAGTGATTTGTTTGCTTTGCACATATATGTTTGAACAGATCTATTACTGGTATTTGAACCACAGTAAATGACACAAGGAGACTGCTGAAACCGTGGATAATCTTAAAGACATTTGGGAGCTGGTACAGATTCTCAAAAATTAAAATAATAGAAAAAGCTCTTCTGTATTTTTGAAGTATTGTACCTATTCAAAGGATAATAGTTCCTGCACCAAGTGGAGATATCAAAGCTGTTAATCCAGAACCTGGTGCATGTGTCTGCCACAGCATGGTGTCAAATACAAATCTTGGGAATGTTAAATGTTAACATTTTCTCCTAAATATACTAGGAAGTCAGGATATAGCAATATTGCTTAGGGTTCTTGATGTAGCTAGTCAGGAGCTGCCATGCAGGTTTGGATGGGTCCAGGGATGCCTCTGCAGAAGGATTTTTAGAGCTCTATCAAAAAGAGTTGTGATGGAATGCAGCTGGCTTTCTTCCCCCATCAGTTCCAACTGCAGAACTTTAAGATTGTCTGGGTTTTACTGAAATTTATCAAGGAAGAAAATAGAACAAAAGAGACATTCCAGCCCTCTGAGGAGGAAATATTTTGATTTCTTCTACTGGCACTTTAATTTTTTTTTTTCATTTCATATTCTTTTTGGGTTGTCAATTACAATGTTTCTCCCCTCAAATGATGAGATTAAAATTCTCAATGGAGTTTTCTTTCATGGCTGTTTTAAGATTTGTAAATTTTCCTCACTTGGGAAAAAGGAAAAATTGGAGTATTTTATGAAAAATAATTCTCAGTCTATTTAGCACCAGTAATTACACACTCCTGATCTTAGTATTCCATAGAATTAGCCTGATTCTAATTCTGGGATTTTACAGTTTCTTGATTCTTGTATGATCTTCCCCAAGAGTACATCAGCCAGTGGCAAGGAACAGGGATAAAAAAAAAAAAATCACACTATCACACTGCTTTTCCTGTTTCTTCTTCCAAATTTCTATGCCTGCTTTCTTCTGGTCTGCTTCTAAACTACCAGATGTCAAAATACTAATTGGGGGAAACATTCATTAGTCATTTATGTCTCTGGTACCTCTGGCAAGCAGAGCAGGAGAGGGACAAGGGGAGAAAGCAGGACTTGGAAGGAGATATGAGGAGCTGTGCAGCTGCTTTGCAGGTCCCAGGGAGGCTCAAAGCTGAGGGTGTGTGCAGCTCCCACATGATGTCCCCAAACAGGAGTGGAGTTCACAGCTACCTTTCACTGGGTTGGGATTCAGAAAGGCTTTAGGTGCACATCCCATCCCCTGCTGTGGTCTCACCCCCTTGGTTTTTATTCACTTGCTAAGGAGGGGATTTGCAGAGCCTGCCCAGAGGGTGCTGTGAGGGGTGGCAGTGACACAGCTCTGGATCTGGAGCTGACAGCTGCCCTGCTGTCATTGGTAAGCATTCCTGGCAGGGTGGAGATGGAAATTCAGGATTTACAAAGCCCTGACTGGAATTAGCCTTGGTGAAGAATTTGTGCCCACCCCAGCTCTGGATTCTGCCTTGGCTGGGGCTTCCCACCTTGGCTCCCTTTGCAAACAGAGACCTGCCAGCAGAGAGGGAAGCTCCTCCCTGCCAGCACTGGGGTTTTGGGGAGCACAGGGGATGTCCAAGTCAGGATTGTGGCTGCTGTGTGAGTTTCCCCATGAGCTGCACTGTAGCCATGATATTTTCTGAAAAATCCTTTCCTTAGGATTTTTTCTCCTGAGAAGCTGAGAGGCCTCAGGAACAAAATATAAACAATGGTTATCTGCTGCTGTGGAATGCAACAGGTGGATCTGTGATTGGCCCCATGTGGTTGTTTCTAATTAATGGCCAATCACAGTCTAGCTGTCTCAGACTGTCTCAGTCAGTCACAAGCCTTTGTTATCATTCTTTGCTATTCTATTCTTAGCTAGCCTTCTGATGAAATCCTTTCTTCTATACTTTTAGTATAGTTTTAATGTAATATATATCATAAAAGAATAAATCAGCCTTCTGAAACATGGAGTCAGATCCTCATCTCTTCCCTCATCCTAAGATCCCTGTGAGCACTGTCACACTGCACATGACTTGTGTTCATACAGACAGGAAATGCTTTGGCCAGCCTTTCTCATGCTGGGAGTGATTGAGGAGCTGTGCTGTAGAAAGAGATGTCAGAGGTGTGTTCTCTGCCCCCTCTGCTGCTCTTTCTGCTGTCTCCTGTGCTGCTGTGTGTATTGGAAGGAGATAATTATTATTGTGCATTTTCAGGGTGTGTGAGAGGTAGATGGGCTTTGCCTTTGGAAAAGGCAGTGGTGAGGTCTGTTCCTCCCCATGTGCAATCCTGTGCCATGCTGGTGCCAGCTGGCATTGGGCTGATGGGCTCTGAACTTCCTGCAGTCCTTTGCTGCTCAGCCAAATGGGTTGAAGTTAACAATCTTATCAAGGGACCAGGGGGACTGTGTGTCTGTGAGCCTCATTTCTTAGGAACCCAGGCTGAAAATAAGAGGTATATAGATCAGAGGTTTTGTCAGATAAGAGCTGGGGCTCTAATTTACTGTGGTTTTAATGGGCTAGGGAGGAGGATAAGATACACGGTGAGCTGGCAGGGAGACATGCAAAATAAATTAGTAGCAATAATAATGGTCTGGTAGTTTGTCCCAAATGTAGATCTTGTTAAAGAAGCCCATCATCTTAAAAGTCAGAAATAAGTTCTTAAAGACACTAACAAAAGAGCAGGCTGAAATCTTTTGCTGCAAATTCTTTTTGCTAAAATTGCTTTCCTCTCCCTGGTAAGATCATTTTATTCTAGAAGTGCCTGCTTTGGCAGGAGGGAAAAACTCTTTATCAAAAGAGGTAATAAAAGTCATAAACTTGGAAACCCTTCCATTCTGGCTAAACCTAAAACTTTTCAGTGAAGTTATAGAAACATTGATTGTTGGAGATATTTGAAGGTCCTCAGTTCAACCTCTTACTCAAAGCAGTGTTATCACCAGCTATAGATCAGGTCAGCCATGACTTTGTCTAGCCAGGTGTTCAAAAACTCCAAGGATGGACGTTTACAGATGTTCTGGGTAGTCTGCCCAGGTGTTGAACTAAAACCCTTATTGAGATTTTTCCTGATGTCCAGCCAGTCCAGTGGTGATCATTTGCTTGTGTCAAATCATCTGGTGCAACCAGAAAGTGTTTGACTGCAGACAGGCCAGTGGGTTATCTGTGCACCACAGCTAGGAAAAGGATCAGCAGGCTCAGTGTCTGTGAAACAGAGCAGAAAATAGTCACTATTTCTACTGCATGCAAGATCTCATCTTGTATCCTGAAACTCTGTCCAGAACTGAACTCATTCCCACTGCACTCTGCCTCCTGGGGTTAAGGGAAAAACCTGTTGGTGATGTCATGCAGAGGAACTGAACAAACAAAAGGGCCAAAAAAAGGCTCAACAGATATCTCTGCAAATTCTTTCCGTGTCAGTTTAGGCAATTGCTTTTAACAATTCATTCAATTAGGTTAAGCACCCATTAAAGGAATCCTAAGCCCTCCCTGGGGTCATTTCAGTTCTGTGAGATTGTAATTGTTTGAGACTAACCATGATTTCTTCTTTTGCCTTTAGGTGATACTAATTCTGACAAAGCTGTATGACTACAACCTGGGAAGCATCACAGAGAGCTCTCTTTGGAGGTATGGAGATAAATTGAGTTAATAATTACCACCTTATATAAATAGGAAAAGCCTGATACAGTTCTTTTATTGAATTTAATTGGATTTCTTTAAAAGTACTGGAAGGTTTCTAGCTAAACTTTCTCTCACTCCTGTCCTTTCATACTCAAGGACAAAAAGGCTGAAGTCTCATTGTCTTGTTTCAGCCAGATAAGGTACTTCTCAGATATTCTGTCTTTTGATTTCACCTTTCCCATCTTATTCAGATTGAAATCAACCAATTGGTTTACTTTTGGGTCAACTGGAGAGCCAAACGTCTTTGTTTACAATGAAGGATCTCGAGGCTGGTCTGCCCAAATGATCCCTCTGAAAAGCCAGAGTTGTTGAGGCTGGGGGAACACCGATGAGCGAGTGTTCAACATCTGTTGATTAGAACTGATGGGATTACTACTAGATAATTGATTTCCACTCGTGTGAGCTTGACTGCTGGACCAATTTATAGGGAGTGTTTTGAGATTTTCATGATTTAAAAGCATATCATGCACTGTGTGAACCAAAGGGAAGAGCTGGGCCATGAACAATTTCTTATGGCAGTTATTCGGATTCAATGCGAGCACATGGTGCCTGGAATTCTTTCCCTGAAAAATTAACCCAGGAGCTGTTTCCTCTTTCCTGTGTCCCTGGTACTACTTCCATGAGCTGAGAGGGTGGTTTTCTCATAGTTTCATCTGTGAAACTCTGGTGGGAAGCTTAGGAGTCTGGTATGCAGGTCACTAATGAAGGTGGATAGACTGCTGGCAGCATAGAAGAAAACTTTGGGTATTTAAAACTAAAACCTCTTGTTAGAATGAACTTGTTTTAATAAACTTATATAGGTTTTCTTTTGTAAGGGAGAATTTTAGGACAGAAGTAGAACAAATAAACTTTTTGCTCGGAAGCTGAGTGGGTTTTAATAAAATGATAGAGGAGGGAATTGGCATGAAGTACATTCTGAACTTGGGCTATTGCTTCACCCACTGGCCTGAAAATCTAAAACTAAAACCAAGCAGACTAAAACCTAAAGAAACACAGAACTTGTAGGACTTATTCTGAGTAGTAATAGGAATGCTCAAAAGTGCGAGTAATTGGTGGGGTTTAAGAAATGGTTTTTCATACCATTATGGGGGGTTAATCAGTCTTTTCACACACCTTGCTGCCATGACTTTCTATTCCTTTGTCTTTAATATGGTATATGCACACCTAAAAGGTCTTTCAGGACTGTGGCTTTGGCAATGTTTTTCTACATGAAGTTTGTGCTAGATTGTTTAATTTTTCAATGGTTTTGAAAAAGAATATTCAAAAATACAAAAAACATTTTCATTTTCTCTGACTACCCTAAGTGATTTCACCATGAGAAGTACTCATGTCTCCTTTGTCAGTCACTGCAGAAGTTATGGCATTTCAGCATGCACAGGCACCTCCTTCCCCATTGCTGACAGTGCTGAAGATCTGCTTCTGTCACGCAGGATTGTGTTGAGGTACTATTTTCTGACTGAAACTAGGACAGCCACATCAGAGTGGAAGGCACAGTTCCTGATGAGATGTATGAATGCAGCACAAAACTGTGCTGATGGCCTTATGCTCTTTCCTGTTTCTGGTTTCTGTGGAGCATTCCACAATGGCACAAAATTTTGCCCTGATGAAGAAGGGAGGGGCTGTGTGGCTGTCACTGGAGGATGTAACACAGAGCTGGGACCCCAGCAGTGCTGCAGCCCTAGAGTGAATGCAGGGCACCTTTCCTGACCTCAGTCCTAATCTCAGAATGTAATTAACAACATAAAAATATCATGCTTGTTTCCCCTACTCTGGAATTCTCTTACTAAAAACTGTCTGATGAAAAGTAAAAATCGGAGTATTTATGAAAAATAATTCTCAGTCTATTTAGCACCAGTAATTACACACTCCTGATCTTAGTATTCCATAAAATTAGCCTGATTCTAATTCTGGGATTTTACAGTTTCTTGATTCTTGTATGATCTTCCCCAAGAGTACATCAGCCAGTGGCAAGGAACAGGGATAAAAAAAAATCACACTGCTTTTCCTGTTTCTTCTTCCAAATTTCTATGCCTGCTTTCTTCTGGTCTGCTTCTAAGACTACCAGATGTCAAATTATTAATTGGGGGAAACATTCATTAGTCATTTATGTCTCTGGTACCTCTGGCAAGCAGAGCAGGAGAGGGACAAGAGAATAAAGCAGGACTTGGAAGGAGATATGAGGAGCTGTGCAGCTGCTGTGCAGGTCCCAGGGAGGCTCAAAGCTGAGGGTGTGTGCAGCTCCCACATGATGTCCAAAGCTCACACAGGTGCCAAGCAGGCTGGCACCAAGACCATATGAAATTGATTATCATGTCTGACCTTCCTTCTAGTATTATACTTGCATTCTTTCTTATGGTTTAAGTCACCCTCAGCCTTCAGGGTAAGGTGTATGAGGAGCTGAATAATTTTCTTTTTGTTTTAGTATATACCAGAAGATTACTATTCCATGAGCTGACCTTCTCAGTATCTTTTGGAGTGTGTTAAAATTTTTAGTACCGGTGACATCTTAGAACAAGGAATTCCATAAATCATTTGAGGAACCACTTGTCTTACTTTGAACCCCTCAGCTTCACTTGGCACATGTCACTTATCAGGACTTGATTGCATTTGTATGGCCAACCATCCAGAATCCCTGGGAAATGCTTTGAACTGGGAAAGGCTGGAGAACCACAATCAACCCATTTGTCTTTGCAATGCTCCATTATTTGTGATTGGCCCTTAAGTGCTCATGGCTGCTCTGGAAGCTGCCAGTTCATTTCCTTGGATTTTCCTCTCTCCTGTTACCTTAAGCAAGCCTGTGCTGGTTCATTGTGCTCTGTCCTGAGTCTGGCTCTGCTGTTAAAACCCCCCTCAGCATGCAGCCATGCCCTCAGATCACTGGTAAATATGCCTGTGAAGATCCCAGGACAGCTTCTCTGTTCCTAATGTGATGGAAAGAAATGGCAAGGTGGGCATATCTTATTATTCTATGTACCTCAAAGAGGTTATTAGCTGTTGCTCCTCCTGGCTGCTTAAGTGACACGTTAATTTAAATCTCCCTGCTTCTTTGAAAAGGATAGAACAAAAATAGGTTTGAGAGAAGGGGTGAAACATACCTTGCAATTTATTTCATGCCCCTTAGTTTCATTCTGGGGAATGGAAGAGAGCATCATCTCATGTCTGGTTTGCTTTCTGATATCAGGAGTTCTGTTTCTGAAGGATAGAGGGGAAAGGTAGTTCTGCAGGTACCTACAACTGAAGAGGAATCTGTCTTGAATACATGGCAAAGAAATCCCACTTCTGCCTCCTGTGCTGAGTGCACTTTTCAAAGGTTGATGAGTGATGAGGGGCTGTAGAAGCATGTTACTGACACGAGTAATTTGTGCAATAGCTGGTTATAAGCACATCTGTCATTCCAAAGTGTATTTGGGTGATTTAAGCATTTTTACTGATGGGACTGTAACCACCTATAACCCAGCTATGCCATTGCCTACAGGATACGAATCCATCCTCTTTATAAACACATTCCTTCCTGCTAGGATTACGTTTCTTTATTTCTCAGCCAGTTTACTGTAGCTGGCTGCAGCACTAATGGATGGAGATCATCCTTCTAAAACTGCTGACGAGTTAAAAGGCCACTGGTGACAGACATGAAGGGATGAAATACAGTAGGAGAAAAGAGACAGGAAGACTCTGTATAATCTTCTAGATTGTTAAGGCTCTGTGTGCACTGAGCTTTGGATGGCAAGTGAGCTGCTGCTACTGTACATGATAAATGAAATTTTGCATCAGGCTGGGCCTGATTTTAATTATACCGTTATCCTCTCAGCAGACTTTTTCCACAATTTTAGTTGAGAACTTTTTATTTACTTTTTGTTATTCTTTTTACAGAAGAGAAAGAAAATGGAGAAGGAAAGATTATCTGTCACTGAGCAATTAACTGAGTGTATTGGATTTATTTCTCTTCCTCCCATAGATATCTCTCAGATCAAAAAGAGGATTAAGCTGTGAGTTAGGAGAAGATGTTTTTACCACTGGAGTAAGATAAGCTTGCATTTCAAATAAATAAAAATGTCAGAATTGTGTCCACGGTATATGAGCTGTAGACAGCTGTGGGAGGACTCATCTTTTCCTGTTTGTGTAAATATGATGCTCTGGAAAGATGTGCATGAGTGACACTTTCCCTCAGGATCTTGAGATCCACAAGTGCTGCCATTCACCTCTTTGCCTTCTTATTGCTCTGTATTTGGTCAGAAATGAGGCATTTCCTGGAACTTTGTATAAAAATAACAGTAATTAAACTTTCATTTTCAGCCAGGAATTAGGAAGATGTAGAGTTTGCTTAGTGTGAGAATATTTTAAATCATGATCTGTTGCTGTGTTAGTTCTGGAAGCTTCTGATGATAATCTTGGCACTTCAACATTTTGCCTGAGCTCTGAACTCCCCAGTTCAGGAGTGATTATCACTTCCAACCTGCCCTCCACTGCTTCTAGTTTCTGCATTAAGGAAGCTTCAGCACAAATGCCGTAAAGAAATCTCAAGGATGCTGATAAATACTTATGTCTCATGTAGATCTAGATTTAATTTTCCATATGTAAAGTGGGGGTTGTTTATAGTTGCTATTTTTTTTTTTATTCTTGGAAAGCTAAAAATGGATCTGTTTCTAGCTCAGTTTCTAGCTTTTACATGGCCTTTTTATTTAACCTTTAGCTGCTATTTTAACTCCTCCATCAATTTACTTATCCATTCCTTCCACCACCACCACTGCACATCATGCTGCAACTCTGTCCTTTCAAGACGGGAATTTGGGTTGTAATCCAGAAGAGTCAGAGTTGACCCCAGCCCTGTGACTAGAAATACTACAGGTGTTTTGAAGCCTCCCATGTTCCTGTTTCTGCATTCAGGCTCCTTTCCCTCTCTGCAGATGAAAACCATAGACACCCAGAACTGTCGATGTGTTTGTGGAGATTTTTCTTTGACTGTTTTTAGAGATTTTTTTCTTCTGGACTAGAGTTTTTGGAACAGGAGACTTGAAAGTTTGTCTGTATTTGCTTTATGGGGAATTTCTAGGTTATGTCTGTTATTGTATTCATCCTCCTGGACCTTTTATGCAGGTTCTTTACTTCTGTTTTGCAGATTGACTGTTTTCAACTCACATTTATCTTCTACCTGCTAAGCCACACTAATAAGGTCACAATGTGTGGCTTAGTGACACAGTGTGCTCTGCAACAGCAGATTAGGGCCTTTTAGCTGAAGTAGGAGGTAGGAGAAGAAAATACATATGAGAGGAACTGAAAAAGTGAGGGGAAGGAAAGTCTCATTAAGCACATTTTAGCCAGCAGTTTTGTGGAAAGAGGAACTTGAAAAGGACTATTTAAAAGGCTTTTATCTATAAATACAGTGTCCCAGCTGCCCAGTGTAAGTCACTTTTCTTAAATGAATATCAGAGCTTGATAAATGCTGCTACATTATCTCCCATGGGCCTTTAGTGACATTGCAACAATGACATTTCCTTGTGTCTTTGGTTTAATCCTTTTTTTCATTTTCTGCCCTGCAAATGCAGGAGCCTCTGGCTGGTCTGTGTATAGATGCTGGAGGGTTTCTGGGAGAGGGAGGCATGGGTTTGCACACTCAGCTATTCATGTAGGAAGCAGCAGCTTTTTATGGTTTGATCACAGTGGGAGATCTGCCTGCTCTGCAAGTGGGCTGGGAGCGTGGATCTTGGTGCCCTGAGTGTGGAGCTCAGTGCAGCCTCTCTGCTGTGTGTGGGGACACTGTTCAGCCATCAGGAGCCCACAGGACCCAACACTTTATAGAGAGACCAGTTTTTGTACCTAAGAGGGCTCATTTAACCTGGTGACTAACAGTAATAACAACTTCTAGCACAGTCAACTCTTCTACTTGGCTGCCAAAGTTTCCTTGGGTGTTCTTTTTGTTATCAAAACCAGCTCCAATAAAGGTGAAGGGTGGGGAGGGGCAACTACCAACCAAACAAAGAAAAGTGCATCCAAAACTCCCCAAATGACCAACCTAGGAAACAACCCACAGCAGAAGCTTAGTTTGGCAGGAAACTTAAGTTTTTTTAAAATTTTGCCAATTTTGTGTTCCCTAAAGAATAAGGACCAGTAAAACCATTGCATTTTGTGGTGGCATATCATATGTTTGCCTTATCTATCTCATGTAAATTCTGCCTTGACTTATCTTGAAGAGGCATATCCTGATATTATGAAGGATCAGATTCGGTTGAGGATTTAGTGATGTGCTTCTCACTCCCTGGTTTGTGAGGATAAAATATTCAGCACTAATGATGATGTAAATTTATTAAGCCTATTAAAAATTTGTTCTCTGTTGCAGCCAGTCATGAAATGTAGGAGTGTTATCAAGTAAATCAGAGAGAATCCAAATCCATTTTATGCATGAAAGAAACATGTAAATCAAGATAATGAATATTAATGCTGACATATATTAGCAATTTACTGTAAATAAAAAATGCACCACATTCATGCCTCTTAAAAGGCATACAGTGTTTCCACGTACTTTGTCATTCTTACTCTGCAAATTAGATGATGAACTTCCATATCTGTTTCTGAGGCTGTACCTGTTTGCTCAAATGATGTTGGTAAAACATAACAGAAATATCTCTGGTTCTGGTCCACAGGGTTCATCCGTCTGCTGTGGCTGTGTAATAACTGCAGACAAGCTAGACTGGAGCTGATGTCTAGGGGGAAAGACAAACCACACAGTGCTCACCAGTTCATAAACAGAAAGTAAAACACCCTTTGTGTTCTGGTATTTCCATTCCTGTCATGCATTCATTTTGCAGAGCTGGGTGGGTAAAATTGTACTCATCTTTTCAGAGGGGTATATCCACTTCTAATCACCAAAAGGAAGGAGTGTATGTGGGGCTGAGCTTGGGTTAACAGGGAGATACTTCAGTTGAAAGCATTATATAAGCTTGAGATCTGAACTCTAAGGTTTTCAGATCCAGGTCCAAATATTTTTGCATCTGAACCTCAGGAATTATCCAAACAAACAGTCAAAGCTTATTGTTACTGCAGAAAGAGCCAGGCATATGTCATTAGGTCTTTCTTGGAGGACTTAGTGAAGCATCTGGGAAAGATGTGCTGTAAAATTGTATATTTAAATATGTATCAATGGTATGTTTGTTGTGCAGCATAAACTGACTGTCATTTACCCTGAAACATAGTGGCTTGCTTGGAACTATCCTTTTTTTTTTTTCTGATTTCTCTAACCTACCAAATAAATAATTGGTTAAAATGGAAAAGGACAAATAAAGCTCACAATTAATCAATTAGTGCCTTCAATAATGGTAGCAAAGCTGGCTTTTGAGTGTGATGCTGCCAGTGGCTGCTGTGCTTGTGGAGTGGGGTTTGTGTCAAAGGACATCAAGGCATGAGCTGTTTGGCAGGAAGGCACAGAGCCCTTGAGGAAGGCTGAAGCTGCTGCTTGGGACTCAGTTCTGTGTGTGCACAGAATTGTTGGTGGATATTGTGCAGGTCACTGGGCCAGCTAGGGCAAGGAAGGGTCACTTTGCCCTTGTCATTAGGATGTACCATTTGAGGGCCTGTGTGTACTCAGCACTGGGAAAGTTTGTCCTTGTGTGACAGGAACAACCTGGGGGAGACTCAGTTCCTGGTGAGCAAGGAATTAATTTGCAGCTCGAGTTCCCCTTATGTAGGAGGAGGCATGGGGGAATTCTGGAACTTTTCTCTCCTGGCTGGCAGCTCCCTGCTGCTATTATGCCAAGTCATTTCACTGGTGAGATGCATTAAGAGGCAGAGGAAGATGTATCCTCCTGATTATGAACATCACTTGAAATGTGCTCTGAACTGATACTGTTCTTTGCTAGTGGGAGGTAAAAAGCCATTTCTTTTCACCCATTTCCCCCTATCCCCCAAATGAGTTTGTTCTGCTAGGAAGTTGTGTGAATTTCCCTAGCATCCACTGTAGTGTGTGCTGTGTAGTTGGGTGTGAAGATAAAATCTTTTTTCAATGATTCTGCAATCTAGATAGGTGGGAGTATCTATGAGAGTTGCTGAGTTGAAAAGGAATCGAAATTCAGAAACACCACATGTATTGTGCATTAAATGACTTCATGAGGAGATAGATCAGATATCAGTCTCTTTCTCCAAGGCAGATTTTTTGCAGAAAGAGTGTTATTCATTCTACTAATGTACTTTTACTGCTGCATTTTATGGCTATGTATGTATCTGTGTAGGTGTTCCATTAATTTTCTTCTGGTTTTCCTTCAAGCCTGAGCTGCTGGAGTTGGGTGGTTGCTCAGAATCTCAGCTTTTCTGTGGTAGGAGAAAGCCCCACTCCCTGCTTTTCACACAGTGAAGAGAGAATTGAATAGCTTCAATTGCTGTACAGATGGGAAAGCCCAAACACAGACTCTTCACACTTAGTTCCTTAGAGCTTTTTTCTTAATTGCTTGAAGTATCTTAGCTGTGAAGACAAATCAGGATAGGATGGAAGTGGAGTAAAAATGCAGTGGGTTCCTCAATGAACTGAGCATGTTGGTACCTCTGTCATACCAAAGGCTCTGGTCAGACCAAGCAGAACCTTGGACCTGCTTTCCTGAATACCAGCTGAATGCTGGCCATTGGCTTTTATGATTACACTGTCCAGCATTAAAAAGAAACTCCAAACAGTTATTTTGGACTTCTGTTAGGCTTACTTTTGATAAAATTAGAGGGTTTTTCCTCTTTCGTAGTTACAATGCTGCAAAGGTGCTCTCTCTTCTATGACAGAAGAGGAACAAATGAGACACCACCTCAGAGTTAATGGGGAACTGTGTATTTCCTATATATTTAGGGGGAAACAAAGCTGGGTGGAAAGGACACAGAGACTGAAAAGATGGCAGATTCCTTGTCACTTATTAAAAGTCAGGCCCAGCAGGCCCTGACTGCCTGGCTTGAGCTGCTGAGAGATTTTTGTTAAGCTGCTGGCTTTATAATCTGCACAGCACTCAGCTGCCAGTCTGATGGCCCTGTAACCTCAGGGGAAAAAGGGATGCAGTCAAAATCAGGCCAACATTGGCTTTTTGTATTTGAATAGAAAACCTTTTTCAAACAACCTGAAAGGGAAATAAGAGGCCAGAACAACTGTCTGTTTAATTACCCTTCTGTAATACAGTAAGATAAAAGGAATTTTTAGGCAGCTCTAAGCTCCCATTCTGCTTTACCAACAAGTCACTGTTTTCTTACTGATAGTTCAAGTGTTTACATTGTCAGCTCCAAAAGATCAATGTAGGAGGCTGAAAATGCCACATTTTTAGTCTCCTTTATTTCTCCAGTGTTTAGAGCTGTGGAATGAGAAGGACAGCTCTGGGTCCTGGCCTTCCTACACCCAGCTTTAGGCAAGCTCCTTCACTGCTGCATGTGTGGGTAATAAGGTTACCTGCCCATCTGCATGAGCTGAGGGTTTTGGATTAAACTGGTTAATAAAATCCAGTCTTGGAAGAATGAGAGTGGAGAAACCTACATAAACCTACAGTCTCTATCCATGGCTGAAGCCTAACAGAGATTTGATCAGTGCTTTACCAAGATGTCTGATATATTCTCTTCCCCTGCCTAACAGAACCATGAGAAACTCTTTTATGTCTTTGCAGGCAGACTGGATTGTCATCTTTGGATCAATGTGTGATACTGTTAGTTTGGATTTTGCCTCAACAGAGGCTAATGCCTGCAAAAGAATAAGAAATGAGAACCAAACCCATTCCTTTTAAACTCCTTCCAAGGGGTTTAAACACCACAAGTGTTTTTTGACCACAGACTGTATGCCAATGCTGGGAAAAACACTAGAGGTAGCAGCAACATGAAATTTTATTTTCTTTATGAAGAGATGAAAACAGCTTTTTTTTTTCCCTAATTGTGTTTGTAACTTTTCAGTTCTTCTGTTCTTCTGTTTTCTGTGAGGTGAGGGAGGCAGAACTAGAGCCTTTTCTTTCCTCCTTGGTGGGGCTGCCTAAGTGAAAGCAATGCCATTCTGTGGAGCAGGTAAGAATGTGAAGGTTTTGCACAGTTCTTCCTCAAAATGAGCTTTCCTTGCTGGAGTTTTCAAGAGGGACTCTGATTTTTTTCCCTAGCCTGCCTCCAGCAGTGCCCAATAAATGACAGCTATTAGCAGTGTTAAACTTTCAATAAGAAACCTACTACCTTTGAGATAACTTTTCTTTCTTGCCCTGCTGCAGCAATCAGCTTATGCCCCAAAACATGAGCTTTGATGACTTGCCATATGACATTATTATCTAGTTAAAAATGTAAGTTATCTCAATTATAGACTGTTGGCCCTTTCCAGTGAGCACATCTGTGGCTTGCAGGGACTCTGGCCTCCTTTGGCTGTGAGCAGTGTGCACTGACTACAGGCATTGTGGAAATATAATTTCTCTTCACTTCCCTGCCAATGCTCGATGTGCTCCCTTGTTATGAGGCAGCATAAAATTTAGAGGCTAGTCACGGGGAAGGTAGTAAGAAAGAAACCCAGAGACCTCAGTAAATTTTCCTTCTAAGTGTTCCCTTTTCAAAGGTAAATGGTCTTATTCTTTGTAATCTCTCCCTGTATGTTAACAGCTTTCACAATGCTAACTCTTTTGTAAGAAAAGCACATTACAATCCCAGACTTTATCTCTGGTAAGGGAGCCAAAGAAGGAAGAAGCCAATACTCTTTTTAAAAATTTTTTTCTTTACACTCCACCAGCTACTCAGCACACATATATTGTAAATTTAAGATGTGGATGTTACTCAAAGAAGCAACTGTGATGTCACGAGTGTTTTAATAGCCTATGATTTATTTCCCTAAGTGCTTTATTAAGATGATGCACAACAGCATTTGGAAGCCAAATGCTGCCTTAAGAGAGACTTGGAGGAGTTATTTTCAATCTCCTGACTTTTCTTCCTCGACACAGTAATTTGTTTGATTGGAGCAAAGGGGCCCTGGATTCAGAACAGGGATTCTACTTCTTATTTAGCGTTTCTTTGTGCGTTAATCAGCCCAGTTTGTGATCTGAGAGAGCAGGAGTATGAATGAACTTACTGTGATATGAGAGAGCTGCATGATTCAGGGAACAGGATACTGTCTGGGCTTTGGAGATTGGAGTTCTGTTGCTGTATGGGTTTGTGGCTGTTTGATAGTGAAATGTTTGGCTAGGCATAATCAAGAATCAGCAAATTCATGAGAACCAGAAGTCATGTGCAAGGAATCCTCTCCTGGCAAGGTATTTCCAATGACATTCAGGAAGGTTAGCTGTAGGTGCAGTGATATAGGGCCTCTTTGCCATTAGTCTGGTGATAAATCTGGTATAATTTCCAAGTTTTGAGACAGGAAAGGTAGTGAATCAAAATGAGACCCAAGGTAGTCACAGTGGGCAAATGGATGGCTTAGTGAGCTGAGATCACTTGAAAAAATGTATTTCAGTTCAACAAAGAATAATAGTAGGACAGGGGCTGAAGGCTGAACTTTCAGGACTATGAAATATTTACTTAGAGCATGGAGAAACACACTGTCCAGTCTAATAGGGAACAAACTGGACTTCATGTCCCCCTGTGAAAAGACTGAAATGCATTGATCTGATCAATGGCTCTATAAGCTAAGGAGCCAGGAGCTGAATTTTTGAAGAAATTAGAACTTTGAAATGTTTAAGATACTGACTTGGCATGTAAAGATTTTTAAGACAGCATACAAATTGCAATAAAACTCTTCCCAAAACGGGATTTCTGGGCAAAAATTAAAGTGACTAACTGAAATGTTGATTTGAATTAAAGAATAGGCATAAAATTAAACAGACCAGAAACATTCTCCTAAGGTCATGGATAAAGCAAAGGCATAAAATTGCAACTGAACCAAGTTTGTTGTCTGTTTATTAGAATAGTGACTTTGGAGGTATAACAAAGGGAAGAAGATATGAATGGTGGAATAAGGTGGCCAGGTGATTATGCAGGATAGGTAAAGGATGACAAATACCGATGAGAGATGGGGTGGAAAGCAGATTTTTGGAGCAAAGAGGATTAGACATGGTTAAGATGAGAAGGGTTGTGTGAAAGCTCAGCCCTTCTGCTTGTAGAAGCTGGTGTTAATTCACTGAGCTGAGTCAAACAGCACCACTTCCCACAAGCTGCAGAAATTACTTCTGTCCTGTGATGTAAAAGCAGCATCACCCTCCCTGTTAGGCTTTTCCCCTTACTATTGATGCTACTTTGATGGCTACTATTACCACTTAGCTTTTTAACATCATTAAAATACAAAATAAACAGAAAAGGTGGGTAGAAATAGAGTTAATGTAACTGTAAAATCTATTCAATCTATGTCCCATTAGAAAATAATGGTCAGTATTGTAATAAGTATAAATTCATTCTTCAGGCCCTCTATTAGTATAATTATGAAAACACTGGGCTTGGCAGCTGGCTTCTCCTACATTCAGTTGCTATTTTTTGTTTCAAAAGAAACATGCTGAGTGAATTGGTTTAGAAAGAAGATGTAATAAAGCTCTGAGTAAACAGGGCTTGTTAATTTGCAGAATTTCTATTGAAATTGCATGAACAGAACATGTATAGAGATATAATAGCCTCATTTATATTTGTGGATTATCTCTAAGGCACAGTAACTCCTGAAATGCTGATCAGTGCTCTACAAAAAAGGGAAAAAAGTGGTTTTCAGTTTAGTTTTGAAAAAAATGAAAGATCTAGAGCTTTTATGCAGAGAAGCTGTATATTGCAGTTTACCCCCAAACCAAATCCGTAATCCAAGTGCGTCTCATTTAACTGAGGGAATGTGTGAGGCTATTTACTCCTGTTATAATAACTATCAGTCTAGCCTTTTTTATTATAAATAATTCCATCAAGTCATTGAGAATTGATCTCTGAACAAGGGAGATCCACTGCAATTGTACTGAGGGCTGTTTTGGATTGAATCAAAGATCCACTTGATCCGGGATCTTCACTGTGAACCTGCAGCAGGTAAAGATGACAAGGGTGTAAGAACAAGGCCCAACCATGTGTGTTACTTTTTCGATGTAGCCTTTCAGCTTATACTGACTCCTGCCTCCACCACGTTTTAAAACACCAGAAGTGTTTAGTGGAGGTATTTAGTAGCCCTTGGTGGGTGCATCTGTGAGGTTTATTTGTTTTTCTCAGAATGTATCCACCATTTGAACTGATACAATCTTTTAGTGTCCAGGAGGATGGGCAGCTGAAAAGCACCCGGTGGTTGTTGGCCTCTGTCAGCTGCAGGGACCTGAATTAGTGCTTGAGAAGGTAGAGTTTTCTCTGTGCCTTTAGCCATCCAGTTTCTTTTTCCTACACCTCTTTATATTTTTGAAATCTTACTGTGTGAGGAAGGCAAATTCACCCAGCTCTTTTTAGTCTTTTAAATGAACTGGCCATTCAGCATGTTGGAGAGTGAAAGTGGCAAAGTAGTAAATGACATAAAATTTCACTTGTGTGTAGCCTTTAGGGCAAGGAGCTTCATATAGCAGCTGGAGAACAGAGTGTTCTTGAGTTCTATTGATTGCTCTTTAAACATTGCTTTATCCTTTCAATGAATAAAGAAAGTAAAAAGGGAAACTTCACAAAGCTCCAATCTGTAGTTAAGAAAAATTCTGGCCCCTCCATAAACTCGTCCTGTTGTATGTTTGTATCAAGCTGCTTACTAGAGAATGGAAAAATGGAAGACTAAAGGAGTGATGGTTTTGGATGATCTTCACCTCTGTATTGCTGCAGGCTGGACAGATTGTCTCTACCACCTCTGAAATATTTTTCTTTTCAGAGAAGTGGCAACAACCTTGACTCTTAAGACCCAGTTGCTTGGAATATGATGAAAAACATTAGTTACTTGTATTTAATTTGTGGGCCTGAACCTACAGTGGGGCATTATTAGCTTCTTAGCTGAATTTTCTGAAAGAATTTGGTGGCTTCTCTGCCTTCTTCTGGTTGAACATGATGTAGAGAATTGCATCTAGCTTCAAAATAGAATGAGCCACTCCAAAAGTACCTGTAGAAATCTTGGTCAGAAAGGAAAAAGCAGAGGAGACTAAAATTCTAGTAAGCTGGGTTTTCTCTGTTGTGAGAATGAAATCTGAAAGGCAGCATTATCTTCTGTGAGGTCTGGAAGTTCACTATCTGATGGGATGAGTCAGCCTCTATCGGCTGCAAAATAGCTTTTCACTGCTGGAAAGCAGGGGGAAAGGAAAATCATGTGGTTACTGCCAGCATTGTTCTCAGTGGCTGCAGGTAATGCAGGTAATGCCTTGCATGGGATGGTACCAACACCCACCCTTATCCATCTGCCCTTCTGCAGAAATTCCCCTTCTCCCTCAAAGACTGACCACTGACACCTGTGTTAGCAACTTTGGGGCTCTGAGTTTGGTGGTGGGCTTTTTCTTAATTTGGAAAACTTTACAAAGAGGCCATACCTCAGTTTGGCACATAGAGAAGGTACACATGGTCTAAATCTGCCTGCATAATTCCATTCATTTTGGCACCCAATTTATTTCTCATAGGAGCTGATCCCTTCCAGCTGCACCTAATGAGCTCAAATTCATCCAGGAAGGGGTAGAGGATGCTGAGTGAATCAGCAACATCTCAGACCCTTAATTTACATGTGTATTTGGCCTACACTTGACAGTGATCATGTGCATGCCTTAATATCCCACTGGGCATTGTCATCCTGTTCTCCCACATCCTGTCCCTTCCTTTCCTTTCTAAAATGTTACTTCTCTGGCCTCCCTGCTTCTGTTTTCTTTGTTAGTTTTAAGGAGCTTTAAAGATGCTCTGAAAGCTGAGTAATATATTTATATTTTTTTCTGGAACATCACATGAGAGTCCAGAACTTTCCTGAATGCAGATGTCATAAACATTTGTCTTCTCAATCACTAAAGCTCTAGCAGGCTTTTATGTAATTATATAGGGTAATTATACAGACTGTCCTGCAAACTATCATTAAGTCTGTGGAAAGGCTTGTGCAGATTTCAGTAAGCTTTAGGTCAGGCTCATTACCTAGCCAAAAAGACAGAATTTTTGTTGTCTGGTTTGTTTTGTCTTTACTGTCCATAAGAACACAAAGTTCATTTGAATCAGGATTTGTAAAATAGCTCCTTTCTGTTTCTTTTGTGCACCAGCCAGTAAGGTACCACCCTTGAGCACAGCCCTTGCACTGTGGCTGCTCCAGCTGAGTATCCTGGGATTTGGGTGGATACAGTACATGGGTGAGCCCAGGGCAGCAGGGAAGGAATTGTTGCTGGCACATCAGGCAGTGGCTCTCAGGTTGCTGTCCAAATTCTTGGAGGAATTTACACTTTCTGGTGTTGGCATCCTATTTCTAGGAGAGATTTGCAGTGTGAGTTGGTGCTAAAGTTAATAACAGAGATTACTGAACTTAGAGGGCTCTATGAAGAATCCAACTCAGTTGCCTCAACAGTATGAACAGGGTTATCATCCATGGAATCAGAGATGCTAAGGCAGAGATAAATTTTAAGGAAGAATTTGTCTGAGGATCAAATAGGTGGGGGTGGATAAGTTTTATCAATGACCAGCTAAGGCTGTTGTCCTTGTTATCTGTTATTGGGGTCACTGTGCTCTCTCTGGGAGACAAAACAGGAAAAAAAATTGTTAGGCACCCCACAGGAGCTGTTAGAGTTTCCTGGCCAAGCTCAGCTCCTGTTTCTCTGCAGCAGGGTGCCACAGCCTCTGCTGCTCTGTGGCTCTGTGGAGTGGGTGCAGGTGGTTGCCCTGTTCTGCAGGCACCAGCTGTGCCCAGTGTGTGCCTCTGACAGTGCTGTACAGCTGTGGCAGGGACCTGTGGCAGACACATCTCATCTGCTCAGATCATGAGCTGGCAGTAGCCCTGCCAGAAGGCCCAAGCTTGCTGCTCCTGATTTACAGAGCTCACAGGACAGTCTGTTCAGAACCTCAGCTATATCTGAAAATATCACTCTGTAATCTCTAAATGCCAAAGGGGAAAAAAAAAAAAAAAAGATAAACTGCCAAGAGGCCTAGATTCTTTGAAGGAGCAGGGCTGGCAGCATAACTCTTCTACAGACAGAGTCCTGCAAAAATGAGGTGGTTGCACTCAAGGAGCTGAACTTACCAGCCTGTAAATAGGACAGGACTTGTCAGCACTATCAGCTGAGTTAATGCCCAGTGGTACAGTGAGGAAGATCCACTGTTACTGTTGCCTTTCTGTCAGAGCCATAGAGTAGACAAGTAATAATGTCTTCATTCAGTATAAAAAGACTGTTCCATTAATTGAAATAATAGACTAGGACTGGGTTTGTCTGGAGGTGGAGAACAGAGATCTAGACCCAGTCCTCAGGCAGGGGTAGATGTGATTTACTTACTGTTTGTGTTCCAGTGCTGTCATTTGCTGCACTCTGGGCAGACTGGCTGGGATTAATTTATGATGCTTTCTTACTAGTGCTTCCCCTAAAGTAGACTACTGCTCCCTTGCCCACCAGCACTGCAGATCAGATGATCTATCAATTGCCACAAGAATCACTTCTTGTGTGTTTTACCTGATTTCACTCCTGATTCTCTAAAGCAAACTTTACTTTTAGCTGCTGCTTCATCTCCTGCATCTTTTTTGCTCTGTCAGCCAAAGACTTCTCTTCCAGCACGTCCCAAAGGTGTGCTTTCTTAATTCCCTGGTAAATTTTGAAATGATTCCCAGCTGGTACCAATCACTGGGCTGAATGTAGGTGTGCTGATTAGCTGCTGTGACAACTCTGTCTAATTAGCTGAGTTGGTTTCTCCTTCTCAGAGTACCCAAAGGAGATGTTTGGTTCAAGGTTTTATTAAGGTGAGCTAGGAGTTAATAATGATGCACAAGGGGTTGAAGACTGATCAGCCTCTGATCTAGCTCAACAGCCTTAATTAATGGAGGCAGTAGAGGCCTCATGTTTCAGGAGTGACAGTACAATCACTAGAGTTGTCCACTTGTCCCTCTCTATTTCCCTGCAGAATAAGATTCCTTTACCTGCTGACCTTTGCACAGCCCTCAGAAAATACATTTGAGCTTGATCAGTTCATGCTCAGACAAAAAAAGTGACAACAGGCATTTTATTTACCTTGGCTGTCCATTTTTTTCTTGGATAGTTGAGCAACATCATATTTGGGAATGAAGGCTTCAGTTAAACATCTCCTTCCTTGGGAAGAGAAACTTACTAAAGAACTGGGTTTTAATCCACAGAAAATCCCCAAAGAACTGTAAATACCTGGAATGTGAAAGTGGGACTACAAGTGTTTCACAGTGCTAAGATTAGCCTTATCTCCCCTTCCTGGCCAGTAAGAACTCCCAGCACTGGTGGTGGTTCCATCTGTTCTGCAGGATTTGGTTATGTTCCTGAGCCAGGGCCTCAATGCAGCTGCTGTTCTTCCATGCTTTTCAACAGGGCTGGAGAAATTTGGTAACATGTGCTCTTTTCTTTTGGTGTCTGTGCACCACTGGGAAGAAAAGTGTCTCTGGCACATGCAAAGGCAGAAGAGTTCAGAGTGATTTTCTTCTTTTGGTAGCAAGGGATTCAGTGTCTGGTGTTGCCACAAGGAATTTTGGACTGTGCAGTTTCTCTCCCACCCTCAGCTTCCCTCTTCTGTCCTTGCATTCAAGCCAGTCTTGGAACACCAGTACCTTCTTTTCTGGCTACCTGTTTGCAGGGTTTGGGACTGTTTGTCCCACTTGGGTGCCTTACTGATGGATTTTCTGGGTGGTTTGAACTAGTTTGGGTTGTAACACATTTCTTCTGCAGACACAATTGCTTCCCCTCCTGCAGGTTAAAGCCCTTCCTCTGCCTCATTCTGTCAATGTCCCTTAATGGTCCTTAAGGGCCATTTAAGAGGTACCTTTTCCTGAGCCAAGTTTTCTTGTTTCCTCCATTCTCTTCAGGAGCAGCTTCTCCCATCTATCTCATCTTTTACACATTTTGAAATGTCCTGTATCAAAACTGTCAGCAGCTCAGGAATCCAATAAAACATAGTTTTTTAACAGTTAATAACTTCAGGATTTTTCCCATTAAGTTTTAACATGAAGTAAGATGCTAAATAAAATCAAAGGAGTTTTATTTCATTCTCTTCAACAGTTCTTCTCTACTCTCATAAATAAAACATTCTCAGGAAAAGACACTTATTTTAATATATTCTCACACTGCCACCCAGGCTGAGTTCCTTGACTCTCAGCAACCTCACACAGTGTTGATAACTTTGTGGGACCACTGCTGTGCTGTGTGTGGATGAGTCAGCTTTCCATTTTCACAGTAGCTTTAGTTTTTCTTGCAAACAGACATTTCTCCTAAAAAACTCTGGCTTACTTTCTGAGGTTTGTCATGGTCCTCCCTCACAGTTGTCTCCATTGCTGTGAGGATCCCTGTCACATTCAAACACTGCTTACAATCACCTGAAATAACTGGTTCTAGGTGCAAGGGCTTTCCTTGCAGAACCTCCTTCTTTGCACATTTTCTTTGCTTATTGTCTATAATGAAATTAAAAGAGCCAATCCAGTCTCAGCTGCACCCTACACCTGATTATTCTTGCTGATAGTTGAGATTATCCAAGTTATTCCTTTTTCTTCCCCCTTTTGAACCAGTAAATTTTGCTACACTGGAAATGTGCAGAATTTCATTTTCGTTTTAATGAACTGCTGCTGGGAGAGTCTCTCCTTTTTTGAACCCAATCACTTTGTCAGCTTGATTAGTCAAATTGCTGGTGAATCTATTACTCTTCTCCATAATCATGAGTGTGGTTGTATTATTAAAAATCTTTCTCTGTCCTACACACAAGCAGAGTTCAAAGGGGTGAAGGAGAGCACTACCCCATAATAATTAGTAGTACAGTGGCTGAGTGAGCTCTCTTCAGATGGAGGATGCTCCTAAATTGAAATTTTGTATTATTTGAGAAAGGCTGCATCTCAATGTTTGCCTTGCTGTAAAGGAGGATTTGCTTGGAAGTAATTTCAGTGTATTGGTGGTTGCTGCAGTAACAGCCCCAGCTGTTGTTCTAATGCTTAGACAGCTACAGATGCATCAGTGCTTTTGCTGACTGTTCTGCTGAGTGCTGTCCTCTCTTCTCAACAAAACCTGGACCTCTCACATCTCAGAACTAAAAAAAAAATCTGCTCCTTCTGATGTTATGCAAGGAAATTCTATTCGGGAAAAGGTTTGCTTTGGCAGGTTGGCATTTTCTAAAGTGAAAACATGTCTGAAACATTTCCAGGTGAACCTGAAAATGACTGGCTTAAATTTCAGTTTTATCCCTGAATTTTCAAACACTGTGCTTGTGTGTATGTGGCTTTGTATTTTTGTTTTATTGTGGTTTTATTGGTTTTTGTTTGGTTTGTTGTTTGTTTTTTTTTTCCCCAACCACTCTTTCTAGGCAGAAGCACAAATCTGTGAAGTAATGAAGATTGTTCAGGAAGTGTGACAGCACAAATGTCAAAAATACTCTTGGAGGCTTCTTCAGGATTCCTGAAGAACTTGAGAGTTGTCAGGGGAAATTTACACCAAGATGAACTTACTTAGCTGTCTGGACAAACTTACTTGGCTGTCTAGACAAACAGAATTTCTATTTTATGAGGAATTTTGCATTTTTGAAACTAGTAAAACCTGATAGAAAAACAGACAGTGAAACCTGTCACTAAATGGATGATGTCATTCAGCCAGGTGCTAGAAAGGCTGGACAGGTCCCTGGAGGATATTTTGATTTTATTCAGAAACTGTCACCTGATTGAGAACATCCTTAGGGAAAATTTATTTTCAATGAAAAAGATCCACTAGGACATGTTCCATTCTTGTATGGGTGCCACAGGAACAGGAGGTCACAGGCTCTGCTTTGCTGTTGACAGTGAAAGGCTCATCAGCAATGTGGGGGTACCACAAGATCTGATGTCCCTGTGCTCTCTGGAGGTTCTGGGTCAGGGATTCACATGCTACCAGCACAAGCTTATTTCTTGCCTTTCATTTGTGATGGTTCCAGCTGTCACCAGCTGCAGTGTGCAGGGGATTGGGCTACTGCTGAGAGTGCCCTGAGACAGCAGGACAGGTATTGCCTCTCTGCTCTTTGTGCTGCTCCCCTGGAAAGCCCAAACGTCCCTGGCAGGCACAGCACCAATAAGAGAATCTCGTGGGGTGCACACCCAGTAACCCCTCTCTCACACTGAAAGCTGCTCCCACTGCATTCCTGTTGCTGCAGCAATTAGAAATAAGAAATCTGACTTGTCAGGGGCTCGGCCAAACTGTCCCAGCTCTGCCTTCCCTGCTTTCTGTGGGATAGTCTGCCCCAGATCTTGAACACTGGGGCAGGAATATTTCAGTTTTGCCCACGTGTCTGAGCAGTCCTTGGGCTGGCTGAACCTTCTCTCTTGGGTGCCTGACACTTTTCTCTTTTGCTTGACATGCCTCTCTTGAAGCCAGCCTGGAAAGTGTTTGCAGTTGAAGCAAGTGGAGCAAATTCTAATTTGTCTGGAATGGGCCCTCCTGTTAAATGTTAAACTGACCTTTTCAAGAGAAATTTACTTGATAGTTCTAAGTGAAGCCCTGCTTTAAGCTAAACCTGTCACTACAACATGATTAAAATCACTTAAATGTACATCAGTTGCACATATTATTAATGGAAATTGAAATCAGCCTAAATGGTAGCCATAAATTTTAAAACAGGGGGAAGAGGATGGAGACAGAAAAACCCATACATGAAGTGAAGGTTAAGGTGCCTTATTCACCCAAAAATTAGATGAGCTGAACAGGGAACTTTATTCTGTAGCAGTGAAAAATCACAGATGCTTTTTTCATGTATTTACAGCCCTCCAATTCTCATCTACTGAAAAGGGAAATTCAGTGCATTTTTGGCAGGAATTTGACCTGTGAAGACATAGAAGGATTGGTCACAGTTGTCTGGTCTTGTTTCACCTGCCACAGGACCTTTACCCAACAAATGATGAGGTTTCTGGGGCTGTGACAGGTGATGAAAGGTGTGTGTGTGTGTGTGTAGATGGTGCTGGAAGGGGGCTTGGGGCACACCTGAGATCCATGGATGTCTGCTCCCACTTGAACTGCACATTTAAAATCTTGCACCTGTTCTTGCCTCCTTCCCTTCCCCTCCACCCAGGGGCACAGCTCCAGTGTTTGGCTACCACAGCAACTGTTCCATAAAGTGTCTGTTCTAATTGGACACAAATAAATCAAAAATGAATTGAAGACCTTCCACTTACAGTCATTTTTCAGTGACTTTCTATCACACAGCAGGATAGGACTTGGCAACCATCTCCCAGAGAAATGTCCAGGGACTTATGAAGGTCCTTTTTGAGGGTGTAATTGTTATGTAGCTGTGTGACCTTTGCCATTCCAAGTGCAAATTGAACCTTTTGTAATTAATAACTCTTTTCTACCAGCCTTGGGTTTCACACAGGTGAAATTAGCATGGCTTTTTCCAGCTGTTTTGGGACACTGGGGGTTTCTAGGGCTTTTGTGGTCAAGTGTGGAATTTGGTTAGCAAAGCTGTAATTTTTTGAGCATGTTAGAAGACACACCTTTATTAAGGGTGTTGGTGGTGGCTGAGGATGACAGCTCTGTTATAAGAAGGTGGAAAGAATTTTCAGGTACTTGGCTGAGCTCCTGTTGGTAGCATGATTTTAATGAGTAGATTGTATAATTAATGTCATTATACACCCACATCTTTGGAAAAACCTTCCTTATAATTTTAATTCCAAATAAATTAGAAACAGATGGCTTTGGGGTAAATAAGTCTTCTGGTCATTTTTTTTTTTAGGATGTTTAGGAATGTGAGTTGTGAGTAGTGGATGAATATGGCCCATCAGTAAGGATTTTAGTGTCAGGGACTCTTTAAAGATGTTTCAATCTGAAGTCCCTATATTCTCACAAACAGGAAACTTCTTTAAAATAAGATGTTGTTGCAATGCAGGGCAAAATAGTAACCTGATTTTGTGCTAAATGTTTCTTATGTGGAATTTACAGCCAAGCTTTAACTTACTTTTATCTTTTACCACTAACATAAAAGCAAATCCCATTTTATCTGTAGCTGGTGCTGACTTAAAGATGACTTTGAAAATCAAAGAACCCGAAGAGCTGAGCTCATTTCTGGACTGTCAGCCTGCAATTCCTCTCTGCCCAGATGCCAGTGTATCAGTTTGCTAATAGACTGTTTGAACACCTCACCTTGACCACAGCTTGCTCTGTTCTTAACACACAGTACAAGCTCCTGACCATTTTTCCTGCAGAGTGATAGGGAGCATGCATTCTCTGCAGGCCTGGAAAACAGTATTAATCTTCTGCTGTGTACTTTCATTTCATTTCCTGTAAAAATCCATCTTCTGCTTCTGGAGTTGACCTAAGGTTAGATGTCAGAGGAACAAATTGCTGTCACCTGCTCCATACCCCAAGAGTGGCTATAAATAGCAAGCTTTATAACCCCACTGATCCTTGAGATACAGAGTGATAAATATTCTTCTACCAACCAAGACGAAAAAAGTAAAGCTGCGTGGCTCTGGGTGTTGTCTATTATTTGCAGCTGACACAAGTGGTAGAGCTGCATCACTCAAATTGTTTTAGAATGAAAAACAGCAACTCTCATTGTATTTGTCTGCTTAAAAGCATTAATTAGTGATTCTTGAGGAGAGTAGTCCAGGAGCACAGCTTTTACATGCAGCAACAACAAATTCTTTCTTAGGTCCTGTGGTGTGCTACGAGTTGAGCTAGCAGCTCAGTGTGTTCACTGCTTGGACTCAGAGAATGAATTGAAAACCTTTCCAGTAGAACAATTTTCTTCAGGGAAATGCAGCATTATTCAGATAAATCTTCTGCAATATTTTAAAAATGAAATCTTGACAGAAAATGTGGGAATAATCTGAAACTGAAAGTGTGTTTCATTTGGATTTTTCTCCTTGTTTCATTGGAGCTTTTTTTTCTGTAGGGTGACAGCCAGACTGTGTTATAAAATATTCAATGGAATGGATAATGATAACGCTGGTACAAGTGAAATGAAACACTCTGAATTACTACTTTTTAAATTTAATCTCTTTCCCTCCTGTATTCTTACCCCATCCAGTTTTTTTGGGAATAATGATATTTTAAAGCAAGGCAAAAAAAAAAAAAAAGTAGTATTGGCTAAGGGATTGCATCTTCCCACTAACTTTAGTATGAATTAATGCATGAAGCACATTTTTAGCTGGTTTTAAAATGCTACTGGTCCTTGGGAGTTACTCCATTATAACAACTAAGGGGCTTGGACAGTGATTTTGACAATAATGTCTTGGGCTGTCTGGATCTTTTAAGCTTTCTAGCTGTTGATTTGCACTGGCAGGATAGAATGAAGATTGCATATTGTGTTGCAAATGCCTGGATGGTGCTAGCCAGAAAATCTTTTCTCTGGCTTTTAGTACATACCCTGCAGAAGACCTGCAATGCATTTATGGCACAGTAAAACTGCTCCTTACTCTTAATTGGAGGTGGGATAAAGTGGCTTTCTGGATGTATAATGTGGCTGTGGATGCTAAGGCAGCTCTGCTGAACAAGTGTATCAAACTTTCTATCTGAGCTCAGCCTGCTGAGAGGGTTTTTTTAGGGAAGCTGCAATGACCTCAGTGTTATGATGGGGTGGGAAGTGTAGGACATGTATGGTTGTCTCATCTCCCTGATTAATGGAAAAGCTTCCTGTTGTTCTGCCCTCAAGCTACAAAATCCATTAACCACCCCTTGGGGTGCCTGAAATTTATTCTGGCCATTACCATCAATTAGAAAGTTAATAGTGTGATGATTGCTGGGCTCCAGTCCCTGCTATTTGTGTGATTTACACCAGACTGGGGTGAGAATGGGAAGAATCAACACTCAAGGAACCGCTTTATGAGCAAGAATTTGGCATTAAGGGTGTGCTGATGTCAGTATGCCCCGGTAAACATATGGCAAGAAGAATCATAAGTCATTCTCAATCCTAATTTAAAAGGCAGCTTTTGATTTAAACATATGGAAGAATGACTTTAATATCCAGCACAGCTAGGCTGAGATTTGTTTTGTTGATGACCATAGGCCTTGAGAGAGACTGGGCCTGTGGGAATGGCTGCATTCTGAGTTGCAGTGTTGCAGAGTGTTCATGCTTCTGATGAAGGAAGGAAGGAAGGGCAGCAATTTGCATCCTACCCTGCTTGCTTGTTTTGGCAAATGAGTCAGGTGGACAAGGTTTTGCAGACTGGTGCTCTTCCACTTATATTCCACTGATCCCCCAAAATTCCCTTAAGGTGACAAGGAAAAAGCCTGTTGTCAGTAAACTTTCATTCCTTTCTTGGGGGTCTCTCACTGAAAATGATGTTGTAATGGCAAATGGAAAAGTGTTGAAAACCACTACTATGGACTTAGGGACAGAGAAAATGCTTGGATCATACACACCATCAGATGAGTGAGCATCAATAACCTGTCAGCTTTTGGTATGTTTGGTATTATATTTGTGGTATATATTAATTAGCTGCCAAAAATTAGTGGAGTTACTGGTCGTTCCCACGTGCACCCAGATGCTGTGGCACAAAATGACTCCTAAGAAGAGCAGGAGAGATGGCTCTGGTGTTTCAGCCAGAGCACTACTCGAGCCAGCCTCTTGAGCCTTTCACTGAGAGGGTCAAGTGGAGGTCTTGCTTTGATGGCTGCTCCTTTGTTTCTCACCGCTGGCTTTCACCCAGCTTTCACCCAGCGCTGGATTAGAGCAGCTAAAGGGGCTGTGGCTGCCAGCCTCCCTACCCTGCTCTTGACTTCTGCTCTTCACTCACTGAGGGACTGGAGATGAGTCTTTGAGGCCACATGGAGGTGAGGAGCTGAAAGGGAATTTGGGGGGGAAAGTTCTGGAAAGTCACCCTCTTTTCTGCTCAGGCAATGGAGAGGGAACACCCAGCTCCTTCCCCTTACACAGTGGCAAACACCAGCCTTGCTGGGAGTCTGGTAACCAGGCAAAATAGGTGGTAACTCCACAAAAATTTTATTTTCCACAAAAAAGTTATTTTTCCGAAGTCCTCTGCTCTTGACATCCCATCCCCTTTTCCAGAGCTAATCATGCAAGTGGTCACTTAGCACAGAGGGGTTCCAGAATGTAGCTGACCCCCAAAATGGGGTTGCCCATAGCAAATAGTGAATTTACAGTCCACTCCTGTGAAACAGTGCCTTAGAAACACTTCCAGAACAGAGTCCAGTCCAATCTCAGTGCATTATTTTTCCCACAAAAGCTCCGTAATTGTACACTTGAAATAAAAATCTCTGTGTCTTGCATTCTGACAGCAAAATCCTTCTGATTCCCTGGAAGCAACTGCTTCCAAGCAAGAGCAAATTGATCATTGAAGCTATCCAGTTCCATGTTTGTGATGGTGCACCTACACAGTAATTAGTTTGGATTTACATGAGAGTGTGATCAGGATCTGATCTCTGATCAGCAGGCAGAGGAGTGGGGAATCTGAATATGGATTTTATCAACTGCCAGAATCTTCTGTTCTTAGCCTGCTGACATGGGAAACCATTACACTGTGCAGTTAAAGGCTGGGGGGTTCACTGATCTAACAAGATGAGACGGACGTCTAAAATTAGAGAAGCTGTAAAAGGGAGGAGGGGAAAAGTGCATCATTCCCATCTAATCCAAATTTGATCTTTTTTCAGGCTAAAATATTTGATGTTGCTCTTTTCTTTGGGTATCCAACCTTTATGCAGCAATGTCTCTGAAGCCTGAAGATAAAAAGCCCTTCTCCACAATAGAGTGGAATGTTACTTCTGCTATAAAAGGCAGTGGCATCAGAAACTGATGTTTAAAAAGTTGTTTAATGACATCTTACAAGCTTGGAACTCTCTGTATTATTTCACATGGAAGTTTGTTCTGAGTTATGCTATGGCTAGTTTGGTAAGATAGGAGGATTTGAAGAGGAATTAGGCAATGGAATACACATGTCACCAGAGTTAAAACAGATACAGCTACATTGGTGTTTTAGCCTTACCTCATTATATTTTTGATTCTGTACTATTGATTTTGTGTGCCATCGACTATTTCCTCTCCAGGTTTTATTTTCCAGTGAATTTACCAGGTGTCTCTGAGAAGAAGCTGAGTGAACAACATGGATTAGTTTGTTCTAAGGGTTGTTCACTATGGCTTGTACAGCAGTGATTGATCTCTGCAAAGAATGCTATGCTTTAGCAGAATAGATATCAGCCAGTCTTTAGCAGTTCAGAGAGACAAGGTTTGCATCACAGCAAGAGCAGTGCAGATCAATTCAGGTGGATAATTCTGATCTCAGGACAAGAGTACTTAAGCCTATTCAGCACCATTGTCCAAGCTTTCAGGTGATAAAAAAGCACTTACAAGACTTAGAGCCTCATGCTTGGGCAATTGCAGAGACTTTATGTCAACTTTCAGTCCTGCCAGCTAGGTGGTGTGGTTTAACCCCAGCTGCTCTCTCACTCTCCCCCACCCCAGTAGGATATGGAGGAGAATCAGAAATAAAACTCCCAAACTCATCCCTTGAGACAAGAAAAGTTATTGAAACAAGGTAAAATATAGCAATTAAAGGGGGGGGAGAGAGAGAGGTAACCCCGAAGAAAAACAAATGATGCACAATACCATTGATCACCACCTGCTAACACACACCAAAATGTTCTCAAACTGAGATTGGCCTTTCTTCCAAGTAACTCCCCCAGTTTATATAAACCTGGAATGATGGTTAAAATATCCCTTTGGCCAGTTTGGGTCAGCTGTCCTGGCTGTGCTTCCTCTTAGCTTTTTGTGCACTTTCTTACTGACACTAACCAGTCCTTGACTTAGCATAGGCCCCACTCAGCAACAGCCAAAACATTTGTGTGTTCCTAACATTATTCTCATGCTGAATCCAAAGCAGAACACTGGACCAGCTGCTAAGGAGAAATGAGCTCTGTCCCAGCCAACCCAGGATAATGGTTCTCATTGTGTGCTGCCCTGATTATTAGGAGAATTCTTCTTTTCCCTGTCCTTGCATTTAACAGTCATAAGTCTTGCTGCTGTCTAATGCTGTGCATTATGGGATGAGTGGATTTGCTCTTCTGTCTTGTCCAACTGGGAACTCTTACATGTACATCATTACTGACCATTTCTTTCACTTTTCATCTGACACAGATAAGAGTAAGAAATAACCTCACCCTGATTGCAGAATTTCCTTTCATCCCATAGAAGCTGTCTTGTCTCCTGTTGGAATATTCCCACTATCATCCCATGACTTCTGAAGCAATTGACCAAATTCTTGTTGACCTTGACAGAGGAACAAATATTCTCTGCTTCCCTGAGTTGGTAACCTGAGTTACTGACTCTCCACTGGATCAGCATGGAAGGCAAATTTGGCAAATTTATTTTTCTTGAACCATTACTTGAAGGAGACAGGAAGCTCATCTGTGTCACCTACAAATGACAACTCATGGCCCTCCAACTCCCCTATATTCTTTCTTTCTGAATTTGGTCGCATTTTGAAAAAATATCCAATGCAATAGTTAGAATGGGGATTGGATGATAAAATATGAGCTGCTTCTCCTGCTTGTCACATCTTTAAATTATTTATAGCAATAATCAGCTGAACTATATTAAGCCAAAAATTACAAGAAATTTGAGTGTGTAGGTTTCTGTTCATTTACATTACTCCAAATAAAAGTTGATTGAAAATGAAAAGAAGAAAATTGAATTACTTTAACTGATTATGCAGAGAAATGTCAATGTAATAGTTTGCTATTGTTTCTATGTAATTTTTTTGCTCCCTCTCCAAGTCCTTTTGGTGGCTTCTGCAGGTGGGAAATTTTATGATGAGAAAATTCTTCCTGTGAGTGGAAAAAAAAATGCACATTTCATTAAACTCATACAAATTTATGACTTAATTTCAAGTAAAACCTACATCACAGATCAGACTGGAAGAAAATATTTTCAAAATGGAGGCTTGAATCTGTTCTAAAATGCCTATTTAAACTGTTCTTAATTTTGTACTTCTTCAGTTTGCCATTGATAGCAAGGCTTCTTCCAGTCCTTATTTGCACTCACAAAACCCCAGAAAATTTTAAACTGTCAGGATGGAATGGGAAGATGGTGGAGCCTGAGGGGACTTGAATTTGGCTCTGTCACAGACTTCCTTCAAATGTAGGATTAGTTATCTAGTCTTTCCCTCTGTTTGCCCACCTAGGCAGGGGGAACAGTATTATTTGCCAGCCTGCTGAGAGCCTCATGAGAAAAAAGTAATCAGAAATGTGTTCACTTAGGGAGTGAGGCATGTGGGTCCCTTGAGTTTTGAAATACCTTATTTTTCTTTATGCTGGAGATGTCAAAAATTTTAATTTCAACCTGCCTGGATAAATTTGAAGTGTTTTAATGTTGTGACATGTGAAGTGCTGTTACAGATGTTTAAAGAAATGCTGACCAATTGTTTGGCTTGGCACTGCTGTCACACCACTGCCCTCTTGAACCAGTCTTACAATACTCTTATGAAGCTCTTTTCTACATGGAAATTTTGTCCAAGGACAGAGGACTTACTGTGTTTATATCTTGCAATTGCTTTTCCAGGTGGAATTGTATAACTCAATTCAAAATGTGTCAGTCTCCATGAGCTAAGCAAACAGATCCCATTAGAAATGTGAAAAGCCTTGGGGAATTATTTATACAATGAATTAACATGACAGACAGTGGTGAGAAGTGTCTGGGTGAAGCAAGGTAATTTGCAAAGTACAAGTAACTTTATATGAAAATAAATAATTTTACTTGTTAAAAAAAAAGTTTCACCCTGAGAAACTGAGATCAGGCATTATTACTTTCTGGAAAAAAATAGCAGGGTTGCACATGAAGGAGTTAAATCAAAAGAGGCATTAGACCAGAAATGGTATCTATCAATGCCTTGTGAAGGGCTTAACAGGAGGAACATGTGAACATAAATGGCCAGCTGTTGAAGAAGACTTTGACATTACTAGCTTTTGTGAAACATGGTGGTGTGGCAAAAATCAATGGGAAGCTTTACTACCTGGCTATGAAACCAAAGTAAAGAGTTTCAATTTAAGGGATGAAGGAATAGCACCTCAACCTCAAAGTCTCCCCAGAAAAAAAAGAGTGCAAAAGTCAACAACTCTACAGCAGAGATTACAAACAGGCCTAAACCACTGCATACAGGAATACAGGAATTTGCTCCAGAATTACCAGTTCCAGTATTTTTTGCATTCAGACATGAAAGATAATTTTTAATGTCTTAATTATCCCTTTATTAAAAAACGTGTTAATTTGAAAGCCTTTTATTAGTGCAGCCTGTGGCTCTGCAGTTCTGCAATCTGAAAGGCTTCTTTCCAAAAATCTGCTCTTGCAGAGATTAATACGATAGCAACTGGCAAATATTGAGCTCACCTGGCCATTCCCTTTGGAGGCAAACCAGGTGGCAAACTCAGTTATGTGTCAGGTTGGAACACAAGATCTAATAGTCATTGCTTAACTTTAAAATGCCTGGCCTGTGCCAGGGGTGAATTGATGTGCAGAAGGTGCAAAAGGCCAGAGCCCATCTCTGTCACTGCCCCTGGTCAGGACTGGCTGCCCTGCCCTGCCCTGCTGCTCACAGACCACACCACAGGTGCTGCTGGCCCTGGCTGCCACTTGGACCACGGTTAGAGCAGCAAATTAAACTGTGGAGGAAGGAGAGGGATAAGGACATGAAATGCAGGGTTCTCTTGGTGGAGCTGGGGGAAGCTGTCAAGGTAATATGTGTAAACCAGGTGTAACTGGTGGGAAAAGAAAAAAAAAAAGGCAAATGGTGCCAATTAAAGTGATTGCTTCTTAATGATGTGTGTTATAACAAGTAACTTAATCTGTTAACATGGGAAGAAAGCTGTACTTAATAAGCAGGAGACATGAGACAGCTTAAAGTCTCCAAGTAATGGTTTTATTTTTTTTTCTCATAGAGTGTTCTGGAAAGATCTTGATGCAAAAAAAAAAAAAAAAAAAAGCCTCCTGACCAAATAATCAACTGTTCAGTTCTTCAAGTCTTCAGCATCTAATGTGAAATAACTACGGGCAACCTTAAATTTGTAACAAAGGAGAAAACAGCAACTTGCTAGGGAATTTATTTAATCTATATATTCAAACTGACAGTACTCTGAAGTCAGTCTGTGCTCCTTGACAAAGAAGGAAATTTCCATAGGGTTCATGTTGCTGGTTGATTCAGAATGCCTATTATAATTGTGAAATATTGGTAGGAATGGATTGAGATATATTCATGACAGTAGGTGGACTAATGGAATTCAGTGACTTTATTTAAAATGTGCAGGAGTTTATTATAATACTGTAATAGAAATGTCATTTACCCTGACGGGAGGAGAGGGAAAAGCCCTGCCAATGAATAATAATGAAGTTATTAAATGTCAGCTTTCTTGCAAATAGTTTGCAAAACAGAAATTATTCTATATGTTTCTAGTTTTGTTTTAATTTATTACTGGGAAGGCCAGAGCTTCAATCCCACAATTCTGGTACATTTTTATACTGTGAAATGAGCTAGTAATCATGAAAATGTTTATCTTCTTGCATTGTCTTCCGCTTTACTGGAAAAACAGGGAGTTGGATTTTAAACAGCTACTGGTAAAATTTGGGATTTAATGATAGCAATTACAACTAATATGGTGGGACAGGTTTGAAGTTCAGAATTGAATATAAATACTTTAATTTTCTGAATGTTATTCTTCTACTGTCATCTGCCTTTCAGTGACATCCACAATGTACCACTCACATCCCCCTTCTCCCCCCAAACAATTTGAGACACCGTTGCAACACACATGTCTGCTCAAGACACAATAAAGGAAGGTTTACTGTTGACTCATTTACATATAGTTATTCCATTAGCTGTAGCTATTTAGAGGGCATAGTTTATTTTTGTGTTTTCAGCTCTGCAAGTCCTGGGTTTAGTGCTTTACAATGATTTCTCCAGGCATTTGCTTGCTCATGTTATACAGATGGACTAAAACTGATTTCTCTCTGTAGAACTTCAGAGGAGCAGCCTTCCACACAAAATGTGGAGATGTTGATTGCTGCATATCCTTTCCCCTTCAGATAACTGGGATTGAATTTGTTGATCCTACCCTGTCATTAATGCCTGCACCCTGCTGAGGTGCATCTGTTTTTTGCAGCTCTTCCAGGTTAGGCTGGGCCATCCAATGGCTGATGTGTTTTTATGGGTTAGGAGTCTCATGCTGCTTTATACACCCATTTAATAAGATAAAGAAAGCTTGTTATGTGGGCTGCTAATCAGTGCCTGCTTGTATACATATATACATATATATATAATTTATATATATATAAGAAATAAGACAAATGCAGGTTGGTGATATGCCTGGGTTAGATCCCAACAGAGACTTCCCATGTAGGCAGGGACTATTCCCATGTATGGTTCCTTTTGATATAATTCTTTTTTCCCATTGCTCTGCAAATGTTTATATTACCATTTCTTTGTGTTAAAACACTTATGGATGCCTATCTGCTCTTGTATATATAACATTTTCTCCCTCCCCCCCTCCCCTTGCCCCTTTTAAAATTAAGGGTAATTGTAAAGTGGGACAAAAGAAAAAACTGGTAAATGGGAAGGTAGAAGGACTAGCTATTGTCAGTTTAGAACACAATAATGAGAGTAAGATCTAATAGTAGATCCTTTGATTGCTTGTGAATTCGTTCGTCTGGAAAAAAATTATGTTGTTCTAAGCTTTTAAATCTTTCGGTTTCTTTTATGGATGTTGACAGAAGCACACGCTTCCATCTGTATAGAGTGTTACCTGTAAATAAAGCTGTGAATGCAAAACAATTGCCTAGAGACTTGAAGTAAGAAGTGGCTGGCAATTCTGAGATTACTATTTGCAATAGGCTGTTGACATAATTTTGCTGTGTTGTGGCAGGGGTACTGGCTGCCTTTCTTGAACAATTTCAAAGCAAGCTTTATGTCTCAGATTTTCTTTGCTCCTATCCCCTTTTGAAGGATCCCATTTTGAATTCATTGTCACTGGTATAAGAAAAACCAGCATTATTTCATTAATATATTTTTCCTAACTCAGCAGGTCAAATTTACTCCTTACTCTCTTTGCATGTCTTTGTCAGCTGAAACCTCACAAAGGGTAGCTTTTGGGGTTTAGGCAGAGCAGCAGAAATACTCATTTCTGATAGGAGTGGGGGGTGAGGTAACAAAGGGAAGCTGCAGTCCTTGGCCAGGCTGTGTTCAGCACCCTGCTGTGGATCCCCTCACCTGGATTCTGGAGCATCTCTGAAATATTCAGTAAAAGAAACAACCAGCCCAGAATCCTGCTCCTCAATCCTCTGAGGAAATAGCTCAGTTAGTTTATATGTGCTCCTGAGAGAGATGACCTTATAAAGGGAAAGATCAGTCAGCAGCTGAGAATTTGACGTTAATGCTCTAAACACCAAAGGTCATACATGCACACAGGAGGGCGTGTGTTTATTGGAGGGAAGGAGAAATCTATAGACATAAATCATAGGGCAGTTGTTATATGAGCAGGCAGATATCTGCAAAGGCTTCTATAAAGTTCCTAAATAGAAAGACTCAACTTTAATGCAGATTCACGTTTTAGTGCAATTCATCTTTCATGGATAAAACCCTAAGCTGCTGCTTTCTTGTTTTATTCATGTACTGATTACAAAATCTGAAATCCCAGAAGCTATAATATGAATGTAGGTATGGTACTTGATTCAGAAATGTTCCACCCTCCATATTCCACCAAAAAAAAAAAAGAAAAAGTAAGCATTAAAGGTCTTAAATGCCTTTGTGAATTTAGCCAACCTTGCCCTGATAGGAGAGAACTTGCAAATAATGAGTGCCAAGATTTTACTTCAGAATGTCTGGTTTTGGAGTGCTTAGCAAAAGGGAAAATTCATGTTACTGCTTGCATGTGAAGTTCTACATAGGCTCACTCGTACATGTTACAGATGAGATTCAGGAGTTTGTTATGCTTTTGAATGTCTGTTACCCAGATACATGTCCCTTTCTGCAATTTATGGATGCCAACTCTACTGGGCTGGGCTGATTATCTAAATCCCTGAGATAGTGGGACAGAATTCAGGAAAGCATGAGCTGCAAAATGAATAAAAGCTCTGCTGATGATTGATCTTGGTTCCAGTCACATGTTAAGAGTAACTCCTACAGGGATACTGGAGAGTCTTATTTGTTCACTGTCTTTGTTCTTCTCCAAGATATGTAGTCAGTGTTTTTCTGAGCAACCCTAATTTCAGAAATATTTTATTTTCTCTACTGAATGGTGGCTTTTAAAGCAAGAATAAAGCATATGTGTCCATCCTTTCTGCTAGTCAGTGTTAGAGAAGCTACTTTGGAATATGCTGAGATGAACATCTTAAGAAAATCAGTCCAAGCTTGGAGTATATGATGAATTGATAACCTGCTGTCTGCTACTTGGCATTTCTGACAATCATTATCTTCTGTATGCAGAATGTAGTATTTATTATTGGGCATGTTTAAGATGCTTTGGGAAGATGCTGGTTGAATTTTTCCTAATCTAATTTAAATGCAAATGATAAACATGCACATGATGCTGTGTGTATATAATTAAGTATCATTATATACTACATGAATCATTGAAAAAGCTCTGGAGAGCCATTCTGCTATTTAAAGCATGACTTATATTGAAAAGCTGCCAAGTGACTTGTGGTTTTGTGATTAAGTGTTTGTACTTACAAGAATCTCTCTTGAATTGTAGGTCAACAGATTATGGGACAACATATGAGAAACTGAATGATAAAGTTGGTCTGAAGACTATTTTGAGCTACTTGTATGTTTGCCCAACAAACAAACGTAAGGTAGGTGACAATGTGTTGGCTCATTTTACCTTTATGATGCCATTTCTGCCCTGGAGGTCCCTCCTAATTTCCTCAATATCTGTTACTGTTTAAGTAGCAGGAATCTCTCTGTAGCTCTTCCCTTGGAAAAAATGTGTTACTTTATCAAAATATAACCCAAATTGTACCACCTATACCACTTACCAGTAATACTTGAGGGAAGGATGGCTGGCTATTAAATGGAGGTATCATGCATGTGATTGTTTGCTTACTTTCTGGATGGTGTTGATTTTGTTCTCTGGAAGAGAGAGAGAGACTTGTTAAAATGGCAGAAATGCATCTAACAGTGACCAGATTGTATGTAACATTATTTGTCTTCTAAGTGCTCCCAAAGGTGAACTGAACAGGATTTGACAAATTCCTGCAGAGAAAATGCCTTCGAAGCCCAGAAGGTTTTAATCATTCAGACACCCTAGTGACTAACACTTTACTATGAATTTATAATGCTGACATATTCATGAAAGGAATCTGGATGCCTTCTTTGAGATGTTTTTGACAAAATTTTTCATTTTCTACTCCTTGTTTCTTAGTCCTTGAGTCACTACAGGCAAAGCTGAATTGCACTGGCAGAAAATGTTAGTAGACTCACCTAGGTGTAGAGTCTGGGTGTATTTGGGCAGCTGAGGTCACTATAATGCTGTTCTCACTACACTGAAACAATTATGTGTTCTTTAAGACAGACTGTGAAAGGAAGAGGGAGCTGTCCTAACCAGAAAGGACAATGCTGAGCAGTTTAAATTGCAATTAATGGTTCCAAATTAGTGGAGAGATGTCATCTCGTTGACACTGACCCTCAAGAAGATATGAAGCTCCTCTCTAGGAGCTGAAGAATGAAATGATCAGATCACTTAAATGTCCTTCAGCCAACGTGCAGGCTGGCATTGAAAAACCTTCATCACCTCTGGCTGCATCCTGCACCCTCCCACTCCCTGCCCTTCTCTGCCACCCTTGTTTGTGTGGCCATCTGGTGAGCTGGATCCAGGACTGACCTGCCTGAAAACTGTTCCCTTTCCAGCTCAAAAACTAAGTAGATGGAAGAGAAAAGCTTCCAGGCAGAAGTGTGGAACTATCTTTTCTGGCAGATGTCTGCTGTAAAGTTGGCCTGTAGTCAATATGATCCAGTGCCAGAGGAAAGCTGCAACACCTGGGATGAGAGGACCTAGGTAATGGTCTGGTGGAAAGATTGAATTTTTCAACGTTTATTTTAGCAGGAGCAGAGTTAGGCTTGCAGAGAGAATTTCTGAAGGCCCTCCTTATGCTGTTTCTGTAGAACATCAGGCCATTCTGCCAATAAACATTTAATTTTAGACACCCAAATAGTCCCCTGAGGCTAAGAGGGCATGGCATGTGTCCACACTAAGAATACTTCTACAGGGAAAGCAAAAATACTGAAGCTAAAGGTCTTTATTACACCTGCTGTGGAATGAAAAGCTGAAGGAAACATTTTAAAAAATTGCCACCAAGGAAGAATCTGTGGCTTCTAAGACCTGATCCCCTCTCCTCCCCTGAAACTCTGATAACACTTTCAGAAACTCTGATCACTTTGAAAGTTGCATCTTGTTTCACTGATGTGGGCTGGGTGGATAGCTGCAGAAATACTTTTAAAATTTAGGACTCAACTACTCTGAAGTCCATGAATTTTATAGAACTTGTACCCTCAATGTGGAGGGTTTATGCACTGCTGCAGTTAGTGTTGGGAAAATGCTAACAGTGTGTTTTCCCTAAATATTAGTTGTATGTGCTGATTTCTACCACTACAGCTGCAGCCTTCAATGTCCTTTGTTCCACAAGGCCTTCCTTGGCAGAGAGAAAAGGCTTCTTCAGTAGTGGAAAAGAAAATTTTTCATCTTGAAGTTATTAGATGAGAGACCTTGCTACAGCAGTGATCCGTAAGGGGGGTCAGCATGTACCTCACTTACTGAAGTTGCCTTGTTTTGGGAAAAAAAAATAATTCTTTTAGCACACATTTAACTTTTAGGAGTAGTTCCATTGAAACAGAAGGTAAATTTTGAACTTAGCTGACTCAGGACTGATTGCTTGTGATGAAAGAAAGCAAGTGTACCATTTATGTAAGTCTTGTCTCTTTGCAAAGCAGAGCACTTAGAACAGTGAACGGTAGAATGCATGTAATTGGATTTATTAAAATAATTGATAGATTTGTTCATGAATTTCTGATTATTTTCACATTCTGGAAATGAACAAACAACATCATGTTGAATAAATTGTTTGTTGTAATTTATTTGCTCTTCTCCATCTAGAAAAAAAATGGGTCTATAAATACCCAGTATTTGCAGAGCTTCCCACAGCCCATGCATGCCAATTTATTTCTAAAAGCTTTTGACTTCCAATTCATGTCTCTTTATTGAACAAAATTAAATCCTTTAACCAGACATCACAGGCAATGTCATATTCCAAAAGGATGCTTGGGAAAAAAAATTAGAACAAAGTCAATCATTATTTACAATTTAAACTGACGACCTATTGCTGTTGCTTGGCATTTTTCTGAATTGCAATATTTTCCAAAGGAAATGACAGAAAGTGGTTACTAACATAGTGATGTATAAGTCCTGGCAAAGAGAAGTGGAAACATTTTTTAGTTTTCTTTTCTTTTACTGAATTACTGTGCTACCTGGTCATATGACAGATGACACAGATCAGGGGGTAAAAAATGTACCACATGGATCTTGCCAAAGACACAGAGCCTGTTTGAGTATTTGTCAACAAGTCTCCAGAAGAGACATGTGCAATGTGCAGTAAATCCCTAGGCTTAGGTATGTCAACATTGGTTTATTTGTTAGGTTCATAGAGCCTTCTGTGATGAGAAAGAAAATTATTTGAATGCTTCTACATGAAGAAATAGTGTTTGGGAATAATGTTGATGGGTTACAAATTAAAATAAAATATAAATCCAAGTAGATAGCTTGAAATTCTGTTTTCACAGAAGTGTGTTGTTCATTTTCCTAGAAAGTCACATGCACTAAGCTTTGCAGTCTTTCTTTATAAAAGCCTTTCAGATAGGTTGTTTTTACTCATTGCATGGAAAATCATAGACATACGCACATAAAAAGTGAATGGGTCTTGGTGGGAACCCCAGAATTTACCTGGAGGTTTTCTCTGACTCAGGCAGTGCTGCTGGCTGATTTAGATGCTGTATCCTTGTAGGAAGCACAGTGCTCTCTGCAAAGAGCCAGTTTGTGCAGCCCATTTGTTCTTTCCACTTTCAAGCCCCCTGTATCCGTGAATCTTCAGTTAATTAACAAATGCTGGGTGATAGTATCTGCCAGTGACTCTTATGCTATTAATAGGAGACTTAGTGCATCAGATATTTCCTGTGGGTTTGCATTTTTGATTTTTGTTGTAGTGTTTGTTTGTTTGTTTGTTTCATTTTATTCTCTCCCTTTCCACAGGCCTGCCTTGATATATTTTTTTTTTTTTTGCTTTATTCCTCCAACTGTTCAGATTTTAATTGCCGTGTGGAATAGTGTTACCTTTTTTTTTTCTCTTTAAAGATGAATGGACTACAGATGCCTTCTTCTTCCTTGATATTCACTGCTTGTGTTTATCACCTTTATCACAGTGTGTTAAGCATTGTCCTGGTGAGTGTGTAGCACCAAGATAGCAGATATTTATTGTAAATAGAATTGCTTAGGTTTCAATGCTGGCTAGGTTCCCACTACTTCAAATTTATTTATATTAATGAGTTTTAAATGAAAGAAAATTAAAGGAATGGCAGCCTAGCCTTCTGTTCTTTCTAGCATTGGCTGGTAGTTCACACGGAATAATTGGCAGAAGTTTCTATTTGTCAAGACAGTGGAAAATTTACCCTTATTAGCTGAAATGGGAATGATTGATTGCCACTTTCTATCCTATTGCGGTATTGGGCCAGTTGATTTGCTTTAGGGAAGTTCTGTTTGTGAAATGTAAACTGCCCCTTTGTATAAAGGTTAGGACCTGGAGCTGTGTGCTTTACACTTGCCTGTGTACCCACTCTTCTAAGGGTTGTGGAAAATGTCCACAGAGGTGAACAGTTCCACCTGGCATTGTGGAACCTCTCAGGCATCTGCTTATCTTCAGTTGCTAAAATCAGTTTGGGAACACTTCTAAAAATTCTATTTCTGACCTGCCTCGCTATGGAAACTTTCAGAACTCTGATGTGAGGGCAGGTGTTGATTTTTTCAGTCAAGGAAATACAGTTATTTCCGGCAGTGTCCTCCTTGTAGCCTCTGTAAATCTTGGTGTGAAGGCTTTCAGTTTGTGTTGGAGAGGTTAGAGCTCAGCAGAGCTCTGAGCACACCTCACTGTGGACTAAGTCAATCCTGTGGTGGTCAAGGGATGGCTTCCTTAGCAAATTAGGCACAGTGGGAAGCCAGCCTCCGTCAGTCATGCACATTGTGTGATTGCAGTCCACTCTTGCTGAGATAAAAGCAATTATTTTCTTGTTCTTCTCTTTTTATTTGGAAGGAAAGGTCCTTGTTAGCTGCAGGCTGTGAGTCAGGCTTTCAAAGAGACAGTCATAAGAGACCAAAAAGGCATATGGTTGAATGGTTGGAATTGTTTGGGGGTTTTTGGTTGGTGTTTTTTTGCTTTTGGGTTTTTTGGGTTGTATTTTTGGGGGGGGAGGGGGTTGTCTTTTTCTCTTTTTTTTTTTTTTTTTAATGTTGCAGTGAACAGAAGATTTCAAGGAGATGTTCTCTGAGAATGTTTTTATCCCTTTTAAAGGGAGGAGCCTTGTCCTGTACCGTTTTGGAGATCAAAATATAAATTTGTTCAAATGGAAACTTCTGTTTGGATTAAATGGTCTATAACAGAGGATGGTGAATGAAATGTCTCCTATGCTATGACCACAATTAATGATTCTTTATAGCCTCATAATTTGCTTCAGAGAATTTTTTCTCTAAATACAGTGGCCTAAATCTGTTTCATTCAGCAGTTTGAGCTAAAGATTCCACCCCATCTGAAAAGGGTTGAAAACCTACAAGGGATTATCTTGGGCTGCAGGGTGGTTCAATGGATAGCACAGTACACATGCAAACAGTTCCCTACCCATGGGAAGAGGGATGTGTCACACCGAGAATTAAGAAGTCTTTAATTTTCTGCAGTTCAGCAATAATGATGGATTAAGTCAACTGCTTTACAAGCCTCTGGTGGTGGTAACTGGAAAATCTGATAATCTTGAGATGTCCTTGGGTTAATGTAATTACAGTTTTCACTTTTGCTTGTAATACCTTTAGATTCAAGAGTAATGTTAGCTGTGAACCAGATAAACAAGTATAGACTGTCTTTTCTGCCTCCCATCTCACACACAAACAAGGATAACTTTTTACTAGTTTAGAAAGGTGGATTGTTGCTCACATCTGTTGGATGTGATCTGGCAGTTGGGTAGTTTCTCTGGAGACAGTGAAGATGTGTCACTGTAAAGCTGGTGCTGTCTTTAATACCGAGTTTGTGGGAAAACAAATAATTAACAATAATTTGGTCCATGTTAACAAACTGAAGGCAGAGCCTCATCTTTCAAAGTGAATATTTTTACTTTTGAAGTGTCTGGCAGCATCTGCTACTAAACTTTCTGATTCATGGCTGCAGTACATGACAGCTCTCACAACAGCCATTACACACAAAGCCCTTGCCATTACTCTACATCCATCTCTCTTCTTGGATATGAAGTGAAATCAAAGCCCATTTATTCCACTTCTGCTCTTGTAAGCCTATCAAATATAGTGGCAGTTTTGACATTTCCTCACTCAGAGTAGCACCACAGTCTGCCTTTGTATCTCACAGAAGTCTCCAAGGGCACACTGGGTGTTGAAACCAATGATAGGGAGGTACAAGGCACGGAATCCAACTTTAGAGTTTCAGAAGTGTTCTTTCCCTTCTGAGTCTGTTCCCTGTTTTCTGAAAACTGGACAATTAAAATTTATGCAAGATAATCTCTTGTTGAATGTCCTTCAATTCTTTTATCCCTTTTTAATTCCTCTGTGACATACCAAGTACTCTGGAACAGATGATATCCCTTTTGGCAAGGAAGGATACATGCCAGCAGCTTAGAGAGCACTGGAGCAATGTTAGTTGCAGGCCATAAACAGGCAGCTAGGATTGATGGCAGAGCAAGAACAGACCTGTCATAGCTTCAAACTTGTAGCTCCATCCATTTCCATAAGTAAGACAGGTTGTTCAAACCAGGAAGAAGGCCAGTTGCCATAATATTGATTTTTTTTTTCCTATGAAAAACTGGTCCCAAGCAGTTGAAAATCAGTTTGTTCAGTGTCCCATAAAGTTGGGCTAAAAATACGTACAGCGGGGTTTTTTCAGTTGCCTTCTGGGTTTTGAGGTATTAAAGATACATAACTACATCTCTTTTATCTCCTTTCCCTGTTGTGCCATGGTAGGAACATACTTTTTGGTCATGAAATTCGGAAGTTGTCTTCATACTATATATCTTTTGAAGTTCACCTTCAAGGGAAAAAGAACATGGTACTGTGACATAACCCAATAATGGCTGTTTTGTGGCACTTTGGAAATGAAAATGTAAAAAAACCCAAAATGTTGTTTGAATATTGACCACTCAACCCTCCCTTGCTAGGCCTGCAGCAAAATTCTATCTATTCATTAGCAGATTGTGTAATCTGTAGGGCATGTTTGCCAGCAGATTGCAACTGCTCACTCCTTCTGCAGTCTAGATATGTTGCTATGCAGAAATGAATGATGAAATTAAAGGATACTCGAGGGTTTTGCCTTCTATCTAGCTGTGCTCGGAGTACAGGGAGAAGCAAGTGAAGAAAATAAAGAAGAAAAATATTCTTGATTATTAAACTTCTGATTGATAAGAGCTAGTAAATGCAGAGAGAGGGGAGTGATGGCAAAGATTAATGGATGCAATTAGAAAGCCATCTACTGCTAAGAAAATTTGGAATTTGACTTGTATGCAAATAGCATGAGAACTAGAGACCAACAAGTGATGACTCATATTTCAAATTGAGAATAAGAGGTCCTTGAGGAGACAGCCAAGCTTTGTGGAGAAAATGGGAATAATTAAGTGTCTGGTCTGAAAAAGATATTGCAAAAACCATAAATGGCCTTTTCCTTTTGGTGCTACTAAGTGAAAGGCTTTGGCACTACTAAGTGAAAGGCTTAGGTTTCTTGTTGGAAGGACAAAGAGAGGTTTTCCAGAGCCAGAATAATAATGATAATAATAAAAAAAGAGTCAAATTGAACACCAAACAGAGAATTCAAGGATCAGAAGTGACTGAAAATAAGGCACTGTAATCTGTATCTTTTCTATTGTGTTTTTTTGATTCCCATCTCTCCACCTCTTTCTCAATAGCAGTCAAAAAGGGAATTAAAACATCTAGGAAAGGCATATAACTTGGGGAGCAAGGAAAATACAATGCTTATCACACAGCTGTGAGAGTAATGGCATAGGCAGGCTGTGGGTGGGAATAAACAGAATTAATTCTATTTCTGTCTGCCACAACGTGGCTTTCAGATGGGCTCGGGTCTCCCACAAATTTGCACAAACTCAGTTTTTCTGTGGAGCAATCTCTTCCACTACATTCAGAAGGACTGAAATGTAGCCAGTGTTTCTGTAAAGGTAAATATTTTAGGGATAAGTGAGAGCAAAGGAGAGAAAGCTATTGAGGAAGCAGAGCAATGACAATGGCAATTGTTGGAGGCAGTGCTGAGGGTGGTGTTGAGGTTGACATTAACCAAAACACATTCACAAAGAACTATCAGAGGAGTTCTTGCTATGTATTCTATCTAAATCAATGGATCAAACCCTAGACCACTGTTTCATAAACATTTTTTCATGGATAGGGGAGTGAAATCATACCATGGTGAATGCTTCAGGTCACACTTGTACCTTCACAGTGTTTCTGTGCACATTTGCTGAGAAGAACATGTGAGGATTTGAGAGAAATACTTGGTAGTAAATTTTGAGTGTGGCCAACTGTTACCATGAATCTGTCAGCCAACACACTTTTGTTGCTTTTTCTTAAACTGACACTGCAGTTAAAAAGCTGGTGCAATATTTTCAAAAGATAATGTTTTACAGAAACATTTAAATTAACACAGTATTTGACGAGCAAAAATCAAATTTGCAGTTTTGTATTGCATATAGAACGTTATGAATAATGGATTTTGTTATTTAGAGAAAGAAAAAAGATCATATTAATTGAAAGCACTTATTCCTAGTCAAAACAGTATTTTTTTTTCTGCTGAGGTCATCTAAGACTTTTCTGTCTTGAAGAGATTGATGTTAGAATAACAATGTTTTGGGTGCAAAAAGCTAAAGCCATTTTGTTTTGAAATGTTTCCTTTTAAAAATCTTTAGAGATTTACCAAGATGAATTCTACTGAAAACAGTAGAACATAATAATAATAATACTTAAATTACATTTTTAATCACTTTGCTGATTCTATTGTTGTTAAAAGTCTGCTCTGAACAGCTTCAATTCAAAACACTGAATTCTCCACTGCACATAAGCATTTGGGTATCTCTGCCTCTGTGTAAATATAAAATCTCTTCAGTCTCCAGTCCCATGTACCTAATTCCTTCATTAGAGGTAATAAGGAGAATTAGAAGGGAACTGGGATCTGGTCCTTGCATTACAAATTCTTTGTGTGCAGGCATTTCTCAGGGCTTTGTCTCTCTTGTGGAGTGATGAGATACTTATGTGTTTGCTCAGCATCTTCTTCCACACAGACCAAAGACAGACAGGAAGCTGTGGAATAAGTTCTCCATGCAACTGCACAGTTACCAACAAAACCTTAATCTATGATGCCCAATCACAATGCAGAATTAGAAGATCTATCTTCATCAGATATGGCTGAAAAAAAAAAAATCACCTTTCCCTGGTTTAGGGCTCCATTGCACAGAGTTTGAATATTATTTTTCTGTGGGTTTTGGTTGTTTTTTTTCAGACAGAAAATGTTTTAGAGGATTTAGCCTTGTGTTGCTGATCTCTCTTTGTTTCCTCATAGCCAATTTCTGTGAACACTACTCTCGAGCATGTTGTGTGCTCTGGATGTAGCTTTCTGGTGAAGACAATCCATTAGAAGTAATTCCTTGATAATAAGCATGGCAATGGCCTCACAGCTGTTCCTGGACATTATGCAGCCCTGAAAACACAAAATCATATTACTGTGACTCACCCTTCTGCATCAAGACCAAGATTCTTCTGTCCTATTTATAAGTTAAGAATTTATAGGAAGAGATTTTTTTTTTCTCTGTGTTTGAACAGAATCTGTTCCTTTGGGTTCTGGTGTACAACTTGTCTTCCATTTATTACTAATGGTAAACAATCAGTGTAATAGCTTAGCAAATCTGAATGACAGCAGTTTGTGCTTAGCTTTTGGCATGAAGAGAGAAACACAAACACATCCATATGTCCTCCCGAATGCCATGTTGCTCAGCTCCCAGAAAGTAAAGAACAATTGCAGATGAACCCAGGTAGTATCAACTGGGGAAGAAAGTGTGGCAGTTTCTCTGTTTCTCTGCTTCTACTTGAGTCCTTTGCTCATTTATGGTTTTGGGTTTTTTTGTTAATAGGTAGTTCAGGAGAATTGTTGTCAGTCCTATTTTATGAATGAGATAAAATCTATGTTTTTCTAAGGTCAAAAAATAATCAGCTGCTGAGAGAAACTGAACACAGGATTTTGGTTGAAATCCTAGCCACAAAATCATCTTTTCTCCTAATTCTTGTGATCTTGGAAGATCACAATCTTCCAGATCTCCTTTTATACCATTTCTTTCTGAGAGGGAATCACAAACTGCACAATTCACCTGTGCAAGTTTGTGCCCTTCATTTGTATTGCTTAAAAATATAAACAAACCCTTTCACAAGAAAAAAAAAAAAAGGTGCAGAAAGGAAGACATCAATAATTTGACCCTGTTTGGCAGAGTGGCACTAGGTTATAGAGGAATAGAGGAAGCTTAAGTCAGCATTCAATGGTTCAGTGTAGCAGTGGACAAATCATTGCTGCTCCAAACTGCTGGCATGGCAATATTCGTTTTTAAACTTAAATAAATTTCTGTAATGAAAATATGTCTTGACATTTCAAGCCTTGGAGCTGAGAGCTGTCTCCCAGGTCACATTCCTTGTTCAAGTGTTTCACTGTTGTCTTTCTGTGCTACGTCCACCAGCAAAACTTTTCCATGTGCTCCAGGATGCCAAACCTTTTCTGATGCTGCTGTTTCAAGTGTGTTGCTGCCATTTGCAAGCTCTCACAGGAGCATTCAGTCAATTACCACCAAAGGCTCCAATTGTTGCAGAGAGACTGACTTTCCCCCCTTGGGCACCAATTAAAATCTATTACTCTTCCCATCGTACTTGCTGTAATTGGAGCTCTGGCTCTTTGCCTGGTTGAACTTGTTGGGTTTTCCTCTCCTTTTCATTATTACTGAAACTTTTCTAAAGATGGCAGGAGTGAAAATTCCAAACCACATCTGCATATACCTTGGGGACAACAACATTTTAATGAGACTTTTAGTTTAATCTCTCTCTCACTTGTCATCAGGAATATAAGAAAAATCCAAGTGAAGAATAGATATGTTTTGTATGGTCATATGGCTTATTTCCTTCCTCTTTTTGTTCTCTTCCTTCAGCTAATGTGCCCCAATTATTTTACAGAAAAGGTTTTTCAGCAACTGTAGGAGAAACATGCTGTGGGCCTTGCTAGTAAAAATGCTGTGCTCTGAAAGTTGAGGGGAGCAAGGGCTGTGTAGCTGACAACTCTCTTCAGCCTCAGATCCTGTCCTTTCTTGTATGCCAATACACTGGATAGGTATTCCTTTCTTCCTAGAGTATGCCTGCAGCTCATCTCTAAATAAACAGTAGAATAATATTGATAAAAGCATTTTTCTCTCCTGGTGGTTGATAATGATCCAGCAGTCTATCTTAACGGGCAAGCAGCAAGTGCTGTGCTTGTCACAGCATTCCTGTGACGTCGGAGCCACTGAAATCATGCTGTGTACAGCTGCTCTTATGTAAGTGTGGCTGCCACCTCAGTGTCTTTCAAGAGTGAATTTAAGCCTACCCTGAAGGTGAGATTTGCAAACATGCCAAGCCTGTGCTAAAAGGAAATTCAGGGAGGGAAAAAACCCCAAACCCTTGCTTCTTGGTGCTTTGGGATTCCCTTGCTTTCAGTGAGGATAATCTAAGCTAAAAGTATGTGATTGATTCTCACCAAATGGTTGATGTGGATCAGAAATGTCAGCCATGAAGTGGCTCTTTGAGGGTGTTTCTGGTGTTTGCAGCCAGGCAGGACCTGCAGGCAGTCTGAGTTTAGTTGGTTTTTCCACCATTTGGACAACAGATGTACCGTATCAAGTTTGCATGTTTAGCAATGCAGCCTTGTGGGGCTAAGTCAGGAGAAATTGAAGTTTTAATTCTTTCTTAAGCTAGGTCCCTGAAGGCACTGTAGACACAGCCAAATCTGTAACTACTTTTATTTTGTTTGGGCACCTCCATGACAAAACCACCCCTGGGTTGATGAGGAGGATCCCAGAGTGACTAAACCTAGGCTGGCACAGCCCAGGGTATCCTTCAGCTGATTCAGCCACCACCAAAAGGGGCACAGACTTCAATGCAGGTCACAGCAGCCTGACAGGAACTTGGAGTGCTCCTTGTGTGACTGCAACCTGTGCCACTGTGTCTCCGCAGATGTCAGTACTCAAGTTAACTGAGTTATTTTCATATCTGTGGGAGTGGAGAGGTGACTTTAACAAATGTAAAAAAAAATAATAATCTATAACTTTTTCTTTTTTTACCTGCTTTCTCATTTAACACATAACTTTGAAAAAGCTGCATTGAAGCTTTGCACTTGGAGGTGGTAGCTTCTGACTTCAGCAAAACAGAAATGTATTTCACTGAGAAAATCTCACTGAGTTTTTTGGGGTGAGGTGCTGTATAAGTGCAAACAGTTTTTATTAATAGTCAATTCATGTGCATAATAAAAAGTATGTTCCCACTATAAAGAAGGTTAATATTGTTCAATATATCTACATTACAGCCATACTTAAGCTGTGTGTATATGTTCTGTTTGGAATTACATGAATAGGTGCTACATTATACTATACACATCTTTGTATTACTGCTGTGTGAGAGATATATGGTCTCTACCTCTTGAGATAGAAAAAACATGTCTTTCAGTAAAAAGATATTTCCTATGCTTGCTGCACCAATATTTAATGAAACTGTAAATAAGTGAAGCAGATTCATCAAAAGAAAACAGCATTATTTTTGTTGGGGAGGGAGGGAGAGAGTTTAAAAATAAAAACTCTCTCTCTCTCTCTCAGTTTGTCTGCTTTCAAAATCCGAGCATTGGAAATGCTGTTCTCTCCTTAAAATGCAAAACCTCAGAAGAAATAAATGCCTCATTCTTCTGAAAAATCCATCCCTAAATGTCATAAAATATTACTCGGTAATCTGTCAAATCATTCACACTGCAGGCTGCTGTGGTCCATCTTGAGTTTAATCCAAAGTGAAGCTAGTCCATGTTTCTCCCCCTGGGTCAGACTTTGATGGCAGGTGGGTTCTTTGCTGGGGCTCTCCAGGGGCAGCGTGGCTGTGACCACGGGCAGAGTTAATGGTGGTGGAAGGAGTGATCCTCACAGAGGGTCAGGCAGGTACCCAGCTCTCAGCCAGCACCTTCAGTGGATATTCTTCACATGAAAGTCTCCTTCTTAATGTGTTTCAATACAGAAAAAAATATTCCACCTCACTGATTTGTGGAGAGTAGGAAAAATAAGTTTTTCCCTTCTTTGAGTATGTGGAAGGGCTCTGCAAACAAGCACACACAAATGCAAAAACACCTGGTAGCCTGTCTCAGCTGGCATAAACTAACATTTCTAAGAAGCAGTGAAATAAACAAAAATATCTCCATTTCCTTTCTCTATTGTACCTGAAATATCTCTTCTTCTGGGTCAGAATGTATTTGGACCTCTCTAACAGCAGGTATGGAAGCTGCAGAAAGTATTTGTGTAGGAAGGAAGAAGGAAACCATCTCTTTCCTAAGCTGCAGGGGAAATTTAGGCAGAGAGAATGTAATTAGCCAACCTAAAAAATGCCTGAGAGAACAGAAATTGGCAGCATTGTTCCTGCACAGAGTTTTGAGAACTTTAATAAATTCAAGTGATCAGCAAAGTAATTTTAAGTGTAGTCTGGAGGTCTGCAGTAAAAAAACACAACAAGCAGACCCAATAACTACAGCAAAATTAGAGGTATTTTTTCCAAGAGGATACTTAACTTAGTTATGTTAATATTTGTCATAAATGTGTAATCCACAGCAAGGATATTTGGAAAGGGTAGTATATTTTATGGTCATTAAAAGGCAAATTCGCTTACACTTCAGTGTTCAGTTAGTAAAAGCATTTATTGACTCTTAAAAGCTGCATTTAGACAGGACTTTACATTTGAGAGAGAAACTACTTTCATGTGGCCACCAATGTTCTAATTCAAGGACATAAAGGAAGTGGAGGCTTCATCTCTGCTACCCCAGCACCCTGAGGTGACATTGCTTCTTGCAGTGTTGAGAATATGCCCATTTAAAACCTGTTGCATATCTCTGAAATGAGCCTGTTCTGTGTAGTAGTATAAGTTAAAATAGCTGCAATAAATGATAGTAAAGCAGAAACCCAGAAGTTTTCTATGCAATGAAATCTAATTATTAGACTGTAGCCATGTTAAGCTGAATAATAATCAGAATAATTAATATGTTTTGCTCTGATTTTAGTTGTGATTATAGCTGGAGTAATTTGAAAAATAAATGTTTAATTTTTATGTTAAACAAGATTTTTTTACCCTTCTTAAATCAGAGTTACTAATGTAGTGCATTATCGTAGTCTTTGGTGAAAATAAGAACAAGGTCCATTATAAATTAAAAATATGGATGCACAGAGAAGATTACTAAGTGAATTAGAAGGAAAACTTGGGAAAAAAGAATCCAAGCCTGTCTTGGGAATGGTTTACAAGCTTTTAAATGCAAATTTATCAAAGCTTTTTGTAAGTCATGGATCTCATTTTTAATCGGTATTCCACGGTTTGAAAATCAGCCACACAGGCTCTCACTTGGTTAACATTCATTTTACTAGTCTCAGATCTTGATCCAAAATCCACTGACGTCAATAAAAAGACTCATTTTGAATGCAAAATTAAATTATTCTTCTTAGCATGTCAGAAAAGGTTCCTCTTGCAGTCTCCTGCCATTGCAGCACAGAAAACCAGAGTAAAATATTTGGCAAGAAGGTAAAAGTTTCTTTCTGAGCTTGTGGATTGAGCCTGAGCTTACAGAAAGCATACTGGACTTCAGATCCTAATGCATCATTTCAGTAAGTGTTAGGACCTGTATACCTTTGAGGTGTTACAGAGGTTACCCTGATAAATATAATTTTTTGTATTTCATACAGATTTTTACTCAAGCTCCATATATAACCCCACATAATTAACATTTATTGGTTTCATATGCTACTCAGATGTCATTAGGTGTATGATGTCTTGTGTATGTTCTACTGTATTCAAGACAATTAAAAGAAATAGATACAAAATCTTGTAGTTTTGTACACAGCTATGTACACACATTGGCAAACTAATACTTCAAGACCAGACAACTGATGGGAAGACAAAAAAGGTCTAAAACCATTAAATAATTTGTCTAGATCTCTACAACCGCTGGTAAAATAGGAATCCGAGTCCCAGTGTAAATCCTAGCATTTTGTCCTGTGAATTTGACAATGCTTTTTCCTCAGAAGGTTCCAAACTTAGTTAAAATACTGCTGAGAACATGTGCACTTGCTAAATCAGTGGAAAGTCAGCAGAATATACAAGATTTATGGGGCCAAACAAAACAGAGAATCACTTGTGATAAGGTTGAATCACATGTGACTCTGATTCCTGGTGCTTGATTTTTCAATCATTAAAAATGATAAATTATCCTTTATCAAACTCAGCTGGAGGGAGTATTTGTGAATTGTGTCTTTGAACAGTTATTGGCATGACTTGCAACAGTGGTACCATGAGTTTTTAGCATAAATAATTTAGCCAGTGCATTCTAGAGATGTAAGTGCAGTGTGATACTGATGGAATACACACACATGTGTGTAATCATACATATTACAGATAGAGATAGAGCAAAGAGGGAAGGGTGGACTTGTAGAGACCAACTGTCCCAACTGTTCATCCCACACACATTGCACAACAGGGGACAGGGAAGCTGGGAGATGCTTTATCAGCTGGGAGTTTGGAGATGGCTCCCCAGCATTGCAAGATAGACCTGACAGGCTCTATAACAGCACAGATCTGTTTTTAGAGAAGTCTCTTCTTGCTTATTTCCTCCTAGTCAGGGTTTGGGCTGCCCACTGGACCATGAAGCAGTGTAACATCATTTTTGGCTGCGTGCTGCAGGATTTCTTGCAGTTGAATTTTGTGTCACAGTTTGGGTATCATAGGTCTACTGGGTGATATTCTGACCTGCAGATGAAGAGATCCAGCTGTTTGATCCTGCCCAATACTGCTTTACTTTATCATTGACTTCAGCTGGGCATTTTCTGAAGTCCCTGATGGCAGGATCTGTGAAGTTTTATATGTGTCTAGCTTCCCTGGCTTCTCAAGAGTTAAACAGAAGATGTGTTCCTTCTCTATTAAGTGAACCAAAGTCTGCTGGCCTAAATTTCTGACAAGTGGGGAGACACAGATGGTGGATGCTCTGATGGTCTCCTCATTTCTTTTCCCTTGTCAGGGTTTGGGAACTGTAACTTTTCTCATCAGAGCTCTGTTGCTAAGTATAGCTACACACTACAGCTACAGCAGTTACTCAGGTACTGCTGTAATGAATAGATCCATTTATAGATCCTGTATTCTTTACTATAAATTTAGTAGGGGTTTGCCTGAACTCACCCACACTTAGGTATGCACTGGATCCTGCTCCCTTCGAGCTTTCCCTTCATTGCTGTGGAGTGAAACACATCCCTGATGGTCTGAACCAGCAAAACTCAGTGTCTGCCTTGCTCACTTCCAATAACTCACTGCATGAGCCTGTCTGTGGGGACATTGAGTCCTTTTCTGTGAATCAGGATTTATTTGCTTTTGAAATGTTAATGCTAGAGACGAGGAGCAGGAGATGTCTTCCTGAGCTGCCTTAAAGATGCTATTTTAGTGTGTTGCTGTGGATTAAGAGGACTACTGAAGGGCAGCATGGCAGCTCCTCTTTGATCCAGATGACTGGCTCTGTAGGTGGTGGCCATTAGGAAGGAGGAGCAGCTCCATCCATCCTATGGCTCCAGCTGTAGGGAGCTATAAAGCTGGTTTGTATCAGGCCAGGTTTTCTGTGCAAGTTGTGTCAAAGCCCAGTGACTTTTTTTTTTTTTTGCACTTCTGTTTCTAACATGCCACCTTTCCCAGCTGGCTGCAGGGCTAATGCTCCTGTCCAGGCCTTCAGCACCTCCTGTCTCAGCTGTTAAAATGCCCTGACCTCACAAATGTGGCCATCTCTGATTCACACAGAATGCAGCTGCAGAAATCAGACACCTTGATCTACCCACAGGACACAACTCTTTGGAATGCTCTGCAGCTTTTACACTAAAAGTAAAGCTGCAGATCCTCACTTCCCAGACTTTGCTGCCTTTTTCATACCTCCCTGCTTGTTAGGAGGTCAGTTGCTGCCTGTGGCTCTGGTACCCACTTCTGCTTTCAGCCTTTTCAATTAAGTGTCTGTCTGTGTTTCTCAGTGTGCCCATCGTGCATAGGAGGAGATGGTTTCTAAGGAGCATCCACTGCTCCACTGCCACATGCCAATACTTAAATAATTCAAGGTTTTTTCCTCTTTTTTTCTTTCCCTGTCATTCATGACAGAAAAAACCTTGGGCATAGTTGGGTTTCAGCTTACTTTTGGCTGTCTTTAGTTTATGCCTTTGCAGATACTGTACGTTGTAGTTCTCTGCAGCAACTGCTTTATCAATATTTGTATGAATGGGAGCACCAGACTCCTGGACTATGATTGGACTTCTGTGATGCTGAGTTAACACAAGTAATAATTAAGTAGTTGGAAAGAGGTGTGAAAAATAATGAACCAGAGGAGGAGCAAGCAGTCATCTGCCTCGTGGAATAGAAAGAAAGGAGAGAAAAAACAAAAGAGGAGGAATCAGAGATAAAAGAAAAGAAAGGATGGAGTCAAGGTGGGGAGGACTTGAGAGGATTAAGAGGAGGGACTTAACAGAATCATAGGTAGGGTGTTCAATAATCAAGTTGATTATTTTCTTTGTTTGATGGGTGCACAATGCATTAAAACATTTGCATGGGATTCCCAGGCCCTCCAGCTTAGATTTACAGTTCTGAATCATCCTTTGTTTGAGGGGGATTAAACTCTCTGAAGAATTCAGGGCCAAATCTACAAGGAGGTTAGTACCCATTCTTTTCCTCTTTTCTCTATGCTTGGAGGTGCACACCTAATTAGGACTTAAATATTTAGCCTTCTGTATAATTAGGACTTTGTTATTTTTTATTTTATTTATGAAAAGTTGATATTTCATTTTCCTGAAATAGAAGAGACAGAGGAATGTTTCCTCCTGTTAACTTAGGGTCAAAAATTTGTTTGATTTCCTCCTATGTGTTACTTCTGTGGAGACTTAAATATTTGATCATCAATTTTTATTAAATTTCCAAAATTTGCAAAACAAAGCAATGTTTTGTGACACATCTTTAAACATGTTATTTTTGAAGTAGATAAAACATTTAGGCTTTCCTCATGTTTTTCTTTTCTTTTTCCCTGAAGATATTTCAGATTAAACTGGTTTTTATGAGATTTCAAAGATATGTGACTTTACAGTTGTTCTCTGAAACACACAAAATAATTGCAACAAAAATATGTATTTCTGCTTGTTAGAAACTGGAGCTGTTTATCAGCCAGCATAGTCATAAAATGTGGGCTTTTCCTTGGTTGTTCTGAACAAACTGTGCCCTGCATGTGACTTTTTAAGAATCTGTCACTTCACTTGTTTTCTTCCTGTTCTTGATTTAGATATGTGGCATTATCCCTGTTCTCTTGAGCAATTTTTACAGTAAGAAAACAGGGAATTTACTATAAAACTAGTAAGTCAGGAGGTCAGTATGAATAAAATCTCTCTTACCACTGTAGTATTTAAATTTTTTTGTTTGTTTTCCAGCTGTCCTTGCTTGTATACCTGTTATTATCTGTAGGAGCAGTCAGGGCCTTGCTGTAGTTGAAGGCCCATATCTGGTTCATCGTGTCAAGTGACACAGGAATTTTCTTGTCTCAGGAGGTTTGTGCACTCTCAGCTTCTCATCCCCTATATATCCATGTTGGGTTCATCCACATCCAGCTGGTTTTTGTGTGAAAAGATAAGAAAAGCAAACACAAACAAAACTTGCAACTCCCTCAAATGTTCTTAAAAGGAACTCCAGGGAAAACCCAATGAAACATTATCTGCTAAGCCAAAGCAGCTCTAAATTCTGTCCGAGAGCTGATTATTGCTGGGTCTTTCAAATCCTGTCTGTGTAATCCTTCCTCTGCTCTGGATTCTCTGCTAATCCTGCACCTGCTCTTCCTAATTCCAGCCTATTTAGGGATATAGGCAATAAATTCTGTTTACTGGTTCATTAATATGTCTGGACATGGGCTTCCAAACCTGGACAGGGTGTGTAGGATTTCTCTGAGGATACAGATGAAATCTGCTGAAGTTGTATTGGAGGAAAAACAAATTAAAATCAACTTCTAAAATGCAGCTTCATCATTCAAAGGTCTGTATAGTGCTGGCCTTGCTCATTTTTAGGCAGTGTTGGAGGAATTTGTCAGAGGAATTTTATTTCATGTCTTTGAATATTACTTATAACGATTAACTGTTTCTTCAGTGGCTGAGTCCTCAGGGCAATGCCTTGGTGCTGCAAATAGTGCCTGCTTTTGGAGGGTTTCTTTTCCTTAACACTGAAAATCTTGTATTTTTCCCCTTAAAAAAAAAAAAGAAAAGAAAAAATGAAAGAGTGCACATGCCCTGAAGCCATTTATACTGATTGTAAATTTACTCAGGTGAATCAAGTAAGACCATCTGACATATTAAAATGTTGACCAATTTGTAAAACAAACCTTTCCTTCTTAAAATGCTGTGTTTGCACAAAAATATCTATATGCGGATTTGCACACACACATAGTTCTAAATATGGGAATATCTATTATGTGAGACTTTTCCTAGTGTAACCAAGATCAAAACTTGGTGATGATTCTTAAAAATACCATGAAAATGTGACTAGATTTTGTGAGGTATTGCTTTTTATGTAACTAGTTATCCTTGAGAATGAACCACTAAAATGAGGTAGAGTATAAAATTTTACCATTTCAGGATAGCAGAATTTGAGGATCTCGTATCTCATGATTTGTAGGGGATGGGGTGGAAACTGAAGCTGGATGAGAAATAGGAAGCAAGAGGCCTGAATATAATATTAAGAGTATGAAACAGAATATCTGACAGTTTCTCACTTCTGCAGTCTTGACTCTTGCATAGCATCGTTGGTCTCTTTGTTGCCATCTCTTGTTGTAGAAATAATTTAAGATCTCTGGGACAAGTACTTCCCATTTTATTTGTAACTGCAGTGCCTCTGAGGCTGTATAAATAGTGCTCTGATTGGAAAGTAAGAGAATTCCATGCTTTCAAAGATACAAAATGTACTTGTGGGCTGGATGCCCTTTGAGGTATCAAGTCCCATATCTGCCACTAGCCCTTTGATCAGCTCTTCTTTTTTGGCACTGTTCAAGAGCTTAATTTCTGGGGCTTTCTGATATTAAAGACTCTCATCTTTGGTATCAAAAAAAGAGTTTGAGTGGAAAAAAAAAAAGGTTAGATTGTAAAGCCCCTAATTCTGATCTGCAGAAGGGCTAATTCTTCTGGGTCTGAAAAAGAATTTGGGGAGATTAGGCAGTATTGATGCAACCTGGCATGATGATTTGCTTCCAAATAAAACCTTTCTCTGACACAAATCCAGCCAGCCATTACCCTTCCAAGTAAGGGACAAAACAGTCTTACAAAGAGGGTTCACCTTGTCTTGTGTAGGCCTGTTATTAAGAGTGCAAAGCCATGAGCTTATCATTCTTGACCTGTTCTTGTCATCAGCATCATGGACTTGTCAGGAGGAGAGTCCAGCAGTCAAACAAGAAACAAGTCAAACTTGTTCCACTGCAGCAGTCTGTGTCAGGATTGAGTCTCCCTTCACGCCCTACTCAGTGGTTGTGTTCCCCAGTTGATTTAAGGCTGTGTTCCCTGCAATGGTCAGGTCACTGAACCAGTTGGCAGATGGAGTTGAATGAGTGCCAATGATAACCCAAGAAGAAGGGCAAGAAAATCTGCAGCTAGAAGGGAAGGAGACAGGAGGATCTCAACCCCTGTGACCTGGGATCCTAATTTCTGCTGTGGAACTTGATTTTCTGAAGCAGTATCTTTAAAAACCTGTTTTTCTCTGCTGGCCCAGAGGGTCCAGAGCTATGTGTATGACATGTCTGATGAGAGGCAATGTTCTCTTCTCTCATCATCTCCCATCTGAGAAACAGGTGATGAAGCTATAATAAACTCAGAACTCAAGATTCTTTATTCTTCCATACCTGTTTTGTCCTGTTAGTTGATGTCAGTGCTGTGAGGGGAAGCAGTGTGTCAATATGGACAGGATACACTGAGCTGTAGTTCCTTAATTAGCCTTCTGCCAGCTCCATGAAAGACCCTGGAGGGAAGAACATGTCTAGTGACCATGTTCACATAGTCCAGTGCTGTTTTTCAGTGCCTCTTAGAAAATTCACAACTAATTGTGAAAACCGGCACCGTTCTCATGCTTGGATTTTGATCTGGCTCTTCTCAAAGTATGGAAGTATATACTACTCAGAGTACAAGAAGGTTGTTTGCAGAGTATAAGAAGGTTGAAATCAGTGAATTTTCTGGAGCTCTGCCATTTTACTTGCTATCTAAATTGTTCTAGTGACTTTATTATGCAGGAGAACATGGACAAGGCAGATCTGAGCATAATAAAAAGGAGAAAGCTGTGCCAAATCAGCACCTGAATCAATGAATTTAGTCATCTGACATCTGTTTTGCTTGTCAGGTAAAGAAAATTTATGCAATTAGCTGAGATACATGCCTGCAAAAAAATGCAAATGTTTTAGTAGGATTGCAAAGCTGGAAAGCTATAAGCTTTGTGTTTTTCTGTGCAAGTGCTCTGCAGCTAGGGGGGGAATGTACATGCTCACAACTGCTGAACAAATGTTTATAACTTAAATATTTGTTTGAGAGAGGGTATGTAATCACATAGCAAACTTCCTAGAGAGCTGGTTAGCACACAAATTGGACTTTTTTTATAAAGATTTTTAAAATTCATTTTAATGGGTGAGAAAAGCTGGCTGATGTTTCAGAACTGAGTGCTGATATAAAAACTCTCTCATTCACGGCCCATGGGAATGTGAACATTCACTGGAGTTTAAATCTCTGGTGAATTTTCTGCTATAGCTATCTAGCAGCCTAATATTCCTGTCAGAACAGATTTGCAAATGACCCATAAACCAAAGAAGAAACTAAAGCTGAAAGGATGCTCTGGGCAATATAATTTTCTTTACTGACTTTTTGTCTCAGTCTGAGTCATTGATAATTTCTGAATGCAACTTCTATTCAAGGTTAATAAAGAAATTGGGATATGTGGAGAAGAAAATGTTGGCTTATTAAAAAAAGCAGGTAATTATTATCACATAGTAATGAGATTTCATTGGTTTCCATGATATTTGGTCTAGGATGTGGAGGGAATCTCACTAAAGAGGGATGTCCAGTGTACCAAGAATAGGACATACTCTGTGTTGCATCCTGGCTATGCAGAGTAAGCAGCCAGCTCTAGAGGGACAAATGTCATTATTCATAAAAATTTACATGCATTGGTCAGTGGTCTTAGCTGAAAATTATAGAATCATCTTGGCTGGAAAAGACTTTAAGGTCCTTGAGTTCAACTGTTGACTAGTCCAAGTCAACAGAAGCCTTGTCCCTAAGGGCCACATCTGTGTTGTTTAGATATCTCCAGGGATGGTGGTTCAGCACTTCCTCAGCCTCCTGTTCCAATGCTTGACAACCCTGCTGGTGGTGAAATTTTTCTGAATATTAGTCCTCTCTCCTGGGGAGGTGAGGCAGTCAAAAGGAGATTCATGTGCTGTGTGGAGTAGGAACTTGTCCCAGTTGCCCCTGTACCTTAACTGTCCCTCTGCACTCCCTTCAGGTTCCCCCAGTTTGGGAAACCTCCCTGTGCCTGATGGTGCCAGCACTGGAGCTGCTCGCTTCGGTGTCCAGGGGTTTCACTGGCTAAAAACTGCATGCATGGCTGAAATCCAGTTTGTCTGCATCCATACTGCAGGCACTGGAACTGAGGCAAGGGGATACCCATTTACTGCTTTGTGTTCTGTGAGTTAACAAAAAACTTCAGGCTTCCACTAGCTTGACTCCTCAGGAGAGGCTTCTCTTGACTCCAGGGAGCTTTGGAACAAACATCAGAGAAGGTGCAGCATTGTTTGGCAGTTTTTCATAAAGCAGTTGAGAAAGACTTTGTGCCAGTCAGTTTAGGAAGATATTTCTCAGTGACAGTGTATGAAAAGTTGCAGTAAACATCCCTCTTATTCAGGAACTTTGGAAGTTAACGAAAAAAGTATACAAAATATATTAAATATTCTTTAAAAACAGAGCAGCGCAGCTGGTGACCTGGAAGGAACCCTTCCACCTCCAACTTCCAGTAATGTAATCTCTGCCTCAGATATTTTCTCAGACTGAGTCACTCAGCTGGATGGATTCTAACTTTATTTCTAAAAGGAGAGAATCACTGTATTCAAAGCTATTCAGAAACTGGGACTGAAATGTCACAAAGTTCGTGTTTGACAACAACACTTTTCTTTGTTGACAGTGTGTCTATGGCCTGATTGTCTCCCAGAGAGGAAGCTTGGCCCAGAAATATGTGATAGGAAGAAGGAAAGTCTTCTGTTTGAGATATTGCACTTGAGCATTTGAGCCTTGGCACGGGCTTTCTTAAGTCTTTTAATGAATGTGCTGTTTAATTGCTTTATGCCTTATCTTTCCATGATTAAAAGTGAAGGTGAGAATTTCTGCTGTACTTTTGATATTCAAAGGATAACTCAATGAATACATGAGGGAATCAAATTTTCTGAGGATCATTTGCCCCACAGAAATCAATGTTAGATAAATGTAATTATCATTATGAGATTGATGTAAATTTGATACCAATTATTTCTAAAGTAAAAAAACCCTAAAATTCACAAATCGTTTATATAAATGTTAATAATTTCTCTGCTTTTGAATGTTAACAATTGAGTACATCATTATCCATTAGAATTTGGGAAAATGAGGAAAAAGACATCTCTGACATTTTTTTGATGGAACAGGTACAATAGAATAATATAATGAGAACTTATTAAGGAAATACTTTCCAAATAATTTTTCAATAAAAAGTCCTAGCAAAGTCTGCTATTTGTCATGTTCCTAGCTCTAATTCAATGAATTCTGTTTTATAAAGTGACAGTTCAGCTGATGAGAATGGCAAATACCTTGAAAGACTCAAGAAGATTAAGTAATTATGTGAAAAAGGATGTCTTCACCACATCCAATAATTATTACAAAATCACACCACTTGTAATCCTGAGCACCATTTGATGACCCACTGTAGTCAGTAAGAACATATTTAAGTTTATTGACATGACAATATCAATCCATCCTCTCTTCCTTGGACCTGGGTGTTAAGCGTACACTACTGGATCCTCAAGGATTTTATTCCCCTAGAACATACGAGGTCTCCAGAGGAGGATTCTCCTGCTGCTAGACTGAGGGAAGCAGAAAATCCAGCATGAACTCTGTCTCTCTGTGTGATTTGGTCTTATTCGCAGCCAAAGTATTCTTATTCTCATTTTTGTTTTGAATGCTCCGTTTATCTGTAATGACTGGGCTTAATGACATATTCATAAGGAGGGGTTGTGGTTAGAATTCATTGCCAAGACCATGAACACGCTTGATTTTTTTGCCTCTGTTTTTTTCTGACTGCCAGTCCCTGATTGTTTTCTGCTTCTGGTTGTTATGTCTCCGTAACAAATGACTGTCAAGCACCTTGGGCTGTCAATTTCCAACATGTTAACTACTGCCTACTAACTGTCCACATGCTCCCTCCAACAGTGTGATAAATTTGGTGGTGCTTAAGCCTTAGTGAGAGTGAGGGGCACCTAATGTACAATAAATAAGACAGTTATATTGCCTGTGGGAATTGACTTGTATAGCCATAGTTTTTTCTTTTCTAGCCTTCTCATTTCAGACAGTTTTTTAATTCACCCACACACATGCAGTGAAATTAAACTGGTGTCTTTCACTGGTGTGATCCCCGTGTTTTGGGGTTGTTAATACTTGCAGTACACAAACAAAATATAATTGACGCTTTTATGACTCCAGCTGACTATGACAGCAAAGATTCAGAAAAGTAGGGACTTCACAGTGTTCTTTGGCTTCACCTCTGTTCTCTCTGTTTTTCATACCAATCATATTTGTTGTGAAAGTTTTTTCATTTATCTAAACCCTTTCTGTCGTCACATTGTTAGAATCTATTTCCTCAGCTTTCCACTTTTTGTCATGCTAGTGTGATTTCTCTGCAATGTGTCTAGAGCATGTTCTTTCAATCACTAGCTTACCAAATTATGCTTTCTTTATGAAATGAACTGCCACCTGAAATTATATGTTGGGGGCACTGTTTAAATTTATGCACAAAAGAGCTTAGAGGAATCAGTTGCACTGTATTATGCCGTTTCCCCCTACGGCAGTGGGGATAGTTTTTCCAGGGGTCAAAATGGTCTGTTATTTGGTTTTTGCTTGTGAGGTGAATGTGGCTGGAGAGAAAGCTTAAACCAGAGATGTTGAGTGCAGATGTAGAAATACTGCTGGGAGCATCCAATCAAACACCCTCATCTGTATCACTGAGCAGCTGACAGACCTGGACCTTAATATCTGTCTGTATATGGAGTCCACCCTCCAGGAGGTTGTGTAAGAAAATGCTGGTAATGGATGATCCTGTTTGACACTGCCTGAATGGTAAAAAATAGTAGCTTTGTTCTCACCTTGTATCCACTAGGCATTAATAGAAAAGCAAACCATTAGTAGGTAACTCAGGAGTTCTACAGCATAGTAGCTATAAACACCTAGGCATTGTGATCCTTGGAGTCTTTTATGAGGAGTTGGATAATGCAGAAACAACTGGAATTGCATCTTAAGCAGCATGTGGAATAGCAAGAACTAGGCAGCACTGGAATTTGCCGTGGCTGACAATCTGATCATTCCTAACTTATTTTCCTTTTCATCAGAAGCAGCCCCATTACAGTCAGAATTGCATCATTAGAAATACTATTGATCAAGTTCTCATTAGCAGTCATTGACACTCAACGGCCATTGTGGTATGTGTTATCAGTGCTGATAACACTGAAGCTGATACTGATCACTGGCTCCTGATAAAGAAATACAACTCGGTCTTTGGGTCTTTGAAGCCAGCCAGGTGATTGAGTTAAATTGCTTCCATACTCTCCGTAATTAGGAGTGAGCTATCAAACGGTTCAACATCCAGCTCTGAGAAGCCATTAAAGCATTACAGGCTTAGTCCAAGTTTCCTTTGTCATCGCATGAGTAAGAGCTCTGCTGGAAGTCGTTAGTGCCTCGGCCTCTCAAACATTCCTTGATGTTTGGTGAGCAGACACCCAAATACCTGACATGAAGTATGACACACAAGGACAGTTCATGCTCTCACAGAACATTGCTAAGGGTAGAAGCAGATCTTTGACTCCATGGCGTCAAGTCACTAAAAATACCATAGATTCTATAGTCTTAAAACTGCTGCTAAGTATGATTCCTCTCGTTCTTTGCTAGAGGATTGCTTCTATGCAGGTTTGGCAATTAGTCTAATAATGAGCAGGATTCTGATTTGGCAAGATCAGCTACACAGCTAGGAAGGTCACTTTAAAGTACCCAACATCTTTCATTCCTTTAAAAAATAAAACCTAAAATGAGTAGGTTTTAATGCTCCTCCTTTTATGCTCCATTTTAAGCAGAAAGATAAGTTCTGTTATAGCAATATTCATTAAAAAATCCAGCAATGCTTTGTCCTGGTTTGGTTTTAATAACTAAAATGTCTATTGTGCAAGAAAGCCTTCTTGCAAGTTCTACCACTGTCTAACTGCTAAAAGCTTTAGTCACCTTATTAAAAAGCCAAGGAGGGTTATGGATTGAACTTTCCATCAGCATGTCACAGACAGGTGGCATTCAGCCTTAAAGAAGGCTCTATTTGGAGATGATAACATGAAAACATACACCTTGCTGTAGTATTTTTGTAAAACCTGTGTTCTTGAAAAAAGTGGATTTCTCTTGGTGATTTAGTTGGTGAAATTAAGCACTGGGTGATGAAGACAGAAAGGTGTAGCTTCAGTTGGCTCAACCATTAATAATGCCATTAACTCCTAATTATGCTCTGTTAACTTCAATAGGCTTTTGTACCAACTGAAGTTCTGTTTTAAAAATTGGTTTTCTGTGTGTATCGAACTAATTGATCATGCCTGCTGTGATGGTATATGAAGACAAACCAAGAATGCTGATCCTTTGCTTTAGACATTGTAAAGGTAGATTAGATCATGAACTGAAGGTGGGGTAGTAACAAAATCTCAGCAGATTGATGTATCATTTTCTTTTTGCTACCCTTATTTTAAAATTTGGGGGAAATGACTGATTTTAGAAGGAGGAAAGTTGCATGGAAAGAAAGGGAAGAATGGGAGGTCAAGGAGAAGAACCATTGACAACTCTGAAATGGAGTAGTAAAAGGGGAAGAGCACTGAATTTTCTGCATTGTCATTCTCCTTGGATGTCTCGTGGTATGTCCAAGGAGGGAAATGAGGCATGGGGCATCATTTCTTCATGAATATTTTAGCCCTCATGCTCTTGTAACATCTCAGTGTGGCCCAGAACAGCTTCCATATCCCTGTGTCTGAATAGGCTCAGGAGGTCACCTCTGTGAAAAACAGCTGTGCTGGGTCTGAACAGTTCTGCCCTTGCTTCGTGTGAGCTCAGTGCTCGCTTTGAACTTGCCTGGATGCCAGGGGTGGTCTTTGACACTGTGGTTCCATTTGAGAGCCTGAATTGTGGCAACCACAGAATGACAATAGAATTGAAAAAGTCAGCACAGTAGCATCTAGGAGCAAAGACTGCAAAGACTGTCAGTGACTGTGACAGTGACTCTACATAGCAATCAACTGTTACACCAAAACTGATAAGGAAAAACACTGTTTTATTCTGTTGCATAACTGCACTGAATTCCCTTAACAAAAACCAATACAGAAAGTAAAGAGAATTATTTATTGTTGGAGGTGGAATTCTTTTCAGGCACGTTCAGTATGGATAATTTGAGTTCATCAACTGCAACAACAAAAATGAAAAGCCAAGCTAACAATTTGCAAACAGATGCTAATTCCCCAATTGTTCATGCAACATGGAACATAATTTGAAGTGATTATGAAATTAATGCATTAATACAAAAAATGCTTTGGAGAGAAGCAAATCAGATAAATGTACATAAAAAGAATTAGCTGTAGACATAATTAGTGAAGCTCTGCTTTATTCACAATCAGAAGGAAAAATTAAAACTAAACTAAGTGGAAATTTTAGAGAACATTTGAGAATTAGCATGTAAGAAGCCAAAATTAAATAAAACATGGAGCTTCAGCAAAGCTAACACATAGACACATGCTTTGGAATTAAAAGGTACAAAAAGTGTCATGTCATCTATTTGGGAAAGGCACAGTTACATGTGTAAGGGAGAATTTCCAGCTGTATGAGCACGTATCCTGGTTACAGATGACTCAAAGCCTGGAAGCAGGTCGATGGTAGAACAGAACTGTGTGCCATGAATCTAGAGACCTTATACTGTATGGTGAGAAGTGCAAAATTAACAGACCAGGCCAGAAGATTCTGTGCTGTGTTTGCTGCTTTCTCCTCTGAGTCCATGCTTGTTTTCATGACTGTCATAGGGTAGGAAAATTAACCCGATTCACACCTGCAAGAAAGAGACTTCTTTCATGTTCTGTTCTGGTCCCTGAACTCATTTTTTTCCCATCTTCATGTCTAAAAAGCAAGAAGTAGCAGAACCAGGTGTACCATGACAAAGTTGATGTTAATCCAGTGATGTATGCTCAGCTGTTACCATCATCTGTTGTGTAGATGTCTGGTGGTAGATAATTACTTGAGAGTGATTCCATTTAAATCTAATAAGAAAATATCACTAAGAACTATTAGATTGCATAGACATCTCCCAAGAGAAAAGAATTGTAACTCAGTGCAGAAATTGTGGTGCCAACTCTGATGATTATGTTGGGTGTCTTATAATATGTAACTTTTCTAAAGTTGTCAGCTGGTAGAATCAGTTTTAATTGGATAGAATTTAAATCTTTGTTGAAATATTAAAATAAAGCTTCTAGACTTGAGATGTCCACAGAAAAGCTTTTAAATGAGTAAACAGTAACTAATAATCTCCTTTCCACATCCTAAAACCAGCAAAAAGGTAAACAAAAATCCTACATGAAATGTGGATCCTGCATTAATGACTCTTTGAAACCGGATCCTTATTTTTCAGGTAGTTAAATTTTAAAATACCAAGTATTTAGAAAAAATGTGAGCAAAGTAAATGGAAAAAATTCTTCCACTATGTGAAAAATAGCCTGTATTATTGCAGACAATTTAGTAAACTTCCTGCCCTTTTTTTTGCTGTGTATAGGTGTTCATTTTCTTTTGCATAGATTCTATATAATTTCAAGAAAAAAAGAAAAGTCTGGAATGTGAATTACTCTTTTTCCAAAACTTTGATAATTATCCTGAAAAACTGTACTTTTACTTTTTTTCTCCCATTTCTACCTCCCAGAATATTTATTTTGGATAGCAACTGAATACTCTGATTTCTGTCTTGTTGCACTTTCATTTAAGATTCTCACTTTCAGAACACGTAGCAGCAGATGCCAAAGGATCTATCTGATATTTGCCTCAGACAGGTACAGGGCCACCAGCTGCAATGAAGTCAGTCCCAGGCATTTTGCCAGTAAAGGGAAAACAGATGAAGGAAAATTAGCAGTTTCTTACTAACCCTATCTGGTTTAAGCAGCTTCTATTCAAAGTTATTACTGGGTTCCACGGGTTGATGAGGATTCTTCTTGCTGGAAGCACCAGTCCCCCTCCTGAGAAGTGATGGACTAGTTTAAGCACTTTGGATAATGGCAGCCATGTTCATGGAACAGTTTCAGCTGCTGGGTTTTAGGTGAAATAAGTTGAGAACATCTGTAAGACATGGAGGGATAAGAACATGGTGCAGAGAGATGGAAGTGAGCAGGTATGGATATTAATGTCCTTGGTACCAGCAGGACACCTCTGCCCAGTCTGAGGTGCATTTGCTTTGTGATGTTCCCTCCCCTTTGTTTCTTCCCTTTGGGTGTGCTGTAAAGCATAGGCAAGAGTAAGAACCCTGAAATATTAAACAGCACAGTGTCACACAGGTGCCAGGGCTGGCCAGAGGCAAGTGGCATGGCTTGAAACAGTTGGCTATGAAACCAAGTGTTCAGTGAATTGACCATCTGCCCAGGCATAGCTGTTGTACAGAATCACAGAACGGTTTGGGTTGGAAGGGACCTTAATGATCTTCTCATTCCAGCTCCCCTGCCATGACCAGGGACACCTTCCACCAGACCAGATAGCTCAGCACCCATCCAGCCTGGACTGGAGCCCTGCCAGGGCTCAGCATGTGAATTGTGCATTTATCACTTACCCTCCAGGGAAAAATTGCTCCCTTGGTACCCCTGTTTTCCCTATCCCTTTTGTCACTCTGCTTGGGTTACCACACTTTTAGGCCACAAGTTTCCTCTTGCTTTCATCAGGATTAACAACCCTTAGAGCCCAGTATTTGGGGCTGGGAAATGCTATTGTTTATAATACGCTTACAGTGCAAGTGGCTTCTTTCTTTTTGTGCCATTGATTGATTAGTGGAGTTTGTCCAAGTAATTTTCCCTCTTGATATGTGCGCTTTACTTCTCTAGCACAAAGTTGGTGTGAAGATTAACTAATTAATCTCATGAGATTCTTTACTGAAAGGAATGCCTTACTGAGCAACAGAACAAAGTAGGGACAATATGGATGAACGCAGCTCATTCCAGATGTCTACAAAGCTGAGGATCTTTTTCTCCCCTAAGCAAGTAAGACTGTAAGAATGTCTCGGCTTAATTTTTTTTTTTCTTTGTTCAGTACAATGCAGAGCATCTGTTGCAAAAGAATGGATAATTAATAATTGAAACTAGATTGCACTGTCCAAAATAAAGTGCCTATAGTACTTGTGGATTTCCTGAGTTTTTTTGCCTTTGTCTTTATTTCTTCTCGAAGTATAATAATCAGTCATTGTTATGAATTAGATTTTATTTCAGAATGGAGGTTTCTGCTGTGTTTTACTTATGTTTTGAGTAATATATTTTCAAGTTGGTTGTGGTGATAAAGCTTTTTATGGCAAATGTAAAGGAAGAGAAGGCAGAGTGTGGTAATAAGGAAACAGAAAAAAGAAATTTTCATTTCATGTCAGCTTACTAAATTAGACCCATTCTGTGAAATGAAGAGATAAAAACCTAGAATTTGATTTGAGGGAGATTTGGAAAACCAAGAAGCTTAATCTTTTCATGTTCCTTCCCCCAGAACTGATTGCTCCAGAGCTCATGTTTATGCCTGTGATTAGGAGCTGAGCCTGACGAGTTCTATTTTCAGCACTGCTATGGGATCCCAGCGGTGAAACTAACCTTGGTGCTTTGGGCTCAAACAGCACTTCCAGCTTCCACAGCTCTTGATACGTTGAGATAGACATCCAAGATAAAAAGAATGTAAAATTGAAGGTGTTTTCGTTTATTCTAGAACTGACAGAATATAATCCTAGGTATTTAAAATTAACACTGAATGAAAACTAAACAGCACCAGATTGGATAGGCCCAAAGAGTTTGTGGAATCTCCATCCTTGAAGGTATTTAAATATTGACAGGACAAAGTCCTGAGAACTTAACTGTGCCTTTGAAGCTGGCTCAGTGTGAAGAAGGAGTTTGATATAAATGACCTCTAGAGGTGTCTTTATGTACCTAAATTAAATAATTTAAATTGTAAATCACTGTATAGTTCTAGATAAGGCAAAAGTAACTCAGAAACATCCTGCAGTAATCTATTGAGTTACATTAATGAGTAGATTTCTTTATTGTTTTTAGCATTACATTTCTATTTTTTGGTAAGGATGATGCAAAGAAGATATTGTGCCCTTTTTTACAGTCTTCATTAAAACACTAGGTGCACTAAGGTAAGGACAAAATGTAGAATCTTTATTTTCATTTAATTCTGGCTTAACGGAAATGGAATCTGGACTTTAAAAACCTGAGATTTAAAAAGTGACACTAATCTTCAGTGACTCTTTTCTCCCCATCTCATCTTTTTTCATCCTTTGATTAATTATTACCTCAAAGCAGAAGTATATATTTTGGCAATTCGCCCTGGCTTCTGGGATTGCAGGTTACTCTTGAGCAGGTGAAGGTCGGTGCTTCTCTCTGTGCACAGCCCAGCCCACGAGCAGTGACTCAGCAGCTCTCAAAAACCCTGAGATGCTGCAACTTCTTCAGCTTTAATGGAAAAAAAGAAGTATCTGAATCTATTCGTGTCCGGTCCAAGGTGAGGCACTTTTAAAAACGGGGCTCCTGCCGGAGCTCAGCTACCAAGAGAAGAGGCTGTGGCTGGGAACTCGTCCCTGGATGGATGTCCCGATCTGAGTCAAGGAAGGGCTGCTGGGGGTGCACTGCCCTCTCTTGGATTTTGGTGGGAACAGGAGCAGTCCCATCCCGAGTGCTGCTTTCCGAGGTGTGCTCAGGTGACGCTCAGAGTAGGGAGGGATTGTTTTTGGACGCTGTTTTCTCTTAGGAGAACTCTTCTCCCTACACCTCTGGACTTTCTGTGTACCGCCATTCATATCAAGTAGGATTAACGGAGAGAAGAACTGAATCACATCTGCACAGGTGTCCCAGCCTCATGTTTGCTTTTCTTGAGTCTTTATTGCACTGACCCAACCTATACCTGGGACTTCAGTGATATACAGTGCACACCACCACATAAAATATTTGCAAGTTATTGTTCATACATATACTCACTCTTTCCATCTAGTAAAGCAACCACAGATGATTCCCACAGATAATAAAAAATACAGCTTTTATGGCTGCTTTATTCTGCAGTCACTTTTGTCCTGTTATGAACATCTTGAATAATACAGAACAGATAAATGGATTTTTTTTTTCCATCCACTAGCCAGCTTTTTATATCAAACAACATTCATCAAGATGCCAAATGCAATTCTCAACAATTCTTTTATTAGGAATACTGTGCAATCTCAGCTTTCAAAAATATTGGCAGATGATAATTTTTCTCTCTTAAAAGATAGTCCTTTGTCATCTAGTATTCTGGTGACAAGAGATTGTCTTATCACTCAATGAGCACTGAATCTTTCATGGGTGCAAAGAGAATGAATTCGCTGTCTGAACCTTTTGCCACATCATTTCTCTTATATTTAAACATCCAAAATTTGAGGAAGATGATTGTATCCTACCAGCTATGGACCTCCTGTGGGTTCTTTGGGGAAGTGAGGATAGTTTCCACTCTCTGGATCTGGATTCAGTCTGAATCTGACTTACACTGTCTAGTCATCACAACTATGATTTTCTTTCGGGGCAGTTTGAAGTGTGTTACCCTCCATGTCAGCAAAGTGCCAGCTGATTTAATCAGTTTGGGTTATGAGTCTTTGTATGAATAAGAACTTCTTTCTTCTTAAGTCACTGAATAACACTTGCAAAGCAACTCGTTCCAGGCCTTTTCCTTGCATTAAGGAGGTCATTTCCACTTACTTCTGATCCAGGTCATCATTCAAAGGCAATCTTCTTCTTTTTTTCTTCAATGTTAGAAGAGTAATTCTGTCACTGGAATCTTTTCTTTCCTTACAAAATTGCTGCACTTTCTGAGTTAACAAGAACTTTTGGCAATGTAATACTCCACAGTGCCTCAATTGAATTATTGGTGTATTATTTTAATGGTGTCCTAATGAAATTGCTTAGCAACTAACCTTGTCTTTTAGCTGGCATTAGAGACAGCTTCAAAACTGTCAGCTCTAGCTCATTTCATGTTTTCATCTAGGTGCTCATACTGTTAGCCAATTTATTTGAAGCAGAAACTTGGGCCAAATTTTTAGTGGCATTACCCATGTGCACAGTTCTACAGCAGCTGATGTTACCTGATGTTCCCATGAGGAAAGATTTTTAAAATTTCATGGAGGCTTCAGTCTCCTCTTTTCCTATTAATATCCAACTAAATGCTTACTTTATTTCTTCTGTAGCTTTGTCTTTAATTTGTTTGCTCTTGCAAACATGTACTGCTTCCAGCACCTCAGTCCTGTAAAAGGAATAGATCTAATTTCCTTTACAGTAGCGTTGAATTTATTTCAAAATTTCACAACCAAAGCAGTTCCTTCCTTTAGATTGTTTCACTGTATATCTTATTCTAGGTCTTAAGAAAGTTTAAGCAATGAATGAGTTCAATTAATTAAAAGCAGAGCACGTTTCTTTGAATGCATGTGTGGAGTGCTGAATCTGGAGGACCAGATTCTCTCTTTACTCACTCACACACAGTTGTACAGACAAACTTTCACACTCACACTCTTACACACTCTTGCACACGTTTACACTGTGTAAACATCTCACAGTTAGCAATCTGACTTTTACTCATGCACACTCACACTCACTTGAAAAAGGCAATCCAAATTCAGAAGTGATCTGTAAAGTGGCAGAAATGACATTTCACTATCTAGGGATTCCCCAGCACTGATTCTCTTGCTATCAGTCACCATGTGAAAAAAACCAAACCCCACGACCCTCTAAAGTCATGCAAGTGACAAGCAGAGAAGTGGGAAAAATATGAAGCTCTTTAGAGAATTTAAGTAGGGAATGCCCTGCTTTTGGTAGGAGTAGGACATTCCTGGTTTCTGTTGCTGATTCCTGTTTTGCTGTGTCTTGTGAGAAATATTGCTTGTTCTGTGTGGGTCACCAGGGTTGAGTCTATGCATGAAGATTGTGATAGGTAAGGAAAGTGAAGGATTTGACCTGATTTGCATTTTATCTCTATTTCTGGTCAGTTGATACATCAGAAGTGAATGAAAAATGTGTGACTCCATGAAATAGATTTGTTGGGATTTGTTTCCATGCTGTTCTATTTCACTTGTACTATGCTCTTTCCTAAGAAGTATTAGCAAAAATCTGGTCCAAGGGGAGATATGAGTGGCCAAAATAAAAGCCTGAGAGCAATTCTGGACTTTTTTTACTAAGCCACTAAATCTAGCATTCACAGCAGGTTTATAGGGCTCACAATTCCATCTCTAGAAGCATAACTAGAGTCCCCTTGCTAAGAATTCCTGGGTCTCTTTGTGATGACAGCAATAATACATGTAATTGTCAAAGGCAATGTCATCAGCAGAGTTACCACTGAAAGAGGGGTGAAAAAAATGTGGACTGTCTTAATGTCTACAAATTATGTTTGGTTTCCATTTGTCATTTCTATGGAAAGCAAATCACGTTTCTCCCTTTTTAGAGAGGGATGATTAATGAATGCCTTGCATTTGGTTGCAAAAGCTTGTGTCAACTGTATTGGCTTTTTTTTTAACAGAGTGAAAAAACCCCATCCATCTGGAGCAATAGGAAGTGCAGTGTGTGCTTGCTCTGCCTGGTGTGAATAAGCAGATTCTGATCATTGCTGAAAACTGATCTGAGCAGAGAGTAATTACTCTTGCTGGAGAGAAGCAGTCTTTGCTCCTACTCACTCTTCACTTTTGTTTAAGACAACAATAAACCAGACCAGAGGCACTCTGAGGTTGGTCTCCCACCTCAAAGGGCTTTTAGTGGAAGTGAGAGGCAGATGAAAATAGCTCTTCTTACTCCTGTGTTAATAACTTAATTTTGTAGTGGTGGAATCAGAGGTAGTTTAAAAACTGTCAACATGAAAATCATGGGCCCTAGTCTTCACATACAGCCCAAGCAAGCTGATAATGTTATTGTTGTGCATATAGGGTGGGGTTGGTAATTTCTGTCAGGTAACAAGCAATAGGATGAGGGAAAATGGCCTCAAGTTGCTCCACAGGAGGTTTAGATTATAAACTAGGAAAAATTTTTTCACTGAGAGGGTGGTCAAGCATTGGAACAGGTTGCCCAGGGAAGTGGTGGAGTCACCATCTCTGGAAGTGTTTGAAAAGTGTGTAGATGAGTGGACTTGGCAGTGTTAGACTAATGCTTGGACTTGATGATCTTAGAAGTATTTTCCAGCCTTTTATCCCACGGCAATTTCACATCCTTTGGCAAGGAAATGCTTCAAAAATCTTATTTGACTTCATGAGCTAGGCTCCCTATCCCTACAGGCTCTAAGGACCTGGATAAATTTAAAGTGAGATTTTCATATGCAAAAGTCATGTTGATTTTTCTGTGATGTTTGGAATAAACTCATCCAAAAAACAGTGTTAGTTGGGAAAGCAGCAATCTGCTGTATTAGGCACTGTAAAAGCAGAGCAAGATGTTTGATGGAGTAGCTCACATTTCAGGAAATCCAGCATGCTTTCTACTGTGAAGCCCAAAATGATAAAAATAGTTTCTTTCTAATCTCTTTATCTTAGGTATTCTTAGCTATTAAAGTTTATGGCAGCTAAACTTATATTAATATTTGTTACTGTTTCTGGTTTTGGTTTTCATGCTTTTCTTGTTCAACACATTTGTGTCCGGTTGTATTTTCTGTATAATCAGTTGCGTAAAGTCAATGGGTAATAGACTACTTCAAAGCAGAAATTGGGTTAATTTATTTAAAAGGAAGTTCTAAAGAGTATTTACTCTGTATTTCATGTGCTGCAACAAAAAAAAAAGCATTAAAATGAATTGTACTTTCCCTCCTTTTTCATTTATATTCCAGGCAACTTAGGCAATAAAACTAAACTAATGTGACTGAAACTATATTAACATGTAGTGCAGCTCAGTGAAAGTGTGTTTGTAGAATGAAATGGTTGATGTTGAGATGACATCTGCACTATGGGCATTTTGGAGGTAGAGAGTCTGACTTCAGAGTAGTGCTAAGGTGATAGTGTGATCTGAATGCCCAGAGCAGTGGTTGGAAAACATTAGATGCACTCCTGAGGTGTATCACAGAATCATTGAATGGTTTGTGTTGGAAGGAACCTTAAAAATTATTTAGTTCCAGCCCCCTGCCATGGACAGGGGCTGTTCAGGTTTAGTTTCCTTGAAAAGGAATGCATTTCTTGTGCTCTGAGATCACTGTGGCCTGAGTCAGAACACAGGAACTTGTTACAGAGGTTTCCCCAAAATTTTGTAGGGCTAATTTCAGAAACACACTCCTGGTGTGCTCTGAAAGGTTTATATAAATTTGCGCAGCCTTTTCCTCTTGTTTTGATTTACTTTTCATACAGGTATCAATTTATTCTACTTATCCAATAAATGCTATCTTTTGGGCTTGTAACTCTGATTATTTACACACAGATATGTTGTAATGAAATTTGCTTTTCTAATCTTATAAAAAACCTGGTGCTGCAGCTGTGATGCGAGTAGTGACTGATAGTCGGCTCTAACTTGTTTTGCTTTATGACACCTGTGCAGAGTGATTAACAATACAAGGTACAACAGTGCAGCAGATAATGCTGAAAGCTGGTCTCATAGTTAGCAACCTGACTGGTGGATAGAGTCATCCATCAGCTCCCTGCTCTGTCTCCCACTCTCTGTGCCCTTGCATAAATTCACAGCAGTGGCACAGCTCTGCCACGTCTGAGGTGCTGTTGGCATACAAGCAAAACTGGTGTGTCCTGGGGCATTTTACCTGCAGAATGGCTGGTTATCACAATGCAAAGCCAAGGCTTTTGGAGAGCAGAGAAAACAAAGTGCTCATAGCCCAGGGTGGTAGTTAGCAGATTAAAACCAAAGTCAGCAGTGTCTGAAAATCTGTTGAGGCACTTAACTTTTATTGATTGGGTGAAGTATTAGGTGCTTCAGTGCCTCAACAGTTTCTCCCTCCATTCCCTTTTTAAGAAATGCAGATAAGAGCACTTTCACACTTCAGAGGAGTGGCCTAAAACAAAATGTGTTAAGGCAGTGATGTGCTTGGATGTGACAGTGATGAGGTCAGATGAGTTCCTTGCCCAGGTAGGAGGAAATATGTAAGACTAGAGTGGGTCTTGATTAACAGCTTGCCTTAGAGGCACAGTCCAAAGCCAGTGACAAGACTCTTATTAACTTCAGGGAGCTCGGATCAAGCCCATTGATTTGTGCTTATTTCTGCTCTAGTTGCTCTAGTCCAAATTAATGCTGTGCTGTGATATTTCCAAATAGCAACATAAACAAAATCCACTCAAGAAGGTAGTCATAAAAATAGGAAGATCATAATGCTTGAATCACAGTATTGAATCAATAAACATTAAACATAGGAACCTGGCCCCAGAAATTAGTGTGATAAGAAAAAGGAACCAACTGATAAACATCATGATTTTTGGCTTCAGAAGTTGGATAGACTCCTTAGTGAAAGTATCTTATATTTTTATATATTGATATTTTGATTATTAATCCTTTCTGTGTAACTTCTATCATCTCTCAATCTTTATTTTGGAAATCACATCAATTATATGCTTGCAATATTTGAAAGTGTTAAATGAAAACAAAAATGTTTAAAAATTCTCATTTTCATTACTAATTTCTAAAGTAAACAGATATAATAGGAGATTCTACCTTTATGCTACAATGGAAACATTACCCTATTTTATGTTAGGGATACAGTGGGGCTGGGTAACTGGTCTGAGATTATTCAGGATCTGAAATTTCAGGGGTTTTGCAGAACCCCAAACTTTTAAGTCAAAGTCCAAATAGTTGTGCTACCAAGGAGCTTTCTAGAGACAGAAAAAAAGATTTTGCAGCTGCTCAATTATGAAAGACATATTCTGTGTAGATTATATGTGTATTTACACCTTCACATACAATAGCTCTTTAGCATCTGGTGTCTCACAGACACCAGATGCTATGCTTCCTTATAATTCCTAGGTAGCAAGTTAAGTTGTGTCTAACTCTCCCTGCCTAAATTAAAGAGAAGGAAATGAAGTATGCAGTGCTCAAACCCAGACAGGAATTTCTTCTGAGAAATTCCAGGTGTGGATATTTTCATTTCAGGCTTGTCTAAAAACAGATCAGTGTTTGCCATTTGCAAAGCAACTTAGAAAAAAATAAAATAAAAATGCTAATGATTCAAGCCTTTAATACCTTTCAAAGGCAAATATTCTTTAAAATTGTTCATGTTTTTCAGTCATTATGCTTTATTCCCATTCCTTAGGGTTATTACTCTGTTGCTTGCTGAAATACTGGAACAATGTATATTTACTGCTCAGACCTGTATATTCCCTCATGCAGAGACACATGAAAGGAGTACCTCATTATTGCCACTGGTTCATCAGCAATGCAGACCAATTAATACCACAGCTAATGGGGTGAAGTAGCTACTACAACTCTCAGTCGTGTATCTTTTGTCACTCCTAAACTATCACTCCTGGACAAAGCTAGAAAGCAAATTTACTATGCAGAGATTATTTTTGATACACTACCAAATCTATAATTCAAAGCACCGTAGAAACTGGAGGTGGAAAGAACCCAGAACGTTCTCAAATGTGTTCTCATGCCAAAGCAAGACTGCTTGTTTCAGACAGCCAGGTAATATTTTAGGCAGTCAAGCTGCCTTCTCTGAAATTTCTGCCAGAATCTAACAAAACCCACCATTAGAGATCAGCCTCTCTCCTCTCTCTGTGTTTTGGGTTTCTTTTCTTAACACCTGACTTTTTGTTTGCCACTCCAATAGATCATTCTTGAAAACCCTAGCAGTCCACTGTGCCTGCCTGGTAATTTTTGTGCTCTGGTGTTAAAAATTTCAGGTTTAATTTTTCAAATAAGTTACAGCTTCATTTAGGTCTGGTTTAACTAGTGGTAAAGTAATTCTGCCTATTTGATCATATGTTATGTGTTTATATACATAGCTGAAACATGCTGTTTTCATTACTGAAAAATTGGCTGTAGTAGTTTTGACATTACATTGAAGCATTTTGTAATGGTCAATATACATAATAAGCTTCTCTGAAGTTCCTAGCTGCTTGCTTCGTTTTCCATCTGACTCCCCTTAACCACTGTATTTTCACTCTCCCTTCCGTATAGATTATGCTGCTGACTGATCCAGAAGTTGAAAGCAGCTTATTAATCAGTTCTGATGAAGGAGCCACCTATCAAAAATACCGTCTGAACTTCTACATCCACAGTCTGCTCTTCCATCCCAAACAGGAGGATTGGATCTTAGCCTACAGCCAAGATCAGAAGGTAAGAGTCGTGGCTTGGTTTGCCTGGGGAGAACCCAGAGCTCCCCCATCTCTCTGTGCAACTGCTGCAGAGCATTCAGGACAGTCTTTGGGGTGACCCCAGGACAGCCTCTGGAAATTCCAGTTTGGTATTTCCAAGCAGGAAACATTGACCAAGCCTCAATGTAAAGGTCAAAGTAAAGGACGTGGGCATCTGCTGTGTTCCTGGGGCCTAGCCCTCTATTACTGATCTGGCAGTCTGTGTTTATTCATCCATCCTTTTGGCAATATTGTGTGACAGGCAATGGGCAGAGAAGACAGCTAGGATCCTTCACAAACCTCTAATGAGGCTTTTGGCCTCTTACTCGACAATTCTTTTGCTCCAGTTTAGTATCAGCTCCAAGAACAGTATAAGACACTCCTTGTTCCTCTCTGGTTGGCGTATTTTCAAGTCGTTTTTGATTTTCTAAGAGGAAAAGTAGCACTGAATCAATTTCCTTTGAAGTCCAGTTCCCTCAGTATGGGTAATCCATCAGCCAAATAAATATGCTGTGAGATTTGCCTTCATTTTTTGCTGCCCAGCCTAACACAACAACACAGGACTTTTTTTGTGGAGAACTCATTGTTGGAATTTTTTGAGAATCAGACACATCAATACAAGTCAGTTTTCTTACGGCAAAGGATTTGATAGACCTCAATCTGTTTAGTTCAACAAAAAAGCAGATTGAAGGAAAACTATATTGTTGCACATAAATGTTTCTATGGGGGAAGACAAATCATAGGAGAAACCATTTCAATTTAGTGATAAAAACTTCTAACAAAAATTGATGGTTAGGAGTCAGTGGCAGATAAACTCAGCTGTAAAGTAACTAGCCTTTGGAGCAAACTGCTCAGAGAAATTGCTGATTTCACATCCTGACGTTTTAAAGTTTTATGAATAAACCTGGAAAAAGACCAAAAGAGTTTGTTGAGCTCCCAGCCAGGGTAAAAGAGTGAAATACCTTGACATTTAGCATATAGGCCTTTACACAAAGTAATTTAGTGGTCTCCTTTTTGTTTTGTGTATGCTGTAAGAATAGAATCTGTGAATATAATTGATAAGCTAACTATTGGCTGACTTGTTCAGGTTATACATTAATGTAAGGATCAACATAAAAGTTTGACATCTGTGATATTTTCTATCTGTGTAGTTAAATTAATTGTAAAATAATTAAACTACTAATTTTCATTTTGCATAAATTAGGCTTGGTATTACAGTAAGCCTGAGAAAACAAAGGCATAAGGAAACTGAGCAAGTAGGTAAGGTTGCAAAATGATTGTATTGAAATTTTTGGAATATTTTCTTCCTTCACTTTACACTCAAACCCAGAATCCTTCCAGGACTGTAGCTTAATACCCTTTGCAACTGAGAAATGCATCTTGCCTACTAATTCTTTCTGTACAGTCAGTTGCATGCATTACTTTTCACTCACCTCTCTCACAGCATTTTGTAGAGTGTACTATAGTTATACTCATTTCAGAGGAATGTGCAGATTAAATTATTTCTCTGTGTTCAGTGTGTAATTAGACAAGGCCAAAATGTTTCCTTTCCCTTGTAGCTGCTGAGTTCTCTGGACTGATATGAAACAGACAGAAGCTGGTCTCTGATGTCTTTTTAGGACCATTGGAATGAAACTTACAGTGTTTAATAACAGGAAATTTATTACATGAAAATCAATGAAACTTTCAGAGGGAGCTTTGTCAAATAAAAGTAGCATATAGTAGAAAATTCATTTCAATTGCTAGGGTATTCAGTCTGGTCAGGAAATATTTCTGAATTAGAGACCATACAGCTAAGGCTTATTTAATTTATGATTGCTGGCTACCAAGCAGTAGCTTGGTATTTCATAGGAAATGCCCACTCTTCCACAGAATCCTTAAAGACAATCTGGATATAAGAACACAGGGTCTGTTTGTGTGTTAACATGAATTTATGGGGGTGGTGTTGGAGTTGTGTGTATGGGATGTGTGTGAGGTGTTTGGGGAGAAAGGATGTAGGCTGTATTATAAAATTTTTTTGTTATGGAATTGATTAGCAAATTGAATAACTGTTGGTAATTCAATACTGTAGTTACAAGACAAAAATCAGGTAGCACAAAGTCTGTAGATCTGTACCAATTAAGTCCAAAATAGAATTTTAAAAGTACACTGAATGGGTATGAGTCACAGACCTGGTTTCTACTTTAAAGCCTAATGAACACATTTTCTGACTTCGACAAGCTTTGCCCAAGAACTGTAGAGGGTAACCAGCAGGCAGAGAGCATTAATCAGCTTGGACTAAATTAAATGTAACTCGAACTAAGGGTCAAGTTCAGCCTATGGCTAGGTGTAAATGACTCCCATTGGTTTCGTGTTTGTGTATCCAAAGGCAGAATTTTCTCAGAGTAATTAAGAAGTCCTGCAGGTATTTAGATAATTGCAATGGGAACTGAGGGGTGCTTTGCAACAAATGACACTGCTGTTAGCTATTTCCTGATCCTGTGCTAAGGCTGTATTTAAGGGAAGAGGGTCCATTACTCCTTGGATTCCAGGCACTGTGTACATACTGACTTGAGAGTCACTCAAGGAGGCAAGGGAAACGTATCTGCATGGTCAGGAACTTACATTTTGGTGCCACTAACTTGGATGCTGCTGACTGAAGAGGTTGTGAGGGTTTTCTTGATGACGACTTGGAAGAGTAAATTGTATTTTGACCAGTTAGGATTGGTGCAGTCATTTAATTTTGCTGTTGACAGGAGGGAGGTGATGATCAACTAGAAAACACTTCTACATCCTTCTAGGGAGCCATTTGATTGTTGTCATCCATTTGCATTGTGTCCTTGCAGCAAATGGGATGGGGAAAATGAGGTGGTGAATAGAGCAAGAGCTGGAGAGGCAGGAATCACATTGGGTCTGGACTGTTTTGGTTCTCAGGAGTTGTCCATCCAATTAAGGATTGATGAGGGCAAAGCCAGCAGTGGAGGAGGCTTCTCATTGCTCAGTTGTAATAAACAGTAAGTGGGTCACACAGAATCATCCCTCAATCTCTTCACAGCCCACTGAATCTATCACTATGATCAGACCTTTTCTTGTTTGTTTGAATAGGGGTTTACTCAATGGCAGGGAAATCTGTTTTAGCTGAAGTAATTTTATGTCCCAGTTTCTTGGGTGTTGATTGTGAGTGAATGTGGTTAATTACTGGGGTTCAGCTGATGAACAATAACTCATTAAGCTTCAGTGGCTCAGTTGCTTTTGTTCACATATCTTTCTCCTGTCTCTGCCTTGGGCAGTGGACTTGAATTACCACTGCTGATAGACCAGTCCCTAATTCAGTCATGGCTTTTTCCTGCCAGTCTTGAGGAAAAAAAAGAGCAGCAAACCATCTGCTGCCTGCACTAATTGCTTCATGATTGCATTAATTGTTCTGGCTGAAAGTACAGTTGTTACTTGGCTGATTCTTACCACATAATTGCAGAACTACTGCATGCTTCTCCATTTTCTGCATAAAGGAGTTACAAATCAGAAGGAAACTCCAGACACAGTAAAGCAGTGCTTGTGAGGCAAAGGCTTTTTGGAGGTCTTGTATATGTAAGCTCTCATGAGTTTAATCAGCTTGCTTGTAGAATGAGGGGCTGTATTTTATGGGAGTATTACTTATGTATTACTGTGTAATCTTCAAAAGTGGTTTGCTGTGTAATCAGACCGTGGAATATAAGAGCCTCTAGTTCTTGTGGAAACATCTTCTGCTATTCAGATGGGTCAGGCACACAGAGGAGTGGTTAGTAATCAGCCAGGAATAACATAGCTATTTGGAGAGATGAAATAAAGGTGAAATTGGGAAACACAAGTCAGACAGGCAAAATGCAGAGTTGTAATTGCCCAGCTCGGGAATAAATGCACAAAGGCACTCAAGTACTGAAAGGCAGCAACAGAGGCTGAAAAGCAGGTTTAAAACTGAGTTATTGTTGTTGCTTCTTCACTCCCATTTTAAAGTAACTCTTGAAAAGCAAGGCACCCCAAATAAAAGGAGCCCTGTCAGCATAGCACTAGTAAATGAAGAGGTTTATATTTTGGGGTTTTTTTCTTTCTTTATTCATTTTGGTCTTTTCCAAATGTCTGGTTCCATCTGCCTACCTTTATTTACTGTGTGTATCATGCTGAGGATGAATATTAGGGACTGATACTTGTCTGTATTTCTAAAGTGTTGAAATTTGGCAAATCAGAATACTGATACTTTTGGGACAGCATGTCTTCTGACATCAAACCATATCATCTTCTTCATTTTTCTACATTAAAGGATGTCCACTCCTCATGCATGTAAGTGGAAAAGAAAGGTATTCTTATATCTGGGATGACAGAGAAACCACTTAGAGAAGAGATACAGATTCATATGGCCACAGGATGTCTGTGAGAGAGCAGGCCAACACTTAAAAGTACCTTCAGCCCCATCTATCCCTGTGTTTTGGTCTAATACTTGTGTCTGACAGTAGAGTATCTGCAATAGATGTAGCCAGAATTCACTCTTCAAGATGTGATGGGCTACTCTGATTGCACTCTGTAATTTTAAAACCTTTCATTTCACTGCATTAGGATCTTTTTAGGGGGTATCTGCTTGGAAAAGGATCACACACAGAACCTCTAGGAGTTCCTTTCAACATAAATTATTCTTTTTCTATTTACACACTCTCCGTTTCAATGGTAACAGTAATTTCTTACTTAGAATCGAGAAGGGACAATGAAATCTAGATTAATTTTCTCAGAAATTGCATCATAGGTAAAAAACAAAAGCAAAAAAAAAAACCAAACCAAACGAACCAAGTGAACCAACAAAACAACAACAAACAAAAACTACTGAAACAAACAAACACCCCCCCCCCCAAAAAAAAACCCAACAAAACCAAAACCCATCCCAAAACCCAACAAAAAACCCCAAAAACCTGTTACCATCGAGTGACCTCCTTTTGGTATGGTGTTTTGTTTTTTTTCTTTTGCTGCACTGCTGACAGCAGTAGTGACAACAATTCAGAGGACTATTCACTTGGGCTAATGTTAGCTGAGGGAGGCTAATCCCATCTAAAATTAATGGAGAGGAAAAAAAGCTTCTCTAGAGTGGTAAGCATTAGCCACTTTGAATCATCCTCTGGAAAAGTCTATCTCTTTTGACAGACTGTGGGCACAACCAGGGAACTAGTTTGCATAAAGCTAACATTAGCCAGTGTGAATAACTCCCCCTTTCCCTGTGGCACCACTCCTGCAACAGTCTGCACTTTTTGTGTTAATATTTGGGGCACCACCAATAATCCAAGCCAGTTTTTCAGCAGACCTGGTACTCTTTGATGCACATGGTTGAAGATGGAAAGGGTAACAAGTAATTTCCATATTAAAAGTTGTTTGCCCCAGCTTTTGCAGCGTTGCACTTCCTGCTTGATCTTAGATATCTCTTCTGGGTTATCAGCACTTGTGTCAGGGATGCACAGAGCTTTCCTCAGGAAAGAAAGCCTTGTGACTGCTGCTCCCTGTTTTTAAAGCATTCCATGTGGTTATGTTTTTAAGCACGTGATGCACACAAATCCCCTCGTGTAGCTAGGGCTGTGTGTGAGGACTGGAAGCACAGATACCTGTTAGGCTTCATGGGTGGCAACGCATCTTGCACACAACCCTTTGCAAATATCCCTTGCTGTCTCTAAGCAAATTGAAAAGCCAGCATTCTGAAAATAAGCAAGAAAGGGACATCAAAAGAAGAATAATGATGCCAGGTGGTATCTTCTTTTTTTTTTCCCCCTTTCCTTTTTAAATTGGCCATAAGCCAGTGTAGAAAGTGTACTGAAAAATATAGTTTCCTAGAGTACCCATCTGTCTTTTACAGACCTCACTAAGCATAACGTGCTGGCGTAACAATTTAAAATAAAGAATGGAATTAAAAGTGATAGGAATCTCTAATGTTGTTTCCTACACTAATAATAAAGACAAAAAATAATATAATCAACTAGCAGAGCCCAGTGGAAGTTAGATTTCTGGGCCAGGAGTGTGATCAGTGAATCAGAAGGAAAGACTTTCAAGCAGTAATCACTGTGCTCTTCACCACTGACTCACTCATCTTTAGGCAAATCAATATATCCTTGCTTATCCATCTGTATAAACATCAGTCCTCTGTACCCTTAGAGGACTTGTTCTTTTTCTGGTTTTGGATCCTGGATACATACTTTAGTTAAGGGTAGATCTGTTACTTCTCTGCAAGATTTTCTGTGTTCTATATAACTCCACTTTTCCTACTTCTATGAAAAAAACAAAAGACTTTTTCCATTCCATCAGAGTTGGATGGTTCACTGGATTAGGAATAAAGACAAGTACTCCATTTTGCTGGGTGTGCTGCTGAACTCTGTGGTGTTGAGCAGCTTTTGTACATGAGTCACCTCTGTCTTCTCTTTCTCTGTCTCTGTCATTTGGTTGAGTGTAATCTCCAAAATGTCTCCAGTTTCCTATTATACAAAGTGCCTGTCAACACTACATTCACTCGAAGCCGTAGGTTTTAATCTAATGCAAATGATGAACAATAATTTATTTTTAAATTTAAAGCTGTGCATGTGTGCATGAAAATTCTGACACTTTGCCCTAAATTCTCCTGTAGTAAGCCTTTTCTCTTCTGTTCTCATTCAAATACGGTGCACTTTTTAAACAAAAATGTGCTTATTTATTGCAGTTATCTAAGCAATTATGAATCTACTTAGTAAATTTACAACACAGCAGAAAGCAACTGCTGGGTACCCTGTTGCCTGTAACAGAGATAGTATTAGTAGAGAAGGGATTTAACCTTGAGGACAACATATTAAGTGGAGTGGTAAATTCATCATCCCTTGGACTTGAGATTGGGTGTCTTTCCAAATGATACAATCTAGTTCAGCCATCAGTTGTTGGCCTGAATAATTCTCTCTACTGCTTGAGTTACTGGTAAAGATGGTGCAGCATCTGTTGGGAGGAGAACACACTGATGATGTTAGAGGCTCCTTCTGTCTTTAAAATATATATGCCAGTCGAGTCCTTTAAATACCTCCTGGTAAAAAATGTGTTTCCTGTTGCTTTTTTAGCATGTGAGCTGAATGAAATGGGGACATCATCCTAATGCAGTTGCTTGCAAACTGCCACAAAATCAGAATACTGGGTGATGTGGCTCATAGCTGACAGTCTGTGAGGAGTTATTGAGGGACAGGTGGGAAGAAAGCTGAGGGTCATCTTCAGAATGCTTTGATGTGCTGAAGATTCACAAAAGCAATTGTTGTGTCAGGACCAAACCAAACATCTCTGCATGGCAGTAGCATGTGGTTCATCAGCAAAAGCAGCTGCAGAGCTACAGCCATCACTGGTGTTTGAAGCAGGTATCTGACAGCTTTATCACTCTGATGTGTTTCCATCAGCATTCAATAAGCACCAATTATTGGGTAGCCTTATTGATGGTTCTGCGTGTGTGATTAATGCATTGCCTGCAACTTAAAATGTTCAAAGTCTATGCAGCATCCTGTGAACTTTATTGCTTCAAGGATAGTTAAGCTTCTTAACAGTGGAACTTAGAAATAGATCAGAGATCAGGGTATCAGCCTGATCATGAGTATCAGCCCTGTAGCACATTTCTGTATGTTTTATTTTAGGAAAGAAATAGCATGCATGATTTCAGGTTCTTTTTTATACAAAACATACTGTTCTTTTAAATGCAGTTTAGAAGAGAAGAACCTGGTCCATTGTCTGATTCAGGGAATAGCAGTATGCCTCCCAACCTTTGGCTGCTCTGAAGAAGAAATGTCCTGTGCAGCAATTTCTTTAAATGCAGTGTACTTTGTTTGATACCCAAGTAAGCTTCACTGGATGCATGTGGGGAGCATGTGTCCATCCAAATCCCTGTTCATTCAATTTCATTCCTATTTTGAGATGTCTCTTTTGCCACTCTAGAAACTTCTCTCCCACTGTGATAATTTTTCACCCAACAGATAGAGTCAGGGGCAGAGGGGTGTAAAAGACCATGCCTATATAAACATATTCAATCTGAAGTCCTTCTCTGATGCACTAACCCCTTTTTTTTCTGCAGACTGTATAGAAAGCAAAAGAAATGCAAGAGAGATTTAAATTGGAGAAGTGCATCACCAAATTGCAGCAATCCATATGATGCCTTCCCTACTGCTCTTTGCTTTCCTGAAATTTTAGATCAGTTGAAAATATGGTGTTTCACAGTTTAATAATACTTGAAAAATGCTCTTATGAACAATGAGAACGATGACTGAAACCTTGTAGAAAACTAGAATTTCTTCAAATGCACCTGCATTTTTAGTAGTAGTAAAAGTAGTAGTGGTACAGTACAATTTATCAGCAATATAAAATTTAATCTGCATAAATGAATGAGAAGAAGGACTTCCTGGCATGTATTTCAAATAGTGTTGTTGCATCTTCAGAAAAAAAATTATCTTTATCCAGTTGGACTCTGTTATGTTTATAGTTAAAGCTAAACTGCTTTTGGGATGTTGCATTCCCTGGTGAATTTGAAATTTGAGGAAAAGAAAGATCTCTCAAAATATTTATATGGTTCACCAACGTGTGGCTAAGGTGCACTGGTGTTTGGAGGATTTTTGTATGTGAATAAATGGTGTGTGAAGGGGTAAGGGGGAAACAGCATGAATAACATTAATCATCCCATAGAAACACAAGGAAGTGTAAGAGTCAGGAAGTCAGCATAGGTGAAGAAAGTACCAGGAGCCATGACTAGTAGAAACCTTCTCATGGAATTAGAGGTGAATTTGAATCAAACCCAGTGCTTTCAAAGCTGTTCTGAGCTAGTTTTCCATTTGCATCTGTTATTTTTTTAGGTCAATAATGTAGTGTAGATTGATATCTTTTGCTCTGATTTGTGTCCAGGGAGAATGAGTTGCGAGTGCACAGAAACTGGAGATGAGAGAAAGAGCCTTTTTGTTTTTGAACATTAGACCAAAATTGGTAAACCCAGTCAACTCAGACTCCATGCTGTATTCCATTATAAAATGTTCAGGGGAAATCTCTAAAGTAAAAGAGAAATAATAGGAACTACTGATTTTCTCAAAGTATTTCCCTAATATCACTTCCAACACACAATTTAAATTATCCTTTATTTAGCCAGGTTTTGAATTTCTATGTGCATATTTTTTCTTGCATGAGATTAAATCATTGTCTAAAATTTAATATCCTCATCAGCATAGGAAGCACATGGAACTGTCACATGATTCAAAATCTGTATGTGGAGGAGCATCAGAATCAAATATTTATTCCAATTATTTTAAATGCTGAATGATGAAACATCATGGACACTCAGGGTCAGTTGTATCTGCATCAATCTGTAAAGGCACTAAAGTGAAGATGGAGGCACAAGACATTTCTCACATAACAGCTTTGGCTAGGAAAAGTAATCTGTTGAAAACATTAAGGGTGATGGTAGGTCTTGACTGGCATAATGACCCTTTAGATGGTGTTATATCAGAATGGGTGGGTCAAATAAAACTCAGTTATTCTTAATGGAAAATTTTGGAAACAAAACACGTTTTCTCCTTATATTTTATAGAATTTACTTGGGTTTTTTATACTGTGAAATGCAAAACAAAAAATTAGTCAAGTCTGAAGTTGGTGCTGGAAAGATTGGGAAATGAGAAGGGGAAAAGAATAATACATGGCAACTGTATGCTGCTGTTACCTGGATATCCCATAGCATTTCAAGGTGAAGCTTACACTATCCCTGTAAAATACATGAGCAGCTCTTGGGCTTCTCATACAGGCTGGGAAACAAAAAAGAGGGAGGGGGAGCATCATATCATGCCTGGTGTAGAGAAGGAAAGAAGTTCAGTTGTCAGATGTCAGCTTTCCCTACTCCCAGAGACAGTGGGGTCGTGTTGTGAGAGGGCTGGGGAATTGTCTCACCATTCAAAGGGTTTATTTGAATCCCTGCTCAGCCTCAGAAGGTGTTTGTAACCTCAGAACAGCCTCTTTTCTTTTCTTTTCTTTTCTTTTCTTTTCTTTTCTTTTCTTTTCTTTTCTTTTCTTTTCTTTTCTTTTCTTTTCTTTTCTTTTCTTTTCTTTTCTTTTCTTTTCTTTTCTTTTCCTTTGCATTTCTTTTCTCTTATATAAATGAGGTAGGTGGTAGGTTTCTACTTCATGGAATATTAAGATTTAAAAAAGCAAAACAAAGCAAACCCAGACTATTTAATGGTTGTTACACAATCTGCATATTACACAGAAAAATAAATGTAGAGGAGAAGAAGCAAGAAGAGAATTATTCCCTGATGAACAAAAGTCAAATCTGAGAGATCAATACAAGATTTGTACTTCATAACAGTTTTGTCTCCATGAAAACAGAAATGTCAGCTTGGCCCTCAGATGAAAACACACAATAAAATTGTAATAGGTTCGTTTTCTATCTGTGCTTGAAAAATAAGTGCAGCAAAAAACATTCTCTGACTTCATTCTAATAATGCAAATTGTCATCAGACAGCAGTGCTTGCCAAAGAAAACAAAATGTCATCTTTGAAGGGACTGCATGCACAAGGCTATCACAAGAAGTCCCAGGAGAGAGAGGGATTTTGTAACAAGAGCAAAATGCCGTGCTGGGTTTAAAAAATATCCATTCAAACACTACAGTTGCTAAAAGGGGAAAAATAATCCCAGCTGGATCATAACCGATACTTGACAGAAACATAGCCTTCAAAGACTTCTTTTTTTCCAGTACAACTGAATTAACTAGGTTTAAAAATTAATGATACTTAGAATAAAATATCTAAAAAAATCCTTACTGTAATTTTTTTGGGAGGGAGGTGGGGTGGTCATCCATAAGGTGGGGAATTCCCTCTTTGCTAAAGATACATTAGTGCTGCTTGTGCTGCTGTGAGTCAGTAAAGGCCAAAGCTGGTGCTGAGATAATGGCAGAGGATGAAAACCCTTCTTATGTCTGGTTATAAAAGTGTCTTATCAAAGACAATGAGAGCTTTGGATATGGGCTCCCAGGGAGCTGATGTTTCCCTTTGAGAGCTGTTGCCTTTTCTCACATGCTGACTCCAGCTCACTGGGCACTGGCTTCTAATTTAAACAGTCCAGCCCTGACAGTAGAATTGCTGGATCCGTTTCCTACCTTTGAAACAGACTGAGCAACTGTTGCATTTCTCCAAATTTTTGCCTGAATCATGTGCCCTGAATCTCAGGGCACAGATCAGGAGAAAGCAGGGCTGTCTGGGTGCTCTGCAGCATCACAGCCTCTGTTCTCGTGGGGGAGTTGGAGGATGCTCCAGGCAAAGACCCCTCTGGAGGAAGAGCTGTGCTAGAGGAGCCAGAGGGAAGCTGTGGCACCAGGGCTGTCAAGCAGTGGGACTGCAGGAGGGGAGGAAGGTGCTACACCAGCACAGAGAAAGAGGGAGGGGAGTATCACATCAGGCTGTGGTTAATTCATTCTGAGCACCGTTACTGTCACCAGCAAATTCAGAGAGGGAATAACCTGCTTATTAGGGAATAACAACTTACTAGCTGTGTTCAGGGAAACCAAAGAGGAGTAAGAGGGAGAGACAAAAAGTGGGAAAGCAAGATTCAATAAAATGACTTCAGCTGTGGGAACATCAGTGTCCCTGGAAAGCTTGCATCCTGTTTATCCCTGGTCTGGAAATACAGAGGTATTTGCTGAGTTTGGATTGTTCCTTGTTCTTAATTAAAGGATCACATGGGCTTTATTGAAACTTAAATTACTGCATGTCAAAGACAGTACTTAGCACAGAAGAAACTACCATGAAAAGAAAAACTTTGACATCAACGAGATAATAGATAGTAGCAATTGTTGTCATGTTTATATTTGCTGCAATTATAAAAAAAGGTCTAGAAATGGATTTTGAGTGTGAGGGAGGGAAAATGCTTCCTGTAGTGGTAAAGTTCTTGAATAGAGGACCTTAAATCACTTCAAAAAATGGTTCTTCAATGTTCTAAAAGATTTTATATAATTTCCAAAAAGAAAGGTGCTCCTTTGTTATAGTTAGTGTTTCCTAAAGTTTCAAATAAAAATGGATCTATAATCTTCTACTTAAGGAAAAATAAGACTCACTGAAATTTTAAAATTGGATGCTCTTCTAGCCACAGAACTAAACTGTTGTTCCCTCTTCTTACTCTTGTTATCTTCTGTCCCCTCCACCTTCTTCCCTCTCTCTTCTTTGACAAAGTTCAAGAGAAGGGGAGAGGAAAGAGGTGAATTTTTAGCTTTAATATTTCAAAGTAAATTTTAATAAATGCCAGTCTACTCTTTACTTAAAAGCTATTTCAATTAGTTTCTCCATGTTAAAAGTTTTTAACATAGGAAAGGTATGGGTATTGGAATCAATATCCAAATAAGTAGACCTCAATTTTTTTTTATATCCCAGTCTCATAATTCTTAAAATACATTCAAATCATCTTTTTGATGAACACAAAGCTTTTAATTCATCATTTTTTCTTTGAGTAATCTCAAAGACATCTGTCTTTCCTACCAATCCACAGCCACTTCATGTTCCAAAAAAATTTGGCATAAAGATTCAGATCATCTGCATTTTATGCAAAGTCCTTTAAGAGATGTCATGAAAAGAGAGATAATAGTTCAAAAAACAATTTTCAACATCTGACTTGCCAGAAAAGGGGACTGACCAAGTCTACCAAGCAAAGAAAGGAAGGGAAACAGGATGAATCTGCAAGAAAAGTGTAGGGCTGACTGCCTCTCGGTCCTTCCACATGATAAACTTGAAGCTAAATTAAGCAAAAGAAATAGCAGAACCCAAGTGATCCTTCCCTCTACTGGCCTTCTGAGAATTACTTGATGGCAGCACTTAGGGAGAGCAGCTGTTGGTAAGTGCTCTGTAACAGTAACATTTGTATATCATTCCACAAAGATATGACAGAGGATTTATAATACCTGTAACGTGCCTTTTTTCTGACCTTTCTCAGGCTGGTTTGGTATTTCTCATTGGAAGATTTCCTGAAATGATTGATGTATTTGGGTATTGTTTGCGTAACCAGACAAGGAGAAGGTGTCACGTTGTTGGCAGGAGAAGGACAAGAGCAGAGGGAGAATCACACACTATTTCTTTGGAACAAGTAACTTGTTCTGTTTCAACTCATCCAGTCCTGCAAGGGAGGTCCAGACATGTTAGAACATTTTTTGGTGCCAGATTGACAAAACTTCCTAAGGATGGCACTGCAAATGGAAAAACAATGTTCTTCTGAATATAATATCGAGGAAAGCAACTGGATGATGAATTTTCATTCAGGGCAGGTTGCTGGGTTTACCTATAAAGTGATCCCTCAGGTAATACCAGTTGTGTCCCATATCAAACATCCCAGTATTCTCTGTGCCAATAAAAGGTATCACAGACGTGTTTCAGCTCTCCCAGGTGTGTCTCTTCAAGACTGAGACGAATAGAAGTCCAAGTCACTGTCTCAGAAGTGGTAAAGGGTTTTTCAGGTTAATTTCTCTAGTATCTTTGTGTTTCACTGTGATTCATGACTGTTTGTTTTGTCCACAGTTATTCAGTTCTGTGGAGTTTGGCAGAAGATGGCTGCTTCTTCATGAGGGAGTTACACCCAACAGGTTCTACTGGTAAGAGCAAAACCCTCTTCCTGATTCCCTTGACACAACTTCCCCACACACACAGAGGTGCTGGAATGAAGTCTTGATGGCAATGTGACTGAATACAGTCTGCACTGCTGATTTGTTGAGATTAATTTAGAACTGGTATGAAAGGGGCATTATGTGTTTAAACAACATTGGAATAGTGGGTCTTTGATCTAAGAGTCATGCAGAACTGAAATATGCTGAATAATAGTCTGAACAAAGCATTGATTTGGGTGGGAGAATGAGTTCAGTTCTCCCATCCCAAATCAGTTCATTCTGGTCCTGCTACATTTAAGGGACAAAGCCTGAAGTCTTGGAGGACACCAGCATTTCTGCCACAGACAGACCTGCTCTAGTGGCTGGTGTTGTGTTTTTAATTACTGTTAGACCTGCTTAGCCCTTGAAAGTGAGCATGTATCCTCTAGACTGAAATCAGAGTAACTTTGACTCTCATGCAAAAGAAAGCTGAGAGATGAAGAAGACACAGAACATTTTTTCCCCCTGCAAACATGGTTGTATAGTCCAAATCAAATCTAAGGTTTTCTTGTGTTTTGGTGTAAATCTGTGGGGTTCTCATCAATTCCTTATGGAGGCATTAGTCTGCCTGTGAGCAGAAATGGCCTTGTGTCCTGTGAATATGCCTTTAGAAGAGAAGCTTTTGGTAAAATAGAAATCTTAAATTGGGAGGAGCTGAACCAATGATTAAAATGAGACGGTCATGGTAGTTTCTAAACTATAAATTTATGTCAAACACACAGGTTTTGAACATAGCAAGATTCATGAGTGGTTCAGTCAAATATTTTCTTTTAATTTATAAAAGAAAGAAGAGCTCTAGGTCAAATTTACTTCTAAAGTTGAATTTATATTTGGACTGCAAAGGATAGACCAGAGATTTTGTTTGCTGCTTCTGCTTTTTAATCCTTTCTCAGAACCTGTATTAGCTGAAACTAATGCAAGCTAAATTCCATTTTTAACTTAAATTCATTGCTGTGGGAGTGTCTGTATAGATAGTCACAAGTGTGTTTATATCAATATTTCTTTCCTGCAGGACTCCTAACAGGGTCTCAAAATGTCAGATGCAAACACAGAGCTCTATAAATCTTCTGTTTTTTTCTGGGCTAATAAAAGCAGAAACTCATAGAAATCTGGTTGCCTTGTCATTGAGACATCCAACAAAATTGTAATTGCTCAAGTGGCTCAGAGGGCTGAAAGGACCGTCCCAGTTTCTGGACCCCCATGTCCTGTATAGTACTCCAAGCCTTTTGAGGTTTCCTGTCATTGTTTACAGTTCTGTTTTTTTGTGAAATGAGCTAATGGATGCCTGCAATAAGAAAAATGAAGAAGTTATAATTTTCCCTTTCTGTGGAGCTCAAATTTGAGGGCCTCTTAGAACCTAACAAATAAGAGAACCTAGGCTTGGAGCTTCAAAGACAAACAGCAAGTTAAAAGATGAAAAAATGTTCCAACCACCCATCCAATTTCCCTACAGCCATTCACAAAGCATGAAAATGCAAGCCTGTATTTTCACCTTGAACAGAATGCCCCTTGCATAACACACCTCAGTGTAAGCTAGACTGTACTTTTGCTGTCAAAAGTGAGAATAATAAAACTTGTGGAGGCACTGTTGCATCTCATTCTGGCATAATAATGACAATCATAATGACCCTAGGACAAAAGAATAATTTCAGCTGCAATTCTATGGACAATGTCAGTCTACAGACACATCCACAGCAGAAGGCAGCTGTGCCTGTGTGATTGAGAGCACCACAGAGAGCAGCACTGAGCTTTAATATGCATTTCCATTCTGTGCAGCCAGGTATTAGAGGATCCAGCAGCACTGAAATGCTGAATCAGAAGGGAAGCCCTTTGCACTCCAGGCTTGGTCACAGTTGGCAAAAGGGAACTGGGGCCTAAGAGAGTGCCTGAAGTACAGTTGAAATCCAGATTTCTGCAGCACCATCTCTGTAGCCAGTGCTGGTATACAAGTTGGGTAAAGCCTTGCTCAGTGCCCTGAGATTTGTTGTTGGCTGGGCTGTTTTAATTTATTATTGTGTATTTTGGCTTGTATGTAGAGTGTAATCAACCTGAAAAGTGAGAAGACTGACTTCACTTATTCTTACGAGCAGAAATAAATAGTGAAGTAAAATGTCCTGAAGTCACAACTTAAAGCAGAGTGTGGGGATACTCTCTCCTGTTCCTGGTGCTTTATTGAAATCAAATGGCTTTGAAGGGATCAACCAGGACACAGCTGTACTGGGCAGAGAATGAGGGAAATATTCTGATATCTGAGGAATGCTGAGGAGTTACTTTTGTGCAGATTACTTCCAGTACTCTCTAAACCAGGACTTCTCTAAACTTGGAAGACACAAAGCAAGGCCTCTGGCATCAGGCCTTCCTGAGGCTGCGTTTAGTTACGCTGCTTGTTTTGACAGGGAAGGTGCACCTGGAAGACTTTAAAGACTTTTACATGGGTTTGAATGGTTGATGAAAGGAAAAAAATGCATTTTCCTCATTGCTCACTGATATTTTCATTGCCATTTTAGCTTGTCATGTTGTCTTGTAAATAGCTTTTGGGTCACTCAAAAGTCTTGTGAATAAACTCCACTGAGATTGCTAGTTTTAGTCTTGAGAAGGCTCTACCTGCAAACACTGCCAGAGAAGCTATAGTGTCTTTTACAGCTGCATTTCTTGTATCTGTTGCCAAGAGAATTTTCTTCTTTATTTGCTTATTTTTGGCTGCTTTGTGAAACACCCCTTCCTCCTACCACTCCAGAGAAATTGAAACCCCTGAAGAAAAACAGTCTGATGATGCTTACTACATAACTCTGAGCAAACACTCTGTAGACACAACTCAGTTCCTTGTAGGTCACATGTACTTTTTATTCTTTCATCCTCTGTTTCATAAAGAGGAGACATTAATATGAAAATAGAATGTGTTTTATTCAAAGCTCTTCTGTTCCCCCTTTTCATTCTTCCACCTGGAGCTCCAAGTGATGCCCTGACATCCACATGTGTGATGAAAGAGGTGTAGTGCCACTCTGTGAAAGGAGATGTCAGGTGGGAGATGAGAAAATGAAGTCAAACCTTTAAAATGAGAGGTGACTGGAGACTTCTTGGCTTAAAAACGTCCATCAAAAACCAAAATAAAACAAATGTTGGAAAAAGAGATCTGTAATTTTCTACCTCATTAAAATATTGTTAGGACACACTTGTGGCTGGGCAGGCTTTAGTGATGGGCTGCTCTGACTGGCACCTCTGATAATTTCTGTAATTTGGGTATCTCACACATCTGTTTGCATAATCTAGGGATGTGGAAATGGTGTACTGAAGAAAATGTACTCCCCTCAGAGAGTCAACCACATATGGTGTGTCAGGTGGAGACTTGGAAGAATCCACACTGCATACAGGCAGTGTATGCAGTGACACAGCAGTTCTGTACTCTATCAACAATTTTCATGTTTGTTATTATTTTTCCAATAGCTTCTTGAGATTTTGCTGTTCAATGTACTGTGACAGAAAAATGCATGGAAGTTATCAAAGTACTTTGTAATTCTGGAACTGTGTGCTCTGTGAAAATACCCTAATTACTAGGAAGGAGTATTCTAAGCAATATTAATTCAGCAGTGTAATACAGAAACAAGTTGATATACATGGATTATTGCTGATAGCACAGTGTTTACCAATGTAGTTGGCATTAGGGAAAGAGAATGCAGTAGATCCTGGTTAAAAGAGTTGGCTAAAAATGCTTTATTTAAATACTTCTGAGTTTATTTTTGTGATACTTGGTGATTTTTGGTATACACTCCTATTGTGAAAATTTTGCTGGTGTAGATGCTGATTTGTAGTGAATATAAATGTGAACACAATTGGTGAACCAGTTGCACTGGGTTGCTTTTTTCTTCCTTTTTTAGAGTGGTTCAGTCATCTAGTCAAAGTTCAGTAGTGATACTTTGTGACTTGCAAATCCAAACGTCCATGGCCAGTAGTTGCAGTAAAACTGCTCAAAGTGCATATAGTCCTATATGGCCAAAATATAAATTTGTTGGTCATTAAAAGCCAGGTTTTTATTCTGGTCCTCAGATCAAGTCATGCCTTCCACCAGAAATTATTTCCTTAAAGTCAGTAAGTCATTAGAGCTGGGCCAAAAAAAAAAAAAGTAAAAAAAAAGTAAAAAAATCATTAAAATTTGTCAAAATGTAATAGTTTTTAACAAAATGAGATGTTTTTCTGAAAAGATTCTCATCTAATTCTAATCAAAACTTAACCTTGAGAAACTTGGAAGGGGAGGAAAGAAATAAAATCAAATAATAAAAGTGTCCTATAAACTAACATAAAATGAACAATAGAAAAGCCCAACCGGTAAATTAGGTCATCAGATTACAATCATTATCTCTACCAGTGGTATTGATTTTATTTTCTACTTGAGTGTTGCACCCAGACAAGCAAGTAGGAGAAATACAAAAATAATAGCACTCCTTACTTCAAGAAGATTGGAAGGCTGTAATAACAGGAGGGCTGGAGCACCTCTCCTGTGAGGCTGAAGACCTGGAGATGTTCAGTCTGGAGACCAGAAGGCTCTGGGGAGACCTTAGAGCACCTTCCAGTGCCTGAAAAGGGCTACAAGAGAGCTGGAGAGGGTCTTTTGCCAAGGGCATGGAGTGATAAAACAGGGTAATGGCTTCAAGCTGGAAAAGAGCAGGTCTAGATTAAATATTGGGAGGGAATTCTTTATTTTTGGGGTGGTGGGGCATTGGCGCAGGTTGCCCAGAGACGCTGTGGAAGTTGGAAGTGTTGAGGGCCAAGCTGGATGGGGCTTTGAGCAGCCTGATTTGTGGAGGGTGTCCCTGCCTGTGGCAGGAGAACTGGAACTAGAGATGATCTTTAGGATCCACTCCAACCCACATGATTTATGATTTCCAGTAGCATCACATGTCCACAATGTTAATGATTCCTTGAAGAAATGAAAGGAGATATGTCAGTTTGGTAAGAGATGCTGCTAGGTCTCCTCTTATGTTTTTCTGAGTATGAGCAGAAGAAAATGGAGGCAAACACTGTAAAATAGTAAGCCAACTAAACCTTTCCATCAAATAATACAAAATATGCACACACACTGAAAGGGAGAAAAGCCTGTAAGCAGCTGGGAGGACAGATAAGTAGATAGGGCTATATTTGTGTTTCTTTTATGAGTACTAGCAAAGAAAGTTCATCTTCACAGTATAATTATAGAGTATATATATTTTCTTTTTCAGAGGAGGCTGGAGACTGTATTTTAAAGGCTCTGACTGTGTTCACTGGAGCAGCTGAAAGAGCTGAAAATCAAGGGGATGAGGTGTCAAAGCCCTGTTAAAAACTTCATTATATTCAAGCACCTGGAGCAAGCTGGGTGCACTGTCCCAGTGTTTCTGTCAGTGCTTGGCTTGGTGGGATTTGCACGCCCACCCAGGTGGGCTGAGGCAATTTAAATGCCTCAGTGCCTGGGCTGTTTACAAATGATGCTGTGTATGGCTGAACAAGACCTTTTAATCACTGCAGGGCAACTGCTGGAAGCGGATGGGAAAGATGCCAATCAAAGTGCATTGTGACAGCCTGTCCAGAAAATCATCCACTTGATCTAACACACAAGCCTTATTCAGTGAGTTGAAGGGAAGAAATTTAATTTAAAATGTTTTTTCATAGCTTAAATATGGTGGTTATGGGAACATGCCAGAGAAACCCACGACAGTTTTCAGCAGGTGTGAATGAAGTAAATGCTCATCTGATTAAGCCTTTTGGGACCCAGTCTGGTTGATGCATCTGGTTGGTGTGTTTTAGTTTTCCCAATTCAGCAGCTATTTCTTAAAAAATCATCCAGAGATACTTTATAAAGGAGTACAGACTCCCATGAGCTTCAGCTTTTCTACATCATCCACTTTCCCTCATTAATGTTCTGCAGAAGTAGGCAGGCATCCATTCACCATGTTCAAAATCTCGATTTGGGGGCTGACCAGTGACAGGAGCCTGCAGTGCTGTGCAGGACCCTGGAACCTGCCTGTCTCCAGCAGGCATTGGAATAAGCAGCTGCTTTCTCTGTAAAGGACAGACCTTGAGAAGGTGAAGCAGTGCACAGGTAAATCAGGTGTGGATTTGTCTAGCTCTGTGTCAGGAAGGTTGCACTGCTGTGTTCTCTTGTATGTTTAATGAGCAGCACATTGTGTTACTTTCCCCTCCTGCTCTACACGACTTGCTGGCCTCCTCCAGAGCTGCCTGACTGGGCCACAGCACTACAAGGTGGGAGAGACATGGTCTTAACACAGTAGGAAATTGTGATCCTATTAGCTGTACTAGCAGAGAAGCTGTAAATCAGGTAGGTTCATGATAACAAGGAGGGAAGCTCAGAGGCTGTAACTAGAGGGTAGTTTCCTCCTCCTTTCACTTCAAACCAGCTTGAAGTCTTAAGTTTCCTGCATTATATGAAAAAGAGAGGATTGAAGGGCTATGGTAAAATCAGGATCTAGTCCTGGTTAACTGAATTTTATCCACTTAGTTTAGATCCTCATTTTAAGACATTCCTCCCACCCTATGTTACCAGCAATAGGCAGCTGCCTCCTGAGAATTTGCATCCATCTATTTCAGAGTTTTAGCTAAGTTTCCTCTCTGGAGCATCCCACAGAGAGCTGTCACAGCAGCAGGGGAGAAGGCTTCCTTTGGTGCTGCCCTCAAAGCTGTGGGGTGTGTAGACAGCAGAGTGTGGAAGGGTGTGGGTCATTATGCACTAGGGCTCTAAAAATGGTGGATGGTGAGAGTAAAAGTGACTCCCCACAGCCTGAAAGTCTCACCACTACCCCCAGTTACCTACTCACCTATTTCAGTGTTAGCAGCAACAGCCACCTGCTTTTCTGGGTCAGTGCTGTGAGGTGGCACAATTAGGAGAAGTTGGGCTTTTCTCACTGCACTGCTGTTTTCTATTGCTTCTAAAGAAAGGGTGACAAACTGACTAAAGCAAACCATAGCACGGATTCAGCCCAGTGGCTGCCAGTTGAATTGCACCAAATTGTATCATTTCATGTGATTGTACTATGTGGGAAAGAATAGAGGTGTAGCAGGGAAAAACTAATTAAATTATGGTCAGGGGAGATTTATTAGCCAGATGTAAAGAAATGAATTGCTGATTTATGCCTATCTGGAATCTGTCCATGTTTCTAAAACATGTCAGGAGGATGTGGTTAGGAGATGTTAGAGCTGAAAAGCAGTCTTTAAAGTATGTTCCAGGAATAGTAAAATCTGTGAAATTTCACATAATAGGGACTGAACTAAAGAAACCACAAGAATTACCTCCCACACTAAGCTCTCTGGGGCAGATTCGCTGACCTCTGCAAGCAAAAAAAGGAACAGAGAGTATCTGCAAAGTCCTCATGGAGTCAATATAGTAGTAAAAGAAAAAGGAGCCTGGAGGACTCTCAGGCTCTATTTTTGTCTCTGCCACATAGCAACTCTGTGATCTTGGTCAAATCAATGAGGCCCCTGTGCTCTTGACTAATCAGTGAAGTTTATCTATAAAGCTGAGAACAAAAATTTTCCTCAGCCCCTATTTCTAACTTGGTCTTCTTGTCTTGTACTTTTCCATAGGTCTTGAACAAATCAGTACCATGCAGGGAAGGTTACTTAAAGGTTGATTGTCAAGTGCTTTTGTATCTTTGGACAAAAAACTCCCTGTTCAGAGCTACATGTTACTATTTTTATGAATGGCAATTAGAATTTAGTGTTATAGAAACATCAGTGGGACCAAAAAATTGATGCTGCCGTGGACAACATGAGCATCATCCACTGTTGTTGTTGTTTTCATTCTGTCCTTTAAAACAAAACCAAAAACCTGCCATTCAGTGAGCTGGAGGAAGGTGTCAATTTTTTAACATGAAGTGACAGGATATGTCCAGAGGCAGTGGAGGAGCTGGTTTTGCATTGGCAAGATTTACGATAAGGGATTCGCATGAGTGCTGAGGCTAAAGGAAGATAAATCCCTAAAGGCAAATTCTACCAATAATTGAATTACAAAGCCATTATCATGTGCTGAACAAAGCAACTTTATGGCTTTATTGTGACAGGATAAAGCTTGTTAGAATATTTATGCTCATAGGACAACTTTGGCATAAGGATCTCTAGGAGTGCATTCCCTCTCCCACATGACTGTTGCAGCTAGTTAGTCTTTCTGTGTAATGCAGTGTATGTGGAGATGGGGATTTGCTGAAATTGGGACTAGAGAGGAATTGCTGAGGGTCAGGAGGCATCTTAGATATACAGCCTGTTAAGAACAAAGCCATCTGTGGAATGCAGCTGAGGCACATGAGCATTTTTCATGCTGAGTAGTCAAACTGGATTTTCCAAGCAGTGCCACTTTTCTGTTTGTCATTGCACTGCAGCCACATCTGAGCTACTCCCACTCAGCCCTGATAATCTCAAAATGGCCAGAACTGTCTGGATCTCATTCCATCCACCTCAGTGGAAACAGGCTGTTATGTCATTTGTCTGCCAGCCTTTCCTGCATGAACAAATCATACCTGCTTACCCCCAAAGCAGGTGAGGTATGCTCACAGGAGCCCCAATTCTGCATTTGGTCACTTCCTCTGAGACATGGTAAAGCTGCATAAAGCCTCTGTGTCCATATAAAGAATGAGGGACATTCTCACTGGTTCTGTCTGTGAAAAGGACATGGTAGCATTTGGCATTCTGGGCCATTTGCATCAAAGATTTTGTAAAATAACAATGTCTGCTACTGCCTGTCTTAAAAGATGTTTGATCTTGGCTGCTGTGAGCATGTATGATACAAGAAATACATAAGAAAAGATTGCCATTGAGTTTCTTGTGTATATAGTCCCAGATACAGTGTGTCTGTGTCTGAAGTCAAGCATCCAAAACCAAAGGCACCCAAAGCTGCTTTCCAGAATGCACAAATCCTTGAGATGCAGCCCTTAGCCCTTATTGTCTGGTATTTTGAGTTCATTGTTTATGAAAAAATGGTAGTTTGAAATTAGGTGCAGCAAGTAGAAGCTTTTGCTTTCTTCACAATGATGCCTTTTTGCAGTTCTGAGTGGTCTGACTGCATTGCAAGCCTCATCAGTTCCCAGATCCATAAACAATTGCTTTTGTCCCTAGAAGTGAAAAAAGATAGAAGAGGTGGAAACCCCAGGATAACAGGGTCTCTATTGAATTTTCTTGGCTCAGAGGAGCTGACGGGCCAAGGAAGCCAAGGTTTTAGAAATGTTTCAGACAGAGAAGATGGCAAGGGGTTGGTCACTACAGAAATATGCCAACTAGCATTTACTGTGCAGTGGGCAGTGCCAGGCTGCTTTTGTTTAGTTCAGCCTAGTTCCAAACCAGGGGATGATTTGGGGTCTTTTCTCTGTGCCGCTTCTCACGGTGGATGTAGAATCTGCATTCAGAGCAATTACTGTGCTGCAGCCAGTGGTATCGATTTGTGAGGCTCTCAAGTGCAGATAACTACTTAGCAGGCTTGATAGTGATTAAAATTTTAGGAAGCAACTTTGTAATAGGACCGTGGGGGTCCTAAATTTTTCAAAATGTAAGCATCTTCAGTGTAAAGGCAGTGGGGTTACTGCCTTGCACTCTCTTTGGCTTTTCTAAATCCTCCTTTTCCCAAAAGATTTTTTTTTCTTTTTCTTTTCCTTTTTCTTTTTTCAAAACATCCAGACAATTATACCCACAAAACACTTAAAGTTAATCACAAAAATACAATAGGCACCATTCAACAGAAAGCGTTGCAAGGATATCCCTGGTGTCCTTAAGTTTCTGGGAGTATTACAGAAAGCCTGAGATTAAAGGGACGGACAAAGGACATGCTGGCATTTTACCACAAAGTGAAAACATAGACTGAGGCAAGAAGAAAAGTTTGTGGGTATATGAGTGTTTGGTCTTTGAGAGTAGATGCTGAAAGGGAAGAATAGATTTGAGAAATATGAGAAGAAAGCACTGCCAGCATAGAGAACAGAAGTTGCTCAGAATAGGGAATGGGAAATTTGGGACTATTGTTTATTCTTAGAGAGATTTCTGAGAGAAGTCAGTAGCAGAGGGGGTGGGTCCCAGAATGTTGTTGATCTGTTCTTTGTAGGGTGCTTGGTTTATCAGCTGTTGAGCACACAGCACTGTTCCAAGTCTACCTTGGGAAGCAATGCATTGCCCATGTTGCATTGACTGTGTGCACACAAGATAATGAGGTACAGTGGGCACTTGCATTAAGTTACAAACACTGAGTTGGAGGCTTTGGTGCTCTCTTGGGCCCGTCCAGCATGTAGTTTCCTTCTTCCACATGTGAAGCTTGGTTTTTTTTTTGATCATTCTAGCTTTGGTTTAAGAACCTTCCAGTCTGGTCAGAAATGGAATTTCTTTGTAATCAGTTATTCATTCTTTTTCGTATTGACACCATGGGTTTAAAACTGTTACTTAATTCTCAGTCTTGCAGAAGTACATTGACTTTCTCAGCTTCCAAGGATAATGCTTTTGGTTTTTTCCCCGGCCATGAAGGAGACAAGAAAACCCAGTGATAGAATAGCTGGATGTTTGTGTAGTGTTGTGATTGATTTGGTTGGCATACTAAAAATTCAAGAATTCTGATATACATCCTACAGTTCCTAGCACCTTTTTTCCAGTAGATGCTTTAGGAACAGATTGTCCTATGGATGTGAAAGGATATGTCTGTCTTCCTAGAGAGAGCGTGTTCTCAGGGGCTGTACAACCAAAAGCACAATATTTATCTCCTGTACATGCTCACTGTGGTCAATATTACATTTCTGAATGTCTCCTAGGCTTTTATATGTCCTAGAGTAAATAATAAGGCTGATGTAAGCTATATAAAACATTTCTCAGAAAGAGGACTGCTCAGGGCATTCAATTACCCCTTTAATTGCAATCCATATTTCATCTGTAATTTGTGTTTTTAAAATTAGATATTAAACATATTTCAGGTCTGTTGTGTTTCCTACTTTGGGACCTTTATGTGATCACATGTGGGTGTCTGTAGTGTGGGTGTCCAGACATGTTAAATTCAATGGAGAGAAACAGGCCTTTCTAGGATGAATTCTCACAAAGTCATATCTAACACTGTTCAGCTGATCCAGAGTGAAAACTGCCTATTTCATCTCTCTGCCTGCAAAGAGAGCTGGGTGTGATTAGTTCAGAGTTAAGTATCTGTGATGTACAGCTGGGTAAGATGAATATTACTTTATGTGGCTTTTCAGGTGGTATGGAGAGATGTATAAAGAAATATCCCAGGGCTTCCATGGAACAAGATAGCTTGATCCAAAAAAATGTGACATTACAAAAATGCTGGTCAGCAAGCTCTCAGCAGAATCCAGATAGAAGTGATATGTTTCTGGCTGTCAGCTCTGTTCAGTTAATAATGATTTGAGCAGATGTGTATTTGTATTTTTCTTGTTCTTTACAACTGATTTTTCATGTTGGCATTTAATATTATGGGCCTGACCATGGCCTTGTGCTGTCACAAATAAAGTCAGTTGTATATCACAGCAATGAAATGTGTGTTTACTAATGGAGGGAGAAAGATCTGACAGATAGGAAGTCATGGATATGGCTCTTGACTATACCTCAGATGTCCTATTTGACTTTAGGAATTTCCTCCTCTGGACCCTACTTTTCATTTTTGTCATCACATTTCTAAGTTGCAGGGGTTAGGAGACATCAGAAGAAGGAAGTCCTGGAGGTTTGTCACCAGCTGTTTTTCAGCTGGCCTTGTTCTGTACCCCCTTGGGACAATTGATGGCTTAATTCTACCTTGAATTGAAGCTCCTTCAGTCCCAATACTGGCTGAGACTAAGTAATATGCAGGTGAATACTTTCAGGGCTTGAGGGGTCCAGATCTTTATATGCTGCTCTTAAGGCACCTAAAAGTTTGATGTAAATTGTGGCTCATGAAATTGGCTGTCTTTGCCTGAGAAGATGCAAAAGGTGTTTCTCTTGGGGTTAGAATAACACTGTGAGGAGGAAATTCACAAAACACCTGAGTGTAGACTCAAGTGCTTTGCTGGATGAGCACCATTGTTGCACTCTTGAGAGACAAAATATTCAAATTTGTGGATTCTATTCCTTGTTTCTTTGGAGAGGTCACATCCCCATGGAGGTGTGTGAGATCAGGAGGAGGAATGGACTGACAGAGCTGTACTATGTCTTCTGCAATAGCCCAGTTCCAGGTGGGCTATTCCAATATTCCAGTTCCAGTATTTAAATCCCACTTAAATAAACAAAAATAAAAAGGAGTTATGCTAGCTTTGTCCTTCTGCAGATTTTTTAGAGCTGTTTGTCACTGGCATCTGTCTCTCTTGAACTGAATTGTAATGAGCAGGCCCCACATTTTGGCCCTAAATCTGCTGGTCATAGCAGGCCTAATAAAAATTCCGTAAGAGAGTGCTTCCTTCCCCCCTCACTTGGTGCCAATTATCAGGAAGCAGAGATTTTAAGTGGAAGTTGAATGTTTAAGGAAGTAACACCTTGCCATAAACTTTATTAAAAATGGAGAAGAGGTAAAAGCAATGCTGGTTCAGAGTATTTTCTGAACTTCAGTCCCCAGCAAAGGAGAACAAAACCTTTTCTAGCTAGTGAGTTGCTATATATTTTGTCAAGCAAAGGTAAGGATTAATCAGGACACAGCCTTGTTAACATTTTTATAATAGTTATTAGTTAAATCACATGATGATTAAGTACTGGAGGTGCCTCTGATTGCAGTCAGTGGGAACTGAATTAAGGTCTAAATCACTGTTTGAATCTCTCTTCTGATTTCCTGAAAAATAATGAGGGTTTGAAGAGAACATCTAATTTTTCTATCACTGGAAATGAATGTGTGTCTTCCCTCATGCTTCTATTAACCAGGAGGTCAGGCAGCTGACAAGAAACTGGTTGTTTAACCCTCAGCTTTAATCCAGGATTGTGCCTTGGGTGATAGGATCAGGACCAGAAACAAGGCAGATTGTCAGAGATGGTGCTGAGCAGCTCTACAGTGGGATTGGCACATAGAGCAGTTGTGCATCTTTCAGGCTGTCCATCAAACCTCTGCCCCTTTGGAATCTTCCAGGGAATTGATGAGGCCACCAGTGCCAGTCCAGGGGAACCTCAACAATGATTTTTAATTCCATAAACTCCTTATCTGCAGTGCTCAATGTCTTTACTTTGTTACTTGTTAATTCAGAGGGAACAAACAGTGATTTTCAATGTGACACTTTTATTAATGGAATACTGTTTTTATTAGATCAGAAGTGATAAAATGTCTCAGGATAAAATGAGGTTTTAAAACTTCTTAATTAATGAGGGAACATTGATCATTAAGAGTGTCAATTAAGCAAATGTGCATAAAATGTCCAATATAAAGGAACAGCTATAATTAGTATGCTGGCAAATACTATTATCCCATCAATTAAAGTCTTCTGTATTCCACCCTGAACTGAAATGCATCCTTCTGACCAAATAAGGAGGAACATCAAAATTTCAAGTGCCAACGAGAACAGGAATGGGTCTCCAGGTGGAAAGAAGTGAAGGGGTTAGAAATAAACGGCTCATAAGTACAATGGCATTTATTAGATAAAATAGTAGAATTTCTTTAAAATATTTAAGCTCATTTTGGGGAAAACTCCAAAATTCTTTCAAAATTATCAGTTCTTATTTGTGAGTATGATTTTTACTCCTTTGAAAGCAATATCTCAGCCTTTCATGGTATATGTTGTTTTCAATGCCTTTGTCTCCATCTGCCTTTTACAGGTCTATGATGGGGAATGGCAGAGAGCCTGACCTGGTGCACCTGGAGGCAAGGACAGTGGATGGTCGTAAGTACATCAGCTTCTAAATATTGTGGTATTCTGGGCTCTCCTCATATTCTTGTAACCACACAATACAACAGTAGAAATCTCACTTCTTTTAGTGATTCACTTATGTAGTACAAGGAGTTTGGCTGTTCCAATTTAGGTCTGTCAGAAGAGAAGCCTTTCCAGCAAGGCAAAAAGTTGGGTTAACCAGGCTGTGAAAGGAACTGAGGCCATGGTAAGGAGGAATATGTGATAAGCAGTAACTGGAGTTACTACACACAACACTTTGATTTCTTCTTACATGGTTTTTATTGATGGGAACATGACACTGAAGAGAAGTTCCTGGGTCATGAAGTCTAGCTGCTGTTTGTTCACACAGTACATAGCATTACCTTGTCCATAGCTTCATAGTTTTAGCAGACCTGGGATACTCTGCCTTAGTTACTACCTTTGAAATGACCCAATTAGAAACCTTTTAATGACCAGTCTGAGTGTGCTCTTCACTGTTACTGCATGTCCTGTCATTGTCCTTCACTTTCATCAGCTCCTTTCCCTCCCTGCTTTGCCTCTTGAGGTGTTTTTTGTTGTTTTTTTTGGGTTTTTTTTCCCTATTCCAGGAGCCTCCTTTACCTGCAACTCCAAAATATTTTCCTAATTGGCTGTAAATTCTCTCAGGCACACTCAGCCCCCTGCTGGCCTTTTCTCCTCCCATCCAGGCTTTGTCAGGTTTATCTTTGAGCTCCACTGCCTTTGCAGATCTTTCTCCATGGATTTCTTTTCCACAACATTGAATTGCCTCAGGCAGGCGTCACAGTGAATGCCCAGCTGCCAGAGATCCAGTCATTTTAATTCCATATTGTTTCCTCAGTAAATAGCAGTTTTCCTGCAACATAACAGGAAGGTTTATACTATTTGCAGTACAGAAGTATTTATAATGCCTTCAATTACTTACTTTTTAAATTGATAAGGTTCCCCCTTGAATTGTACCCTCAGATGCAGTGGTGCTACTTAAAATGTGCATTTTGTCATTGGAAAATTAAAAAAAATCTGAAAATTTAATTGTAAGGTATTCTGCTTTTTAACTTAGGAAATTTAACTTGAAAGAGAACTTTTTGGATTATGACTTTTGATAGTTGCAATAGAAACCATAAAGTTTTAAAGGTCTTTTCATTTCAAGATATGTAGGATTAGTGACAGTGAAAGAATGTATTATCTCTATTTCTTATAATTTGTGATCTATGATTATTATTTCTCCTCTCAATTTCTCTTACTTGATGTGGCAGCAAGGCTGGGAACATGAAGCTTTCTATTTCTTGGGGCATGCTAAAAGGAAATATTCCAACAGGGCAGTGTCCATTTCAGCACAAAACACTGCTGTTAGAAGTCATTAAAAACTTGAGGTCATTGAGATGAAGCACTACACATGATGTTTAGGGAGTTGTATTCTGGTGATGTATTTGAGGGATATTCATCTCCCAGTGGGCAGAGAACAACCTGAGTACAGGGCTCTCCTTGCTAGAGCACCAGTAACTCTCTGTCTGCTCTCTGATTATGGTCTGTCAGAGCACTTAATTTATTGTGCTTATGTAGATAATGTAAAATGTTTGCAAGGACCAAAACAAGAGCTCCTCAGCAGGCATAAACCAGTACAACTTCAGTGGCATTGATTTACAGCTGCTGAGGATCTGGCTAGCAACCTTGTTCTTGAGTGCGCCTTCTCCCTACTTTTTTCTTTTTTTGTTTTTCCTCTTGGGATCCAGAAAAAATGTGGACTCCTGAACACACTGTGTCTCATCAAAGTAGGGTGCAGGTAATGATGAGCAAGCTGAGTACAGCCTGCTCAATTTATTTCTATTTGTGGAGACAGATCTGCAGGGCTAATTGCTGCCTTTTATGGTTTTCATCCTGTTGTGTAAGTTATGGAGAGCACCATGCAAATTTTCATCTTGTGGAATGTGATGCTATTGTTTGTTTTTCAAAGGCTTCAGGCCCAATCCATATCAATCTGGGGCTGAAAGCATGGTGGTAAAACTGATTTTTCTGGTTGGAAGAAGTTCATGTGAATGTTATCTCACATTTCCATTTGTACGCTTGGGTGTCCCTGGTGTTTCGCTTTGATTTTGGAACATGATCAAAGACAAGCCAGCAAAGTCAGCAGGAACTGTGATTTTTTTTCTTTCTTTTTTTTTGGTCTGGCTTCAGGGCAACACCCCAGTAAGACAATTAATCCCCTCTGGTTCTTAATCACACGATAAGCTTCTCTTTGTTACATTCAGCACCACAACCAGCGGGCAGGGTGATGGTGGAAGTTAAATCTAGGTTTGCTCAAATGCAACCTCAAGTGCTTTCAGAAGGTATAAACTTAATGACACATAGGGGTTCAGGTTTGTGAAGAATACACAAGATCCTAAAATTAACAGGCTTATCTGATTTGAGCTTGGTAGGGTTATCCCAGTAAGGCCTGATTCCAGCTAATTAAATGGGAGGTAATTTTTATTCAGGTAGTGCCTACTGAGAAATCCAGACTGTTGGTGCAAATTAGAAAGATGGATTCCTACAAGGCATTTGGAGACTAACTGGGTACCCACTGGCCCTCCAGAGAATGGCAAAACTGACTCAGGGGATGTCTGAATGACAGTTTCTATAGACAGTAAAACAACTATTACATTTATGAGGCATGCCTTTGCTTTTGTAGATAAGAGACCAATTTATTTAAAGTTTTTAATTTTTTTTAAAGTGTGGATGAAAGAAGCTAAGGGGTTTTCTAATGTGCTGGCAAAGATTTAGAGAGCTCCTGATATTTAAAAAGTAGTTTTGTTTCCTTTGCTTTTCTTCTGCTGTCCTGATTTACATAGCAGTTTTTCCTACTGAAAGATAATTTAGGTGCTGCTGTGATGCAGGTTAAGACCAAAGTCTCACCTGGGGCCAGCAGGCGTGTTCTGCTTGCTGATCCACAGGAACTGAGCATCTGGCCAAAAGTGCCTGAATCACAAACTTGCACTAGTACTTTAATTTCTGTTTTCACAGGAAATTGCTGGGAAGAATAAAACAATCACTGTTGTGGAAAAAATGAGTAGGCAGCCTAGACTGGCAGTCTTTTCCTAATGTAGCTACAGTGGTGAATTAATTCCTGTAGTGCCCTAAACCTGTGCAGTGATTTTTTTTTTCCTTTCCTGGTTGTGATTAGTTTTTTTCCTGATCATGATTAGTATTTGTCCTGGAGAATGACATCTGCTAGTTTCTTTCATTATAGTTTTATGCCAGAAATAGTGGAGGATATACTTTGCTGTGTAAAGAAAGATTTCTGATGCTGACGTGCAATGAAGAAAGAGTAGCAGCAGGATAAAACCAGATTTGTGAGTAGTTAGTAAATGGGATGGTTTCGTTTCACTGATCTTCATTACTGGTTAATTGCTTTGCAGTTGCTGAGTCCTGGAGAGTTGTGAGCATATTCCCATACCATGCATGTTTCACAAATCAACATTCAGACCAGATGGAAGTGGATAAAGAACAGTCATTTCTTGTGTTTCTCAAAAAAAAAAAAAAAGATTAAAGTACAGGAGAACATATATTTAAACTGTGGAATTCATTGCCATGGAGGTTGTGAATGCTGAAGATGTACCTGCACTGCTAAGGCAACCTAGGCTTGTTTTATAAGTCACTGAGGGAGAGGGGTTACAGGCCTGGGTCTTTCAGTGACATAAGTCACTACCATGTTCTTATGGGTCATTAGTTACAGGATGCCAGTCATGCTTCAAAAGCAGAAACTGTCCCTAATGTCTGAGTTGCTCAGTAATGAGCTGGGATGCTCCACAGAAAATCTGTGAGAAAAACACATCATTTACTACATTGTATAAAACTCCTGATTTGTCCCCAGTGGGTTAATTGATAGAGGAAAAGACACATTCCTCAGTGAACTAAAGACAAGAAAAATATAAGTTATGCATTTGCAGAGTAGAGTGACCATTTTCTCTGACTCTCCCTGTGATCTGATAAGGTTTTGAGAAGACATAACTGCAAGCTTACACTAGGAAGCAGTGGATGTCAGGGTTTGATATTTAATCCAAAAAAAGCACTTGTCAACAAAATATCCTGAAGAAAGTCACACTGCTTTAGGAAGGAATCTAAAACTCTCCTGTTTACTTTTTCAGAGGCCAACCAGCCTCCAGTAACCACCAATAACCTTCCTTCTCCACCAGCTGAGCCGAGAAATGTCTCTGGGACTGGTTGGATCCGTTTACGTTGAGAACATACGCACATGGTGCTCAAGATAAATGGAAAAAACTAAAATATTTCATGACACAGCGTCCCCCTGGCTCTTAACATTTTCTGTGTTAGCTTTTGCAATTCTCTTTCACCACCGAAACAGATCAATTTTGTCAGAGATTTCCCTTACAAGATGTCTCTTCCGTTGTGTTCTGTGACTTTTCTTGCTTCCTCTTTAGAAATAGCTGCTGTTCCCTGAGAAGATTCCTACTCTGGGTGTCTAAACCTGTCAAAAATGAATGCATCTGGGGGTGTAAGAGCTGGGAGTTGCTATGTTCTTCTCTCCAGGCACAGTGTGACTTTGTTGTTGTATATTAAAAACAGCAGCTGTTGTTGGAGGTGAGGGTTCTGGAAATGAAAAGCATAATGTCCTAATTACCTATGGCAGGGAAAACATCTGTGTGAGAAAACTAATGAAATTAATTCCAGAGCTTAGCAACTGAATACATTAATTGACATTAATTAATGCTAAATTACAAACCTCTGCCAATGAAGTCACATGAAATGTCCGCGAGAATGAAATGGAAAAAATCCTTGAGTTAATGTGAACACAGAAAATCTTCCCCTAGGAAAAAAAGTGAGAACCAGGCACTGCAAGAAGCCTGCTTTTCCTTCTTTCTGTCTCCTGTAGCAAAAGGAGCTTTTCCTGTTGTGCACATCTCAGTGTTTGGCTGTTTGGGAGATTAGCTTAAGCAATTTCAGTGCTCTGCCCTTTAGTAGTTATTACTGGCATTTTAGAATTGAAGCCATGGAGAATTGCACTGTAAAAGTTCACAGGAATTGCCTTGGTAAATCTTCATCAATGATACAATCACTGCTGCACAGACTCCTGTGATCACAGCAGAAATAGGGATAGTCCCCATTCCTCCATTAAAGCAAAATCCAAAAAACCTCAGTCTCCTCTAATGGATGTCAACCTGGCCTGCTCTTTAAAATCTCTTGTGGAGGAGATTCCTTAATCCCCCAGACTTTTTACAGCTCAGGTGGCAGTATAGGACCATTTCAACTGAGGCTGCTTTGCTGAAGCCCAGGATTGGCACATATTTCACCCAGGAACTTTGTTGTGGCAGAGTGGGAGACCCCTCCTGGAGTTCTGTGTGCAGCTCTGCAGCCCTCAGCACAGTAGAGCCATGGAACTGTTGGAGCAAGTCCAGAGGAGGCCACAAAGATGATCAAGGGCTGAAACATGTCTGCATGTGAAGGCTGACACAGCTGGGCTTGCTCTGCCTGGAGAGGAGAAGGGTCCAAGGAGACCTTATTGTGACCTTTCAGCACTGTTAGGACAAGGAGGGGACGTGCTGACCACTCAGCACTGTTGGGTGGTGGAGAGACTGTGTCCCCCTGTCCCCCTTTTCCTGGCTGCAGAGGAGCAGAGGGCTGAAAGGCTCTGAAAGGGAACTTTTCTGAGCTCACAAGAATGAGCAGGCTGGGAATTATGTCGTTCCCTGCCCTCTCGTGGCTAATGTGGAAAAAATCATGTCCCTCTGAAGGGAAATACATTTCGATCATGCTGCCCAGGCTGTGCTCATTAATGCTTTGCAGTGAGCTGCAAAAGCATAAAATGTTATAAACAGCAGCAACTAATAATACATAGCACTTAGTATATTCCAAGAACCCTGCAAATGCCGGAGAAAAAGAATCATCCTTCATTGAACTTTCCTGAAGGTTCGTTACCCTGCGTGTCTGTTTCCAACAGAAGTCAACAGCCCTTAGAAGCAAGGAAAGAAATGTCAGCTGATAGATTTTAATTAAAACCAAGATTAAATACAAGATGGTAAAATTCCAGCCATTTCTATTTCAGTGTAAAATGCTATTTCTCTGATCTCAAGGTGGTAATTATATCAAAGAAGGGGCTGTGTCTCTCCAAGGAAAATGATTAGAAGTACTTCTAACATTAAATGCAATGTAGTGTTTCTATCATGTAAGTACTAATGTTAAAAAGCCAAAATTGTTATTTGTGTGGATCAGGTTTGTCATAAAACAAAGTGCAAATTCATAATGAATCTGGAAGAGTCCAAACAGAGTACTGAGAATCTGGTTCTGTATTCTAGGGTAAATTGTCCCCATGAAGAAATTCAAATTGTTTTTCCTCAGGTGACAGATTATGAGATTGGCACCTTGCAGTGCTTCAGAAGAGGAGGTGGGGACATCCCACATAGTGACAGTGGATGAGATGGCTGGCATGGCTGTGAGATGGATGGCTGCATTTAGCCATTTAATTTGAAGCTGCTAAGACTTCTAGTTACAAGAGAGTGTGGAATGATTGCCCAGGTCTGCCAGAGTGCATCTACCTATGCTGTCACCAGCAAAGTAGGTAAAAGCCCTGAACAGGAGTTGGTCTGAGGTACTTTCCAAGTTGATCTGAATACTCTACAGAGTGTAAGTGCTGTAGGAAATACAGAGATGCATCATAGAAGGTTCTCCCTTGGTAAAAATGCATGGCTCTGACATCTGATCTAGGGCAGAATGAAAGAAATAATGGGAGGTTGAGGCAGGTAAAGAAGGAAGGCTATTAAAGGAAGAAAGTAATCAAGGATTTATGAAGGATGTAGGGGAAAGAAGGGTTGTGTGGTGTTGAATGGATGGTGTCAATTCACTTCACATGGATCTGGGAAGCAGAAGTGCCACCTCAGCAAACAGGTTTATGACAGTAGGAAGAATCTGCAATCAGGGTCTCAAGTGTATCATTTTTGTTCTTTTCCTTTCAGATGCTCAGTACATCACCTGCAAGATGCAGAACTGCAGTGAAGCCACTCGCAGCAAACCCTTTCCAGGCTACATTGACCATAACTCCCTGATCGTCCAGGGGGATTATGTCTTTGTTCAGGTGCAGAACACCCTCCTCTCTTATGTATTCTACTACTTTATATTATATTATTCTGTCTTCTATTAGTTTTTCTTGCATTCCTTTGCATGTGTGTGCATGTGTGTTAGTTTGCAACTGCTCAGACAACACTGGATCCATAAAGGCCCTGAGTGGGTTGGAGTAGTTTGTTACAATGCTAACTGTGTTCCTTTAAGCTCTAGTTTCCTGTTGCTGTAGGGCTGCAGAGTTCCTGCCTGAAGTATGTTCTCTGTGTGCTGGAGTGCTCTGTGCCACTCCTTGCAGTCTCATCAGCACTCTGGAATTACAGCTTTTACCCCCCAGCTGGAAGTGTGTGTCACTCACCTGCTATTACAGGGGAGTAGACCAAAGCTTTTTGAGTGTAAGAGGGAAATAAGAAAGAAGGGAGGGAGTCAGGGAAAGCACCAAAGGAGTAATCAGGCTTTATTGTTATGCCTCAGTTGTGATTATAGTGAAATGGCAGAAGATGGGATGTGCTCAGCCAGGCTGTGTTCCAGGTGAGAGCTGGTGAATAGATTTGAACCACCGTGGGTTTCATTAGGCTGCTGCCAGTGTCCATTTAATATCAGCTGAAGAGGAGAAAAATAACAACAGAATTGTAGGGAATGTGGAGGTGAGCTGGAGATCACTAGCACTAAGCTGGGCTTCCAGGCAGTTTGTATTTTAGCATGCTTGTGAGTGGAGGGAAGAGAGAGAATTTATATTTTACATTGGGTTAGTTGATTGCTAATTGGCTTCAGTTAATGAACAGTTAAACAACAGTCTAAATAATCCACAAATAAATCTGGCATGTATGCTTCAGAACAGCTTTTGTGCCTAGTATCTGAGGCAAAAGGGAAATGTTTATGAGGCAGGGAAAGCAGGGGTGTGTGTCACTGTTCAGCCACACTCTCTCACTCCAGAGTGGCTCTGTGTTTGTGCCTCGACTGACACAGGAGCTGGAGTGTTTCTCTTTAGCCCTCCTGGCTGATGCTGGAGCTGGTGTTACTTTTCTGTTCTTCAAAGGAGGAATGACCCTATGCCAGGCTGTGTATGCTTGGAGGAATGGATGAACACCCTCCTTCTGGCCTTCCCTTCTTTCCTTGATCTCCATCTGGCTTTTCTGCAACTAAGCCATTTGGAATTAATTAGTAGGCTTAAAAGCAGTAGGATAAAGGAATGGGAGTTTATTTTCCCACTAAACTTGTTCTATTTACAAACTCACACTCTCTCATTAAAAAATATTTCTGGCCTTCCTTCCCCTTACTTTTGCCCAGTTCCCTTAAAAAAAATGTTGAAGAGCTTTAAAATGAGAAATAGTGCTTATTTTACTTAATCTGGTATGAACCTGGCCTCTGTGTATCTTGCATTTTAAACTACTGCAGTGCATTTTAAAACACTTACTACTAAAGAAAAGTCTTGATAAGCTCAGGTATCAAGCAATTAAAGCAAAGTTCTGCACGGAGAATCCCTTGGAATATTTGTTCTTCAGTATCTTTCATCCAAGGATTTCAAAGTACTTTACAAACATTGATTATACTTCAGCAGCACTGGAAGCCAGAAAAAATTGACAGCTTTTTTCTTTCTTTTTTCCCTCCTTTAATAGGTGGTAGAAAATGATACCTCACATTGCTCTAACCCAGCATTTTCAAGATCTGCCATCAGTATTTATGCACTTAAATATATGGCCAGATTCACAAAAATACCAAATCGACCGAGCTTCTCCTGCCCTCCCTACCTGTGAATATTTAGCTGGTCTTGTAGCAGATACCTATGATGGCTTGTCCAGGGCCACACAGGAACCAAAGCTGGAAGCAGAAATAAAAATCAAGCCTCATGTCTGCCAATCTGCTGGTGTAATCAACAGCCTACAGATAGCAAAGAACAGACAGAGAGCGTTCTGTAAGGCACAGGAGAGCTCTGCTATCAGGAGGTGACACAATGGCCCAGCTGAAGTCAAGACTTCACTATTCACAAGTTTTCACAGGAGATTCTAGCCTTTGTTTCTCTTTGCTGAAAATGGGATTCCGCTTGCTTTCTTTTTCAGCCCCTGTCAGTTGGATCAATGTTTATTCCTCAGCTGTAACAGCGCTGCAGTTTAAGCTATTGCCACCACACAGTGGTATTTCTCTTAACAGCTTTTGTTTGATATTCTTTCTGGTAAAAAACAAAACAAAACAAAAACAACAAACAAAGAAAGAAAGAAAAAAAAAAAACAAAAAAAAAAACCCAACCTGATGATAACTTTCCTGCTTCTCTCATAGCTGACATCAGGAGGAAGACCACATTATTACGTTTCTTATAGGAGAAGCCCGTTTGCACAGATGAAGCTGCCAAAGTACTCCCTGCCCAAGGTAAGTTGCTGCTGCTAGAGTCCCCATATGAGCCTACAGGTATTTGGGTTGCACAGAAGATCCTGAGTCCAACACAAGTAACTGCAAGATGACATGCAGTGAGTGAAAACAGTGTTCTTCCTTAACAGAACTTTTGCAAGCAAGAAAGGATTAAAACCAAAAGTCAGCGCTTTGGCTAGTCAAGGACATGAGCATGAAATGTAGACAGATACCACAGCCCACATCAATTACCATTTCTATATGTCTTTATGCTTAATTAATTAAGTTTTGGAGGGGATTCTCTCTCTCTCTTTTTGTTTTTTTTTTTTGGTCTTAAAATTCCCCTCTCCTGTCACTGTCTTGTATGGGTTGCTTTTTGTGCTTTCCCTCATTAGTAGATTTTAATGGGAACCAAGCAGAAAGATGTCTCTGTGTGCCTGCTCTGTCTCCAGACTAATTAACAATGGTGAATTAGCATTGGAGATTGAAAGGGTATTTCTGCCTTCTAAAGCTGAATTTTTTGAAAGACCTGTATAAAATGTTAGCTTCATTTTGAAGAAACCACCAATTTGCAGCTGGTATCCTAATGGGCTCTTAACAAAGACAGAGGACTTTTTTTTTGGCCTTTTCATTCTTGATATAGTCTGTCTTAAATGAGATTTAAGCTGAAAGGTAGCAAATGATCTTATGGATTCTATATGAGGTCTAACATCAGAAGACAAATGCATTCCCAGAAACTAAGCAGGGATTGTCAAAAGAAAAAAGAAAAGAAAAAGCAAGGTAAGATTTTGTGGTAGAAATGTTCAAAGGGATAACTTGGCTAATTTCACGACTGGCTGTCTTTGATTCCTCAACCCAACAGACTTGTTTATAGTGGATTTCGTGGGTGGCCTTCATTTAAACAGACTGCAGTTCAAACCCAGCCCTTTGGTGCCTCAGCTTCCCTAGGCTGCTGTTGGAGCCTTTGCTCCTGTTCACAGCACTGGAAACCAGCTTGCAGGACAGTGAGGACCAGAAGCCTCACTGAAGCCATGAGATCTTAGCTCTTGCACAGGAGATCTGTGGTCTGTCTCAAAATTTTCAGCCACATTTTAAGATACTTTGAAACTTCCTGCCCAAGCAAGTGAAAATACAGAGAGAATTTACTCTGTAAATTCACATCAGATTTAAATAGGTGTCATTTGAAAGAGCTCTTAGCAACAGAGTTGCATTTTAGCATGATTATTGTAAAAGCCAAATAAAAATTTTTATTTACAGCCAATTCAGACCATCTGTAGAGACACTCTTTTCTTTAAACTTATTTTTTCCTTTAGCCCACACTTAATTTTTGTTCACCTTCTCAAAGACTTCACTGGAAACCCAGGGAAAATGTGCTAGAGTTAAATTACAATGTGTTCCAGAGAACAGGAATTGGAGCAATATATTCATGTTATTTGACCCAAAGAAAGATGCTTTGTCACAATCTCAGAATATCTTCAAAGTCTGGAGAGCTGTATTTGGCTTGGAAGGAGCTGCAGTGGAACTGTGGCTGTCTAGGAGGCTGCCATCAAAGCAAAATAGTCACTTCTATGAAAAATGCACAGAGAGTTATATTATTCAAGGAATTGGAACATACAGCTTCTTTTATGCCCAAATTCTCTTTCATCTCCTTCAGCCTAAGAAAGAGGGGCCAAGTATGGTAAACAGTACTAAGTGACTTCTGGAATTGAAGATGGAAATATCAAGCTTTTTGTGTCTGTGTGTCACTCCTCCTGAGCTGGAGGCAGGCAGCCTTGGCAGGTGATGCTGCTGCTCAGGCAGGATGGCCTACAGCAAATCAAACTAAAATATTATTCTTGTTGGCATTAGCAGCCTTGTAGCTACTTTGATCAAAAGCCTAAATAAATAAACTTGAAAATCTGTTCCATTCAAGCAGATGCCTGCATATGTGCATACAGGTTGTGTTAATCCTGTAAATAGCCTTTATTGAGACCTCTTAATTGCTGCAGTGATGTTGATCTGTGATGCTGCCTGTTCTGTACCACAGCACTACAATATGGGCTGTGTCACACACTGTAGTGCACACAGGGTGCATTTACTCCAGTTTATACCAATGCACTGGGCAGACATTTGAGAATATTGAAGCAAGTCAAGCAGTTTCTCTTTTAAAACACCTGTCTTAACTGGTATTGGGTTGCATAGTGATGGAATGGGTGCATCTGGTACCTCTTCTTTTAAATTCATCCCCTGCTTTCAACCTCAGGATGTACATCCTGATGGAAGAAGAAATAACAAAAATGAATAAATAAGAATACAGACCTTAAATACAGACCTTAAAAGAGCTGACAGCCCCAGTAATTTTACAGAAGGCAGAGGCAAGAGCCAGCATCTTCACAGACATTTCACAGAATATTCTGAGTTGGAGGGGACCCACAAGGATTATCAAGTCCAACTCTTAAGTAAAGGCCCCACTGGGGAGTGATCCCACAACCTTGTTGTTATTATCCCTATGCTCTGACCAACTGAGCTGGCAGAATAAAACTGGCATTACACATCCCTACTTACCATGCCAGGAAAAAAAGTTCCCTGACCAAGTGCAAAAGGGGCAATTGTTCAGTAATTCAGAAAGCCTTGGCTTTCAGTCATTTGAGGAGACACCTGATCAAACCCATGCACAGCATCATGTTACTTTTGTCTTTGAAAAGGCAAAAGGGACAGATAGTAGAACTGCATATTAATGTACTTCCAGTATGTTCTGGAACATAGAGAAAAAAGCTCAGGCTCTCAGTAGACAAATGCAAGGGGAGCCCCTAAAGGTGATGATGACTCTTTGAGACAGGTGTCTTGCTTCACATTCCTGTCCTCTTCCATCTCTGTAAGGAGCTTGTGCTATATCAAGATGAAGGCTGTCTTTTTGTATTATTCCTCCCCCCCAAGAAATTAATCCCCATTCTGAAAAAAACCCATACATAATACGATATGCTGATTAATTTTAATTTTCCCAGTGTGGAAATGAAGAAATTCCAGATGCTGGTCCAAGATCTGTTTGATGCCCATTTAGTAATCCTTTCCTATCAAAGCTGTGCATCATTGCTGCATCTATTGGACAAGGCCATATTAAGAGGAATAGTTAATTTATCCCCAAAGGCACACAGTTGGAATGCTATCTTTTTTGACTTTCTGCATTACGTATATTATGCCAATTCTAACTCAGTCTCTGCTTCCCTAGGCTTAAATTACTTAAGCCTTACTGGAATCTTCTTTAGACTTCCATCTTACAGCATGCTCTGATCAAATGCAGGAAGCATCTATTGAATAAATTAACTCATTTGCTTCTTCAGCACTTGTAAAATTGTCTTTAGTTTTCTCTGGTGTTGATTAAAGCATCTTTTTACCCATCTCCCCCCGTTTTTACAAAACTATTGAATGAGGTGGTAAGGTAATGAAAAAGTACATTCACCAGGCAAAGCAAGTTTTAGTTTCTGTCTATGTTTAAATGCAGAAGCCTGCCCATGTGTACCCATATGCAGAAATTATCACTTGTGATTAGAGCTGTGCTAGCCAATGTTGCCTGGAGCACACTGGGAACACCTGCTGGTGTAGATCTACCAGCGGATTGAACCAGGGTGACAGTCTGAAAAGAGGAGCCACAGACAAACAGCTGTGGCTGTAACTCCTCCTGGCACAGCTGGAGCTCAGAGGATGTCTGTTCACCACCAAAATTAGTAGGACTCAGTGGGACTTACATTACTTTTCCTATTGCCTCGGGAATTAAGCCAATCTGTTCCTTCACAAATCGAGCCCATCTTCTGGGACATGATTTTCTCCAGTGCAAAGAAGAAAGTAAATCAAGTGCATATTCATCCACTCTGTATTCAGATCTGGATCTGGATGAACAAGCAACTGTTGTGAATCGTTACTCCATGGTGAATCCACTTTCAAATTTATAGATCAAATTTCTTCATTATATTACTTTTTTATTTTTAAATTACAAGACTTCATCTGGAAGTATTAATCCTCCCTAAAAAGCCACCAGACACTCAATTTTCAAAGACTATTATTAGCAGAAGGGAGAAGTAGCATCTGCTTCCAAAGAGTATATTTTCTGATAAAGTTCTCAGTTTTGCATATAGAAAGCCCTGGCTGAGATTCATGGAAGCAGAATAACTTTGGGATATCTGCCCAAAACAGACTGAACAGCTGAGTCTTCTGGGAATCACCTGGTGCTCAGAAATCTTCATTTCTTTTCCTACCTCTACAGATTTTTATGGCACCCAGGAACTGAGGGTGCCTGTGCTGGGCAGATAGAGCCTGGGAATTTCATTATAATGATCTCTTTCTTGGTGGCTTTTTCCATTGTAATGGAAAATAAAATAAAATGGGTAATAATTTCTCCAGGCATTGAAAGATGAGATCAGGTTCAATAGTTCCTGTTTTTTCTTCACTTATGCAACCTTATCATTGCTTCCTGCCTGCTGTAACACAGAGAAGCAGAGTAGAACAAAACCTCACTCATAGTGCTGGTGATCTAACTACATATCTGTTCTTTATATCTAGTGAGGATTAAGGTTGTTTTTTTGTTTTATTTCTTGGGGTGTGCTGTTTAGTATAGTGGTCCAGGGCCTTGGCTCCAGCCCACATTGTCATTAGAAACAGTAGATAGCAGCAGATGTTCCCTCATTAGCTCCTACTTGTATCAGGTCCTGAGCATATTTGCCTTCTGAATGCTGGGCAAGAAACAGATGTTTCAGATGGTCATTTTTTTTTCTTCTTCTTCTTTTTTTAAACTCCTACATTATTAATATCTGTGATTCCATACTCATGAGTGGAATCACTCAGATGCTAAACAGAAAAAAACCCAACAAATAAACAACCCCTCCTATTCCCTAGACAAAATATTCATTAAAATGAAGGTGTTGGTACGGGGAGTGAAAGTGCTGCTGTTTAATGCTGTAGTGCCAATGTAAATGTTCAATTAACACCTCAACTACTTTGAAAATTGGCAGAAGAGAGCTGGTGTAAAATATTCATGGATGGAATTACTTGCTTACAGTGGCTGTAGACAAAAAAACAGTAAAATGCCACAGTATTGTCTACTGAGTTCCCCATTAAACTCCAGCCTAAATATATCCCTTGCTCCTCCCCAATTTCTTTGGTGCCATTGGAAATGGCAGCACAGAGCTCCCCCAAGTAACCTGCCTCTCTTTTCTTTCCCCAGGACATGCATGTTATCAGCACAGATGAGAATCAGGTGTTTGCAGCTGTTCAAGAGTGGAACCAGAACGACACGTACAATCTGTACATCTCCGACACCCGAGGGGTCTACTTCACCCTGGCCTTGGAAAATGTCAAGAGTAGTCAAGGGCTGGAGGGGAATGTGATGATTGACCTCTATGAGGTATGTCATAACTCCAAATATCTCACTGCTATCTCAGGAGCTCACAAGATGCCAATTCCCTCCTTGCACATCAGTATCATAAAATGCATATGAACAGCAAAGTCAACAAATGACTAAATACAGAGTTTTACCCCTCCTAGATTTACTGCTGTATTCACCAGTGGGTTCTCAGGTGAGGAACAGCTCATGGCTCTTTGATGCATAGGAAAATGTTGTGGAATAGTTCATTCAGTTGCTGAGAGGAACTCTCCTTGTCAGCCAAAATCCTGCTTGGACCCATGTTGGCTCTATGGCTCTGAAAGCTCCCAACAGTCTCAATAGTATCATTCTCCAATATTTGCTGCATTTCTGGCAACCTAATCTCTTGTTTTAGAAGAGACTGCTGTTTTCAGCTGTCCTGGTCACCCTTCTCAGCTTGGACTATTCTGGGAACTTAAGTGGTTATAGATATGCCCTCTTGGGCTATCCCATGTACATGGAAACTCTCATACCTCATTTTGATGCCCTCTTTACCCTGAGCCTTTTTCTGAACAAGTGTGCTTTGCTTAAGCTCACGGTAAAAAGGCCAATTTGCCTTGGCATCTATGACAATTGATCCTAACAGTAGGACTTCTAATGTGCCCTTGTCCATCTCTTGCTCTCCTGCCTGTTTTCCCTCAGGAACAAGCACTCAGCTGAGGAGAAATTCAATTCTCAGCTGCCATTCTGAGGGTCAGGTTCTGTTTTCAGGTCTCCTCCAGGGTATTTTCTTACCATTTAGAATAAAGGTCATAAAGTGGATCTGAGTGCCTTTGAAGATGAAGATGCTTCTTGCACTTCCCCATCAGTGCCTCAGTATTAGCTCTGCTCTGTAGCTTTCCTTCAGCTGCCCTCTACTTGGAAACCACCTTGAATTGTCCAGAGATGTCAAGAGTTAGTGCAGTGGACTGGAGGAGGATGGGCACTGCCATTTCAGTCATTTGGACATTTTTTACCATTAATCTCTCTGCAGTGCTGGCAGCCCATGGAAAAACTGTTGTCTCTTATTACTGTCAGCTGGGGAAGCAGCTTTACTGCATTATGTAAAGGTGTCCTACATCCCAGGGGTAAAGAAAATCTTTTGTTTTGTTTTATTCATCTGACACCACACAGCAACCTGGATTGAAATTGATGGAATCAGACTTACAGCATCATATCTGCTGAGTATCTAGATAGAGGGAATATTGGCTGACATGGAACCTGGCACAAACCTTTCTTTCAGTTTGATGTTCTTGCTGGAAGAGAACAGAGAGCCAGCCAGCATGGTTCTCTGAGTCAGATTGTTATAGTGATCTAGGGGAAAATGGAGAGGAAGGCAAGAGAAGGAGAAAAATACATAGATAAATTAAAAGTGGAGAGATTGCCAAATGAGTCCTTCTCTGGTGGCAGCAGTATATTTAAAAAAGTATCATCATTAGAGAAGATGACAGAGAAAGGCCTGTTTAATGTGCAGGTGTCTGTGTGCATGTTTGAAGTTCTGGTTGCAGTGTACATGTTTGTGTGTGTAATTCCTAAGTTGATTCCAAATCAAGAATAAATCTGCTCAATGCTGTGAAGCAGGGAATTGGACTGGGTACAAAGAAATAAAAATTCTTTCGTAGTGTCTCCTTGAGTTCACAAAAAGGCTGTCCTAGTGACCACATCCTAAAGTGAGGAAAGAGCTAAATCACTGACCACTGTGTCTGAGTGCCCTTTCTAGTGCCTGTGTCTGCCCAGGCTGTGTTGGAATGGTCCACAGACAGTCCTGCCTGTGACAATCCATGACTGAGGTGATAACAGACTGTGAGGAGGTGTGTCTATAGCTATGGTATATGTGCCTGTCACTCTGGAACTTACTTTTTCTAGCAGTATGTATGTTGGCTGAGATGTTCAATGTATGAAGGTGGTAATGGGGAGTGAAAAATGTCTTAAGAGTTGTGTGCCCAAGTGTCTTGTATGGATCTTTCTGAAGCTGTAGAGCAGCATTAGAATCACAATGCATTCAGGGTGGTGAGGATTCTGCAATTCCTGTGGGGAAGCTGATGGACTGCTTTTCTCTCTGTCCACTGGTAGTCTTGCACTTGCTTGCCTGGGTGTTTCTCTGCAATGACTGTGTGAGCAGCAGGGCTGAACAGCTCCCTATGTGTGCCAGGGTTGTGTATGGGCAATTGGTCTGTCTCTTCCTTCTGAGACTACACAAGCATGTGTGTGCAGTCTTTTTTTTAAGATAAAGCTGTCCAAGACTGACAGAATAACTTTGCTTTCTCAAGAAAGGATTTTGAGTCCCAGCCCATGACTAGAATCATAAAAAGATTAAAAAAAACAACAGGATTTCAGAGCACTTTTATTGCTCAATATATAAAGTGTTCTTTAATCATTTATGGCCAGCATTTCACAGGGACTATATAATAGAACAATTTTGGGACAGCAGCAAAGCAAAGTACAACTGCAACTATAGGCTCTAGCCTCTGGTAGTAAAGGCAGAAATATGTTATTTTTCCATCCCTGTCTATTCATACAATGTCACAGTGAGACAGGAGTACCCTTGTCTTTTCAGGGCGCCTTTCTACTAAAACAAAGAAATTCTGAATACTTAGTTGGATGGGATCAAACAATCCAGCTGAGAAATTGAAAAGGTTATCTTTTTTCTGCTTATATCAACAATGAATTAGTTAACTATTTAATTTAAAGACTATTGCCCTTTATAGCCAGCCATATCAAAGTCTTTGTGAACTTCAAATGAAATTCAGGAAGGTGCTATTTGAATGACTAAGTACATCACTGTGCTGTACCAAAGCGCTGTACATAAGTAGTTTCACAGCATGTGATTTAAAGTGCAATAAGGTCCTGTTCACTGGTAGCTGTAGCATCCAAATCCGGCCACATAATTAAATGGGTTGAGCTGTAAAAAGCTCTGAATCTGCTGTGTAACTGTTTGCCATGCCATGTCATTTAATCTCTGTGAATAAAAACTCTCAATGAATGATTCTGTCTGCTAATTCTACATCATGAGCAGAGGTGAGGTGGATGACTGAACAGACTTGCTGGAAACCAAAAAGTTTCTCATTTATCCCCTCCTTCTCCTGATTTCACTTCCCTTTTTATTGCAGCACTCAGATTGCAGAATGACAGCCTAACAAATTCATTCTCAAGCTGCAGCAGCTATTGGGCTATTGATTTTCAGTGTGCTGAGAAGATGGGAACATTCTGCAGTGTGAGTTGTGGTTTGAGGTTGACTCTTTTTTCTCCTCACTAAGATACTTTTAGACTTGGTTCCAGTGTGAATCTGTTAGCATCATGTCTTTGAAAAATCCTCCTGCAGGTCTGTGGATTTAAACTGTTAGGTAAAACACCAGAAAAAAGTGAAAGGATGAAGACCTCATTGCCAGCTCTGTAACTGGCATTCTGTACGGCCTTGATGGAGTCCCCAGTGCTTTTGTTTCCTCAAAACACAAAATTGTAACAAAAATACCTCTGTGCCCCAAGTTATCCCATTGAAACACTGATAATTATTGTTTTGAAACACATTGAGATCCTTAGATGAAATGTCTGAAGAAGGCTGGATGAGAATAGAAACATTGAAATGCAAGTTTATGTGTGTGTGTTGCTGTTTTCTTCACAAGGCCAAAATTGCTGCTGTTTCCTGCTGCTGCTGCTGTGCAAGAGAAAAATAATTGCCTGTGCATGTTTCATCTTTCAGGGGGAAGGATGTCTACACAGTTGAGAGGTTGTGACTTTACAGATAATACTACTGACATCTTGCCATGTTCCCATGATGATTCTGAAATAGTATTTCTTTCCCATTTGTCATCTTTGCACCTATGAGGGCTCTGTCTCTTCCCCAGCACTCCAGCTTGCCTTTGATGTACACTGGCAATTCTGGCCCTGACACTGACCACACTGACAGAGCCATCAGAGCCCTGGTGGGTTTGACAGAGAAAAAAGGACATGCACAGAACCTGCATGGACTTGATCTATTTTTCAGCCATGTCAATTTTTCCTAGGTAGCAGGGATAAAGGGAATGTTCTTGGCTAACAAGAAGATTGACAACCAAGTGAAAACTTTCATCACCTACAATAAAGGGAGAGACTGGAGTTTGTTGCAGGCTCCGCACACGGATCTGAGGGGAAATCCCATTCACTGTCTCCTAGTAAGTACCTGATGGGGGAATTTGGGGGTTGGTAATACCCCAGAACAATCCTTTTTCTACCAGGTAACACAACAGAGGGCAGCTCCCCTCTCTATGCAGTGTATCTCATGGAGTGCAGTGCTTCAGGCTTGGGCTGCCAGGGGTTGTTGCATTGTAATCTAGGTTAATTTAATTTAATTTCTGGAAGAAATTGTGGATCAGCTGCCTTCTGCAGAAGTGCTGTGTCCCTGGAAGAGCAGGGGAAGCTGGATGCTGTGTCTGGCAGTCGGTTCTCTGGACACTAGATGGGAGGCGAGAGCTGCTGTAGCTCAGAACTCTGAGGCACAGGAACTGGAAACAGGCTGAAAGGAAAAGAGAGCTGGGATTGCTTTCAGGCTGCTCGCTTGGCATTAATATTTATTAACATTCATCATTTTCTCTTTGAGCTCATAAGTGAGAATCGACACATTCATCCAAATATATGTACAGCTTTGTGTTGGTGTAAATTGTATCCATCTCTGTACTTACTGATATAGATCCACATATAGCTATGTCTTTAATCATCATTATATGCAAACAGTTTCCAAGAGGGAGAGTGAAATATAAATAATGTGAATAGAATTGGAGACCTCTATGAAGTTAGAGAGCCTAAACTGATCTTGACATATTTTTCAGCTGATGCAATCTATTCACAGTAGTGGGATAATACTCAGAACCCCTGTATTTGGGATTCTCAATAGCTTTCATATTATACTAATTCTAATATGGTTCCAGGCAGAATCAGGGACACTATTTAGATTGATCTTACTGCTCCTGTCCTGTACTTGCACGTTGTTTTGCATCTAAAAAAAAAATGTTTTCTCATTTTGAGGCATTAGAATCTGAATCAGCATTATATTTTGTAGCTGAATGCTACACTAATCTCTTAACTGAATGTCATGCACTATTGAAAGAGCAAAGAATAAATATTTGAAGCTGCTCAAATAATTGATTTTTTTGATTCAGCCAAAATGAAAGTCCTTCATTTTCTGTCCAATTTGGAAAAAATGAATAGGAAAGACTGGGGGTAAGACAGAAGAGTTATTTCAGAGCATTACTAAATTCTTTTGGGTTTGTTTTCTTCTTTCAAATTTTTAAATATTGTAACTAAGTGAATTTTTATTAGATGTTTCCATGTGGTGAAAACCAAAAAAGATGGCATCCAAAAAACTTTGCAGACATATCTTTGGAAGGGACTAGGTAAAGAAGCCTTTGTGTTTCAAATAGATTGTATAATCTAGTTTTAACTGAAGTGAACATATTCAGTTAAAAAAGGTCAACATTTTGGCCTCAAATTATAACCAATTTAATCAGAAACTAAGATTTTTATTATATGATATGATAGTATAATATCCTCGGGGACTAGCAAGGAAGAAGAACAAAAAAAAACAACACATAGGCAAGTAAAATAATAAAAGTAGACTTTATTTTTTTTTCCCATAAATTTGAAGTTAGAGTTCGGAAACTGCTTTCCTGGTATTTTTGTGCAGGGATCATGCAAAGTCTGACTTGCCACTCTGGTTATAAGTGAGCCTCTAAGTGCAGGAATTGGATATTTTATATACAAGGCTACACCTGCCATTGTAGTTGCCCATTTTATAATGGAAGGGGTCATATATCTGTGTGTGAAGTAGAAATGGATGGTTCTTATGGGGGGAGAGAGAGTTTTGGTCCCTTTAAGCCTTCCCTTCCATACTGGATCTGCTACTATATCAATGAGCAGAAAATAAAATAAACTTCATTTAAAATTAGACCAGATATACCTGAACAAGCTGGGTTCCTTTGAGGGAGATAAATCTGAACAAGCCAGGCAAAGGGTCAAGAGGAGGAGCAGAAGGTGTGGGCACTTGTAGGGACACAAATCAGTGAGAACTGACCTAGAGAAGCTCATGGTTCTCTGGGGATTGCATTTCCATCCTGGGAGCTCCACTGTGCACAAACCACTATTTAAATTTAGTTTGTTTTTATTTTGTACTCTATGCAACCATGTACTTGCTCTGAGAATTACTTCCACCTGGGTAAGCTCAGTAGATGTTTGTCATGCTGTTTACATTTCTTAAGTGCTCTGTGACTTGAGCTGGAGTGTAGGAATTGTTCTGTGATTTCAGGGTGCTGAGGGGCAAATCCTCAATGCACTTTAACCTCGTATCTCAGTCTTTGTCCTTTCAGGAGAATGGAAAGTATTTTATCAGCACTGCCCTGTGATAAGGCCAGAATAATATTTAGCCATGTTGATTTTTCCTCTTCCCCTAACATTGGGTAAAACAGGCAAGAGGCCTCTTTCATTGTGTGAGCACTCCTCCATGGTTAGGTTTCACCAGCTTTTGGAATGGCAGAGGGGCAGGAAACTTTAGCTGAGCATGCAGAGTCTCTGGTGGTCAACTTGCAAATTTGAAAGAAAGCAAATAGCTGCAATCTGAATTAAACTTACTCCTTAGGTTTTACAGGAACAGACAGTCTGCCTGCCATAGAAAGGGATTGATAGAAGTCAGAAAATATACCAAACCACAAAGTGAAATAGCAATTCTACAAGAGAGACAAGCTATTTAAAAATCCCATCAGAGGTTCATGCCTAATGGTGGGGAGGATGAAGGCAGAATATGGAATGAAAGAATTCTAGAAATTTTAGATAATAAACCACAGAAGTTTGGAGTGGTAGGAAAGTTTTTGAAGCACAAGCACTCTAAGTTTACATTCCTGGAAATGTCAGGGATCCAAGGGTTTTCTACTGAGGAAAAATGAGGAGAAAAGGAATTTTCCCCTGCTCTGAGGCAATTCTGTTCCTTGTCAGTGTGACACAGCTTAGCATTTAAAACACTTCACAAACTCCACTCACCTCTTCAGCCACCCCTGCATCACTAGTTTTACCTCCTTATGTCAATTGCTCCTTTTCCTTCTAGACATAACTGTTCCTGACACGATCCTGCTTTTCCTTATGGCACAGATAAGTGAATTCTTCATAGTCCATTGTACATGTAGTGTAGCTCCCATCCTTGCTGCACAGCAGATACTAATGCTTTCCCACTGCTGCTTCTCAGCATAATTGTCTCCAGCAGTAGCTCAGGACTCAGCAATGATGTATGTTCCAGCTCATTGGCAAAATGGGATCTGCCATTTCCCAGAGCGACAGCACAGTCCCCAGCCTGTGAGTGCAGTGCTGTGTGCTCTGTGCATTGGGTCTTTAAACCTAAACTAAGTGAGAATTAATACAGAAGTACATAGCAGCTAAGTTGTCGGCTAAGGAGGTTAGGAAGGAATCTGGTTGAAGCACAGGGTGAGCCAGACAAAACCATCCCTCTACTGACAGTACACTCCAGGTGGTTTTTCAAAAGGACTCCAAATTTCTTCGCATTTTTTGTGAGGCAGCTGTAAATAATGAGGAGGGAGGAAAGCAATGAAATTCCATCTAATCCCAGGGTTTTGTTTTTCTTGTTTATACCACTTGCATTCTAAGATGAATGTACTTAATCTTCGTGAAATAGCTGCCAAGGTATTTTATTCCAAAGATGCTGTTTAGTTCAATAGTTACCATATGTTGTGAAGTGGTTAACTGAGGAGTAGTTCTGTCTGGCAAGAGATGAGCCTGGGAGAGTTAATTAATTAGCTTTCAGGGATGGACTTGTGGTTCAAACACAGGGCTGAATCTCAGGAGAATCTTGATTCAATTTTTGGGTCTATCTCCAATTTCCTATGTGACTTGGGCAAGTCATGTATTTCCTCTGTGCCTTGCTTCCCCAGACATCTGTTTATTCCCTCCCACATTTTGGTTGCCTTTTCCATAGGAATTTATTAGGATTTCAGGACAAAGACCTTCTTCTCATAAAGGGAGACTCTATGCCATCTGCTACAGAGTATTTTAAGCATCTAAGTGAGGTGTTTTGAATATCTCTCTTGGAAGTGTTTATCTCTTTTCATTGTTCCTTGCTATTGCAGATGAGCAAATACTGCAACTACCCTTAGGTTTGTGAATGGTGGCCAGCATCATCTTTGTGTTATATTTAATACTTTCTCCCACTTCTGATGAGGGACAGCCACTAATAGCTGGTTTGTATTGTGTCCTGCCATTGGAGACAGTTCAGGTGGGCTTTGCAGAACAGCCAAAAGTGGATTTGTGAATGTTCATGAAAAATTTTACTAAGGACTGATGAGTTTCCTGAGGGGGGGCCATAAGGGTGTTGGCTTGAAAATATTAGGAAGCAAGTAATGAACTCCAGCATAACTGTAAAAACTGTGGCAGTGGGCAGAGAAAGAGGCTTTATCACCTGTGCTTTATCTTCTGTCTAGAGTTTAAATGCTCCATTATATTGTTGCCTGTCCCTTGGTGGCTGTGCAACAGTTAGCACAGATGGGAACAAGGCAATGACAAGGAAACCCAAACCTGTGATTCTGGTGATAATAATGATTTTAGTGGCCTGTTGATAATAACAAAAAGGACAGAGAAAATTGATGAAAATTCTGAAAACCAGTGAGATGTCTGTATGTGCATTAAGCTCTGGGAGCTGGAGGAGGAACACAGAAGGACCAGCAGAACACAAAACAGCTGGAAAAATATCTGTTGATGAACTGTATAAGGACAGAGATGGAGAAGGTGTACAGGGGAATGAGGGAAAGAATGCTAACACTGTCAGGATGTGGGGTGGCCATGGGCAGTAACTTCATGTGTTTGGCTAAGAGTGGAAAGGTTGGCTTTCACACCATAGCCAGATGTCAGTAGAGACTCTAAGCATTACTGCACTCCAACCAGGAAGAAGTCATGCCACTAAAAAGACCATCTGTCTGCTTAGACAGATGGCCTGGCTTTTAATATTGGAGAGATATATTCCATTTCTATATGCTATATCTGTGAAATGAGATAAATTTGAGAGGAAACCTCTGGTACCACAAAGATTGAATCTTAACAAGGTCTCATCTGAATTGGGAATTGGCTGAGTTGCCATTAAGTTCTGTCTTCAGAATCCTGAAGTGGGCTTGCAGTATGTTAGTTTTAAAAATATGTTTTCTATTTAGCCTTCTCACAACCTACCAAAATGTAAAAGGAAAGAGTTCATGCTCTCGCAGTGCTTTTCCACTTCCTGCATTCATGTCAGCTCAATTTGTTTTCCACTCCCTCCCGGCGCCCCGGGCTGCTCCCGCGGCTGCCCTCGCAAGGCTGTCACTTGGAGTTAGGCTGCTCAGTACATTCCACTTGGCAGCTTGTGCTCCCTGCTGCACACCCACGTCCCCCGTTCCTGTCTCACATAAGTGAGAGCTCCCATCTCTCCTCAGCACCCTCATTTGCCTTTGCCAGAAGAACCCTGCCTTTCTCCACAGGGGAGTTGTCATTTCAGTCATATTCACCTGCTTTGAGATGGGATGGATAAGTGGCCCTCCTCCAGTGACCTATGGGACTAGCTCTCCTACAGAGGAGACCTGCCAGGCTCTTGGGGCCACAGATCTAGCCTTTAGGCAGCTGGGGTATTCAGGAAAACCTGCCTCCTTTGAGCCTGAAGGTCCCTCTGCATAGCCCCTCTTTCTCTGACAGAGCTGGGCAAGCTGAAGCATGGGCTTTGCTCCACTTCTGTTCCTGTGTCATGTCCACCTTGATTGGGTCAGTTTGCTTCAGGTTTTCTTGCCAGTATTTTTCCCCTGCTCCTCCTCCCTTAGCCTGTTTCATGAAGGGCTCTTCATGAGGTTTGAAAGAAAAAAAATTCTGGAAAAAAACCCGAGTGAAGGAAATAGCATTCAGAAATGTTCAGAAAATATCACATTACAGATTTGAAGGGAATTGTAATGGCAGCCTTGAAAATCTGCTCATCTGTCTTACTTTCTAGCTCAGCTGATTTATTCTGTACCACTTGTGTCTTACCTGAGTACCCAGCATACGAAATCAATAGCATGTAGGTAAGGTTTCCGTGGATGTACTTGTATTGAAAACTTAAAGGTCACATCCAGATGGGCAATGAAGCTTTGCTTTAAACTTGAAACTAACACTTTCTAGTCGTGGTACTTCTTTGTATTTATTGCAGTGCACTTCAGAACAGTCATATGTCAAAAAGAGTTAAGAAATGGTATGAAAGAAGTTTTTTTTTCTTGGCTAATTAGCAGTGATGCAGCACCACACCAGTAGGGTTAAATTGCTTCTTGTTTCAGAGATAGTTTGGGTAGTGCTGCTCAGAGTCATTTCATATCTGCATCAATCTGCATGATTTCTTCTCACAGAGTAGGAGCCAGGAGCCTCAGGTAATCCTTACCATCATCTGCCTGTGCAAGCCTGGTCCTCTCCTTTCAGGTGCAGCCTCAAAGATGTGGTCCTTTGAAGAGGGTTTCAGCCTGGTTTCAGCCTGGTGCATCAGATTCCCACTGGGAATGGGTTGTGTCAGAAAATGATGGCAAAGTGGCTGTGCCCATCTAAGGGATTAGGAGGAAATACAGAAAGACACTGTATGTTTCTAGGCCTGTAGAAACAGGAGCATACATTGTTGTGTCTGCTTTTTACTTTTATTTCCCCTTTCTCCATAGCCCTATTGCTCCCTTCATCTTCACCTGAAGGTCTCAGATAACCCCTATACCTCAGGAAACATCGCCAGCCGAGACACTGCCCCCAGTATTATTGTAGCTTCAGGTATGAAACATTTAAAAATTCCCTGTGTTGGATGTGCAAACCTGGATAAATTCTGGAGTTTGTGTTGGGTGGCTCTGGGGTGTCACACCACCACTATTGGGAAAGGAGGCAGGCTGTCAAATGAAAATCCTTATGGGCCTTCAGCTTGTCATATGCTTTTTATGGAAACTGGCTTCCAAGATAGAGGCGGTCATGTCTAGCCCTCTACTCCTGTGAGCATAAGATCAAATCAGGGCATTTCCTTTGCATGTAAAGGTGTGTAGAGTTGTAGATATTGAGTCTTATATATTTTTTTCAAACTGAAATGCCTTCCCTTTTTCCCCTTCACTCTCATTTTCCTCCCAAACCCAGAAGTAATAAATAAATATGTTTACTCCCCTGATTTGCTTATTGTGCTGTTTCTGAGAGGGTTCCTTCACTAACCAGTGCTCATCTTACAGGTAATATAGGCACTGAGCTATCAGACAATGACATCAGCATGTTTGTGACTTCTGATGCTGGGAACACTTGGAGGCAGGTAAATGACACAGAATCACTGGTTTAAACACGAATCAGGAAATGTCATAAAAGTAGATTCAATCTGTCACTTACTTTTTGTTTCATTTGGTTCAGGGTAGCTTTTTGCAAACCTTTTATGAAAGAGTAAACTTCCTTCTCAAAGGTACAGAGATGTTCAAAGAGAAAGACTGAATATGCTGTTAGACTTCATATTACAGAAAATTATTTTTATTATTCTACTCAGTTTGACTTCAGTTTAACCCCATAGAAAATAGAACAGAATAAATTATGAATAATAAGGGGAGAGAAAGGTTTACCTTTTACTGTTGTAAATCCCTCATGCTAACCAAACTATTTTTCTTTTTGTCCATGACTATACTGACCCAAAAATCAGCAGTTTCACTGGTCTATTTTTTCTCACTTCAGCTGAGACTCGCTTCACCTACGCTTGAGTTGTCCAGGGTTTGTTGTCCATATAAATGGATTATTTTGAAGAAAAAGTCAAAATTCAGAAAAAGGCAAAATTCAGTTTGCCTTGTTCCAAAGTTACCTACCGGTGGAAAGAGACTGGATGATGAAATTGTATCTAGTTCCTAATATTTAGTGGAGTTTCACCTGTTAAGAAATACCCTCTAATGTGTTTATCTTCAGATCAGAAAATTCTGTTGTTCCTATTTTCTGAATGGGATATCAAGTCATGGAGAGAAAGAGTAACTTTCTCAGACTAACAAATGCTGCTGTACAGACTGTAGAGCAGATGTTTGCAGAAAGTTAATATAAAAAAGACACAGGCAGAGAAAATATTTTCCAATATTTGATAATCCAAGAATCTAATTATTTTGCAGTGTTTGACCAGCCTCATTTTTCTGCCTAAATCAATTATTTGAGATGGGGCCAGACATGTGCAAACACATGAAATTCTTCTTTAAACAAAAATTTGTCATTGAAAGGAGGGAAATTGTTGATCCTTGCAAAGAAATCATATTTCTAACATTCTGTCCAGCAAGGGAAGAATGAATTTTCCATGGACCTGGAAAAACTGTGGGGAAAAAATGCCCAAACAATAAAAAAAACGAGTCCAGGAAATATATCTATAATTTCCTCTACTTTATAATTTTCCTAGCATATAACTGTCCTGTGTCATGATCCTACTTAAAGAACTGTGACATTTTCTTGATACTTATGGTAATAGGTTTGAATAAACCCCTTTCTTTTTTCTTTTTTTTTTTTTTTCCAGATCTTTGAGGAAGAGCACAGTGTTCTGTACCTGGATCAAGGTGGAGTACTTGTTGCCATGAAACACACATCTCTGCCTATCAGACACCTCTGGTAATGACTCCATTTGTGCTAAATGGCTGCTGTCCCTCTTTCCAGATGCCAGGAAGTAGGCACTTAGTATGCATCCAGTCTTCTGCAGCTCTAATCTAGAAAGTATTAGTTAAGATACTGGCAAACATTAGGTCAGATAAAGCTAAGAAATCCTGGAAATTACAGTTTACATAGTTTTGGCTTGTCCAGATCTGAGAAATTATCAGTGTAATTCCACAACACTCCTGATTTACCACAGCTTGGCTTTTTGGATTTGTTTGTTTATAATACATATATATATATATATATGTGTGTGTGTGTATTGTTTATGCTTTTGTCTCTCATTAAGTTACCAAAATAGTCCTAATTTTCAAAATTATTGATGAACTTGCCTTCTGTGTGGCAGGCAGCACTTATGAACCAGAATTTTGTTGAATAGTATCAGAGTTGTGTAACTGATAATGTAAAAGTGCAGTTAGCACTCCTGAGTGAGGAGGCAGAGTATAGCTTTGTGCTGTTCTGTATTATTTACTTCCACCACAGTTAGTGTCATATCAGAATCTCAAATACTGAGACCCAAGTCTTAAGAAATTATGAGTGGTTCCAGGCTTTCACTTACACTCCCTACAGGGGGGACTGCTGGTCTGAAGAAACTCATCCTCCAGAAAACTAACCTCAAAATGTTTTATACTGGGGACTCAAAAACCAGATGTTCAAAATCACTTGTTTATTTTTTTAAAAATCTTATGCTTAGACTGCATTTTGCCCTTTGAGCATCAATCTTTAACATAAATTCTAGTTTCTACCACTTAAATATTGGCCATGGGTTAGTGGTATGATGCCAGACAAGCTTGATCAATGCTCTGATTTATGATGCTTGCCCAAAAAATAGTTATTAAAAGGACCAAAAAATCAGAATCCAATAAGAGAAGCTGTTTTCCACTTCTCCATAGCAGCTGCAGTGGACTAGAGAATCCCTTTGAGTAAAAGAGGAGAGTAAGGAGAGAAGACACTAATTCTGCTTTCTCCTCTAGGTTAAGTTTTGATGAAGGGAGATCTTGGAGCAAGTACAGTTTCACATCCCTCCCACTGTTTGTAGATGGCGTTTTAGGGGAGCCTGGCGAGGAAACCCTCATCATGACGTAAGTGAGCATGCCACAATGCTGCTGTGCAGGTGAACCACACATTGTATTTTGGAACAGGGGCATTTCTGGTTGGGGACAAAACCAAGTACAATCTGCAGCCAAGAGTGTGCAGTCTTCTGTTGCTAAATCATCAGTTTATTTGTGATATGGCTGAGGGATTAGCAACATGGTTCTTTGCAAGCTGCAAACACATTATCACTTAGCTCATCAGCATGAAACCTGACTTCTCAAATTGAATGTGATATAAAGCAGAATTACTGTTAACAGATTAATATTTGAAAGAAAAATTGAGGTATTTTTTATAACTGTGGTTTTGCTGCTGCAGTCTTTTTTTAAAATGAGACATAGATAAGTGAAGACATTCTTTTGTAAAAATGAATGACAAAATGTTGCCTTGAGGCTGACTCATGAAAAATTATGTTTAGTTTCAATGTGCTATACTGAGTTCTGCATGATGCATAAATCTGGACTCAGTGTGGTAGAAACTGTGATATTTTATCTGAAATCAGACTGTAAAAACAAGAAGTATTTCTGACTGACCTGTAATAAGCAGAATTGGCTTGGAAACTAACCTGAGCTAATGAAGATGCATGAAAAATGTTCCTTCAGGTTCTGATTTTAATTTGCTTGGAAGGGATTCCCAAAGCTTAAAATTCAGATAAAACTCTTGAAGGTATTACTGTCTCCAGCCCCACATCAAATCTTCTCTTGACTCTTCAAGTTGAGTAATTTTGGATATTTTCATAAATGGGAGGGTCTTAGTGAACAGAATGAAAGCTCCATGCAATTTTTCAGTTTCTAATAGGGTTACAGATATTTATCAGGCCAAGTTTCACTTTGTCAGTCCAGTGAAAATGAGTAGGACTCTCATTCTTAAAGCAATTGATGTCTGTTGGAAATTGTGATGACTGTCCCTCTGTAACTACCAGACTCCTTTTATTCTATGTTCCTGCTGCTGCATTTGCAGGGTGTTTGGACACTTCAGCCACCGCTCAGAGTGGCAGCTGGTGAAAGTAGACTACAAATCCATCTTTGATCGGAGATGTGAGGAAGAGGACTACAGGCCTTGGCAACTCCACAGCCAGGTGAGAAGTGAGGATGCTGGGATGTGACCTGCAGTAGCTAATGATCCTACAGTTCAAGATCAGCACAATCTAGTATCTTTTCCTAACAATTTGGTGTCAACTCATCCCTTACTGGGTGGGTCTGTTCTCTTGCACTGGTGTGTTGGCCTCAGATTGGGACTCTGATCCCTGAAGGATGAACAGCTGCATTTTGGGTGTCATCCTGCACACAGACAATTACCTCAGACTTATGCAGACTTGAACAATACAACAGCAGGAGAACTGCCACTGAGGCCTGAACTCCTTCACTCTTACACATCCCATCCAATTTCCCCATCCTTAACCTCCTTTCTCTCCTTCGTCATTCTGTGTCCTCAGAGCCAGTGTCTTAAGACCATTCTAGTTGTTTTGCATTTGTTTCTCCCATTTCTGGCCCTCTCCCATTTCTTGCTCACTTGGTTTCATTCCTGTTCTGTGTCTCTCTGCTGTGGGAGTTGGGCACTTTAATCCCCAGTTCATTGGCCCCCATGCCCTGCCCTGTGCATGCAGGATGCAGCTGCTGCATCACTCTCTGAACCATGGAATTCATGCCCAGCAAGGTGAGCTGCTCTGCACCTGCCTCGAGGCATCTTCCCAGCTCTGTCAAGACACAACAGCCTATGTTTCATCAGGTTAGAATGAAATATGGCCCAAATTCTGTGGTTATATAAACACCACAGGCTCCACTGAAGTCTAGAGCAAAGCACACATTTATATCATCAAACGTTGTCTTTCTGTATATATCTTGCTGGGCAAGAATTTATTAATGAATATGAAATGAAAGTATCTTGACTCAGACTAGCTGCTCACACAAGGCACAACTCTACACTAAAAATACCAGTTATTACTTAGATCTTTAGATGCTGAAAATCAGTACAGCATTGAATTCCAAGGAAGCACAGAATTTTAGACCAGTAGCTATTCAGGCCCTTCTGTTTCATGCCATCAAATCATCAAATCAAAGCCATGAAAAAATTTTCCACAACAATTTTAACAGCATAAAAGGTAATAAGTGAGACTCCACTGTATTTTTTTCTTTGCTTTCTTGTGCTTGCATAAGCAAAAATACCAAGGATTTTGCAGTATTTCTTTGAGAATATTGGCTCTGGAGCTTGCAGAACTATTTTTAGGAAGGCTTCTGTGTACTCTTGCCTTTTTAATTCCTTTCCACTGAGATTGCAAGGCTGAGCCTTGTTCCCTAGATAGAAATATTAAGCAGGGTGCTGAAGATGGGAAGTTTTAGCATCTACATAACAAGTCAAAGCCCCTAAAACCAAACTCAGCCATGGGAAGTATTTACATAAACACACATTACAAGTTTCTACTGAATGAAAATATTCCCAGAGAGGTCAGACCCAAGAAGTCAACCTGCTGTGTGGCTCAGATTGCAGAGGAATCAGACCATGTTCTCAGTTGCTGTGAAATGGGTCTGTATCAAATGTTTATGGGCCCTGGAACAAATTCAGAGCTGAGTAAGATATATAAGTAATCTCAGATAATTTCTTAGTGTGTATTGGGAAAGTTGATTTAGTTTCAGTTAGAGCTCCAGTAGCTTTAATTAACTGCAGTGTTCTGAGATGGCATTTGGCTCCCCACCCCTTTCCCTCGAGTAACACCTCCCATTCCACAGGCTTGGAAACACCAGGTGACACAAATAGCCTGGTGGGCGTCACAGAAATGTTTCTGGCTTTGTTTCCAGGGAGAAGCCTGCATCATGGGAGCAAAGAGGATCTACAGGAAGCGCAAGTCAGAGAAGAAATGCATGCAAGGGAAATATGCTGGGGCCATGACCTCGGAGCCCTGTGTGTGCACAGAGGCAGACTTTGACTGGTGAGCACTGGGCAGGACTGGGTGCTCTCACACAGCACCATGGGCATCCCTAGAGAGGCTGTAGACTCACAGAGAGCAGAAATTAATAAATGTGTAGGTATTGAGATAGGCTGCTCCCTGATCATGCAGGTGTGGTAAAAGAAGGAAAGGTGGAATAGGGATCTGTAATCTCCTAAAGCTCCCACAAAATCAGTGCTGAGCATTTTCCAGGTCACAACTCTGTGCAGTAAGGTAACAGGTCAATTTAGCACATCTAACCTTAGCAATGAACAAGGGTGGCTGAGAGTAGTCTGAAGACATATAACAGCATTGTGTAAAAAGTAAATAAATTCTTAACACATACACCCATATGTGTATATAAGTAAAAGTAAATATATGTATATGCAAAGTATGCCTTCAGCTTCTAGAATCAGGTATCTAGGAAATAAATTCCTGGGCCATTTGTTGCATCTGGACCATCATGTTTGACAGTATCCAGCAGATATTACCTTCATGATTTGAGTTAATCTCCTTCTGAAGCCTTTTCTTCTCTGATGTTTGCTATAGGAAATAGAGTCCATTGGTGAGTTATGCATGGTGTGATAAAATCTTCAGCTGCTGGTTTCATTCCAGTATTACTGCTGACTCACAGCAATTTGCACAAAAAAGGCAGGGAACCACTTTATTGAAATCTCTTTCTTACCTTTTTTCTCCAAGTCTGCAAGTTCCTTAGTATCTTGGATGAGAGAAATGTTGGCTCCTTGGCAGTGCTGATAAACTCCCTTTGTGCCTCACCCACCCAGATCTATGTCATGTTACTAATTAAACCCAGAATCTGCTGTGTGAATCCTGAAAAGGTTCATCCCATCAATATTTCATATGGAAGTTTATAGTGTTTCCCTTCTCACTCCTACATAAACTTAGAATATTTTTTCTGTATAAAATCACAGAATCACAGGAGGCTTTTATATTTTGTCAAAAAAAAAGTCAATTCTCTTGCTCCAAACAATACAATTATGAGCATATTTTGGCACAGATTCTGTCAGTATGGTTCCTTTTTTCCTCATATTCCATTTAGTTCTTTTCTAGGGAGGTCTGTGTGTAGTTCATCATTTAGATGTCCAAAGCTCCTGGTTTTCAATCATTTAATATTTCTCTAGTAATGTAAAAAAGATAAGAGCCAAACCAAAAACCCCAAACCATCATTAAAATCAAGGAAATTCCCTAAAGATTTTGACCCTCTTATAGGGCATGCAGTGCAATGCTGAGCCAACCTCATGGCCTTATAAAATAGTTGATGCAATTGATTCACAGTCAGTCCATTAGTGTTTAAATCCCTGGCACTTGTAAGGGACACACATACCTGAAACTTCTGATAAAAATATGCTTTCCTTCCAGCACTTCTCTCTGAGAATGAATATATTTATTTTATTAAAATTGACTTTGTGCCTTGCCACCATAAAACTTTGCTGCTAGGTACAGAACAAAAGTACCACAGTGACATTTTCTGGTGGAAATTTTTATTTCTTTAATGTTCACCTCAAGGAACTTTCTCCAAAGGCTCTGCTGGGCTGTGGGAGAATCTCTAAGAGAAAGCTTGGATGATTGGGCGTGTACAACAGGCACTCACAGTTCACATGCATGAGCAAGACTCCTCAAATATGTTTCAAGAGGCAGAATTAGGATCTTTCTGACCCAGAAGGACATTTCTCCTTCTCATGGAATCACTTTTGGTTTAGACCAGATCACTGCTGTGATCCCCTCCAGTTCTCCCTGAGCTCAAGTTCTTCCTACAGTCTCCAGACTTGGATTTCTACTTTATCCATTTCAGTTGCCTTCCCTACTGCCTCTGATGAAAAAAGATTGAAATGCTACTTTAAGCATCCAGTTCAGAAACATTTACCAACAATATTCATCAGGAGCATAATTTTACATAGATATGCCAGAGCAGGACAGAAAAGGAGACAAGAAAATTATGAGAAAAAAAGCAATTCTGTGTGCTAAGAAAGGCAAAGCTGCTGCTGCACCACTGTAACTTCCAGTGCCTGCCTTGTTGAACTCTGCATGAGGCTTCACTGCCAATTCACCCTGCCGAAGTTGGAGGGCTGGAGGGAGGTTTGGAGGAAGTCAGGGAATGAATTCTCACTGTGGAAGAGTGCCCTCTGTGGAGTTCTTTCCTTTTCAGGAAGAAAAAAAGCACTTTCATCATCCTCACTCATGACATTTCAGTACTTTCAAATGATTTTTTTTTCTTTTTTTTTTTTTTTTGTGCTGGGCAGGGCTCTTAATTGAAGGAGATTGAAAGGGACATGTATCCCCTAGATAGGGAGAAGCTCTTCAGCTGCCCACACTTGATTTTTGAATCTTGAAATAAGTTGGACATCTTTTTATATTGTCAGTGTTTACAGAACACGTTTGTATACAGAATTGAAGAAAAGAACACTCCCTGTCATTATGCTGTCATTGCTGTTTAAACACTTAATTTATATGGAGAAAAATTTATTATCTCGGCTTGTCAGAGACTGGAGTAAAAATGTATCTCTCTGGTCAGGTAAAGTGAAAAAAAAGTGTTATTGCTGTTAATACTGCAAGTGCTTTTTTATCAGTTCAGGGGAAAAAATACCAGGTATAAAAGACAAAGATTTTCTAATGTTTGTTTCTCTCTTGTAATATCACAGAGGTCCAGATTAATTTCAAATCTGTATGCAGCCCATTGGTGCTCCTTTCTCAGGGAAAAGGGCACATTTGTTTATTGTTTTGTTCAGCGAGAAAACCGAGTGCCATTAGAAGTGACTGTAGTTCCTCCAGCCTTGGAAGCAGGATTTCTCTGCCAGCAGAGAGCTTTTATTTATCTTTTATTTATCCTAGGCTGGGAGCTGGAGGGGCTGGGCCAGGCTAGGCCATCCCTGGCTCTCCGTGCAGGGAATGAGGCTCGGCCAGGCCAGGCTAGGCCATCCCTGGCTCTCCGTGCAGGGAATGAGGCTCAGCCGGGCCAGGCCAGGCCATCCCTGGCTCTCCATGCAGGGAATGAGGCTTGGCCGGGCCAGGCCAGGCCATCCCTGGCTCTCCGTGCAGGGAATGAGGCTCGGCCGGGCCAGGCTGAGCCATCCCTGGCTCTTCATGCAGGGAATGAGGCTCGGCCAGGCCAGGCTAGGCCATCCCTGGCTCTCCGTGCAGGGAATGAGGCTCGGCCAGGCCAGGCTAGGCCGTCCCTGGCTCTCCATGCAGGGAATGAGGCTCAGCCAGGCCAGGCTAGGCCATCCCTGGCTCTCCATGCAGGGAATGAGGCTCGGCCGGGCCAGGCTGAGCCATCCCTGGCTCTTCATGCAGGGAATGAGGCTCGGCCAGGCCAGGCCAGGCCATCCCTGGCTCTTCATGCAGGGAATGAGGCTCAGCCGGGGCCATTCCCGGCTCTCCGTGCATGGAATGAGGCTCGGCCGGGCCAGGCTAGGCCATCCCTGGCTCTCCGTGCAGGGAATGAGGCTCAGCCGGGCCAGGCCAGGCCATCCCTGGCTCTCCATGCAGGGAATGAGGCTCAGCCGGGCCAGGCCAGGCCATTCCTGGCTCTCCGTGCATGGAATGAGGCTCAGCCAGGGCCATTCCTGGCTCTCCATGCAGGGAATGGGGCTCAGCCAGGGCCATTCCCGGCTCTCCGTGCAGGGAATGAGGCTCAGCCAGGGCCATTCCCGGCTCTCCGTGCAGGGAATGAGGCTCGCAGCCAGAGGGCAACAGCGCCTCAGGAATGGGGACCTGGATGCGCTGGAGCCCTCGGCAAGTCTGTCCTAGCAACAGCCTAGAAACGAGAATCTCCCTCTTCCTTTAATTGATTTGGGTAAATGGATGGCACCGTTACTTGGGCGTTATTAAAGCATTAATTTACCCGGTTTCCTCACATTGTGTTCCTTCCTGCCTTCTGAGCATTATTGCAGCGATATCTCTTCAGCAGGAACACCTCCTAGACACAGATGGAAACCTTTGGTGGAGTTCATCCTTCAGCCACCTGTCTCCCAGGTCCTTTATTAGGAACTTTGAGTGAAGTGTCCCACTGTTAGTCCTCCCTCTGAACTTGCTGTCATTAATACTGACAGCTTCTTCTGTCAGCATTCCCATCTCTCACACCTTCATGGGAAGTATGAGCCTGTTGATAGTGGTGCTAGTGGTTTTGGATAGCCAGAGAGGCACAAAGGTGCCTTGGTACAACTGGGAATCAGGTCTGCTTATTTATTTCACATATGATATCAGCAAGGATCTGGCTGGCTCTTTTTGTATTCTCTGGCACTTAAATTACAGCCCTGCCTGCTGGGGTGAGTTCCTATGCTAAAACATCAGAGTCCTGCATCAGGAGGAAGTGTTCTGACAAACCCCAGGAAGACAGGGGACAGACACTGTGTGTGGTTAGATTCTGCTGCCTTTGTGTGTCACCAGCCATCACTTCAGTTCGTGCAGGTGCCAGCTTTGAAATACATCTACATTTGCCCCCTTTGGTTATGGGCTTGGTTAACTAACAAATAGTAATTTAGAATGAATTTTTAGTTCATTTTGAGTGCTTGTGGAAAATGCAGATTCACTAATGCAAAATCTACAGTGCATCTCTGCATCTTTAAGGGCCTGGATACCTACTGGGCATGGATTTACTGGAAAGGTTCTGGGGATTTTAGGTTCCATATTAACATAAGCTGGTATAGCTCGACTCCAAATACTGCAGTGCAATTATAATTGTACACCTTTGTAGATCCACAGTTCAGACTGTAGCTGAATCCATCCTTGTCTGAATAAAATCCCATGTCAGGTCCTGTAGAACTGGGGAACAAGCACAGCTCCCCTTTAATACACATCTACACTTGAACCATGGTTAAATATTAGAAAATGGTATTAAGTGAATAAAAAGGTAGTGAGACTTTTCCACTGCTGTTATTTCTTCTCACCAGGGCTTTTGGAAACTGCAGAAAAAGGTGACTCTTTTCAGAGATAGATCAATTCCATCCCATTTAATGTCCAAAAATGTTTGGAAAGCTCAGTATGCAAAATCACAAGGAGCATTGTCAGCTTCTGGCATAGCTGACCTTAAGGTGAAGCTGTTAAGGAATTTCTATGATTACATGCTAAGTCATATATTGATTTTTAGAAGCTATAAACATGGAAATCACTCATCTGAATTAACTGGTTATTTCTGTATCTTAGAGCAGTAGGATTTTAATAATTCCATGTGAATTAACAGTTCTACTAAACTATGTTTGTCAGGTCTCTTTTCAAATTACAAACTTCCTTGGGGGATTTCTTTTCTTTGATTATTACCTATGGTGAAAATAACATTAGATAAAGGAATTTATCATGAGCATTGAGCAGAGATACAAAATGTCTGGAATGAATTTGTATCTAATTACAGAAAAGAACTTGCAGTTCTAATTGACTAAGACAAATAGGATTCCAGTTTAAACCAGTAAAAGGGTAAAACCATAATCAATGAGAGCCACAAGACAGGCTGCTTCCTACTGATAAAGCAATCCCTGATGGCAAACGCTCCCCTCCTTTTTAGGAGATACATTATCTGTGTCACCCGAGTTCCTTTCAGGCAGGCACAAAATATCATCAATATATGCAAATTCCAATTCCCAGCTCCCAGGCAATGACTCAGGGAGCTGATTGCAGGCTGAGGCTGATGCCTTCTCCATCTCCAGACTTTGCTGTACTGGCTCATGCTATGGACATCCAATTGATGGTAATGCTTCTTGATTGCTACAAAGCCTGTTGTGCCAAATTGTAGGCAGCAATTTGTTGTCAGCATCAGTGTTCTGCGTGCACCAGCCTGTAGCCAAGGAATTCATTAGATTCCAAGACTGCAGAGGTGAATGGGTGGCTGCTGCATCTGTGGAGGGATATGGAGCAGCAATTCATGTCATTTGCTGGGATGATATTTCTGTAGGGCCTTAATGAGCCAGATGATTTGCAAGCCTGAAAACAACACTGTGCAACTTCTGTGCTTATAGCTATTTCTGCTGTGGAAAATCCTGGGATTTCTTTCTCTTGACTTTGAAAAATATGATCCACGTACAGTCTAAACTAGTTAAGTCCAGCTTGGCTTGACCAGATTTACAGGTAGGAATAGGAACCAAAATAGTAGCTTCAATGTAGACATGTGCATAGTAAGAAAGCCCAGACTGCTGCATCAAATTGGATTGTGAGTACTGATCCCCTCTGAGGCAGATTTCACTGTATTAGTTTGTTTTGTTTTCACCTGATTACAGAACACTGTCTGAGTGTACAGTGTTACAGCTTTTTAATTAGAGTCACAAACGATAACTTAGGAATACAGTGCTGCAGAGTATTTACAAATGAATTACAAAAATACAGGAGTCCCATTTGTATGTAAATATTTGTTTTCTCCAAGCAAATCAGAATGGTGTTATTCTTCATTACAAAGTGTATTCTGCAGCTATAGTGTTCTTATTCCAACAAGGATGATTATAGAAGCACATGGCAGTGGAGAATTGGCTGGCTGATGCTTCCAAAGCAATTAAGCAGCACTGAGTTGGAACCATCTGAGTAAATAGATTGATGAAAATTCAGTCAAAAAAAATGAGGAAAAGACCATTTAGGTCATCTACTTTATTGCTGTTTCCTAAAGTATGTTCTCAATTACTTGTTGTAGATACCCAAAGCGCCACAGCTGCCAAAATGTTCCTTTGGAATAGTCATGCAGTCCAATATATGTTTAGTAGTTTTCTTAAGTGATAAGCAGCATTAATTTCCTTTTGCTAATGCCATCTTTTTAATTTTGTCATTTTAAGATTGCCTCAAAACAATTCTTTCTTTATCCAGAAGAAAAAAGTTGAAGCAGAATTAAAATGTGGTGACTGAATTATTTTCTATGTCTTTTCTTGATAACCACTACAAAGTACTTAACAAAGATAAGTCAAAACATTTTCTCCTTTTTTCCTTCTTTGTCTTGTATCTTAGACCGGTAGCAATCTTCTTAACATTGTTTACTAGTCACTCACTGCATTTTATTTTTAAGTCATTATACTTTTTCAAGACACGTGAACAAAGTCTTCATTAAGTTAAACACTCTTCTTGTTGTTAATATTTTTATATAAATATCTCTCTTATTGATGATCTTGTAGGTCTCACCCTGGCCATGGACTGATGGCTCTTTGTGGCAGCTCTGGGAGGAGGTGGAGCAGGGGCTCCACTAACTCTGATCAGGTTGATGGGGATTCTTCCATCTCCTGTTTTTTCTCTGTGCTTCTTTACATACATTTACAAATATGAACCCTTAATCACATAATCTAACACTGCCCTACTCCTCTTCTCTTGGAAAATCAGGCTACTTGGTACCAAGGCATTAAAGAGAATAAGTAAAAAATACTTTGCAGAAAAGTGCCATTTTAAGATCAAGGATTGTGTTGCAACTGGAATATTGGAATGGATTTTGTGGACTCTGTATAGCAGTTCTCAGAAACAACATCCATTACTGCTCCATTATGAACTATGGAGAAGGCTTAGTGAAAGGAATAAGAATGATTATCCAACCAAGCATTCCTCATTACTCAACAGCTGGAAAGTAAACCCACATGTGAATGGAATACTGATAAAAGATTTTCTGTTAGTTGGATTTTTTTTTTTCCCTGCAATAACATTTTTTATAGAGTCTTTGTTTATTTGGAATCAGGAACAATTTGAAATGTTTTTAGTGAAACCAAAGCAAATTTAGTCATAGCTCAGCTCAAATTGTGACAAAAGATTAAAGTTTGACTCGTTATTTCTAACATGTGATTTTTTTAGTAGCATTTCCTCGTCCAAACAAAAAGAAAATTGAAGATCACAGAATTCCTTCCCATTACCAAATATGCTGTTAATGTCTTCAGGCAAGAGCTCTCTCAGAGCTGTAAATTTTCCTCTGCATCCTGTGTGATATTGTTTCCAAATGCAATTAGCTTTTTAGCCCTTTACTTTTCTAAGACATGACTGAGACAGTGGTGATTTAACTTAGCTTAGATTTCTAGGGTTTTGGGGGGGGGGAGTTGTTTGTTTGTTGGGGGTTTGCTTGTTTGGTTTGGTTTTGGTTTTTTTATATTTGAGCCTAGATTTGATCCTGAGAGGTACTGTTAGTCTGTGAAGAGAGAACAGTTGATGCAATACTCTTAAATTACCTGCTCTGGTTCTTCTTTTTTATACTGGGATTTATGCAAGATAACCACCCCAATTAAAAACTGAAGTGGAATGAAGAGTCTGTTCTGTCAGTGAAAATAAAATCAGAAATCCTAGTAAACAGACAGAGGAAAATCAAAACTTATATTAACAGTAGAGAGCATGAGCTAATACCGTGTTTGTTCTTTTGGGGCTTTATATGATGGTTTCTTTTAATGTCACAACAGTGATTATGGATATGAACGCCACAGCAATGGCCAATGTTTACCAGCATTCTGGTATAACCCATCTTCCTTGTCAAAAGACTGCAGCCTTGGACAGAGTTACCTCAACAGCACTGGGTAAGTGGCTCACCAGGCTTTACTTAGCTAGAGCACCCATATGGATTTATTCCAATGACAACTACAGATTATACCTGTAGATGTGCCAAAGCTGGCTGAAGCCCTTAGGACACTTTCATCACCACCTTTGTTGGGTTGCACATCTGTCACTCCAGATCTCCATCATGTATGGCCCAGGTTTTTCTCTGGAAGATGATGCCTTAAAATAAAAAACTGGGGGGAGACTGTAAGGTCAAATCATTAATGTTTCTGGAAAGACTTCCCTTAAAATCCTGTGAGATCAGGTAAGGCAGAAACACTGGAAGATAAATTAGTGGAGAGAGATAAAAGTGATGTCCATGTGAAGTGAAGTAATAGATGGGCAGCTAGCCTGAATGCTGACTGTTCTTTGGCCCTCTAGGGAGGCAATGGAAGATGTAGTTTAAGTTAAGATCCTGGCAGACTTCATTTATTATACAAGTGATTAAAGCAAACAAAGCGATCCAAGCTGTGTTTGGAGGGTTTGTACACTGTACATTGTACCCAAAACCTAAATTTCCCACCTAAGTGATACACCTACACTACTCTCTACAATCTACTTCACACTCTAGTGGATTCTAGTCTGTCTTGAAGCTTAGGAAACTTTCTCCATGAGTGAGGGTCAAAGTCAGTATTCCCCTGGGGGTCAGGGCACGGCAGAGCAGACAGGGAAATATTCCCTGGGTTCCCACACTCTGTCTCCCTTGGCAGGTACCGGAAGGTTGTTTCCAACAACTGCACGGACGGGGTGCGGGAGCGCTACACGGCCAAGCCCCAGCAGTGCCCGGGCAAACCTCCGCAGGGGCTGCGCATCCTCACGGCCGACGGCCGCCTCACGGCCCAGCAGGGCCACAACGTCACCTTCCTGGTGCAGCTGGAGGAGGTGGGATCCGTGGGACATTCACCCTGGGTGTATCTGAGTGGGAATCATGCCAGGAGAAGTTTGCAAAGAGGGTGGTATAAAAACGTTTGCAAGGCAGGATGGTATGAAGTCAGTCACGGCCGGGATGTAGCTGGGTGGAGTTTGCTCCAAAATGTATGGAGATGAAAGGGGTGTCATTGTGGTGCCCAGGGTAATCTCTGGGAGAAGTTGATAAAACCTGGGAATGGGTTTAGTTTGGGAATTTCACAGGAGAGCTGAAGACTGCAGGTTTGAATTCTGATCCCCCATCCTTAATTGTGTTTTTTGCTTCCTGCTGGTTTTTGAAACTGAATTTACATATTTGTTTTCCACTGGCTTTAAACCAAAGATGACAAATAGTACATGTGCAGCTGGGTCCCCATCACACAAATCGGTACATATTGTTTAGGCATTTATGGGTGAAATCTCAAGATGTCCTCAGCAGGTTTAAGTCTGAAATTCATTGCTATTGTGAAGCTGATTTGGGCTCTGATCTGTGTTTTTATTATATCTGTAACTTAACTTGGTATTTCATTGTTCCGCTCCCTCCATTCCTGAATCCATAGAAAAAGGTATTTAAATCTTTTCAACTCTTTCTTCTTTTCAGCACTTCTCTATCTGTGTTTAATTGCAGGTGCACAAGCAGGAACATTCACAAAGAAGTTTTCTCTTTTTCTATAATCTAATTTGATTTCTTTAAACTTCTACCCCTTTTCCTCTCTTACTGGCCAATAAATCCTAAAACAAGTATGCTTTAATACCAAGGGACAATGTACATCCCTTTATAGTTTAGAGTATTCAAGGGACAATGTGCATCCCTTTTTAGTTTAGTGTATAATTTGGAGTATTCAAGGAAATTACTTCTCACCCTCTCCATAGTAAATGTCATCTCTGAGGAAAGAAATTTTTTTACATCTCTATTATTGATGCTTTCCCCAGCAAACTGATGTTGTGATTTGTAAAGGCAATACCATATGATACATCATACCTAACCCAAAGCAGTTTTTGACCTGAATGTTTATTTTCTCCAAAATATGGTCACTTTGTTTCAGTACTGACAGTCGTACAGCATTGCTACTGTGGTGCTGTTACAGTGTGAACATATAATTTCATCTGGTTAAGTCATTGATTTCTGCATTTAAAGATGAAAAGAAAAGGGTCTAAAACAAGAGTCAGTGTCCAGGCTTAAAAAAAAAAAAAGGAAAAAAGTGCACTTTCCATCACCCTTCTCTTCTGAGCAAAGTTTAAAACAGACTGGGAGAAGGAGATGGATAATCTGAATAGTCAGTCACAAAACTATCAAAGAGTTATGCCAATAGTCAGAGGGAGAGACAATTACCCACAGTGTGGGAGACTCAGGACAAATGTCCTGCTCTTTCTTCTGTGAGTGCTTCAGCTCACATATCATGTAAGAGAACTTTGACCACTCTGTCATACAGGGAGCTGCTGTGCATTGTTCTCTCTCTTTTGTTCATTCTGATCTTTTCTGGCAGCTCTGCTTCAGTGTGCACCAGAGTCTGGAAGGAACACCTTCTCCAGTATGAGATGGTGCCTCTCTCATGCTGGGTGTCAAGGAGTACAGAACAGATGTTTTGATAAGTGAGTGAGTCAGTTCTGAGGAGATCTAAAGGGAGCTCTTCTTCCAGTGCATCTGATAAGGAAGAGGTTAGGAATTGCTCTGAGGGCTGAAACAGTATTGATCAGCCTCCAGCCTTTCCAATTACTCTTCCTGTTAGATGAATCTTGACCTCCTGCTCCTAGATTTGTCAACTTAAAGAGCAACCAACAAAACCTTTGGGCAAATTTTACCCTGTCTAGCAATGACTTTATGTGGGTGTTACAACAAAAGAAGTATTCAACAAACAGGAATATTTGCCCACTTATGTGCAAGCTGTAGGGGAATAAAATGTAGTTGAAGCAACAGAACTGTGTGTAGACTAAACCATTCACCAATTTAACTGTTTCAGTGACAAAAAATCCACCACTCACTAGGAAAGTTAAACAGCCCATCAAAAGAACAAGTATCCTTTTATAAAATGGATATTGATTTCACAGAATAATTGAGGTTGAAAGGGATCTCTGGAGGTTGTTTAATCCAACCCTGCTTCTCAAAGGGAAGTTCCTTTCCCTTGCATACAAGGCAGAAGTATCACAAGACAAGAATTTGCCAATTTCTATTCAGTTCTGCCCTGCACAGGTGCATAGCACAGTACAATCCAGGATGATCAGTATCCAAAAAATCTGTGCCACTCCATTTTTGCTGAGGGGAAGAGATCAGGAAAGTTAAAAACGGCTGGATATGTCACCTTGACCATATTTTCCTGCAACAGCATGTGAAAAAAGTGTGTCCTATTCAACCCTTGCCCCCTGGAGTGGTGGGCAGTATTTTAGAGTGCTACACCCTGGTGACGACTCCTCCTTTACTGTGAGTGACAGCTGATATCTTTCAGGGTGTAAAAAAGCAATGGCCTTTCCTTTTGCATCTTAACATCTCCTGTATCCCTCTGAGACAGTTTGTTTGAAGCCTTCAAATCTGCAGAGCTGTTTCATACACTGCAGCCTCCTGGCTCTCTTTTTTCATGTCCATGTTCCACTTGATCGGCAGGAAAAGGGGAAAAAATAAAGAAAAGAGAAGCTGGTGAGCCAAGGTACAAGAGTCTGTTTGAGATTTGTACTCTTGTTATCTTTCTAGGGCTTTCTGCTCCATCTAGGAATCCACATGGGTTTCAAAAGAGGACAAACTACAGAAGCAGGTTCACTGGAGGCCCTGAAAATTCACTGTGTCTCTGTAGTGGAGCAGATTGCTAAGAGGGCAGGGAGAGACAAATGGCAGCAGTAAAAAGCTGATGTTTTCACTCAGGTGTGGGATTCAGGGGCAGGAACCACAGCACAGTGGTTCCTTGTAGAGCCTGGTTGTGCCTGTGGTGATGCTGAGAGCCACGACTGTGCATTCTGACAAAAACATAATGTGAGCAAAAGATGCCTCAAAAGAAGCAAGGACAAGGTGTTCAGAAGTGTTCTGCTATTGAAGAAGACACAAAAATCATCACTGAAGTCTGTGCAAGTGGAGGGAGGGCAGGAACCAAACCCAGGAACACACTGAGCATTGCTGATTTCTGAGCTGGGATTCTGGCCCATTTTCTCTAACCCTCACTCACATGACATTTTCTTGTGAAGCATTTATATCTGGCAGCATATAAATAACATTAAAAGTGAACCCAACCAACAGGTCATATTTAAATCATCTGAAGATGATTTAAAGAATTCTTTCAAAAGTGATCTAAGTCACCTGTCACCTTTTAGAATTACTAAATTGCTTGCAAGGTCACCTTGCACTTAATATTTATGGTCCCATTATTGGAAAGGTTTGGCCAAGTTATTTGTCCAGTTAATCTGGGTATAATCATCATGGTATTTTTAGTGGGTGACAATAGCCAGGAATCATCAATATTGCCTTTACTAACTATCAGGTATTGCATTTTATGAAGTATTTTGGAAGTGTTTAATAAGCAAGGCATCATACTTAAGCTGGGAATTTTGTTCTTAAATTTCCATGAGATAAGCAGAATACCAACAGCATTTTTGTCATTGTGTGACAGCACATGAGACAATTAGCTATGCTTAAAAGCAAATTTTTCATTGCCTAAACATGCTGCCAGTTTAAAGGTAAATCCTTTTCCCTGGCCTGGGCTACATGCAGAGGCTCAGGGCTGGTACCTCTCACACTGCAGCATTCAACAAGAGTTGTTTATCTCCCTAAAAGCCTGAATCCTTGCTTTGTTTTTGGACAGCAACCAAAGAAATCCAAACTGCGAAGTTACGAAGGCACTTTTCCTACTTAACTTGTTCAACCCAATATCCTTGACATGTTTTGCTTCTCTGTTGTAGAAAACAGAGGGATTTTATTAAGTGTGTGTTGTTTCTGTGTGCCTTCCTGATCACATGGTGATGTAGGTCTCTTGCCTGTCACAACCACAATTGTTATTTGTGTGCTGGAGTTATGTGTGTGAACATCAGACACTTGTGCTGCTGTGCTGCTTCAGCAGAGACCCTGAAAGCTGCAGCCTCCAGAGCAATGCTGCTCTGCACAATGCCTTTCAAACTTGTTTCATCCCATTGCTCACACATCTTTGCTGAGGAAATGGATGGTAAAGACATTCAGGACAGGAAGGTTCAGGGCTTTGACTGTTTCATTACAGATAATTCACAGAGAAACTGCCTCCTCTAATTTATTTTTTATCTTGATAAAATGACAGCAAAAAATCTTTGACATTCCAGTCTGCCTCAGTTCTCACTTGGCAAAGTCACTCCACTGGGAGTAGGTTTTGGCTTGCTTTTAACTGCTTGCTGCTGCTGTGTGATGTTTGGATTAGACTAATGTGTGGGGAAAGCTAATTTGTTCCTACACTTCAGGCCACAGGCTACAATTCAGGCAATCTGAACTCATTCCTGAACCACACTCTGAGCTCCTTCTGCATGACCTTGAGCAAGAAACTTAAACTTTCTGATGTTTTATTCCCTTCTGCCTCATACCCCCCATGCCTTGCATTTGTGTAGTGATTGCTCATGAATCCAGAGGACTCTCTCCTACCATGTGAACATACAAATGAAGCCCTGAATTTCCTGAAGAGTGCTGTGGCTCTCTGTAATGACAATGTTGATACATGACTGTACAAGGTACACTGTGCCTTGGGTACATTTAATGAGCTTGGGGATCCTGCTGGGGGCACAGTGCCATTAACATTTCCCACCTCAGCACTATTGTTTGGTGCAATTCAGTATTCAGCTCAGCTGAAGTTTCTGGAGATGAGCTTAGCATTAGGATTGTTTTGATTGTTGATGTACTCAAATTAAAGATGCAAAGCTTGTAGTAATTAAAAGCATAGTCTGTATTTTTTTTTTATGGTATCCCACTGTGTTCCCTCTTTTGATTTCACAAGTTTGTTAGCAATGATTACAGAAATATGAAACCTTCATCCTAACTTTCAATGCACATGCTGAATCATGGCTGTTTATCGTAAGATAACGATACGTTTATCGTATCTTTATTACTCCTGTAATAACACACAAATAACACAGAATGTACCCTCCCCTGTACCACTGTCATCTGAATTATAATTGCATTTTCTGATGAGGACAAGCTGGTTGGGAGAAATCAGAGCCTTTCATGCATTTTTAAATTCATTGTTGAAATTCCATGAAAATGTATGAAAGTGGACCTTGCCTTCCTAATGACACGCAGCACTACAGTCTTGTAATGCACTTCCAGTCCCACAAGTTGAATTATTCTGCATAATCCTGAGAAGCTGTTATTTATTCCTGTGGGGTACAGAAGATCTAGTACTGTAAAAAGAGCTCATAGCTGAGTTGAGCTGCCACAACTGGCAGTCAGGATGAATTATGTGATCAGTACAATTCACTATTTGGTATTGAAAAAGAAGTACATGTGAAAAGTATCAAGCTATTTGCCCTACTAAAAGGCACCTTTCTGTTCGGTTTCTGATTTGAAAAATTAAAGCCATCTCTCTGAAAGCAGGGATTTGCACAGGAAAACATGTTTTTAAGTTCTTGATCAAATTGGATCTGAGTATCTGGTAAAAATTAAGAATATACTTTAAACAGATCTAGATTAAATGTATGCCATGTGTAGATATTCAGTTCCAGTAAAAATATCCTTGATAAATGATTTCTTTTGGTGACAGGAACATGCCAAAGAGAGAAAGGGGTTAATCTAAAGAAAGCACAATGAATTAATCCATGAAAACCTCCAACAGCAGCCGTATCTGTTTCTTGCAAAGGATAATTAAATCTATTGTCAACATCTCTAAGGAAGACACAGAAGTCGGTGCATAATTAAAGACTTAAAAATGAAATCTGAAACATGGGAACCAAAATTATACATCTTGAGCTTTGTTCCATTTTTTAATATTTAGATACAAATACTCAAAGTCAATAAGGAAAATGCATTATTACAAATTTCAGGGCAAGATTACAGTGGTGTGTTTGAGAGAATCCTGCTAGGTGGGTCTCACATTTCACATCCACCAAAATATTGAGAGATGCATAAAAGTAATCAAAATATAAAAATATTATTGCAAACTGTATGGGATGTTTCTTGATATACCCTGAGGCAGGAAGCTTCCCAGAGTTTTTTGGTAATGTCCAGGTCTTGTGTACACTCAAGATGCAGGAAAAAGGTGCACTTGGCTTAGGAGGCAGGACCAGGAAGGAGGAAGAGAGGAATATTTTGTAAATGCTTGAAAAAAACCCCTGGACATTTAATGAGAAAATACCTTAGAAAATAGTCAATTTCTGATTTACATTTTAGTAACTAATGTTGTCTAGGTAGGTAAAGGGTTTAATATGGAGCTTTGGCAAACTTGTTTTTAGTTATGAGGGCTTCTTTTCAGGCTAAAAGTTCCTTAAGCTCAGCATATGTTTAAACCTTTAGCTGCACAAAAGCCTTTATCAAGACTGCAGAGAAAGGGGTTAATCTAAAGAAGACACAATTAATTAATCCATGAAAACACTCCAGCAGCAGCAGTGTCTGTCTCCTGCAAGTAATGCAGGGAGTTTTGCATCTGCCTAATTTGGGCTAAAAGCTTCAGAAAAATCCTATTGTGGAGTACTGAGCTTGACAAAATAAAAAGGAGAAGCTGAAAAAAGCAACAGGAGGAGTTTTTGCAAGATGTATGGATAGGCATCAAATTGTTGCAGAACAAAACTTCTCTTGTTAAAGCAAGCTCTTGCCAGTGGCTCTGGAGAGATGCTGGAGACAAGAGACAGTGACAGTTGGGTTGGTTTAAATCAGGTGCGGGCTATGTGGGAAATGTTTGGATTTTGGCTCATCTGCTTTCTCTTCCTGTCTTACTCTGCCTGTGCTCTTACCTGGCACAGATAAAATATTAGAACAAGTCAAAACACAGTCTCTTTGTTTTCCTGACTTTTCTCTCCCATTTCCTAAGCTAGAATTTTTAATGTCAGATTTCCAAAATGTGGCATTTTCAGAGTGTTGCAGCCTGGATCTTACTGACTGGAAAATGTGTTTCCAGTTCAAAGGGTTTTAAAACAGGAAAGGCTAAAACAAATAAAAAAAGACTGGGGGAACAGCAGCTGAAGTTTTTCTCTAATTAGATTTTCAGTTGTTTCTGTCAGCATCTTCTCTACCTAGGAATTGAAATCTAAATCTTGCACACCTTAGAAATGGCTCCTTTCCCTGGATACACCTGTAGGCAGCATGAGTTTCATGGCCATGGACAAAATGAAGACAAGAGGAGAAAAAGGTTCATTAGAACACAAATTTTGACAGTTGCAGAAATGAGGCTATTCTGTCACCCTTTTCATCTTCTGCTGCTACCTCAGATATGTGGAGGAATATTCCACAACCTGAAACAACGTTCAGCTGCATGGCCTTGAATATCCTCAGAGCTGGTAAATCCAGCAGGGTCACTATGGTGGCACAGTTTTAACCATGTGAAAAGCTTTTCAAAGACATATTCATAGACATCATCTCCTTTTGAGTAAGAAAAGACAGCTAAAACCCTAATAATGATGGACCTGGAGGCATTGGAGAGCATTGAAGGGTACTTCAGAGATCTCTGTATTTGGTCTGAGTCCTGCACTGGACTTGAGATAATAGTCCTCCTCTGAAAGATGTTCAGAGGTCATGTGTGTTCACTTCTGGCTGTGGAAGCAAATCCCATTTGGTGGCTTCTGTTGGCTCAGTCAAACAGACACGAGTGCCCAGAGCACTGCATCATGTTTGAATCTGCACATCTTTCTAATAACTCAGCTCAACAAAGGACAGAACTGTGTTCTTCACACCATTTCCCCTGCCACAACTTCAGTTTGGGATTCTCCACAACAGAGCAACAGAGTTATTTTTGTCTCATCTATTTGGAAGCAACAGAGCTTCCAGCAGGGTGCCAGGGCAGTGTAAAAACAACTTTAGTCTATTAAAAGAAAGCATCTGGGAAAATTTGTTGCTCTTGCCACCATCAGGTATAGCTCTGCTCTTTTTGCTTTCCATTCAGGCAAGCCTCCACTATTTCTGCCTTCACAACAAGTTATAAAAAGACTGAGGGAACATGAGGAATAGAAAAGTTCTGTTACAATTTCCTCTTATAGTCACATACACTCACTTCTCTTTCTGTTGTGGATACCTGCCTGATGCCATCCATTCACACAGGTACCTTTCATTCCAGAAGGGAAATTGGGCATCCAGAGGACTGTCTCTCTGTCAAAAGAAAAAAGGGAGAAAAAGGAAGAAAGAAAAGGAAGAGGAAACAAACCCAAAGTAAATGAAATGTCCTTTCAGCCAATTTTTGAAAGGTTATTAATGATCAGCTATTAATTTTCCATCATTCCAGGTAGTGCCCATTGCTTCAGTGCACCCGGCTGGAGAGGTGCTCCACAGCAGTAGCCAGCAAGGGTGAGCACAGGCAGCATGAGCACCATGCAGAGCCACAGGGGGATTTCCTGGGGGGTGAGGATGTTCAAAGGTAAGGCAAGATGCTGCATCTCACATGAAAGGGAGGGATCTTTAGCAGCCATGGCTGTTTGACAGGTCAGTGCAGGCTGTTCCTCTGGTACATCAGACCTCGTTAGTATTTTCTGGTTGCTCTCACTCACCCCACTGATCCTGTCTCTCAAAAGCAACACAGAATCTGTTTTGATCCTTTCTCTTCCACCACAGGGAGACCTCCAGAGATCCCTCATCCAGGTGGATTTTGGAGATGGCATCGCTGTGTCATATGCCAACCTCAGCTCTACAGAGGATGGGATCAAGCACATCTACCAGAACGTGGGCATATTCCGGGTGACCGTGCTGGTGGAAAACAGCCTGGGCTCTGACAGCGCTGTCCTCTACCTTCATGTAACATGTATGTATCTTCATGCCTCTTGCTAGCTGCTGGTTTTCTTTTAGAATTAATTTTTGGAGCTAGAGGTGACGTTTGGAATTTGGCAGCTGGGTCCAGAGTGGTGGGAAATGATGAGCGTTCACGTGTCCTCTGGACAGACTGTTGATTCCAGACTGAGAGGAAACATTGATTCGTTAAGGTTGGAAAAGACCACTAAGATTATTGAATCTAATCAATAACTTTTGCTTTTTTAATCATTTTTTACCTCTAGTTTTGGATAGTCTAATTTGGGACACCTCAAAGGACTGTCCAGCCCTTTCTGAAATGCACTTTCATTATCAAGCTTACACTTCCAGAACAACAAAGACACCCAGGGATCTTTAATGACTTTTAAAAGCTTTGAATTTTACTTTGAGCATGTTTTGCTCTCTAATGAAACACACCCACCTCTGGGATGGAAACCAGTGCTTTTCAGTGTTTCTGTTGTCATAGGAACCAAAATCTTTGTATTAAATAGTACTGCCAAAAAAAAAAATATCCTCACGTTGCTTTTCTGCTATCCTTTTTAACCTTTTCATACTTCATATGTGTCTGATTTACAACTGAAATGTATCCCAAGTTCTTGGATAAAAGGAACATTGTATCCTTTCATATTTATTCTAGCACCTGGTTATGAACATATGAACCCAAAGAGTCAATCTATTTATCAAAATTTTGTAACATTCCTAACGGATTTTGTTTGGGGCCATAATTTTCTTTATACAGTGGGGTTTTTTGTTTGTTATTTATGTTTTCACTGTGTGCCTCTGTGGCAGATTTACTAAGAAAAAAAGGAAATTCCAAAACCTGAAGTTACATTTACAGAAATATTACTTACCACCTACCAAACTTACTCCACATATTGTGTAGATGATTTGGCACATTCCCTACACTTACCTCTAGTTTTGGGGTTCACACAGCATGAAAGCAGCTACCTTTTCAGGGTAGGAGAGCAGCTCTTTAATGGAGAACCATTGTGTCAACAGATGGGTACAGTGGGAGGCAGGAGTGAGGAGATGGGATTTTTATGAAGGAGGACTAGAGCAGGAACAAATATCCCCCTGAATGTCCCCCTTCAAAAACACCTTTGGTTGGCAGGTGTCCAGCCTTCACTCACTCATAGTGTCCTTCTGGTCTACAGCTGCTCTAAATCATTCTCTTGAGACACTGAAGGTGTATGAACCATTTTGATTGTTTAGGCTGTACAAGAAATAAACAATATTTGGATTTGTTTGTATGACTTAGCAGCTGATAGTGTACATTTCTGTATTTTACATAGATAATGCCAGCACAGGATTTAAACACTGAGTGATCATTGCAGCCAGGCCCAGATTATGTGTGTCAGAGTCCCTGGAGAAGTGACAGCTTTAAGGGATATGTCTCACCTTTCTCTACATGACAAGAATTTGAGGCTGCAAAACAGGTTAAAAATGAGCATGCTGCCATTCAGGCTAGCAAGAGACTTGCTGAGGACAGGGATGTACAGTTGATCCAGCCCCCTCCAGAGTCTAACAGCCTGATCCACAAAAGCTTCTAAATCCTATTTCAAAGCTTGCATTGTCACTCAGCCCTCTGCTGAATATTCTCCTTGGGGTGTTTGAACTTGGCCTTTGGGGAGTTTTGCAAAAATACCTGTCCTTAAAATAGACATACATGCTGTATTGTAAGATCCACAGATAAGCAATGTGCAGCCTGAACATCCGGAGTTTTAGGAACAGCTACAAACTGGGTGATCTCTGGGTACAGGGTTAATACATGAGTGTCTGCAGCTAGGGCTGGGCCTTCCAGCTCCTTCCTTACCTGTGGCCAGCACTCCTCCTGCTGGAAAAAGCTGCAGGCACTGAACCTTGGTGCTTGTGGTGTCAAAGATAAAAGTAAAGCCTTCATCCCATGCTCTCCTCATCCTCCTGCAGTGCCTTTCCTCCAGTTGCTCCAGGGATCCAGAAATGCAGGTTACTGTGAGGCAGGAGCATTTTGAGTTGGATGGACAATAGAAACTGTTGTATGTAAAATGCTCAAGCCAAGAGCCTGTCTCTTGGCTGTCATGTCAAAATTTTCTCTTGGAAAGTTAGTTATGGAATTGCCTGGATGCTTCAGAATAACATCACCTGTGCAAGTGAGCCTTTTGAGAAGTTTCTCCCTTTCAGCTTTCTGGAGCTTGTACAGTACTTTTTCCTGGGACAGATGAAGGCCATAGCCTCCATAGCCCTGCATGAAGCTCAGAAATTAATGTTCTTGAATCCTCTTCAAGCTTACCTGGGAGAAACAGTCTCCTACCAGGAGGGCCTATCCAGAGTGAGCTATCCCCATCTGCTGGCCAGATACTAGCTCAGCGTTTCAGCCTCCTTGACCCAGCTGTGCTGGAAAATGCTCAGGCAGAATTGGGTTGCTTGAGCCATTCTTTCATATCCCTTCCTAGCCACTCTGTGGGGAAGGTCCACGGAGGTGCTGGGCACTCTCTGCCATGCAGGATCATCTGACATCTGTTCAGAGCAGTGATGCAGTAATGTTGGAGAGTATCAGACTCTTCATGGGCTCCATCATTCCAGTTGTCACTGCATTTAGCTGGGGAAATTGCCATTTTTCGGGCCTTAGGGTCTTGCTGAAAACAGGAACAGTGTCGTGGTGGAAATGGATCTGAGAAGGAGGATGCCATTAAAATCACAAGGGTGAAATTGTGGCATCTCGTGAATTTCCAAGAGTGTTGACTGCTGCTTATAAAAGGCAAAACAAGCCATTGTCTCATGCATAGCAGGCTTTGGTTAATATGATCATGGATAACTCTTAATTGGGCTGCTTCAGCTTAAGCAGTGGCTGTGTTTACAATCCAGGGAACGATGCATTTCAGTAATAAATCAGGAACACTGATCCTTATTCTGGCATTGTTTATACAGTCTGATTTGGGAGAGGTTTTTTTCCTCACTCTGCCTATTGTGTTATACAGGATGTTTTCTCCAGTATGATGTTCATTTAGGCTGAAAAGCAATGTCTAAGTGGTGATTCATGCATGGGGTGTATCCTGAAAGATCCTCCCTGGAAATACATCTAGCAGTGCATCTCCACTCCATATGAACAATGCAAGGCTGTGGTTCTCATCACTGGGGAGCTCACAGATAGAGGATGTGTAGATGTGGCCTTATTTGTTTAAGGAACCCATGTCCTCGTGTGACCTGAGGTTTCTTTATTTTTCTTTCCCTGTCACTCAGGACAGTGGCTTTGTTCTCTTAGTGAACAGTCAGAACACATTTTAAAAATAATCTATAGAACAAGATTTAACAACAAAGGCCCATCTGTTTCCAGAAGATGGGAAATGTGTAACCCTGGGCATAATGTCACTTGTCGTATGAATTATGTTCTGTTTATACTGAAGAAATAAAAGAGTTTATTGATGAAAAGGAGGGAGTATAAGGTAACAATAAAATGCAGGCACTCAGTGAATAGCTGCCTTCAGAAAGAGTTTCTGCTGAAGTTCACCAAATCATAGCAGTTTTCCAGCAAAGATGCTTCACATCTGCTGAAGCCCTTTGTCCTGCACATTCTTATGTCTTCCCAGTGAAGGCCACACTCACACAACAGGGCTCTGTCCCTATTGTAAAAGTCATATAAGCTCCTGATTTTATGACATTCATGCAGTAGAGAGTCCAAGTTTTTCAGCTCCAGGTACAGGGGTGGCTCCTGTTCTCTGAGGAGCAGATTTAAGCCTTCCTCTCTACAGGAAAACAAAGCCCAAACATTCTGCCATGTCCCGTAGTGATTTAGGGAAGACTTTTCTTCCCTAAACCAATGGATATCCCACCCAGGTTGACTTTCCAGATGGAGAGAGGGCTCACTTGCTGCTTCTGTTTCTGCAGGCCCCTTGGAACACGTTCACTTATCTCTGCCCTTTGTCACCACGAAGAACAAGGAGATCAACGCCACAGCAGTGCTGTGGCCAAGCCAAGTGGGAACACTCACTTATGTCTGGTGGTTTGGGAACAACACAGAGGTTTGTATTCCTGATGGACTGAGGTCAAAGTAACCCTGGAGGAGCGCTCTGACAGAAGAGGGAGGGAGAGAGGGATCTGGGAATGCTTCTACGTAGTCACATATGCAAGAAAATTATAAACCAAATACTGAGATACTAATGGGCCTTGGAGGTAATGACATGGAAATGTAAGTAGTGCTTTGTGTTTGTGGCTGTGACTTAGCTGCAGGGTTTATGTCTATTTCATGCAAGGTGCCAATAGCTTTCTTCCTTAATTCCATCCAAGGTGAACAAGTTAACCAAAATCTGGAAGAGTTTCTACTGTTTCTCTTCACCCTCCTTTCTTCAGTAACAAGAAGAAAAAAAGTAGGGGCTTTTGGAAGTCTTTTTTAGGAAAACAACCTTTCAAGCTGAAACTGTTTTATATCTGGAACTGACCTATGCTGAGCCCAAGCACCCTATGCTAAACCATATGTGCAAAAGGACCTTATTATCATGTGCTACGGGTATGAAATGGTTCCCAACACACCTCCCTGCCCCAGGGCTCTGCTCAGATATGAGAGTATCATCCATCACATTCTGCTGCCTCTGTGCTTGCAGCCCTGGTAAATCTGCATAGACATTAGAACTGTTACTTCACATATAATTGTGGCTAAAGTACCCAGAAACCCTAATTAGTTTCTGAGGGGAGAGGTTGTCATGGATTTTGTAGAGCCAAGAGGGACTTTCATAATCACACATTGTTCTCTTCTGTATAATTCAGATTGGAAAGTTTGATCAGTACCTTCTCCATTATTTAACTTTTTGTGACCGGGGCAGGACCTGACTTTTTGTTGTTGTTGTTGTTGTTTTGCATTAATAATTTTCCTCAGATGATAGAAAATGCACTGCTTGTCCTTCTGACCATCTCCTTCAACTATTTCCCCACAGCTAATTATTCTGAGCTTTGAACTCATGCACCGTGTTTGTAGTCTGAATTTATCTAGTCTGGGATTCAAGCTGTTGGATCTTGTTATGCCTTTTTGTGTAGATTAAAGAACTCTCTGTTCTATCAGCAATCATCTCCCCCTAGAGGTACTTAGAGGCTGTGATTGTCACCTTTTAACCTTCCCTCTGATCTCCTAAGCTCCTAAGTGATCAGGGTTGGTCTAATTCTGTTCTCATTGAAGCGTGAGTTTCACTATAGACTACAATGGCAACAGTTTGACTTAATACTGGGTGCTTTGAAGATCTCATCCAGAAGTCATTAACAAGTGAAAAGAGAAGTTAAGGCAGAGTCTGCTGGAGGACACAACTCATTGATGAACTTGTTCACAGCTGAAGGGATCTCTGTCCTCTCAAGCATTAGCAATTAACAAAAACGATGTGTCTCTATCTAAGGATAACATGGGACAGCAAATGTGAAATCTTAATTTGGCTGGTTTTGTGACAACCCCCTTGAGTCACCTTAAATAAAGCACTTACAGTAGATTTAGGAAAGGAGGCTGCTACCTGAGCAGTGAGTGTTGCAGGACTTTATATCAGGATCTGGGCCCCTCTGGGGAGTGAGAAAAGGTGGGCATTTTAACACGGGATCCAGAGCAACCAACATGCCAAGTGGAAAGGAAGCACTGGAATCTTACATAGCTCCTATGGAAATTATAGGTACCTTACTCTGAGCTTCAGGAGAACATCCCTGTCTGGGATTTGTGTGCCCTCCCTAGGAAATTAGCTGCCATGTCACAGGGCCCTTCCTGAGTCTGAAATTTCCAATCTGGAACTAACTCCTCAAACCATCCCAATAGGTTAGAGAGCCAAACTCATTTTTGCTTTTCCTTTCCAGCCAAATTAACTGAATTTTTCCTTTTATGATGTATTTGCAGCCACTGATCACATTGGAAGGGAGCATCACATTCACATTTTCTGTGGAAGGGATGAACACCATCACTGTTCAGGTCTCAGCAGGAAACACCATTCTTCAGGACACAAAGACTATTGCAGTGTATGGTGAGTTCTTCCGCTTTTATTTCACACAGGATTCTCCATACTCAACATTTAGAGAGCCAGGATAGTTGGCAGCAACAAGAGGTCTTTATTCCAGAATGCTTTGAGTGAGATTATAAATTGAATTCCAGTGTTACCAGTCCAGTGTAGTATCTCTGAAGGCCACTGATTGACATTAGTGCAGACTGACATGATTGCAGAACATTGATCTCCTTCCCAGAGCCCTCTGCATGTGCTCCATCATTCTTTGATCATCCTACATGATTGTCAAAATGTTAGTTTATTTTGTAAGCTGGTTTTCCCCCTTCTTGGCCAGCAGAGGCCTCTTAACTCACACAAAAGCTGCTCAGCTTGAAAGATAAATCAATGCTGTGTGCTGCAGTTCTGCACAGAAATCTGCACTAATTTGACATTGTTCTCACGTGTCAGAAGCAGTTAGGGCACAGAAATACCATAGAGTGTAGATGGAGCCTAAAACCCACTGGGAATCCCAGTTTTAGCTGATAGTGATCAACGTGGGCAGCTCTGTTAACAGCAACAGAGATTAGGTACATTTTCCAAGGCTAGTCCTCTCCCCATATTTATCCCTGTTCCCTTCCAATTAAGATCTCTAAGGTTTGGGGCACATCTGTGAGAGCCCAATCATAGCTTCCTACACAGGGTGTGCCTGCTCCAGAAGTCAAATTGAAGGTAACAATTTACATTCCCAACACAGCTCCCTTTGCAGTGCTATTCATCCACTCAAGTAAGGACTGATCACTTTTTCCCTTCCAAGGCACTCAAGTGATGAATCTCTGAGATTCTCCACATCTCTCACTGAGTCTCTCAGGTGCACTGCTGGATTTCCTCACAGTCTGTGCACCATCTGCAAATTGATTAGGCAAAACACGAACTGCACCAGGTTTCACAAGGTTCTGCCCTCTCATTTGGCATTAAGGCATTTCAGTCTGTACTCACCACTCTGCCACTGTATCTGCAGAGAAATTTCAGTCCCTGAGGTTATCGTTCTCTCCAAACCTGGATGACTACAACCCAGATATCCCAGAGTGGAGAAGGGACATCAGCAGAGTAGTCAAGAGAGCTCTGGTGGAGGTAAGCTCTGTGCATAGCCTGTTTTACAAGGGTTCTGGTTCCTGATTTGTCCCTTCATTAGCCCTGGATCAGCTGTTATCTCAAGATGTCTCTTTGTTTCCATCACCCAGAAATGGAGAATTGACAGTGTCTGAGGCCAGCATCCTAAATTCTAGACAGGTGAAATGGTCTCATCCTAAGACAATATGGTGCCCAGAGTCAGCCTTCAGTGTAAAGCAGCACTCTTCTAATGGAATTGCAAATATGCTGTAGAAAACTTGTGAAACTAAAAATTAAACAATTATTGCTACACAGAAGAACACCACAGCAAGTACTTTAAGTCCTTCATATAGCATGAATCTCACAGGGCAGGATTGGATGCTGGTTTTCTCTGAAGTTCCTTCTTTAACCGTGGAACACAATGTCACAAAATATTCCAGTGTAGCTGAAGATTTGCATTTGAAATTGAGGATGTAATAAGAGTTAGAAGAGATAGCTGGGGTTTCTCAGCTCAGTAGAAAAATAGTGCAAGAAATTATTTGAGATAGTGTTTCTGTTTTTTTTAAAATAAAGATTCTCAGATTTTGAAAGGACAAAAGTCTTGTTGATGTTATTAGCAAGCTTAAGTGTTATTTGTGGCATCATCTGTGCAAAAACTCTACAAAAACTGTACTAATCAGGTGCACAAAACTGTCTGGATTGTTTCTGAGATTTTTTTCTGAAATTTTGTTAAAAGACATGAGGAAAGGGAAAAAAAGAGCATTTTTCTGGAGCTTTATCTTCTGACGTATTTATGTCTGTATGAAGTATTCAAGGATCCATTTATCTTCAGGATGAATTTTCAGAATATAAACATCTCAATAAAGCAAAACCAAACCATAAAAAAAGAAGAATTGTAAAACCACAGTACCAAGGCTACATTCCAAAAGCAGAGCAGTGAAAACACAGAGTCTTTTTGTTATTTGATTGAAAAAATAAAAATTGATAGCTAATTATCCATCTTTATATAGCTAAATGATTCACCTTAAACAAGCCTTTGTGAGAAGTTCCTGTAAAAATTAAAGATAAACCCAGCAGATTTCTACAGCAATTAAGTAAAAGGTATAAAAATGAGTCAAATAACTAAATAATTCAATAGGAAATTATAGCTGTGCTATAGAATTTTTATGAACTTTAATAAAAGTATTGTATTCTTATTACAGAATATCATCAGACCAGGATGAAATTCTGCCTACAAAATTATAGTTCTGTACTAAAATCTGATCTTCACTCTGAGTAGGGATAATTTCACATTATCATAAAATATCCTATTTCTTGTTTTGATCATAATTATTTGCTTGCATCATTGGTTTTCTGATTACTGTCTCCCACTTCTGAAAAAAAAAAATATTGTTCCCAGCCTCTGAAAATGAAGGCAATACTGTGTCTTTCTTGACACCTTAAAGCAACATGTTAGGCAAGCACAAATAATGTAAGCCCTGGTTTCACCAAATACTTGTAAAGAATGTAAGAAACCTTTCTATATTTATAAGGGTTTTTCCTAAATCCACTTTACAAAACAAAGCAAAATAAAATAAAGGGAACAAAGCCAGATGCTTTTCCTTGGTGTATGGTGGAGGGGACTCCACAGGGTTTTCTCCAGACTGTCAGCAGTCACACTCGGGTTATCCATAGGACAGGCTCAGAAAATGGTGATTTATGATCAGTTTTGCTGACCCTTTGTCCTGCATCCACCATTTCCTCCAATGAGCTACTCCTCCATGTCTTTGCTCCTGGAGTACCATGGAGAAGAATTCCTGAGATTTAGGTCCAGTTAATGTCTGAGAGGCTTCCAAGTCCTTACTGCAAGGGAATCTCTGTGGTGCATCCGTGATCTGTCCTTGTATCTGAAGGCACTTTTTCCCCACCTCTTTAAAAGTGACCAACTAATTTCAGCACTTGAAAACTTCAGGTTAAATCAAAACTTTGAGATTTAAGTGCCTTTGGTGGATAACTCACAACAGAAAGGCAATGGAGGAAGATTCATCAAATTATGTTTCTCCTTCCTTTGGCTAACAAAACTTCCTGAGGGCCAAAGTAGGTCCTTTTCTGGATAATAACTCAGCAATCTGATTGTGTAGCATCAGCTAAAACATGAGATTGGAGATGACCCTAGTATTAATGCCTTTAGGGTACTTTTTTTTCTGAATTTTGTCTAATGTGTCAAAATCAGGGATAATAAAGTCCTAACTTAAAAATTTCAGCCAACAAGATGTACAAGATACACCCTACATAGTAAAAGTACTGTGATGCCTTAATGAAGCATTCAGCATTCAGTTCCATCCACACTGTTTCTCTCTCCATTATTTCTCTGTATCAGGCGACAGGTATTTCCAGCAAGCACGTTCTGGTTGCAGTGCTCCCTGGCCTGCCCACGTCTGCTGAACTCTTCATTTTACCATATCAAGATGCCACAGGAGAAAAAAAAAGAACAGCAGCAAACCTAGAGCAGGTATCGTGTACATTACTTGGAGAACTGTATGTGCATGCATTTCTGTGTCTGTGTATGTATATGAGATATATATATCTGTATCTATATGGGATTTGTGTATGGTTAAAACTGACAATTATGGTAGGAATGCATCTGATTCACTGGGGTACATGTACCCGTTGCATCCTCTTTAGGTTTTTTTTTTAATGTTTCTATTTTTTGGGTGGGTTGGTTGTTTGGTTTGGGCAGGTTTTTTGGTTTTTTCTTTCCCCAGCATTGGAAACAGGCTTTGGAGCTGTCTTTAGGAGTTTAGATGCCCATTTGTGTTCCCTTCAAAGTCTTGTTTACTACATGGAAGCAGGAAGAAAGAAGGATTTAGGGGATGACTCCTGCCAACAGGAACTGTGGAGCAAAGTTTCTGACACTGTCAAGAGTCTAGAAAGCACTGGAGGACAGAGCTGCCTGGTAAACCTGGGCAGTTCATTGGTTTAAGGCACAGGCATGGGATTGGACAATCTGCCTGCCTTCTTCATGGTGCTGGAAGTGGGGCTGAGCCACTGTGCATTGTTTTCTCTGTGAACAGCTGAAATAGGTTGTGATGACTGAAGGATTCTGTCTCTCTGCAGACCCAAAAGGTCCTGCCAACTAGATGGGCCTAGCAGGATTGTAATTAAAAGATAAAACATTATGCTGGGCAAAAATCCTGAAATGACATAGAATTATAGAGTTGTTAAGGTTGGAAAACACCTCTAATGCCATCGAGTTCAATTGATAACCTAACACTCCCATGTGCATCCTCTTGTCTCATAGCTCCTTTGCTGCCTCTCAGCTTATTAGCTCAGATTCCAGGGGCAAAGGTAACTTTGGCCCTGAGGGAAGCACCACCGTAGCTCTGCCTTGCACATTCCATGTCCATGGCTCAAGCCATGTTAACTTAGCCTCACACCTCCAGGTCACCCATATTCTGAAGCTTTCCCTTGCTCAGCATTTCTAGCTGTCATCTTTTCTTTTGACAAATGACCTTCTTAAATTTTCACCTCCCAAGTAATAAACAAAAAATATGGAGATTTACTGCTCTGAAAAATCTTTCCTTCCTTTTCTCCTTCATTTCCCCTTCTCCTAACTTCCTTCATAAATTGGCAAGGAAGCCAGTCCATAAACTTTCAAATTTACATCTGACCCAGCTCCCTTTGGGCACTCAGCAGCTTCTCTTTCTCCTTCTTTTTATGCCTCTCTTCTTCTCTCCTGTAAAAACAGAGTCTTTGTGACTGTGGGAAAGGAAGCCCTGGCAATGCTCTCATGGCCCTTTTTATGGACAAGAAGAAATGTCATTTTCAGTGTAACTCCATCAGCATCTCTGGCATCCTGCGGGGTCCAAATGGTAACCTTTGGAGGAGAGATAAACTGTTTGCCATTTGCAGCCAGCTCTCTTCTTTGAAAAAACCCAGGATGGTCAGAATGCTTTTGTTTCTGGTCTGTGGGTGCTGCATTCCTCTTCCTAGTAACTCCAGTAGAAAATGGTGGGGTTTTCTGTGAGAACTGCCCAAGGGCCACAAAGGGAGTCTCTGCCCTCTGCTCTGAAGCATATTCTGATACTTCTCCTGTTTTGTCATCTGTTTTGCCTGTGATCCTTCACTATGCCTTGCCCAAAGTGTCTCAGAGCTCATTCCACAGCCTCTCCCCGTGCTTGAGGTTGCTGGGATGAGTATTGGGAGCAGATGTTTTTGATGGCTACAGCTTAAGAAGCTTAAGTTGCTTCTGAGGTACTTCTAATGCATTTGCTCTTTTCTGGTAGGAATAGAAGTCTGTTTTGTAGTTGTGGGCTAAGGAATAAGCTATTCAAAGGCACGTACGTGAGCTTGCCAGCTTGCAGGTGCAGACCCAAAGGAGTTACAGTTCTGAATTATGTTTTCTAATTTAGAAGAGAAACTTCCAAGTGTGCAGGGAATAAAATGGGAATAGTTTACACAAGTAGTGCAATGGAAAAAGGTTCCTTAAGGAAGCACTTCATTACAGAGGTTCCTTTCTTCATCACCTGAGCTAGACCACTGCTCTGCCATGGGTAACCATGAGGGGTGTATGTGGTTTCATGGACTTTCACATTTACCAGTAAATCTCATTCATATTTAATAACCATGGGAGGCTTACATTTTGCTGTTTCCCCTTGAGGTGGATTAAGCTGTTCTGTTTTTATCTAATACATACTTATTTGGCTTTGTAAACATACTTTTAGGTCCCTTTGTCCAGCCACTTGTCTCTAGGTACATAATTCCCATTGATTTCAGAGGCACTTAGATGTCCACAATGCCTTGACAGTCTAGGTCTTGGTTTCCCATTTATCAAAGTCAATAACACTCCTTTGTGCCACTCATGTTTTATGAGTCTGAACACAGTAGGCCAGGAGTAGTGGGACTGCAGTAGTGCCTCTCTTGACAAATGTACATTTCCATGCAGTTTTCCATGAGGGTAGTGCATTTATGTCTCATCTGTCTTTTAGACTGTGGTTAGATGGTAAATATCATTTTCTTCCTCACTTGATGCATCACTTTCATACAATTGTCCAATATTTTTTTAAATGTATACATAGAATCAATTATTGTCATATCTGTTTCCATTTAGAAATGTGAACTCTGCATTCCTAATATTTTCCATTGGAGACTAAAGTACCTTTAAAAGGTTTGACTGCTGTTGACAGCCAAAAAAAACTGCTACATCTGAGTCTGGGGAAGTTTCTCAATGTGCAACATAGGACAACTTCACCTAATACATAAGTACAAAAAAAGTGCTTGATCCACTCCACTTTCTGTAGTCAGTGCAAAGTTATTCTTCACAGTTTCCTAAAAAATCAAAAGGCCTTTTCATCCTGCAGAATCCCAAAACACATTTGCAAAATCTTGTATTTATCACAGGAATATTGTGTCCTTTTTTCCCCCCCTTTTTTTTCTTTTTTAATTGGGTCATTTGATTGCTCTGCTTCATTGGTAGTCTGTCAGTAGCTGAGGACAGACTACCACCCTGCTTAAAAATATAGAAATAATTGGCAGTTGTCAAACACTGGTCTTTGATTTGCATGCTATGACTGCAACAACACTGAAATATCCCAAATCTTGCAAAAACAGCCACCCAGAATTGCCACTGGCCACTTGGGCTGGAATGCAGTTGTCACACCATCTTCATGGATGGGCTTGGTGAATTTGATGATTACAAAATTCAGATCTGCTAAATCTGAAATAAACACAAATTTCTTCAGTGAAGGACAAATCTCTAATAGTAACATTTCAATGAATTGAGTTATTTTTAGCACAAATACAGTTCAAAATGAATGTTCAGTAGGAAAATATTGTAATCAAAATTCAGTGGAGGGCAGTTGCGATTACTCTTCATTTCAGTGTATGGTTTTACTCAGTAGGAGGATTCTGAGGGGTTACCTTTTATTTATGCATTTCACAAATTATCTTCTTTCCATGTTGTTTCCTAGTGGGGGATTTTTCTCAAACATAAAAAATGCATTTTATTTTAGTAAAATGAAATGTAAGCAGAAGGTACATGATAATTCTGAAGTGATGTTTTCATATCAAGAAAAGGTTTCAGTGTTATCCTGAATTTCTCTTTACTTCTCCATTTGGTTGCTTTTCACTGGCCTATTCAAAATTACTGTAAAAGTATGCAAAACAGGGGTAGGAGCAAATAGTTAATGACATTTGAGGCCATTAATATTTTCTCTGAGAAAAGCTCTCAGCAAAATAGCACGATGGAGACTTTGGCAAATGGTAACATCAGCTGGTTGGTAGCCAACTGTACTCAATGTGTTGCAGCTGTGGCCAGTGTCTGTATCCAGCCAAAGAGATGGGAAATGACATGGATGACTGATTATCAAATGGACAGTGATGAACTGCAGAGATTAAATACCTCTTGTGAATTTGAAACATTGACAGTGGCATTCAGGAAGGCTGTAAGGATTTACCTCCTGGGATTCTTTCCTTAAAGCAGATTTAGTTTTGCATCTGCTTCTTTGCAGCTGATGGAGCTTCTGTCTTATTTTAGAGTTTGGGGTTTTCTTTTGTCCACCCCCCTCAGCTTTAGTGTTTCAGTGTACTTGCTTTCAGTACTTTTCTTTCCTCTAATGTATTTCAGATGTGCCCATCACCAAAATACTTTTAGCAACAAGATCATGACAGTGAATGCCTTCAAATCTTACAGAAAATTGTGCCAATCAGTCCTGGAAATTAAATTCCAGGTAGAGGTTGATATATAGGGTAAATTATCTAATGTTTACGAGGAGAGATTTTTTTCAACATCTGTGCCTTTAAACGAAGATCAAGTCTTCCACTGGTACTTAGGGGAGGTTGGACAAGTATTAAGAAGTAGAGGCAGATGAGGAGAGGATGGAATAATGTGAATCAAAAGACCTTGTACCAGGGGCTTTTTTCTTTAACCAGCTTTTCTTAGTAGCTGCTTGTGTGCTATAGGAGAGGCTGTGTAAATCTCTTGTCTTAATACCTTTGAGTTAACTCCTGCCACGTGATTATCAGCCCTCTCTCCCTCATCTTTTGCTCAGTGTACAGAGCAGCCCTTGATTCTCAAGGCTGTTTTTGGTTGCCTTTGTTCATCAAAAGTAGATCCTGGCTTTTATGTCCAGGTCTCTGGGTTCATATCTGCTGTTCCATTCTTGTCCCAGAGTAACCACAGGAATATCCTCTACCTCGTGCTCTCACAGTGTCCCTGGATACTCCCAGCAGCTTGAATTTAGCATCTTCCATTAAAGATGTGCAGAAATTCCTCCTGGAGCCAGGAAGTCAGTGCCTGTGCTCTTTTCAGTGCTAAGGCAAGCAAGCTTTAGAGGCCCCATGTGAAGTGTCCAAGGTTATCCAGGGCAAGTGGCACAGTTTAAAGTAATCCACATTGGCCCCACTTCACTTTCCCAATGCTGGTTCAAGTTTCTTCCTACTAAATCAATGTGCCTAATTCTTTCCTTAGTTGTTTATTGATTTGCTCAATGAATTGAAGTGTAGCACTCATTAGTTGAGATCTTTACACAGTATCTATAAAATTATCAAGATTCTTAGCTAGTGCATACTGGCACAGTTGAATCACATTCAATTAGTCTAAAATAATTTACACCAGGGGTTTCAAAAGTCAATAAAGGTATGGGAAAATGCCCTTCTCAGTGATAATTCTACTTCTTGGTTCACATAGTTGTTTTAGAGTCCTAAATCTGACAAAATGCTAAGAGCAGCCAAATTAATTTTTGTTTTGTTCCATTTTTAAATTGGAATCTCTTTTTTTTTCATTCACAAATTGTCTGTTATTATTATTCATTATGTGTCCTTTGATGAAAAATGATACATGAAGAATAGTTCCTATTACTGAATTATTTTTGCACATCATGCTTAATTCTGCAAATGAAGCAGATAAAGTCAATGAGGCTCAGTTAAGGACCAAAACTAATTTTGAAAGCTAATTATTTTCACAAGAGAGACTCTTGAAGACTATAAATTAAGAGGTTGCTATTCTAAGAAGTTTTGTCTTCAGCTAAGTTAGTTGCATCTCCGGGAGGGAGAGATGAAGAGGGGGAGGCCTGAGGCCAACCTGTTCTTCAGATGAAGGTCTGGCTGTTCAACTGGAGTTGTGTTGCTATTTTTGAAATGGGTCAAAGTACTTTGATGTTTCCTTTTCTGCTTTTTAAACCAAAATGCATCCATGGTATCACTTTGAGTGCAGAAGTAAAGGGAAGCACAAACCCCAAAATGTTCACCATTGAAACCTTTTTATTACCTCAACAACTGAGATCAGCCTTTTTGTGGAAATTTAATTCAGAGGCACTATATTAATACTGCAAACAAGTCAAGTCAGAACCACTCCTAGATTAAAGTCTGATAACTGAGACAGAAAATAGGCTTGAAGGCAGAGGAGTCTCCAATCTCCAATCTCAAAGCAAATGTCCTGATTGACCTCTCAGTGCATCCTTGGGACCATGTGAGGACCACAAACTTTGCCAGTTCCAGCTTTGGAGGGCAGTGTCCAATCCCAATGTAAAATTTGATCCTTGAGGTTTATGCAAGCTGCTCACTGACCTTAAATACTGCCTTTTTTAGGCCATTATGTATGGTTTCTATTTCAGATAATTTTTAGGAGTACAGAAATGCATTTTCTCTCTGTGTATCTGTTTTGAAGAGAATGTTGTTTCCTACATAAAGAAAAATAAAAATATTGTACCAAACAAGCAAACATTTTAAAAACACATCTGAATGCATCTGTTCTTCTCTCAGACGTGTGTGTCAGGAATCTCCAGAGCTGCCTGAGGAAGGAAGATGTCTGATTCTTACTAGAATTCCTGGCACTTTGAAGATCTTAGGCTGCTACTCACTTTTTTAACTTGTTCAGATTCCATAAAGACCAAGGCAAAAAAAAAAAAAAAAAGCTGTACACAAAAAGCCACTGGGAGAACATGTAATTAATCAAGCTGAGGAAATATGCTTTATACTCTGCACAGAATGAACAGTGTTGCTGCCAGTTTTGACACTTTGTGTATAGTCCTGGAACAGTTACTGCTGTTTCAAGCCTCTGCTGAGACACTGATGGTCTCAGGCAAAAATTATTTTAGTCTGAGATGAATTTGTACAGGATGTTATACAATGAAGCCCTCATTCATAATCAAGTAAGAAAGCAATACAGTAATAATAAATTCGAGTTGTGGCTCTTTCTTTCTTTTCCTTACTACTTTACCCTTACTTCCTCTCTCCTTCATGTTTTTTCTTTCCATTGGCCATCCAGACAGGAATACCTGTTGATTTTTCTCTCACACATCAGCCACAGCACCTCTCAGCTGCAGTTTTGCCTCTTCACTCAGTGCCCCAGGAGCCTGCAGGCAGGCCAGGGGTGCCCAGATTTGGCAGTGCCCAGCCAAATCTCTTGTACCTTCTCATGCTGACTTTCTCCAGATTCTCCCATTCTTCCATTTTTTGCCCAAATCCTTGAGGAAGCCATTCTCCAGTGCCACATACAACGTTTGCTAGCTGCAGACTCAGTTACATCCCACTGTAAGCCTCTGCTGTATAGAAGGCATCATGTTTGTTTTCTACCTCTGCTCTTTCCCTGCCATGTTGTGCAGGTATCACAATGTGTTGAAGAGGAATGACACACACTGTGGTTGTCTCCTTCCTTTAGTTTACTGTCTCATATTTGCCTTTTCTTTTTTTCCTCCCAGAGGCTCAGCTGCCCCAGCAGCATCAGGATCTCAGACCAGAAAGGAAAATTCCTGCAGGGTTATGGGAGAGAGCTGTTAGGTTTTATGTAGGACTGGATACAGCCAGGATGACACTTTCCCCATTAGTTCCATGAGCCATTAAGGTACCTGGCTAACACCATATCAATCTGCATCTGTTGCTCTAGTTTTAGAGATTAAAAACTTTTTATAGTTGCCAATCTTGGTTATTAATATGCTCAAATCCTTAAAGAGGGCTATAATTTGCTTCCCAGGCATTCTTCATGTACTGCACATCTTTGTGTCACCATCCCTGCTGCTCTGAGCTCAACAGATGGCTCTTTGAATGCAGGTGGTATTTTTTTCTTGCTATTGGAAGAAATATATTTATTGCTCATTCTGGCACCCATGAAATAAATTGTAACTTTAAAGAGATATATTTAAAAATATAAATAAAATGCCAGTAAGAGTTACTGCCAAATTGATATTGGACCAAAGGCACATATTCAAGTGATCAGCAGCCAGAAATGAAGTGTATGAGCCAAGAGTATTGAAAGAACCATTAAGAATGTTAAAAAAATAAAAGAAGCAGATAAATCTCATACTGTGATGAATGATAGCCAAAGAACATCTAATCATATCTGGGTAGAATTTACTGAAATAGCTCAACCAGGCAAAAATGAAGAACATGAAAAAGATGGTGTAAAAATTATTGGAATGTTCTTTTTTCTGACAATTTTTCATTAATCTTCAAGAAGGAATAAGGATTTATTTAAAACAAATTGAATTAAGTGGTGAGCACTAGAATACGATTCCACTTGATCTTGGTATGATTACAAAAACACATTCTCATCAACTGCATAGTATAGGTTATGGCAGATGTTGTGTTTCCAGTTTTCCAACCACCTCTCCCTAAATAAGCCAACCTGGAGAACTGTGACTGTTCAATTGGAAAATTGATCTCTGCTGTAAGAAAATGTGAGATACATGAAACGTCAGGCAAATGAACGTACAAAAGACACACAGCAAACTGTCAACACCATGTCTGTAGGCTTCCATTCCTTGATTAATCTATCTAGATTTTTTGGTTTTAATGCAACAAGCCTGAAACTTCTTGCATGTAATAATGTGTGATGTGGAAAAAAGTGGATCTGTGCTCATTGCAACAAACTGACTTTAAAAAAAGGCATGTTTGCCAACAGATTGGACCACGGTTTGGCTCCTTTACTGTACAAATACAGATTTCACGGGGTCTTATCTCAGCAAATGCTCATCTTTTCTGTTGTGTCCTTAAAGGAGGAATAATCTGCTTCATTTCTGCTCTGTTGATGTCACCAGTTACGGAAAGATAATCTGGTGATCTGAACGCTCTGTGGAATATCTCCCCCATGAAAGAGAGTGGGTTATGAATTTAACCCAGAAGAAGAGATGGAACATGCATTTTGTTTAAGCCACATTCTGTAGTCAGTTAACACTTCCAGATTCAAGCTGGTTCTGGTACATATTTAAGGATTAGGGAACAGCTGTCTCAAATCTCAGTGCTGGATGAAATGAAATTTGCTTTTAGAACTTGAAAATTAACTTCAAGCTGTGGCAAGGATCTAAACCATTCATTTTTATTCAGGTGTATCACATGTTATGAACATCCTCTAAGAGCATGGAACTGGCCACTCAACAAACAAGCAGTTATTTATTAGGAGCAAGTGTTCATTAACAACTGAAAAGTTCCTTTTCCCTTGAAGAGTGAATGAATTCACTGATGTGATGTTTCTGGCTGGTCCTGTGGCCACTTTCACATGAGGGTGGAACGTTCCCTTGGTGCCCAATTCCCTTTTGCTGCTGGGCTGCTCTCACAGAGGTGTGACTGGGCACCTTGTTGCTCAGTCAGTGCTGACCATACACAAACCACTCTGTCCAAAATCCTTCATTGTGAGGTGATAGGAGTCTGTGCTCGGAAAGTCTGCAAAATCTTTCCTTTGCCAGCAGAAACAAATTAACAAATACCGTTTTTTGGTTTGTTTGTTTGTTTTTGTTTTTTCGTGGTTTTTTGGGGTTTTGTTTGTTTGGTTTGGTTTTTTTTTGTTGGTTGGTTTTTTCCCTTCCCAGATTTCAGAAACACTGATCCAGAAACTGAACCAAAACCTGGTCCATTTTGAGTTGAAGCCAGGAGTTCGAATCCTTGTCCATGCTGCCCATTTAACAGCAGGTGAGTATCCTCTCTCTGTGTGTGCCTTCTGTGTTCCTCTATATCACAGCAAGCAATATATCAATGGTAGTAGTGTGCTATCAGCTGTATTCTAAACATTTCTTATTTTTATATCACAATAACAACACAGTATATGAGCAGACATTAAAATGTCTGCTCTACCTCACCTTTCTATATCATGCCAGAAAGATATAATGGCTTTTTTGCATTTACAGCTAATCCTTTTGTTTTCCTAGGTGCAAGAATTTACTGTTTTTTTGGAAAAGTGGTATAAGTAGCAGCAGAAGTGTGCATTTCTTGGTTATCTCTGAAATATTCAATAGCTAAGCAGCACCACGGCATTTTCAGCCTGGGTCCCACAGTGCTAAAGTTACCTGCTAGCCTTGGATATGTTCAGATATTCTAGAGTCAGCAAAACAAACATTCAAAGCAACTAAACACTGCTCAAGGGTTGTTCAGTATGAAAGACTAGAATCAATATAGATATGCACAAAAATAAGATCAGGCCGTTTGGACCTTAACTAATCCTATTTCAAAATAAGTCATCTCCAAAGTCCTGATATTTAATTGCATATGTCACTGTCTATTCTGCATGCTAAAAACTCATTTCACAGCACAGGTCCTACTGAACAAGAGATGGACACCCCAATCCATACTCTTAGGAGTTCAGTTTCCCCAGGCACTGCTGATAATTCTGATCAGTTGGTACCAGATTCTTTTGATAACTTGCAAACTTAAACCCTCAGTTCATTTGTACCAGCAAACTGCTCTCCAAAAACTTTTTGTGGTATGAATGGATTTTCCCAACCAGATGTCAGTCCATGTGCTGCCTTGTAAGCAGTAAGAAAAGAGAGACTATTAAAAAAAGGGTGTAATGTGACTGCATTTAAATTCCCCCAAAGGCCTGGGGTTTCCAATATTTCATTTTTCCTAAGCAGAGCTTTATAGTATCTGTCCTGAGAATATTGCTGTATGTTTCTGCTTTCCACTAGCTGTGGAGCAGATGGGCAGATGCTTATTTTTAGACAAGTTAGAACCAAAAGCATATAATGTCAGCCTCAAAAATAGAGTTATGTGCAATTGTTCATAATTTTCACCAAAAATGCATGTTTTTGTTTGTATTTACACACAGACACCAAGAAGGAGTACTTTTTGTCCATAACAGATGCAAACACTATTTTTTTCTGTAAGGCAGGCTTTGTTGTACTTTCTCAAAGCCACTGGTGAGTGATTGCTGTAACTGGACTCACAATGTCCTATAGGAACCCTATAGGATTTTTTCTCTTGCAGAAACAGGATTCAGTGAGAATGCAAAATGAGCTTGGATGGCCAAACTATGTATTAAAAACCCAGAGAACATCCACTGTGAGGTCTTTGAGGGATTATGTCTCCTTAACAAGCTGCAGAGGTCATGTTCTCCATCTAAGCAAAAGGCCCAATATCATGACACCAAAAGTTGTGAATAGTTCAAAATTTGACAAAGAGCCACGAGAGACTTACTTCTCTGCTGAAAGCTATTGTTTTGGTTGTTAGAAAATAAGAACTGGCCTTTGGAAATCCAAGCTTTTATAAAAAATTAAATAAAATGAACCAGGGAAACTTGGAACACAGCACAATGCCAGAAGCAACCCTTGGAAAACACATTCCCAGGGGATGCACGTGCCCAAAGGTGCTGCTCTGGGCTATCTTATCCCTTCTTTCCCAGCCTTTTCACTGATTTTGTTCTGGACTCTGGTAGCTATGGGCTGTAGTTGGCTGAACCACAAAGCTCAATGTGTTTTTGGAAGTGTACACACAGATACCTGTGTACAGCTACATTTATGATGCATGCCTAGATGCACATTTATGTTCCCCTCTGTGTGTGCCTGCCCATGCACAGCAATATTTTCTGCAGCAGAGGAGACCTGCAGGGAGCAAAAGTGCAGGTATCTAAAGTAGCTTGGAGTGGACATTCAAGCAGAGCCTGTAGAAATTACTCTGTCTGTGTGTGTGTGAGTGTGAGTGTGTGCATTCCCTGGAGCACAGAGAATGACAAGCGTTGGCCTCAGCACATTCCAGACTTCTTTCTTCTTTGTTCAGACCACACTGGAGGAAGGATTAATTTATGGCAATTATAGACAACAGATTGTGATTCATTCATCATGTTCATTCCTTCTTCTCATGAGATAAGAAAACAAACCAATGTCCCCAACCCAACAGACAGCAACTTCAACTCTAAGGCAGAGGAAAACATGCCAATATTCCTCACAAAGCAGTTAAATTGCTGTTTATTACTAGGCTCTCAGTGCAGCATTAGAGAGGAACATTGAGTGATGCTGAATCTGAATAGGCTGGAGAGCCACTTTGTCATCCCACAGAGCTGCAGAGACCCACAAAACACAGGTGGAGAGGGGACAGAGCAGAGATGTGTGAGGAATTCATAATAATGGATCCTTTCATTCTGGATCCTGCTAGATGTGGGAAGGGGAAGATTTTTCACTTCTCTTTGTAAGTTTTGGGTTTATCAGTCTGGATGTGAAGCTGAAAATACATGTGCATGTGTTGTGTGTGCCTTTGCTTGTGTGAGCCTGTTGCCTTGTGTCTTCTGGCTCTGGTTTAGGAGGGGTCTGTTCAGTGCATGTGAAGAGGTGCAAGAGGGGGAGGATGTGTTTGGCAGCAGTTCAAGTTGAGTTTGACTGCTTTACAGAGGAGGGCACTACCTGGGCCATGTTCTGTGTGTGAGGATGTGTTTGCTCCTTGTTGGGGCACAGCTGGAGCTCTGTGTCTGTCTGCAGTACAGAGTCTGCAGGAACAACTGACTCCTCTGCTCCTAGATGTGAAACTGCTTGGAGGCTCACTGCCTTCCTGTGTATGTGTGTGAGAGTGATGGAAACTCTGTTTAATGCCATTCACTTTGTATTTTTGGGAAATCCATGCTTCTGGATGGGTTGGGTGGCCCTGTTTTGGGAGGGGTTATGGCAAGATGGTGACCAAAACTCTGAGGAGAAATACAGAGAGGCTCTTTAATTAAGATTGGTTTTGATGTGTTCACGGTTTTTCCTTGAATCTGAAAGAAAGTCCTCTAAAGGGAAAGCTGTGGAACTTCACATAAAGGGGTATGTTGAGCACTACAGGTGATCTGAACTTGGGTTTCTTCCCAGGTGCATTAAAAAGGGAGAGAAGCCCAGGAGATATGCAGACCTGCTAAAAATGCAGTAAGAGGGGAGAATGAACTGTATTTCTGGAGGGAGCAGCTTTCACTTGAGGCTGGAGGTGGCTCTAACCCTCTCCTCTCTTGCAGCTCCCCTGGTGGACCTCACTCCCAGTCACAGTGGGTCAGCCATGCTGATGCTCCTCTCTGTTGTTTTTGTGGGACTAGCTGTGTTCATCATCTACAAGTTCAAAAGGTATGACCTCCCCTGAGCCACCTCCTTCTCTCCCTTGCTGCCTTTTGCTGAGGTGTTTGGGGTTTGTTTGCTGGGTTTTCTTTTTCTGAGAGAGTTGTTTTTTGGTTTGTAAAAGCTGATACTACATCATCTGCCAGAGTACCACACAATGATGGTTTCTGTTAATGTTTTAGGAAGATTCCTGGCCTTAATATATATGCACAGATGCAGAATGAAAAAGATCAAGAGATGGTCAGTCCAGTCAGTCAGAGGGAAAGCATACCTAATGTCCCTCAAAGTGAGCTGATGAGCCCTGAGCAACTAGTAGATGAGAAGTTGGAAGTCCACCCCATAGGTAAATAACTTGCAGCATCCTGCAGCTGGTCAGACTCCGACTTATAATTGGCTAACCTTTTTCTCAGCCTCCCCTCTTCCCATATTCCTGCACAATCCTCCTCCCATTCTCTTCTGCTGCAACGTTAGTTTTGCTACAGGAAACCTTCTAACTCTTCCCTCTCCCTCACTGCCATGTGATGAAAGGGAGGGGAACAACTTTAGGCTTTTTCTCTCTCCTAGTTGCTCTACGTAGATCCCCTCCCCTTCTCAAAAAAATCCTGCTGGCAATGTAATTTATTTTGCTGAGGCTGATATAGTTGTGGGGCTAAGCCCCATAGCCAGAAGAACTGATGAAGCTCACCTGGAACATGGAGGTGAGCAGGTGATTAGGTAAGTAATATCTAAAAGCTAAATATCTGCTGATGTTTTGACTCTGTGCTGTGCCAGACTCTGCTGCCAGCAGCAGTGTTAGTCTGGCTGATTCCCAAATAAACTGAGTAAAACCTGGGATCTCAGTATTGGACAGCTGGGTTTATCCTCAGGCTGACTTCTCTCACAGGCCTATGTGTTTGATTATTTCCAAAAGCAGGCTTTTTTAGGACCTAAAGTGAATAGATTTGGGCAGAGCATTCTGGGATCAGTCTGTTTTCTGTTACCCTGGCTACAGTAGAAGTACTGGGACAGAGCAGGGAGGTTTCAGTCTGGAGACATGTTCTGCTAAAGCCAGGACTGCTTAGGCAATGCTCAGCTTCATTCATGAGGGGACAGTTCTGCAGGTCCAGACTGGAGGTACCCCTGCAAATAAGGACATGCACCTATTTTAGAGGAATTAAAGAGAAAAGGCTGCCCAGGGATGTTGTGGACTGTCCTTCTCTGGAGATACTCAGAACTCTCCTGGACATAATCCTGTGCAACCTGCTCTAGGTGAAATTGTTTTAGCAGGGGGGTTGGACTAGATGTTCTCCAGAGGTCCCTTCCAACCCCAACTATTTTGTGATCTGTGACTTAGGCAGGAGTGAAGCACAGTTGCAACTGAGATTCCTTATTTGCACAGTTTCATCAGCCTAAACAAACCTTAGGTCTCACATGAGGATGTTCCTAAAATCTATTGGAGTGTTTGCTAAAGCAGGCTTGCAGTCATGGCTGCTGCAAGAGAGGAAACAAAGAAAAGGACAATTAAAAGGGGGAGTGTGATGTGCTAAAATTGCAGCCTGTGAAATAACCTGGGAGGAAAAAGGAGAAAGGCTCTTGATGAAACTGATGTCTAAACTGGAAGCACCACTGCAGTCAATGCTGATCTCTCCTAACCTGTTCACTAGGGAGATATTTTAGCTATTAAAAGCTTTTAAGCAGCTATTCATCAGCAGACCTGGACACTCCTGCATAGCAGGACACAGGATGGAGTGAGGGGACCAACCTTCCAATGTGGTATTCCCCATACAGAGCAACCTCAGGCCACAGTCCAGAGCCCAAGGAAAGGAAATGCAACCAAGGTAGTCTGGACAGAGGACTTCCAAAAAGCTTGTGGATCACCAAGAGATTTCAAGCCAAGACCCAGAGCGGTGGGTCCTAAACTTTAACAATTTTTTTTTATGTTTGGTTTTCATGTTCTTGTTGTTTTTTTTCCCCCCTAAAAAACCTCCAAGGCAAAATTGCTGTAAGATGCTAAGAGAGAAACACCCAGTTTCAAGTCAGGAACTCTCTTTCTGGAATTGTTTGAGCTTTGGGCTTTGAGCTTCCCCTTTCTAAAAGAATGCAGTGGTGGTGGTTCATGTTTTCACAGGTGCAAACTGCAGTTTCAGACTGCAGTGGCAAGGGTCAGTCACTGCTGGCTCTATGCAAGGTACCTTCAAAACTGCTCTTGCTGGTGATGGAAACTTAAACCCTAGAAGGTTCCAGGATAAGAGAAATCAAAAGCAAATTTTGGGGGTAGGTTTTCATTTGGTGCATCTATAGCATTTCTGTCTTTCTATAACAGCCAGAATTTTATATATTTTTCAGTAGCTGTGCTACTGAACACTGCATTACACCAGAAATTGGCCCTTTACAACTCCTTGGTTTGCACCTGTGACTGCACGATCGAGCGCTAAAGTTAAATGTGTGAGATACACAGACTCAATTATGTATCAAAAGGAATCAGTCCAACAAATTTCCAAAGAGTGTTTTTCCATCCTGTCAGTGAGATGAATGAGAAAACTGAATCAGAGCTCATTGACAAAATGAGAAGGTCTGGATCTAGATGTGAACAGAATAGAAAGTGCAAAGGTACTCTCCTATACAACCACCTCATCTGTTTCTGGAAATCAGCAATTTCTTTTTTAATGAGTTTTCTTTCTTTTGGGAAAACAAAGCAAGACTGTAATTGGGTGTTTCTCTTTTGTATGCTTGTTCAGAAACCTTTTTTTTTTTCATCACCTTTGACTAACATTCAGGGATCCTGCCTTGGAGGAATCAGAATTAATGTCCCTGCATCATTTAATTTTCTCTCCAAACTCTGGCAACAAAACCTCACTTTCCTATTTTCTGGATGAATGTGGTTTAGGCACTTCTTTTGCAAATGCAAAGGTTAAGGTTATTTATGAAATCTCCAACACCTTATCATTGCAAATGAGTTACACATTTCCTCTGAGGACCTCAACCCCTCCTTTCCTCCACCCCTCTGCTCCTGCCTTTCCCTCTACCATGGGTGAATCATCTTCATTAGCAAAAGAACAGGACATCATCTTCAGTGTTTGAATGACAAGAAAATATTTCTGGAAAGAATGTGTCAGTCTGGAACAGCTGAATCCCAAAGGCAATCAAGGTGATACCTGCAAGCATCTTCCTTGACTAAATATGCATGTTACTGACTTTTATTTTGTTTTTGCCACAGGAAGTATTTCCACAGCTGCTGAGCCCCAGAGCACAAAAGAAATCCCTACCTATGTAAATGGTTGAATTGAGGACACCAACATCTGTATCTAAAAAAAGGAGGAGATCTCACTGCATTTGGACTTTTTAATTCTTCAGATGACAAAGGGTTTTTAGCTTTAAGCCTGTGCATGTGGACATTATACTGAGACCATAGTGGAACTGCATTGTACAGGTGTTCAATTTTAGTGGGGGTGGGGGGAGAGGAATTGGTACCACTATTCACCCCTGAGGCCCTTCCCCTCACCCTTTCACTCTCTTTTTTCTGATCTGTCTCTAATTTGTAGAAAATTCATAATGATATAGGCCAAGAATATGCATGGGGGAGGGGGGTCTCTTCTTTAGGGAGAGGGGTGGGCTGGGATGTGGGGGGAGAAGGGCTGGGGCAGTGGGAGGTGGGAGGGAGTGTTTAGGGTTCTTGGCTTTAGGTTTAACTGCTCTTTTAGCACTTTGGGCTGCGGGAGGGGTAACCGCTCCAGCAGACTTCTGTAGGACACACACACACACACACACAAAAAATATCACACTGGAGTTTTAAGGCACTGAAAATATTCTTGGTCAGTCTGGTTTATCTCTCTGTTTGGACTCTGCCCTTCGTTCCTCTAGCTGCAGCTGCTGCCCGTGCCCCACCCTGCGAGGAGGCTGAGTGTGAGTGTGGGTGATGCCAACTGCGAGGCCAGGCTCCTTCCTGAAGAGCTTTCTTAGCTGCTCTCACCAAGGCAGTGCCATGGGAGGGTAATGTTCCCTCCTAACCCCGAACAGAACAGATCAAGCATGCATTACAGGCAGGAGGTTATTGCCAGCAAGAACTTACTGAACTTTGTGCCAGCCTTACACCTTCAGTTTTGGCTGAGAGAAAGCAACACCCTCAGCTCTGTGTAGTGCTGATGGCTGAATTTGTCTGGGGAAGCCCCAGGAGATCTCTGCCTTTTCAAAGTCACCCAAAGGCCTGTCAGGCTTTTGAAATGCACCTTTTCCACAGAATAGGGAGCAGGGAAAGGTCTGTGCACAGTTTTCCAATGGCTTTCTTTGGCACCCCATTGGTTGCAGATCTGTAAGCTCCTGCCACTGTGGGCAGAGAAGGGAGAATTTGGCTTGAGGTTGTTGCCGTGCATTTTGAGCCTCAGTACCACAGGACCACTCTTACACAAGATTTGAATTCTTATAAATAACTTAAGCTTGTATTTTACCCTGCAAGTGGAAATGAGGCCTGTAGGACACGTTCACACTGGCTGTGCAAGGGAACAGCAGGAAAGTAGGATTAGCACATCTCAAACAAGTCCTCCAAAGACACTGGTTAGCTGTGTGAAGCCTAGCCCATGGTCATTACAACTGTTGATTTCCAACCCAACTCAGGTAATTAAACCTAGCACCAGGATTTTGGTTTGGAGTGTAAAGACAGAAATACTGTAACCAGTGTACACTTGACTAACTCTATTAGGTGGAGAAAAGTAGAGGCCAGCTCATAATCAGTGAGGCATTTTGTAGGAGGCACCCTGATTGCTGACATAGGTGGGTTTTGTTCAGTAGACATTGCCCATGGCAGCCTGAGTCAAGACCAGGAGAAATCAGCATGGTAAGTGTGGCCCAGAGTCCCAGGGCAGGGATTTGGTGGTGGTGGCTTTGAATTTCTCAGTCACAAACTGGGCACAGACCTAAATCAACCCACTTGCTGGCAAAAAAAAAAAATTATACCAAGGACATTAGGCCCGTAGTAGTTAAAGGATAATCACAGTACAGAGTCCTCTGCCTCCTTCTGCAGTTTCTCTGAGGACTGGTAGAAACACAGCAGTTTGTATGGCTTTGCTATTATGTTTGCAACTACAGCTTTAAGAAAGATGGGAAAGTTTTGGCTGCAACTGTATAATAGTCCCCACTGAAGTCCAACATTAGCCAACTTATTTTTATAGTAAGCCAATCAAAAAGTTTTCTTATAGTGTTGGAACTATTTCTAATTTTAAAATTACTTTTTTTGATGTACTTTTTCATCTTCTTTTTCCCTTTAGTTAAATACAATGTAGCGTAATGTATAATTGCTATTGTTTATTGCTTTTACAGTCATATTTATTAAACAGATTATGTCTCTAAATGAAGGCCTATGGTTTTTTTGCTCATTCTAGCCTCTATCCCTGATAGGTATCAATAACAGTATTAAAACAGGAGGTAGTTGATAACCTAAAGAAGATATAGATACTCACAAATGGGGCAAAATACAGTTCCTAGAAGCAAGATGCCAATATAAAGGTAACTTTCTCAGTCCCTGATTTTTATGCTTTCCAAACAAGCAATGGCTCTGAGCAGTTCCCTGGAACTCCAGCTTCATTTCCTGTCCATGCTTATCCTTCCCCATACAATCTCTGTTAAATGTTCCTTTAAAATATATTTTTTTGGCTCTGCTTCTGCCAGCACTGATGAAGGAAAGTCTGAATTATTAGCATTACTGATTAATTTACATGTGAATAAAATGAAGCCTAGGAAGTTTCTGTCAGCTTGCCATATGGTACTGGATGCTTGTTCCTGAGAAAAAAAGGAAGAACACAGAACTCAGGATGCAGCCACCTCTTATAACAGGTTCAGTGCTCTTTTTTTGTACCTCAGGATCTGAATTTATGTGTGCACATAAGTGGGGTTTGGGTATCCTCAACAACCAAGGCTATGTTATGGCACAATACCAGTCCAGGAGTCCTGGGTTTTCTCATTGGAGGAGGGAGTAGTTTTCAGTCCTGGGCAGACCCCAGTGTAATTAACAATTATTAGCCTAGAGTGTTCAAGTGGACACTGCAGCCTTCTCCATTCAGGCTGGAATGGCCACAGTGCAGGTGACTCACTGAGGTGTGTGAAGCCTTAATCTGCTTTAATAGTTTAAGTACCCACCTGAATTAGCAGGCATCTGTTCTGGCCATAAGCAGTAAGTCTGATTTGGCAAGCATCTCTCTACAGCATTTTCAGATCATTCTCTTCAGCTTGTTGTGTGTCCTGAGGCAGAGACTGATTGTTATTTGTAGTTGTTTTCTGGTTTGTGTAACAACACAGTAATTCACTGCTAATGGATGAACACTGTGAGAGTAAACAAAGAATACAAAATACTTACAAAATCCAATATGAATTTTCTCTGAGGATGTTGTCTTCACTTGAGGGAACAAAAAAGTTCATCATTCTTTGTCAGAAGGACTAGAGAGTTAAAATATGATTAAAAAGTCAAATAAAGTATTTTCCTGATTTGATGTTGATTCTCTACTGCCATCTTAACATACAGATGAGACAGACATTGTGGCTTCAGAGAAATTTATACTTCTCCACCTAGAAGGACATTTGAGCAAAGCTGCTGGATTGCTTTTCCTGAAAATCAGTAGTTATTGGTGTTCAAATACTTTTGGGGATTTGGGCCTCAAACAATTGCTTGCTCTTAATATGTGACTATTTGATTGCTTAAACTCTTTCTGAAAAGCAGGACTCTTGAAGTACTTGCTAAAGTGCTTATGTAAATGAAGCAGGAATTTCCAGTGACCCTGAATGAACCCTGTCTTGGTCCTGTCAACTTCTGCTAAGACTTTCTGACAATTGCATTTAGTGTGGTACCCAGAGCTGATAACAAGGGATTAGTATTTTATCTGTGTGCTGTCACCTCTCATTGAATGCATGACAAATTTCCTTGTCACATTATATCTCTAGGTACATTCAGTGTTTTAAACATTACCCCTGATTGCAGAGCTACCATGTTCATGGTGTTGAAAAAGAAAACTTTATTTTCCTTCAGTGAATGAGATGCCGTCCCTGCATTTCTCCATGAAACAGAATCATAAAGCATGGGAATAAATAATACTTGAGCTAAAACAGATCCTTTTATTTTGAGTGTTGCTATGATCTTGGCCATAATACCCAGAAGAAAAGACTGAAGTCAGATTGTTTTCTAATTGATAAGATCAAAGTGCTATCATGTACCAAGTCATTAGCCTAAGAGATATATTTCATCTGCAGTTTCAACTTTAGCTTTTTCCTTTCCCTTTTTTCCTACTGGAGAATATGGCTTTCTCTTGCTGTGCTGAAAGAGGGATGGAAATGAGATCTGTGTTGTATTTTTCTCAGTGTGAGCATTTCAAGATGTATTCCTTCTTGTTTGCATCCACCCTGTGCTAGGTGCTGCGTGCACCTTGGCAGCAATTGCAGGTTGGGTCTCACATTGTCATCTTGGGGCATTTTGGTGAGTGGACCTCAACCAGACCTTCTCTACACTAGAGAAAATAAACAAGAATCTCAAAGTTTTGACTTTTTTTGATGGAGAAGCCCTGAGAGACAAAGGTTCAAGAGAAGGACTGTAGCAAAACCCTTGAGAAGAGAGGCACGATTGCCTGCCTTTGATACAGCACAGATGCAAGAAAAAACCTTCCCTTTATGAAACAAATTCCTCCTCCAGCCTTTCCTTACCAAAGCTTGGTGTGGTGACATTTCTGGGGCTGCAGCTACCCCTGCAAATAATTGCTCCCCAGCCCAAGAGCGTGGGCCACTGGTCCCATGGACCTCGTCATTCCTTTTTGTGCCCCCCATGAGGCAGCTGTAGGGCAGAGCTCTGAAACAAGAATTGGACTGACAGCTGCCTCTGCTCTGACTGCTTGCTGCTACGAGATGAATAATGCATGCAGCACATTTAAATGTAATGTCACTGAGTGTTTGCGGGGAGAAAACCTTCACTGTTAACCCTGCCTGCATGAGAGGAGCATCCTTGTTGGATTCCCTGCAGTGAGGGGCTGAACCTTTGTCTCCACCCCAGAATGGTCTGCAGCACATCCCCATGGTCCCCATTGTGGGCTGCACTCCAGGCTGAGGGTCCCCCCTGGGACTGAGGCAGTTTCAGTGCAGAGTCCTGCTCTTGACATTTTGGCTGGAGCTGAAACTTCCTTCACCTGTGAAGCAGACTGCTCCCTTGGAGTGATCCCTGCCTGATGTCACATGAGGTGAGTGGATGGGATTCAGCACTGTTGGGAACTGGATGGTGTATGCCATGTGGAATATTTACTCCAGATATTTCACAGCAAGTAACTTTTTCCCACATTCCACACTTGCCTAGTCCCACACAGAGTGTGAGTTCAAACTGTAATCATCCTTCATGCTACCCTGAAGCTATAACATGTCTAGACCAAAAACCTGAGGTTTCTTCCATTCCTTCTGTGGCCTTATGAGTGAGGTGAAGCTGTTTGGTCAAAGCTGCAATGCCCTGAACAGCTGTACCTAATGTCTGTCTTTGGAAAGTGCTTTCTCCAGAGGTCCAGAAGAAGCCATAATAAACCTAGAGCCAAAATCTTCCCTCAGCCCCTGCTGCAGAGTCACAGGACTGGACAGACTGGCCTCTGAGACACTGATTTCTCACATGAAACCTTGCAGTGGGCTGTTCGTGGAGTAGGTTCTCCCCTGTAGCTGCACTGGCTTGTGCAGATAAATTTTTTTTTCCACTATTGATGAACTTGAAGGACTACCATCTGGTCAATTATTGGTGTTCCATTAGTGACTAGAGGCCCTGGCACTCCTGACTGTCCCTGGATGAAAGACAGTTTGATTCCAAAATAATCTACAGCTCAGGAAGGAAATTTTCAAAGCCACAGAAAGCAATTAGGATGTTTACCCTCTGAAAAATCATTTCTTTAATGGACAAGAGAGAGTCCCTGGGTGAGTCCAGAGGCTTTTCTTCCCAAAATCAGCAGTTGGGTTATGATTCTCGCTTGTCATCACATTTCTCTAGGTCTGGAGCAGGGCCAGAGCCAGCAGGCGTGTCTGAGCCTGGATGTGGCTGCAGAGAAAAGCTCCATGGTCAGTGTGCCAGCTCTGCTCCATCAGAGGGGCTGACCTGCCCATCCACATGGACTCATTTGTCATTTCTGGGTTATTTTTTCCCTGTGTTTTCACACCACATTGACCTGAAAGCTCAGCACACTGCCTGCTGCTTCCTCTCATTCCGTGAGGGTGCCCAAAGAGCCCCCAGCTCTCACATGGCTGTGGTGTTTATCTGTAAAACACAAGCACTTCCTTCATTTACAGCAGTTTTTAAGGTTCCTTGGCCCTTTGATGCAGTTGCAAGAAGAGTTTCTTCTCAGGCACTGTCAGGGTTATTGGACTTAACTTCAGGGGAAAATAAACACTGTGTTATTTTCAGCAACACTTTGCTGCTTGAAGTCCCCAAGCACTCAGTGTATGCTATGATATAGGAGGATTACATTTAGCAGCTCTTATCAAAAAAGAAATGATGATCCATCCATAAGAATCTATTTTGTCTCTAAACTTTTTTATTAATTAAAAGCAATGATTCCTTTCCCATTAATTATTACACCTTTTTTTTTTCCTAATTTCAAAGTTCTGGTTTCAGGGAGAGGAAATTTACCTTTCCATCCCTTGTTTTACTTGAACTTTTCCTTCATCTCTATAATATGTCTTCTAATTATCCTTTTTAATTATGATGATAGTGAAGAAGGTGGACAACATTACTTTTTGACTTGTTTGAACTAGATGCAAAAGATAGAATATATTGGCTCCCTTTTGATATTCTGATTTCTACATTGTGTGTATCAACATACTAACATGCAATTTTCCACAACTTGCAGAAAAAGACAACCTTTACTCCTCAGGAAAAAAAAAATAGATAGCAAGGAGAAATTATGAATATTTTTAACTCTGAGGTTGGATGCCATTTTCAGATCTTGGTCTTTTCACTCATATTAAGAAAAAACATACAAAAATTATGGGGAAGCTAGGACTTGAACACCTGGGGAAATAATAACATAATTCTTAATATTATTATTATTAATAATAATAAACCAAATGGAATAATAATAATTTTTTAAGCTTCCCTTTTTATCCTTTTTTTGTTTTCTTACTAGATGATGTCTGAGAAAGCATTAACATCATGTCTGCAGAGAATCTCCACCAGCTATCTATAGACACCTGCTGGTTGGATTAACTGGACACTAGGCTGCCTTTGATTTTGGCATCTTTGAATATCTGAGTGCTTTTTTTGAAGAATACTGCAAAGTGCACAGTTGAAACAGACTTTTATACACATACAAAGCACTCCATGTGTGAATTCTGGTAATAATTTCCTAAAAGCTAAAAAGGCTTTATTTTCCTTGAAGAACAGGAGTTTAAAAGATTTGTTACAGGCCCAGCTTTGAGAGTCCATCAGAGTCATCAAGGCCTATTCTCATACAGAATTTGGCATCAGATCTGAAAGATGAAATTCTTTACTTCTTGGGCATTTCCCCTTGCATGAAGTGAAGGTAGTGGTTTATGTTCCCATTGCCACGAATCAAACCCTGAAAGTGCAGCCTGGACTCCAGCACCTCTCTCAGCTGCCAGCACCTCCTATCAGCCAATAAATGGGGACAATGATTTCCACAGTGCCACAAAGTCTCCTCCACAGGACTGTTCCCAAAGGCTCCTGCCAAGAAGCTCCTCCCCAGTCTTTGACCCTCATTTAGGGACCCCTTTGCTGGTTAATTGCTGGACAGCAATGCTGAGGAGTGTCATGCAACACTGTCTCCTCACACGTTGGAAACTCCTCACTGCTGTGTTTGGAACACCAGATTTTTTTTTTTTTCCAATTATGAAGAGACATTGGAGAAATGTCACAAACCCCAAACAAACCCCCCAAAATTCTCTTACATTATTTTACTAAAAATAATGCCATTTTATTAAGAAAACAAAACTGTTGTTCTTTTTAATCAAACAGTTCCAATTGTAATTTTTTTCTATGACAACCTTTTAGAAGACATTTACAAAAAGAGGAAAAATAAAAGCACATTTCCCTTTATCAGAAGATTCTACTGATAGTTTGCCAGACTTCCCCCCCTTCTGAGTCTTGTTCAATCCTAAAACACCAGCATATTAAGAGTTTGTAAATTTGAGACAAGTAATACCGTCACTATAAATAATATTTATAATTGTAGCCAGAAGGTTCCCTCAAGAAGAAAAGCCTGTGAAGCATGTTGATGATTATTACCTTTTTGTTGTTGTTGTTTGATTACAGTTCTCAGTGGCTGCAAATGTGGTCCTGATTATCATATTAACCAGAAGACATAGTAAAGAATCCCACTCTTAATTAACTTCACTGGAATATTTCCTTAGCCTGAAGACTCATAAGTAGATCTTGTTTGTAAAATCCCTTTCAGCCAAATAACCACTTAACTAATTTAAAATTAACTATCTTGGTGAGGATCTTTCTCAGGGAATCACATTTGAATATTACTATGATATCATCTAGGGAAATGTTTTCTTCCCAGCTATTAAAAAAATAAATAAAAATAAATAAAACATTTTTCTCAATTGGAGGAATTTTTTTTTAAGATAATTCAGTCGTTGGCCACCTCAAAAACCAGAATCCTTCATTTGCCCACTGGCTGTAAGGACTAAACCCTGTTCCCATCACTACATCAGCCTATCCTGGACAGTCAGAACGTGAGGCAGGAGCTGTCCAAGCTGTGCCCTTTCCCAGCCTGCTCCTAATTTCAGCAGAGAGAGAGTGGAGTGATTGGATTGAGCACTAAAAAACATAAACACAAAAATTCCAGTACAGCAGCTATTGCTTTGAGCTTGGTGGTGTTCACGTGAGCTGGGATATTTCCTTTGAAAAGGCATCTATTCTAAATTAAAGCACTTATGCTTTTTTGGGGTAAAGATTCATTTTCAGAAGAAAGCAAATCATGTCAGAAAATAAAAAGTATCATACAGGGTGCTTTGGAGGTTTCTCATGACTGTAGCCCCATTTAGTAACCTGATAAAGCAGCTGTGCCCAAAAGATAAGTCCCTGGAGGAGGTTTGGAAACCACCAGGATGTGTCTGAGTTTGAACAGAAATGTCCTACCATTTTTCTCCAATTCATCTCATGATAGGGTAGAAAAAAAAAAAAATCAGTGGAAGAGCAAACTGGAAGCTAAGTATTCACTTCCTGAAGGAATCTGTCAGTCTGAATCCATTTGTTTCTAGGGTTGGGCACTGTTTAAAGATCCTGTTTTTGTAAAAAAAAAAAAAAAAATCTAAGATATAAGCCAGGAAAAATAAATTGTTGCTTATGAAGGCCATTTCCCTGCTTTTTGAGCAATACCATGTAATCTCTTGTGAGCTGGGCACTGGGAAGGAAAAGGCTAAAATAATCACTACAAATTCTGCATCCTCAGGCAGACAACTTACTGATAGGTTCCGCAAATTAGCTGTAGAAATCCTTTCTTCTGGGGGTTGGTCAGTAAGTGGTGTGAGAAAAGCACTGCTCAGGTAACAGGGGGTGAGCACTGAAGGTCCAGCTCATGCTTGCACAGTGGCTTTTCACCCCATTTTCGTGCCTCCGTGTCATACTCACTCTGGCAATTACCTGCTCATCAGAACAGGCAGTTCAGCTCCCAGCCCAAAGCTCCCTATTTATCCATCTCTGAGTGACTCTGAGGGTGAAGCACTGCTTCACTGCACTTTTTCCTGGTATTTATTGTGCTCTTCCAGATCAGAATTACCATGCTGCTATTTTTTTTTTTTTTTAATCCTTTAATCAAGTCATCAGGAAGAAATTTTAGCAAGACAAAGGGAGAGCAGACAAAATGGCTCCATTATGAAATGAGAACAGACCTCACCCTGCCAAATTTCCAGCACAGTGGGGCTCTGCCCTTGCTTTGGAGGAAGCTGAGAGGGCTGCAGTGATATGTTCAGGCAAACAGGAACTCTCTGGGGTGATATTGCTTTAATCACGTCAGTGAGTAAGAAAATCAGCTTCACTAAATTGTCATGTAAGGAACTCATGAATAAAAACCAGTGAAGCAAAACCTGCTATATGGGGCGACTTTGTTACTTTCTGTAAGTCCTTTCAAACTTAGTGCTGGGGGTGTTAGCTGAGTTTGGATATAATTACATAACTTAGTCATGACAAAAAAAAAAAAAAAGAAGAAAAAAGAAAGATAAGAAAGTCACTTGTCCCAGAATTTCAGGGTTGTGTCCATCCCATGGGAGAGAGATTTTCAGCTGTGACCAGATGTCTCTTGCCAGCTGGGAAAAGATTAAGCAATTTCTGGTCTTTCAGATTAAGAAACTTTTTTTTGTAAGTTCTCAGTTCCACGAGGTGTTTTTAGTGGGACATGACAAGCAACTGCTTATCAGAGTGATGGGATTTCCTAATTGCTTCTGCTCCGACAGACAGGTTGTGGATGAGCCTTCTCTCCAGCTCAGTGAGAGGAGCTGCTAATTCTAGCCTGGGTGTTAAAGCAACCTTTGGCATAGCGCAGGAGTGCTTTAATGAGGGTGCTCCCAGACCTTCTGTTTGTGCTCTCGGTACAAATTGCTGCTTGGTCTGTGCTGCTGCCTGGAGTGAGTGGCTGTGGTGCAGCCACAGGGCCTGGCCAGGCACAGCTCCAGCAAAGAGTTCATGAGCCAGGGAGACACCAAGTGCAGTGGCAGAGAGCGAGGAACAGGTGAAAATCCTGCCTGTGCGGCTGCCGTGGGGAGATTGATTGGGTTGTGCTCCAATTCATCATCCCTATTATCATTGAGAGAGCATCTAATGGCTGCTCAGACAGGATATTTTAGCTGTCCACACATTGCAATTGACCTAGAAAAGGTCAATTGATGGCTTAGTGAAATCAGCAGGAGCTGATTAAACATGCAGAAATTGTGGTGAATGGTATTGGGTGGGAGAATCCAATGTCATTCCACTGACAACTTCACTAGAAACCTGCCAATTTCCAGCTGAAATCATCCAAATGCTCTTGAAATGCACTGGAATTATACCACTACCTTCTGTGGGTCCTAATCAGAGAACACAACTGTGTAAGGCATAAAAATTAGTATGTTAGTCTTCAAACATGGGAAAAAATTATATCAGAAATGTATTTTGTTTCCCTTAGGCAGATGTGATTCCTCAGTTCTACCCCCCTTCCCTCCATTTGTCCTCATGTCTTTCACTATCAGAATGGTAATGTAATAAAGTTAAGCTGCTTTGTTGTAGTAGAAAAATTACACCTGAATGCTTCCAAAAATTATCCATACTTTGGCAAAGGTAGAGATTAAAATAAAACAAAAACTAAACCCCAGAAAAATAAGAAAAATTACTTAGTTTAAGCGTACAAAAAAAATATTGAGAGAAGAATTTTATATATTTTCTTGATAGTTGCAACTGTCAGTTTCAGGAACAGTGTCAGAAAAAACAAATTATGTTTTGCTTTGTGTTTGCAAGGCTAGATGTGAAAGGAAAGGGGAAATAACACTATGAAATGCTTTAATTTTCTTGATTTAGATGAATACGCCCAAAGTACTTGGAGTGATGAATATTACCAAGAGATGGCAGCAGTTCATGCACTATTCATTTACTTAGTTTGCAACATTATTTTCTTCCTATAAGGTTCAAGGAAATTAAGTTGTATTTAGTTTTCATGCAAATTGTTTCCATTGTAATTAAAGGGAAAGGAGGGGCAGAGACAAAGGAGAGAGGGTGGAATAGTCTGATGAAGGGATGTGGAAATTTGTTTTAGGCATACATCTAAGGTTTCTTTTTGGAAAGAAATTGCATCAGTTTGCTGTGTAAAAGAGCTAAAATCCAACTCCAGTCAGAAATCTCTTAAGGGTGTACATCCCGTACAGCTACACTGCCAGAGGGTGAAAAACATTTCCTGTGATCCACTGTGGTTTTAGGACCAAAAATCTCCATCCCATTTTCACAGGCAAGGATAACTGCTGCCATCTGGAGAACTTACATTTGCTTTGAAGTTGGGATGCTCCAAATGATGCTGCAATGAGCACCTTCAACTTGGCTCCTCCAAGGAGGTGGACTGGTTCAAGCTCAGAAATGATGTGCTAAAGTGAGGACCACAAAGTTCATGTTTGCCTACAAAAATACACTAAAATAGAAACCTCCCTGTACACTGAAACGCTGGTTTTGTCTCAATTAGCATACTCAAAGGCACCACTTTCTTCAGCCCTACAAATTGTAGGGTCTAAATGTCTTCCAGTGGCTTCCACCTTTTTTATCTATGAAAATGTGACACCTGTAAGATCTTACAGCATTTTTGGACAGGCAATAGACTTTAAAAAACCAAAATGACCTCATTTGGGAGGGTAGATTACATCAAAGAGAATGTGGAGTGGATGAGGCATTGCTGCAACAGTCAAAGGAAAGATCTGCAATTAATCACATAAAGGACTGAGCAGAGCAACAAAGACACACTCCAACCCCCTGATTAATTCAAGGAGGAAAATTTTGCATTAAGATACTGATTTAAAACATCTTGAGGGATTCAGTACGTGTTTGGTGACTTGGGAAAAGATTATTACATCAATAAATACTTAGATCATAGCTCAGCATTTCAAATAAATACAGATAATCATTGACTAGTTTGTGTCAGGTACATACATAGATAAATATTCAGAAAACCCTGAGATATCATTGGACTAAATGCCCTGCCATTGTGATCAGGCAGTTCTACCATCAGTCTTTCACAATGTTAACAAGTTGTTTTGTTCCCTTCCCCCGAGACAGAGGGACAGACCTGACAAAATTCAGAATGCAGATATTCCATCTAAAGTGGCTTTAGGTGTGTTTAACCCCAATCTGTGGTCTGGATGGATGAATGATAAGTATTATCCAGGTACCACAGTTAAAATGACACTAATAATGGTTGCAGGGACTTCATTCACATGCTCTCATAGAGTGACATAGCATGACATGAGACACTCATCTCTTCATGTGCAACTAAAGAAAGAAGTAAGGCATGGGAATTGGAATTATACTATATTTATATAAAATTTATTTCTCAAAAAAATTCCAATGCCATTTAAACATAAAAAAAATCTGAGCATGTAAAGATTTATATTGTGAATTAATGTGCATTAAAAAATGGTGCCAAATTAGCACTTCAAAATTAATTTAATGAGCAAGGCTCTGCAAGATTGTTTGAAAAATATTTGTGTCATGATAATGAATTTACTTCCTAAGTAATGTAGTACCCTTAGATGCTGGCTTACAGGCAATAGCTATTGTCAAGTTGCAATTATTTTCAAAATTATCATGGCCCATAAATCTTTAACTTATTATAAGAGATTCTATTCACTTTTTTTCAGTCTTCCACATCTTTGGTTTTATGCTAATCTGATGCCATTGATTTTGTTAGGTGCAAAAGGGTGTGAAACTTCTTGTTGAAGGGAGTTTGAAAAGGAATTTCTTTAACAAGCACTACTGCCCTAAATGGCAGCTTCACTTTTTGTAGTCCAGAGCCCCTCTAGGGATCCGGGCCTGGAGCCACCAGCTTGTCCAGCCAAGGATGGATACCCACTGTGCCAGGAGCAGCGTGGGCCACTGGTCCTGCCTGTACCTTTTGCTGATGTCTCTAATGCCATGAAATACCTGAAGAGATTTGGGCCCCTGGAACTGAAACACTTTCCAGCTGCATGGCTGGATTCAGCTCAGGGAGAGCCTGGCAATAACATTTTCATGCCTGCATGAAGTCCTTACAATGCTCTGAGTAGAAGAATTGTCCCATGGACCTTTATTGCAGCAATGAGCCCTCTCATTAGAGCTCCCCAGCTTTCTGAGATATCTCTTGTAGGACTGAGCATTATCACCTTAAAGTTGCCTCAGTCCATCCAGGCAGTGAAAAGATGCTTAGAAATACTGGACATGAGCAAAGCATTCATGGGAAGACCTCAAATAAAATTTATGTGAAAAAGGCAAAGCAGGACTGTAACAGTTGGTGGAAAATGCAGATAGCATAGAAAAAAGAATAAAAGGTAGGCTGGGAGAGCTGCAATTTATGAGGAGGTCTTTTCATGTAGTCAAATCTGTCTTAGTGCCAGCAATGTAGGAAGTCAGTGGGTGTCTGATTATCATCTCTTGAAGACAGAAAAATTGCCATTGTAACATTTTTTTTTTAAATCAGATGAATTTTAAAATTATAATTGAGTGTATATATAGCAGCATTCTTTGCCTTTTTTTTTTATTATTTCCTTCCACCTTGCTTTCTCATTCAAAAGTTTCCCCTTCTCATATCATTGGCAGCTTGGAACAGGAATAATGTATTTTGTCTTCAGCTTAAGTTCAGTATGTGTTTCTGAACTACTTGGCAGGGAGTGAGGGGAATCCCTTTGTAATAGCTTCTAAATAAATTCAGTATCAATTTAAACTATTAGAGGAAGTTAAATAAAAATAATTAGGATATTAAAATACTTTGAGCATTTCCAATCACTCTTTTATTGCAGATCTGGATCTTTTCCAAGAAACAATAATGGAGTGAATACATTGGAATGTTTTCTTCCACTTAATATGAGACCATTTGCTCATGGAAAGATGATTGATAACTTGCATTAAACACAAAACCAGACTGATTTGCAGACAAGTATGAGGAGAGGCTGGAATAAATGTCACATTAACAAAACATTACACAGATGCACATTCACAGACACTAAGTGTATTAACCAAATAAAAAAGAAAACAACATAAAAGCTTTCATAGCACCTCTTCTCATTAGAAAAATATTCTAACCCTGTGCAATGTAACTGCTAAATACACCCTGGCATGGGGAAAGAGAGAGAGATTTGGAGATTCTGATTGCTCTAAACAAGCTCAGAAAAAAGCAAGGGTAGGGTACTGGGGAGATAAATGTAAGCTGATTGCAGTGTTGAGTCATTGGCTCTGTCTTTTTGTCTGATTCCTCTACCATCCTTCCTCACAACATCAAGAATAATGTCTTCAAAACTCTGTGGCCTGCTGGCACTAGGGAGCATAAATAAGCTGGCACTGTGCAAGTGTCAGTCTGGGGGAGTTTCCACGCTCTTCTCTCTGCCACAGAAAGGCTCTGTCCTCTGTCTCTGGCAGCTGCCACACTCACTCTGGGCAGACTCAGGTGTGCTGCCTTACAGGGCTTGGTTTCAAGCCCTGCTGCAGGGCCAGCATGGCAAGGTTACACACAGGGCTGTGCCTGGCCAGGGCCCTGCCAGCTGCACTCAAAGCCTGGCCTAGTCTTGAGCAAAACACCTTGCTTGGGAGTAATTTTTTTTGCTCCCTTTTTCTCCCCCTTGAATAAAATGAGAATTGCTCAGAATTGCTCATCTCAAAATATCTCAGACAGTATCCATTTACAGATTCTCAGGGAAGAATACAAGGAACAACATAAACATTCAGCTTCCTGTGGTACAATCCTTCACCTTTCTGAAGCAAGAAAAAATAGAAAACCCCTCTTGTCTTCAGTGGAGTCACTGCTTGGGTGATCAGATGTTCACAAACTTGCACTATCGCCCAATGTAGACACCACATAGGATTCTAGTTTCTGCTGTAAAGATCCCTGCACCTTAACCCCCTAAGGAAATAAATCTGGGTGCAAACAATGTATGCCAGCAGAGACAGAAGGGGAATGAGAAGTGCTAGACATAGCTACAGCCTACATGAATGGGGAAGAGAAGTATTCTTCTGTAGTGAATCTGAAACAACGATAAGCATTTTCGAATCAAGTGAACATGATGCTGCCAACAAAAGACTCCAGGGAAAAATGTGTATTACAAAATAAACAAGAGAATTCTGAGTAGAGATCAAGATGCTGGATTTACTTGGTGTTTCACAGTGCTGTAATTGTAGCAGGAATATTAGGTCCAAGTCTGGCATTTGCAATTCAGGACGGATATTGCACATCACTCTAGAAAGAAGAATGACTGAATCACTAAAAAACATGTCCCAAAGACAAATATTTAAAGAATTAAGTCTAATAGTTTTTAAAAGAGATGGAGTAGCTTCATTGCATTTCATATGGATTTCAGTGGGGAGAATGAGTTTATTACTCAACCACAAGCTGATGAAGCTGCAGTAAACCCAGGGATTAGAATCCAAAGCTGAACAAACAGTGTGTGATAAGATATACATTTTTAATAGGGAAGATATTAATCATTACAATAGCAAAACAAGAACTTCCAGTGTATCACTGAGCAATTTTAGATTAGCATCAAATGCTTATAGATTTTGCTTGTCTTTGATTTCTTTCTAAAAATATTCTTTAACAAGAAACTTAAACAGCATGTAGTTCAAACTAGTTGCAATATCCCCATTATACAAGTAATCCCTTAGAAGTGCACTTTGGATCCCTTTTGGGTTGTATAATGTATAAGCTGATGACTCCCGAAATACTTAAGGATGTTCAGCTGCAGCTGGTGGAGCACAACTCTATCTCTGCAAACATATTTCCCTGCCATGGCAAACAAAACCATACCTGATGCAGTGGGCCATTGATATTTGAAAGTAATTCCCTTGGTTTTTAATTTATATGCCCTAAGATCCCTGTTTAAAAATGTGTTTCCTTTCTGGAAAGTCACCACATAACTCCCTACTAATCCCCCTCATTTACATTGAGCATTAGCTTTATAGAGAATGGTACTAATTAATCCTACATAACTGTAATTTAGTGGCTGGGCTGCACAACAGCATGAGAATTAGCATGGTACTGGGTGCTGGGTTATCAGATCCATTTTCTGGGTAAGTCCTATTATGTTCTGTAGGACAGGCAGGCACACAACGAATTTAATTACACAGCCTTTCAATCAGCTTGCTTGTAAGCCTGGGAACTATCTTCTAGCTCTTGCACTTCACAGAAAGCAGTGCTTTTTCTGAAGCTACTCTTGTGCTGTACTTGCCTGCAAGGTCATATTCCTAGATGACACCAGAGTTTATAAACATTCTCTCAAATTGGTAATGATCAGGAGTAAAGATTATGATTTACAGCAAGCAGCCCACTTTCTGAATGAAATATAAATAAACATATTGCAATAAAAATAATTTATACTAATTAACAGTATAGATAAAAAAAAGTAAAGAAGCAAAAATAAATAGAAAAATAAGGAAATATAGTCTCAATCTCACTTACTGATGGAGTGTGACGTTGTCATACATAATTTTCCCCAAAGGGACATTAACCATTAAGCATTGTCCATTAAAAGACCTGGCTTATACTCCTGGGTTTGGCAGCGACCTACCTTAATGGATCCCTCATTTCTCTGCCTGATCCTCTACTGCTCTTCTTTCCTGGTTTTGTTCAGTTTCCTGACACCAACAGAAACCCATCCCATGGAGCTGACTCAGATTAGCTCAGTACTGTCAGTGGATATAAAGGGCAATTTGAAGCAGTACCTCAAATCTACAGCAGATTGAAGCAGCCTCTGGAAGTTCTTCTCTAGGATATCCAGTAATGAGGCTCCTAGTTTTGATGGCTGGGTTAAGTACTTCAAGTTCATTAAATGATCCATACTCAGGCCTGCTTATTTCTCTTCTCTGTCACATAAGAAAAAAGGGATGGCATAAGAAAGTGGCTTTTAGGGTAAAATGTTTGGATTATAAAGAAATATCACTGTATTTCACCAAGAAAGGAAAAAGCCAGCCCAAGCGAATGAAGAGTCAGCTGTGAGAAAAGCAGCACAGGACTACAAAGGGAATGTTGAAGATTCTCCTTGTTTCATTATTTATATTTCCCCACAGTGGCAAAAAAACACATTCCTATATTCCATATAAAATATAATGCACTTAATTGATCTAAGTAATTTCAAGGCTGCTGAATAGCAGAAGCCTTCTGAGTGGAATATTCTGACTTAATGATCACATAAAATTGCTCGAAGTGTTTTTAATGTCATTGTAATTTCTGAGTTTATTTAATAGTTGAGGGGGAGAGAGGGTAACATTAAGAGTCATCTGCATGGCTGGCATGGCTGTATATAACAAATGAGACATGCCCATGCCACAAGAACCATTATTTGAAAATGGCTGCAGTAAAATGCAGTTATACTGAGCATTTGCTTTAGGCCATGACATGGTTTAATGAGAATGATATTGCATTAGGATTCAGGACAACTCAGATTTGTTTCTAAGTGTTTGACCTTTTAACTGTCAGATCTCTTTTTGATTCCACTGATTTCTTGCTGTTTCTTTCCCAACCTCAGCCATCCAGTTCATAAAAACTTCATCTAAGAGTTGTACAGTTGTAATCCACTTTACACCTGCAGAGTATATGGTAAAGAAACTTCTGTGTATATATATATATATTTAATACAGAATCAAAGAATGGTCTGAGTTGGAAGTGACCCTAAAGATTACCTAGTTCAGCCCCTGTGCCATGGACAGAGACACCTTCCACCAGACCATGTTGCTCAGAGATCCCATCCAGCCTGGGGCTGAACACTTCCAGGGCTGGAGCATCCACAGCTGCTCTGGGAGACCTGGGCCAGTGCCTCACCACCCTCACAGTAAAGAATTTCTTCCTAATATCTAATCTAACTTTCAGCTTAAGGCCACTTCCCTTTGTCCTAGCATTACATGCTCTGGTAAAGGGTCCCTCTCCAGCTCTCTTGTAGCTCCTTTAGGTACTGTAAGGTGCTCTGAGGTCTCCCCAAAGCCTTTTCTTCTTCAGGCTGAAAATCCCCAGCTCTCTCAGCCTGCCTTTATAGGAGAGGTGTTCCAGAATCATCTCCCTCACATGTTGCCAACAGCTGCCTTTCATCCAGAATCATCAAAACCATGGTAAGGTTCCAACACTTTTTTTCTCACTGCCCTGAGGCCAGACTCCCTTGCAGAAGAGGATCAAGACTTTGACAAGCCAAAAGTGCAAAGCCACTCCAGGTGTGTTTTGAAGGCCAGGTGGGTGTGAGGTAGGCAGCCTGCCTGGGCACTTCTTTCAAAACAATGAGAACTGCAGCAGCAGCAGCACATCTTGCTGGGTGCCTTTATTTTCCCCAGACTTGTGTTTGCCTGCAGTTGAAGTCTTTTCCTCAATTTCTACCAACACTGTTCAGAATTATTTTGCAATATTAAAAACAAGAATTAAGATTTTAAATCTAATTCCACGTTCTTCTCTATTCCTACCCCTCTGGTCTGTTTGAAGTTATTTTAATCTCCTCTCAACCTCCCGTTTTTTTTCCTATTGGACTTGTCTAATTTGCCTCATTTCTAAGTCATGATGATATCCTCAAGACACCAATTCATAACTTCCTCCTGTTGAAATTGTTCATTAAAATCTAATTTTTACCACCTAATTCTGACTTTTGAGCTAATGAAATCAGAGTAATTATAAACATCCATCTTGCAACATTGAACATTGACATTTGAATAGAAAGACTCAGAATGGAAGAAAAACATCACTGGAGAACTTCTTTCCTCTATCTGCAAAAGAAATCATCTCAATCATAAATATATAGATTGAAACTCTCTCTTCTAAGTTCATCTCAATATTAACTTTATACTGCCATTAAAGTTTGTCTGAACATCAACCATAAGGGACCATATCTAATTTCACATGAGATGTGTTTGGTTTGCTCAGATCCATTATTTAACAAAGAGAACTGAAATATGTAGAAAGAAAGGTACATTTCTTGCTCTATTTGATCCAGAATTCACCAGGAGTTTTAACATCTTCCAAAAATATTAGAATATATTGAAGGAAGCAATCACTCAGGAGAACTTTTAGTACTTTTTTTTCTAGTCTCATTATAGTTGATGATTCCAGATTAGATTAATGGGTGAATTTTACAGGCTCACACTATACTAAGACTCCCTGTGACACAAAAAAACCTATTCACAATCTTATAAGGTTATAAGAAGAATTTATATATTTTTTTAATTTTTTTTCAACCTTCACTAAAAATTAGAGACTGATGAATGTTAATATATTGCTGCAACAGTCTGACAAATGTAAGGATGGGGAAGGACAGTCAGACTTGTTATAGGCTAAGGAGTTATCACCACAAGGTGGGGTTCTGGTCCTGGTTGCAAGTCTGCAGTTACAAGTCATTTCAAAAAAGTGTAGTTTGGAAAGAAGAATGGCAATTCTGCAGATACACCATTTAAAATAAGCTTTGCAAAATCAGACGTATATTGGTATCAGAAAAAAAAAGAAAAGATTATTGACAATTGTTTATGTAATATGATCTGTTTGTGTAAAATTTCTGTTGTTCCCTGCCTGGTTTCTTGCCAAACTGCTTTGTGAAGTGTGGGGATGCTCTCTTCTCATCTGGGCTCCAGTGAGGCAGCCAAAGCTCAGATTGCCTTGCAAATGGGCCCTGCTGGGCTTCCAGGTCCTGCCCACAGAGCCAAGAGTCTGGATGAGCTGAAAGCCACAGCCCAAAACAAAGTTCATGTCCTGACTATAATCTGCAATTTGAGAAGCAAGGTTTGAACTCCACTGCAACTGGGAGTTGACTAAAGATGATAGTAAGAGGAGAAATTTAACTGTTTGTGGTTTTGTGGGTTTTTTTGGGTTTTTTTTCTTTGTTTTTGTTGGGGGTTTTTTTGAGTTTTTTTTTAATCTAAGAGTTTAGATTTAGATTAGGCTTTAGATTAGACTTTATTCTAATTTTTCAGCATTATACAAAGTGATACTTTGATGTTCTGTAGCCTTCTTTTTATTATTTATTCTATTTTTTCAAAAGAAGCAGTAGATATAGTCATAAGGAGAGAATTCCTGGGAAGAGCAAAGATGCCAGACAGATATTCTTCACTCAAGAGTGCCTCAGCCACAACAGGCATTGCTCTCTCACTCCATATTTTACACAACAGCTGAGAGGTTTGTGTAGTGAGGGCAGCTAAACTCATTATTGCCAGTCCCCACAACATACAATTACTTTGATTCATGCAATCTGCCTCTGTGATGAGATGTCTCACAGAAAATACACCATAACTACCAAGACAACTATTTAGTTATTATGGCTAGATGATTCTAAATTCATTTGAATCAAAAGCTTCAGGATTGGCTGGTTTGATATCTATTGGCAAAAATACTCCTGGCAATGAACCAGTGGATTCACAGAACAAACACACAGGGTGCTTCTTTCAGACCCAACATCAGACAAAGGAAAATATTCTTCATGGACATTCAGTGCACAGGGAATGGATGGATCGTGTAAGACTGCTGTGTTTGAGACCTTTTCTGTACATGTTAATACTCAATTTTGGCAATTTCCAGAGCCTCCAGAGGGAATGGAGGATGGTGTGGTTCTGCAGCAGAGATGAGAGAGTCCTGCAGGTAAGAGCAGGTTCAGGAAAGTGTCCCCTGAGGATAAGCACAGGCTGATCCTCCAGAAATTTGCACCTGTAATTTTTCAAGCCAGAATTGTGAGCCTGGCTTTTGCATAGTAGCTCTTGATGAGCTAGATGGTGGGATGCTGACATTGGCTGGCACCCAGGGTTGCAATGACTCTGGATTTACCATTCATTAGCTCTTGTGAAAACAACACAAGAATTTCATCTTGTGGCAGTCAAAAGAGAATGAACCTGACACTTCCTTCTACCCAAATGTTTGTCCTGTTTCAAAGCAGGGAATGTCAAGCCTCTATGGCAGCCTGCTGGCTCTGATTTTACTTGGAATAATGCATAATAAGGGTTACTCTGAAGCCAACTTTTTTTTTTATGAAATGAAAAGGCTCTGGAAATTGCCAAAATTGAGTGTTAACATGTAGAGAAAAAGTCTCAAACGCAGCAGTCTTACAAGATCTATCATTTACTTCTGTGCAGTTTAATGCACAGTGCTTCAGAGGTGCTGGCACATAGCTTTTCAAAAGATGTAAACAACAGAATGAATATTTTCAAAGCACTGAACTGGGAGAATAGCACTTACAATGTTTTCAGCAAAGCTAATGGAGAGAGAACATGGAAAAATTATCCAGACCTTGGAATGTCTTTTCCTTCAATTCAGTGCTCAGTCAAGAAGATTTTGTACCAGAAAGGACCAAGTCAGGGATTGCCAGGGCAGTTAAGCCAAATCAGGTCCCCACTGCAGGCTAGAGCCAAGCAAAGAGCTGGTATAATTGTCTAATGTCCTCCTCTGGCACTGAAATCCCCAACAAAAATGCTCAGATGCCCATGGTGGCTTGTCTGTCCCACTGCAAAACCCTAAAGATGGGTTAATACTATTCTTACAGGATCAAACAGGCAGCAGAACTAAATGGAATTGATCCTCAAGTGCACTCAAGCCTGTTTTATAATTTTCTTTTGCATGATTATCTGAGCCACTGTCTTTTGGTCCCACATACCCATGCCAGCAGCCTGAGTGCTATTGCCAGCAATTTGTGTAATTCATCAAGAAACCATGACAGGGTTTATGGCATTTATCCTTCCATTCCATGACCTAGGATGCAATTCTCCATATAATACTATAAAAAACCACCCCTGCTCACCAGGCTTTTCCCCAAGCTCAGACACCACAAGCATGAAGAGGCCATGAAGCAAAAGAACATAGCTGCACTTTTGAAAAGGTCTTGGCTGGCATCATGTCACCTAAGCAGAAAGTCTGATTAGGGAGTCTGGTCACCTTTGTCACCTCCTGTCTTCAGAGAAGAAACAGGCATTGATCTGAAGAGATATTTTGATCTCAGGTGCAGCTTCTCCTGTCAAGGCTCTTTTCTCCATCTCTTGCAGTGCAAGTGCAAGACATCTGGGCACCTGACTTGAAAACCTCTTTTTTATTTTTTTTTTCCCCACTGGGTGTGAACTGACAGTCCATGGTTTTACATTATTCCCATTCTCTAGTGTATTATCCTTATTTCTCTCCCTGTGAATCCTCAAATTCTTCCTCTACTTTTAGCTTATTTCCATCTCCCACTTGGTCTGTTTGCAGAATTTCTTCCCTTTGATTCCTCCCTTCTTGCCCATTGTACACTCAGCAGTTCAGTTCCTTTCTCTCTGATCAAGCATTTTATGTTGAAGTGGATGATCATTTACCAGTCAGTTTCCCAAAACTGGGTTTGAAGAAAGTAAAAACTGGGCTGGAACTTAGCTACTAATATTAATTTGATTAATACTGTTAACTAAAAAGAAAACATTTTGAAAAAAAATATAAAATATAAATTTTATATTTGAACTGGTTTTTTTGGTCAAAGGTTGTAAACAAACAGTTTAAAAGCTAAAAATATTTTCCCTTGAAAAGAGATTTTTAAATTGTTATGTGACAGTAAAAGAACACAAGTCAAGAAAAAAGGAAAAATCTCAGAACTATTAATTTCAAGTTAAAAAAAAATACCTCAGTGAAGTTTAAAATGAGCATTTTACTGTTTTTTAGGATTTTTGTTTGTGCTTTTAAAAGTTTTTTTGCCATTAAACTGTGAGCAATTTTTTAAATCTTTGGTCTCCCACAGAAATGAAAGATCTATTAGTCACTAAATTTTGTCTTCAGTTCCTCCTTTCCCTTCTATTTTTGAATTGTCAATTCTCTCTTTGTCTGGCTGCCATTGATATTATATTGTCTCTGGATGATCTAGTCCAACCTCTCCCACAACAGCACTCCCTGGTCTATAAACACTAACAAATTAATGCTGCATTCCATGGAATGAAGCACTGCTGCTGACAGAGATTGAGGGCTAGCAATAGAGAAATCATAGATGAATTTGCAGTGTGAGAGCAGGAAAAGGAAGGGGATGCAATCTTAGGCTGCAGTCAGAGAGACATTACATTACGGAGAAAAAAAAAAAGCCAATAATTTTCCTCTGTACAGCCTGGCTGTGGCTGCACCTGGAGTATTATATTCCTTCCAGGGCACTGGAAGAGAGACTGACAAAGGGCTTTTCAGAGAGAAGGGCTGCAGCAATTGCAGAAAGTTGAAATGAGATAAATAAGACAGCTGTGCTGCTCTGGGCAGCATGGCACAAACAGGAGCATAGCTGGGAGCCAAGTGCATGCTGCCAGGGGGATTGGGGTGTGGAACAGGCTTCCAGGCAAGGGCAGAGCATCCCTGGTCTGCATCTGCTCTGCAGCTACACCTAGAGCTACAGCCACAACATCCTTCCTATTCCTGCAGGATAAAACCTTCTGGAACTGTTTTCTCACAACCAAGCTGCATTAGCAACTTCCTCCTTGTCTGTGGGCAGAATTTTGCCCCTCAGAAGAGCAAAACTCCAGGTCAGCTGCCAGAGCTTGGTGGTCTCTGCCCAGTTGCAGGGGCTGGACCTTTGGGAACAGCTCAGCCCTCTCTTCTCCTGGGGGAGACAAACACCACAAATGGGTGAGCTCAAATATCTGCCCCATTTTCACTTCCCACTTTCACACCAAAACTTGGCACAAGATACTTGAAGAATGGGCTACAACAAACAGGATTAATAATGGAATAGTACAAGATCCAGCCAAGATGAAGGTCCTGATATTCTTTGGTTGTTTAAATATGTACTGTGGAAATCTTTGAAATATCAAGCATTTAAGCAAACATCCTGTGACAGCATTTAATATGTTTGTACCAGATTATGCAGAACATTTGCTTTTCCTGATACTTTGAGATCTGCACTGCTCATGACCAAGCTGTAAATTGTATTTCTGCAAGCAATTTGCCCCCACCAAAGACACACAGCAGCCTACTGCCCTAGCCCCAGAGAGCTCCTCTCCTGGCTTTTGTGGCACATGTGAGGAAGAAAAGGTTTCATGCAGCAGCTGCAAGGATCTGTGAGTTTTGGGTAGGTATAGGAGCTAAATTTCCATGTTGATCACAGGAAGAACTTGGTTTTCCAGAGCTGGGTACTTCTGGTGCAATGCAGGGAGAGCTGCCATAAAGACAGGAAACACATCCCCCTAAGGAGGTATGAAAAGGACCTGTTCAAGCACTTACCAGCACCTGGCTGCTTTCTGGAAGATTCCACCCTCCAGTGTCCTCAGTGCTGCATTTCTTAGCTCTGTTAAGGCCTTATTCTCTGCCTTAATTTCCTTTGTTGTGCACTGTGTGTCTGAAGACACAGACTTGAGAAGCCAGGTGAAGCTGGAGAGGTGTGGGGCAGGGAAAGGCTGGCTCTGGAGGCCACATCTGCAGGGAGAGCCCATCTGGGAGGTCAGAGCATGGTCCTGTGATCTGCAAGAGCACAGAAGAGACATGAAGGCATGGAGGATTTAATTGGAGGATTTAATTGGATGTAACTGACCTGAAAAAAGCCCCCACTCAGCTGAACATTCTCAGTGGAGGTGTGTGGTGACAGCAGAAATACTGACTTAAATGCTACAGAAAGAAAATAAATCTGTTGTCCTTTTATAGGTAGGAGATGCATGTAGGAGATTTTATTAGGATAAACAGGAAAAAATCAAAGTCTAGTGCATACACCTAGGAGGCATTTGAAGCTAAGAATTAGTTCTGCAGTAAGAAGTAGAACTTGCTAACTGGCTCAAGTATCATTTAGGAATCCACAGTGAAATGGCTAATTTATTATACAAATTAGACCAAGGCAGAATAAGGCATTCTGTTTAATCATAAAGATTTGGGGGTGAAAGTCTTTTATTTTGGAGCAACACTGAATATTCTATAAAGTCAAATTTCACTTAAAATGAAGGTATTAAAATAGAGGGCAGAAAGTGAAAGAAGCCATGCTGTTTCATCAGGATTACTTTCAAATAGTTAGTCTTTAAGTTATTGGGTTTTTCATGAGGAAAAATGTCTCAGGTTTCTCAAGCTAACTTAGATGCTATATGGTGTGAGAAGTGGCTAGTTAAATGACTTAAATAAACGAAGAAAGGTCAGGATTTCCTGCCAATATTTCTGCCTGGGGAATAAATATGTTTTCTTTTTCTCTGCCCTCAGAATGCAATATGCCTCCTACTAACTTTAGCAATAAGTTGAATATATGCTTGATTTGCCAATTGGTTCAGAAGTGCAGATAATTCTTATCTTCACAGTCAGGAACAGTGCCTGCCAGGAGGGAAACCTGCAGCATGTTTCAAGCGTTTATCACAAAAAGCTGAAGTGTGTGCAGTACTGTTTCCTTCAAGGAGTTCTGTGTGTTAATCTGGTTAGTGGCCAAATTTGTGAGGATTATGTTAAAACTGTAGTCCTCTAGTCAATAAGGTACCTAAATCTCTCCACATCCTAACCCCTTCCGTGTTTTACCTGGCCTGGGATTGCTTTCTCAACTGGGGGGGAGGATGCAAAGGTAATGTGCTTCCTTGAACTCCTCAGGTCATCCTGACCTCCAGTGCCTCTAGAAATGGAAATAGATGGAGTGCAAGAAATATCAGCCACCTGAGTCTGCTTCTCTCCTTATTCCAAGCAGCTTGAGAGGGGAAGGTATGGAGCAGGTGAGATGAATGCTGCTTTGTCACTGGGAAGGCAGCAGTGAGGTTGGCTTCAGACCTGCTTTTCCTTTTGTTGTCAGGAAAGTTCAGCATGTGACATAATGCATAAGATCTGGGCATGCTTTGACTTTAAATGCCTGGTCCAAACATTGATGAAGTGAAGACAAACTATCCATTGAGTCCATAGGCTTAGGAATTGGCTTTAAAAGATACAGACTCTCATCCAAAAGTTCCTGAATTTTAGAGATACTTCTGTAAAGAGTTCCTTGGGGAAGTGTAATTATTTTTAATCAATTTTTGGGATTCACAAAGTAAGCTGCTGATGATTACATGATTTATACATGCTCTCCACAGACTTGGTGGGGCTTCATGCATCATTTTACAGTGATTTTTGCTTATTATGGGAACTGCATGGTAATAGTTGTTTCAATTACAAGCCTATTAGGCAGGTAATTGACAACACAAGTATACTATAAAGTTAGACTCTGCTTGCTCCAATACAAGTGCTGCATTGTGGTTTTAGGCAGGCAGTGCTGATAATCAGTGAATAAATTAGTACCTAATTAACTACTTCTGTCAGAATCCCAGCTTCACTCGATAAGTAAGTTGGCCAAGGGTTTGTTTGTCTCTTTGCTTTCCCCCTCCTCTTTATCATCTCCCATGATGAGAAACTGTTCATCTGCATAAGAGTCTTGCCCAGACCCTGGCAGCAAATGCATACTGTCAGCTGTAATGTCAACAATCTGACCTCCAAATCAGACCTAATCAGATCTCTCACAGCTGCAGAAGGTCCCTGAGAACAAAAGAGTGACAATGCCTGAAAGTGGATTCCAATTAATTGGATCCCTGAGAGAGGTTTCTAAAGGAGTCAAGGGTATTCAGTTCAGCCTAAACACCCCCAGAGATTTCTTGGAAGAGTTGCAAATGAGATCTCAAATGCCTTATGAGTTTTAACTCATTTTCCTAATGTATCAAAAAAGTCAATAGTGATTAAATCCTGTGTGAAAGGATACACACCAATCCAATTTTTTTTTTTAAGTGAGGAAAATATCAGGGTCAGAATCCAGGTGTTCCTTATGTTTTCCTTGTTTCAGTCAGGAGAATGTACAAGTTTTAAAAAGCTTTCCCCTATGAAAGACTGAACATGAAAGAAAAGCAAGAACTGTCCTCTCTGAAAACTTTTAACCAGCCTTTTGAGAAACTACTCTATTGAGAAACTGATCTATTTATGTTATCTCTGAAACTTTCATTATTTGCCAGCTGTGATAGAGTTATGGTGGAGATAATAAATAAGATTCTCAGATCTCTTAATTATTCTTAAACATTCAGGCTTTCCTAGACAGCTACATAAGATAGAAGCTGAGCTTGTGTCTCTCAAAGAAATGATTACATGTACTTTTCATCAAATCTTTCCTTAGTATACTCATGACCAACTCAGAGTGCCCTTATGAGCTCCTGCTTGGAGATGAATTTCCCATCTCCCAAGGTGAGATATCATAGATTCATTCTCCATTCAAATGTCTGAACTGTGTGCTGTGGAGATGTAAATAGTGTCCTACCAGTTCAGAGAATTAGCAAATCCTAAGTTTTGTCTGGTTTCTGCTGCTCTTGTTGCTTTCATCAGCAAAGATCACTGTGAATCTCCAACATGTCGTGTGTTCTATATCATTTCACTCCATTTTACTCCTTTAGTGTGCCCTCCAGCTTTTCCAGGACAGGAGGTACATGAAAAGTCTCCTCTTACAGTAACGATTTCTCTTTAATCTCTGAATCTCTGAGTGTAAACTGACTTCTAACTAGCAGCTTGATCCATTTTGTTCAGAGAGATTCTAGTAAGACATATAAGGAAATGAAATTTGTTTCATCTTCTCCTTCAAAATATTGCTTCTCTTGTAGCAGCTCAGAAGCAGAAGAAAAAAAGAAACAAGTTCTACTTTGATACTGCCAAGGTCCAGGGAATATGGGAATGTTGTTGGGTAACAGGCACAGTAAAAGAAGACAAAAGACAAAAAACTGCAATCCTTGTTCCTGACTGCGTGCAAGTGAATTTCATTGCCTGCTTCCCTTCCCTCCAACACCACCCTGTTTGGGCTGCAGAACGGGTGGGACCTTCTCACCCAGCCTCTGCTCCTCTCTAAGGGCCACAGGAGAGCAATTTAAGAGTTCTGCTTGTAGAAAGCAGGCCTAACTCACAGGAGTCGTGTGTGATGGACAGGTGATTATCTGCATTAGCCACAATTCACAGCTGTCTGTTTTCACTGCTCAAGCTTTCTAGGTGCAGTCATCATTCCTGACAAAGCAAGCACTGTGGCACTATAAAATGCAAGTTCAGCTGCAGTCCCAGTTATCCTGCTGATCCTAATCCCACCAATCTTGTAATGGCATGTGATTGACAACCAAAAATCAGCAGAATATTGGATTTCCTACAGTTCAGTAGGCTGCCAAGAAACTTGTTTCAACTTTTCATGATAAAAAACCAATTTCATTTATGAGGCTCTCCTCAAGATCTCAGTCTTTCAGGGGGTATGTATGCAGCACTCTCTCTATAAGCATTTCTGACTGAAAAAGTCCTTGAATGAGAGGTTCCTTTTCTCAGTTATTTTGAACATTCCTAGCACACTGAAGACCTTACTGCAAACAATTTTATTATTTTTTATTATTTAAAATATTTATATTTATTATAAATTACATTGTTTATATATAATATATAATATATTATATATAATATATATTTATATTTATTATAAATTATATTTTTATTATTTAAAATATTTATTTATTTATTATAAATGATATTGTTATATTATTTTAATTTATTATTTATTTGCTTTACCTGAGTTGTTTATTTAATCTTAAATTTCAAGGTGCAAGCTCCAAGTTTATCTTTCAGTTTAATATTTAATTCTTAGATGCTGAAATAATGCAGGGTTTTTTTGTTTGTTTGTTTTTTGTTGCTTTTTTTTTCCTGTTTGTTTTGGTTTTTTTAACTTTAGTTCATAAGATTAGATCCACAGCCCATTTCAGATATTTCTGTCTGGGACAAAAAAACCCAATGAATGAGGGAAGGTGACACTCAATATTAAAATTATAAATATTTATCAAAAAATAGGAGGTTCAGGCAGAAACATTTAGGAAAAGAATCCTGGTTATTTCATGTCATCTGCTTAGAATGACAATGTTTCGGTTTATGTGAGAACTGAAATTAAGATTTCAATTGCTTCTAAATTAGCACACATATGCACAGAAATTAATAAAACCCAGAAACAGAAAGGACAACAACAATGGGATGCAGAGGGGTTTTGATTATTTCAGCATGTGGCCTAAAACGTGGCAGATTCAGCAAGATGCAGATTTGCATAATGTAATGAGACTGGAACCAAAGTATCAGGAAGACAGACCGAGTGCTAATTAACTAGACACTGCAGTAAAAACACCAGCATGGCAGGAGAGTGCAGTGCAGGAAAGCATTCCAGGACAAATGGATAGCAGTGTTAATTGCATTACAAAAAACCCCAAGCCCTACTGGCTAAAATCCTCTGGAGCTACTGCTGCAAACTTCAGCACAGCGTTTGAGAAGTTTGGTGTTAGCTGGAAGTTGTTGGGAGCTGCAGATCCCTGACAATTGCTGGACTGGCAAAGACCCTGATCAGTCATTGTCTGAATGGAGCCAGCCCAAAATTACAGAGAGAATAACAGCATTGAGATGGACAGCAAGAAGTAAATCCTCCATCCCCTCTGGAAATGCCTGCTGTTTGTAGCTTGCTTTGGTTTTAATCTGCGTGTGCAGAACACTGGGGATACTCTGCAAAGGACTCCATGCCCTCTTTGCTTGGCTGTCTGGCAGCCTGCCATGCCTGCCAAGGAATAGTTTGTCCCTCCTTCCTTATTCTGAGGACTGAAATTTGAGACTGGGATTACTCTCTGGTGCATAAGGCATCCCTAATCACCCAGAAAATCCTAATGGTTTCATATGCCTTCTTCTTGCCTCCAGGATTCTATAACCAGAGCTAAATTGATAAAAAGCTTTTTTAATAAAAGAATCATTAATATTTAACCGCTGGCATTAAACTTAGAAATGTATGTGTGTCTATTTTACACAAATGCCTGCAATCACCTATCAATAATTTAGGCATGTGAGTTTCTATAGACACCTCCAGCAGCTGTATTAACCCAGTCCTCTCTCTCTTTCTTTCTTTCTTTCTTTCTGAGGGCTGAGCAGCTGTGGATGTGTGGATAACTGTAAGAGGGAAGAGAATTCTGCAGGAGCACTATGCCCCCATGTACCACGGTCATGGAGAGGAAGAGGAGCAGAAAATGCTTCCCAAGCCTGAGGCCAGCTGCAGAAGCATCTCATCAACTCAAGCAGTAGTAGTTTGTGATTTTAACTCTGACTTGCTCCTCTACAGCCTGACAGCTGAAGCACGACCTTCATGGTGGTGCAATCTTCTTTTCTCCAGGGAAAGCCTGGTTCTCCCTTAGCCTGCTCAGAATGAGCAAAGCTCACTCAGAAGCCTCAAGGTGAGGCCATTTTCTGGGAAGAGGTCCAGTAAAACTTCAAGAAACTTGCTTTTTGCTTTCATTAGATACATGTTTCTTCAAAGAGTGTGTTAGTTAAGCAGGAAAGATTTCCAAATCCTGCTTAGCAGCTAGAAACTCTGACGTGTTCATTAGATATGTTAAATTATTGCTCCAGGTACTGCCACCTGACTGCAGAACTGTTCCAGCAGTGAAAAGCCTTATTTACAAATGAAATTCTGAAAACTGAAAATAAGTAATCATAGGCAATAGATGGGACAAAAACATTTTGACAATCTTCTTTGATAAAAAGAAAAAAAAATTAGTCGGAAATAATTTATGCAGTAGGTGAGACATATTAGTTGAGCAGGCTAGCCAAAATCTTTTGCTGGCTTGCTGTGAATGACCACACTCCACGTACCTAACTCCATGTGAGGATATTCCTCTTTCATAATTTTCAGTGGAATACCTTGACTTACTGCACCTGGCTCTTACACATGGAATTTAGACACCTTTGAAGATCAATTAGAGGAGGACTAGAACAGGTGTTCCTCAATCAGATAAGGAAAGAAATTAATCCCAGTCTTGAATGTTTTAGTCAAAAGGTAGAGTGAAAAATCATTGTTCTGTTTGATTATTAAAAACCGCCCAAAACTCTGCCCAGATGCTTACATTTCACGTTTCTGAGATGTGAACACTGAAGCAGCCTTTTCTGTTCATTAGCTGTGGACTGGTGAGGCAATCAGCACCATGGGAAACAAAAAATATTGCCATCAACTGCCTTCTGGAATATTGTTTAGTAGAGAGCCAGGTTCATCTGCAGATAGACAAATAAGGATGCTGAGATGAAAAGGCCATAAAAGGAAATCATGTTGAGATGGGAAGAGGTAGGGCAAGGGCACCTCTTTTTCTCTCCTCTTCTTTCCCTTCTTTTCAAGCTCATTAATGTTAATATACATTGAGCCTTCCCAGCAGAATTAGAGCTGCTTGTTTTGTATAATGTGATCCACTGCATCCATAGCCACTGCCCCCCAGGAAAAGAGGGAAGGTCAGAGGTTTCTGTATACCTGACAAAAAAATCTATCAGCTCCATTTGCATTTGCTACCAGTGAGAGGTTGGACCTGACACTTCTTCTAATTTCACATCAGTATTTTCAGTCAGAAGATACATGTCCTGCCCTGTTCCCATTTCTCCCTAGTGCTGCCACATTCCAGGTACATCTTCCTTCTCGGGGGTGCCAATGACTTTTCCAGAGGTGAAAGCTCTGAAGGTGTGAAGGGAGTTTGTACTCATGAGCAGTGCCCACCTCCTTGGAGATGGGTTCACCTAGTTAGCCAGAACTAACTGTGTCCCTGAACTATTGCAGCAGGCACGAGGGAAAAATAAATGTTTTCTGACAACATGGATGAATGCACATCGTGCTCTTAAATTATTTTGACAGTTTCCTCTGGGCTTCTACTTCAACTTACAAGGCCCTTTACTGGTAGAGATCCTTCAGACAGTAAAGTATTGCCCATGGCCACACATTACCTGCAGTATTTATCATATATACTTGAATCCATCCCCACAAATCTCAGGACTAACACAGCCCTCAATCATGCAGGTGACACATGCAGAAAATAGAAAACAGCATGGGGCTGCCTCCTTGGGAAAAATCTCAATATATCAGTGCATAGATATTAACTTCAGGTATATTAACTTAAGGTATATGTCATGATCACAGCCACACTGTGGGGCTTGCAGTGTTCACTGATCTCCCAAGGAAACTCAGCAAATTATTGATTTTAAATATCAGATGCTGAAATCCTACAAAAACTATATATTTGGATTCCATCCCCAATTATTTTTATTTTAATGTTATGCAGTGAGAAAAAAAGAACATGAAAAAGATGTCAGTCAAATGACAGCTATAATTACGTCTAGAGAAATAGATTTTTGTCCTTCCTTTTGTGGGGGTGTATCTTTAACCCACTTCTTGCTTCTCTTTGAATTACATTCCTGGTAATTTTCAGAGGATATATTTTAAACATTTTTTGAAAATGTATTTATTTGTTTGATAATGTTTGACTAAATTGGTTTGATTTTTCAGGCATTGGGGTTTTTTAGTTTTTTGTTGTTTTTTTTTACTTCTATTATCTGAAAGGTTTTGCTCATTATCCCTTGGTATCATCAATTCAACCAACCTAAACCTGTAACTTAAAAAGAAATATTTTCTGGAAAAACAATAACAAAAATTTCCACATCAGCACATGTTCTCTTTCAGTCAAGTCTGATCTCATATTTGTACAAAAGATGTTACAAATCTTCCTCTCCCACTGTCCAAGTAAATTCTACATTCACATGGAAAAATAATCATTACATTATACAGCAAATTAGATTAACACCCTAAAAAAACCCAAATCCCAGCAGACAATCAGCTCTTTCTGATACAAGATCATTCCAGTTTGCTCCCAGGCATTTCTCACCCAGCAGGAAATTCAAGGAAAATGCCAGAAACATTTGATATTTTGAGATGTAGCTGACAGGATAATTCTGGCCCACCTGGTTGTGGGCCAGAATATTTTTTGTATTGCAATTCACTGTTAAAAAAAAAAAGAAATAAAAAATAAAAATGGCTGAGTGCCATCAGTCAAAGTTTTAATACCATAAGAATAATTATGTTCCCAGTCCATTAAACTTGTGACACATACCCTATAAATGCTCTAGGGATAAGATGCAATATTGTGATGGTAAAACCTGTGTCTGCTGAAGGGAAGAGTGCCACTAAAATAAAGAGAAACATTGTAAAGAAATGGGGATTTTATGAGGTCAGGTATGGCAGGTAAGCACGATGAAATGCTAATTTATATCCTTCACAGGGCAGAAGGATATAAAGGAGCCATTCTGCTGTCAGTGGAGAAGAGCCAGTGTTGGAGACAGACAGCACAACAGAGATGGACAGAGCTCTCTTAGAGGTGTTCTGAGCAGCCCATGCCTCTGCATCACAAAGTTCTCAGCTCCTTTCTCCCCAGGTTCTTATCCTGGCATGGTGCAATGATTTCCACAGACCTGAAAATTCTTCCCAGCTCCCTGCAAGATCAGATTCTCAGTGAGAGAAGAAAGTTAGATAGCACAGAGCAGCAGATTCCTGGTTTGGAGCTGTTGGAAGTGGCGCTTTGAGGAGTCCTAGGACCTGCTGAGGCAGGCCAGGCAAGCTGGGCAGGACAAGGGCAGATTCCCTGACAGGTGATGGATGCTGCACTGCCCCTCCTGCAGCTCTCCTCTCCATCAGCATTGTGCCTGCACCCAGCCCTGCTGCAGCTGGAGGATGGCTTTGCTTTTAATTTTCAGGCATGATTTTGTGTTGAGAACCAGTCCATATACTTTAGCTATTTTCACACCCAGGCATTTAGATTGGGTAAAGCCAGACCACCTCACACCAGTGCTCTCTAAATGAAGCATTTAGGCTCTTTTTTTTTCAAAATGGCATGCTCAATTCCAGAAAATGTCTCTTTTTGAGAACAGAATCTTTTCATTAATAGCAGCAGTTTTTCAGTCTGGCAATGAACCAACTCCCTTCATTCTTCACTCGAGTTCAGCCTTTTGCAAACACACTGGAATAGCACACAATGGGATCTAGGCCATATCCTTTCTACCTGTCCAGCCGGCTGTCTGTCTGTCTCTGCCCAGACAGGGGTAGGGTGGTTCTGGGGCGGCTCGCGCTTCAAAGGACAAGTCTGGACTCTTCAGTTTCTGTCTTCAGATTGTTTATTATTTCCTATCTACAGAATTTTCTTTCTGCCCAACAGAGGTCTGACCAGCAAGACAGCCAAGGGCACTCTGACCACCCACGGGGCGGTCATGTCTTTTTATACTAAAAACTACGTACATCATATTTACCTTTATTTCCCAATACCTTTCACCCATATTAGCAAGTGCACCTTCACCATGAACCAATCCCCAAGTGCCAACATCACCACAGAGAATGGATGATAAGAAGAAGAAAGAAGAAGGACGAGACACGCCCTGATCCCTCCATCTTGTCTCCATAACCCCCCTGTACCAAAAACCCTAAAATCTATATTTCACCCTGTACTTATATCTTTTTTGCACCCTTCACTCCCAAGTGACTCTCATGTCCTCAAACAGGTGTCACCTCCTTAGAAGGATCAAAATCAAGCCACCAGACGCTCCTGGCAACATTCCAGGATTTCCAAGCCCCCCAAGGGTTCTCTTGGTAACTCTGGACATCCGGAGTGATGTGCTGAGTTCCCACACTACCCACACAGGATATGGTTTCTGGACATTTTCTATCACTTAGATTGCTTCTTCAGTCTAGAGAGAACTTTTCTACTATTATACCCTTCACACCAGAGCAAAGTGAGAGGGCAGTTGCTTCCAGTATGCAGTTAACAAGAAGAAAATAATGGAAGCTTGACTGTATTATGGAATAACAAGATTCTATCTTTCCTCCCTTCCTTCTTTTTATTAATTCTGTTGTCAACTTAATATCCATGAGACAGAAAACTTGGGCAGTTTGGAACAAGATAAGAAGGGCAAGATTAAAAATAGAGCCTTAAATGCTGTTCAGTAGTTTGGGAGCATTCTTCATTATAACCTATGGAGGAATTCAAATAGAAAAGCACAGCTGCTTTAGATTCCTGTCCAGAGAAACTGCACAAACACAGCTTGCATAAAAATAAATGCTTTGCATACTAAGGAAATGGCCTGTTATTTGCCATTGAAACATTCTAATCTTATTCCTCCTTTTTTTAAAACCATCTATTATAGGGCCTCAGAGTAGTTAATTCATATTTTTGTTGGGATAATTTTCATGCCTTTGACCAGTGAATGATTGTGTCCTAGCCAGGACACAGATAGGAGAACATCAGCCCTACAGGTTAATGCTTTTGGTCATCTACTAATAACTAACAACTAATCCCAGAAGTTAAAAGATCAAATAGTGTCTAAAAACCTCTTGAACAAACAATTCCCTTAGTAACAATTAGGTGCTCCCCTACCAATTTCACACTCTGCTATATCACCCTCAAACTTTACTGGATTGTATGAAGAATATCTAATGTCAATCTGATATGTTTAATATTCATCTTACTACACAGTGCTTAACAGAACATGTTGTATTGTTAAGCAGGTTGCATGAACCATAACATTTTCAAAGTTAAATGAGGCATCTAGGACATTCAGTATTATTACTTTGATCAAAAACTGATTACTGGGGAAAATACTATGATTCCTCAGCAATTCAGATCTTTATATCACAGTGAAACATTCTTGACATGTGTTCTTCTAGGCCAAGTGTAAGTTTTTAAGCAAGAATTATCAGGTGATGTTCTACGGGTTGTGCCACTTAGGAGACCAGCAAGAACAAACTCAAAATCTGTGTTTCTATAGATCACAGAGTTAACTAGCATTTATAGAGGGCGAACAATTCTTGAGCTTTGATGAAAGAAAATTGCTGGAAACTTGAGAAACACTTGACAAGGTTAAAGAAAATGGGCAGTATAATATCAGTGCAAACAAACACTAATGACTGTGAAACCCAGTAGTGACATATAACAAATTCTGTCTCTATAACACTGAACCCCAGAGGACCTTAGCTGTTCTTTACTGTGAACACCACGTTCCTCAGCACAACCTTAGAATCTCTACTTCAATCCTCTGTGTCAGCCAAAAAGGCAAATGTCATAACTGAAGAGTGCAAGGAATTGCTTCTACACTTTGCTGAGTTTTAATTTCACTGCAAATAAAAGCAAAACAAAATAAGGAGTTAGCACCACAGAATACTAAATGTGTTCCTAAAATTCTGGGATCCAGATGTAGGCTGAATTAATTTATGTAGATGAAAGCATGGAAATGAGCAAGATGTCTCTGCAGACTGTGGGATATGACACAAGCTCTCTTAAAAAAAAAAATTCCCAAGATTTTCTTCCCTCTGCGTTTTTCCTCCTTCCCAGGCGTGTTCTTTGTGTACTACTCTTATTAAATCACATTTCACCAGTTGGGAAAATGCTGCTGGAGATCTTTAGGAGTAGAGGACATTGGTGGATGCAGTTGGGAAGGGGTGGCCAGCACAGGGTAGAATCACAAGCTGAATCAAAACCCAATCTTTTCAGGGCTTCTCTGTGCTCAGACACCATGTGCTCCACTCTCAGTGGCTTTGAATCCTGTAATGTTGCACATGATACACCCTCAAGTTGAATAACTACCAATATCTCCATTTTGGTGCTAATGAAGCAGGTGATGATCTCTTCTCTGTGGTGACAGTGACAGGACCCAAGGGAAAGGCCTGAAGCTGTCTCAGGACAGGTTTAGGTTGGATATTAGAAAAAAATTCCTCCACCCACAGGCTGGTTGGACTCTGGGAATTGATGTGACTCTTGGGAATATCATGTGCAGAGTAAGGAGTTGACCCATCAATGATCCTTATGGGTCCCTTCCAATTCAGCATATTCTGTGATTCTGTCATTCTGTGAATTAAAGGCTGATCTTGTGATTGACACCAGCAATTTATTCACAGATGCAAACAGGACGGGGCTGCTATGGAGAGTGTCTCGAGCTGTTTATTTTTCAGCATGAATCTCATTACACGATTATGATAATGGAAAGATGCTAACAGCTCACAGTCCAGGCAGCAGGCCAGAAAACTTAATGTTACAGCATACTTTACAACCTTCTAGACCAATCACATGAAGCAAAAGCATATTGAGAGTAGTTCTATCCAATCACCATAAGCACACGTAGCTTTGGTTAAAACAATGTTTGCTTATTTCAAATACAATACCCGTTCATAAGAGACAATGCACTGAGCTCCACTCATAAGCTTAACCTTCCTAATATCTTGCTAGATAAACTTTCTGCAACTTAGAAAGCTAGACAAGCACTAATACACACTTTTATTGCTCTATTTGCCCATATCTTTTCTACAGCTTAAATAATTTTTCTGCTGACTTATCTCATGACTGTTGCTTTTAGCTCTAGTGACAATTCTGCTGCACCTAAGGCCTGCCTTCTGCAGTTTTCCTAAAACTCTCTGATTTTATAGATTCCCACAGTGATGAAGGAAAGAGAGAGGCATTTAATTCTTATCCTCTTGGAAAACTATCTATTCACCTTTCAAATCTGGGTAATTTAGGCAGACATGGGATGTATGATACAATGCTCTGTAACAAGTAAATGGCAGAGGAGATTTAAAACATTTAATTCTAAGTCATTCATTCAGCTCTTCTGAAGGAACAGACTGCAGATCAATCTTTAAGAAGTCATTGATTTGAGCAACATTTTCTTACCTTCACAACACTGAAATTGAGGGTAACTGAAATTGAAGGTGTAAATATTTTTCTCTGTATCTACCCGCTCCACAAGATCTCCTAGTAATACACATCTTTCTGTCACAATAGTAAGTGTAGTATTGGGGCCTCAAAAAACCCCCATCTCTAGTAATGGAGCATGACAGAGTATGGCTGTTGTAGCAGGAGGACTGAAACTGCTCCAAAAATAAACTTTAGCTTTGGTGATCAGAGATAACCTGAACCATACCTGTGTGCTGGGTACCCTTTCTAATCTCTCTGCTGAAATGATAATGTTAACTGAGACAAACAAAAATATAATGACTATTTATCCAAGACAACTTTTACCATTTCCTAACATCTTCCAAACAGTTCTATTTTAGAAACAGGACCTACTTTCTGTACTTTACTGGCTTTGCTTTTGGTAGCAGGGCCACTGAAGACCTCATGGACATGTGCAATGGTGTGTGATATGCAAGTGTTAAAGCTAGAAATAACCCACACCATACCACTGCCTAATATTACTCAGGGGTACAGACCTCATCCCAGAGAAGTACAGGGTTCCTTGCATGATGCTGTCTCTGAAATATTCTGTTCTGTTTCTGCAGAAGGCTAATTAGTCCCACTTCCCTAACCAGACTGTGATCTCCTGTGCCACTGTTACCCTTAGATCATCTCTCATTGCCTGGAGCATACATGGCCTAATTCAGGTAAGATAAAGTTATCTCAAGGGAGAAAGGGCTAATGCAAAGCCTTTTAATGTCTGTTCACTTCAATGAACCTTGTGCCCTAATAACAGGAACAGATATCCATCTGAGAGAGATCTGGAAAGAAGTAGAGTGATCCAAACAGAAAAAGATACCCTTTTTATAAGAATCATTTGGAATATGGATGTGAATATAAATGTGAATATTACTGTGAGCCTTTAGGATAAAGATATGTATGTGAAAGAAGAATATCTCTGAAAACATCTCCAGGAGACTGGCAGAGGAGGGGATTTCTCTGGAATTAAATGGAATTTCATTGCAGTAAAATGGTGAAAAACCTGAAAACAGTTCAACAGCAGCTTGGTGGTGTACCTATAATAACTTCTCACCCAGCCATAATCTGGGCATAGAGCATTTTAATTTACAGGAGGGATTTTCCAAAGGAGAAATTACTGCCACACAATTTGGGGCAGCAAGATAGAACAGTGTGCCAGACACTTATCATTGTGTAAATCTGATAGTGTAGTCTTGTCTCAGCTTAAATGTAGCCTTCATCAGCTTTTTAAGAATATTATAGCATTTTAAAATGTACTATATCTACTTAGCAAAATGTATGAAAACCCCACAATTGTTTATTTAAACACTGTTGTATCATTAAGGCCTGTGAACTACCATAACCACCCTGCATTGCAGATGAAGTCTGAGGGCAGCAATTGATCAAGAGCATTAAAAATATGTTGATGCCTGTAGTTATCAATTTATCATATCTACCCCCCGCTCTTTTTTGCAGTGAAATGAATGATGAATCTATTCCGAATCATCAATTCCCATAAAATGTAGAACTCCAAACAGGAACATGCTAAAGAATTTATAAAGAGCACAGCAGGCTTGTATACATTATCTTGTTTGACATTGCTTATACAAGAAACCTGAAATACACAAACTGATTGATTTGTGTATTTCATCAAAGCTTGATTTAATTTATCAAGGGGACAATGCCAATTTGCATTCATCAACAGATAAAGTCAGGTTAGACTCAAGCTGCTGGCTCAAACCCTCTTTTCATATTGCCTTTATTATACTCCCTACTCTGTTTAGTTTTAAAGCCACTGTAGTGAGACCCCTCTTTTTATTTTTTAATGTTTTCTAAAATGTTTAGGAGAATGAGACAGTAATAACACCAAATCTGTGTTCAGGACTTGTTCAACTGCTGGACATGAAGGTTGGAAAAGGTTTTGACCTCCCTGCTCTAGTACTGACCTTTTCACAACCCTAGAGAAGTCTGCCTAGCATGTCTGCAAGCTGAATTAAGGTGGAATTTGTGGGGTTTTATAGCAGATAGGAGAGATAATTCCTGTGCCATCTCTCAGTTGTGCACACAGCCTGAGATATTCAGCCCACAACAAAAATACTTCTGCATCTAAATTCTATACTTAGCTTTAAAAGTTTATGTTACTTTTATTCCTGTCCCTTCTTTCTACTGGTATTTGTCCCCTTCATTTGTCCTCCAAATCCCTCTGTTCTTTAGGGCAGGAACTCTTTCTACCAGCATCCCATGAAATCCTTCCTAATTCCAAAGGATTCACGAAATCCTCTGCATTGAGCCTGAGCCTTTGTCAGCTCAGGAGCAGCTCAGGAAATCCTTGCTGTAGGAAGGGACCAGTCCTTACTCATCTCTCTGACTATCAGATGAGGGTGATGGTTTTTTCTGACATCTCTCAGATGAAAGCCTCATGCAGCTCATGGGGGTTATTCTCTGATCTGGCTCCCACTCACAAAGACAGGTCAGTGTTCATGCTCACCTGCAGAATAAAATGTCCAAATTCAAGACAGGCCTCCAAGTCAGCTTAGTTTTACCACCTGAGTTTTCCACTGATTTTAATGAAACTTCAAAAGTTACTATGCTCTTACAAATTTCATTCCACTTTCCATTAAGTGTCTCTATAAGTGAGAAGTTGCATAATTCTGAGCCTAATTTCAGGTTGATTTAAAAATGCAATTCTGCTCTTATTGGCAAAATACCTTTTTGAGCTGTGTTCTCTTGCTTTTTCATATATAATTAATTACAACAGAGGCTTATTACTTAGAGGATAAGATACTCTAGTGTAAAGATGTCACATCTGTTAGATAAGGGGACAGTGAAATCAGAAGCATTACCTAGGGTCGAGCTGAATGCCAATATTCAGTGGCTCTGATGTAATTAAACAGTACATTGCTCAATCTAGTCAGGAACACAGGAACAGAGAAACACTATTTAGAAGAGACTGTAATGTTATTATGGAGCCTGATTCAACAAAGCACTTGAACATGAGCTTCAGATTAAGCACACATTTAATTCTTCTTCCACTGCAAAACAAGTTAAAATGAGCATATGCACAGCTGCCCTGCAGAATATATTAAGAGAAGAAACTTGCAGGGGCCACTTCACTGAGACCATCTCATAATCTCTAATGCATCTATCTATACTGAGAATCCTTCTGTGACTATAAAACCTGCTATTATCAAAAAAAAAATACAAACAAGAAGCTGAAGGACTGGAGAAAAAAGACTAAGCCCATGAAATTATTTAGCCCCCAAATACCAAAATTATTTTGGTAATATGAAGGCACCCTCGTACACTTGTAAAATTTTGTAAGTACACTAAATTATTTTAGCAAATATGGGCCAAAAAGTCATAATCCTGAAAAGTGCCTTGTGATCTTTTGGGATCCCAGTCATCCCAATAGCAGATTCATGGCAAGGCAGCTGAGTTTCCCTCTTCAAACAAATATGAAGTGAAAATTAAATTCACATTTCCAGATGCAGAGGGGGACACTATAACCATGCACCTGATATAGCCATGTTTACCAAGGTTATGGTAAACAAAACACTTTTAACATCTGAATTTTGGGGTTTGAGTATCACCAAGGTTCACAGACCATCAAGTGCTTAAATGTCAGTCTGAATAATTTGGTCCAGAAAAATACACCAAGTGAAATTATAACAGATTCACTCATCACATTGCCAAAGTATCTCAAAGTCCACTTAAACATGCACAGTTGGCTTGTTTCATTAAAAGGAAAAGAGAATTAAAACATCTAGAAGCTTTGTTTAAAAATGCAGTACTATGACTGAAGAGCCAGTATTTTTCTCTAGAGCTGAAGAAATTTAACAAGATGAAAAATTAGTCAGGGAGAGTTTCAAAAGTACACTGATACCACAGTGGAAATGGATAGGAAAAAAAATGGAGGTAAAACATTGAGTTGATTAATATGCTAAACTCCTAAATGAGATGAGTCTTGTTAATGAATTAATTCCAAAATTCCACTTGCTTAAATCTTGTTAAAATTCCCTTATATGAATCATTTTTCTGCAGTAGTTGAAATCAATCAAAGTTTCAGAGATGAAATGGCTGAAAATTCTTAGGGATTTACTTTAAATGCATCATTACAACAGGGCACTTTCCAATTTCATTCTTAGTTCCAAGAAACCTGCCAGAGGGCAGGAAAATGCCTGTGACTTCCATTAGCCTTTTCAACAGGACTGTCATAAATTTCTTCCCTATCCAAGGATACATCAACAGGAAGACAGACCACTGTATGCACAAAGTAAAACTATCAGTTACACAGAAGAAAGGTGATTTGGTACCAGTTCATCATCTGTGTTCATAATTCATTATATTATATGATGTGTTTGGCATGAAGAAAGAGGGAAAGAGTTGAATAAAAATAATATCAAACTTGTTCTAAAAGCTAAAAGTTTTCATTTCCTAATGAGATCATCTATTCCAGGTAGATGACTCTGCTCTTTGATAAAACAATTGAAAAATAAATTGCATTTACAAAGCCAGCTTGTGCAAATCCACTAGAAGGGGATTATATTCCAATGAAAATATGTGAAGCATATAACTGCAATGACAAGAACACAATAAAGCAAAATAATGGGAGTAAATACAAAAAGCTTTGTGATGAAACACTGAAGAATGACCTCCATGGCTATCTCCAGGGTTACTTTGACTACATGAAGCTGATTTTAGGACTGAGAAATACTTAGTTGCAGATTATACCTTCTAGCATTGTTAAAAACTGAGACAGCAGCAAAAGGATTAAAACATAACACACGAATTGTATGGCTAAACAAGCAGAGACACTTGATGCAGTCCTTTTAGTTATTATTATTATTATTACGACTATGACAATACTTGTAGAGCCTGTCATCTAAGTGTTGTGATTAGATTGGTTCTGCTCAAGAAACCATGGATGAAATAAAGTAGGAATTGCAAAATGTAGTTTTGTAGAAATAGAATTTATATCTGCTCAGAATTACCTCATGCCCTGTTCAGCTGAGATTTCACTGGGGAAGGTTTGGTAATATGTAATGGAAATGTGTGACAAAGCTTCTTTGATTTTTCATTTGAGACTGAATTCTAGGCATATATTCTGCAAATTTTAAATGTAACATTGAATGCTGAAATAACTTGTGGTTTTTTCTTTGCATTTTTAAATCCATCCAAGCATAACACAATTTTCCTCCTTTGTCCCCAGGGTTTTCCGCTTTTAGCCTTGATTAGAAGAAAAGTAAATGTTGTTCCCTTAAAACCCTACTTCCTGACATGTTTGTGGCAGGGCTGCTCAGTCCTTCCCTTGGGAGGATTAGGCAGAGGTATGGTCTGGGTGAAGATGGGTTACATGTGCACCCTGTGGGTCAACAGCAGAAGCAGGACCAGAACTCAAAAAGCCAGTGGTATTTACTTATTTTTGTGTTCAAACACACAGGGACAGACTGCTAATCTAAATACACATTGAAAACAATACCTTGCACTGCATCCAAACAAAAGAAAGCATCCATCTTTTATGGAACTATGTTGATATGCGTGATGAAAAGTAGAGCAATACCTGTTTTTTTAGTGTTAAACCAAGTGTAACTCTTGGCTATTAAAAGCACCTGAACCCCCATTAAAAATACTAAAAATATTATGTGTATTCCCTGATTTAAAAAAATTGAAAAGCATCCAAAAATTCAGTATTCAACAACAGCCTCATATGTCAATTTTAATAGTCTTGCAATTAAAATAAATAAACAAAAAATAACATCACCCCCCCATCCCCCCAAAAAAAACCCCTAAAAATAACACCAAATTTATTAGAATGGCTAAGAAAAACAGATGTAAATTTCAGTGAGCTAAGGGATGGTCAATGGGATTGAATGGAATACCATTTCAAGGACAAGCTCAAAATTGCTGCCAGTCCTCCTGGACACCTTAGCATCAAGAGTCACTGTGCTCCCACCTGAATCCATGCCAAAAAGACCATCAGTAAGACTGTCAGTAAGGCAGAATGCAGCTGGGAATAGCTAATAGGGCAAGAAGCTCTTTACCCAAGACAGAAGCTCTCCCTGTGTGCACTTGAGCTCGGCTGCTGAGGAGTTGCTATGTGCTCAGGGAAATGAGGCTTCCTGAAATAAGGCTTCAGGGTGCCTTATTCAGGCTCACCTGTGTGCTATTTCCCTAAAGCTGGTGCTGATTTGCACTGCTTTTCTGGGTATTTAGAGCATAGACAGAGAAGAAGGCATCTGTCTGGGATAAAAACCCAAACAAAACAGGCAGGGGATCCTTAAAAGCAACCATAACCCCAGTTGCTTGAGTAGGAACTACTGGAATGGCAGAAAATCCTGTCCTTGCACTGTACCAAGGATCAGTAAACGACTGGGGTTTTGTGTTCCCTGCAGTTTAAAGTGAAAGAATCTCACTGGAAATTAAAGCAGAGTCAGATGAAAACCTAACTGATATCAGCAGGGGAACCCAAACAAAGGCAAGGCAATAGTTCTGTTTGTTTAAAGGCTGTAGGGATGCACGAGGAAATCCATTTGTCCCAAGGCAGGTCAAGAACTTTAAAAGAGTATTTACACTTTTCCTTTGTGTGTAACTTGGTACAAGTAAGAAGAAAGAAAAATTCAAAGAATTCTTTGTTGCCAAATTTTTGAACTGGTTCAAAGCACTAAAACTGGTAGTTATTATACAGATGCACAGAGATACATTTCCCAAGGCTTAGTGGGCTGGGCAGCAGACACAGTTGCTGCCTTTCTGTGATGGTTTTGTACTGTGGAGTTATTCAGCCTCATGCTGGGCTGCAAGTTCAATGTTGAGCACAGCATCTTGGCTGTCACCCTGTGCATCCCAGGCTGGGGCAGGAGGCTCAGGTTTTCAGGAGTGTTGCTGGGACCTGTGCACATGGAAGCTGTTTGGCAGTGTTTTGTGAGCTAAACAATTTCAAATAAATGTGACTGTACTGATGTTACCTGTCTATACAGGGATGTCCCACCCCTGGAAATGCTCAAGGCCAGGTTGGATGGGGTTTTGAGCAGCCTGGTCCAGTGGAAGCTGTCCCTGTCCATGGCTGGGAGTGGGAACCAGATGATTTTTGCAGTTGCTTCCAACCCAAAACATTCTATGATTCTATACTTAAGGCACTATAACCAGTGCTGTTGGCTCTAATAAATTATGAAGTTATGAAGGGTATCTTCTTGCTTTCCATGCCTTTCATGGAAAAAAGAGTGGTGTAGGGCTAATTAGCATAAGAGAATTTTGAGAGCAGCCTGGATCTTGGGAAGGACCACCACAAGTGAAGATTTAACAGTGAGACTAAGGGCTGAACTGCCTGTTAAACCCTCACTGACTGCAAATATATGCTCTTAGCAAGAAGGTGAGCACATCCATGGCCAGATGGACCATCCACCACCATCTGAAACCTTACATAATTGTCTCCCTCAAACAACATGTATGCAGTGCAACCCAGACCTGATCACTGCCTTCTCTGTTTCAGGCTTTACTTTCTTCCCTGAGGTATCCAAAGAGGAATTTGAAGAAGACAAGGCAAATAAGGAACCCTCTTGATCAATCAATAGGAGTTTTTCTATCAAATTATGCTGAACACTTATTATTTTCCTCCAGGAGCCCTAAAGAACTTTGATGTGACGTGGCAAAACTGTTAGTTATGAGCTAACAAATACCAGTTATGTCAGGCAATTTGATGAGAGAAACAGCACCTATGGATTAAATGCAGAGAGTAGAGGCCATTTCTCTCTGTCCAAGTCACAAACAATTCCCCTTTCCCCATTCTGAGAATAAGCAGCTTTCAGTTTGCCACATGGTCAGAAAAGAATTAACTAGGTAAAATCAACTGGTTGACCTGGTCACCATAGTTACAAGGACAAAAAATTGCTGAATGTCTCCAAGGTGAGACAGATGATTGGGATATCAGATCATGAGAAAAATCTATCTTGTGAAAAGGACCCTTCAAGTTACATTTCCAAAGTTGGAAACAACAAAAATCTAGAAAGTCCTTAAATGCAGAAGTTGGTACAAAAATGAGCTACTTACATACACTTAATTCTGTTCTTTCAGAAAGATTTTGTTAAAATATTCAGTGGCTTCCACTCCAGAGATGGCTGCATTTCACAGGTGAGTGAAACCATCACTGCAGGCAATATCTGTAGAGCACTTGCTGAATTTTTGTCAGCTTTATTATTACTGATTCAATCTGTGTAAGAGGAAAAAGGGCATCCAAATGGCACTTAAGATGGAATAAGGAGCCCTTCATAAAGCTATTAAGAAATTAATAATTACAGGAAGACAGATGTAATTACATCCAGAAGATCAATGCAACTTTTAATGAAGAAGAATTTCAGGACCCTAAATACAAATTGAGATAAGAAACTTCTGAGGCTCTCCCACACACCCCTGCTAGATAAATGGGACCGAGGAACAAAGGAATCACAACGCTGTTATGCAAAACCAAAGCATTCTGGAATCCTACTGAAAACCTTGAGGAAGCTGGTTTGAGCAGTGAAACCATGTCTTCTTTGATATATGATTTCTGGTAGATGTTTACAAATGGTCCTAGTACAGAAATGTTCAGTGTGTTCACTAGAAATGACGTGAAGAGCAGATGACAGGAAGAGCTGCCTCCTGTTAGAACACTTGTGTTCTCAATGGATATGGAAAACCTTAAGACTCCCACAGACCTAAGTAGCCATAAATACCCTTCTCTCTCCCCCTGCAGAAATCTCTAAGCACTGGAATGGTGGACAAGTCTTCATCCTCCCTTGCTTGTGGTTGAGGCCAGGAGGCTTGGCAGGACACCTGCACGTGGAGGGTCTGTGTTAGGGCTCTAGTTTGGCCAAGGAAGAGCAGGGAGAATGCCATGGATCCTCCGCCTCCTTCATCTGAATTCTTTAGGTTCAGAATGGACTAACAAAACACGATGGAAAGAGCAATTCCATTGAACTTTGCCTCCTGTCTGCTGTGATGAAAATAGACAAAGGGGAACAGTAATACCTGACTCCTGTAGTGACGAATTATATGGGAAATAAGCACAGGGGAAAACAAACCAAATTAGCAAGTCCACGCATCATTTAAAATAAGCCTACAAACCCCAGCCTCTCCATGTACATTCAGCTATAAAGCAGATGCCTTTCACACAAGCAAATATACACTGCACCAAATGGAGTGCTTTTTTGAAAACACCATAGAAATAAAAAAAAGTCCCCAAACATACCCAAAGCATCCTAAAAACAGAGCAAGGGGGAATAAGCTACTGCTAAAATCCAGGTGCCCTAAGAGCTGAAAATGGTGTTACATGGAAAGAACATAAGCATCAGCTTTCACGAAAAGGTAAACACAAAAATAAAGTGGTTTTGCCAATAAACTCTGGTAAGGAATTTCTGCCTTGATCTTCTCTGTTTTTTCTGAGGCATGTCAATATATCTCTGTGCTGTGCTTTCCTTATGACTGCCTCCAAATTCCACACATTTGGACCTCATCAGGAGAAATAAACAATGCTCTCTTGCTACATATCTTGAGTAGATACTGAACTTAATTAGAAGCAACTTTGTCTGATCAGTGGGGGAGTTGGAGGAAAACAATATCCAACAAACTAGTCTTAGCACAAAATGGAGGTTGAAGAATAAAACATTGCAGAACACACTGTGGAGAACAATTCTTCATTCACTAGGAGCTAGTTCTGCTCCAGATTTGCAGCTGTTACACCTCTGCAAGCTTTGCAGGAATCCTTTCCATTTGTACCAGCCAAAGATGCAGCTCAGAGTGAAGCATATTTGAAAGAATTTCCTGGTCAATACCTGTCTGGAGTTTGTTTCCAGCACTTATCAGAAAAGTTCATTATGATGGCAAAAATAAAATACTCTTATGAAGAGAAAGAAAATCCTCAATTATCAAACTACTGGCTTCAGCACTATTTTTTGAGAGAGAAGGTAAAAAGGACAAAGTCACAAGAGATTTTGAGGATTAGTGGGGATTTAATAGGAAATGCACTGCAGACAGCAACTTTTGTCAGTAATTTTGAAGACCTGGATGGTCTGATTCAACAGGATGGAAAAGTTGAAAATTTGACACTGAAAAGTTTACCAACAACTGATTAGCAACATTATGAAACAAGCCCCAACTCCTTTCATAGTCAGTACATAGTATCTTTCTCAATCAGCTTCAAATCACAGCTACAATATTAATTCTGAGTGTGCATTTTTCAATGGATAAATATTACAGATAAAGCATGTGGAATTAGTTATGATAAGCTGAGTACCTGGCTATGGGGTTGAGCTTTGAAAAACTCACTGTTCTTAAAGTGGAGTAGACTTGGAAATCAAAAACGTCCACTGGAAATGAAGAGAAGGATTGCTAAACACCCGACCACATGTAGCCACAAGGAAAGGGGGAAGATTTACCAGTGCCTACCGACAAAAAGGATGTCTGGGATCTTGTCTAGTCCCACAAAAGGTCTTGAAAAGTAAAGGTCTATCCCTCAAAAGCTAAGTTACACAAGATGGTCATTGGTAACAATTTGAAATGTACAGTTGCAAAGACACAAGGGACATAGAAGACATAGCAATTTAGTGACATCATTTTCAATCCACCTAAATCAGTTTCCTCTTATCAGTGAGCTCTTCCCCTTTTATTTTGCCTGGCCATGGGTGTTCAAATAGGGCACAGAAACAGCTTGTCTGATAAATAAAGTGTTATCAGATTTGATATCTCCTGTCTGTAATATTCCCAGGTAGTGATGGGGAAGGATTAAGCCTGGGAATAGATCTTACAATGTGACTGTAGTAACCACTGGGTTATCATGTCAGAGAATTCCAATGGATTATTAATACACAAAAAATTACTTTAGCTTTTTTTACAAGCAGAGGATAAGAAAGTGATATGTCTTACAAAATGTTTTCTTCAATCTGAAACTGAAATGGTTTTCTGTTTGTTTCAGTAATAAGCCTCCCCATTTTAATGTTATCAGAACTGATTTTCCTTTTGATTTGTTGTTGTGTGTATAGGATAAAAAATCAATTAGTCATTTCAGCATACAAGCGTCTTCAGCACTTTTTGTAGGATAATGAATGTACTTAGAAAGATATGAACTTCAGTGGCAAGATATTTGCGGTGGTTTTGGGTTTTTTTTAAGTTTGGGGTTTTTTCCCATAATTTATTTAAACACCTATGATGTATGAGGCTTAGGAGAAACATAAGCATCTCAGCCTGCTGCACACCTTGCTATCAGAAACATGCCTGATGTGTTCTTGAGAAGCAGTTGGAAAAATCCCCTCTAAATTGCTTTGATTTCCATTCTAATTTTCCTCTTTTTGAGAAGGGCCTAAAATAGAAGGAAAATAAAAAAGAGACCAGTGCTGTTTGAGTAGCACTCATGCAAAACTTGGACCAAGGTTTTTCACCAACAGCGAAGTGTTCTGCACTCGAGCAGCCTCACCCACACAAAATTTGGAGAAAGGGGTAGGAAAAACTGGCCAGGTATCTCCAGTGCTCTGAGTTATGGGGCAAACAGAACAAAGGAATCAGGCAAATTCAGTTCAACTTTGGAACTGCCATATGTTGATCTCTGTTATGATGGAGGCCAAAGAAGCCTATCTGTTCTGTGGGCAGAGCTGGACAGGTATTTAATGCAGGTCCACTTTGTTCTATTTGCAGCTTAAAAAGCAATGCCCTGAAGTGGCTGAAACCATTTTGAGAAGCACTGGAGCTTGTTAGAGACAGGGTCCTGGGAGCTCAGTTTGTGCCACTGGAACGGGATTTAAACACATGAATCATGGCTGGCAGTGAAGAGGGAATTGTGCCCTTCCCTTTTAGTGTTAAAAAGATTACTCTTCACTGCTCAGAAAACCTTCATATATAGGAGAAGACATCTTATTGGCATGTATTATTAGCCATGCACAAGCCTAAAATATTAAACCGGTTAAGCAGCTGGAGTTGACCAATGAAAATTATTTTTTTACCACTCAGATCATCTCTTTGCTTTTTCCCTCCACCAGACTCTTCAGGAACTCTTAAAATTTCTCTTGCCTCATTTCCAAAGCAGTAATATGTTAGTTCCCACAAGGTAGCTTAAATGTGTACATGTCACGGAACATAAACCCATTTTGATTTGCTTACAAAAACCCATTCCTCATTTGCTTACATTTCCTTTCTCCCTCTTCCTCCAATGTCCCCCTCTCACTCCCTGCTCCCTTCAACATTGGGAGCACTTTAAAAACAGAATTAATTAATCAAGGCAGCTACTCCAGCTTCATAACTCATTCCCCTTGTTATTCACTATTGAGTCATGAGGTAGGTGTCTTGATCTTGAAGGTAGGACAAATATACAAAATATTTCCATCAGGTGCTGGAAGAAAGGTTACAACCTGCTTCATACAGAATTCAATTAGGAATCACAGACAGGGGAAGCAAGTTTGTATTAATTCCTACAGATGCCAGAATGCTTTCAATCTGTTTATGTTTCAATTCTTTCTTCTAAAAGATTTTTAACTAATCACAGCATTAGATTAGTTCTTTTAAAACAGCAGGTGATCAACTGAATTTCAATGCCCTAGGAAAGAAATTTAAAGATTCCCAGATGTTTCATGGAAATCATCAAGAAAGATTTAATTGAGAAGCAATTCTGACACTAACTGAATTATCTACCCAAGTATTTCTATTGCACTGCTATCAGGGTATTTTTGTGTCATGAGGATTTTTTAAAATGTTCACTAGGAAATGTGGATAGGCTCAAACAGGCAGGGTTTCACCTGTCTGTGTAAATGAAGGGCTAAAACAAATTAGTTTGGCATATTCCATGTGGCTTTTATTTCTAAATGTCTGAAGGAAAGACCTTACCAAAAAAAAGTTTGATACCTTTTGTCTTTATGTCAGTGAATTCTAGGAGGAAAATTAGGTGATTTTCTGTTGGAAATTATCAATTTCTTCCATAGAGGAGGGCCAGATGCTGATCTAATGCTATGTTAAAGCAGAAAGTGTTTTGTTTTCTTCCTGGAAACATTCTGAACTGTCACCATTTTATTTCCTCTAATCTTTGAAACATGTAGGAATAAGATTTTCCTTCTTCTCTGTGTGCATGTATATGTGTGTGAGTATAAAAACTAAAGAATCTGTAAAAAGCTGATAAATACATATTTATAAAAGATATGTTTGGAAATGACAAACCAGTTCTATATCATCTTGGAGTGGTAGCCTGATTTTCTGATACCACCATTTTTCCTGATGAGTCAGGATCCATCTGGGAGAAAATCCATATTTTGATGCTTGAAAATAATTTCCTGACATTGGATTTGTGCTGTGTATTTATGTTAATGTAACCAGATCCTTCAGTTGTTTTCCATAAGGTTCAGGTTCCAGAAGTTCATAAGGGGCATGGCTGAATAATTGAACCCATGGCCTCCTTGTGTCAGTCAACAATGTTTTTGCTCTAGCTTCATATTCATTGCTGCTGTAAGGAGAGTTAATGAGAAAATAAAGTTGAGGCCTCATCCTCTGTGCAGATGGCATGTATTTGATGGGACAGGTTCTCTTGCATGAGATGTTATTGCTCTACTCATTTCATCTACTGTCTGAGTCACATCATTATTCTAAAGTGCAAGATCTTCACTTAGGAGCTATTTGAACTGCTTGGAAAAGGATGGGCTCATGATAAATACTCTCAATAAAGTAGATATTTGTTTCCCTCCTACTATTTCTCAGATTACTGAGAGAACAGCAATGAATTCAAATGCCCTGTTTGGTGGGTGTGTGAATAGACACAAGCAGGTGACCAGAACAACCACAAAACTATGGCTGAAATGCAAAGAGTAAATTTATTTACTCGTGCAAAGAGAATGATCCTGAAACAACACCCAGGCAGCAGAGACACACAAGTGGGAACATTTGCACTGTCAGAAATTCTACTTCTCAAAATGGACAGGGGATAAACAGCAATCAGCAGGCATAATACAGGGTTTCCCACACTGATATTCTCCAGTAGGAGAGAAAATATGCAAAGCCACGTGAGGGAATCTACCCCTTCTCACCAATTTTCATCTTTTAGCCCTCTCCTCCCAACAGTGGGTGTCTTTGAGAGCTGTGTTGTAGATTGCAATCTCAGAGGAGCCTTCTCAGCCAGCAGTTGTCACGCTGCCTCCCAAGGACCACTGCATAAACCTGAGGTCAAGCTCCAGAGAGGAGGATAGAGATGGTTTAAGAAAGCAGTGAGAGAAATTCCCTGCAATGACTTGACCAAAAATCTTTTGTAGAGTATCTGATGCAGATTTGAACTCAGACTTGCAATTTCTGGCAGCTGGTGCAGAAACAATGTACGGGAGAAGTGCAGCTAACTGCTGCCCACTCAATTCCATCCAATTTCCACCCAATTTCATCACCCTCTTTGCAGAGGCAGCAGAATGAATGATGTGTCCAGCTCTGAGCCAGTGCAATTCAAAGCTTGCTGTTCTTTGGGGCCACCTGGAGAGGTGCCCAAATTTGCCATCCATCCCTCCAATGGACAGTGCAGGGTTCACAAAGCCAGCTCATGTTGTCTCAGCAGTGGAAGCAAAAGCAAATGTCACCCCTCTAAGCTAAAAACTGATGCCCCTGCTGTGGTGAGAAGCCAGGCTCAGCACACATATGGGTCTGTGTGCCCCAGTCCTGCCCAGCTCCCAGGAGCACCTCATAATTGTTGTATGCTCTTATGTATAGATATCAGATGGTTGGAAATATTCATAGAACACATTCCATCAAAGTCTTTACACCCATGTCCATGCACTAACACGAGAAAATCAATTGCTGCTCTGTTTTGCATGTCTCACATGTTGAACATCAGCTAACAAATTGCTCAGTGCAAGAGAAATAGCATGAGATTGCTTACTTAGCCAACAACCTAGTTGATTCAATTGCTTCAAGGCTGCCCCTGAAGCAGCTTGAGGCAGAAGGAAGGCTGCTGTGAACCTCCTTCCAAAATCCCAATTCTTAAAGTTACCATCACAGTCAGGTCTCTATTGTTCAAGGGGTCTCTTTTCTCTACATTTATGTTCTGCAGAACTGCATGCACAGCCTCCCCAACAGCCCACCCTGCCTGTACCTCTGGAGCCCCTGCCTGCTGCCACCAGCTGCTCCCCCATGCTGTGTTTTTAGGGATTGCCACACTAGAGCCAGCCCTCAAGTGATGCTGCTAGAGTGATAACCGAGGCAGCAGGAGAAAGCAGCTACCAAAATCCTCATCTTTCTCCTCTAAGCTTTGTGGGGCTGCATTTGGCCTGGGTGCATCAGAACTCCCTGCTGAGACTGCAGGCAGAGGAAGAGGGGGGAATTTAGCCCCTTTGGTTACGAGATGTAAATTAATATAATCCTTAGCTTGTTCAAGGTGGAGGTATATATGTTCCTAGGCAACCATGTCTTTTGGGGGAATTTTGAAATTCTCTTGATTATCTCTCCTAAGGCATAGACTCACACCTGACCATTTCAGTTTTCTACTGAATATTTATTACTGTTTTCTATATGGTGAGGTCTAGAGCTCAGTACAACTGGTTCTGAGTTCAACAAGGAGCTTTATGTAGAACCACTAATGCAATCTATGCCTTAGCAATACTAATGATGGATTCAAACTGATAGAAAATGGATATTTCCAGCTAAATCATAAGAAATTCATTAAACCTAAACCTGGATAATCTACCATGCATTCAATTAGAATGCTTGCCTGCCATGAAAAGCAGAAATATGAAAACCTGCTTATTAAAAACACCCACCCACCCCCCAAAAAAAAGAACCCAAGCTGTCCTAAGGAGGTTGCTCCTTCTTTCTGCCTCCCCCACTGTCAGTACTAGCCCAAGAGCAGAGAGCATGCATAAGAATTCCTTGGAGGGACGCAAAGGACAATCCAATGAATAATGCTGTGGGAGTGATTTGTAGCTTTCCCCAAAGCATGAGCTGATTTGTTATGAATAGAACACAGCCTGCTGCTCTGTTGAAAGCCAAATCTATGTGACTGATTTTCTTTTAATGCATTTATGGTAAAGAATGATCCTGCGTTTGATTGCGTGACCGATCACCCCGACACATGCGGCTGATATTCTACCTGTGCAATCATAATTCTACACATACCCACAAAAGAAAAAGCAGAAAAAGAGATGTGTTTTAGCTGACTGCCTCACTTTCTCATTCCACTAGTGCAAAGGCCACCTGATTTAAATTCTTCAAAGACACATCAGTTGGAAAGAAGCATTTCAGGTTATCACGTTATGATTGTATTTGCAGTGAGGTTTAAAAGGACAACATATGTGGATTTTGACTGGGGAGACCATTCATTGGAAAAGTAAAACTTGACAAAAATGTGTGGGATTACATAATTGATTTTTGGATATTCTTGCTAATTAATGAAGTTTGAAAAAGCTTGTAATTTACCTTGAGTAAGCGGATATAAACAACATCTACCTTTGAGGGCAGAAAGTTATTGTTCCTGTAGGACTAGGGGAATTAAATCTTTATTCAGAGTGCTTAAACACAGCCATATCTCAGGAACTGAATGGAAATTATTTGGTATAATGTACTGAATATAAACCTTATATTGTCCTTGCCTGTGCTGTCCTGCACAGTAGAAGACTGTTTTATAATAGAAAGAGCCCACAAACAAGGAATGTTGGCAAGCTTCCATTTTGCAGGGGGATATCAAAGTTATTTCATAATAACTTTTCTGTATCCTCTGGAGAATGGGAGAAAACCCACTGGAAATTGCTTGTGCCTTTAGACACTTGAGAGGAATGAGATTGGATAACTCCCCCAGAGGCTGACCCAGGGCTGGAAGAGGGAGGTCTTTAAACAGATGAAAATGACAATGGCTAGAGAGTAAAGCATAATATCTTTGCCTCCTACTTTCTATTCATTAAACTGAGATATTGTTTTGCTTTTCTTTTCTGAAGAATATCATTACCCTGTTCCATGCCATCACTTTCCCAAACCAGAGATAAAACTGGGAAAAACGTAACCTCCAAAACTGGCCAGAAGAGACCAGTGACAAATCTGAGCAATGTTGGGTCCATATACTCATGCTCAGAGAAAAATCAAAGTCTGCCAGCACATGAAGTACTTCTTTGTACATTTTTGTTCTATTTTCTGCATCACTACTATCTGAATACACTATCCATCACACTCAAAAGATACTACTCCCCACTCATCATCTTTTGTACAAACTACTTTGCTATCAGTCATTTCAGACACAGAGTCTCATCTGACAATGTTATTTTAATGATGTTGTTTCTGATTTTTAACAAGGGATGATAACATCATTATCATGAGCAAAATGTAAGCATTACATTAAAACAGACAGTGATGGCTTCAACTATGGTTCTGCAGCAAATCTAGAAAGAAGAGCAGCATGAAGGAAAGCATGAAGTTATAGTGACCTGTCAACAAAGGCTCTGATTGTAATTTTCCAAGGATTTATTTACAATGGCACAAAGGTGTGAGCAAAGCACTTAAGTAAAACCCAAGGTACCTGACAGCAAATTACCACTGCTACAACTACTGCCAAAAATATCGTGGGGAGTGGATTTTACATGACATCACACTGCTTCTGGCTGTGAACTCAGACTGTTCACCCACACCCAAATCTGCTATCAAATTCATACTTTAGACAAATATTACCTATTAATTTCAAAGGCATAATAAGACATTAAAAAAATTCTGTAGGTTCTGACCTATAAATGATTTTGTAGGAGATGAAGCTAAATTGAATGTGACTCTTTCTCTCAGGTAGCCATTTCCCTGCCAAGCACAGAAATGGTTAATTGGTGATAAATGGGTCAGGTGTAATAAGAAAGATGCAATTGACACTTGCAAATGTTTTTTTTAGGGGGAAAAATCCTTTGGCATTAATTCTCATGATTCCTAAGAAATGGGGACAGGCTGGCAAAGTTTAAATGACTTTAAATGATGCCCATGGCCTTCTGCAAAATCTGATTTCAACTCCAATGATTGATGGGTTGCCATTAGTAGAAGAAAAAAAAGTTCAGAAATTGAGCCAAGTAAATCAAGAAAGACCTTTTGAGTTTACAATGAACACTTCAACATGATTCAAAAAGTGTTTTAACCAAGATTTCATTTTCTGTAAATATATGTTGCCTTCAGAATATGAACTATTCATTTCCATGAGTCTCTTTTGAGCCAGACTTTCATTTGGCCTGAAAAGATGCCCAGCTTTCCCTGCCAGCTTTTCAAGGCTTTATTTGATTTACTTCAATGACATTGGGGGACTTCAGCCCCTGCATGAGCTCTGGCAGAAACTCTCTTCTTTTTAGATATAGGTGACTCACATATTTGAAACTTTGAAGTTCTCACTACACATTTGTTGATTTCCTTTTCTTCATAGCAGAAATAATTTTATTTTTAGTTAAAAAAAAAAAAGGAACTACTTTCAGTTTAATGAAAATGCACCACAAATACAAATTGCTGTTAGGACTGGCTAACTCACTCCACTGCAAGATACAAAACAAACTGAAAAATAACTGAAAATGAAAATGTTCCAACTTTATAAATAATGAAGCAAAAGGTGTGACTGGTTTACTGTCTCAATGGAACAAAAAAACTGCTTTAATATTAGGACAATATTTTATTTTTTTAAATCAGAAATTTAAAAACAGGGGTTTTTATTTTATCCCACGTAAATATTTCCTTTTGATTTTAACCTTTCAAATATGGAACATTTACTTTTATTTTTTATTTAGAATGGAGCACGTTTCAAAAAAAATTTAGTCTTCTGAGTCAAAAATGTACTCATTTTATTTGACAAGAAAAATACTTTTGTTTACAGAGAGAAGAGGGACATACTAGCAATTGCACTACCCAAGAGAGAAATGGTCTCAGGCAAAATTACAGCTCATCTGTGAATTTTTCTCCTAGCCTCAAACCAAGACACAGCTGTCCCATTTTGGATTTTCTTGTAACACCAGCCTCTCATAACTTCTCTCAAGAGCTCCAAACTGAACCCTCTGCTCTGACACAGAGTCCCTGTGCAAACCAGGGCCAATTCTGGTGGTTTTTGGTTTGGTTTTTTTTTTCCCCACTTCAGAAGAAATTCTCTGCAATTTGCAAACCTTATCCTCAGAGTTACACTGAATGCCACTTCCTTGGAGTTTTTCACCTGAGATCAGAAAACTTTCTACCATGAGTGCTTTGCTGATGACCAGAACTGCTGTGAGGTAGCAGAGAGAAGATTAAAACAGCTCTCAACTTGACTCTACTTGAATCTACTCAACTCTACTGCCAAAGCCTAGACAATGTTGTTGCCATTTTTACCGTGGAATATGTGTCCATACATGAAAAAAGTCTTGAAAGCACACGTATCATAACTAAGGTAGCATTTGAAAAATTTTAAATGAGACCAAATCATGTGAAACAAACAGAAGAGCAACAGACAACCTCTTCATTTACTAGGCCTCCCAGAGAGCTCTGTGACATAAATAAATGAGTTGTGGTTAAGCTGATTTCAGTTTGGCTTTGCTCATACAGGGTAATGTAGTTTTTTGTTAATTAAGAAACAGAGCATAACCTGACACTATTTGAGGAATAGGATTATAAAGATGTAACTTTATGTTAGACTGCTGTGTAAATAGGCGCATTCCCAAAATTGTTAGAGCAGTGAGCATTTTGATAAGATACCTGGAAAGCCTGACTATATTAACCTTCATAATTATGTTATTGTTGAGCAATAGCAACATAAGTGAATACACAATGGATCAAAAGAAATGGCAGATACAGAAGTGCACATAAGCATAAAGATTGAGCATCTAAGTAGTATCCCTTGCAATTCTGTACACAAGGCCTTGTGATATTCTTGCCCAGTAAAATAAACATGGGTTTATGATCAAAAAAGGAATGGCCCATTCCAGAGATATTTAAAGGCTGTTGTGAGCCCCCTTCACTTTGCATGTTCACAGCACACTGTAAATCCCTCTCTTGCCCAAAGTGTACCATCCCCAGCTGATGCTTTTAAACAATTCTTCTTCATCAGGATGATGGCCCAGGCCTGACATGGCACCAAAACCAAATTCCATGTGGCAGCCCTTCCCTGTCTTCCTCCCAGTGCTTCACACCTAGACCATCCTTTGCTGCATTTCTGGCAAGGATTCAAAGTGGTGTTCACAGGCTCACAGCCATTTGCTCACTCACTCCTGCAGAAGGGCCCCTGGGCATGGGGACTCCCTTCTCCAGGAGCTGTCTCCTCCTGCTAGGAAGCCACCAGAGGGTGCAACGCCATCAGCGCTGCCCTTCCAACAAACCTATTTAGGATTGCTGGAGCAGCTCCGTGTCAGCTCACTGGAAGATAAGTGCTGCTTGTTGAGTGCTATTTTTAATTAAGCAAAGATAGCACTCCAGCAATCATGGGACTGATGATGCAGCTTCATTATAACTGAAAACACATTCCTAGGTCTGTCCTGGATTGCTCTTCCAGCACCTGTGTACCAGCATCAGCCCCCCTCATTTCCAAGGAGACTGGGGTTCAATTCTCTTTTGACCCACACAAGTGCTGGTGCAAGAAGCTGCAGCACGGTCAGGCCTGGTGTTTTCTGGACTGTCACCACAGACTTTTGCAACAATTTATTTTACAGGGCATTTTAGAGCACCCCACTGTGGCACTCACTGCTCAGCTGAGGCTTGCTTGCTCCTGCCGTGCTGCTGCAGTGCAATTGTCCCTGCAGTGGGGACAATTGTCACAGAGCAGAGTGTGCCACAGGCAGTGGAGCTGGCAGCTCACAGCAGCAGGAGCCAAGCACTGGTTCTGATGCTGCTGCTAATCTCCAACACAAACCTGGCAGAGCCCTGCATCTCCCCTTCTCCTTCAGTGAAGTGGCTGCAGCAACTGCACTTGCCTCCTTTATGGGCTGTTTTGGAAGATTCTGAAGGAATTGTACTACAGCCAAATATGACATTTTCCCACACTATTTCTGCTCAAAATTGCCCTCCCTACACTACATGTAAATGCAACTCCAATTTGTATTTAATGCAAGTGCTTTCTCCTCTCCTAGCATAAGGGATTCCATCAATTGAAGAAAAAATTAGGGCATTTGGGATTAGGACTTTAAAGAAGCTCCACTATTTAGATAACCCATCCCCCATCTCTTTTAATTTAAAACCTGCTTAAAACCCATTTTCAAGTTTCCAAAGCAGCTACAAGGTGCTTTAACACACATGAAGCAAATGAAATTATTTTGTAATGAAAGTCTTGTCATACATCATTAGGATCTTCCTCCTACCTATAGGGCCATTTAGGAAGCTGAATAAATCTACCCAGCTTTATAGCTGTAAGAGATGGTACATTAAGCTTGCTGGCCCCAGAGTGCCTGAAGAAATCCAAACACCAGTATTCTTCAAGTCCAGGAGATTTTATATTCCTGCTTCCAAATGCTGTTTGGCAGAGGTCTCCAACAGCAAATCCTCACTTGGCAGCTCTGAACAGAGGTCTACAAGCTTTAAAGAGACATATTTATCACAAAGCACACCAAGAGGTGTGAGCACCATATTTCTGGCAAACAATAACCTACTGCCTCCTCACATCTCTGTTGTTGGTCTTTTCCAGGCACAGGGACCTGGTGTTCTGGACCCTTATTCAGTCACCATCTCCTGCAAACTGCAGCAGCTCCACTCAGCTCTCACAGCCTGGGACTGGGGACCCCTGTCACTGTGGCCAGGGGAGTGACACCCCAGCATTTACTGTCCCACCACCCCTCCCAGGGCTGCAGCAGCAGCAGCTGGGCCACTGAATTGCTCCTAATTAAGAGGCTGGCCATGGCATCCAGGCAAGCACATATAAATAAATATTAGAGCTTTTGGACACACAGATTTTAAGTGAAAAATCATAGAAAACAGACATTTAATAAAAAATGTGCATTATAAAAGTCCTTTTTCTTTCACCCATTGGAGTTAGTTTCTAGCATTCTCAGCTCTATCTTAATTTGAACCAGAACTAAATTATTTTCATTCCTGCTATGCTAGTATAATTTTCTATTATCCCAGTGGAAAATATGTAATCAAACTAATGCATTTATCCATTTTGATGTGGGTTCTGTGACATTTTGCTTTTTGCTCTGCTGGAAAACCAACAGTTGCTTGGTTTCCATTTGTGTTTCTACTACAGCTGGATGAATAATACTTTTTTTTTTTCAGAACAATCTGACTCTTTTTGTAAGGATAGTGGGGGAAAGGAGGATTTCAGGTGGAGCAAGTTTTGTTTCCTTTTTGTAGCTGATAAAAAAACCCCAACAAATAAGTGACCCACTCTTTGCAGTCAATTGAAATGGATGGGTTGCTTGCCCTGGTATGTGGTGTCTGTGTGGGGGCCAAAACCAGAAGCTGGCTCAGTTTTAAAGTACAGGGGGACACTGATCAAAGACCACCACTTTTAGGGAGATTGGAAGCAGAAATAATATTAATTATGTTTCCATTTATGATTTCCATCTAGCATTCATTGCACCTTTTCCTCACATCTAACTTTAGTGTCTGGTGACTTGTATGAATGCAGGCTGTCTAATAAACACTAGAGCAAAATCAAGAAAAAGGCTCATTTCAACAGTGGATTCCACCATAAGCTTTTTTTGCTGTTCTAAACTATTCCATCCTTTTCTTTGTGTGTGTTGTATAAGGCTTACTCCAGTATGTTTGCTAAGTTACTAACACGCAAAAAAAACAAAAAAAAAATTTGAAAAATAGAGGTTTTAAGCTTTTTTTCACTCCTGACCATGGTAATCAATCTAGCTGTCTTTTTATCTCAGCTCTGGAGATGAAATCAGATTTAAACACCATTGATAAACAGCTACAAACACATGGTCATTAAACTCCGAGGGATCTCTGTAGCTAAGCCCTGCCGGATGAAGGTCTGGATGCTACAAAAAGAAGATATTCCCTTTTTCCAAAGTCAGCTGCAGGGGAACCTGATCAGAAGCTACTTGACAAAAGAGGAAGTAGAAACTTCCCAAATTCATTTGTTACTATGTCACCTCTCTCTGCTGCATTTTATGTTTGTTTTCCATTAACAAACACCGTGTAAAGCAAACCTCCCCAGTGATCACACTACAGAAATAATTGCAAAGCTCTCACATGAGAGACCACTAATAAAGGCTAAATTTGCCTTTAAAATATGAAACTGGTACTATTCTCCCATTCCCTGCCTGTTAAATATCTATTAAATTGGCCAGCAGCTACTTCAGAAGTGGCTGCTAGACATTTATTGCATGTTACACACTGTTGCTCAATTTTATGTGCCCTGGTAGGGGGAACACACGCACTTGAAATGCACTTAATGTGCAGAGGGGGCAGAGTGAAAGCCCCAGGGCTGCAGTTACCTAATGGAGCGTTGTATGTTCTAGAGGAATGGAGAAATGCAAATGCTCCCTCTGACCACCTTGTGAATGTCTCTGGACAACCCTGGCAGCTTGACTTTGGGTTTAAAAGCCTCCTTCAATTCTGAAAATATCAGGTAACACTCCCCCCTAAACAAACTATAGAAACCCCTGCAAATTAAAGCAATCTGCACTACAACCACTAATGGATGAAAGCCCAGGGAAAGCATAAGCCTTGAAAATACATAAAGTGGAACACAAAGTCCAAGCTCCTGCTGTTACATCCCCTGCCTTTCCACAATTGACACCACTGTGCTGAGCAGTCTCTGAGATGGAGCAGCAGCAGAAAGCACCTGCCCCAAAGGCAAACCAGCAGAAACAACCAGTGCTGGGAATACAGGACAAGAATTTAGAAACACTTCATCATAATCAATACCTGAATTTCTATAAACCCTAAAGAACTGCAAAAGTTTGTCTCTTTTTCTCAAATATACCAGCTAGTTTTCTAGCTACTTCTTTTTACCAACAGACCTTTATTGCCTGTACCATCACATGATCTTGGCTACAATAACACCACTATTTAGGCTCCTAGAATATTTATATTTACCCCAAATTATTCTAAGTTAAGCAAATCTTGAGAAGGAAAATACTCTTGAGAAGAAAAAGATTGTCTCATCACAAAACAGAGTCTCAGATACAAGTACAGTATAACTGAAAAAATGGTCAAAGCAAGGACAAAGAAGAGTTAAAGCTCATTTAAAGGTTACATTGAAAATTTGCATAGGTTTTTCTGAGTCTTGGTATTGTATTAGTTGAATAAAAGGCAACCATCATCACCTTGCCCTCCAGAGAGGTAATAGATTTACTTTGCCTGAGTGCTGCCTTTGAAATCTTATCATTTATTGTTTTAATAAAAACACAGTATTTAAAGCATTAAGCCTTAGAATAATCCAGTTCAAAGAGTTATAATAGTGACACAAATAAAGAGGACTCTTTTCCAGCAGGGCAGCCTTAAAGAAATACAGGAAATGGAAAAAGAGAACATACCTTTCTTGTCACACCCAAATGACACGTGGGGGTAAAGTAATTGAAGTCCTTAACTGAAAAAAAAAACCCAACCAACAAACAAACCAAGTCCACCAAGCTCCCAAAATTAAATGTAGCAGAATACCTAGAGGAAGGCTCAGCCTCACAGGGAGCAAGAGTATGAGAGGAGCTCAGAGAGCCCCAAAACAAAACAGGAAAACCAGCGCCCTTTTCCTAGTTTTTATAGAAACCTTCCACAACAGGTGCTTGTAGCCAAGCTAATAAAATGAGAGACAGGTGCAGGTAGAGTGGAATAAACGGTGCTCAAGTGTTTTAGAGCAGCTCTGGTACAAAAACACTATCTGTAAATCAAGAGCCACTGTGATATACTAAAACAGGCTTCTTATGAAATACTGAGAACTAAATCTTTTTTATTCTTGTTGTTTAAAAACCAAGAAGAAATGATTAGGAAAGAGCCTGGGAAAGGTTAACAACACAGTTTTGCAAATGTTTATTAGGAGCTCCTCACAAGCAAAATGAAAGAAGGACTATATCTGTTTGATTATCAAACAAGTCTGCAGCTGCAGCACATTAGGCTTATATCCAGGCTGGTCCATGGTAACAGATGAGAAACCTTCATCCAGAATGAGGACTGCATAACAGCTTATTGCTTACCTGGTAGTCAAAAATATCTTTTTCTCAAACACTTGGTATGTTTAATTTTTAGTGTCTATCCTTATCAAGCCCCTTGCTAGGGGCTGAAGCTCCCTGTTATCGTTCTGGCACACAAATCCATTGCCTTAGTGATGCTTTTTCCCAACACACACCTGTGGAACTGTTTAATGTAGCTGCAAAATGCTTAATGTCTGGATAGGATTGTACCCACCCCTTACAATGTTGGTTTACCATGGTCAGCATTCCAAGAGAAGAGCTGGTGTGTTAAATTTACTGAAACAGGCCATAATTAAAGTTTATTTCCCATGGTACCAGAGAAATCGCTCAGAAAAGCAGGCCACAGGGTTATGGGGAATTCTGAGCATTAAATATTGGCTGGCAGCTCCAGCAGCAATGAAAAGTTGGAAATGAATCAACATTTACTCAACTCCTTCCGCTTTTATTGGGACCTGTGCGAAGTTTCCTTACTCTGAGCTGTGCAAAGGACACAAGATGATATGAAAAGGTTCTGCTGCTGGGCAGGGCTCCCTTGGGTGGGGAGGAAAAAGCGGAATAAAGACAAACCAGCTGCTCCCATGTTCTCTTGGGAAAAGTCAGCAATGTCACATTATGATATTGGTCAACATAGCTAAGGTGAAAGTCTGAGCCTTCACAAGGTCACTGGTACCCTCTGATTGTCTCAGGGCTGCAGAGGTAACGTGGCTCCCAAGCCCAGATGTAACCTTGCCAAGGAATTGCAGGAAGCCTAGAGCCACTGACAGGTGCATGAAAGACAAATGAGCCTAATAAAATACTAAGAGAATTAGTGCTAGGCTATTAAACCCAGGTCCCTGCTGGTATCCAGGTATTTAAAAATCAGAGGGAATTAGGAGTCTAAATATATGTGCAGCTTTGTTCCTACAGATTGTTATATGGGAAGTTTCAAAGCCATCAGATGGGCTCTGGATTTCCCATGGAAAATCAAATGAGAAAATAAAAACTGAAAATCTTTAGAGCTTTTCTTGCTGCAGAAGCCTCCCTTTGCCTTGGTAATAAAACTTTCACAACAACTGTCTTTCTGCTCTGAGATTCCAGTTATCCCAAATACCAAAAATTCCAGGCTTCATCCTTTTCTAGAATGGTACCAAATTTTCTGACATGGTACTTTACTTTCTATCCAGATTTTGGCTATTCAGAGGAACAGTAAGAAAAACCTATTAGTACCTCATGAAGAATTTGGAATTTCACCTATGCAGATCAACAAAATTTCAGAAAATGTGTCTAGACATTTCTGTGGTCCTACCAGAGGAATGGTTGGAGAAACGATTATGTAAATAACAAAAAATAATAATAAAAAAAACCAGCTAGGTGACCCAGGTCAAGTCTATTTCCTTATTTATTTCCCTGTATTGTGCTAGTGTTTATTCCAGGAGAGAGAAAAATAAAGGGAGAGGGGGAGAGATAGAATAAACAGTAGTAGTTTATAAAAATGTTGTAAGAATAATGCTGTTCCCATTATATCACAGAGCACATCTGTCAACTCTATCCATTTCTTCTAGATGAGGTGGGGAGACCTCTGACATTTCAAATGCATCACCCTAATCAAATCCCTCTCCTCTGAAATGTTTTCTGAGGCTGCATTATAGGTCTGTAGAAAGCAATAAATGAATAATACTTCGGAGAACAATAAGTTAAGTAGCAGAAACAGAGCTGAAATAACTGGGTTCACCAGCATTAAAAAGTAAGGGAACCATTAATCCCTGAAGAAAAAGCATTTTCAGCTCTACACCACTGAGACCTGCAGGGCTCTGGGGAGAAGCTGCTCAGTGAGTTCCATTGACCAGGGGGAGCAGGGATTTTATCAGCACTTCTCACTCTGCTGCACTGCCTGGCTGCAGAGCCAGGCTCTGAGCTCCACCAAGGGATAAGGGGCCTTTAAATGCAGTTGTCAGTCTCAGGATTTTAGCCAGAGGATTTATCTCTTTTCTCAAAGCCCTCAGTGGCCACTTTTCAACCTCAATCATAAAGTGTCTCCTGTCCTCAGGCAGCATTGCTGAAAAAAGGTGTAAGATGATGTAAGTCATGGTCTGGTGGCTAAAACTATTTAAAAGTTACATTTTTTGGTTCAGTTACAAGCAATGTAACTGGCTTGTGTGATTTTGTATTTCTCTTCAGCCATCAAAACTGGGAATACCTAGTCTGAACCAGAGACCTGGGCTTCTACAGGCAATGAGAAGAGGGAAGCAGAAGGCAGAAGGCAATTTTTCCTCTTCTAGGACTCAAAACAAAGTCATTTGACATTTATTCCCTTCCTTTGTCCCCACCATTAACTACAGAGAGAGTGCAGAGGATCAGTCTAGGATCAGTGGGGATTAGTTTCATCTAAACATTTGTGTCTAGAAGTTAAACACCAGTACTCCCCAGACAGTCAGAGTTGTAGATATCCCTACAGGGTATTTTTTTCTTTCTTAAACAAGGGCCTTATGGAGGAACAAGGCACATAAGGACGCCCTTGTTTCTGTCTGTTAACCTTTGAGGGAGTTCAGAAATGGGTTTCATGACAATAATTTTTGTGTGTTTACCACACAGGGACCTTATATTTCTGTTATAATCAATATCAGTTATATATGGAATAATATCAAGAAATGAAAGAAGCAAGGTAGGAAAGAAAAAAAAAAAAAAGAAATATGACGTTAAAAGGAAACCAAAAGTAGTAAAACTACCAAAAAAAAAAAAATCTCAACTCACAGAGCTCTGAGAGGACATTCAGTCCATCCTCAAGATCAAACCTTGATGCATTAGAAGCAGTCCTGTAGCCATGAGGAATGTGGCTTTGCTCAGCACAAGCATTGCAATGCTATTATCCAGCTGCTTAGATCCTTGGCATCTGGGACAAGAGTACTCCCGACTTCAAATACAAGCAGAAAGAGATAAGAGGGAGGATCCCAGCAAATGCTTTCATGCTCTGTGGACACATTGCTTTCATCTGCAGCACTATCAGGGGACCAAGGATTTAGGACAAATACACTGAATTATTCTGGTCAATGTGCTTACTTAATGCTATTGTTTCTGGAAAAGAACAACAAGTGAAAACAAATTTCTGCAAAGAATTTAAAGCAAGAAGTATCATGTATGACAGCAGGACCAAGCTCATGTGGTACACTTGGATTCATTAGCAGAATCCCAGCTGGAGTTACACAGATTTATTCAGGATTGGTCCAAAATAAGTTTCCTAAATAAGCAGTGTCAGAGCAAAACTATAATGCAACCTTCCCCAAGAAGAACCTGCAGCTGATTTGCAACCTTACAGCTGCTGAGCAAGGCTTAGGTAAAAGTTTAAATCATGAGCTTGAGCAATGGAACCTGCTGGAAAATTTGAGACACAATAAATTTTGATGGAAGAAGTTGTATGAGTAAGCAATTTCCTACAGAAAATTGTTTACTTATTTTTTTAAACTTAATCTACTAAACAAAATTAATGTATTTTCAGACTTCTCAGAGGGTAATATTTTGATTAGCTGAAAGGTACTGACACATTAAGTAGAGTTTCCAATCAAGAAAAGGCAATCTAGAAAACCCCAAGGCCCCATAAGAGTCATAGTCCTGTATCAAATCAAATTCTTTCCAAGAGGGAGATTTTACCACCTGAACTATATCTACCACAAAATGCAGCTTCTCTCCTGACTTTTTTGCAGTGTGGTATTTACATGGTTGCAACTCTCCCCACCACCAAAACCTTGTCATACAAACCCAATAAAACACTGAATTCCTCATTATAGCTAGGGAACACCAAAGGGCTAAAACTCTCTATTTCTCAAATACTAATAAAATAGAAGTTTATAGATCAAGAAATGTTTCACTAGGAAAAGGAAATTTGGTTTTCTTACCTCTAGACACCTAATCTGTTCTCAGACATTCTTTGTTCTTTATGGCAAATGTACTTTCCTGAGACCAGAGTGGTGAAAGGAGCCTAATCGAACTCTCAATGTGACTCCTCAGCTGTGACATTTCTTTTGCTAATTCTCTGGGAGAACAACCCTGCAGCTCCTGACAATAATTAAACAGAACCCTGAAAAAATTCCTGCTGTGAAAACAGGATCAGACTCTACTCTTCACACTGCTAAGAAGAGTATTACAATCTCTTGTCTTTGTTTTTTTTTGATGCATTTATTTAAAGGTTGTCAGTTAGCTGTGATGTGAATATTGCCTCCCTTGAATTCTCACTGCATGCTGAGAAAAATGGTGGCTGTCCTAATTATAAAGTATTACTTTGCACATGGAGAACTGATAGTTTTAGAAGTGGCTCAACCCTCCTACTTTCTCCTTTTTCCTGGTAAAAATTGCTCTTGTCTTTTCTGCTCTCTCTGGACCTTAGGTGAGGCACTGGAAAGCTGGCAGACAGGTCACAGGGGCTTAGGCAGTGTCTGCTATATTCTGCAAAAACTCTTGGTCTTGGTTTCCCTGCATTGAGCTCCAGTGGTCCAGGACACGGAAAGTTTGTGTTAGAAAGAAGCGTTGATTAGAGGGAACCCTGAGCCATGAACACCATGAACTCCTGAGCTCCTCTCTGTGACTCTCCCACCCTCAGTTCTGTGAGAAAGCACAAGAGGAGGGAGCTCCATCCCCTGGAGGACCTGTTTTGTTCCAGATCTGGCTGTTGAATATTTCTTCATGCACAGCCTGCTGGTTCTCCTGCCATGAAATATTCTCATTTGAGAACTCTTCACAGGAATTACTAGCTTTGCTTTCATTTCTGCTTATAGTCACTGATACTAAAAGGGGAGGAAAATGCTGTCAGAATGTAAATTTTTCATGTCTCAAATGTTTTTGACTCAAAGAGGAAAATGCAAACCAAAATTCCACCAATCATGAAACTTCAAAAGTCAAAGAAAGAGCAAGGAACATAAATAGAAATGTCCCAGCAACATGGTTGAGCTGGAAGACTCCAGTGCTCTTGGGTTACCTGTCTCTGTCACAGTATGTCAGATTTCCTCACAATCAAAATTCAGGTTTTTGAGGTGGTGCTGGTTTGCTGCTATGAGAAAGAGCCTTCAAGCCAAGCACTGTGACCTGGTGAGGTGTAATGAGAGAGGAATATTTTCCTTGCCACCCCCTTCTGCATATCTGAAAGGAGAGTTCAGCATTAACATCAGCTCTTGTGGTGCTACTTTTGCTTCAGGACCTTGGAGTTCATTTGACATCACATGCTGCACTGCTTCCGTCCTCTGTTGAACAAGAGGAAAACAAAAGATTTTGCACAAAATTTCAAAGATTTCCAGTGAAACAGTGAGGTGATCCCTTATCACAGGATAAGTTGGGTCACTCTCACAATAACTAGCCCAACTCCTCTAGGCCAGGGTCAGACCAAAGCTGAACCTCTTTTAGATATTGTGGAAAGCCAGTTTATTTTACCATGGAACAGAGAAGCAGCAGAGCTCCAGCTCTGCTCCAGAGTCCTGTGACTGTAGCAGTTTGTGCTGTGTGTGAGGACAGAATTACACATCATACCCCTCTTTACAGCCCTCACTGACCCCTCACATACACCTACCCATGCCATTGCTTCCAAGCTCAGAACTGGCTCTGGTTTGCATTCCTTGCTTTGAGAGTGTGCAGAAAATCCTCTGATGATCTGTTCATCCTTTGTATGGTCTGTACTGGAGATATCAGTCACCTGTTATTCAGGGCAAAAAGCATTGTAGGAAACCCAGGTCACCAAGACAAAAGTACTCTGGCATTGCTGAGGTGGAGAGAAAGCATCACTGAAAGGAATGCATGGGACTAAAAGCATCTAGCCTATGCTCTTATGAAAGGTTTTGGCATTTCACAAGATCCCAACAAAAACCCCAGCTGGACAGAGAGGAATTACTTCAAGTGTCCTTGGCATCTGAGCTATTTCTTTAAGTATTGTTCCTTGGTTTCCTCCTTAAAGTGGGTGTATAGTTGTATTGCAAGGCTTTATCAGGCCATAAACAGGCCAGAGAAACCTGAACAAAAAGGAGATTGTAGGAATGTAGGCACCTCCAATTTTAGGCTGAAGATTGTGATTTCCTTTTCTGCCTTTCTTCTTAGAACTTTTTATTATAAATTTAAGGAGGGATTATACTGTAATAAAGAAGTTATTCCGTGGAATTAATGGCTAGGAAATTTAGAAAAGACTAACAGGAGAGCCTTGCTGTGCCATGTGTCATTGGATTGTGTAATAATTCCCTGTTGTCTCACAGGAGGTCAGCTAGTCAAACACAGCAGCTAAAAGCTGGGAGGGGACTAATAATCTATCACCCTAACCACAGTTTACAGCCATGCAGGCTTTGAGCACGAGCAATCAATTTTCAAACTTTGGAGAAAAACCTGCCATGGTAAAGAGGAAGCATTTGGGACTGCCTCCTCTGTGCTTGGAGCAGGGTGGAGTCACCCTTCCACTTGTTGAGCGGTACCCCAGCCATGACCCAGCCCTTCACAAAGCCACCAAAAGGGTGTGTTTTGTGACTGTGGTCACAAGGGTTTTCAGGATGAAGAAGAGATGAGAATGTTGATTCTATGATTAGAAGGTTTGATTTATTATTTTATGATATATGTTACATTAAGACTATACTAAAAAGAGAATAGAAAGGAAAGGTTTCTTCAGAAGCTAGCTAAGCTAAGAATAGACAAGAATGAAATAACAAAGATCTGTGTCTCAGACAGAGCAAGAGCCAGCTCTGCCATGAGTGGTCAAGAAATCCAAACACCCACAGGAGACCAATCATGGGTCTACCTGTTGCATTCTACAGCAGCAGATAACCATTGTTTACTTTAGTTGCTGAAACTGCAGCTTCTCACTAAGAAAAATCCTAAGAAAAGATTTTTCATGAAAGATGTCTGCGACAGTGTTTCATTTTCCTCAAGCAGAAAGTCCTCCCACACATGCACATATTTCCTTCAGGTGCTCAAAGGGTGAGGGTGATGCCAAACAGGAGGACAGAGTGAGAGAGAAGGAAAGGCCAATCTTTACTGTTTTGCCACCTTAGGCAAAGGCACCTGTAAATGGCAAGAAATCAGACTTGATAAGCAGCTACTGCTGGTCCAATTTCCATAATTTCCATGGAAACCTGTCAGACTGTACATGCCAGAGAGCATGGAAGCAGTGTATGAGAAAGGAATAATGCAGCAATCTCTTTTCCTAGGCTCTGCAGGGGCTTGCTAGGCCCCTTACCAGCCACTCAAACCTGCATCCCAACTACACTGCCAGCCAGCCAGCAAACTCTAATGGCAATGAGAGGTGAAGCAAGGCAAAGACTTCACAAAAACCATGGGAGATGGAAGTATATATTAGACCAGTTCATTATCTGAGAGCTGTACACACAAAATGCATCTGGGGCTGAGCCAGCACTGTGTGCCATACACGTACATTTAGGTGAGCTGAGGCACCTCCTTTTCCTCAAGTGACAGAGCCCTGGAAGGAAGGTCAAATTTATAAATTTCCAAGCTGGGAGGCTGCTTGCTGATGGTTTAGTTGTCATTTCTAGAATTAAAAACCTCTGTGTGAAAGTTTTGGACATTGAAACAGGTAGAGAAAGTACAAATCTAATCTGTATGGGGTATAATTATTGTATTTTGACCCAGATTTTGAGTCATTACTGGAACAACAACAACAAAAAAAAAGGCAATGAGGTAAGGAACAGCAGTTGTTGGAACAGAGCAGCTCAAACCTGGTAAGGGAAATCAGGCAGTTTGCAAGGCTGGCAGATACTCAGCCAGGGAATGGGCTCTTATGGCAACGAATCCCAAGCAGTGACTGAATTCAGCACAGGATTTCTTTCTCACTTTTGAGTCCTAGTTTATAGACCTCAGGACAAGGTTTGTTAAATTAGGCTATAATTCCTCCATTATAAAATGACATCTTAATGGTTCTGATCTTTTGGAAGACTTTTAGCAGATTAGGAGTTGATGGGATAGGGGAAAAGATTTATTGCAAGCTCAAAGCCATGTGGTAATCCAAAGGGATTTATAGACAGTACTCTTCACTACTTGTGCTGAACAAGGATGTGAATTATTTGATTCTGATAACATGAGAATCCTCTTACAATACAGTATGAGCTTGACAAAATGTGAATAATGCTAAAAAAACATTCAGAAGTAGATTTTTCTCCTTCCCCCTTTAGTTATCTTTAAAGGAGTAAAACCCTGCATTTGTATAATTTTTAAGTCCCCTTAGATAGAAGCCCTGAAGAAAAAGTGAGTTCAGTGTCTATGGATACAGCTAGTTGAAAACTCCATCAGAAATATTTTTTTAGCACTGGAGTGTGCAAAGTCACAGAAGTTAAAACTTTGTGCAAGGTTATTACCAGTTTAAACATGCAGGTTTGTTGGATTTGGGAGAGAATTTTGGGTCAGAAAAGGGGAAATCCAAATTCCTGGCCTAGTTCAGGCTAGGTCAGTCAGGACATTGGGCAGGGGGGTGCCCTCAGACATCCTGCCCAACTGCATCTGAGCTGCTTTATTTGGAAGCTCTCCAGTTGCTTTCCACAGATAATCCATTGCAAAGGGAAAAGTATCCTTTGCAAGACTTGTCAGTCAAACTGCATGTGTAGCCAATAGTTACACCAATTTCATCAGACTTATCAAGACTGTGAACAGACTGCAGTTTAAAGAGCTTGTACATAATGTTGTGTATACAATAATAGCTACTTGTTCATTTGAATCTGAAATATTCATGCATCTCTGATTAGATTCCCTTATGAGCCTCATTAATATATAGCTCTGGATTAATTACAGAAATGTTTTCACTTCAACTTTAGGATGTAGTGGAAAATTATGGTCTCCACACAGCAGAGGAGACAAAGGATATTTACAGGCATGATCAATCCAAGGTTATAGATTATATCTGTAGGAGATCCAGTAAGAGAAGAGCTAAACCCCAATGCTTCATGCTTGCTTCAGTCTCCACACTTTGAAAATTTTTCTTTCAAGAATTTGAAAAGAATTAAGAGAAGAATTGATGTTCTTTGCTGGTACAATTGATATTCTTAGCTGTAACAATTGATATTCTCAGCTGGAACAGTAGAGACATCCCATAGCAGAGATAGGAGCACAAGAACAAGTTCAATTGGGAAACAAACAGTTGTTAGTTCAAGAATAATGTAATAGGAATATTATTTCCCTTGATTAAATCCCAAGTTTAGTTCCAAAGGGGTTTGCTCTTCAGACTGATCTGAACTGCAAGTCCTCCCTTAAACCTCCTTAATGTTTGTCTGGTTTAGGTGCATCTGGGTGCTAGATCACACAGTAAGTGCCAAAGAAGCTGAGCCACATAGAGAGATTATATTTCTCATACCTGAGAGAATTCTAAGATACCCTGGAAGAAGCAGAACAAAAGTTGGAAACTGGCAGTGAAAGCCTGACTAATTCACTCTCATAACAGACCTTGATTTTTTTAACGGACATGATAACTAATCATTTGCACAATTTACCATGGAACAAAGCAGATACTCCATCACTTGAAAATTTTAAATTAAATGGAGTGTTTTTTCAATGAGATATATTTATTAAGTTGGCAGCACTATGCTTCAGCTGGGCGGGAGAGCAGAGAAAATGCCAGATGAAATTTGTTACTTTGCATCATGAAGGGAGGTCATATAGGAGATTCTGCTACCTATCAGACCAAACATCTTTCTTTAGTGGTATGCAGTGACAGAATTTCATTGTTAAAATCTAAATTAACCCATTTTGTGTTTTTGCAGAAAGGTAGGAAAGCACCCCAAAGAAGTAAATATGGAAAATTTGATGAAATTGCTCAGGTGAACATTTTTGTGAACCACAGAAGGCAGAAGGGTGCTTATGCTGCTTTCTGCTTTTTCTCAGAGCTACATCTTTGCAAATAGTTATATGTGTCCATCACAACTGACAGCTGCTACATCTTTTGTGATTTAACACAATTCTATACCAAAGGACTCCATTTGATGTCTTTATTCTTTTTTTGCCCCTCTGTGTTCTCCCAGTTGGAATCCAATTTGTGATGATAATTGAAAGCCAGTGCTATTTCAACAGGGCAAGATTCCTGCCCTTCTAAAATATGTGTGTTTATTTCCTTCAGATGTACAATTAGTTTTCTAACACAATAGTTGCCACAGAGCATAAAATTACTCCAATGCCAAGTTTAGCATTTAGAGTTACATCCTTGTTGTAATGCTTTAATTAGCCATTACTCATTGGAATGGAAACTTGTTTAATAGTTCTTTCACTTGATGAGGCTGATTTTCACTGGAAGAAAAAGCAGCTGTCTCTAACCCTGCTAAAATTGAGACTATGATGAGCCATGGGGTTGTGTCCAGGACACCCAGAATGCTTTACCTCCCTGTGCTGGGCAAGAGCCAGTGCTCCAGACTGAGCTGTATGAGTGCTCTGTAATCTGTCTGGGGAGTCCCTCACAATCTGCAGTGACTCAAAACGAGAGCCTCCTTAGCATGGCAGCTTTAAGATCAAGTTTAGCAAATTCAACAGGCTCAAAAAATAAGAGACACTCACCTCCACGCAATAATAGTGTCAAGTCTCTTTAGACTTCCACCTTATGGGCTGAATTGAATTTTTAGGAAGGGGTGCAGTGTAACATTGTCACTCTCCAGTGAGGATCTGAGCTCTGCACACCAACTGAGCAAGTTGCTGGCTGTTATTTGACTGGCTTGGGCCAAATGTGTGCCAGACAGCACATCTGGGAATGGCAGGTGTGGAAGGGGCTAACAGCGGGCCTGTTAGCTAAAGGAGCGAGAAGAAGCTGAGAAGTAAGAAGAAACTGATAAAGAGCTCTCTCCAAGGCTGTAATTAAGGAGACTGAGAGAGGAGAGATAGAAGAACTTTGCAGCTGGATGAAACATTTTTAGAAAGTTAATTAAGTCACCATAACTTTTCACCAATAGTATTATGTTGATTTATTGTGGCCAATAGTAAAGATAGAAGAAAGATAAACAACTGAAAAGTGTATAAAAACCAGCCATATTCAATAATAAAGTGTTGCCAACTGAGACTGCTTGTAGTCTCTGCTTTATGTCGTGACCGCCTCGACAGCGACAGGCAGGTGCTCTCCTGTGCCTTCAGTCCCTGTTTTTGGGCTCATATCAATGAGTTTCACAGATCCCAAGCAGGGGTGATGGAGCAGTGACATCAGTGTCCAGAGTGAAGGGATTGCAGTGCAGCTGCTGCCATGCCCAGCAATGCCCTGGTCACAGCTCTGCCTGTGGCAATGGCCACACACTCCCTGTCCCCTGTCAGGCACCATGCTGGGCTGGCTGCTCCTGCCTTGGCTTCTGGTCTCTGAATCCCCTGCTCACACATCCCCTTCCTGCTGAGGCAAACCCCCCTTCCTGCCCTGCTGCTGTGGGTGTTCTGCAGTCTGGGCAGGGCAGGGAGCTCAGGGGGACAGGCTGGGGCTGTTGGCATTGGGTCACCACCATCTCTGCCCCCTCTCACCCCAAAACCCAGCAGCAGCACTTCACCACTGGCAGAGTGACTTACTCTTCATTTATTTCTGCTTTTCTGTTTTTGCAGATATGCAGAAGACACCTTAGACTTATTCAAGTCCACCATAGGTCACGAAGGAAAGAGGACACTGGAAGATTTGTTCATGTCAAGGTGACTGTCCACAGTCAAATATACAAGACTGAGCTGTAAAAGCAAAATGCTCTTCCATCACTTTTTTCTTCCCTCACACAAATGTTCACACAGCACTGGGCTACTGTTGGTTCCCTGAAATATGATGTTTGCATCTGTACACAATAAACAACTGCAACCCTATAAAACAAGAGAGATGCCTGTCTCACCCTATTCCAAGCACCTTAGGATGCAATGCATTAGGCAGTGGTGGCTCAACAGCTGTCTAGTTACACAAAATGTCCATCAGTCTCTCTGCAATTGGAGCTCATGCAGTTTCCAGCCCGTTTTGCTGAGGAAGGAACCCTGTCTCAATGACATTTGTTTCAGCCTTATTTTGATTTACAGTTCTGCTCTACACTTTGGTATTTCATGGTGAGTAATGTGTACATTCTGCAAGACTGTGGATAATCCTGTCTTGTTGGATTAGAAATTTTTCACCCAAAATCTGTTTCTATTTCACTTGCCCAAACCTGATAAGGGTTATGAAATTAATAAGATTATGTGACAGAGCACCTGTTTCTGCTGCTCCTACCTAAGTTTTGTTCAACTGGCCAATTTCACCTTAATTTGATGAGACATAGGAGGCCTACACTCATCCCTCCTGCAGGGTGCAGGTCAGGAATGCCCTCAAGGGAAAATTTTGTGGGCCCTGAACTTCCCCTACAAATCTATTTGGTACAGGTAGGTTTTTTCATATCAAGTAGGGAAAGCAAGGGCATTCAAGTAGTCTTAGAGGAGATAAACTCACTGGCTTGGGGAGGATGTGGGGTTGTAGAGGAGGTAGGAGGGGATCCAGTGTAATACAGTCAAATATAAAAAAAACAGACCTTTTTCGATATTTTTTAAATATAAAAAAACCAGACCTTTTTAGGCCTACAGCTTATAGGAGCAACTTGTTCACTACAAATGTTGGATCCTGCAAAATTGCTGTTTAATTTCAGGCAATCTTATTATAGATACAACTATTCTTAATTTTCCCCTTGGGCAGGAGAGCTAAATGGAAGCAAAACATTTTTTTGTTTGGGGTAAATATGCCCAAACTAATGGAACCTGTATTACACATAAATGCTTCTCACGTTCTCCTTCATGCAGCTGATTTTATGGCCATGTTACCTGTCTCATGAACAATCCCTGCTGCTGAGATTTCCCCACACACTGCAGTTTTATAAATAAGAAAATTTAATTTTCAACCCACTTCAACTAAAAATTACACATTTTTAAATGGAATTATGCTCCAAAAAATTTTGTTGCAGGAAAGAAATTCTGTGCTTTGTCATTTCTACCCAATTAGGATCAAGCATGAATCAAAATATTAGAATTTTATATGGAAGAAGAAATACAATTTATGAATTAGACTAACTGTAATTCTGTAGTTATTTAAAAATCCCATCTTTGTATCTGCCTATCAATAATTTCACAATCTACATCACCCTCTTCAAATAAATCTACTGATAACAATTAGTGAGTGATGTTATCTTACAAGTAAGGAAAGATCAAAAAATATGTTTCTCATGCAAACTCATTGAAATATTTGGAAATTCTCTTTGACTTCAATGGCCTTTGGATCAGATCCCTGGTGTGTTTATCTTTCTTGAAATGTTCCCAAGGTTGTGCTGCTGTGAATGAGAAATAAAGTAATTAAATTCTAGATATTAGCTTAGCAGAAGACGAAAAAAAATTGAGGTCATAGTGGGGTTATGAATTTTTTGTTCTTTCTTTGCTGCTTTTTCTCAGTGTGGAAGTAGGTAAAGCTTTCATCTCTTCTGGGCAGCAGTTATGAGGATTAGGTAACAGGAAGAATTTAATTTAATCAGTTCAATGAATTTTGCCTCATTAGGAATTCAAGCAAATTCTCAAGTTCTAAGCCCTCCCAAGATTGCCCTGGTTTGTTTATTTATTTATTTATTTTGAGAAGTGCATAGAAAGGTTTTATCCATGGACTGTTGGGTTCAACTAATTACATTAAGAGCTAATACGATTTCCTTGTTTATGCTGTTTGTACAGGAAGATGATTGTCTAATCCTTTAAGCAGTACATTTAATTTTGGTTTCTATTTCAAGTCTTTAAATAGTGTTAACTACTTCTGGTTCTCAAGGTAAACATAGCCTAAATCTTAAATGCCTACTTCTGAGTAGCTTCAAGGATGAAGCTGCTCTGGTTTCATTTCAGACAGGAGCATCATTTCATGCCCATTGGTTCTAAGCTGCAGGGCAATGGTGGAAGAGGGGAGAGGGAGCAAGAAAACTCCTTTTCTAAAGCAAGTTCAGGACTTAATCTGCACCATTGTCACACAGTGGGTGGCTAAAGTGTTCATTGCTACACTGCAGTCATTATTACTAATTATTAGTCTAATGTATGTCTAATCTGATCATCCATCTCTATCTAAGTATTCTAAATCTACACATGGATGCAGAATGAAGATATACTTGGACTAGAAAATCTGTGTACATTAATTACATTTCCTCTCTTTCGAAGTTATATTTCTGTTGTGTTTCTGAAATAATATAGAAAGGAAAAAAGAGTCAAAAAAAGTCTGGAGAAAAAGATAAATAAATGTCTAAAAATTGTATGCAGAAATGATGGTTAGTCTTCTCTCTGTATTTCCAGTGTTTACTAAAAAATCAAAATTAATTAAAATTTGGGATTCTGACAATTGTCAGTATTGAAGATCTGGAGCTTTGATGGGAGCTTTCCACCTCTTGCTGTATTTCACCATTGACTCTTTTCAGATTCTATGCACAGATTATAAAATTTTGTGCTGCCATATAGCCAAGTTTGATGTCCCAAGATATCAGCACCAAGGAGCAGTAATGCTCCATTCTCTTTGACATTTGCTATAGGTCTTCTCTAGAAAAATTTTCAGCCTGTGATCTATTACTTCTAGCCACTTTTTGAAAGGTGATCTTAAAAAAAGTCCTTATAATTTCTCCAGAAGTCAGCCTAGAAGAAGGTGCTCAGAAATCTGAATCTCCCCTGGAAAATTTGCAGGAAGAGTCTGTAAAACTCCCCACCCTGAGGTGCAATAGTTTTTATGGCTGCCTAAGCATGAGTCTCAAGTGCAGGTGTACCCACCACACACTAGAAAATGAACCAAATCCAGGTATGGGTAATGGAAACATCTACACCTGAACTAGCTGAGAATATACTTTTAGGACATGCTGTAAGGATAGAGACATGTAAACAGAGAAATTAGTCTTGAGCTATTTGTTGTGTCTTAGATGAATTAGTTGAAATCCCTCCCTTTATTTCTATTTCTACAAAAGAGAAATGGTGATGCCTCTTGCATTCATCTTGAACTCCTATTTAGGTGACAGACTCTTAATAACAAAGACATTCTTGTTTGGACATGAATTCTTTATCTGAGTTACAATTCGAATTATAGAATAACTCAAGTTAGAAAGGATCCATAAAGATTATCAAGTCCACGATGCATTGAGCCTATCCAGTGCATATTCTTTCTTCATTATGACTACAGGAAACACCCTGAAGGTCATATCCCTGGTGGCTTAAATTAAGATCTTCAGTCCTCTACAAATTATTAAATTCTCTTGTACTAATTAAGAGAAGATTTGAGTGAATAAATATTATGCTAATTTTTGAAAGAGAGTGCAGAAGTTACCATGGAATTCTCATCAGAATCTATACTGGGACTTTTATTGTGTAACAAGTGATCTGGAAAACTGAGTGACTAATGTAGGGGAAAAGTTTGCTGACAATGCAAAATTAGGACTGACAAAATTAAGGCAGGTACAACTGGAGCAGAGCACAAGGAAATATTGAGTATCTCCTGATACCAAGTAAGACAATGATAAAACATCCAGTGAAAGCCAACAGAAAGTAATGCAGCTGGGCACACTAATTCTAGCTGTATTATTTGGAGATTGGCCCAGCAGGAGGCTTCTAACAAATTATCTTGGCTATTGCAAATCTGAGTGCCCTAAGCTTGTCTCAGCTCAACACATCCACCTCCTCATTTCTGTCAGTCTAAAAAAGCCCCTCTTTTCTTGTGTGATGATAGATGGTTTGTGACATTTTTCTACCTTCCCAGTATTCCACAGACCTGGGTCAGAGTACAGAAAGAATAATTAAGGTGGCAAAACCAGCAGGAGGTAATTTCTAATAGGGAGGAATCAAAGAGCTTACAAGGGGGTCATGACAGGAGGAACAAGACGGATTTGCCAAAGTGAAAATTGTTCACAATTCAGCAAAAAAAATTGTGGAGTCTGTGTGGACATTTCCCTAAACTAAACAGAAACCCCCATTAAGCCAGGGTGTGCAGCTATGGTGCATCATCACCCTGACTCCTGAGAGGAGCTTTTCTCATTCTGTGCCAAAAAGGGCCCATTGAGAAGGGCATGGAACAGAGTGACAGCCTAATCAGGAGAGCTGGAGTGACAGCTGTGCAAGGAGGCAGGAAAGAGACTGAACATTCTTGGCTTCCAGATGACAGGGACTGTGAGCATACAGACAGTTCTCAAAAATCACATATTATGTAGAGAGAGTGAAAAAGAGATGATGAGTTGCTGCTTTGCACAGTCTAGGAGCAGAGGACACAGAGTATTATTATTGGGTGTCAGAACGTGTAAAACTCAGAAGAGAAAAACAATTCTCAGGAAGACATAACTAAATTGTGGACCTTGTTGACATAGTATTTTATAGATGTTTAAAAGTATTGATGGATTAAAATAGAAGTTAAATATGACATAGACTTCCTGGTATCTGTTAAACTCCTTAATGGGGATGTAACCTCCATTTCAGTGTTTTCAGAAAATAGAGGCATATAACACAAATATTTTCAAAAACATCCATCATCACCTGGATCAATAAATATCCTCATTTCTGTCAGTCTAAAAATCACCCATAATTTTTTAGTTTTGATTTTTTTTTAACTTCCATGTTAACCTGATCACTTCCATTACAGTGATGGACAGAAGAAAACTGAGTCAACAGAAATATTCTCATCTTCACAGAGCATCAGCCTGCCTGAGGTCAGGCCCAGGATTTCCTGATAGACTGCAGAGCAGATAAAGGAGGCCTCTGGCTCATTCTTGCTTGTGATAGCTCACCAGAAGGGGAGAGGTGACTTTCAACCTCCTGCCTCTTCCTCTGCTAATCAAGTTATAAAATCAGAATTTTGATGAGCCACAGTTTGCTGCAAAAGGCAACATAGGCAATTCACATCTTTGTAAACTCCTAAGGACACAGTGTAACGCAGCTGAAATGCTGCAACCAACATTAAAAGGCAGAATAAGTGATGCAGGAGGCCACCTGGGGGTTTTACAGGTACAATATGTTTTATCAAGGACACTACCTTTAACCCAATATTCACCTTTATTTCCAAACTGTTTTGGACATGCAAATTAAAAATAATATCTTAATCTGGTCTTGAAGCTCAGATCAAACGGTTCATTTGGATTTTATCAACACATTTATATTTCATATTCTTTTTAAATGGGAAAAAATATCCCATCATTTACAATGAAGTATTGTCTTGTAAACTATTGATAAGATTTTTCACTTTAGTGTTTATATTACCAAAAAATTGCATTGCATTTGTATGTAAATCATAAATTTGTAGCTGAAAAGTATGGTGCCTAGTTTGCAAATTCAGGTCAATAACTGTTTAAATTCAATTAAATAAAGCTGTACTTTAAGCTGGTGCTTTCTCTTTACTACCTACATCTCTACTGTGGGTATTGATGCAGAAAGGAAATTCCTTAGAACTGCTTGTGTAATTGTTGTGACTTTTTCATTATTAAAATTATCTCCAAAGAATTTTTTATTATCAACAATCTCTGAGGACATTTTGTTTCACATAAAGATTGAGTCTGGGATGAAGGGAAGGACAGGACTTGTTGTGAGGGTTTTGATTGAAACTAGAAAAGTTCTAGCTAAGATTTGATTTATTGGAAAAGCAATAATCTGTTTTGTTTAAAAGACATTTTCTTCAAAATCATTATGCCTTTATTGATTTGCTTCCATGGTTACATACCATATTTCAATCCAGGGAAATGGACTCTATAACACATCATTACTTCAGGCATATGATATCTCTTTTGAACACAGGAATAGATTGATAAGGTTAGCCCCTCACATTTCAGTGATTAACAAAGCTTTTGGCAACCTTCCCCAATATCTTCAGGACAAAATAAATAAATAAAATAAAAATTAAGGGCCAGGCAGAATTCATGTCTGGATTGAAGATTGCTGATGAAAAAAGACTTGTGCTGCATTTGAACACATTTTCCTTGCAAACCTGTCCCTTAGTAGCAGTGCTGTCTTAGTGTAAATTTAGAAGGTTATAATTTTCAAGGCAAATTAGACTGCATATCTACTCTAAATGTTAGGATTTTTCACATGTGCTTAAATAAAATATATTATACTTGTCACCTTGAAAAAGCTGTAGAACTGCAGCAGTCAGGAAGTTATCTATCCAGCTGAATTCCTTAAATAAATAAATTATCTGACCATAAAGAAATTGTTGGTTTCTCAACTGGATGCACCAAAATTATGAATAATTTTAGCTTTATTTGCAGGAGCATTCCTGTGATTTCCAAAGGACTCATTCCCTCAGCTGGTAAGTACTACATGTATGTTCTGATTGTGGCCTCCTGTTCAGGGTAAGATGTTTCCCAGAACTGGGCACACCAATGCCCTTAGGTTGAAAGGGGTTCTCTGATAAGGTTAGCCCCTCAGAAATGAAATCACAGCCCCCACAGCACAACCAAGCCAACTGTGATTTAGCTGCCCACAGACAGCAGCTTTTTCAACACCAGGAGGAATTTCTCTTGTGCAGAAGTGTAAAGGATAAATTCTGTCTTGTCAGACCGGGTGTCTCTCTGAAAGCCCAATTATTTTCAAATGCCTGTGAATGCTGGTCAGGCAGAGATGTCCATGGGGATGTGCATTCCTCAGCTGTGGCAAGCATCAGATCTCTGGCCTTGGTCCTCAGGAGCCAGAAAAGCTTTGTGGTCCCACTGAGTAAGGACACAGAAATGCACTCTCATCCTGGGAAGTGGCAAGGGCTAAAGTTTTCTCTCAAAGAAGTGAGTGACCTGATGAAAGCAGTGTTAAGATTAAAAGAAGTCCAGCCTGCCCTGCCAGGGCTCTGCTCTCTGTGAGCTGCTCATTGCTGGGAAGCCCCAGGACTGACCTCGGCAGATTTGTGCTTCCCCACATCAGAGAACATGGCAGAGCCACGACCCTTCCTGGGGAGGAGCAGCTGCATAAAATGGGGATCAGGCAGCACAAATCCCAGCCCAGACCTGGGGTGGGTAGGAAGGAGAGATGTACTTTTCCCATAGAGCTATTCAGGCAGCCTCCAGCCTTGGTCTCAGGGCAGAGTGGCTGCCTGGTTCATCCTCGTAAACTGTGGATGAAGGCAGTCCTGGAAAAAGCTCAGATTCAGACAATCAGGAGTTCCAAATTCCCTGGATCCTCTCACAATTGCAATTAAAGTTACCAATTAAACAGTGCTGAAGCCTCAAATCCTCTTTCTACCCACTAAGCCATGTCCAACAGCACTGCTACTAGCTTCTACCTGACACAGCGTATTCAAGAACCAGTTTAACTGAAACCTTCTCAAAACATTCATTTTTGTTTTCTGGAAGAGGATTAAAAGCCCACAGGCTTTCAAAGAACCTTGTGGAAAACACTGTATAAAAAACACTATATTAAAAATACCACTGTTCATAGTAGGCAACAGTCTCTATCCTACAAGTGTAAATAAAGATGGGAATATATATATATATATATATCCATAAACACACACACATATGGATCTACCTACACACAAATGGATACACAGCCACCATGCACAGATGTACACCCAGGACATTTGCTTGATAATTGAGAAATTGGTGAGCTGGGGAACCATGACTAACCCAAATCTGCAGAGATAGGCAGGAACCACACCTTTCTCCGAGGCCCTGAGCTGTTGAGCCATGAAATGATTCAGAGAGGTGACTCCCCAGGGAGCTGATGTAAGATGGGCTGCAGTTTCCAGTGAGACCTCACCATGCATTTGTCCATCCTGCCTCCCTACTCCTTTGGGAACAGCCATCTCACACAGCAGCTGAACTATCTCCCCTGGCTGTCAGTTTTGTGCATCCTGGGATTTATTTTCTTTTTTTTTCTGATCACCACAGAAAATACAACATCAAATCAGCATCAGCTGTAGAGTTTCACATTCTGGCACACCCTGGTGTGCCAAGAGTTGCAGTCTGAGCCCCATGCATCAGCATGTCTTTCAGAATAGCTAAATCATTCCTGACAAATAGATGCCTGCAGTAGCTGATGAAAAATGGATGGGCTTGCTTGAGAGGCTTTTGGAGAAGTATCTTGCTGTCTGGCTTGCAGAATTCTCTCTTGGTTGAGGAGTCTCTGGTTCAGTATATTAGTGTTGAGTTCTCCACTCATCACCCTACTGGTTTCCTTACACAACTTTATTCATTTTCCCCACCCTCTCCTTTCTCCTTCACCTTCCTGCCATCTTCAGTTTCTGGGTTCAGAATGGCTGAGGGCTAAAATTCAGTTTTTCCTTCTGTCTATCAAGTCTTCAGGACACTGGGACCTGTTAATCAAGAATATTTTCAAAATACACCAGTGCCAACAAATCTTTACCAAATGCATTCCTCCCTGACTGTGCTGCAAGTAACTTCCTCTCTCCCCTGTTTTGTGTGATTTTCATGAAAATCATCAGCAAGAGCTATTTGAAAAGGTCATTTTTCCACTTGGAATGAAGCAAAAATTAGGTGACTGGAGAGAGGCAAAGTAGTGCTCATGAATGCAAACTTCCCCTTCTGTCTGAAAATAACACCACCAGCCACAACCATAGGTACCAGAAACTCCACGATTTCCCTCCTCTTGTGAAGGCATCACATAATGTTTGTTGATTTGATTGAATGACAGTCAAATAAAACATCCTCTATTCTGCTGAGCTCAAGTGGACAAAAAAAACCCAACAAAACAAAACAAATTCACCAGCAAAGTCTGACATGAAGTGAGCTTAAATTCTTTGTTCTGTAGCTGCTTTGACTTTAGATTTTCCACAGGAAATGTCATTAACATACACTGTCCTTTGACAAACATCATCAGAGCTGAATCCATAGGGAAAAATGTCCCTTTTAGGAAGGGTAGTGCCCAGTTTGATTATTTCCACACCTGCAGAGAATAGTTACAATTTTCTCTGTAGTGCCTTTTTTATGATATAGATGACAAGAAAGACCACTGATTTTGAGTGGTACTTGCAGGCAGTCAAAACTAGTGATGAAGCCTTTGAAAATCAGGTCCCCTGCTTGTACCACTGAGCTACAGTCTTTAGGAAATTAATGGCCTTTTTACACTCAAGTCTGAGAAAACAGGGGTCCACTTCTGCCCACTGCAAAGTAAAAAGAAGAAAAATAAAACCCAGCCCACAAATCATGATTTTTTATAAAAGCAGACTTATAAGAGGAAGCACTGTCCCATGGTTTGAGCAGAAGCCTGGTTTCTTGAGACAAGCACTAACTTTCCTAACTGATCCATGATCTTAAGAGATTAGGAATGTCCTGGTCATGATATTTCGGGGATGTTCACATTGTCAAATTATGGCATCCTTGATTTAGCCCCATGTGCTCTTCCCTGAAATGCCCACCCTGCACAGGGGTTTGATCATCTCTTTCAAAGACAGCCCCCAAAGCACCCTGTTGTTCTCGGTCTACTTGCTGCTGGGAAAGGAAAGGCAGCAAATGTGTTTTTGTGTTTTGGTCAGGCAGGAGAAATGAAATGCTCTCAGGACATATGAGAGGGAAGAGCTGGCGGCGGCCATGGGAAGAGCGTGGTGCTCTGGATTCCACTGAGGCAGTTTTCATCAGGAAATGCCAGCCTGGATGTGCAGAGTGATAAAGAAAGTGAGAAGAAAAGGCAGGAAGATGTCAGACTGTCAAAACGGGGCAGGTCTTGGAGCTCAGTAGCCCCATGACTTAGCAAGGTCTCAGAAACACATCTCTTGGATGTGTTACTTCTGTCTGACTGAAAAGGGTTCTATGAAAACAGATGCATCTTAAGGGTGCCAATGTACACTCCCAGAAGACATATATATATTTATATACACACACATTTGTTTCCTTGTTTGAAAGGAGAGTGTTATAATTCTCCAGAGAGATGCATTTTTTCAAAAACTCTCTCTAAGCAGTAAGGGAGAGGAGACTAATACTACATGATAAGGAAGTTTCTGAGTGATAATTTAAAGATAATCTTTTAAGATTTGGAGCAACCTCATTATGCACACTTCTAAGTAACTTAGATACAAGTTTTAATTATTCCTATCTCTATCTTGCGGTTCCCTGAGAAGCCTTTAAAAAAAAGCATATAGCTTGTAGCTGAACTGGGGCCCTGCAATTCATAAACTGTACTTTAACTTTAGTTGACTGGAAATGGGTCTAATCCAATTGCATTCCAACCTTCAATGGAATAATAATACTGAACAAATAACCCCACAGGCAGTAGGACATTGCTTTTCCTGCCAATCTCAATTTTAACTTGATTGTTTCTTAATGCCATAGGCGATGTCAGGGTGACTCAGGACAATATGTTGTTGAAGAAGAATAGTCTGAAATATTACTCTTAATCCCATTTTATAGGTACCTGTAAATGTTAGTGGTAAACCATAGCCAGATACCTGTGGGGAGATTTAATAACAGGGCATTATAGCCAGAGGAAAAAAAATGGCAGCCAGGACCTTCTATTTTCTGCTCCTCTGAGGATTTCTCACTTGTAGGAGTGAATTATATCATACAAGGTGATAAAGTTTAACTTAACACCAAAAACTTTAAACAATCCTTTTCCCTCACAGGGCCAGCAGTTGTGAATTCAGCTGTGAGGGAGGCAGCCCCATTTCACTTGTTGAGTCACAGAAGGAGAGAAGGAAAAAAAGTCCCCCTTTATTTTTTAGTCTACCTTTATATTGCACAGGCAAAAAAAGGAAAACTTTGTCAACTGCTCTTATTGCCTGGACTAGAGAGCAGTCTCTGGATAACAGCACTGAAACTTAGCTTGATACTTCCTAGGATTGTGTTTGACTTTTTAATGTGTGCCACCACTTTGGTGAACAGCCATACTCGATTTTTGAGTGCATCCTTATTCTTCTTGTGCTGTTTCCAGCTGACAAACTCAATTATTTTTGTCACTCTTAGTCTCTAAACACACATGCACACACACACACACACACACACACACACATATATAAACACACATATTTAATGCATTTTGTATTCTCAATTTCCATCCCAACATCAAGATCCTAGCCAATAAATCTTTCTGTAGGGTAACCTGACCCTCTGTGTTAACAATGATTTCCATCTTCATTTCATCAGCTAATTGGCCTAAGAAGCAGGAGTGTGTTAATACAAGCTTATTATTGAAAATATTGGGTACAATCAATTCCAAAATGTGGCCTTTATGAACTGCATTAGTTATGTTTTTCAAGCTTCATATGCCTCCTTTCAACACTGCTTGCTATCATCTTCTTTTTTTATTCCTTATTTTATAAGTTATTATTCTTCCATTGTACTAATTTTCTGATCCTCCAATTTTCTTTTCCTTCTCTATTTTTTCCCCAGTTTTTAACTTACAAAATGCTTTTTTAAAGGCAAGAAAACCTACCTTTGTTGTAAGGGAAATTCCCTTATCAAATGCAGTTATTGTGTGATATATTTTCTAAAGGCCATATTTTACTTGATCCCATTTTTCAGTTACTTTGACATGAATTTCTCTTTCTATCAAGCTGTTTTAAACATTTGAAGGCTACAAAGAACAAAAAATGGGCCTGCATCATCATTTTCCACTTCTTAAATAACTATGTGCTATTTGTTCTTCTTCAGTCTTGCACTACCATTTCCTAACAAAATAGTCTAAGGAAAATAATTTTCTATAAATTCAATTTTTTTGGAAAAATTATTCTCATTCATGGCCACTTCCATGAGAAATTATACAGTGATTTTCCCCCATTTTGAAGCCAATTAGAGGGCACTTATCCCAAAAAGAATGATCAAACATACTAACATAAGAAATTTTGCATCAAAATAACCAAATTTTCATATTTTGTTTTTAACTAATGGATTAGACAGTCAAAATAAATCTTCTTAAAAGTACTAGAGAGCTTGAGGTATTATTGAATTAATCTGAGAAAAGGAACAAGTATGATGTGCACTATGCAATGTCTTTCAACCTCATTGCCTGCCTATTAGGCTGCAAGAAAAGAATATTTAAGTGTCTGTTTATTAACTGATTGTCAAAGAAACCTGATTATTTCCAGGATATAATTCAGCACAAGAAAGAGTAAGATGAACTGAAGAGGAACAAAATGATTGATTCATTTCCTTTGGGGGAGGGGAGGGTATGAAGTAAAATAATGAAACATAAATGTGTCGGATCCATTTATACAGGATTGATATTTAATTTAGTTCCCTTTGAAGTTGAAATTAAATTTCTTAAGAGGTATTATTAAAAGGGAGATGGAATGTAACCTTCCATCAAGCTACCATTATTTTAATACATCTTTAAAAAATGAAAAAAAAAAATCTTTTTTCCTGAAGTGTGCTGGTAAATTGATTTATGCAGTTCTGAGCAGTAATTATGAAATGTGCTTATCTAGACACCTTCTGTTGCTATTGATCCTACACATTATTCTGATGAAAAGCTCATAATTCATAGCATTCTCCATGTTTAGACTTGTTGGAATTATTTATAACTTGTAGTCCAAAGGTGCAGCTAGTGAAATGGGGTTTGAGGCTGATTTGCAATGCACCAAATTGTCTGTTTTCAGGCCCTGAGCACAGATAGTTACAGCACTCTGCTTTGCAACCCACAAATGGAGAGTGCAGCACCACTGGGGATGGAGAGAGATCACTGGAGGGTAGGGAAGTGAGTGTCTTTCCAAGAGTTTCAGAAATGGAAAATGGCTAAAGCAGGAAATTAAGAAACTTGCAGAACTGCTGCAAAAGACAAAACAAGTGCTTTGGTGGGTGCTGGGAAAAGAAATTATTAAATCTACCCTAATTTTCATTTGGTAGTTGCAGTTACCTCCTTCAACAACCTGTGATGTTTGTTTTCTTCTGAGATTCCCAATGAGCCAAACCATCTGTTGAAGTCGTAACAGATAGTTGAAGTTACAACTAGAAATTGTTGGGAGGAAAAAATAATAGTCTTTCCTTCTCAGAGCAGCAAGGACTAAACCAAGGGCCTCCAGTCCTTATCACAAGATTTGCTTCAAAATTACCCCCTCGTGCAGTCAGTGTAGGAGAAATGTCATGTGTCAGAGCAGAGAGTTTTTCCTACTGCTCTGCTGTGACCTGAAACCTACAGAGGAGCTTTTGCAGAGGAAGCAGCTGCCCTCTGTGAGTTTGCTGTGAGGAAAGGGGAAAGAGGACAAAAACTGAGAGGACAGGTAATTTAGTGAGCAGCTGATACAGCTCCAGCCACAGCCTGCTCTGGGGGAGTGTGAAACAGGGGTGGAATGTCACAGCATTTTGCTGTTCTTGGTGGTGCTGCTGGGATTTTATTGTCCCTGCCTGTGCTTTTCATGGGGATAAACACCAATATTTGTGGCCTTGCTCTGCCAGCATTGACTTCAGGAGCTACCTGGGTTTTCTTCATCCTTTAACCCCATCAGGGACAAATCTTACCAGAGACTTTTTGGACACTCTCTCTATCTGCAGGAAGTTCATGTCCCATGTGAGTGGGAAGTCAGGGTGACATTTATGCTAAACCAGGTAGCAGTGACAGCAGGTTTAGTCCATGGGAGGAACATTCTGAGACACAGCAACACAACCTGACAGCCAGCAGAGTCATTATCTTTTATCATTATGGCACCAACCAGCAGCTTCAAGGACATCTCAAAAGCCCCTTTAATGGTAGATTTCTAGCACCATAGCACAAAGAAAGTGGATCTAAATTACCATGGAGACAATACTTGGATATTTCTGTTCCACGTCTAAACACAGCAATGCACTAAACAAGATTTTTATTTTCCTGTCATTATTATCCCTTTGAACACTACTTTGGATTAAGGTGAGGACATCTTTCCTCATCCAGACAGGCCTCTCAAATGTCTTTTATAGGCCTTCTATTAATATGCAACATTATCCAGAATGAAATTACAGTCTGCCACAGGCTCTGTGAGACAACATTGCAGGCCACAGATGACCCAGAGGCTGTAAATTACCCATCTCCCAATTAAGTAGAACAAAACAGGGCATATCCATGGAGCTGTCAGAAACACATGATGTCACAATGAGCTACAGAGCTCTGAAACCAAACACAGCACGAGGATATTCTAAAACAATTCCATAATGAATGGAAATGCACAAACAGGAGCACAATTAATTATAAATACTAAACAGACACGTAACAGTTCTTTTAAAATCCAGTAGAACTTCTTAAACTGAAGCCAATTGACATCCCTGTTGGCACTGATCTTCACATTTGAAGATTACTCTAGATGTTAATAAAACTAGGTGGAAATTGCGACTGCTGAGCAAAAAGATAAAGAAGTTAAGCCCAAGAGGCAAAAATTCCATCCAAACAGCTATTGAGCATGGCATTTACTACATGAATTTAAATTTTAGGTGCCTTTGTTTAAATTCAATGTGGTCTTTGTTTGGTTTTTTGTTTACTTGTATTTTAAAGAACTAACCATCCACACCAGAAGTTTCCTTAGATCTGACTGTGCAGCTGAAATTCTATTTAGGAAAAAGTTTGGAACAAAAGGGATTGTATTTTTTTGTCTTGTAATGACTTATTTCAAACTCTATTGTCAAAAAACAGGCATTCAAATAAAGACAACAAAAGAAACTAAATATATTCAAACAATTCTAAAGACTTAAGCTGAGACTGCCTTTCACTATCATTCTCCGGTGGCTTTCAGATTAATTTTACAGAATTGTTTAAGAATACACTGAAAATTGTTTTGTGAAGCTCCTTTTTCTTACAGTGACCAGTTATTTCTAATCCTGCATTTGATCTGCCTGTTTTGCAAGTCTTAAACAAACCTACTCTTACCTGATGCTAATCCCAAAATAATACACTCACCCACTCTCAGGGCATTGGATGGGCAAGAAACAGTGTCAGTCTTTATGAAGTCAGTTATGTTAGTAACTGACTGCATTAGGATTAATTTACTTTTCCAAAATCACTATTTTTCTGCCCATCCTTCTTTCTTTTCCAAAGACACCATAATAGGAATCTTTGGACATTGTTGATCAAATTAAAGGAAGCTTGGTTCCCTCAACAATTTAACCAGAAACATTCTCTCTACTTCAAGTAAAACTTTTTTTCATTTTCTTTTGGAGCTTCTGACTCATTTCATCTCCAGAGACAAGCTTTCCCTACTGCTTCCATTCCTGGTCCAATGTTTGCAAATTCTTGGGAAATGAAATGAACAGTGTGTGCTTCTCTGACATCAATCCAGCTGTGCTGCCAGCTGCCCTTGCTCTCTTGAGTGGCATTTTTGGGGGGAATCAGAAGAGGGAGGGACATTTTTAAGCAACATGAAGCTCACAGAGGAGCTCACCCTGGAGCATGGCAATGGGAGGATTCACTCTGATAGCAAGGAAGCAAATTAAAGGGTGAGCACTGTGGGTTGAGCCAAAGTCTGGGAAAGTTGATGAGAACTGCTCTTCCATTGCCTGCTGCCTCCTGCAATTTGTATAAGCTCATTAAAGATCTTCAGTTGATGTTGGTTGAATGGTAAAATAAAATAAAATATCCACTGAGCTTAAGAGCCCAGCTGCAAGGAACTAATTATTTTAATGTATTCTGTACTTGGTGTGTCATGGGAAATCAGCAAAGAAAGAAAGGAAATCCCTAATTTAGTGAAGTGAAGGACAGCCATAAACAGGGTAGAAGTTGAGAATCTGTGGTCACTGTGGCCCTACAAGCTTTGCCATAACTCTTCAAGAAGTGTTTTTGAAGACATCATCTGAGAGGGAAACTTCTCATGTAGCTCAGAAAGTTTTCTTTAGAGCTCAGCCCTTAGGACAATTACATTTCAGAGCACCTCAGGGGGCTGCTGCCAATAGAGGCTTGATTTGCTGTCCATCATCAGCTTGCTGCATTTTCTTGGAAACTTTCCTTTAGGCTGGCTCATTATTTTACCATGTGCCCTGAGGTGACACATGTCTATTTGGGTAGCAACGAGGAAAGGATATTGTGACTGAAGAGACTCCGTACAGAGTTTTGGTAAAGCATCAGAAATTGAGTTTTGGGATAAATTGCTTGCATTTCAGGTGCAGAATCAGATTGGGTTTAGAACATTCTTTTTATTTAATTTTTTGGGCCAGAGGAGAATCGCCACCTTTGAGAGATGTATTTCAATTTGGCTGGCCACTGGGTAACCACCAACACAATCGCCCACCTTCATCTTTCCTTGTTTCCAAGGACAGTCTGCCTGGCAAAAAGAAATGGACTTAAACAGCAGTACAAGCAATATGATGTGTTTGGAGGCTGCTTTCCAAAACCAGTTTTTTCTGCTCTTTCCAAATCTCTATAATCTCTATACATGGCAGAAATACAGAAAATCCATCTTGTAGAGTATATACATGACTTGTTAAACCTGTTTGATTCACACTTCATTAAAATATCTATGTGCAACATTGAAGGAATCCTATGTTCTATAGGCCATATTTACATGATTTACATTGATTTTTCACAACCATATTTTATTGTTATTAAAAGGTCGTGGCTTTTTCTGTTGGCTGGCTGAATATATTTGTTGTTTTGTAAAGGATTTCAGCAAAAGCAGTATTTGCTGAAGTTGCAGTAATATCTCATGGAAAAAAGATTAGTCTGAAAAACACAAGTATTCATATGGACTTTGAAAATACCCCTAGTCTAGCCAGAGAGAAAAAATAGGGCCATTTTACCAGGAGAGGCGTTAGATTCAGAACAAAAGTTATTGGATGATGTTTTTGGCTGAATAGAAGATTAAATTAATAGTACCTGATTGAGATATTTGTCAGACCATGAGATTGTCCAGTAAACCAAAAAGAAGGGGGGTGGGGTGTTACAAATTATTCATTAAAAATTTTTATTCATCTGTACAGTAACCAGAGACTTGGTATTATCTTGACACACAGTGCCCTTTGTGACAAGGAAGTTTGGTACTAAATCCAGCCCCACAGTAAGTTTGTCCAGCACACAAAAAAAATATTTTACTCTATTCCCTTATTTATTGAGAGAAGGGCCTTTGTCTTTCTCAGCATGCTAAGTGTACCATGGATACTTTATTCCTCCTGCATGTTAATGTTAAACATTAGCATTTAGCCAGGAGAAGGACAATGCAAAGAGATCATTCCAGAAACTCTGAGACTCTCCTCCCCTGACCTGAAAGCAGTGCGCCTTCCTGCAGATGTCATCACCAAATGTCACCTGGTGCAAGCTAAGGCAGCACACTGATTTCCTTATTAGCCACTTGCTGAAACATTTCATTATTAAGCCACTTAAAAAACTGCCCCTTATCACACTCCTGATGGTGTGAATGCACTGTGAATGAGCAGAATTGAGTAATTTAGGCACAGAGACTTCTTAAAGCCTTCTAGCTGTCTTTTAGCAAATTTGCCTGTATGAACCCTGCTGCAGAACTTCTCCTAAATAATTCTCTTTCCTTTATTTAATTTACTTTAAAAGCTTGGCATTGATAACTGAAGTATAACTATTCTAAATGAGACAGATGACTTAAAATATATTCATTCTGAGACATGAATCCCAGTCTGGAGGGAAGCAAGGAAACACTGGAATTGGAAAAACCACCCTTGTAAATGCACACGTGGGAAATTTCCAGGAAACTGGTCTATCTCCATAGATCCTACTCCCTTTAAACAGCAAGGCCAATTTGCATCATGCGAACACCTCCTCTTTCTGCTCTATTCAGGATTCTCTTTCCACAAACAGCCTGTGCCAGCATATGCTGTATTGTAAACAAACCACTGGTTCCAGCTTATCCCTGTCTTACAGATATTGAAATTACTTCAGCCTTCTCTATGATGCAGGTTCAGCTATGCCTGGCCTTGGATATTTTATATATGATTTCTCCAGATTCACAGCATGTTCTGCATACCTTTCCCTGAAACTCAAGTATGTTTTTTTCTGCCTGTCTCTTCTCTAAGGAATGTTTCTTTTCCTGTTGCCTCCAGTTCTCTGCCTCTCTCTGAGGCACAGGGCTCCCCAGACTGTTCTCTCTCTCTTTATCTCTCTCCCATTTTGGTTGCCTCCTATGAGAAGACTGGTAGCTTTTCTAATTCAGCTAAGATGCCCCTTCAGTAAAATCTGACATAGTCCATGTGTAAGTTTGATATGAGCAGAAGGGAGGGACACCACCAGATCCCCACTGACTGTTCACCAGGCAGTTCAGTTTTCTCTTCTTACCTGCCATGAAGGAAAAAAATCAATTGTCTTTTCTAATGTTAAATAAGACTGTTTGAAAGCACCATCATGAAAGAAAGGGAGAAATAAAGCAAAGAGTAATGAGAGAAGTAATAAACAGCTTTCCATAAAAAGAAAAGAAAAACAGGAAGAAGAGCTGAAGCAGAGTTGGAAGAAAAGCATGCTACAAGAGAAGAGAGCTTCAGTAACATGCAGACTACTTGAAAGGGCAAAAAGTTTTTTCTTAAGCTAAAGTACTCTTCAGCTAGAGGAAAAGAGAAGAAGGATATTTATTAACTAACAGTAACTTAGGATATCTCCATTTTCAACCAGAATTTAGAAATTATTTATAGTAAGGTGCACAAACACATGAAATCCTACCATATTTAAATAAAATTGAAGTGATCAGAGTGAAGTAGAACAATTTTTGAGTTTAAAACCTGAAGAGCTATTTTAATCCAGTATTATCTTTCTGTATTCTCAATGAAAAGACTACATACTAAATCTTTTCCTTATTGTTTAGTATGTCTATATTCAGCTTCAACTGAAAGAAAGATTATATAAAATATACCATGGGAATATGGTGTGCTAAATATCACAGTTTGATAGCATAGTACACAAAGAGAAGAACATTTTTTTTTTAATTATCAAAATTATCCATGTTCCTGCCATGTTCCTTAGATTCCAATTAGATCTGCTGTGCTAACAAGAAACTTGTGCTAAGAGCATTTCTCCTGTTTAGCATGCACAAGGTGACTTCACATCAGAACAGCAGGACCTGGCAGGAATCAGCTCATTCCTATGGGGAAATGTCCCACACAGTTGTTTTCTAAGGTGAAACGGGCTGGAGGGACTCAATTGTCACACCAGTTGTTACCACCTATAATTGCTCTCAAAGATTCATGCCCCATAATGATCCAAGACAGTCCTGTTATCTCTTTGCAGTGATTGATCTGAAACATCTGTCACCTACATCCTCCTGGCTAAGAGAGCTATTTTGCTCAGGAATGATGGGGAGAGCCAACATTGTCATTGAGTTACAGTATGTTATGCATGCAAAATCAAAATTGTCACACAGCAGTCTCCCACTGAAGATTTAATGGCATCTGAACTGAAGCCAGAAGCATTTTGTTTTGCATGGTGTCAGTGTAAACAAGTTTGTTTACAAGCCTGCTGCTCACCAGGTCTGACGTGGCAAAGCATCAGCAGAGGATGACAAAGTGGAGCCATTTTTTGATGACTCCAACCTCTGCCAAATCATTCCTGCTCTGATGGAGAAGGACAGATTCAGAACCTGCCCCTTTTTGCTAGTTTAAATAATCTGTTAATTACTCTTCCTGTTTATTACTTCACAGAGTCCAAGCTCAAGAAATCTGATTGCCTGGAGAAACTTCCCATTGACCTCAAAGCATTTGTTAGACAGACTTCTGCACAGACCCACAGTCATTAACCCATACGTATTGAATTTCTTACTTTGCAATAATGAACAAAGCATGGCAAGGTATTTGTAATGTGCAATTAGTAAAGACAAGCTGGCTCCTCCAGATTAAATAATAACTGAAGGCCAGATTGTAAACAGAAGTCATTAAAGCTATTTGGATTTGCATTATCTCAGAAGCTAGCTCTGGTACAAATTTTGTCTTCAGTTTCAAATCAGGCTGACACAGCTTAAGGGAAATTGGCATTTGATTTGTTATTTCCCTGTTCACTTTTTCACATTATGGAGGGAACAGGAGAGGAAAATCTGGAGCTGGTTTTTTTTGGCCTAACCAAAAGGCTGGAGCAGGAAAGCTTTGCCTCACAGGCAATTCTGTCCATTTTCCAATGGACAGACATGAAATCGATGAATTTTTGGTTTTACAGAACTAGTCAGAAATCTTCAGCTATTTTCTGAAGAGAATCAAGATTATCTTTAAATACTAATTGATAAAAAAACAACTAATTAAAGACTAAACTCCAGAAATATGCATTTTTGTACATATGTTTCTTAGTGTATGTGCGTGCTCATGTGCATGCCTTTGAAATTTTCCTTCAGAAAAATAATGTATATTTTAACATATCAAACAACTTTAGACTTCTACACATCTGAAGACATAGGGAAATATTAGCTTTGATCTTTGTGTCTTCTCGTAGGAGCCACAGGGAAAACTGCACTTGCTTTATCCATCACTTCCCCATGATTATTGGAAGCAAAGAAACCCAGTTCATATAAAACTTCTACAAATGAGCACCGTGACACCTTTTCCATCAAAGGTGAGAAAATGTTGGACTTTAGGGTAAGAAGCTCTCACGCAATTGGTACAGTGAGAAAAGTGTGCATTTCATGGATAGGAATCACAGCATGTGCATCACAAAGACAGCAAATACCAACAAAACAGGTTCCCAAAACACACACACGCTTTTGTGAAAACTCCAGAGTGCTGCTGCAGTGTGTTTGCATTTCAGATGAGCCTTGCCCAAAGGCCCAGCAGGAATGTTGGGGTTCCTGGCAGTGCCCAGCTGGAGTTCAGTTCTCACAACGCTGGCAAACACTTGTGGTGGTGTTTGCAGGGCAGGGGTCCCAGGACAAGGGAAGAGATGAGAATTTGACTCCATGTTTCAGAAGGCTGATTTATTATTTTATTATATATATTATATATATTAAAACTATACTAAAATAATAAAAGAAAGGATTTCATCTGAAGGATAGAAAGGAATGGAATGATAATAAAATCTTGTGACTGACCAGAGAGTCTGAGACAGCTGGACTGTGATTGGCCATTAATTAAAAACAACCACGTGAGACCAATCAAAGATGCACCTGTTGCATTCCACAGCAGCAGATAATCATTGTTTACATTTTGGTTCTGAGGCCTCTCAGCTTCTCAGGAGAAAAAAATCCTAGCAAAAGGATTTTTGATGTCAGGGGAGCTTAGGGGAGAGTCTGTAAATGGGTCTGACAGTGTGTAACAGGGAGAGTGAAAATTCTTTTCTGCTGTATTCTGGCTTTGATGTTTTAATGTCTGATATTATTGTAAGGGAGTCTGAAATGCAAGGGGAGCCTTTTGTGAATATTTTTAGGCCAGAGAATCAACTCAGTTCTCTATTGCTGGATCAAATGGTGTGGGAGCTCTGCATTAGAACAGAGAACAAGTTGGAAGCATGTTAAGCAAAAGCAATATTAGCCCATCCCTCTTTCTCCTCCACTCTCTCTCTTTTTCCTTTTTTGTAATTTAAATTTCAGCTAAGAACAAACCACTGATCAACAGCCAGTGGTTAAACCCCTAACGTACTGCCATCTTATTGCAAAGCTCCAAACCTTCTTGGTGATTTCTCATGGGCATCTCCTCACAGCACAGCCAACAAACCCCAACTCTCTCCTCACCCCACTAACCCACTCTTTTGTAGCACTCATCCTCTTACTGGACACAGCCATGGCCTGTTGAGGGCAGGCCTGTTCCTAATCTTTGGTGATCAGTACAGCTGCAGCTCCTCAGGTGTGAGACTGCCTTCTGCACTATCTTTATTTTCTTACACTATATCCCTCCACACTAATGAAGGAACACAGAAAGAGCAAATGAATTATTAAGGGACATATGCACAGAGGGTTGGCCTCTCTGAAACCCAAGGCTCAGTTTTCAGTTTTCGTGTTATGAAATCTCACTGTTGAGGCCAGATATTCAAAACACATGTAGCTTCATTGCAGCAACTCATTACAGAGTAAATTTTCAAGAGTGATCATCACCCAAAAGAGACAGAAAAAGAATAGATGCAAATTCACCTTACAGTGCATTTTACCCCACAGGCAAGAAAAATGGACTAGGATAGACATCAAAACACAGCACAGTTTTGTTTCACTTCCCTTCAGTGAAAGATTGATAATTTTGGGCACTTGGGGGATACTTGTCCATGTATCTGAGACTTTCTTTCCTCAGCTTCACCACTTTTCCCCATTTCTAGCAAGAACCAGACCAGAATATCACCATCCCTTCCCTTCTGCTCCATTTGGGTCATTGCTGACAGGCTGAAAGGATGTCAGGAGAGCTGAAGGCAGCTCTGAAATGCCAAGAGTGAGCTGCAGAACAGAGTCTGCATGGGACCTGACCAAATTAACACTCTGGACCATCAGCACACGTGGGAAGGCAATAAATCACCTTCCTTTACCATCCTTCCCACACCTGCTGTAAATGTGAGGGAGCAACCCTTCCTCCACAGCAGTGATCTTGAACAAATTATTTCAGAAAGGGGAACCTCACCTTGTGTTCCCCACTGCCACAGTCTCCTGCAGCTGGGAAGAGCCAATAATTCTGAGAATTTAAATGATCACAAATATCTATTCTTTGGAAACAAAACAAGCCCAGAGAAAATGGATGCATCCTTATGAAAATAGTGCAGGTAACTCTTTCCCCTTCACTGCTGCTGAGACATGAGACACACATGAGAAGACAGAACTTCAGAGAAATCAGATTGCTCATGGGTAGTGTAGAGTGCTTTTATTATACAAGATTAGTGAAGTACTTATCAGCTGCTGAAAGCAACTCAGGAAACAAAGGTAGTTAAAGGAGTTTATTCTCCAAGGAGGCAGAAGCAAAATCAAAAGCAGTTTCCAGAGAAGATCAGCATGTAGATGTGTCCTGTCCTTCCTGACTGAGCTAAACACAGGAAGAAAAAAAACATTTTATTTGTGTCAGACATATCTATTTTCTCAGATGTTGCTGAAATACACATCTGCCACCTTCAACAGGAACAATAGCAGTAATTTCCTGTTTTTTTGCAATTTTCCTGTTTCTCATGGCATAATCACCAGGGATCCTGATAGTTTTCAGGATGCAAACACAGAGAAAAACATGCTTTTAGTGGTAAACCTTGGACAGACACAAAGATAATGTTTTTTTTTCCTTTCTCCTTCAAACAGCACTGCCAGACTGACTGTTCAACAGGCATAGCAGAGATCCCACAGTTTATGGCTGCATCCACAGTGACCAAAACTAACAAACTAGAGAAACTGCTCTCCAGTGGAGAAATTATCATATTTAGCTTGGTGAGAAAGCTTTGTTTCTAAAGCATATGGTGCTAGCAGGGAGCAGGGCTGGTCTTTGCCAATAAATGCTTTGCCTGTTAAACAAAATACAGTGGGGAGCTTCTGGTGTGCTGCTAACAGTCATCTTAGGGCTACTTTACTTTTTTATGCTCTTCAGGTTGCCTAATCTGCTGAAGGAAGCTGAAGCCAGTGGCTACTCTCCACATGAACATTCAAGTCTCTTTAAAATCAGATATTCATGAGATTTCTCAACTGAAGATATAAGACTGGAAAGCAAAAGGACAAGGAAAAAAGCCCTGATAGGACAAAGACAGTTTGCCATGTCTTTCTGCCTTTGGGGTCCAACTGCATCATCATTGTCCTTAAGGGCAAATGTCTGCCCTTTATTTGTATTGGAGGCTTATTTAGAGTTTCTCTCAGCTCAGTTTTTGAGCAGCCATCAGCCTGTCAGACATTAGGATGATTGCATGTTCAATTCATCATGTCACAGGAACCATGTGCCCATGCACAGAGAGCATGCAGATATCAAGGGAAGAAAGAGAAGAAAGAATTAGAGGTTGAAAAATTAAACTAACACTCATTTAATAGGAAGGGAAAGGTTTTAGGGATGTGCTTCACAAAATGGTCCATATGTGATGATTATTGCATATGACAAAAAAAAAACCAAAGCAAACAAAAAACCTAACAAACAAACAAACAAACCAACCCTGCAAATTTTTCCAAGAGGCAGATGAAGCTGTGCAAGTTTCCAGAGGAGCCATTATCTAATTTCATTGCCTGCCAGTGGGTCTGAGGAGACTAGTTCAGATGGAGATATCTGTACTGTGATCACACATACAATTAACTGAGACAGCTCATCCAATGCTTATTCCCAAATTATGCATTTTTTAAGAACAGGTCCTGGGGTCATATCTTGGACTTTTGATTTTTAGATTTTTCAACCACTTGAACTTAAAGAGCAAACTATAAATCAGCTCCTTCCACAAAACCAGCTGTGGATGGTTCAGGAATGTGGTGCTTTGACTTATTCCTCTGGTACAGTCACAGAAAATGAGCCAAGAGGGACTTCTGTGCTTTTATATGTTGTGGCCCTCCAACAGCTGTGTGCTAATGTGGAAATAAACAGCTATGGATTTTTTTTTTAGTGCTTTCCCTCTCATAACCCACTAACATTTGGTCATATTTCTCACACACAGTCATGTGCCATTCGTATCATTCACACACCAAAGACACACACACAAAATATTTTCCACAAAGGAAGGAAATGGAAATTCTAGTCTATTTAGGATTAAACTGAGTGTGGCTTCAAGTTCTACAAATCAAAACTGTGGCAGCTTGCAACAATTGTCACATTTAATGAATTAATGCCTGTACAGAGTTTTGAGCATCTCGGATATAGTATAAATTTTGTGTATTATAATGAATTAATTTGATTTCATGAAAAGCTGTACATTCCACAGTATCTAGTTTTGATGCATCTCTAAGGATTTATCTGAATTTTAAAGTTTTCCAAAGAAAGTGATCCTAACAAACTCTCTTATCATGGATGACATTTCTCCTAGAAAAGAAAGCAAGAAGAGAAAGCCAACACAAGTCAGCAGTTCTGTTTCTTTACAGAAACAGCTCACAGTACCTCTCTAAGCTGTACTGAAAAAATATTTTCTTCCCATTACTTGTGAAATTTATATGCAATTTTCTTGCATATACACTTGCAAGAAACTTGTTTTAATTACCAATGTGCATATAGCCAAATATTCCAAATATATTCATTTCCAGTATGTGGGGGAGTGCCCCAAGCAAACTTCCATAACCTGCAGCAAGCCAGGAGCTGTAACATCAGGTTACAGGGGGATGGCTGGACTGATCATTTCTTTCTTGCAAATATGGAAAAATATTTTGATAAAGAGTAAACAATCTTTGTGTTGGACATTTCCCATGTCTTGGGATTCCTGCATTAGCATTTCATAATGAGGTACCCAAACTCTAAATACCAACCAAAAAAAGTATACTCAAATTACTTTTACAGCCATTTTTAAAGCAACCTTTCAGTTTCTCTTGATCTCTGTAAATAAATAAATAAATGAATAAAAAGTTAATGGTCCTTGCTAATCTGATAGTATATTCCAGCCTTTGATCTCCACGAAGTAAGGATGATCAGAAAAGCACATGATGTATGTCAGAGTCTGACACTGATCGTGTTTGCATTGGTTCCTTCATTTACAAGATTATGTTCATGTGGCAACCTTGATGGAGCAGCATTAAATAAGATAAGCTACTAGAGTAGCTTAGAATGACATGACAGAACTTTTTTTTGTGAAGATGTAACTCAGAATGCAAAAAAGCAAAAAAAGACATTGAAACTCATTCTAAAAATATGGGCTGGGGTTATTTATTTCCAAGTTAAGGCTAAGGATGGAGGGAAAGATATGGAAAGATCTTTTTAATTTTCCAGTCTTTGAATATAGTTTGCTAAATATTTTTCAGGGACTGTGCATTCACTTTGCATCTCCTCAGTGAGCTATGGGAATCTGTTTCTAAAGAGGAGCTTAAGAATGTTCTTAGCCCCAGCTGTCTCTGATATTGGGGAGCCAAAACAGTCCCAAGGTTCAAGAATTCCATCTCAGTCCACTCTGTCCCAAGAGCAGGGCAGCACAAGCAAGGAACAAATATCCCAGGTTTTCTTTTCCATTCTTTCTTACTCCATTGAAGAAATAACAGAAGGTGTCTGTTGAACAGAAGGGCCAGGACCTCCACTGAGTCCAAGAGCTCCACAATTTTAAGATCCAGAAACAGAATAAGATGCTTTTTCTCAAAGGTGAAATGAGGCTGTGGCTCTATTTCAGCAGAAAGTGCCACAGAACCTTCTATCTCATCTCTATCCCTGTCTATGTCTGACAGGACCTACAGCTCCAGTCTTCTCCAGCCCAAACAGAAGGCAAATATTCCTTCCTCCTCTTCCTTTCCCAGAGCAAGATCAATGGAATACACCTGTATCATTAAAACCTTGTTTCCAGAGAAGAAATCTGCAAAGGCAATTTTTTTTTAATTTACTGAAGCTTTGCTGCTATGTCCTAATTTTTTCTGCGATGCTCCAGGTTTAACTCATACTAGGGACACAGTAACCACAACTCCAAACAAAAACTCTCTCCTACTTGGTTTTTTATCAACATCTGGAAAATCACATGACCATTCCTGTATTTTGACCCTTTGCAGTCACAATTCAGTCAATTGCTTTAACTCCAAGAGAGAGACACAGCTAACAGTTGTCTCACATTCACAGTTACAGCAACATTCCTCTACAGCACTGATTCTTTTAAAAGCCCAAAAGTTGTTATTGCACAGAACTTATTTATTTTAGGTCCTGCACCAAGACTGAATTAATGAACTATACCGGAAACTGAGGGCTGCTGGAAAAAATCCCATCTTCTCCAGCTTCAAAATCTTTGTCTCACATTATCATTCTCTAATGCAAATTAAGAATCACACAGATATTTTTCACTCAAAAAAAGAAATTTCCCATTTCCTTCAAATCACTATAAAAATAAGACAATAACACATAAACCAAGTAGGAGGCTGAAAAAAAACCTACACAGAAGCAATGAGTCACATTGTTCACCAGGATTCTGATAGGTACACAGCTATTACTGAGGAAAGCATAATGCAAAGAAAGCCCTAATCAAAGCAGAAATGCAGCTATTGCTGGGGTGGAACTGAGCAGCAAAGTACATGTGAAGAGCAGCAGGAATGAAGACATATCACTGAAACTCAAGGTGAAAGAGAAATCAGGTTCTGCCATTACAGTAAATGGTAAAGTCTAGTTTGGGAAGGGACAGGGGAGGGACATTATCATAGCTGGAGGTAGCAGGGGTGCAGTGACATCCTTCTGTCACACAAACACCATTTCCTGCAGAGCCTCCAGGTCTGCAGGCTAATGGCTTAGTTCAGCAATCAGCTTGTGGGAAGAGAAACAACCTCTGAATCACTGGATTTTCCTTCAGTTCCTCCATTACCAGAAACAGACTCTCTGTGACTCAAACATGTAAGAACACAGCATGAGCAATTAGAGCTGCAGAACCTAAACTTTTATGGCCTGCATCTTTGCTATAGCAAAGAAAGGATTTAAAGGCACTGAAGGTAACGTAGCCTTTTTGTTGAAGAAGAAAACGATTTTCTCATTTGACAAGATTCTTCACACAAGGCCAATCTAAATATATAGTTTATTACCATACCATTTATGGTTCTGAAGGAAACAGAAAGCTTAGCTATCTGGACATGATCAGAATCTCCCAGTTACAAGAAACAACACAAAAAAAACCAACAAAACAAGGAACTCTGAGAAGAATCTCATGCACTTTCCACCAGGTGCTGTATTTATTTACTCCCCACTATACTCTCTACAGTGCACAGGCTCCTAATGCAGGCATAGGAGACACAAATTGGAGATTACTCTTTGACCCCTTCAATTGATAGAATCACATGAAAATTAAATCCCTGAGGTTTTTGTGCATGGGAATGAGAGTGCAAATTGCAGGTCTATTGACAAGGCCATAATCCTCCTGCACAACTGCATCACTTCAGCTGAAACCATGTTAATATTGACAATTGACAATGGATGCATCGCTGGGAGGGAGAGTGGGACACGAGTTAAAATGAAGGAAATCTAATAATCAAACCACTAATTCTGCAGCACTAGGATTCATTCTGTTGTAAGGTCTGTACATTCTGCCTTGTTTTTCATGCTACCAAAATATTTTAGAGTGTTTTTGTCACAACACTGATGGGTAAAGGAATTTTAAATATCATCACCAACATAATCAAACAAAGTCTATGCTGTAAATCCATCCAACCATTCTCCTTGGATAACATTAAGCAACAATCACAGCTACATTATTTGTTCATGGCTTGCTGGATCCAGTTCTTGAAGGAATGTTCTTTCTTCCAAAGAGGTAATTTCACATGGAAAGAGCTGCTTGTGGCATCAGCCAGGGTAGGTTCACCTAAGGACAGACTCCCCTGTTCCTGAGGCTCTCACTGGTCTATATGGGACTCTCAGCTTCACTGGAGTGTGAAGACAACAAAAGTTTCTTGGTTGTTCTATAGGTATCATTTCTAAAGCCCAGAAAAAAAGAAAAAATAAAAAATAGCTGAAGTAACCAATCTTGGAAGTGGAGCTAGATGATGTTAAGAAAATGCAAAGAATCCTCTGCTGTTACTAAAATCATTATCACAATCACAGAGAAAGCTCAGAGGGAAGAGATGCACGCTGCAGGCTGAAGCATTCAAGCAAGGGATGTTTGCATCAATCTTCATCTTTCTCTGGCTGTTACTGACACCTCTGACAAAATCTGGGTTGATTTTTTCACTTCTTCCTCATCAAACACAACTTAGTGGCACCTGGGTGAGAACAAACCCCAGGTGAGAAGCTCATGTAACCTGGCCTGCAATATTCAGGGCTGTAGTCTGGGAATAAAGACCTTGGCATGATGAGAGAAATGCACCTGCAACTTCTCTCACTTAGATTAAACCCTGTGAAAAGTGTCTGGGAACATGAAGGGTGAAATGACATGATGACCAAGCAGACCCAGCCAACTCATTAGGCAATGCTCCATAGACCCTTTTTTATTTAAATAAACCCCCTCCCTCCTTAATTTTCCACATTAAAATTGAATTAACACATCACATGAGCACATTCTCCAAAGCTCTGACATTAGTATGCATTTTAATAGCTAATTAAAAAACTTTCACCTCTTATAATTGCCAATAAATTCCATACAGGACCTTCTTCTTGAGCTCCAAGTCAAGAGATAGAAGAGATAAGATGGAAATGAAAATATGCAACTATTGCAACTCTAGAAAAGAGACAGGAGCACACATTTTCATGTTACCTTTTACTGAGGACCCACAGTGGGAATCTGATATTAATTTCAACCTAGCAGACTTTCAGAGGAGGTATTTATATTTCTAATTTTGATTTGTGAATGTCACAGTCATTCGCACTAACTTTTTATTTGATTATTATTTTCAGAAGCATAAAGGCCAATATTCAGGTTTGCTCATCTTTCTCAACTCCCATTGTATTTAACTGCACTGCAACCACACAGGGCATTCAGAATAAGATTAGGGAGAAAAAAAATTTAAAAGAGCTGTTTCTGCTTTCTCTCACAGCATTCTGACAGGCTTTATGGCATCACTGTGTGATGGTGACAGTTACTCATATTCCAAGAACGCCTGAATATCTACACAGGTATCCATCTGCATCAGCTTTCTGAAATTTCCTCTGGAAACTCTGTATGCACACATTTCAAGAGAGAGGAGCAAAGAATGTAATGTTTACAGAGTTTACAATGAGAGTTTATTTGGACTTTCATCATTAAGGCTCTGTAGTTATGGTAAAGTCTATTTTCCTCATGCAAAGGAACAGAGAGCAAATAAAACAGCAAAGGTTTTACAGATGAGTTCCTATGATTTGATAGAACTGTTGTGGTTGAATTGCTGGTGTACTCACATCTTGAGAGGAATTTTCTGTATCCTTTGTGGCTGCTTGTGCTATTTAACAGGTAAAAAAAAATCAATATATTCAAGATATTATCATCTTTTCTCATCATCTGATCAAAATTGGTCCGAGCAGGAAGGTAAGCAGGAGCACAAACATGCTGGGCTAACAAGCCTGGTTTCTTTAGCTGGGAAGGAGCTGATGCTATAAAGGCTGTAAAAAGGGTGCTGATAATGCTCTGGAGTTCCCACATGTGAACCTTGGCCCTGCATGCATCAGACTTGGAGCTGCTGCACTGAACTGGTGGGGTTTTTTTTGTTTTGTTTGGTTGGTTTTTTTGTTGCTTTTTGTTTGGTTTGTTTTGTTTTGTTTTTTGTAAGGCAATGGATTCAACAGCTACAGCAAAGGCAGATTTCATAAAAATCAGGGTTCTACACACTCATGCAAAGAGGGCATAGGAAAAAACTGATAGTGAAGAAAAAGCACACAAAGAGCACTGGTCCATAGCTGGCAACGTGTGGGTTTACATCAGGCTCAGACCCCATGATTCAGGTGGGAAAGAGAGAGCTTCCCTTAGATTCAGATAAAATAGCCTCTCCCTTAGATTCAGATAAATATTCCTTTCAAGAGTGATTAAATAGAAAAAGAATACAATATTAGAATCTGCTCAGACCTTATGCTGCAGAGAAAATCTAGCAGGAATGGATATTATTGAGGGAGAACTTCAGATACTTTGGGCAGGAGTTTGGAAAGAGATCCTAAAGTCCTGCTTTGGATGCTTTATTACTCTATGGAGTCAGGGCTGAGATTTCTTCAGCTCCTTCATTGCAAACAGGTAAAAGATCAAAGAAGGCATCAAACCTTCCATGAGTTGCAGAACTCTGCTCTTTGTGTCCTACTTCCAAACCAGCAAGATTAAAGCTCCCATACTGAGGAAGGTGCAGTGATGGGAAATGCTGGAAATGATGCATGTATTATAGAATGCTGAACCATGTGCCTTGGCACGCTCCCCTTGGGGCTTCATTGTCACCAGAGACAAACAAAACAAAACAAAAAAACAACAACAGAGAAAACCCACTCAAAAAGCCCCCCAGAACAACAACAAAAAAAATTAATTGTGAGAGAGAGCAGAATGTAAATTCCCTTCATAACACATTTCTGCATGGGTGTCTTTTATGATGCATCTAGAAAATTCAGCAATGCCTCACCTACAGGGTCCCATTGCAGAATTCCTGGGGGAATGCTCTCTCCCTCGGGAGAAAGGTCGTGAAGGAAACATAAACACTTGAAATAAAGGAACAAAAAAGGCAGCTCCCTCTCCTGGTATCTGCTGCATCTCCACGAGGGGTCTCTGCAGACGCAGCTACGGCAGCAGGTGCTGCACCAGGACAGGCAGGAGAGGAGAGGGATGGGGGATGCTGAGGGTGGGTGGTGAGGTGGGGGTGATGAGATGGGGGATGATGTGATGGGGGTGATGGGGGTGGTGAGATGGGGATGATGAGATGGGGATGATGAGATGGGGGTGATGTGATGGGGGTGATGAGATGGGGGTGATGAGATGGGGGTGATGAGATGGGGGTGATGAGATGGGGGATGATGAGATGGGGGTGATGAGATGGGGGTGATGAGATGGGGGTGATGAGATGGGGGTGATGAGATGGGGGTGGTGAGATGGGGGATGATGTCATGGGGGATGATGTCATGGGGGTGATGAGATGTGTGGCTTCACTGCTACACCAGATTTGATGGAGAAAAACTAAGGAAGAGCCCAGGAGCATACAGATGTGCTGTGTACTCTGATACACCACCCCAGCCACAATTGCAGCTCTGGGCATTCACTCAAGAAGAAATACATGCAGAGGTGACAGATAAAGTTTTTTCTACCCTTTCCTTCAGTGGGTTAATTTTCAGTATAGACAGGGTGAAAGTAGGACTGACCATGGTTTTTAGGTCCTTTGAATAGCCCCAGGGTTTCTGTTCCTTTATTAATACTTTCTCCCATCAATAGTTTTTTAGTGCAGGACACTAAGCTGCTTTTTGGAAGAGACAGGCTAACTTGATCATTATCTTGAAGGATGCCTTATTTTTTCTTCCATTCTAAACTTCTAGAAATTAGCACTGCAGGCATTGTGTTCACACTCTTCACGTCTGTTTGCCTGTGAATGTGGACTCACATTTAGCTGTGAGAAAATTAGTCATTTTCTGTATCATAATTTTTAAAAATATAGAAAATAGAGTCAAAAGAGACCTGAGGATTATTATCTCACCCAACCAGCTTCAGGAAGCAAGAATCAACTCTACGTAATGTGTTTTTTATAATTATCAACACAAGCATCACCATGTAATGATGGTGATTTCCAGCCCTCCCAGGGAACTGATTTCCATCTTTCTCAATAAAAGAAGCTCTCCTGGTTTCTCACCCATGTCTATTCAAATATATTTTAAACCCATGTGTCCTTGCAGACTTGACCATTTACACAGAAAAAATCTCAATCTCTTCCTTCTTCCCCACTTGGCTAAGGCCATGCCTTGCTCTTCCCTGCCAAGCACTGAACTGCTCTCACACCAAAAGGACTCCAGTTGAATTAAAGCCCAGCCCTATGCCTGTTGACTCCCTGGGATGGGCAGCTTCTCAATTTGAAAGATGAGATCTTCTATCTATATGTGTAATATTTATACTTTGAATTTAATCACTTTAATAAAAGACTCAAGGCTTCAGGATGAAGCTGGCATATAAGCAGTATAGGCACTTTAGTCTTGCCTGATTTAATTTTCCAATTAATTTCAGTTTATCACATACCTTGAAAAACTACACTGAAACATGTAAATCAGAGAAGCTTTCTCTACTGCTTTTCTTTAAACATTACTGTGTTTGAAGAAAAACTGGAGTCTTTCTCCTCAGCTGAATCAGAAAATCAGATCTCTATACACTGATAGAAGCAAAAAATATCTGTCCTGGATTCAAATATTCCCAAATGTTGTTTAATCCCAGGCCTCAAAAACAGCTGCTTTCTGTGATACAGAATGTTCTTTAGTGTATATAAGCTTTCCTGAGCATGGAGGGAAAGGCTCAGAGTTTAATGCTCTTATTTTCATGTTCATATTTTGATACAGAAAGCTGATCAGATAGAGGTGAAAGGTTATTTGATGCTTTCTTAAACCAAATCAATATTACAGGGCTTCTTATCTCTTTAGGTAGAGTCATTGGTCTGGAAAAAGATCTGAAGGTGCAATACTCATCCTACCTGCACAAATAAAGAAAAAAGGCATCCCAAATGCTGGCAGCACTGAATGTAAATGTTTAAGGTCTGAAACAAGTTCTGGTTCAGCAAACTCCAGTTTCCTTAGTCCCCAGCACGAGTGGGCACCCAGAGCCTCACAGGCAGAGAGAAAGAGGAAAAAAACAGCAGAAAAGAATCCCAAACAAAAAACCTACAAAAAGTAATTGAACAAGCACTTCCTGCTTCACTGAATTTCTATCCCATGAAGCATTAGCCATTTATAATGTATACAGCCTTCTCCCTGAAGGCTACTGGAGCCTTTTGCAAGCTTTTTATGCAAGACTCGGATGTAACAGTGCTGAATTCCATGTTTACAAAGCCTGACAACAATTTACTTCAGATTTTACAATAAAATCTGTGTGTGTGTGAGTATGAGGAGCTTGAGGTACATATTTCTCCATGCTGCCTGCTAATGGCTTTTTCTTGCAGAGCAGGTGAGGCACTGTATTCATATCTACTTTGAAAAGGTCTCATCTCAAGCCCTGGACTTTCCCACCAGGCAAGGCATTGCTCTTCAGGCTCTTTATTTGAATATGTCATTCTAGGTGTTATCTCTTGGCTTTTAGAAGCCAAAAAAAAAAAAAAAAAAGAGACAAAAAGCAACTGGTGGAGCCAGGATATTGAGCTGTAAAAATATCCCAGAGAAGGAACAAAAGCAGACATGCAGATATATCCCTATTATCTTTTTCCATCAAATTTTGTGTGTTTCTTATGCACAGCATAACAGTGTGCATTCTGGTTTGGATTTGACTGATGTGGTTCATATCAACACTGCTCCAGCAAAATGCATGGGTGAGTAGGGACCACCCTTCCCAGGACCCTTCAGGCAGCTGCATGGATGCATTAAACTTCTTAACAATTAACAGTTCCCAAATGCAAGGACTGGAATCTTGCTGGGAAATCTGGCTTGTGATGGGTACCTCAGCCCCTCTGAAGATCTGGAGTGAAGAATGGTCAAACTGACCTAGAGTAGCAAACAACTACCCAAGGTAACTTGTATTATTCATGTTCTTTACTTCCAAGGATAACAGCATGCTTAACAACTCAATTTAAAAGCACATTTTTGGAAACTTATTCAGCCACTTCTGAGTAATGGATCTGTATTAGAGCCCTTTGGGGCCTTATGGGAAGAGCTGTTTTCTGGTTAATTTCCTGCCTTTAAAGAAGGTCAAAGGAAGATTTGTAGAAAATAACATCTGAAAGAAAATACATTAACCCATTCAAAGCACACAGTTCCAGAGATTCAGTGAGACAGGCATTGAAACATTTTCCTGGCCCCAAGTATGCCTCACTAGACAATGTGGAACTCATTCTCTTCCAGTTTGCAGGTGAACAAATTGCCTCTGAACTGGGCCACATGGATTTTAGTTCTATCTATAATCCAAGGGAGTGAGAATTAGTAGCTAGAGGGGCTAATTATGGTACTTGAACACAAGAATCCTAATTCAAATAAATCAATGTCAGCAATGATGGTAGGAAGAAAGAGCTGATTGAAGAGATTTAAAATGGAAAAGAGGAGACTGAATTACCCTTTTACAGATTCTAGAAAGTCTGTGATTGGTTCAGAGCAGAATGTTTTTTCACAGGGGAAAAAAACAATACAAAGCAAAGCAAAGCAAAACAAAACAAAAGCAAAAAACTCCTCCCAAAGCTGCCACCACCACATGCAAATGCTTTGCTTTATGTCACTCAGAATTATTGCCACGAGCATTTTTTCAGATTTGAAACTGGGATGGGATGCAGTTTTTATCACTATTTGTCTCAAAAATTCAAGGAGATATCTAAAACCCAAGGAATATAGAAGACAAAGACTAATTAAAGAATTGGGCTGTGCTGCAGCTCTATTCTCTCTAAACCTTGTGATCTCTGGACAGATGGCCATTTGATGTTTCCTGGGTCTCCAATGTTCCAGGAATTAGAAATATCTCAAAAAAAAGCTCTCTTCAATGGTTTGTTTTTGTTTTTTTTTTAATCTGTAATGAAGCTAGTAGATATGATAAAAAATATGTATTACTCAGCTATCTCTCATCAAAAATGAAAAGCAGTCATAAGAACTGCATAATCTTAATTTCTTACCAACCTATGAAAAATTTTGGTGAAAAGGTTCTGGTACAGATTATTGGATGAAAGAATATTTTCTCAGGTTTCTCAAGTTTTTCTGAAGTTTGTTTCTGCTGCACCAAATGAGGTAAAGTCTAGTTTCCAGTAATTTGTTTGCCAGCTTTGTCCCTCACCACACAGGTACAGCTTCTTGGATGTGTAAATCTCTAGGGATTTGCAATGGATTCATGTGGACAGCAGTGGCACAAATTAAATAGTCATCATCATCTTTTATTGCCATGGAAGGGCCAGAGCTGGAGACCAGAGCAAATCAGGTACCAGAAGCCAATCATCAGCTCTTGGTCTCCCACCCAGGTAATTCATTTATCCTCCAGAAGTGGAAATGACCAAATCAAATCAGGAAAGATCAGCTGGCAACTTAGAATCTGTCTTTCCTGCTTAGACTCCACTTAATCCCAGTCCATGGTTTGCCTTGTTTTATTTCTTGTTCTACTTGTCTTCCCTCCCTTCCTGTCCGTCTCTCTCTGAAGCAACACTGCATGTTACTGACTCTGACAGATGTTTTTATTGTCAAGTATCCTCCTTGCTTATTGACACATGGCTAGACAGCTATTAGAAATTAATTAGAGGATTAATTACACCAGAGTCTGTTCCTGCAGGCAGCATGAAAAGCTATTGCCAGAGCTGGGTTCAGGTTTCATCCCATTTCTGGATTAGCCATGGAAGCACAACGTTCCTGTGCTCGGCAGGGAGGGCTGATCTCTGTGAGGGTCAGACTTGCAGGCTGCCCTCGGGGCAGGCATGGATCAACCTCACCACCAGACTCCTCAGGCTGAGTTTCACCTCCAGTTATCCTCACTGGGGCTGAGGAGCAGCCTGGGACCAGGTCAGCTGCCCACGGAGGACAGGAACCTCTCCCAGCCTTGCCTCCATGCTCACTTCGTGCTCGCGTTTTGCATTGTTTTTACTTTATCAATGCTTCAAACCCTAAAGTAGGAGCTAGAATCACCTGACATTCAGGAGGTCCATTTAGGAAGCAAACCCAGAACTCATCATTACTGGTTTGGAAAGTTAAAAAAACCTGTTCTGGGAAAACCCAAAACTGAGTTTTATTCCACTTTTTCTCACCTTCCTCTGCAACACTGAATGCTCTTTTAGTGCAAGAAGAATGTTTATCCCTAAACTCTCATCAGCTGGCATATATTTTTTTAGAAAAACATGAGTTATCAATATGCTAGCAGATAGATTAAGGTTTTATTTTTCATGACCCAAATTTGGCCATGAATGCTTTTCCCATACATATTTGCATAATATTTCTGCACAAAAATATCTCAGTTATCTTTCAGTTTTAATACCACTTCTTGGAAATACAGAGGTCAACAATTAATAAGCTCATTAAAACTTACAAGCTGCTTTGATTAATATTCCTTGTCTAGTTCCTTGAGAAATGTTCTGTATCTCCCAGGCTAATGAAGACAAGGCAGAGTTATTTAGGTGTTTGTTAACAAAGCTGATTTGCATATAATTAACTGAAAAGAACTCTGTCTTTACAAGGGAAACTCTGCCAATCTCTTTTTCTGGGCTGTTTTATGTAAACAGACTAAGTCCATGCCAAATTAACAAAGCAAGTTATGTTCTTAAAAAACCCTATTAACTCAAAGGGATACAATTTGGGGGGCTAAACTGATAAAAAGTAAAGCACATATTAGAAAACAAACTGCTTTCTTTCAAATGCTGTTTATTCTGTCATGTGGGATTTTTCTTGTATGCTCTCATTCTTTTAATTAGTCAGATTGGTTTTTAGACATTTAAATGAACAAAGACTCTCATATTGGATTGCTCTTTCCTATGACCTACTTATGAAAAAAATTACTACCATTTCAGCAAAGCCATGCTTTTGCACAGATGTCCTCTATAAGATTGCTTATTCTACACCTGTCATATACCCTGAAGCTCTGAATATGAAATATTATACAAAATAACTTGCTCGTACAGCCTGCAGGGTGACCAGGCCTTCATTTAAAATGCATTTCAAATCAGACAAAAAGAAAAGCGTGGGCTTTTGGTCATTCTCTGCCCATTTTGTCATCATGATTTGTTCACTGAAAGGGCTGCCAGGTGTTGGGAGAGGCTGCCTAGGACAAGGTGGGGTCACCACATGCAGAAGTCCTTGGAGGTGATGCAGATGTGCACCTCAGGGCCACGGCTTGTAGGCAAATTTAGCACTGCTGGGTTGGTGTTCAGGCTGGATGATCTTGGAGATCTTTTCCAACCTAAACAATTCTGTGATTCAGAGGAGCATTTGAGGGAGCAACATTCCCCTAAATTAACAGCTAGCTATCCAGTGAGATCTTAAGAATCAGGATCACAAGAGGCTGTACAAAAGCAAAATGCAGTTGAAGGTTCATAAATCTGTAGATCAAATAATAGAGGGGGACCCAAAAGCTCCTATTTCATGGCCTGACCATGCTAAAGAATCCTGAATGAACATTTTTGTGTCAGTTTTTTAAGGCTAATAGGAAACAAATGTTTTAAAAATTAAAAACTATCACCCTATTGAAACTTTATTTACATCAGGTTATATAAATACTGTCTGATCTTACTGATTACATTCAACTCCCAAACTGCCTCTTCTACAATTTCTCCCATTAATACAATTACTCTACTATTTCTTCACTGTCCAGCTTTATACCCATTTCTCCTATTTATTTATGTAAAAAAAAAATTTAGAAAACAAAAGACATCACATCACAATCCAATTCCTGGAGGAGACAATATGATTCAGGAAACTTTCCTGAAGAATTTTGTCTACACCAAGGAAAACTCATGGAACAGAACAAGGCATTTAGGTCCTTAAATAAATAAAACTCTCTTAAAACAGAGACAGAAACTGGTGAGCAACAGAGCTTCCAGATGCCCAAACCTTTCTCTGCTTTTGTTGCTACTGTAGCAGCAAGCAGAAGAAAAACAAAATATTAAAGAAAATCTTGTGGACACACTGGCACTTCCAGCTATGGACTTGTTATGTGAGATGGACAGAATCTGCCCTCTGTGGGGAAAAAATAAATAGCAAACAAACAAGCAAAGAGCACCCCCAAATAATCACTAATAAAAAAACCAAAAAAAAATCAAAAAAAACCCCAATCCATCCAAGATTAGATCTGAAGTGAAAAAAAACAATCCATAAAGAGACCATAAAGGAGCTGGATGGGACCAAAGGGGGGAATGGGAGCAAGGTGGAAACAGTTGGATGAGTCTGAGGGTCTTCCACTCTGCTGCTCTCATTCATTTCATAGAGTTTTTCTCAGCTGCCTCCATAGTTGAGAAGCTCAACAGAGCCCTTTGCTACTGCTGACAGCCTGCTGGTGCATGACAGAACTGACCTATTTGCAAAGCAAGAAGGAACCAGTAAACTGCAAAAAAAAGCAGCAGTTGGGGAAGCTGTCATGGTCTCTCTGTCACTGGTCTAAATCACAGCCAATGACCCAATGCAGATAACAGGAAGAGGCAAACTCTCCAATAAAATGTCCAGTTAGATCCATGTGAAAAGGCTCCACACCAAATTAAATCATTACAAGTAAAAAAAAAAAAATAAAAGTAGTAGCATTAGTTTTGATTTTTGAATGTCACATGGAAGTCAAGAGCTTCCTTTTGAAATAGGTCTGAACAGGCTAATAGATCTGCTTTGAAACAGGGTATCCTATAGAAGATTTATTATTGCTTTATTTTAAATGTATTGCAGCTGAAACCCTGTACTCAGGATCATTTTAAGCTGTTGTGTCAGAAAGTACCCTGCTGATTTGTCCTACTGAGTTGAGTACAAAAGCTAGTGGTGTAAAATGGACAGATCTCTATAAGAATCAATTTTTAATTGCAAGAATAATTGTCAGACAGACCATGAAATAATTCAAGTCACACTCAGACAAATGGACGTACATGAGTTTTCTGCCAACCCTTATTTTTCTGTTTCATTATTAATAGTAGGATACTTACTCTAATCACAGTTGCTACTCTCTAGACAGAGTCTACAAAATACAATAAATATGAATCAAGCCATTTGCAAAAATTTGCTGCTGGAGAAGGATGAATATTCTGGGAGAAAAACTGTCTGTAATGCACAGACCACGTGAGACTGATCCCAGCCTTAGCATCTCAAATCTGAGAGAGCAAGACTGCTATCACCAAGGTTTTTCTATGCAGAACTGTGATAAATACCTGTTCTCTAGGATTTTCCAGATGCATAGTTTATTTAGAAGTTAACTTTAATATGGCAAAGTTTGTGCCACCTTAGAAAACTGCAGCAGTTAATTCAATGCTGTAAGGACAGAGCTGTGAAAGGGGCTCAGATGGAAAAGGATGAGGTCCCAAGAACCTCTCTAACAACCTGCTTTGCATGGACCTGAAACATGGATGCAGTATTTACTGGTGTGGGTAGGCAGTCCACAGTAAATCTAATTAGATTGAGGAACAAAAGGACCCAGGAGTGTGCAGAACCATGAATGGAGCCTGCCTTTCAGGCCATTCACTCTAAATGATTGTGTGTTCCCAAGGCTTTCAGAGACTTTCTCTTTGGAAACAATGAAAGAGTGAAAAAGGGACTTTTCTTCCTACTGCAAGGTGAGGGAGTTTGATAATGCACCTCATTAATTACAGGCAAATCATCACCACCACACATGAAGCCAAAGAAGAGGCCAGACTGACTCTTTTACAAAAATTATTGTTCAGTCACAGTGACAGAAAAAATAAGTAATAAATCAGAATCAGAGTGCACTTGATGGTTTTATTTTGCAACTCATCTTGCTATTGTGACGGCCTGACACTAATTAGCACCCAATGCACAGGGGATGGATTGCTGTGGCCAATGGATCTCATTAACTGCTGTGAAATTTTCATGCCAAGACCAAGCACACCAAAGAACAGAGACCCCAGCAAATGGGCTGTCAGCAGCTGTGAGCATCACCACAGAGCCTTGGGTGCACAGATCAAAGGGCACAAAGGAGCTCCACAGAGCCAGCTGCCTCCTAGATTTTCATGGGTTTATTAACTTATCTCACGAAGGCAGGGAACTTGCCAAAGAGAAAATCCCAGTGTCCACAGTCTCTCACCACTGTCTGAGTTGAGCCAGCCCACTGAGAGGGAAACTGAGGGCACCCAAAGCCTGTGGCACTGCTCTTCCATGTGCCTGTGTATAGGCAGATGTGCCATCCAGGGGTGACCCAGTTTGTGATCACCTTGGGGACAGGGATGGAGAGACACATTGTGGGCTCGGCTCCCTGCTTGGACCAGCTGCCTATTTGCATTAAGCTAATAAGAAATTGATTCTTTGAGACCTGTCAAGCATGTTTGTAAGTGCCCAGCAGCTCCATTAATAAAAGAGGAAGGGCAGGAGGGAAGAAGAGTCAAGAGAGAGATCAAAACAATCATAGCCACAAGCACTGAGTGACTGCCTGGTCCTCCTTCAGGGGATGGGGCTCCAGCCTGCTCTCTGTTCAGCTGTGCCCATCACCTGTCCCCAGGCTGATCACAAAGTGGATGTTGTGTCCCCGTGTGCCTTCCTCCCACAGGCACTGCCAGAGCCAGCCTGGCACACCACTGAGAGCTCACAACTCCACTGCATGAGCAAAACCCTAAAAGTCAAAAGAATCACTGCAATAGCAGAGACTCCTGTGACCTTTTTTTGCTCAATGAGACACAGCAGTCTCAAAGTTTCCCCCAGCAGCCTGTGCTTTACCTAAACCAAAGCAGCAGAAGAACCAACAGTTCAGGCTTCCAGGAGGTCTCAGTGGTGGGGTGTGACAGGCTCCATGTCTGAGTTAGCTGGGAACACACAGGGATGGGCTTTTCTCACCTCAAATCCCAGTCTCTTGGAGGCAGGCACAGTGAGAGCTGTCTCACAGTCATTTATGTGACAACTGAATGTCACCTGAATGACAGTGACAGAGGCAGAGGCATTGGCAGAGGTTCCCTAGCCCAGGAATTACGTCCTTGACACAACAGCATCTCCCTTATCCTATAGCTCTTCTAACAAGTGAGACCAGCTCTGCTTAAGAACATGTTTTAGTGAGAAGCTCATGTAGAGGCTGGCAGGTCCTTTGGATTATGGCAGCTTGCAGGAGGTAAAACAATTAAACAATAAACCACCAGGACTATGAGTGGATCCATTTTCTGAACACCCCTTCAAGGAATAAAGCACTTACTGGTCTAAATGTTTGTGCTGAGTGTATAATTAATCCTTGCTTTTTTTTTTAAAAGGTGACTTCTGAACTGAAAATTGAAATAAATTTTCTTCTTAAAAGAGGATCATTTCGTGTAAAAAGTCTGCATGCAAAAAGGTTGCTTTTAACTAAGTTTTTTGTTTTTTCTTTTTGTTTGTAATTTCAAAAAGTAATAACAGATCAGAATTGGACATCCAAGTATCTGCAGTGATCTAATGGCTCTTTGATTTCCTTTTTGCCAAAGATGTGAGTCAAAATACAGCATTTAGACCTAAGGCAGTAAGAAAAGGTCACTAGTACATTTTCTTTTTTTTTGCAATAAAACCCAGGCATGGTTATTCATATTCCCTTTCAGAGACCACTTGGGTTATTTTAACCAAGAAACAAGAGAAATGTCATCTTATGTTTATGATACAGCAGTCAAGAAGGTAGAGGTCTGCAATCTACCCACACCCTTCCAGGCTCAGCTGAATACATCATCAAACAGAAGACAGTTTCTGGTGCACAGAACTGGAATATCTTGACCATACCATCTCTGGTCAAGCCTGTGTACGTAGCTTATTTATTTATGGCATTTTTAATAGATGGAACATCAATATTTGATGTCGCCCTATGAATTATTAAAACTCAAGAAAATCAAGAACATGAAATACAAACATCTACTTTTAAGTGACGATGGGGTTGTGATATCCATAAATAAATAATCTGGTGGCCAGTTCCAGCTTTCTGAGATTGAGTTAAATGAGCAGGCACTTCAGTGGATTTACAGCATGTTTACAGCCATGTGTGTGGGAGCAGAATCTGACCAAGGGATTTCAAAGTTGAGTTCTAATGAAGTTATCCCAGAGCAGTGTGTGAATTTTTAGCTCCTTAGAAAATGTATTATTTAAATAAATATATATAAAATCTTTGGTTAGAAAGGGACAAGCAAATTAAATTTAGAATAGATGTAGCTCTACTTTTGCTTTTTGGCTTCTTTATGATAAACAACAAAGGCCTAGTTTCACCTCAAAGAAATTTGCTCTAAAAATAACCGAACAAAAAACGCTTTTAAAATGTGTGAAACAATATACCTGAAAATAATTTTCTGCAGCTGAAGGGTTTTTCACACCCTGTGCTCTCATAATTTAATTGAGAGGTAATATTCATTAGACTTGCTGTTGTTGCTTTGTTTGTTAAACAAAAAGTGTTAGTTAACCATAGGAAACACTTTTTCTCTTTGCAGCACTGAACTGAAATAAAGGCCACAACAGTAAGTGTCTTTCTTGTACGTAAGAAGACTTTATTTCCTAAAATGGCAAAAGAAAAAACAGGGGGGTAACTCTAATAGCAGAGTTTCACAGATGTGTCCTGATTCACAGAGAAATAAAGTAATTAAGTAAGTGTGATGGAGCAACAACTGAATATACTTCTCATGCATCATCTGGCAACAAGAAAATTCCTTTGTTCCATCACAGTTTGAAGAATATGAAACTCTGTAAAATCCCACCTTCTTTTCTTTGTGGATAATGGGACACCCAGGATGTAAAAGTATGAGAACACAGAGACAGGTGACAGAGAACTAAGTTTTAGGGTCATTGAAGTTAAAACTTCTAAGACATTTATATAAAAACCTACCAAACTACTAGTGACAACTCAACATGGACTCCTGCCACCTCTAATGGAAGATACCATGAGCCAAAATTCAGATTTTGCCTGATGTGTTTTGAATTAGGACAATCATATCAACAAATTGAGGATGTATTTTCTGGATCCCAAATTAACTTTTTCCAAATATGTTTGTGTGTGCTTGCAAATGTTTGTAGTTTAGAAAACAAAACCAATGTATTAGCACAAGTAGGTACATGCACAAGTGCAGACAGTGAATTTAATGAGTGCCATTTCTCTGCTTCTCAGCACTAAGCAGAAGCCATCTCATTCTTGCCTTGTTGTTCTTTATTAGTGCTTTGTGAATAAATTTCTGAACAGCACCTTTGACATCTCTGATTTTTCCAGACACTGTAAATTCTTCATGAACTGCAGTGAATTTACCTGATTCCCTCACAATTTGTGTGCATATATGCCAGTAGGACATTGCAGCTGTGCTGCTCTTACCACAATACTTTTATGTGCAGATCTCAAACACCATTACAAGGCTGTATGGATTGTTATTTCCCAGCACATGATAAAGGGATGTGGATAAGTAAAGAGAAATGACCAAGAACTGACAGTGAATTAATGGCTCAACCTATCACTGCCAAAATCTTTCCAACAGATCTATGAGCATCAGTATCACAACAAAGTGCAAACTGTCTTTTGCCTTCATAATTGAAATATCAGTCCTTAAGTGAAAGGACATGGAACCGGCTTGTCTAGCAGCATCTCTTTCATCCAGTCTAGAGCTTGTACGTTCCCAAGAGGTAGACAGCTACAGCACCATTATTCACATGCAGCTTCACACTCAGAGAGGGATGGGGACCTCACATGACAGATCCAGCATGTAACCTGACATGAAGACGTCCCTTGACACTCAGATTTCTATTAAAGACGTGAAGACCCTGAAGAATCCTGCTGGCAATATTTCAGGAGTGACAGCAATTAACCAGGATCCATCTGACAAAGGGCTATCTTAAAGAACTGCAGTTTTAATTAAGAGCTGCAGCCCATCACAGGTTTGCCCAGTAGTCTCCTATCTGGTTCCTCTCTGTTGCAAATTGAGGCTACCCCTTCCCTCCATTTTAATTAAATGTTGTTAACTTGACATAATTAACTGCCCTTAATTTTTGGTTTTTGTTTTCTTTTTTAAAACAGTCATTAAAGAAACAGAACTCAAGTGCTATTCAGTATTTGCCAGATTTGCTGGTGGTTAAGTACAATAATGCTTGTCATTAGACGTCTCAGGGTTAACCTAATTAATTAATTTATCTCCTCTGGAAATTTTTCCTCCATGCTGACAAAAGATCAAATCACAGCAGAAAGGTTCTCTGCTTGCCAGGCACGAGTGTGTTGTCAGTGTGTCAAATGCAGCTGGTGGTGGCTCCATCTCAGCCATGGCAGGGCCTGCACAGTGGCCTGTTCTGGGATATTGGCTCCCTGGCATTGCTGAGCTGCTGTGAATTTCACAGCTTCACTGACAGCGATGTTGGGCATCTAAAGGTCTTCAGAAGATCTTTCCTCTCTTTGTTCCCTCTCTCTCTTTCCCAGGGCATGTCCAGATGGGTAGGTTTAGCTCACACTTCTGCTGAACCTCTTATCTCTACTAAAAGACCTTTTACTTTGGAGGGGAACATTTCCTCATGCTGATGTTTAGAACAGATACAGCCTATTATTTACAAAACAAAACAAATTTTGCCTGATGATTTCAGTGCAGTATTTTGGGACAAACCCTAAGGCTAGAAGGAGGAAAGGATCCATGCAGACTCCTCTCAAGACTCTGACCCTGGCCAGGAACCTCAAGAAGAGCAAAAGAGCAAGTGTACAGAGTACTTTCCCAAAATAATCTCCTGTCCCCAAACAATTTGAAGGCTGCAGCCTTTTTGAGTCAGACACAATCTCTATGTATTTAATACCAATCAGTGTATATATTTTTCACTAGTTTGCCCAGCACAGCATGGAGCTATGCAGTTCTTTGTTTTCTATAGTGTCCTTCAACCAGGACTGCAGGAACACTTCCCCAAGCCTTATTACCCTTAAAGATGCTGGGCAGACAGAAGGGCTGTCAGCAATATTTTCACTCTTTTTTGCTACACTGTAAAACTCAGATTTTAATGCCTCAAACTCATATATTGCCCCATTTTGGTACTGCTGAACTTCAAACATCTATCTTAGAGGCTGGATTAGGAAATGAGATTAAATTGAAAGGGGAGGGAGGGGCCAGAACTGCTCCAGAATGTCATACAAGGAACTTAAACTTTAAACATTTAACCATCAGGGAGTGTGGCAAGTTTGACACTGGCTCAAGGAGGAGCCTCCCCTCCTAGCAGGAGCTGTATGGATTGGTCCCTCTGTTTCAGGCTTTCACCAAAACTTGAGCAGTCTGCCCCAATAAATACCCTGCCTGCAGCCATGGCCAGCAGCAGCTGTTGTGAGCTGGCTCATTTAATTTCCATGAGGAGAGTCAGCCACAGCATCCAGCTACACTGAGAAGCTGTTTATGAACCTCCCAGGGCTTGGCTCCCTGAAACCACTCCCAGGCTCCTCTTTAGGATGCTCTTCAAATTGGGCCTGTGAATGAGGTACTTTTCTAATGCAAACTTCTCCTTTAATTTCAATCTCATTTTCCTAAAGCTTCTCTGATGCTGCCTGGCATCCTGCCAAACCCTCATTCCTTTGCCTGTTTTTCACACATCAGTGGGATTGATGTTGGTTTTGTTTTGTTTAATTCATTTTTTTAAAGAGGTTAATGACAAGCTGATTCTAAGGTTAGGTGCATACAGTCACTTGTCCAGCAGGAAGCGAATTTATGTATCTATATCCTTAAAAATCTCTGTTGTTTTTTATTCTCCCTCCTTTATTCCCAGATTTTTTTCCTCAGTGGATTTGTGCAAATCAGTCTCCAGGGCCAGGAATACCATCTTTGGCTGGCTTTATTTGATTGATCTATTTTGGAGCTCAGAACACCGTCACAGTAAAGCAATATTTTCTGCAGTAAGTTAATAGGAAAATGGAAATCACTAATAATAAGAGAGAGGAGGTCTTTATTTTTGAAACAACCCTTTACCTACATAAAATACCCTGGGCTGAATCATTCTTCCTGCCTAGTTAGTAAATCCAGCTTGATTGCATTTACCGAGGTTGTAACTGGAGATGGGATTTAACCAGGCAAACCTACCCTGCATTTTCATATCTCCTGCTGCCACTGATGCTCTGTACTTACAGCTCCTACATCCTTTTGAGAGTACAGAAGGCTATGTAAATGTTCATTATTGTTATTACCCACTTTACATCCCTGTACCACATGCCTTTTATAGCATCTGGTCCCCCATTCAGCAAGTTACATAAGCATACCCTTAACATTAGGTTTCTTAAGTGCTTTATCTAAGCACAGATAGCTGTTGGAGCAGGCTGATACTTTTACCTAAAATGTTTGCTTTAGTGTAGACAGGGACACCGTCTCTGTTCAGCTGCTTTAACGTTTCAGGTTGACATTTGAAGCTGGTAATCTACCTCAAACTGATTTTTTTGAGGGAATATTTGATAAAAAAAAGATTATGAAAGAATGCCTCTGCCTTCACAGACTCATGCACTTACACACAATTGCTCACTCTTGCAATTTAAAAAATAAAATACAGTAATTCTGGTGACCATTTAAGTAGGAAATTGTGGTGACCCTTATTTCTGAAACAGCCACTTGGATTTTTTGCACATTTACCCTATTTCCTGACAGAGAATCTGGGGATTGCCTTGCTATAGATGGAGGATGAGGGGTTTTTTATGGCTAAGCCAGTCATTCTCTTGGAATGCTTTCCTCCCAAATAGAAAGCCTCCAAGATCAGTCCAGGGCCTCAGATGCAGATTCCAGGTAGGCAGGCTGCACTCAAAATCGGTAGCCTCATTTATTTTAAAAATGAAATTGTGAACCATTTCCCCATGCCTTAATTTCTTTCAATAAACTCGAGGTTACAATGTCTCTTACTCCAGAAACGTGACACAGAAAGAAGCACTTTATAATTTTAACTGGCTCCAAGACTAAATAAGAAAACCCCTACCTTCAGGTTGGTATGAAAGGAGAGAAATGATACATCTTTGTGCAACCTTCACCCAATGATTCCTGATTTACAGCCAGGCATTCCAGCCTTTCATGTACAGCTTATAAACTCACACACACACACACACAGAGACACACACTCACTCAAGAAACACACAGAGCAAAATCTGCCTGAGGAAATAAACAACCTCCCTCATCAGGAAGAAAGAAAAACCACAATGTCCAATTAAGGGGAAGAGCCATTTTTCTCTTTATCTCCCTCCGTGATCTGCTTAAATTTTAATCATTTCAGATGCTCTCTGTAACAAAGGTCTGCTTTCACCAAAGGTGTATGATTTTTGTTTTGACACATATCACTGTCCCAGGGAGACAGTAGATGATGAATTTCTTGGCAGCAAGTTCATTAACTGGAGGCTGTGTATTATCAGCCTTCCACCAGCTCCTCTCTGCTCTGCTTCTCCAGGCTCCAGGTACCAAAAGTGTTCCCTTTCACTGTGCTGCTTAAAAACCTCTCAAATTCAAATCCATTCAGTGATCACACGCAGTTTGCATGTGATTGAGTGGGTCAAACTTTCAGCAGACTAAAAATATCATGGGTCACATCATCTGGGAACTTCACAAATAAGAGTAACAAGGAAAGTCTGTGGCAAACAATTTTAATAATTCACCTGTCCGTCACTGCCGCTCACAACTGGAGGAAGATCCTCTCTCTCTTGATAGATAGGCAGGAGGAAAAGCCCTGTCTCAAATGATTAAAGGAGGCTGTATATAACAAGCTTTCCCCATGCTGAGAGTGCCAAGAAAGAGGCTGGTCAATGATATTTAAACACACATTATCCTTCCATCTTCCTGTCATTTTGTTCTGCAAGCTGTTCAGATTTGTCTGTGCCAGTAAGGCGGCTGTGAAAAGCAGCTGAGCAAACAAAGAGAAAAATCAGTCTGAGAATAGGATTTGGATTTCAAAATCTGTCCCTGGATTTTTTTTCCCCCTTTTTTTCCTTCTTCCCTCTTCTCTCTTTCCAACCCAATATCCCATTAACTTTTAAATACACCAACACCCAAGCAGAGGAGAAGCAATGCAGCCAAGTGGAGAAAATGCTGCTGTGTGAAAGGATGCAGAGAATTTTAACATGAGGGGGAAAACATAGCCTCAAACTTTTTTAATTTCCTCTCAAGACAGTGTCTGAAACAGTGGTGGGATTTTTTTCTGTCTGTCTGTATCTCCTCTGTTTTACTCCTTCCCCAGCAGGACCAGCCTGTTGAGCCCTTCTGGGCTTTGGCACTGAAAACACTTGGTCACTGCTCTGGTTTGCTCTCTAGTGATACAACATCTCTCAGCTGCAGAGCTGAGGTTCCCTTATGTTCTCATTAGATGTTGTTTCCTTCCCTGCAGAAGGGACACTCAGGCTGGTGGCTGCTGCAGTGGTGCAGGATCCCTGTCCCCAGTGGGACCTGTCCCAGCCCTGCTCCCTCCAGACTTGCAGAAGGAGTAGCAGAGGAGTTCCCTCTCTGAAGAGACGTGGCAGGGATGAATGTGGGACAGCAGCCTTGGCTAAACAGGACACACTTCAGGATTTATACCAGCCTGGAACAATGCCTGGATTCTATTTGCAATGTGAGTAATCACAAAGACACTTAAAAGCAACATGTAATGTATTAGAAATGGCTAAACTTATTCTTGTTCCACTTGGACATAAACTGAGATCCACAAAATGCAAAGGGGGTATTTATTGAGCCTTTCTCTAGAACAGATTTTCTTTTAAGCCTTAACATCAGGGTGGCTATGGAAGAGGGTGGAGCTGACCCACAGACAGACCCAGATGGAAAGGCAGTCCTGGTTGTTAATGTAAGAGATCTGCATGACTCAGCACAGTGCTAATGAAGATTGGCTCATCTCCTCATTTCTGACCTTTATTATTCTTGACCAGCTGAGGTCTTTAAAAGGCCAAGACTCTGCCTGTCCTCAGGATTAATTGGTTCAGGCAGGAGAAATCAAAATTTGCAAAGAATTTACTAATCCTGGTAGATTTCTTATATTCTGACCCTTTGTAGATTTCAAAAGTGTTAACCCATAATATTTAGGGGCTCACAGTATCTTTTAATTTGCTTGAAATTTCAGGCATATGTGAATTAAGTCATATTTATTGCATCACTAGGAGGGAGAGAGATGTACTTTCCTTTGCAGATGAAAATGCCTTTGTAAGTACAGAAATGATAATGCAATTTTTGAACCCCAAAAATGTTATGCTGTTAGAAAGTAACTGTATGTATATAAATCCATCCTTAATCAAAAAAGTGCTTATGACTCCCTTGATTTTCAGAGAAGTATGTACTTAGAAACTGCTCTAAGGTGAAATGAAAGTGAATGAGGCAAAGTCAGAGCTTTCTTCTAAGATTTCTTTTAGGACCCCTTATTCTGTATGTTTGTATGGAGGCTCTTGACATTTGTAACAGCTGCTAACCATATCAGCTGCAGTTTAGAAAAGATTAGTGATAAGATACCTTCCTAATAGCAACCAGCAGCCCAAATTAGATCTGTGAGAATAAAATGATCTTTCGATTTCACAGTCACACTGAATGCATTGGTTTGGAAAAAATCAATTCTTTTGGAAGCAGATTCAAAATTCTGGACTTCAGGAAGTTGCTTTGTTTAATGAGACTGCTCTGATCAGAAGAAAAGAAAATTCATTTGGCTGCCCTCAAAATAAATCAAAGAAAAGAAGAAAAAATTACCTGTATGTATTGGATTATCAGCAAAATGAGATTTCTACCACATCAAGTCAGGTTAAAGTCTATTTTGGTTTATTAATAGCCAGGTTTAATTCTCTTTAAAATCAGTGATTAGGGGGTGTCTTATTAGTTGAGCTTTGTGTTCAAAGTACATTGTACCCATTAAGCTGTCTCTTTATTTTACATTTCAAAGATTTAAATAAGATACACAAACACAATCTATGTTATTTACTTTAATGGGGTAGCTTAATTGCTCCCCAAGCTTTTCTGTACACATTATAAATAATTGCAAGACACAAAGAGAGAGCAAAAGGAGCAGGCACAGAGATGACACCATAACCTTCCAATGACTCACACTGCCACTCCCCCACACTGAGCACTTAGCAGCATACATTAAATGCACAGTTCCTCAGACATTAAAATGTTTAAGTCCAGGGCAAGCTACAGATTTATTTTCAAGAGGGAGAAAAAGATAGTCACCCCAATTATGCAATTGAGACCAAAAAGCTGTAAAATGGAACACCTATTAGTCATGGTTTTATTGTTGTTACTCCCAAGCCATGGATCTGGCAGGAAAGCTGTGGCACAAAACCATTCCTGGATGCATCAGAAAAGATGATGCAGACCCCAGCAAGATCCATGTGTGTGGTGGTGGGAAATGCTGCTCATGGCTCCTGCTGGGTGGAAATCAGTCTCTCCCTCTGGAGCTGAGGAGAGCAAGCACATTGGAGGATTTCAAGGAAGATTTGTAGGGACTGAACCTTCACTGCAGTGCTGGGCAGAAGGTGGAGGAGTTCAAGTGTTACTGCTCATTTTGGAGCCCTCGTGCCCCATAGGCCAAACAGGAATGTCACTGGGTTGCAAGGAGGTGCCCCCTGAGGTCAGGCTTTTCAAGCATTTGATGTCAATGCCTTTGGCCCCTTCTCAGGAGTTCCCTCAGCCTCCCTTTGCTTTGTTTCTCTAAGGAAATGACACACACAGATCCATGCAGAGTCTAAAACTGATGATAAATGTTAGCTTTTCAGAAATGTTGGGCTTGATCTCATGGAACAAGCTCAATTACTCAAGGGGAAATGAAGACTCTTTTTTTTTTCCTGCACAGTCTGAGTAGAGCTACTTAGAAGAGGAGAAGAAATATCCACAATCCAAGCAACTTTCCTTAAAGGAACTATTTCCTGTTGCAAAATCAGCTAGGTTTTTCTGGAACTGTATTTGGATAAGTATGTGTGTGTGTTTGAGTGTTTCTATCACTGTGTGTTGGGGAGGAAAGCCTAATAATCTCAAGGCATCCTGCTTCAGCAGTTTTGACATTAAATAATTTGATTGCTCTATCAAAAAAGCATTCTGCTGAATTTAATTTTCATCTTAACATTTTATTCTCTATGATTAAAAAGGAGAAGGGAGGGCAGAGGCAGGTCAGTGAATCTTGTTTGGATTGTACAGTGTGGCATTTCTGATGGAGTTTTTTTCAATTTTGTTTCATAAAAGTTTTTTTTTTAAAACCTTTTTATCCACTAAGGATGCAAAAGCAGCAAAGACAGAAACCTCAACATTTTCACACAAACAGTGAGCTCACCTGAGAGATGTAGAGCTTCATGATTTTTAACAATTTTTCCTGAGCTGGAATTTGACAGCCTGATTGACACTGAGCTTTGGTGGGACTCTGGGTGGATCTAGTTCCCTGGCCCTGCTGTGTTTACAGGAATTGGGTCTTTTCAGTCCCTGCAGCTGCCTGAAGGACCTGTTCAGGAAGCCTCCGAGCTAAGAGAAAGATGTCTTTTAAATCAGGGAGTTTTAAGTCAGATCCTAATATCAAATATTACTGTGATGAGAGTCAGAAAATGTAGATAGGCAGATGAAAAGACAGACCACTAGAACTACTTCAATATCTTTTTGAAATAACTGAAGCAAAGGAATACAGAACACATATATTACAAAAGGAAAGAATCAAATTTGCATCTGTTCTGAGAGATAATGTGTTCAATCATGTGGCTGCTCTTCAGCCATGTTATTTTCACATTGAGAAGATAATGTGAAATTCTTCTGTACCTAATCAAAGCTTTGTCACTTAAAATAGCAAAGACTTGTTAATGAGAGCTGTGCTAGAAGACTGAGTATCTGCAAGGCCTGGTGGAAAACTATGACCTACTAAACTTTCATTAATTTACTTTACTACCTCTGTTATCATTTACTCGTGCACATAAACACACACACACAATTTTTAAAAAAGAAATAAAAGTCACAGTGACATTAAATTTGCCTGATTCTAATATGCAGCACTCTAGGACCTCCTCCACTCCTCTGATTTGCCACCAGCTCATCCTCCACAGGACATGAAAATGCAGGGCAGGGATTTCTGAGCAGCTGGGGCTGCCTCTGAGCAATGGAGTTTGTGTCACTTGACCATATAGAAAAAGCCAGCAATTCACAGACCTTCCCTTCCACAGCTGCAAATTGTAGTCCCTCTCTGTTGAATTGAGTAAAAGTGCCATCTGCTTGCCTAAACCCACAGCAGGTTTTTATGTTTTTTGTGTTCTCTGCACACCTGATAAAAGCAGATTAACATTCTCCCAAATGGAAAATGGAACTGGTTGATCTCAGAATCTCTACAGATTTAGGATAACACCACCGCTAAGTTGCAATTGGCTTTCCAAAAAGAGTCTCACAGGAAGTGTCAGAGAAAAAGTCTTCACAAAGGTTTCTATGAAATACATGCAGACTATTTATAACACACTGTGACAACACACCTTGTAGGATTAATTTTTCATGTTGCAAAGAAACTCTGTGGTCAATCTCAAAGCACAGGGAAGTGATACCCATACTTCAGAGGAGAAAGACACTTCTCATTCACACGTGGGATAAGATGGAGAATCTTGTTGGGACAGAATTTAGATGATGTGCCTCAATGTGCCTCAATTAAATAAAATAAAATTGAAAAAAAATGAAAAAATAAAATAGTCCTAAAATTTGAGAACAACACCTCCCTGACCTCCATCTTTCAAAACCCCAAAGCCAGAAACTTTACAAATCCTTCATTTGATGTTGATATGGGGTGATTCACACGAGTTTGTTTAAAAAAGCAGGTACATGTTGTAGGTGTTGCAATTCTCTTCTATCAATAGAGGTGGAATAACTTCCCACCAAGCAAAACCATCATGCTTCACTAATGTCTATGCAAATAATCCAGATCAGCATTCCCAAGACAGATTTATATTTCTTCTAAAGCTGGGACCTTGATTACTATTGAAATCTTGACTTCCTAATCATTCACTGCCATTGCATTGAATGTCATATAAATATATGACAATAAAATAAAACTATCAGTTATCCCTCTCTCTCTCTTTTTACTGATTTTGTCCCTAAAATTTAAAAGTAAGTCTTTTCTTAATGACACTAAGATTGACACCTGGCACCCCTTCTCCAGTGCATAACCTGTATCATACTGAAAATGTACAAAGGCATCACCTCACAGAGAGGAAAGGAATATGCTAAAATGGAAGAGAATATTCTTTTTCTTTGGCTCACTCCTTGCACCTTTTCCCTTGAGTCATGAAAAGCTGCACTTTATGAGCCAATGAGGTCAGCAATAGGGAAGTTCTTGAACATTTCCCAGTAATAGAGATATAAAGAAGGAATAATCTTTAACTTACAGTAATGGGGTACTTTTTTTAAAGCCAGGATGTTATAACCATTTAATTTAGATAATAATGGGGCACTTACATAAGAATAGAGCTTGCTTGGTATACATCATCTTGGAAAATTCCCTCTCTCACCCTCAAACTAACAGGTCATATTGGATGTCATTAATTCAGCAATTCAGCTAAGCAGCTCTAGGGCACTCTTGAACTTCAACCCAGAGCACAAGGGAGCAGAGGCAGGCTGCCAGCTAGTAATTCACTGGAAGGAAGAAAGAAGAAAAAAAGAAAATGGAAAAAAAGAAAGGAGGACAAGAAAAAATGGCCTCTGTTAGACAATGATTTTCATCTAACTGCAGATGAGCTGCCCACATATGTTAAGAGTTATGGACATTAGGGAGAGAAAAGTGCTTTTAAAAATAAATTGTGCTATGTGCTAGGAGAATTGCCTGTGGATTCCTCACCAACCAAATTTGTTTTGCAAGGCTGCAAGCTTGGAAAGAAATCTGAGGCAGAGGATTGTGCTTTCTGGAGTGCAAGCCCATCCTCTTGTGAACGCGGGATTTAACATCAACAAGCAAAACGTCAACACTCATCCTCGAGCTTGACATCTTCAAGCAAGAGTCTGCAGAGACCCAGTCTGTCCTCAATCACCCCAGCAGGAATCCCAGAAACCCTCGGAATGTTCGATTCAGTGAGCTCTAGAAACTGATGGTTGCCAAGTCATTCTCAAAGAGCCTACTCAGGAGGACAACTTGGCTTTCAAAAGTCCTAACAATCACATATTTTTGTGGCTTTGAAAAAGATGGGTGGAAAAGAGCTGTCCATGTGATGATTTGAGGGAATCATTAGCACTCCTTTCCCAAGACAACTGTTTTTCACTCATGGTTGTGCTGAATTCAACTGAATGGTGAATGCAGGTGGATGTGCAAAGTAGGAAAGGGAGGAAATAGAGAATGTATGTCAGTCACTAAGCTTTGTTAGTGAAGGATAATTGTGGTAAGGGAATCATAATTGGAAAAAAAAAAAGCGATGATAAGTGGTAGCAAAATCCAACAAAGGAGGTAACAGAACATTTTCACACTTCTACAACTGCTCTGTAAGGAGAATTTTTAAAGGGGGCCAGAGGTTCATTTCTGACCTGGTGTTAAGCTTCACTGTAATTCTTCCACCTCATTATTCTGTGAACAGGTTTAATCTTTTCTGACAGCAGCTTTACAGGGGGAAAGATTTAAACTAGTAGAACAACAGATCACCTCAAACAAGGCTTGTCCAAGTTCCTAAAGCCATAGCAGTCTCAAAACTAATATATGCCAGCTATGCTAATAGTTTTCCCAGTGTTTTATTTAACCAGCATGGATTGTTCAAACAGGTTTTATAGTGAGGCCACTAAAATACAATTTACTGACAAAATAAACAAATAGAGGAATCACACTCTAGATGAAGAAGTAAAACTGTTTATTAGAATCCCTGCTAGTAAAGAGTAGCCACCTGTACACTTAACAGAAGGTGATATCTAGCTGCAGCAAGTCTGTCTGCTAAGAGCTTCCTGGGTTTACAGAATAATATTGATTGCAAAAAACAAAACCAAATACAGTCAATGGAAGCACTAATAACACCTAAAATCTGTCATTACTTGATTTATTCCCCTCCCCAATACAACAGTTTTACCCCATATTTATTTTAAATGCATTTTCTTGTGTCCCAACTGCATGTTACCTGTAGCAAATACATCTTGTGGATTGCAATATTTGAACCATAGAAAGGGAAATTCTACATCCATGATCATTCCCTAGATATTTACAGAATCAGACTCCAAGACAAATGTGTGTTAAAGTGTACAGAAGAGGTAAAACAAAACAAACACAATGTGAGCCTTTTGTAAATTAAATGGGAATGAGACTGACAAAATCAGTAACACTAGCCCACCCACCCACATTATTTATTTTTACCATCACTAAATCTACTTTTTCCTCCTTTTGAAATTAAAGTCACTGTACTTCCTATGATGAAGAATACCAGATCAAGCATCTCTCCCTGGAATAATGTCGACCAAAAATTATGCCAGATTCCATTGAGGGTCTTTAAAAATTCTCACAGCAGAGAAAGATGAAGCATCTCTGAATTATCCTTGCCCTTTGAATCCATCACACTGACAAAATGCATCTGCTGCTTTCTTCAGAGAATGTAACAATGCCATGCTCCCCCCACAGTCCTACTGATGACAAATGTCACTAGCTAAATTTCCCCCACCTGTCAATTCCATTCATCCTATACTAGCACAGTCCTTCTTTCTGCTGCAGTCACCACTGTGGTCCACAGATAAGATTTGACTTGGGATGGGCACATCAAAATTATGTGTGTGCTTTTGCTTATTGCCATTGTAATGTAACCTCCAAATTTTTTCCCACAAGTCAACCTCAGAGCTGGATATGTTCCTATGTGAACGAAAAAAAAAAAAATGGAGAGGCTCTCAGAAAGATAGAAAAGATAGAAAAACTAATGGACCAACAAATCCATCTCCAGACTCTTACAGTGCTTTCTTATTACATAAATTCAGCATGGATTTCATAAACACCAAGGTTGCATTTCTCATTATGTAAAACCTCTTTCAAGGCCATCAAGCTGGTGCATTCACTCTTTTGTTCTTCAGCCTCATGTGTACTGTCATCATTTTGGTCAAAGCATGAATAAAGCTCCAGTACTAAATGCTACAGGTTACCCTGTGGGCTCCCCACAAAGAACAGAGAGACCTGAAAGCAGCCCACAACCTGCACCATACATCCATTCTCTTCTGGGAAACGTTTTAATGCAGCTCAGGCTGTATTTTGATTTAAAAAAGCAAGACCAAAAACAGCCACAAGCCTCTCAAAGAATTCACAGAAGGTTAGAAAATGAAAGTTCTCACTGCTGCCCCAGAGCACGGGTGTGCTCTGCATGTAAGGTATCCATCTCATCCACCTGGAGTACTCAATTTACAGATAAATTGCCAGTAGATTCCACTCAAGATTGTGTATTCCCATAATAGGAGCTTGTAGGACCAGTACAAAGGGTACAAATGGGATGTGGTTTCCCCTATTCAGTGTTTTATCTCAAACCTCTCAAGGCAATCCATAAACAGGAACACCTACACCCTGCCTTTGAAGCAAGGCTGACCACCAGCCTCTCTGGGAGAGCTCTGGGGCCATGCAGGGATCACAGCTATTTTCTGTCATCCTCATGCTCTGTTTCACAAAATGTGGACAGACCTAAATAAGTAAAAGAGGCATCATCCAATATCATCCAGAATCAGGAGTCCCAAACCCAGTTCTTCCTAAGCAGAACTAATGAATGACAGGCTGAGAGACAGTAATAAGAATAGCAAATTCATGGATAAAATGGGATTATGCTAATTCAAATCAATTTTGGTGCAGGAGACTTCAGTGGTATCCTGAAAAATTGTCAGGTTAAACACAGACATACCACTGCAATCTCTTCTGTTGAATTTTTTTTCCTTCTCTGGGTAAGTGAAATCTTTGCAATGTAGTTTCCTACTTTGTTATTTGCAAAAAAAAGTTTTTGCTTTATATGACTTAGACAAATTGTCCTGAATTGGCCACAATGTAATCAGCTCCTTTTACTACGTGTGTGAAGCAGAGTTTTTTTTGTTTTCAATTGTGCTTTTTTTTCCCCCAAAGCAATAGTTCTCTGAGTTATGTGGTTAAATACATTAACCTTGTCCTCTTAAAAAAACCAAAAATCCACTGAATTGTTCTGAATTTGCCTGACCTGTAGGAGAACTTAAAAAGAAACAGTGTCAGCAGAAGGCTGATCCACTTTGTACCAGGCAGAGACAAATTAAAAGAGGCTTTGAATCCATTGTTACATTTTCAAACGTGATCTTTAAGCCACTTTATGGTAGGGGCTCCTCCATCATCTGGAGGGTGTGTGATTTGCAATACCAGAGTGTTGCAGCTGCAGTCCCAGACCTAATCCATATCCCTGCTCCTTTTTGGAGGCTCCTGACCTGCAGGTTGCCAGTGAAAAATGCAATGTGCACTGGGGAGCAGGTAATGGATGAACCGGTGCCTGTGGAAGGGAGCTCCTCCTTGTCCTGCTGTCAGCCTCTGCACACCCACCTGTCCTTTTGCAGCCTACTCGTGTGTGTAAGGTTAAATACACACTGTGAAAGGTGGAAAATTTCCTGGGATCATCCTAGTGCTAACCTACATCAAATAGAGACCCAATCCAATCCATTAATTGCACCTGCTGTTACAACTTTGCAAGCTGATTGTTTCCAAGCCATATTCTCTCTGTCTTTGGTCACAGCTGTTGTATACAAACCATTCTACCAGATCTGGTGGTTTAGTTTTTTTTCAAATTTTCAAATTACTTATTGATTCATATACACGGAAGGGGATATGAGGGACAGATAATTTAAATCTAAAAATATCCTTTCCACACATAAAAAGATTATTTTTACTGAATAACAGAGAAGAAAAAGTGGTGTGCTGTGATGTTCCTTTGACTGAGATTTGAGGAAAGTATTGCACTGAACCTGTACTTCAGAATGTCAGAACTCAAGGTATTTCAGCTAAATTGGGACTTAGTTGTTAGAAAAGGCCTCTTATCTTGCTTCCAAGGCTCTTAAGAACACTAAGAACATGCAGGTCAAAGAAAGCTCTTCTTGGGTTTTACATTTTTGTGTTTGCTATAAGAGCTGCTGTGCTATCTTTTTTTCCCCACTAGGAAATGCATTGCTTTCTGTGACAACTGTAAATTTGCAGCTTTGCTCCAAAACTATATATAAAATCAGCAAATTTAGAGATGCAGCAACTGCAATATACAAGAACAAAAAACTACAAAGATTTTTAAGGAGAAATCAGTCAGACATTCTTTAGCCACAGGAAACCAGCCCTACATCCAGCACAGGCATATCCCTTAATTTTTGCCATTAGTCTTTGGTCAAAGAGGTTCAAGTTCCAGACAAACATTACAGAAAGGACTGTTGTTTCATTTATTCATTCAGTTGTATTTGTCAGCACAAATATTTAAAAATCCCAAAACTGTCCCATAAACATTTGTCATACCCTGGAACCCTTCAAGACAACTTTATAATATTTTCAGATCTATAATCCTGCCTTACCTAACAGGTAGCATAGCCTATACAAAAAAAAAAAAAAAAAAAAAAAAAAAAAAAAAAAAAGCTTATTGTGGTGGAAGTTGTTGATTGCAACAACTGTTTTTAACCAGTAATAAGAGCCCTTTACCTCTATGCAAATAAATAGCATTTTTAGAGTCAAAGCTCTTATTACCTTCCTAAACAATTCATTAAGCTCTGCTTTTAAGGCTCAAAGTCTGTAGAAAAATCTCCAGACAAAGAAATCTTTGCTCAAGGCACCAATGGTTACTTATGTAGGGGGACAAAAATATGTAGTTCAGGTAACTTCTTGGAGGTAGCAACAGGTTGGAAGATGAAGAAAGAGCTGTGAGGAAGAGCCTTGCAGGAAGAAGGGAGGATGCTTCATCTGGCACAGAGCTCATTAGTCACACAGGTGGGGATCTCTCAAAGAAATTGCCTAACACTGTTTTTTTTTTTCCACATATACTGCACTCATGTCAATTAAAAAAAGAAATATCTCAGGGCTGTTTGATTCAAACCACTTAAGAGAAATAGCCTTGCAAGCCCTAAATATTGGACAACTTGTAACAAAGGGAAATAATCTCATTTTTTTAGAAAAATAATTATATAGAAATAAAAAGAAAGATCATTCATCATTCCTGCTATAACCTTATAAAACCTCTGTGGGTCAGTTCATACAGTAAAAGAGAACATGGATTTTTAATAGGTTTAAATATTTTTGCTATTCCCCAGCATGGAAAATGCAATCTTGAAACCAGAGCACTCAAAGGGAACACTGTGTCTTTCCATTTCTGCCCCCCACAGCCCTCAGTAAAGGCACTTGAAATCTATTTCTAGGTACATTTTACTAAATAAAATAGTTATTAAATAATTATCTGCAAAATACATTTTTGGGCTGCTAGTAATTTTAAGCTAAATCTATATAATGAATTCATTGTTAATTAATTAGCAATTAACGTGCCCTGTATTTTTATAAGTACAAGTAAAATGTGAATAAGGCAAGTCACGAATATTCATTATAAAATACTTCATTCCATAGGAGATGAACTGGAAGATTAAAGCTGGGACAGGCAATCCTCTGATTTCTTGCCACCCACTTTGAAAACCAGTCTGAGAGCTGAACTTTGAAAATGGTCTTGAAAACCAGTGAGGGACAGATCTACCCTAGTGGAGCTGCTGTCCTAAGCTTAGTGACATGAAGCAGGTCTTTAAGCTCTGATGTCCCTCTGCAACAAAAGAAACTGTATGATAAAAAAACAAAAACAAAACCCCAGCCAACCAAGCTAAGAAGAAGAAAAACCCCCAGAACCAGAGCTGGAGGATCTTACACATTAAAGAAGAGGTTTCCAGCTGATTTCTCACATGGCTACCAGAATTTCTGCTTGTTTCTATTTCCTTTCCTGGGGTCTGTGGCTTCACTTTCCAGAGGACCAACAAACCTACCAAACATCAAAGAGCTGGAGCAGGACAGGGCAGGGCTGCAGCGTGGGCTTGTGCAGGGGGGCTCACATGGAGCCCTTGGGTCCCTTCCTGCTCACACAGCTCCAGTAACACACAGCCACCAGGGCAGCACCCTGCAGACACTGCAGAGGGACTTGATTTTACCCTTCCTGATGCCTTTGGGTTTCAGTTCTCTGATTCCACAGAGTACTTTTGCCTTATTCCTGAAGAAGAGAAGGAAGGATCATCCTTTCAGGCTGGTTTGGTTGTGGAAAAGTGTGGCTCCATAAGGTATAAATTTCATCTAGAGTTACTCCAGGGGCTCAGTGGTTTTTTATAAAACCAGTAGGAGGGTTTCTAGAGTTCTCACAATACTGTGAGCAGAGCACTAGGGAATGATCACCATTTTTCACTGCTCTCCTAGTTTGCCTCATATGAAAGAGGACAAAATGTGACTGTTATTCTCTTGTACTAGAAGGAGGTAAAAGCTCAGAGAGCAGCCTAAATTCTGCTAAACTACCTTGTCTCTGAAAAATAATCTGCTTCATACTCTAACATCACATGAAAGGGATTTTCCAATTCAGTTATTAGATATTCCTGGCTCTTTGAAACACTGGGAGTTGCTCAGCATAGCAAGAAATCTCAAGTAGCATGGCAAAGGACATTACTGCCATGGCCCTTTGGGCAAGCAAAACTCAAATCTTGGGAGCCTGTTTAAAGAAATTAATTTGAAGATGAAGTTTATTATGAGAAAGATAAAATTAAATCTTATCATCCAAACAGATTTACAGCTTAAAATTTTGGACTGAGTGGACTATCAGCAAAGCCTACTCTTGAGGGAAACAAGTGGCAGCACTGAACTTCAATTTATACTCCCCTTTCTATAGGAAGTGTCACATTAACAAGCACAGGAAATGGCTGTACTGTTGAGAAGTCACTAATCTCTGTGTTTCATTTGGAGGATTTCCATTGTAATGCCTGTTAAGCTCAGATTATCATTGCTGTTAGACTGTCAGAGAGCAAACAACAGGGAAATGAACTTCTGATCAGCATATATTACTGTTTTATCTCTGATTAATATTAATGAACAAGCAATGCAGAGCTACTGCCATGCAAAATCCTGTGACAGGATTATTCTGAAGGCTAGGTGAACCCAGGAAACAACAGAGTTTCTCTATGTAGAGTTTCTCTATAGTGTTGGACTGCCCTGATATTGGTGTGCAAGTGTTGAGGGAGCTAAACACAGAAACATTTGTAAAAAAAAAAAAAAAACACCAAAAAAAACCCCCGAAAGAGTTACTGAATATGAAATTTGGGTTGTCTACCTGCTGATCAACATCTGCCAGATATCACATGGGATTCAATTAATTTTATCCAATTAATTAAATTACATTACTCCATCACTGACTTCCCCTGGCACTCTGAGCACCAGCACTGAGAGGTGTGGAAGGAATTGGGTTACCTCAGAAAACAACCCTCAGGATAAGCATGCTTGGAAAAGAAGATTCTATTGTACTGAATAGCATATCCTGGCCTCTTTGGAAGATTCAGGCATGCAGCTTTTGAAAGCTCCATCTAAGTTCTGAATGTATAATTCCTGCAGAACAAGTACTCCTAAAAACATCTTTGATTAGCTGAAAATGCAATTATTTTTATAATAATGCTTTGCAGACAGCTTGTAAGACTATCAACGACCTTATTTTTTCCCTTTCCTTCCCTATTTTAAAATCAGTTTCTGTTAGAAAAAGCAGAAGATTTACAAGGGAAATAAGTGCTTCACTTGCATTTAAATGGTGTAAAAGACAGATTGGCTGTGGTTTTAGACACTTGCATCAAAGTAATTACAGCACTATATAAAGTATTGGATTCATTAAGAGGCTCTAAAACAATTTTTATATACTATTAAGTAAAAGGGAAAAGAACAAAGAATGGAAAACTATAAACATTATGACTTGCTTTCTCCATCAAGTAAAGTCATCCCAGATTTTGTCCAGGAACAAAGACCCCTGACAAAGGGCACCATGCACAATGGAAAAGTAAATAAAGTACTGGACAGGGACTCAGGAGGTTTACATGCAGTGTTGATCTAGACAGAGGTTCCCCTGTGCAGCAGGGCACTTAGTCTATGTATCCATGCAATTTATCCTGTATTTAGCTCAACAGAGGTAGAATTTTCCTTCTGCCTGGTCCCTTCAAACTGCAGTCTGTTTAGGGAGGTCAGGGTCTCATTCTGAGCATCTATTCAGTGCTTACAGCAGTAGGACACTGGGTTTGCTTAGCTACCAAGATGACATGATTCTGCTGTTTGAAGACACAAATAGCAACATGAGAAAAGACACTTCAGAAGGTTCAAAATAGCCACAGCACAAAGAGGACAAAGTTGGTGAAAAAGATGGTTATCAAAGAAAACATTCAAGTAATGAAATCTCTAACCAAGAACACTGTGTTTGTGCAGAGTGTCTCAGGTGTTCAGTGTATTCTAAACTAGATTGGGTAACACAGCTGGAAATATCACAGAAACAGCTTCAGCTGTAGGGCTGATGTTTGCTAATGCCTGAATGCATACATCTGTCTGAGATGGTTACAAGAACTACAGACTCACTCTGGAAATTCAGGCCCCATTTATTCCTAAAACTAAAGTTTCCTGCGAACAAAGTTGATGCAAAAGAAGGGGGCTATCTCTTCCCTTACTTGTAACCTTCATCCTATGTCTTGACAACTGGGAAAGAAAAAAAAAAACAACAAAACACCCAGGGACCAGCATGCCTTGAATGCTTTATTTTGTCTACTTTACACATTAATTTCCCAAGTGTTTCCTGATTCTTATTTGGTTAACACATTAGGGGATCTAATTCTTATTTGCTACGTAAATCGCTCATTTGCGATCAAATTTCCATCAGTATTTGCTACCTTATTATCTCAGTTAACATCACTTTTGTACTTTACTATTAACTAGAGAGACATTCTGAGGAGCAACACAGTGTTATAAGTTGAGAATACCATGGCTGTGTTTTTCTAACAAAGAAAATTGCTGTCATGTCACTGGGTCACTCCACTTATCAAATCCTAGCACCCCAAAGGTTTATCAAGCAACCATCTCAGGCTTACAATTTCACTGCTTGCATTTCTTTGGGCTAATTAAATCTCAGTAGGACAAAATTGGAACTGCAGCAATTGGACTAAAAGTCATATTCCCCTCAAACTCAAAGCCACATTGACCCCACAGGGAGTGGTGTGGCTCTGTCTGGTGTCAGCTGCTCCACAACTCAGGTGTGTGTGAGTGAGTTCTGCAGCACCATGACAATGTCTCTGCAGCCCTTTCCAGAGATACCTTTTTGTGAGTAGGACTCGGTGTAATTCTCTTCAGGGCACTCTTTCTGCAAGGCTTAAAGATTCAACATCACATGATGGAATCTCAGCTGATACCACTAAGACTTTTTGGTCTCATCTCCAGAACAAGCCAGTGAGAAGTAGAAATTCTGCTCCTGACTTAAGAAAGAAGCCTACAAGTGTAGAGCTGTCTGCTTAATTAACAGTACAACATGAAATAATTCCTAAAGCAATATTAAAGCTGCACTCTTCACTCATTACTGTCTTTTTCCCCACTGCAAGACAGCTTCACTTTTCTTCACATCCACAGAACTTCAGCCTGTCATTTTCAATGCATTTCCCTGAATGTTCCCAGGTAATTGTACTATCCTTTTGGTTAGACTTAATACTGCTTTGACATCTGAGCAACTTATTCCTTCTTATGCTACTTCTGTGATGCATGAAGCTTTCACCTTCCCTCCCATTCATTGCCAATGCCTGACTGCAAACTAAGGAGAATATATTGTAATAGGAGGAATGCAATGGAGAATGATCTGGGTAAAAATGAAAAGCTGAGTTATAGGAGGAGACAGCAAAGCTATTGAACCACAGATGAGTTTGTGTAACCTCCATTTTCAAAAGTCTCTGACAAAAATTAGTTTGAGATCTCTGTGAACACAAAGTCACTAATTTTGAATTTACTAGGAATATGGGCTGTCAGACATAAAGCCATCTAAAGAATCAATGTCCCAGATAGCCAAATGACAAGGAAGTTAAAAACCAACCTCATCAAACTTGGCTTTTAATTTTATCCCCCAGGCTTATCTTGGATAATTCAAAATTATACAGATGGGGTATCTAACCAATGAAATGTGCTTTTGAGTCCTGAAAGAATGGCTGTTATAAAGAAGAAAAGATTTGAGAAGGGTGTGATGCTACATACATTGAACCAAATTTTACCTGCAGCTATTAAATTTATAGCCTGAAAATATGGCAGTCAGTGGCAAGATTGACAGTAGATTATGCATATTTTGAATTAGGGACTTCTAGATACTTAATAGTAATTGTGAAAGTGTTATCTCTTGGTAAAACGCACATTAATCTTGCTCTTTTCCACTTTAAGAAGGATCATTCCCTGGTTATTATTCAACTCAGTGTTCCAGCAATTTTCAGTCCTATCTTCTCTCCTACAATCAATTTCTGCTGACACCAGAAGAGAGGCTGCTTGTCAGCTGGGTGTTGCTCTCTTCTGGTTTTCTCTGGCATTAGGATGATTTCCATAACCCAGGGCTGTGCAGTCTTTTTGCCACATTACCAGGCTTTCACAGTGTCTGAAGTGGTTGGAGGGGGCAAAGCAGTGCAGGGGCTGACTCTGACCCTCTCCAGGGCTAACCTGGCTTGCTCCCCATGCCAACCAGCCCTGCAAGGCTCCCTGGTGCTCCCAGCTGTGCCTGCAGCAGCTTGCTGTAGCACTTGCCCTGGAAGCTTGTGGGAATATGGAATGAGAGCTGCAGGCAGCTGGAGAAGGGCCCTCTTTCTCTTGACTATTAATTCATTTTCCTACTTGCTCAAAAAGTGGGTGTTACGTGCTGATATCCCTATATACTTACTAATTAGTGTCCCATTAACCTTGAACTGCAGAGCTCCCAGCTGCCAGCTGCAGCTTGTGATATCTTGAGTATGTGTTTGATGAACTCTGGAGACATTTTCATCTGTTAAATATAGAAAAGCTGAACAGCTTCCCAGGACAGGCAATGCAGCACGGAATCATCTGCTTGTCAAGGCCATGTCTGCTCTCCTGACTTCAAACTAATAGAGCTGCAAAGTTAGTGAAACTGGGCAATTCCATCTGGCTCAGACCCAGGCTAATTTCCCAGACAAATATCCATGTGACAGAAATTTGCTGCTACATTGGGCATTAACCACTGCTTTCACCAGTTTGATGGCCAAGACATACCATAAACATCATGCCAGAAGTCTGCCAGTAAAACTTTGGTGCAGTTAATGTCTTTGTTTCCTTATTTATTATGCTGCCACTGTAAATAGCTCCAAGACTTCTTCAGCACTAAGAGGAATTAAAGAACAAGCTCATACTTCTATGGAAATTAAATGCAAAGGAAGTACCACTGCCATTTACACCAGATTTTAGAAGATCAAGCTGAATATATATTTTCCAGGCATTTACTCAGTATTTAACATGTATTTAACCATTCTATGTTAACATGCAACTACACAGTTGGCACTGAGGATCTGGTAGAGCCACCCTGTATTTTGACTTCCTAGAAGAAAAGAAATAGGAAACCATGAGCAGATTCTTTGCTAATGTACTACTGAAAATATTAGGGGATTAAACACATACTTTACAATTACAAATAGTGGTAAGTGGTCAGCATATTTAGTCAAAGCACTGCTTCAACTTCAACTGCTCAAAAGAAAACTATAATCATCTATTATTGGAAGGATTTGTATAAGCATAATTAGGTGACCTGACTATTAACCTTCATGCCTCTGCATGAGTGCAAGGTAAACAGGCAAAGCAGCAAGACTTGATATTTTACTTCTTCTGTTTCCTCCTTTGTATCTAGCTATTACTTTGGCTTTTTTTTCAAGCTTCTAGCTTCTCCAAAATAGGCCAGACTCTCTGAAATAAGAATGCTTTCTTCTTGCCCATGGAAAGGGATTTGGATTCTTTTCTATACCATTCAAAAATATTGTCCTGTGCTGATGTTATGAAAAGTTATTTTAGAGTCTTAGGAGTGTGAGGGTAATGTTTTCTTTAAGAAAATATCAACTGCTTAGCTTATATTAATATATAAGATATAAAATAAAACCAGACACTATGACATGATGTGTAATTAATTGAATTAGGAGAGATGGCACAGGGGAAAAAATAATTATATTTGCACAGTAATTTTGTTTCCCATCCTGGGGTAGTTAGATGAAAAAGTGTCCAGTAAAAAGATTTCACTAAATTATTAAAAGTGAAAAAAGTACAGAACTAAAGTAATATGGATTAATGGAGACACTGAAATCAATATTTTATTACAGTTGCTAATGAAATATTTACCAGACTAATTAAAAAGATACAGTCCTTACACTAACACCTAGGCTGACATGCTTTTTCTTATATTTGTGTTTATATGGAAGCCAACTAAGCAAATTCATCTGTGACAACAAGATCCTCATCTATGGATTACACAAGAGCCTTTTGTTTCCATGGTACCTAACTTCCACTTCTGGCTAATCTTCCAGAGCATTCTGAGGGGATTGATCCAACATCCATTGAAATGAATATGTAGCACAAACACTGGAGAGTATGAAAATCAATGCAAAGACTTTCATTAACGTCACGGTATTTTGGCCTGAACTCATCACTCTGTAATGACAGCTCCAAAGAATTGCCATCAGGAGCTGACTCCTAAATGCAATGCTGACCATCTCAGTATAAAAAAGAAAAAACCTGTTAAAGGCTGGTGAGAATAGAATGCTAGAAAATACAACAAGCAACCTGTTGAGGGATGCAAGTAAACTTCCAGTCTCAACACTCATTGCACTGACAGTGACCAACAAGTTGAAGGCAGACAGAAATGATGCCTGATGCAATAAAAATTGCCTTCTGTCTTCCTCAGTTGCTTTAAGATTGTGGCACAAAATATCTTTTTTCATGCTGTATTCATACATGTATTTGGTGCAAGTCACATATTTCAAACAGTTGCACAAATATTTTAGAGATACTAGTTAAACAAAAATAATTCATGAGCATGCATGCTCTTCTGCTTGCATAAAGGTTCCCATGGGTGAAATACAACTAGGCTCAGAGGGAGTAAAAATACCCACAACTAATCAGCTGGAGACATCTCCAAGCATGAATTAGGATATTTTCTTTCCATAGGAAAAACATCAAATACTTTGAGTCAAACAGCAGAGGAACTTCAAGAGTTCGCGTTTATCCCTAAGCTAAAACTACAGATTTCTCTTTTTTCTTCAGGGGCACAAAGTTTTAGTTCCTAATTCTACAAGACCGCCGACTGTCAGCCTTCACAACTCCTTCAGGAGCACACCAAGATCCAAGTAGGAGTGATTTGGCAATAAGGATGAAAACTGGAAACATTTCTCTAACAAGCTTTCAAAACTCAACCTAAAAGGATCTAATGCATCTGTTTGAAACTGCAGCAGAATGAATCAACCTCAGTGGGGAAAGCAGAAGTGAAATAGAAACGCAGGAAAAGCGCAACTTTGCCGCTATCGCTGCCTCCAGGAGCTGTTCCTGTGACATGGGAGTTATTTATGGTGCCCATCTGCAGTTGCCTGCTTGCAGGCACATCCATCACAGGAGAAGGATCCAACCTGGGGCTCCCAGGAGAGTGTGATCCTTATTGCCTCTTATTTGCCCTTTGCTGTATCTCATGGATACAGGTCTGCACCGTTCATGGCTGCCGTTCCAACCCCTTTTTTTGTTCCACATTTCAGTCATGCACATATCTCAAATCCCTCTACACAGCACCATAAAAATACAGAGTAATTATACTGTCGTAGACATCTTTTGTGAAAATCCTTTCTCAGGATTTTTTTTCCCTTCTGAGAAGCTGAGGCCTCAGAAACAGAATGTAAACAATGGTTATCTGCTGCTGTGGAATGCAACAGGTGGATCCGTGATTGGTCTCCTGTGGATGTTTGGATTTAGTGACCACTCATGGCAGAGCTGGCTCTCTCTCTCTCTCTGTCCAAGCCACAGACCTTTGTTTTTCATTCCTTGCTATTCTTAGCTAGCCTTCTGAGAGGAAACCTTTCCTTCTATTCTTTTTTAGTATAGTTATAATGTAATATATATGTATCATAAAATAATAAATCAAGGCTTCTGAACACGGAGTCAACACTCTCGTCTCTTCCCTCATCCAAGAACCCCTGTGAACACTGTCACATTATACTAGAGCAGAAAAGAATGCCACCAGAGGTCTCCAACATGGCACCTCCAAAGGGAGAAATATTGTATTCTTCTAGAACAATTTGAGAGTCCTTTGATATAGGGAGATATCAACCTGTAAAGCTGATAAATTACTCTACAGCAAACACTCAATCTACCTTCTGACCTCATTAGAAAACACACCTTCCCTACTACCAAAGTACCTCCTCCCTTCCCTTCCCACCCCTGTTTCTTTCCCACTATTGCTGTCAGGAGCTTAGCAGCAAATCTGGAAACAGGACTCTCCATGCTGCCATGAAAGTTTGTCTTTGACAAATTCTTCTCCTTATGGTTTTTCAAACACACAGGCTGCAAGGGTGATCTCTACATAATTTTTCTTTTTTTTCTCTGAAGAAAGGCAAAAGCAGAGCTTAGGTTAAACTCAGCAGGAAGCACCACTTTGCACACCACATCCTCCCTGCTCCTTTTCCCTGCTAATTGCTTCACTCATACTGTTCTAAGTCCCCTCCTTTGCAGCTTATGTAATATTCAGAAGGAATAAAAAAATCTTCCTTCCTCAATTCCACATTTCTTTTCTCATCAGTTTTCTTGTCATTCCCCTCTTTTATCTCATCTTGAGATCAATAAACTTACCAGTGTTGTATACCAAATGGACATAACAATACACTGTATTCAGCCTCCATGATGCAAATATTTCTTTCACCATAGATAAAATCTCTGCCTTTTAAAGACCCACAGCCCAGACAGATGACATGCCTGCTGAAAGAATTTCTAAATCCCAAAGCCAGCCATTGTGAATATAACCAAGGCTCTTCTCTGACATGAATAGTTCCCTGCAATAGGTCATATGTTGAAGATAAATTTAAATAGCATAAATTAAGACACAGGTATAAAGAAAGTGAGACTTAATTTTCTTGTTCTTGATTGAAAAGACAAACACATCTACCACAGAGCTGCCTGGCTGGTGCACTTCTCAGAGCTGATACTGCTGTAAGTCTTTACCAAACTTATGAACCAAGGGGACATTGCCAACACAGCACCAGCATTTTTGGACAGGTATTGCACATAAAGAAAACTGTAAGAACATAAATTGCTATTTTAAAATTACCAAAGTCCCCTTCCAGGAGGCAGCTGTAAGAGAACACCTGGCCAGTTGGGATCCCTCCTCAGAAAGGCATCTGGGCTGCAAAATGCTACATTCAATCTATCCCCAGTGGACAGGTAGAAAAATGCAAAAGGACTCACCTGCACAGACTGGTCTGCCTCTGGCTCTGCCAGACTGCCCATAACAAGCCCTTCAAACAAGAACAACTTGGTGAGTAATTGGTATTTTCCTCATTAAATCTTGAGGCCACACTTGCAAAATTGATGTTTGCAAAGACAGAGAAATTGGGTTTTTTAGACACCCTGCAAATTACTTATGTAATTTGAAATAAATGGTTATAGAAACCTGCTTCTGTAATAAGTCTGCTTTAACCACAGGACCACAGGAGGTCTGCCTTTGCTAAGGAGGATCAAGCACCACCTCTGCTAAAACCACACCTGGAAGCAATGAGGCAATAACACTTTTTTTAAAAAAAATCTCTTTTGTTTTAAAGCTTGTTTCATAACAGTGGTCTTCAATTTCTATATATCACCATTTCATATGCAAAGGTCTGTAACTTAATTAAAAGAGTGAAAATGAACTCAAGCTTTAATAACAAAGCCTTTGAAGTATGAGAACATGAGGTGATTAAACCAAATCTTAAGTCTGGGCTTAGGCCAGACATTTTTTAAAAAAACTAAAAGCAGAGATGGCATTAATTTTAATAATTTCTACCATATACATATGTATATTGTATGTATAAATACACACACATGTATACTTAATTAAAACTGAACAAATAAAGTTTCCCAGTTATTATTAAATTACATAAAATCCATTAGTGGCTGCCTGTGTTTATCAGTAAAGTGAAGAGTTGGTTCTGTGTATTAAGACATGCCTTCCAAAGCTGTGTTTTGAGTTCCATTTTCTTGTGGTTTTATTTCTTTTCACACTAGATGGCACTCTAGAAGTATTCCTGAATTCTGGATTCCTTTCCATTGCCTTTTAGAAAGCCAACAAATTAGTGATTTCCCTCAAACCTTCTATTGTTTACAGCCTACTGAAAAAGGCAAGTGAATTATACAGAGCAGTAGAGAAAATTAGCATTGTTAAATGTGTCACATATATCACTAATAAAGTTTCATTATTTATACTGTCAACTTGAAAAGCACTTATTTCCTAATCAATCAATTCACAACTAAATAAACAGTCATATAGGCATACAACATGAATTCACAGCACTCCTCAATCAGATTTCCCTGAGATTAAGTGTATGCTGGTTGTTATCAGGAGAGAGAAGAATAACAAAGAAGGATCCTCCTCAGTTTGCTCACTTCTCCCCACCTCCCCAGTTACCTACTTTGACTGGAGAAAAAGGTGCATACATGTGTTTTAGGACAGCTATTATTTTCTCATCCTATGTTGTTTTTTTAAATCAATAAATGCTACACTTCACCCCGAAGGTGATCCTGAAGCACAAGTTAGGACAGACACATTAAATAAAATAGAAAAACCAGGAGATGCATTTAAAATTAGCCCATTTCTATTTGGAGACTGGGAATGCAGAAAAGAAAAAGAGATTTAAACAGTCACTTGAAGGGCTTTGTACCATCTAAATCCAGCTGCAGTCGCACAGACGTCCCTTTTGATGTTCACTAACGCTGGAGATGAGTTCTAGTAAACAGATGTCCTTGTCAGGGAAAATAAACAAACTAAAAACCATCAAATTTGGTACTGTCTGGTAGCTGGAAGTAAACTGCAAACTGTTCTTTGCTGGGCTGCTACAGAAATGGGCGAGTGGAGACATAGCCATAAATACGGGGACACTAACAGGGACTCAGTGATCCTTCCTTGTGGGTCCCTTCCAACTCAGCAAATTCTGTGTTCCTGTGGGATTCTGTGATGTCTCCTTGGCTGTGAAGGGCCTGAGCATCAAGGCATTTGCTATGTCCAAAGTGCCATGGCCTCTTCCCACCTTTCTCTCCTGATCCCATGACATTTGCAAGTATTTCTTAAACATTTATGCTACATGTTTGCCCCTGGAAGAGAAAATCTCCAGCCATGGCTGCCAGCTAGCAGCTGCTCTGCTCTTACTTCTTGCTGCTCATTTGTGATAATTTTAGGTGACTATCACAGAGTTTGTAAACCACAGGCTTAGCACAGAAATCTGTATAGAAGAGCAGAGGTTGGCTGGGTGACACAGGCAGGGGTTTGGGCTCACAAAAAGGAAGATGCCAGAATATCTGTTACTGAGATTTGGGCATCCTTTTTGAATTTACCTGCTGAGACAGAGTCACAGAAATGCTCCATGGAGGTGGAGAAAGCCTGGACAACTGGCCTGGCTTCTTACCTAGAAGGCAGGGTCAAAATTTCCCAATTGTTTCGGTCAAACTTAGCTCAAAACTCAACAGTTTCTTGCAGACAGAAAGTGTAGGTTAAGCCTTGTTGATCCAAATACATCCAAAAGTGCATGAAAATACAGACGTCAGAATCTCCTGCAGACCAGGAGTTAAGGGTAATGAAACATATGAGCCTTGAAGAAAGCAGATGAGCTGGCTGGCAGTGTCACTGGCAGCATAAGGGCTCCCACACATCACTCCGCATTCCTATAGGATAAAATCCTCATCTTCATGTAGACAGCTGGAACTCCACACCATGCTGATGGATTGCAAGGAGAGGGGGATTTCTCTATTTATAAGAGATACACAGGACCCAACCCAAATGGAAGCATTCCAGTTCCTGGGGTGGTTTTCATTACCCAAATTGCTGACTTTCAGCCAAGACACTTTTGTTCACTTCTTCAGCTGCTTAGAGTGACAAGAGTTGGGATAGATGTGCTGGTGAAGAGCCAGTTGGGATGTGCTGGTTCTACTTGCCTCCTTGTTCTTAGTGATGAACTTCTTGGGTCTACAGCTAAAGATTGGCATTTCCTGCTTCAGACAGAGTCCAGAGATCAGGCTGAGCCTGTGTCAGAGCACAGTCCTTATTGTGAGTGAGCAGGATGGTGGGCAAGTGACTCTCAACCCAGGGTCCATGCTTGGCCATGTGCAAACACAGTCCCCAGCACTCTCTCATGAGGTAGATTTCATCAAGAAAGAGAAATTTTGGTCACTTTAACCACAGAAAGAGAATATGACTGTTTGTCTTTACAGCAGCATGACTAAATCAATAGTCTGTGGAATGAGAGGCTTAGAGTGGATGAAAAGGGCATTATTTTACATACATATGTTGGAAAGTGCTGGCAACACAATGCAGTTTTGGAAAATGAACAAATTTACTGGGGGAAGAGAGAGATTGCTGATAAAACAGAAAAAATACTATACTCAGGTGGTGATCCGAGTGCTAATATTTTATACAACAAAATATTGAATTTGGTAAGAGGCTTTTTAATTCATTTGGCTTTTTAACTTTCCAAAGTGCTTTATTGACTGATTTTTGTTTGTGGCAGCTAATATTACTGTCACTGTAACAATATTTTTCCTTATTTAGATCTCCTAATGCAGTTTGCCATCTGAAGTCATTTACCTTTCATTTTTAAAAATAAAGCTACTTTTTTAAAACCCTGAGATGATTCACGTGGTTTGAGCCTCCATTTGCTCAGATAAAACTGAAGTGCCAAAACTTCAAGAACTGTTGCATTTTCTGAGACCCAAGGTCCATCTGCTGTGAATTTAATTGCAGCAATATTAATTGACAAGACATCTGGACTATGAAAGTAAGAGATGTACCCACTTCCTTCCACATCAAACTTCCCTCCAAACTTCATACTATTTGTCTAGAAAGTTCATACTATTTGTCCTGGAAACAACATTCAGCTATTAGAAGAAAATATCTGCATGCACAGAATTTCTTCAATTTCAGATCTGGGTTTATATAACTTCAGCATGGCATGTCCAGATGCTCTTAATCACCAAGTCATGGTGATGCCCATCTCATAGTGAGTGTACAATGGGAGATACTCCTCCAACACTGCCTTTCTCCCATTTAAAACTCATTTCATTCAGCATTATACTTTCTCTAAAGCTGCAGGCAACTTTCTGGGTTGGAGTACTGCCATTCCAGCAGACTAGAGAGGAGCAAATACGTTTTGAACTTGAACTATATTTGCTGAAGGCAAAGCTGCAAGTTGCAGCTAAAGCAGCCATCAGCTCTGAGCTCCAGCCTTTGGATGGGAGGCAAGAAGGAATTGCTTCTGCAGAACTCAGCTGGATTCAATGTGAAAGTAAAACAAAAATTGCTTCCAGGCCTATGAAAAAATCATCTTTTCTGTCTCTGGAGGAGCAGAGTTCATGCCTTTCATCCTTTCATGCAAAAGCCAAGCAAACCACTCACTACCAGGCCTGAGGAACCTCAGGTGATATTCAGCTCATGGATGTGAATGTTTATTTGACTGAGTCTGCAGTGATTTTACACCTTGCAGTGGGGTGAAGTGTTGAACTTTGGCTTCCAGTGAAAATAGAGGAGCGATCAATTTAATGCCTTATTTTGCCAGTTTGATCCCAAAGCCTCAGCAGGTTGCTGAAGTCCTTGTGGCTGCAAAGGTGGCAGCTGCAGCCCAGCTGTGCAGTGTGACAGTTCTTGGAGAGAGATTGCATCCCAAATGGTCAGACAGAAGACAAAGGGGAGCAAAACCCAACAAGATAGAAGGACAACTGTGATGCTTTGTCACCCTCAGCTGTGAATGGGTTTGATGGTGCAGACATGTCAAAACAGAGGGTCCAAAGGCACTGCCTCCAGGGGGTAAGCTCTGTGAGCACTGGTGTGACAATCACAGAGTCCAAGCCTGATATAAATGTACTTTCATACCATGCAAACATGCACTGGCACCTTGATGCTGCACAAGGCTGTTGTTTTAATTATTGCTCCCATCAACACCAGTCCATACAGGCTGAGGATGTAGGAAAGCCTCTCTCCTTGTTAATCAAATGGATATGCCATCCATCAAATCCTCTCTTCTGTGTCTCCCTGTCTTGGTGGCTACCCACAGGTATCTCAGCATTTTTTATCATCCTTGAATTTTGTTAAGAGACTGATCAACTCTCACTATTTTTGAAGCTTAGAAAATGTATTCATTCTTTTTGGTTTTTCTTTTAGTGAGAAAATATCTTGTTCCTTCCATATTGCTCCCCTAATGTTATCAGAAACAGCCTTTCCCCTGCTAGAAGGTGTATCAGCTTTAGCTGTAGCATCAATAAGATGTATGGATATTCATGGGGAGGCCTCAGTGGTATTCATCACTCCCTATCACCCAATCCCATCTGTCATCTACATGGAAAATGTTTTAGTTTATTGCCTATTCCCGACATGGCCAGCTGTGATATGGCCACAATCTCATAAATGTTTTGAGAATGGGAATGGTTAGGACAGTGTCAGATTGAGTTGCACTCTGCCCATGATGGCTGCAGCAGTGCTGATTGCCCGGGAGGAAGACAGGCTCCCTCTTTTCCCAAGCCCTTTTGCACGTGGGGAAACGAGTGTGTACTGATTTGGACAACTGCAAAGCAGCCCAGGTGCTGGTGGTGTCCCCCTGTGCTCTGCACAAATTGTTCCAGAGATTTTGGTGTGCTAAACATTTGGGCAGCAGCATGAAGATCAGGCAAGGGTTGGTGATATTTTTTGCAGGATTTAACAATATAGAGTGGTTGCTGTAGGAAGGTACCATGGGAACCTGCTAACAGTGTGATTATCTGCCTGAGGGAGGGGAGGTTGCTAATTATTGAATGTAGTAGAACTAATGACAGATGCTGATGCAGTCTGATTTTGTCCCAGTGATTTATTCCCTTTCAGGAAAGGGAATGAAATCCTCAATTTCTAGGAGGATCAATTGGGCAAGATTCAGGCCACATTCCTGCACTTCAGGTCATCCCATTGCCTTTTCTTGTGTCCATGTTTTATCAGGTTTTTGTTTTTTTTTTTTTTTTTTTTTAAGTTTCAGTTCTTCTGTTTCTCTCCTGTCTCATTATTTCCCTTTCTTTTCTGATTTTAGAGATTTCAAAGGCAATTATTTAAGCCAGTTTTGGTTGTTTCCCTGCACCACATTTCATCTCAGTCCAACTGGTTGTACTCATTCCATTTCAAATTTCCTGGATTTTTCAATTTCATTTTTGATTGACCATATCTCCTTTCTGGAGTGTGTGTTCAACTCGGTCCTCTGATTTCAAGATTTCATTCCCTTTCCTGAAAGGAAGAATTTGATTTCAGGAAAGCCAAAGAAACCCTGCTATTTCAATGAGGATCAATGGCAAGCTTCAGGCCATATTCCTCCACTTCAGGTGAAAGGAAATTCTTGGGTGAAAGTTTTATTTCACAGTATATGTTTTTCCTAAAATCTCTATCTACTCAAGATCAAATTATTATTTTAAAAGTACTAGTCTTCTCTTGTGTTACAAAATCCATTCCTCACCTTGCAGTAGCAACAGATGTATTTGGTAGGGAAACCCTCTTTTTCTCCACTGAGATGCTCATTGCAGACAAATGTAAGAAAGTTGGAGTCTCCACACTTTCCTTTCTTCTTGTAAATAATGAGTGGCCTGGTCCACTTCTTCAGAATTCAGTATTTCTGGAGAGAAAGCTTACCTAACTTGATAACTGACATCACCATCATCCCTGAAAAACAAGAACACCAAGCATTCAAATTAATTATTTCACTAAACGAGGACTGTCAGCACAGCTTCAGGGCCTTCAACACACCTACATTTCAATTAATGTAGGAGGGGGAGCAATGCCTGGGCTAATAATGCCAAACATATTTTGTCTGTTTGTGCATCAGCAGTGTGTAGTTGCAGGTGCACTGGCAGCAGGCAGACATGCACCAGACTCTGTGAGGCAGGAAGAGTCCTGCTGACTTGTGGATTCCCAAACTGTCATTAGCCAAGGAAAAGAGCCACGAAAGGACCAGACTAAACACAATCAGAATGCTGATACAGATGAGGGTTAGCAGACTACAGCAGCACCTAACAGCTACCTGGCAGACAAAATGGGCAGCCTAAATGAGGAAAAGAAATAATGCGGAACATGTATCTCCACAATTAATTTATATTCATGTGATAAAGACAGTTCATAGATTAATAAAAATCTAAGGAGATTGTAATTTGCTTTGGTGTTAGTGCTACCCAGCAAATTTGAAGATGCAGCAGTATCTGTGAGCCCTGCTCCCACTGACATCAATGTGTTTGTCTCTTTAGAACAGAATGTTAGTATAGAATTCTGTCTGTAGTTCTGAGCGGGGTGCTCCGCCAGAGTAGGTGCTGTGGAAAAGGAAGATGGAATCCATACGACCTTAGGAACTTAAATGAGCAGGTTAATCAAAGCTGCCTTTAGTCCCTGGGCATAGAGGCACCACAGCAGCCAGGGGATTCAGCAAACTCAGGCTCCTACTCTGAATATGGTTCTGGAGGTACCTCTCAATCTGCAGGAAAAATGCATTTTCATCACATGACCAAAGCTGGGGTTTCTGAATGCCTCTTCCTTCAAAGAGATGTTATTATTGTTGGTTTTGCCTTTCCTATGAAGACATAGAGGGCATGCCCAGTCACTGCAGCTTTTTTCTCTCCTCCATTGAATACCTGTCTCTTCAGTGAGTGAGAACATCTGCAGTAGAATAGGCCTGGAATGGCAAACAGTGTGAGAAATGTGACATGGTGGCATAGCAGGAAGTAAAACCTGATGCTCCTAAAGCTGTGAGAAAAATCACTGGTGTGTTTCTATTGAGCTGTATCCCTTTTCAAAATACTCTTCCCATCCTGGACCTGAGAGAAACATTTCCAGACAAAAGTTGTCAAAACATACCCAGATTTGCTGATAGATTTAATTAATAAACATTTTCTTACTGCATTTTCATCTGAAAACTTCCTGCCCAGCTCTAAGCCCCACCAAGGGAGTATATATACAGCACTTCATTTACTGAGGATAGTTATCCATTTATAGTCCACTTAACTACAGCATCAGTCCTCAGGCTTTCATTTGCATTCAGTAAAGGCTTTTCTTTACTATCTGTCAACACACGAGGGACAGCAGTAGCATCTACAAACTGGTAACCATTATCCTGTTAGGGAAATCAGACAATTGGTATTTTTAATCCCCAAAATCATCATCTCTATTATGCATATCCCCGACCAGAGAAGGGGAACTTTGATTTGAATGGAATCTCAGAAAAAAATAGGTATATATGGAAAATAGGTTTGTTTCCATATCAAGAGCCTGTTCTTTGGAGACAGTGCAGAGAAAAACAGACAGTGCAGACAGGAAAACAGTGATATGAATATTCTGTTAACTTTTTGAATGGCTGAACCACATAGTGAACCTTTTAACCACATAGTGAACCTTTTGGAGCTAAATTACTATTTAGGTACTTACAAAACATTTGTCTCTTATTTTGCACAACTAAATTTAGTAACTGTTTAAATAGTCATTACATTAAGATTAAATGACTTGTCTTTTTTATTTTTAATTTTTTTTCCTTAAATTGCCTGGTGCTAAAAATAATTTACAGATGTCACATTGCTACACCTTACTCCATCAAGGGAGGAATAAGTAAACATGAAGCTCTCCAAACCAGGATCAAATATCCAGACAGACAGTCATACTCTCAGGACACTCACTGTCCTGACAGAGGACAGACACTTTGGTCATCTGAGAGGAAAGGCAGATCTCAGAAGAAAAATACGAAGCAGGTTACCTTGGCATGCAGTGAGCTAGAAGGAGAATGCCTTAAATATAGGCTTAAATCTATGGTTGGGAGAGTTTTAAAATAAAGAAGTTTTAAATGTTTGGGAAAAACCTTGAAGGACTCTGGCTATGGCCACCTCAGTGCATGACACTGATTTTCAAAAAATACAGAGGCCTCTGCAAATGTTTCTTCTGTTCTGGCTGTAGAACCACACTGCCATATAGACTTCCACTTAGTGTGGTTTTACTGGAAATTGAGAATGTCCACTTTCATTCTCAGCCACTAACTCTGCTAGAAGCAATCAAGGGGCCCGAGCTTTCCCCTGGTCCGTACTGATTTTTAAGGATTCTTCTGGGGCTGTCTGCCTCCAGTTGTCTGAAAGTGTGCTTTCACATCCTGAGATGTTTTAAGGTGTATGTGAAAAAAAAATCTAAAAATGGAGATAATTAGTCATTCAAACACAGAATGCTAAGCATGGTGGGACAGAATTTGTATTTCTGCATCTAAAGAATGTGATGAATTCACCACAGCTCCAGAGACAATCTCCAGAGAAAGATGCCTTGGCACACTTTGTTTGTGATTGCCATTTTCCAAGCTGGATTGTGTTAATAAGTTCCCATACTTGCACACCTTATTGTCCAGTCACCCACACCTGGACACATCCATTTCCATGTCGTGCAGATCCCCAAATTACCAAGCTATAGAGAGTCTGATGTGATTACCCCTCTCTTCAGGGCCAGAGGTGAGACAAAACTAATAAAAAATCCAACAAATTTAGTAAACCTTCTCCTGCATTCACTAGGAATCAGGTGAGGAGTTAAAGAGAAAACAAGAACTGCTAACAGCTCAAAATGGCACATTCCTCTCATTGCTGCCATTGGGTGTAATCATAAAAAAACCCAAAGCAACAAACCCAAGCAACCAAGCAAACAGAAAAGTAAATTTGCAATTAAAAGCAATGGTTAAAACGTAATGCAATTAATAATCTGAGTTTGCTTTGATTGCAGGGAACAGGTTCATTCAGCACTGCCTCAAGCTTTCATCTGCTAAAGGTCACTGACTGCCCATAATGACCAGGGTAGGGAAATGAGTCAGTCTGCTGGAAAACACTGATAATAGCAGTAGTGCTTGGGAACAGCTCTCATGGCAGCACACAGGTGGGACAGGGAGGAGGGCAAGAGCAGCTGCTAAAGCTGAAATGTACCTGCTGCCTGCCTATTCTTAAAACTGGCCATTCCTCAGGTCCCCAAAGCTCGCAGCCCACATATCCTAGAAAAGGCAGCCTCAAGAGCACACAGAGATATCAGTACTCCAAATTAATTTTGAAAGGATCCATGACTGGAAAAAAGCTTGCATTGGAAACAAATTAACCCTGAACTTTTACCTCCAGGAAAATCAGTCACTGGTTTGGTAGCTCAAGACTCCAGGTTAGACAAGGTCCTGCAGTGTGGAATAAGGGACAAATGTTTTTATTATGGCCCTTCCATTTTGCCTGGTGAATATTTTACTTATGCACTGAGACAATGAATTTTACACAAGATAATTATGAATTGATACAAATTACTCCTCATAAATATGAATGATGATCTGTTTTCTGAACTGGAGGCACTGAAAGATACAAAAGCATTCAAAAGACATGGGGTTTAAATTTATTTTTTCAATTTAAGAAGTCTCACATTTTGTGTTGACAAATGTGCCTCAACTGAGTGTTGCTTGTTTTTGGTGAAATTTATATGGCATGTCAGATATTTCCTTCTGAGAGTGGTTTTCCCAGTGGAAGAGCTTTGTGGTGAGTTTGTATTTCTTCTTTCAGCTGAGTAACAAGAAGCACTCTTTCCCAGATGGTGAATTTGCCTAACCATAGCTATGCAACCTCTGAAACAAATACAATAACACAGACAAACCTTTAACTCCCTCACAGGCAAATCATCCATGAGCAAGGGGTTGCTATGTTTTGCTTTCAGCAGAATGGCCTCTGGTCCTACCCACCCTAGGGAAGTAGAAAGTGACAGATCCTCTGGGAACTTGGCACTGATATGATGTAGCTCTCAAGAATTAACAGTTTCTGGGGTTTGCTTCTTCTCATATCTTTTGCCAAAAAAGGAAAGAAGATAAACTCCGGGCTAAGTGTGCTGAAAAAACTCATCAGAACTCTACAGAGATGGCCTTCAAAGACCTTCAGCTCCACTGAAGTACCATGGGAGTTGCAGAGGACCAAACAAGTAGAAAATTGATAAAGCTGCGCTATCTAACTTGGAAATACACTGGGAGATTTGCTGAAAGCAAGAAAACAGCACAGAACAGCAAAGAGAGAGAAGGAGAAGAAGTGCAAAGAGAGAGAAACAGGATTATTTTTCCTTAGCTAGAAAAAATTACTTTGAGTTCAAACATACCTTAAACTCTAAGATATCTGCTTACAGGGTTTCGTAATTTTGCATTTTTCCACTTACCATGTCAGATGCAAAGTCTGCCTTTGATAGTAATTGATTGTTTCATTTTCACTGGCACACTTTTCAAACAGAAGGTTGCCCCAACCTTTTATTCCTGAGCACCCTCTTGAAAATTTGAAATAACCAGTGATAGAAATTAATTGAATAATTGAACACAACCTGGTTCTGCCTGTCCCCTCTCTCCTCTATCAAAGCTGACTTCTAACAGAGGTCCAAAAAGTTCATGTCCACTCTGGCCTTCAGTACACAACTTCCTTCTACAGACAAGTTTCACATCTCACCATTTCTTTCTCCACATTTTGAGCAGGTGATATTTTCCATGCATAGCTGTCTACTGATAGGAAGTTGTGGTTTTTGAGGAAAGAATATTTAAAGAGGACTGCCCAGTTTTCATTATTTAAGCTTCATTATTTAAAAAGGAGGCATGCAAAATCACCTCCCTATACTTGAAAAGTGAGATTATTCCACCCTTCTCTGAAAATGGGAAACATACTTCCCCTTGGGTATAGTGCTGCCATGAATCATGGGGCTTATGGTTCAATTCTACAGATCTCTGCTTTATAGGCCAACTTCTAAAGCCAGGCCATGCTCCAGAAATCTATCTTTTTACTAAACCAGACAAAAACATGTTAAAAAATATACATCTACAGAAAGAAAATAAAGGAAATTTAAGCTTTAAAGAGGCTTAATATTAAAAAAAAAATAAATCATTCTAGCATGAGGCTTTATCTTAAATAAACAGGAACATAAAATGTATGGATCAGTAGCTAATCCTTCTCAGCTGCTTCCATCCAGTGTCTTAATTATGGCATAACGTTGCATTATACACAGGCATGCAAAATGACCCCAATTCCCCTCCGTGCAGCATCTGCCACATTACATTATCCTGCTTTCCTGCCACATTGCCTGCAATGGGCCTTTGTGCAGCCCCCCCTGTGCTGAGCATTAGCTGATGGAGCACCTGCGTGGATTTGTTGGTTTGCTCCTCTCTTGAGAGCGCTGCGGTTCAGGGCCCCTGGCAGTGCCACCACAGCTGGGACAGCCCTGTCACACGCTGAGCCACCCAAGCCACTGCAGATCTCCCATGGCACGACCCACCAAGCTGCAATGGGACTGCTGCAGGGGGCTTCAGGCCATGTGGAATATGATCCATGGCCGTGGAGGAGGAGTTCTGGGAAGCAGGTCTGCAGAGCTCTGAACATTGTGCTTCCCTCTAAAACTGCCTGCTTGGAAATTAGACATTCAGCCAAGACAGCTGACAGCCAGTCCTTGTCATTTATTTATTCTGGGTGACACCTTGTGAAGGCTGACCTAGAACAGAGACTAGATGGAGCTAAATAATAAAGTAGGGATTTATTGAAAGGCCTCAATGGATGCACCTTGGGCAGCACAAGAGCCCAGCCAGGGCTACACCAGGGCTACACCCAAGATGAACCAAAATTGTCACAAAATGCATGAGTGGTCATGGGGTCTCTCACTTTTATGAGTTCTGGTCCATTAGCATATTGGAGTTAATTGTCCAATTATAGCTTTAGGTTATGAAATCCCACCCTTCTTGTTTTTCTCTCTTCAGTCCACGTTGTTTATGCTCTTGGGCCTGAAATTTGGATCATTTGTCCTTGGTCCCCAGCTAGAGAAGGAATTGTTTTGTCGCCCTACTCCTGAAAAATATAAAAGCTAAAACCTGAGGCATCATGGGAAGAGCTAATCATGCCAATTAATTATTCCTAGGTCTGTTACTTAGTTTACCAGACTAAGGCTCCTCTGCTTACATCTGTGTGTTTTCAGAGATATTGCATGATTCACCTTTAAACAGAACAAAAATACAGGCTGAATTCTGGAAATGCTGTGTCACTGCTACAGCATGACATAATAACCCAAAAAAAGGTAAAACAATGATGTGACTGGAAGATATGGTTCACTAAGTTCCAATGCTCCATATATCTATTGGCCTTAGTAGTAGTAATAGTAGTAGTAGTAGTATTTTAAAATCTCTCAGAATACATTTAGGAATTATATTTATGTAACAGATCTGCCTGATTAGAACACACAGATAATGTAGGCATGTCTTTGAAAATGTGCTAAAAGACAAAAAGGAGATTTGCAAGCTATACAAAAAGACTAAGAAAAAGAATTCAAAAATTAACACTGGCAGTGAAAAATTATAAACTTGTCAGAATGAACATGTTTGTGCAGAGATCTGGAGTTTCAAGGCACAAACAAATCAAAGAAGCTTCATATAAGATCATACTTTCCTTTTAAATTGTTTGATGTTACACAAGCACGCACACTTTTAGATCATGCATGCACAAATCCTTTGGCTTCAACAGCTATAATTTAGCTGTTGATTCTATGGGATTTACCTTTCAGAATTCTAATTTACACATCTGAAAACCCTGGTTAAGTGTAGTATTTCAGGACTTCATGACTATTGGGGAAAAAAAAGAAAAAGAAAATCTATTAAAACTCTGCATGCCAGTGAATTCTGAGGACTCATGAAGTTGTTAAAGGAACCAGGGTGCAAAGGTGTTCCTAAGCCCTGTATGAAAGCAGAGGTAGTTATTGATAATCCATAAACCTGATCCAAAGTCCTTGGATATGCCAAATATCCTTCTTCCAAATCAGACCACATTCTCTTTTTACTACTGTTAACCAGCCTAACATCCATTTCCCTCAGTAATTATTTATTTACTTTTACTAATTGCATCTTCCCTCCTTATACATTCAAAATCTATTTAGGGCTGCAGTAATAAGGGGTTTGGAGAAGGAGAGAATCACAGAGTAAAGTTGGGAAATACCATCATTCTTTTCCAGCCTTTGGCATTCAAACTTCATCACATCTCCAAAAGTTCATTATAATAGAAATTGGACTTGATTGGCTGAGTGGGCATTAAGACAGAATCAACATTTGTGAGAGAAAGAATAGAATTTTCAAAAAACTGATCATCAAGCAACCCCAGCAATCGAATTTATAAACCAGACACTTACTTCATAAGACAGAGAAAAGACTGATGCTGTTGAAGAAGTGCTGCAATTAACTAAATTAATGAAATCAGGAAGCCACACCTACTCCACACGACTGACTCACTCCTCTGGCTCTGTCTCCAGCTTGGAAGGGTGGATGTCGCAACTGAAGGGTTTAACATGGAGCAAGCACTGTAAGTTATGTGCATCTAACAAGCTCCTTCAGAGTGTTGTGAGAAGCACAGCATGGCTGAGAGACCGTGGCAGTTAATTATTTCCCTGCCTTGGAAGAAGAGAGCCACACATCCCTGGAGGGAGTCCTTGCATTCCAACAAAAGCCTTTTCTCTGGGGAGGGAAGTTTTACAAGCAGAAGTTGGTTTGTGTACCAGGATGATCAAAGCTGCTGCTGCTGCTGCTGTGTTTGAAGGTACAGTCAGTTCTTGCAAGGCATTATGGCACAAATCCTCATCCTACTACCTGATAAAAGTTTTTGGTTTTTTTGAAATATCCATCCCCAAAGCTATAATAGATGTAAAATCTAGTCTTTGATAAAGGATAGGTCACATGCAGGGCCACCTCAAGCCATAGGAAGACCCTGAGGCTGATAGAGGCAGCCTTTGCTTTGCTGCCTCCTGCTCACCTCTGGAAAGGCAGAAAAGCTGCCCCTCTAGCAAGAAGATTTAGGGAATGTAGGAGACTGTGCTGTAGCAAACATGGGTCCTTTAGGATGTTTACTCTCTCAAATGTAGATACCACACTTCTCTGGGCCCTGTGCACTGCCCTGGTAGGAAGAAGTCCTTGGGGCATCTCCTCACCTCAGGAGGCGGCAAGAGGTTTGGTGGCAAGACATACAAGCATGAAGCCATATAAGATGGCAGGGAAACAGCTTCTCCAGGGATTTTATACAGTTCCACTCCCTGGAGATACCTAAATACCTGGAGATACCAGTGCCACAGATGGCAAATCAGAATGATATTCTCATAATTTCTTAGAAGAATGCAGGTAACAGGAAGGCCAATCCACAAAGAAAGTAATTGAGACCAGAATACCCATCCTGACACAGTGAGCTAACTTCAGAAGCAGCTTTTTGATTTCTCTGAGACATATACTGTGTTTACAAATTTTGAGTCTGATTGCAATTAGTGTGCAATAACCTCAAAACCACTGAAACTCATGGAGGGATGTGATTCCATGTAAACTGAATATAATTTTCTTTTTTTAGCCCTCTGTTATCTTATTTGGCAGGACCAAATAGGATAATTCTGCCAGCAACAGAGGCCAGAGCAGAATTACACTAAGAAAGAAAGACTGATTTAAAAGAAAAAATATTTCTTTCTATCATAAGTGCTTCAGAAAGTTACCAATCTTCTGAAAATCAAGTTGACTTGAGAATAAGAGTTTTTTAATAGAGACGGGGTCAAATACAAGTATACAGAAACATACTAAGAGATGCTTATTAACATAAGTAGGGTGTTTATTAACATTAAAGTAACCCCCAACCAAGCATAGGCCCTGCACCAATACATAAAAATAGATTGTTTTCGGCCAGTAAAAGCTAGAAATAACTATTACAGAGAAAGAGAGAGAAAAAAAAGGCTCAAAGCAATGTGACATCCTAAAAGAGAAAAACAATTCATATCAAATTTTCAGAGTGAAATCTCTAATACTTTCTTTCCTCCATCGGCTTGAGATGATGTAGACAGGTGAAACAGATCCTAAGTAGTCCAGAATTTCTTGGTGAACTGATATTTCCTTTGCCAGAGAATAAAAAAAAAAATAAAAAAGATAAAAACATCTGTGTTTAGACTATAAAGAAAAGGTCTGTTTCTGTTTCTTGGTTGTTTTAGATGTTGAACATTACTATGCTACCTGTGTTTATCAGGTTAGTGCATATTCTCCATTTACCATCTCATTCACATAATCAGCATCTTGGAGGAGTGGGTGGAAATTATTCCTTTAAAGGTTAATCATCATTCAATTGCTGGATTAAGTTTGCTAATGTACAGTGCCTAACCCTTTCTTTTCCCTACCATCATTGTCCTTCAGTTTACAAAGTTCTTCCTCCCTCATGCTTAATCCTCTCCAACGCATTTATTTAGAATAATCCTATCTTCTCTCAGCCTTCAATTTGCAGCCTTCAACTGCTAAGCCAGCTAAGCTTTTTTCATCTTCTCCCGCAAACACATGCTCTGTTCTTTGGCAGTCTCTTCTTGCCCTTCTCCCCATTTCATTTTCATGAACTGAAGTGACAAAATCCGAGTACATTCACATGGCCTTGGGCAGCAGCTGAATACTGGGGCTGCAAGCTCTCCCCAGTACACTGCTGGGGCTGCATCTCTTGTTTCATATCAGCTGCACAGCAGTGGGTTCAGGTGCATCCAGAGACCCCCTCCCTTCAAAACCAAGGTCCTTCTCTGCTTCCAGAGGAGGCATCCTCCAATTATAGAAACAACTCCTGCATTAATCTGTAATGAATGACTTCACATTATTGCGATTAAACTGTGAGTGGGCCATGTTCTCATCTGAAATGCAGAGTGAATCTTGCCTCATTTCATTAGCTAAAAAGAAGTGACCTCAGATTTCCAGCCACATAACAGATCCATCTTTAGGCAGCCTCCTGGATGAGCTATCTACAGCTACTCTGGAGGCCATTAAAAAGTTGTGTTTATAACGTATTGTTTTGTGCATAATGTTCTACAAAGAGAGGGTGCTTTTGCTATGACATATGGTGTACAATGTAAATGAACTCTGGTGTAACAAATTAAAAAGCTTTTACAGCAACCTCTAAATACTATTTATGGCTCCCAAGAGCTACCTAGGCTGGCCACCAGTCAAATAATTGCAGTCACTACACCAAGTGCCAGAGTGCATTTTGTTGACTAACTGCTTCTTCAGCGAGCTGTGCAATCTATTTCTATGAGATGTACCAGCCATAAAACACCATCCATTTTGACAGCAAAATTGCAAAAGCACAATGTGTTACCAGGTGTCATTCAAAGAATGGAGGCTGTAATGAGGGGGCCATTTGTAAAATCTCCCTGATCCTTAACACTTGCAGCTTTTGTTACAGCAAAGGAAACTCATCATGATGCAAGGTCTCTCCAAAGCTGAAGCCTCTCAAGGGCACAAGAGCCCTCTCCTGTCTGTGCATGCTGGGAGAACTGGTGAGTAGGGCTGACTGAAATATAGCAACAGAAAAGGTTTCCAGTGAGTGAAGGGGTCCAGTTCTGTGGGGACAGAGAATCTGCCAGAAAACAGCCATTTTCCTGGAACCTGATTTTGTGTTTAAGACAAAATTCTATTTATTTGCACTAAAAAAAACCATTCTGGAAACAAAAGGAAACCAAGAAACCAGCCCAAATCATCAGTTTTTCGCATGTGTTTTATAGAGTCATAGAACAGTTTGGGTTGGAAGGGACCTTAAAGTTTATCTAGTTTCAAATGCCTGCCATAGGTAGGGACACTTCCCACTAAACCAGGTACTCAGAGACCCATCCAACCTGGCCTTGAGATGGAGCATCCACAGCTGGATGGAGATGGAGCATCCACAGCTTCCCCGGGTGACATTTTTCAGTTCCTTACTACCCCCACAGAAAAGAATTTCTCCCTTGCATCCAATCTTAGCCCACTCTCCTTCAGTTTAAAGCCATTACCCCTTGTGCTATCAATTACACACCCTTGCCAAAAGTCCCTCTCCAGCTTTATCATAAGCTTCCTTCAGGTACTGAAAGGCCACAATAAGATTTCCCTTGAGCCTTCTCTTCTCCAGGCTGAACAACCCCAACTCTCTCAGCCTTCCCTCACAGGAGAGGTGTTTCATTCCTCTAATCATCTTTGTGGCTTTCCCCTGAACTCACTCCACCAGGTCTATGTCCATCCTGTGGTGGGGAGCCCAGAGCTGTTTCTAGGAATCAAAAGCCAATCAACCAAACAAAAAAACCCTGAAGATTAGTTCCTTTTACTATTTAAAGAAATGCAAGTGTTGAATTATCTAAAGGTTGGGTTGTTTCTATGTATGTTTCAGGGTTTTTTGGTTGGTTTCAAATCAATGCAGTAGGGTACCTGGAAAAATCTTCTTTGTCCCACCTGAATACAGCAAAGGTAAGGCAGGCAATGGATATTCCACAGCTCTGAAGATGTCCCATTTATCACATGAAAAATCACCTCTTGTTTTTCTGCTCTAGGTCTATTTAAATGCAGTAATGCCAGTGTTGCTACATATCTCCATGTGGATCCCAAAGGGGACAGCAACAGGCACAGCCCCATCATTTGAGACTTGTTTTGAGGCACACATCCCAGAATGATGGCTGCATTGCTTCATAACTGAGCCATCCCCCTTGAGGTGTCTGCAAGCCAGGCTTAAACCTACACTGCAGTTTTCCACAGCCAAAGGTTTACTGTCAAATGAGCCAAAAGGTTCCTGACAAAATTGCTGTGACATTATGGCTTTAATAGGCACTGGAAATACAATCATCAATCATGGATACTATATTTAAGTTGGAAAGCACTTGTGTGGCTTAGAAAAGAGGAAAAATATTAGATACCTACATAGCAAGTGAGAGTATATGTTTGTAGTCTTTTGGTGTAGAGGAGTTTTGAAAGCAGCAATTTGCTAGTAAAGACTATCAAGATGATGCCTGCAGAATTTAAAGAAAGTAAGAAGGTGAATGGCAAAGAACCAGGGGCTTTGGCCTTTTTCTACATTCTCTACTTATTAACCACTTTATGACATTGTAGAAAAGAAATAACTGTGCCCAGGACACAAAGTTACTCAGTAATTTAGGAAATGCTCTTCCTTCAGGTATTATGTCCCCTTCTTCCAGACACCGAAATCCCAGAAATCCTTTGTAAAAAAAAGAAAAATAAATTTAAAGGCTCTAAAATGATACTATCAGAAAAGTAATGTTTTGGGGTTTCTTTCCTGCAGATTTCTGAAACCCAACTCCAGATCCCCAGCTCAAAGAGAATGAAAAAAAGGCAATGGTTTTACACCATTATTTGTGACTAGCAGGTTTCAATCAAAGACAATTGAAGCTCCAGGCCAATATTGCACTGAACTCGGGGCCATGTCTATCACTGAGAACAAAATATGGTTTACAAAGGGGAAAGGTTCCCACAAATCACAGTCCAGACACACTAGATTTTCTAACTGTCTAGACAAACAGGACCATCCCCGTGCCAATGTTAATAAACCTTCACACATTCCAGTAAACACTTGGTAGCTCCATCTCTCTGTCAATCATTTTTAGCCCCTAATGGGAATGCTTTTAACTGTTGATATTTGACTGTTAACACCAATTCCCTTAACTCAATGTTCCTTTGCCAAGCAAGCAGCTTCAGTCTGGCCATTATGCATGGTAGAAATCTACATTTCCCATTATCAGTGACTGCATTTATATTTGAGGACTAAAGGATTAAAAAAGCTTAGGGAGAAAATATTCTTGGTAGCTGATTTGAATAAGGAAAAGTGTTAACCGTGGCAAGCAGATATTGAGTTGAAAATAAGGCAATTAGAGAGAAACTAATTTTTTTTTATAACACAAATTTAACAGAATTAAGTCTATACCACTTCACACATTAACAACATTCTTGCATTTGCCAAGAAACAATAAAAAACCCCACCAGACTTTAATTGCTCTAATATGTTTCTAATGGCAGTGAATGTGTCCCTAAATATCAGTGGTCTTGTACCAGAGAAATTACACTTGTGCAGTCAGATAGTTTCATAAACAAGTATTTGTACAATGAATCTATTATATACCTTCTTTCTCTAAAAAACGAGGAGGCTATGCTTCTTGATATAATTAGATAATAATATAACATTTAAATAACTTCTCAATTGCTTATTTGGGTTCAAACATGCTGACTTAAATCTGATTAAGCAATTATGAACAAATTTTCTGTTATTTTGACCAGTCTATTAGCCATCTAATTTGGTTCCTGAGGGTAGTAGATAAAAAAATAACAACTAAAGCTATTTTAACTCCATTGCTGGGATACAGTAGCAGATTACCAATTACACTCAGAAGATGAATTACCAGTAGGTTTCATCTTCCTTAAATAAATACCAATTTAAGTCAAGTAGGTCTGAAAATCACTTCATGCTGAGGAAAAGCTGTATTGCTACCTTTAATGGAAAATTAGCAGTGGGCTAGAAGATCTGTGAAAGAGCTGAGGACATTTTCTGTTTGCACTAGATGAGGGCTCAGCTGATTCAAGCATAGCATAGGTAAGCTGAAAGGAGCAGAGAAAATCTGGAGCAGGAGTCCAAAAGCAGCTGCACTGTCAATGAGAACAGGACTTTATTTAATATTCACATCCATTTCTGCCAGACTTGACTTTTCAAATTTCACAAAAATTAAGGGCATAGCAATAAAATGATAATGTATTTAAAATTACATTTTCTCAGTACCCAAAAAAATCTGTTCATTCAGAGAATTAATTGTTTCCCATTTATTACAGGACTATTTATATTGTTAATTGCATCTTGTTATAGGTTAAATACAGTTGCTTTGGATTTAACTTTATGATTTAAATGTAATCATGTAATAGACTTAGTTGTAAGAAACATATAATTACTACATAGGCTGGGAAGCTGGATTAGCATTGCAACATAAATAAAAGAGACTTTACTGCTCCTGATATTACCACTGAGCAAACACTTAAATTGCTGACAAATTTTTACTTGTTCCTTTGGTCATTATCTGAATGGTTTGTGGACATTTTCTTCAGTATGGAAAATGAAGATTTCATGTCACAAGAGCTGTAAATGGCCAGGTAATGGGAAGCCATTAGCAGCATGCTCACCACATAAATCCAGCCTGTGGAGTAAAACCAGCCTGCACTGAGATCACAGCCCCTCTCCACCTTGCAGATCACTGTTCTAAACTTTGTCTTCACAGGACCCATGTATCCTTGGGTAGCTCCCCTTCTCCCTAGGGATTCAAGTTTGGTACTTGAATAATAGCAACTTCTAGCAACTTCTAGTCCAGCTCTACTGGCCTGGAGGTGGACTAGAAGTTGCTGTTGCTCCCTGCTGGCTTCCTGGTTCAATATTGCCTCCAAGGTGGAACAGCCACTTCCCCAAAACACCTTTCTGCTCTAAACCAAAATGCTCATAAAGACACTTGACACTGGGCTCTCTGTCCACACTCCTGTTCCTCCTCTGGAATACCAGTTCCTACCCTAGTGTGCCTTGTTCTTGAGGGCTACAGACCTTTTAACCTGAATTTCTGGTTATTTAATACCACTGGGCTGTGAATAGCAGTAGCCAAAATAACAAAGATAATCAATTACCTGTCCCCAGTAAGTTATTAATTAAATTAATATCTCCCACTTCTTTCAGTACTGTCCATTGACTTTGACAAAATAAAACTGGATGTATCAAGCTCACTTCAGCTCCCATGTCACGTAGCTAATTTAATCAAGGCAACCAGACAATCTTATTCATTTATCACAAAAATAAAGATGTGATCCCTTGAATATAACATGACTGAAATTGCTGGAATCAGATAGAAGTAAAATCAGACATCTCTAGCCCACTGGCAAAAAGAAAAAATAAAATCCAGCAGCAGAACAGCAGCCTGTCAAGTTTTATTTGTAGATAAATGGAACAGGTATAATAAATGTAAATCGTGACAAAAGGGGATTATGTGAGAATAAATAAAGTATCGTTAGTTCTGCAAAATGTTTTACAGATGCCTTTTCTCCCTGGCTATCATGAGAAAATTTCTAATAGTCTGAGTTTTGGCAACCACACCCCTTGGGGGTTCTAATCTCAATGGTTTAGGACAGTTTTTGTATGGTTTATACAGGTTTTGTAAAAAAACACATTTTGCATGGTTTAGACTTAGTAGGGAGAGGGGGTAGGCTGATCTGTCATAAGTGGAAATAAATAGGAACAGTCAAAATTTGAAACCACCTTAACACATATTTTGGGAAAACAGTGGTTGCCGCAAATATTTGCAATTCAAATCTCAGCAATTTTCATCTCTTTTTATGAAAAGTCCTTCCAGCTTGTTTCGAAGGATTAGTTATATATTAGAAGGGAGACTTTTCCTACTGGAGTAAACTGTCTTTTAGATATTTCTGACTCAAGCATAAATCCATTTACCTTTCACAGGCTGTTTGGTAGTTCTTTTTGTGGTGCTCATTAATTAATAAACAAAACCTACTGCATTTAAGACAGCCTGTTTTTCACTCAGCTTTATTGCCTTTGATTACTGCTTTGAGACTTCATCAACTTATCAAGGTCTGTGAAAAATACTATGAAACTATAATCAGAAAAGCCAAAGTGTTTAGGAGAAGTTAATAAAAAGCTCCAGCCGAAATTATGGCAGTTTAGAGATGTCAGCTTGCTCTTATCCCACACTGGAACATTTGTCTTTCAAACACTCCTTCAGATATTTTCATGAGAGTTATTTATGTTGGAAGATTTAAAACATTACAGGAAAAGTAATGCATGCAGCTCTCCTTTTACCCAATAAGGAATTCCTAGAGATGCAGAGGGAAAAGCAGGACAGCAAAATGCTGAATCACTTGAACAAGATGCTTGGCTGCTCTCTTGCTCTCTGAGGCAGGGACACTGGCTGGCCAATGGATAACGCACCTTCCAAACATGCAGAAGTTATTTTGTATGGCAAAGTGGTTAAACAAGGACTGAAGGACATATCTAAGCCTCACCTCACCTGAGCAGCTATTTAGCCTAGGTGGGAGATGGAAGAAAAGGCTAGGCTTTGCTTTTGCTTAGTCAGAAGCAAAGCTGCAGCATGATTTTAGTTTTACAGGCAGAATCCTGGGTGGAGGTGGACACTAATTTTTTAGAAAGCAATATTTTCACACAGTTGACTCTTTTTATATTAATTGATAAATTGGAATTTGCTAAGCTTGAATACTAACCTCCTGAAAACACTTCATTCCAAAAGATTAGACTGGAAACAAAATGAGAAGCAACTTGAACAGGAACCAGGTATTGGGATAAGGAGGATCATTGACATACTTTGAGAAAAGCTGATACAGGCATTTCCAGGGAAGCTGGAAAGTGTTCACTGGTGGTGTGCCCTGCTCATCACCTTCTGAGCACTTTCAGCTTGTGGAGGGCTGTTTGCACATCTGAGCAAAACAGGAGGTGAAGAAGGATGCTGAGAGCCATGGTGCACTGCCTCTCTGTATTTGCCTTAAAAAAGAGGGATGCAGAGCCAGACACTGGCACAGACACTATAGAGAGGAGACAGGATCTGTCCTGCAATTCTCTTCTTCCTTGTCACAGGGGTAATGAGTGGGGCAGAGGAGGAATAACCACCTCTTTTCCAGCTACACTAGAAGATAGCTGCAGGCAGTTCTACAAACTGTCCCAGAGCATGTTCCAGTATCATGCCTGTCTTCTCCTTCCACTACAAAAAACATACTTATCAACATTTTGCAAGTATGGGAAAAAAGTCTTTTCTGTTCTAGAGGACTAAAACACGAGTGACATTCACAAGGACCTATGGAATATGTCATGCAGATCATCTCATTTTATGAGTTCTTCCCTCAAAATACACAAAAATATGAATACTAATACAGCATGCTTTTTTTTTCATTGAATAGTATTTAAAAAAAGTGACACAGCTAAATGATACCCAAAATTCATATTTCAGATCTAAAAAGACTTTCCAAAATTCTATTGATTTAAGGCTTGTTGATATCACAATATTAATATTTTCCAGCTGTAAGTGGCATGGATCTGTAAGTGAAGCAGAGAAAGGCTGATCCAGATTCTCACTAACTCTTTATCCTACATTTGATCAATCAAGTCAGAATTAGGTATGGCTTTACAAACTATCCATGCATTCAGGTCTTCATTACACCAGCATGGAAAGTTTTACTGGTAGAAGCAAAACAAAGCTGTTGAAAAAGACTAAAGATTGATCTGTGCTTCTCCACTGGGTTGTCTCTAAGTGATTTTTTACTTCAGGCACATAAAGAGTATAGGTACAGTGAGTGCCTAGGGCCCTCCAGGTACCCCAGGCAGTGGGGGGAAAGTGTATAGCACAAACAATGGTTCCTCTTATGGAATGTGTTCTTTCACTATTTGCTGAATATCAAAAGGTTGCTTTTAATACCTGCTGCCCTTTTCTGAGCAGAGCTGGGGACCTCATCTGGGCCAATAATGACTTCAGTACTCTCACAGCTTATTCCTTCTCAGACATTCAAGAAACAAAGTCCTATTTTCAGCAATTTCAGAAATAGTGATCTGAGACTACAGCAGTGAGAAATGACTCAATTACTCAGACCTCTTAGGGAACACATGCTAAGATATTATTAAAAAAACCGCCATGAAGTTCAATGAAAACAAGAGAATTTATATTACTTTCCTTGGGAATCTCCTCTTTTTTGAATATAAGCATATATCAATTGATAATACTGTGAATATAAACAAGAACTGCCCGCTGCCTCTTCACGTGCCTGAGCTCCTGCCTGCGCTCAGGGCAGCAAACCCAGGCTGCTCCCAGCCAGGGAGCGGGGCCCTGTTCCCGCAGGAGGCTCTCGTGAGCCCCTTCCCCACTGTGCACAGCCCCTCTCCTGCCCGCTCTTGGCACGGCAGAGCACAAGCTGGCCGGCTCTGGGCTCAGCACAGCCCAAACACAGGCGCAGGAGGACGCAGCGGCTGTTTTTTCAGGCATGCCCCAGAGAACTGGGAAGGGTCCCCTGCCTCTGGTCTCTCTTGGTTGGGTTTCTGACCGGCACTGAGGCTGGGGCTGCCATTCCTCGCTCGTGGGGAGAGCAGAGCCGCCGGAACCGCGTGCAGGCACTGCCTGACAGCGCTGCGGCCGCTGGCACGGTCGCGCCTCCGAGTCCCAGCCACTCCGCTGCCGCTGCTGCTCCATTTGCGTTTAGGCACACCCAAAGCTCACTGCAAGACCACGATGGTCTCTGGTTCTGCCCTCTTCCTGTCCCTGTGTAGGGATGGAGTATTGCTGTGCTTTCAGGAAGCTCTTTGTGAAACCTTTCGGCATTGCAAGCTCCTTTGGCCTTGCTGGATGCTTGCCATGGAATCCCTCACGCCTGGGTTCAGAGCAAACTCAAATTGGCTCTTCTAAAACCCAGGGTCCTTGTCCCCTTCAGGGTGCTCAGCACGCCCTTTAACTCCACGGTGCTCTGCAGCTGGAGCAGCATGAAAGGGACCTTTGCATCCAGAGCTGCCCTTGCTCCTCTCTGTCCATGCAAAGAACGCGGCGGGGAGGAGAACGGCAACAGGGCCTGCGCGTCCCCGGGCTTCAGCTCCACGGAAACGCAGGTAAAGTGAAAAACCCAAACTGTTTATTAAAGGAAAGCGAAGCAAAGGGGTGAGCTGGGAGACAAAAAAAAGCGGATGGGCAGGGTATGAGAGCAGGAGGGAGGGAGCTGCCAACAGGGAGAGAGATGGCAGGAGCTCCTGGAGCTTCCCACAGGCTCAGCTCTGAGCAGCTAGAGCTGTGCCTGGAGCTCCAGCTGGTGCATCCTGCTCTGCAGCTGCTCTCTTCTGCAATGGGAGCTGGAGATCGCCGATGGATGCCGGTACATCTGATCCAGCAGACGCAAGAAGTCCTGCAGATCTTCTTTGGAAGGTCAGCTGAATGAGTACGCTGATGCAGGATGGGCTGTCATCTTCTCTCAGGGCTTGAAGAGCTGGAAGAGAGAGGAACAGAGCCACGGTCAGAGGCCAGATTGAGGGAATCCAAGGAAAGCCTCCTGCCAGGGCCATCCCAGCCGGCTCTTGCCATGGCTTCGGCCGGATGGTGTTGGTTACGGATCCCCCACGTTTCACTGGCAGATCTCCGGGCTCTGCCCCCGCCGCCCCTCGTCCGCAGAGCCCTCGGCAGCCCGGGCACGGATTGTAGCTCCGGGGCCGGGATGTGCAGCTGCTCCCGGCGATGCTCGCTGCCCCGCGGCTGCCCTGACTCACCCTCGCTGATGACCTGGAGCTCCTCCTTCTGGCCCGTCACGAGCACTCCGGCCAGCCCTGGCAAGACAGAGCACGGTGGCGGTCCCAGGCAGCACAGCTGCCCGGCACGGGCGCTGGCAGCCCTGCGGCCGCACGCCCTCCTGCCCGGGCAGGGCTCCTGCCGGCCCCTGCCGCACGCTGCCGCCCGAGGGCAAGGCCGGCTGCGGGAGGGCGGCGGCAGCGCTGAGGGCGGCCGGGGCTGCGGCGGCCCAGGCGCGGCTCCCGCTGTAGCCGGGGCAGCAGCCGGGCCGGGGACAGGGAGGGGCGCCGGGCTCGTGGCTCACCGATGATCCCGACGGCCGCCTGGCGCACGGGCATCTGTGGGCTCCGCAGGCGCGGCAGGGCCCAGCGCAGGTGCTCGGCCGCTCGGCTCTCGTCCTGCAGCAGCTGCGGGGAGCACCGACAGGGAAGGCTCGGTGCGGCCTCTGCCCCTCGGCCGGGCGCTCCCTGCGCCCAGCACCGGCCGAGCCGGCCCGCACGGCCCGGGGCAGGGAGCGGCGTGGGGGGCGCAGGCGGGCGGGCCCGGCTGCGGCGCTGGGCAGGGGCACAGCTGCCAGCCCCCCGCACAGAGCACCGGGGGCAGGGGGGCTTCTCCAGCCTGCGGCTGGGGCTCCCGGGCTGTCCTTACCAGGCGCTCGGCGAACTGCATCCGCTGCCCCTTCATCAGCAGCTCCTCGAGGTCACTCCTCAGGAAGCGTGCCGCACGAAGCAGGGCTTCGCGAGAGGCCTGGAGAGCAGCAGAGAGCCGCAGGTGGCACCAGAGCCCAGGGCACGGGACCCGTGTCCCTGTGCCAAGGCCAGGTGAGGCGGGAGCCCGCCAGGCGCCAGGGCGGCCGAGCCCCCTGCCAGGGATGCGGCCGCATCACACAAAACCTCACCTTGGCCACATGCAGGTTCTCATCGTGCCAGTGCAAGAAGAGAGGGAGCAGGCTCTGGCTCACGATTGTCATGGCAGGATTTTCCCCCTCTTCCACTACCAGCTCCATCACCTTCCAGAAGAGCTGAATGGAGAGCAGCCGCACGTGGCTTTTGTCCTGGAAGGATAGGAAAAGTCCTAAGCACCAACTACTCCAGGCCCATTGGGCCAAAAGCCCAAATCTCTACACACAGAGCACAGAGGTTCCAGGCAGCGTCCAGTGCCCTTGGCTGGGGGCACAGAGCCTTACGTTCTCAACGTGTTGCAGGAGGGGCTCAGCCAGCTTCAGGGCGGTGACGCTGGGTGGCTTGAGGTCTTTGTCCTGGAGCATATCCCTGAGCGCACACAGGGTCATCCAGACCATCTCTGCATCTGGATCAGCCAGCTGCTCCACCAGGTGTTGATACAGGCCGCGTATTCCTCCGGCCTGTGTGCAAGACGGGGCTGTGCTGTGAAGCCGTGCCTGGCCGCAGCACCAACAGCTGCTTGGGGCACTGGGGCAGCTGAAGCGGGAGTCGGGAGAGCTGGGAGCAGCTGCCTCTGCTGCCAAAGGCCAGCCAAGCCCAGAGGTCTGCATTGCCCAGCCCCACGATGGTGCCAGCGCGGCTTCAGCCACTGCCCCCTTCTCACCAGCGAGGGCTCCTTGCTGAGCACCACGAGGCCTTGGAGCGCCAGGCGCAGCCCATCCCTGCACTCGCTGGGCAGGTGCCTGGACACCACTGACAGGGCACTGGGACCGTGTTTGCTCAGGTCCAGACACTCCAGGAGCTGAAAGGCACAGGAGGGCAGTGCCAGGGGAGCCGGCCGGCAGGAGCCCGGAGCCGCACGGGGCCAGGCCCAGGCAGCAGCAGCGGGGGCGGGCGGCGTCCCAGGCGGCTGCAGCTACGAGAGGCCTGAGAGCTGGGAGGCAGCTCAGCCAGGCAGCACTGGCCATCAGGCTCACCTCCACAAAGAAGGCCAGGGCAGGCAGATGCCAGCGTGGCTGCTTCCCGATCAGCAGGCTGAGCAGGTGCGAGGCCATGAAGGGACACAAGGGCGTCAAGCCATGGCGCATCTCCCTGGCAGGGGAAAAAGGCACCAAGGCCCTGAGTTGGTGGGCAAACCTCTCCCAGGGGTGACTCACAGAGGTCTGATATTTCCCCAGCACTCTGCAAGGGCACATGGGTCCCTTGGGAGGCGGCTGCTCCTGGGCATACTCCACTCCCAACCTCTGCCAGTGTGCTCGGCCCTCCCTCGGTGACAAGGCGCTCTTGCTTACAAGCCCAGGGACTGTGTGGGGCACTCTGGGCACAGGGCACAAATGCTGGCGGTGGTGGTGGGGAGTAGGGGATCTCACCTTGCCAGCAGACCTGCTGCATAGTGCTGCGTGTCGGCACAGAGCAGCTTCTCCCAGACCTGCTTGTGCTCCAGAGCCACCAGCTTGTTGTCAAAGCCCAGTCTGGAGAGCAGAGCCTTCATGGTCTGTGCTGCAAACCTGCATGCCAAGCAAAGGCCAGGTCACGCTGGGAGCGCTGGCCCTGGCCACGAGGGCGTGGGAAGGACAGGGCAACTGGCACCTGTTGGGCTGACTGGGAAGGCCGTGTTCCTCCCGGCACGCTCCCCAGAAGCTCCGTGCCTCATCGTCCTCTGGCATCCGCTCTGTGGTGGTGATGATTTGCAGGAGCAGAGCCACGAACAGTTGGGGCGAATGGAGGAGAAACGCATAGTGCCACTCAGACATGGGGGCAATCCTCCACAGCACCAGAGTTGCCTGCAAGAGACAAAGTCCACTGAGTCAGCACTCCGTGTCAGGGTGTCTAGGGTGTCCTTGAGGCAGGGCCTGAGGGGAGACACAGGGGGATCACCCAGCCTGCTGCCCCTAGGCCAGCTTTCAGCCCAGGCAGGGAGCTGCAGGGTGGGGGAGAGCATGGAGAACTGCTGGAGAGGCAAACTGGAGGGCGAGCAAAGGCCAGCTCCAGAAACTCACAGCCAGGGCAAAGATGGCCTCGTTGTCCCCGCTGCAGAAGACGCTGCTGTAAGGGGGCTGCTCCTCCACGGCAGAGAGCAGGGCTGGAAACACCCCCTCGGCGGCCACTTCCGAGGTGCCGATGGCTCTCCACATCAGCGCGGCGGCTCTGTGGGAGCAGAGCTGTGCGTCAGCACCGTGCCCCGTGCGGCTGCGTGGCGCCGGGTGACAGAGCCCCGGTGCCCTGAGGGGCAGGGAGGGAGCATGGCAGAGGCTCAGGAAACAGAGGGGCCCGAGGCTCCCGCAGCTCTCCGCCTGTCTGGCAGAGCCCCGCTGGACAGGCTGGACAGGGCCAGGGGCCCCACGGGCCGCTGAGCACTGGACTCTCGAGGCAGTTGTGCCCCGTACCTGTCACACGTTGGGGCACAGTACAGCAGGCTCATCACCACGAGATCAGGGTGTTCTTCAGTCAGGGCCAGAATTTCCATTTGCAGCCTGGCGTCCACGGTGACACAGGATGCCAGGCTCTGAAGAATGCCCCTCACCATGGCTAGCACCTGGAGGAGGCGGCACGGGGCAGACTTGGAGTGCTGTGCGAGGGAGCAACTTCCCCAGCTTTCCCAAAGAAGTGCTTGCCTTCCCACCCCACTGTGATGGCCTCAAAGGCTGAGGGGACCCAGCGGATGTAGCTTGAGGGGCCATGTGATCCTAGGAGGACTTCAGCCCTGGTCCCAGGCTGCTTACCTGCTGCAGAGAAGAAGCACTCTGCTGGAAAAACTCTGGAGCAGGTGCAGGAGTCATGGTCAGTGTGGGCATGGCCTCGGTCTCTGGGATGCCCTGAGCCTGGGTGTCTGTGGTGGCCCTGCCCTCAGTCAGAGCCATGTCAGCCTCCGCCCAGCCTTCCTCGTCTGTTTCCCAGTCGGAGCTTGCTGCGAGATCAGAGGAGGCTGAGCTGGGAGCAGGCTCTGCCTGCAGCTCGCAGGGCCTGGAGTCAGGCTGGGCCGTGCCCTCGGTGCTGGTGCCGCCGGTGTTTCTGCGCCGAAGGCGCAGGAGCCTCCGCAGTGCCTGCAGCAGAAGGAAGGGCGGGAAGAAGAGAGGGACGTTCCATGGCCTGCTGCAGGCGCGGGGCTGGGCCAGGCTGTGCCAGCAGGCCTGGCCCAGGTGGGGACGGCCGCAGGTACCTGCGCTGCTCTGCGGAAGCGGCCACGGGTGGGCTCCTGCACTTGAGTCTGGTCCTTGGCTGCATCTGGCAAAGAGTGAGCACAGCCAGAGCTGAGGAGCCGCAGGAGAGGCCGGAGAAGGCAGCCCAGCCCTGCGCTGCCCAGGCAGGGACAGCTCCCCGGGTGCCCAGGGGCTGGAGCACAGCCATCGGCGGGGGCAGCCCCGGCCCCTGTCCCATCCTGTCTGTGGGCACGTCCACAGGGATGGGATGGGAAGGGATGGGATGGGATGGGATGGGATGGAGCCAGACTGGCTGCAGGCACCAGCCCTGCGGCCCAGCTCCGCCACTCACCGTCCTGCAGCGGCTGCAACTGCTCCGGCTCTGCAGGCTGCTGCGCTGGGGCAGCTGCAGGGCCTTTGCTTTTCTTGCCCCGAAGCCCCTTGAACAGGCCGAGCAGTCTGCCTGCCATCTTGCTGTCTGACCTCGAGGGCACCTTCGACACAGACGCCCCGTCAAGGGTCGGAGTCAGCGAGTGCCGCAGTCCTGCCTTGCAGGTACCTGCGACAGAGGAGCCTCAGGAAGGTTACAGGACAGCAAGTCCTGCACTCTGTTCTCGAGGGCTCCTGCCGCAATGACAGGAGACTCCTCAGGAACGATGGAGGTCACCAAGTCCCACGGCCTGGCCACAAGGGCACTGGCCACAGGGATGGGAGATGCCTCGGAAAAGCTCCGAGTCACCGAGTCCCGAGGTCTGGCCGCGAGGCCAGCCGCAGGAGGAACGCCTCGGAAAAGCTCCGGGTCAGCAAGGAACGGGCCGGCTGTGCGGGGGCTCCTCACAGCACCGCTCTGTCCCGTCCTGTCCCGTCGCGTGCACCGGGCACTGTGGCGTGGCCACGGCGCCGCCGGCCCTTATGTCAGCGCGTGTCACAAAGGGCTGCTCTGACGCCCCGTTCCACTCGGTGACCCTGCTGCACCGTGTCACAAAGGGCCCTTAGACACGCTGCCATGTGCCCCGGGGCCACCCCCTCCCCACCCAAGGTGGCCCGGTTGGACGGAATCCCTTGCCCCGAGTGTCTGACGCCACCCCGGACACACCAAGCCCGGCCAAGTGCTTGGGGAAGGACTCTCCACGGTGCCCGGCCCGCACAGCCCAGCTCGGTGCCGGCCCTGGAGCAGAGCAGCTTCCAGCAAGCAAGAGGCAAACGCATCTTGCCAAGAGTTAAAACACACCAGAGAGGGAAGATGGCATTAATGTGTGCATAAAGGCCTTTGAATTCACAGCTCTCTGAGAGATATTTGGGGCTCTCGGCTGGACAGAGATGAGCCTGCTCTGTCCTGTGCTCAAAGGCAGGGAACACACCCGGCCGCTGCTGCTTGGCGGGGTCTCCGCAGGCCCAGGCAGATGCCAAAGCTGCTCCTCAGGGTCTTCTCCCTATCCACGCCCCTCCGCCAAGTGCGAGGGGCCTCAAGGACGGAAAGGAGCGCAGGGAGCCAAAGAGAGATGGCTCACTACCTCACTGGGGGCTCCTGTGGAAGCACTTTGCTTCAGAAGCAAGCCCCTCTCTCCCAAAGGCATTTCTCCAAATGCCTGCATTTCCCAGGGAACACCAACACACTCCTAAGGTTTTGGAAAATGTTTTGGAAAAATCCAAACTCTTTATTAAGGGAAAGCGAAGCAAAGGGGTGAGCTGGGAGACAAAAAAAAAGCGGATGGGCAGGGTCTGAGAGCAGGAGGGAGGGAGCTGCCAACAGGGAGAGAGATGGCAGGAGCTCCTGGAGCTTCCCACAGGCTCAGCTCTGAGCAGCTAGAGCTGTGCCTGGAGCTCCAGCTGGTGCATCCTGCTCTGCAGCTGCTCCCATCTGCAATGGGAGCTGGAGATCGCCGATGGATGCCGGTACATCTGATCCAGCAGACGCAAGAAGTCCTGCAGATCTTCTTTGGAAGGTCAGCTGAATGAGTACGCTGATGCAGGATGGGCTGTCATCTTCTCTCAGGGCTTGAAGAGCTGGAAGAGAGAGGAACAGAGCCACGGTCAGAGGCCAGATTGAGGGAATCCAAGGAAAGCCTCCTGCCAGGGCCATCCCAGCCGGCTCTTGCCATGGCTTCGGCCGGATGGTGTTGGTCACGGATCCCCCACGTTTCACTGGCAGATCTCCGGGCTCTGCCCCTGCCGCCCCTCGTCCGCACAGGGAGCAGAGCCCTCCGCAGCCCGGGCACGGATTGTAGCTCCGGGGCCGGGATGTGCAGCTGCTCCCGGCGATGCTCGCTGCCCCGCGGCTGCCCTGACTCACCCTCGCTGATGACCTGGAGCTCCTCCTTCTGGCCCGTCACGAGCACTCCGGCCAGCCCTGGCAAGACAGAGCACGGTGGCGGTCCCAGGCAGCACAGCTGCCCGGCACGGGCGCTGGCAGCCCTGCGGCCGCACGCCCTCCTGCCCGGGCAGGGCTCCTGCCGGCCCCTGCCGCACGCTGCCGCCCGAGGGCACGGCTGGCTGCGGGAGGGCGGCGGCAGCGCTGAGGGCGGCCGGGGCTGCGGCGGCCCAGGCGCGGCTCCCGCTGCCGGGGCCGCAGCCGGGCCGGGGACAGGGAGGGGCGCCGGGCTCGTGGCTCACCGATGATCCCGACGGCCGCCTGGCGCACGGGCATCTGTGGGCTCCGCAGGCGCGGCAGGGCCCAGCGCAGGTGCTCGGCCGCTCGGCTCTCGTCCTGCAGCAGCTGCGGGGAGCACCGACAGGGAAGGCTCGGTGCGGCCTCTGCCCCTCGGCCGGGCGCTCCCTGCGCCCAGCACCGGCCGAGCCGGCCCGCACGGCCCGGGGCAGGGAGCGGCGTGGGGGGCGCAGGCGGGCGGGCCCGGCTGCGGCGCTGGGCAGGGGCACAGCTGCCAGCCCCCCGCACAGAGCACCGGGGGCAGGGGGGCTTCTCCAGCCTGCGGCTGGGGCTCCCGGGCTGTCCTTACCAGGCGCTCGGCGAACTGCATCCGCTGCCCCTTCATCAGCAGCTCCTCGAGGTCACTCCTCAGGAAGCGTGCCGCACGAAGCAGGGCTTCGCGAGAGGCCTGGAGAGCAGCAGAGAGCCGCAGGTGGCACCAGAGCCCAGGGCACGGGACCCGTGTCCCTGTGCCAAGGCCAGGTGAGGCGGGAGCCCGCCAGGCGCCAGGGCGGCCGAGCCCCCTGCCAGGGATGCGGCCGCATCACACAAAACCTCACCTTGGCCACATGCAGGTTCTCATCGTGCCAGTGCAAGAAGAGAGGGAGCAGGCTCTGGCTCACGATTGTCATGGCAGGATTTTCCCCCTCTTCCACTACCAGCTCCATCACCTTCCAGAAGAGTTGAATGGAGAGCAGCCGCACGTGGCTTTTGTCCTGGAAGGATAGGAAAAGTCCTAAGCACCAACTACTCCAGGCCCATTGGGCCAAAAGCCCAAATCTCTACACACAGAGCACAGAGGTTCCAGGCAGCGTCCAGTGCCCTTGGCTGGGGGCACAGAGCCTTACGTTCTCAACGTGTTGCAGGAGGGGCTCAGCCAGCTTCAGGGCGGTGACGCTGGGTGGCTTGAGGTCTTTGTCCTGGAGCATATCCCTGAGCGCACACAGGGTCATCCAGACCATCTCTGCATCTGGATCAGCCAGCTGCTCCACCAGGTGTTGATACAGGCCGCGTATTCCTCCGGCCTGTGTGCAAGACGGGGCTGTGCTGTGAAGCCGTGCCTGGCCGCAGCACCAACAGCTGCTCGGGGCACTGGGGCAGCTGAAGCGGGAGTCGGGAGAGCTGGGAGCAGCTGCCTCTGCTGCCAAAGGCCAGCCAAGCCCAGAGGTCTGCATTGCCCAGCCCCACGATGGTGCCAGCGCGGCTTCAGCCACTGCCCCCTTCTCACCAGCGAGGGCTCCTTGCTGAGCACCACGAGGCCTTGGAGCGCCAGGCGCAGCCCGTCCCTGCACTCGCTGGGCAGGTGCCTGGACACCACTGACAGGGCACTGGGACCGTGTTTGCTCAGGTCCAGACACTCCAGGAGCTGAAAGGCACAGGAGGGCAGTGCCAGGGGAGCCGGCCGGCAGGAGCCCGGAGCTGCACAGGGCCGGGCCCAGGCAGCAGCAGCGGGGGCGGGCGGCGTCCCAGGCGGCTGCAGCTACGAGAGGCCTGAGAGCTGGGAGGCAGCTCAGCCAGGCAGCACTGGCCATCAGGCTCACCTCCACAAAGAAGGCCAGGGCAGGCAGATGCCAGCGTGGCTGCTTCCCGATCAGCAGGCTGAGCAGGTGCGAGGCCATGAAGGGACACAAGGGTGTCAAGCCATGGCGCATCTCCCTGGCAGGGGAAAAAGGCACCAAGGCCCTGAGTTGGTGGGCAAACCTCTCCCAGGGGTGACTCACAGAGGTCTGATATTTCCCCAGCACTCTGCAAGGGCACATGGGTCCCTTGGGAGGCGGCTGCTCCTGGGCATACTCCACTCCCAACCGCTGCCAGTGTGCTCGGCCCTCCCTCGGTGACAAGGAGCTCTTGCTTACAAGCCCAGGGACTGTGTGGGGCACTCTGGGCACGGGGCATAAATGCTGGCGGTGGTGGTGGGGAGTAGGGGATCTCACCTTGCCAGCAGACCTGCTGCATAGTGCTGCGTGTCGGCACAGAGCAGCTTCTCCCAGATCTGCTTGTGCTCCAGAGCCACCAGCTTGTTGTCAAAGCCCAGTCTGGAGAGCAGAGCCTTCATGGTCTGTGCTGCAAACCTGCATGCCAAGCAAAGGCCAGGTCACGCTGGGAGCGCTGGCCCTGGCCACGAGGGCGTGGGAAGGACAGGGCAACTGGCACCTGTTGGGCTGGCTGGGAAGGCCGTGTTCCTCCCGGCACGCTCCCCAGAAGCTCCGCGCCTCATCGTCCTCTGGCATCCGCTCTGTGGTGGTGACGATTTGCAGGAGCAGAGCCACGAACAGTTGGGGCGAATGGAGGAGAAACGCATAGTGCCACTCAGACATGGGGGCAATCCTCCACAGCACCAGAGTTGCCTGCAAGAGACAAAGTCCACTGAGTCAGCACTCCGTGTCAGGGTGTCCTAGGGTGTCCTTGAGGCAGGGCCTGAGGGGAGACGCAGGGGGATCACCCAGCCTGCTGCCCCTAGGCCAGCTTTCAGCCCAGGCAGGGAGCTGCAGGGTGGGGGAGAGCATGGAGAACTGCTGGAGAGGCAAACTGGAGGGCGAGCAAAGGCCAGCTCCAGAAACTCACAGCCAGGGCAAAGATGGCCTCGTTGTCCCCGCTGCAGAAGACGCTGCTGTAAGGGGGCTGCTCCTCCACGGCAGAGAGCAGGGCTGGAAACACCCCCTCGGCGGCCACTTCCGAGGTGCCGATGGCTCTCCACATCAGCGCGGCGGCTCTGTGGGAGCAGAGCTGTGCGTCAGCACCGTGCCCCGTGCGGCTGCGTGGCGCCGGGTGACAGAGCCCCGGTGCCCTGAGGGGCAGGGAGGGAGCATGGCAGAGGCTCAGGAAACAGAGGGGCCCGAGGCTCCCGCAGCTCTCCGCCTGTCTGGCAGAGCCCCGCTGGACAGGCTGGACAGGGCCAGGGGCCCCACGGGCCGCTGAGCACTGGACTCTCGAGGCAGTTGTGCCCCGTACCTGTCACACGTTGGGGCATAGTACAGCAGGCTCATCACCACGAGATCAGGGTGTTCTTCAGTCAGGGCCAGAATTTCCATTTGCAGCCTGGCGTCCACGGTGACACAGGATGCCAGGCTCTGAAGAATGCCCCTCACCATGGCTAGCACCTGGAGGAGGCAGCACGGGGCAGACTTGGAGTGCTGTGCGAGGGAGCAACTTCCCCAGCTTTCCCAAAGAAGTGCTTGCCTTCCCACCCCACTGTAATGGCCTCAAAGGCTGAGGGGACCCAGCGGATGTAGCTTGAGGGGCCATGTGATCCTAGGAGGACTTCAGCCCTGGTCCCAGGCTGCTTACCTGCTGCAGAGAAGAAGCACTCTGCTGGAAAAACTCTGGAGCAGGTGCAGGAGTCATGGTCAGTGTGGGCATGGCCTCGGTCTCTGGGATGCCCTGAGCCTGGGTGTCTGTGGTGGCCCTGCCCTCAGTCAGAGCCATGTCAGCCTCCGCCCAGCCTTCCTCGTCTGTTTCCCAGTCGGAGCTTGCTGCGAGATCAGAGGAGGCTGAGCTGGGAGCAGGCTCTGCCTGCAGCTCGCAGGGCCTGGAGTCAGGCTGGGCCGTGCCCTCGGTGCTGGTGCCGCCGGTGTTTCTGCGCCGAAGGCGCAGGAGCCTCCGCAGTGCCTGCAGCAGAAGGAAGGGCGGGAAGAAGAGAGGGACGTTCCATGGCCTGCTGCAGGCGCGGGGCTGGGCCGGGCAGTGCCAGCAGGCCCGGCCCAGGTGGGGACGGCCGCAGGTACCTGCGCTGCTCTGCGGAAGCGGCCACGGGTGGGCTCCTGCACTTGAGTCCGGTCCTTGGCTGCATCTGGCAAAGAGTGAGCACAGCCAGAGCTGAGGAGCCGCGGGAGAGGCCGGAGAACGCAGCCCAGCCCTGCGCTCCCCAGGCAGGGACAGCTCCCCGGGTGCCCAGGGGCTGGAGCACGGCCATCGGCGGGGGCAGCCCCGGCCCCTGTCCCATCCTGTCTGTGGGCACGTCCACAGGGATGGGATGGGACGGGATGGGATGGGATGGGATGGGATGGGATAGAGCCCTGCGGCCCAGCTCCGCCACTCACCGTCCTGCAGCGGCTGCAACTGCTCCGGCTCTGCAGGCTGCTGCGCTGGGGCAGCTGCAGGGCCTTTGCTTTTCTTGCCCCGAAGCCCCTTGAACAGGCCGAGCAGTCTGCCCGCCATCTCGCTGTCTGACCTCGAGGGCACCTTTGACACAGACGCCCCGTCAAGGGTCGGAGTCAGCGAGTGCCGCAGTCCTGCCTTGCAGGTACCTGCGACAGAGGAGCCTCAGGAAGATTACAGGACAGCAAGTCCTGCACTCTGTTCTCGAGGGCTCCTGCCGCAATGACAGGAGACTCCTCAGGACCGATGGAGGTCACCAAGTCCCACGGCCTGGCCACAAGGGCACTGGCCGCAGGGATGGGAGATGCCTCGGAAAAGCTCCGAGTCACCGAGTCCCGAGGTCTGGCCGCGAGGCCAGCCGCAGGAGGAACGCCTCGGAAAAGCTCCGGGTCAGCAAGGAACGGGCCGGCTGTGCGGGGGCTCCTCACAGCACCGCTCTGTCCCGTCCTGTCCCGTCGCGTGCACCGGGCACTGTGGCGTGGCCACGGCGCCGCCGGCCCTTATGTCAGCGCGTGTCACAAAGGGCTGCTCTGACGCCCCGTTCCACTCGGTGACCCTGCTGCACCGTGTCACAAAGGGCCCTTAGACACGCTGCCATGTGCCCCGGGGCCACCCCCTCCCCACCCAAGGTGGCCCGGTTGGACGGAATCCCTTGCCCCGAGTGTCTGACGCCACCCCGGACACACCAAGCCCGGCCAAGTGCTTGGGGAAGGACTCTCCACGGTGCCCGGCCCGCACAGCCCAGCTCGGTGCCGGCCCTGGAGCAGAGCAGCTTCCAGCAAGCAAGAGGCAAACGCATCTTGCCAAGAGTTAAAACACACCAGAGAGGGAAGATGGCATTAATGTGTGCATAAAGGCCTTTGAATTCACAGCTCTCTGAGATATATTTGGGGCTCTCGGCTGGACAGAGATGAGCCTGCTCTGTCCTGTGCTCAAAGGCAGGGAACACACCCGGCCGCTGCTGCTTGGCGGGGTCTCCGCAGGCCCAGGCAGATGCCAAAGCTGCTCCTCAGGGTCTTCTCCCTATCCACGCCCCTCCGCCAAGTGCGAGGGGCCTCAAGGACGGAAAGGAGCGCAGGGAGCCAAAGAGAGATGGCTCACTACCTCACTGGGGGCTCCTGTGGAAGCACTTTGCTTCAGAAGCAAGCCCCTCTCTCCCAAAGGCATTTCTCCAAATGCCTGCATTTCCCAGGGAACACCAACACACTCCTAAGGTTTTGGAAAATGTTTTGGAAAAATCCAAACTCTTTATTAAGGGAAAGCGAAGCAAAGGGGTGAGCTGGGAGACAAAAAAAGCGGATGGGCAGGGTCTGAGAGCAGGAGGGAGGGAGCTGCCAACAGGGAGAGAGATGGCAGGAGCTCCTGGAGCTTCCCACAGGCTCAGCTCTGAGCAGCTAGAGCTGTGCCTGGAGCTCCAGCTGGTGCATCCTGCTCTGCAGCTGCTCGCTTCTGCAATGGGAGCTGGAGATCGCCGATGGATGCCGGTACATCTGATCCAGCAGACGCAAGAAGTCCTGCAGATCTTCTTTGGAAGGTCAGCTGAATGAGTACGCTGATGCAGGATGGGCTGTCATCTTCTGTCAGGGCTTGAAGAGCTGGAAGAGAGAGGAACGGCCGCACGCCCTCCTGCCCGGGCAGGGCTCCCGATTGTAATTAATAATAATGTGAATTATGTGTATGTACACAAAGTTGAAGAACAGAATAATAAATATTTACTGTCAATCTATGTATTTTCAGAGCAAAAATAATACTATTTATACACATATGTACACTTAGAAATAGTTTTTACTTTTAAATGCTTGGATAACATCTTCCTGCTACATTTGAAGGCCAAATAAGAGCTTTGATCGCAATAGTACCTTTGGTAAAAATATGCAAGCTTCTGTAGCAGCATGAATCCAAAAAACACCAAAAAGAATATACAAAATTCTTTCACCTGAAAATAAGTGATATCTAAATCATACAAGTTGGAAGTTTCCTGCTCACTGTGAAATGACGGCAACAGTTCTGAGGGAGGAAAAACAGTGTTTGGCACAACACACAAGTTTTCTAATAGCCCAAATCTAACTCAGAAGTCTTTGGAGAATTGGTTGGAAGATCAAACAGCATTTCACAAAAAATTCCCAGGACATTTAATCTGCTTCATATCTTTTTTTCTTGAGGAGACTTCAACAGGATTTATTCTCAAAAAAGTTATTTGGATGCTAAAGACTTTTGCAAGCTGTCACATTTTTATTATTTGACTTGGAGATGAACTGAACTGAAATCCACCATGACTAAGGAGAATACAAGTCTGTGCATCACCCCAGGAAAAGAGCAAGGAATGAATTGTTAAAGTGATCCCCTAATGCATCCAGTCTTGTAATACTGAATTTATTACCTGGTCTTGAACAGACCTTCTCACTCTTGCATACCTCCATACCAGCTCCTGGGGCAGCAGGAAGACGTTACAGCTCTTGCTCTTTCTCTAATTTGTCTCAAGGGGAAGCCAATTCAAAGTGAATCATCTCCTTTATATCCAAAACAGTCAAAGTAGAAAGAATAACCCCTCTTAATCCATCACTCAGTCATAGATAGAATGACACAGCCCCTACCTTCGTCTCTGCAACCCAAATAAGTAAGAAGCAGAGGGTGAATTCTGCTATGAACAGGTGAGGGAGGAACTGTCAAATAAAATGTATCTGCATGGGAGGATGTATTATATTTGAAAGTGCCCTTTTTAGAGAAGGAAAACAAAGACCTTTGGCCAAAACAAAAAATGTATTCACCCTGCTCATACAGCATCTTTCCATAATCAACATTGAATCCTGTACAATGGTTTCAATTGATATGAATACCTTAAAAATAAGGGAAATAGTGACAGGAGAGAATCCCTACTCACAGTTCCATAGAAGACCAGTAAGGTCATACTCAGCAGGATGGAAATGCAGAGAAATAATCTAGAAACCTTTGCTAACAACAGAAGTGGGGCTAGCCCACTTCAACACTCTGTTCAGAAGAAAAAGAAGGAAAAAAAAGAAGAAAAAAACCATCAAACCCCTACATATTTTGGAAAAGAGAAGCAAGTGATTCCTGGCTTTGTTCCTCACACTGCTCTTTGCATCAGAGCACTTTGAGGAAGACATTTTTACTTCATCTGCCAAACAAGGCAACGAAAACATATTGTCAGTGTTGGTCAAAAATTCTGGGAAGTGTAATATGTTTCTAAAACATGTAATTCTCAGGCTCTGGAAGGAATATACTGTTTTGAAATAAGAAGACAGTATTTTCCTTGAAAATCATCCTTTTTTTCTCAGCTTCCTTAATGTTTTTCTTTTTAAGCAGGAAATAAGGAAAAGTGAGAGAAAAAATATTTTGAAAATTTATTTTCACCCCAGCCAATATCACCCCACTTTGAAAAACACATCAGAGTATTTTACAAGGGGATAGCATCATTAGTTTTCTTTAGTCAGTATTCTCCCACTTCATATGCCATTTTATGCCTACACTGGCCAACTGTTACAGAAGCTGGAATTGATTTTGGTTTGTGCAGTGAGTTTTCCAAGCTAGAATTAAAATGTTTTTTCAATGGAGGAGATAAATCCCTGACATCTCTGTGAAATAAAAAATACACAGTGGATTTTGATAAACATAGGAATGACCTTTGGTAAAGGTTTCCAGATGTACACAAATTTGAGAATATTACACACACACCCCCAAAATATACAAGTAACAACAGAAACTCAACTGAGCCAGTGACCGAACAAAAAGTTCTTTTCCCATTTAAATGTGACTGGAAATAATTGATGTAGGAAAATCCAGCATAGCTTAATTTGACAATTAAATGCTAGGAAAAAAAATTTCATTGCAAAGTCTCAGTTCAAGGAGACAATGTTCTCCTTTAGAGACACCCACTAGGAGAATAGATTCAAATACCTTCTCTTTACCTGTAGAAAATGTCCAATCTGTCTATAACAATTAACTGCACCATTGCAGAAGACATAAACTTGTAGATGGTGGCAACTCCCATGATTATGTATCTGTTGGGGATCTAAACAGAAAATTTTGTATTAAGTTTTTTTGTGGGCAGAGGGGAGCACAACTGAGATTTAAGAGACTGTCATATAAGGAAAGAAAGAAAAGGCCATTTGTTATAAAGATAGTCCTCATAAAATGAGAACACTTAGTTGCTGTGAACTGGCAAAAAAGAAACCCCAACCCAAAACACAACATTAATTTGCAAAAAGTTGTAATTGTAATCTTGAGTGTAAACTACCACCTGCTCAAATCTGAGAGCTTGAGGTGGCAAAAGAAGTCCCCACTAATGCACAAGGGCAGGAATGCACCATTGCTCTAGAGTGTGTTTAAGCATCAGAAAATAATGAGAGTATTGGGGAAATTAGTTAAGTGCTGCAGCTTGCTCCATACAGGAAAATTTCAGAGACCTCCATGGCATGAAGTGTGAAGCCCTGGCAAAATCCAGGGAGCTCCTGACCACTTTGGGCCAGCCCCTTCAGCAGTTAACACAAGCACTGGCTTTCCTTCCCACACCTCCTCAACCAGCAGAGCCCGTGAGTGCCCCAGGTGTCTGACACAGGGAACCGAATCACAGCCACAGCCTTGTCACTTCACCTCACACACCAGACACACCACCAAAGGCAGCTGCACTGACATCTCAAGCATGATCTGAAACATGCACTGTTAAGTAGGATAAAAATACTGCTGCAAAATAATGGACTCCTGCTGTTACTTAAAGAGCAGAAGCCTTGATGTTCAAAGCAAAAAGCACAGATCCCATAAAAGAGCTTTTGTTCCTAGAACTTGATGGGGGTTCATGCTTAACAAACAGTGTAGCAAGTTGCATATTTATACAGACTTTTCCAAACCACAGAATCATGGAATATCCTGAGTTGCAAGGATTGTCCAGTCCAGCTCAGGGCCCTGCTCAGCACCATCCCCAAGAACCATAACATGAGAGTTTTGTCCAAATGGCTTCTTGAATTCTGTCAGGCTTGGTGCTGTACCCACTTCTCTGTGCCTGTTCCAGTGCCCAGCCACCCTCTGGTCAAGAACCTTTTTCTAAGATCCAAGCCAAACCTCCCCTGACACAACTTCAGGCCATTCCCTTGGTCCTATCACTGATCACCTAACCTGGCTGAGGGAGTTCTTCTTTCGGATTTTAGGTACATGCAACCTTAGTGATTTTTAAAGAACTTCTTCATGTCTAGACTCTAAAATTTGTATGAAGAGTGACCTGGCATTTATATGAAGTGTGATCATCTGGAAACCTTTCAGACTGAGGCAGAGCTTACTTTTTACTTATTTTTTCTAAGAGGAGTGTCACTCATTTTCATTCCACATCCAATGGGAATATCCAAAATCTCTGTATTTTCCATGAAGCCAGTCTGTATTTTCAGTCCACTTCTAATCAAATTTTGAATTTCATTCACATCCATTATAACATAATAATTTCTTTTTTTCACCCTTATCAAACCAAACAAGTAAAAGTTATTTACATCAGTAGACAACATACTCATCTCTGTTCAGCTAAAATATGTAGCACTGTTGTCTTTCCACTAAATAGACATGGTCCATTTTGCTTTAACATTAAAGGAATATTCTTTCCACTGGAAGGAAACTGCTGAAAAATGGCCCAGTGTATTTCCTTGAGGTATCTGTTAAGCTAATTACTGCTTAAACTTACAGTCCTTTATTTTTTCCCCTACTTTGAGGGATGCTGGGGAAAAAAGTGCTAAAGAAAAGTTCTTGTTTATTTGTTTTAACATAATGATGGTTGTGACAAACTCTTTATTGTTTGATTATTTTCTGGCTGAACTAGCCACAGAATTAGGATTGCTAAATTTTAATTTCTCAACAGCTTATAGCTGAATGCAAATTTTAATTGGCTGCTTGGTGTTTTGGAGCAATAGATTAATCTTTGTGAATCATCTTAACTGACATGTTTTAGTGATCCAAGTAATTTACTTACATAATTTATTTCTTTGTATTTGAAGGAAAAGTCCATATAAATGTCTTTGTGTGAAAATTCCGTGTAGCACAATAATTGCAGGCAAACTTCTGCCTTCAGAAATTGATCTAGAAGATTTGGGATCACAAGAGAATACTTTTAAAAAGTCTGTATTTCTTCCCTCTTCAATCAAATTGACTTTTACTTAAAGCACAGTGTTTAAAAGATTACAAGCTAACTATCAAACACAAGAAGAATCTAAAGACGCATAAAGGCTGAGGTTGGGGTTCAGTCCTGCTCTCCCTTGTTTCTGTGCCCATTTTCCCAGGGACACTGTCTGTACAGGAGTCACCTCAGAGTCCACAGCACAGACCCCACAGCCCTGGGCTGAGCCTGGCCCAAACACTGAGCTCAGACCAGCAAAGCTCTGCCAAGCCCTTAACCTGGGCTCCCGGGTGCACAATCAGTGCTGCAAGGAGGAGCAGCCCCAGGGAGAATCATCCTCTGCCTCTGATCCTCTCACCACCCCTCCCCATCTCAGGGGCCAGGAAAAGCTCGTGGTCTCAAATGTCAGGAATACTTAGCTGGGTATTTTATTGGCAACCTACTGCAATTACCTCTGCTCTCTCTCCATAGGTCTTTGGTGTAAGAGCTTTCAGAGCACATTGCTGAACTCTTGGATAAAGAGGAATCACCATGGATGGCTTTTCTCCTGATGCAGGCAACTGAGAAGGAAACTGCATGTGACAAATGCTGATCTGGCTAAGCATGAATCCTTTGTTGCATAAATCAACTTCATCTTGTTTATCCAGCCAGTATAAAAATTCACTTACAGATTTTATTTATTTAACTGCACATTTTATTCTGCTTAGTGAATAGCAATCTGCCTGACCTTATGTGTACTCTGCAAATGTGGGCAAGGAAATGGTCTTAGTAACAGGATAAGAGAGAACATATTTCTCCCTCCACTCCTGGAAAACATGGTCACTAAGAGCATCCCCACTGCTGGCAGATTCATTATTGCCAAAGAGGATATATTAACTTCCTTTACATTTCTGCATCTCACCTGAGGAACCAGTTTTCCAGATGTTCAAATCACAGAATATTAAAATCTGAGAGAATCCAAACAAAGATTTCCAAAGCTGAAGAATTTAGTCAGAATCCCCATTAATTTAAATCACTAATCTATTTCAAATACTAAAATCTAAACCTTTTTAGCTGGCTCCCAGTCCTTGAGTCAATTTGTACAGTAAGCAACTAGTTTCCATTATGTTCTCAGTAATGTTTATTACTAAGTTTTCTGCACTACTTTTAAGACTCAACTATCATAGAAGTAAGTGAAAAACAGAGCCTGTGAAAAGCAAAACAACCCACAATCCTTGGCAGGTAGAGGTGAGTAAAGAATATTTCTCAGATTGTATCAGAGCAGATTTTCAAAGCGCCCAGCAAACATCAGCTTGCAGCATTTGCAAATGCCACATCTGGTCACCTATTTCTAGGCCTAATTGGGAGTCACTTGGGATACTGAAATGTGGCTATTAAAATGTTTTTGAAGTTTGTTCTGTATTTCTGCTTAAAAACAGCTGCGTCTGCTTGCAAAGTTAGCATTTGCATATTGTTGAGTGTGTGGAAAGCCACTCTTTCCAGTACATCTTGAAGGGTTCTAGACACATTCTATGTGAATGTTGTGACTGCACATTCTGCCAGTGTTTAGGAGGCAGGAGGCTGTCACTTCACTTTATACCACATCTAATCAATGCTCAGACAGGAATTAAAATGGTTATAATTTGCTATTAAAAAGACATGGGTGGATAGATAATTTTGATCTTAGAGTCTTAGTCCTGGCAAGGAATGCCATTAAAACCATCCTGCTTTGGAATTCCAAACAATATGTATATTTTTTTTTAAATGACAACAATCTCCCTCTTTTACTCCCTGCCCAATCAGACAAGAACCAGCCCTGTCACACTCCAGAGATAAAGTCCGGTTTCTTAAAAAAACCTTGCAGCTATGGAAGCAAAATTTGTGGGGTAGTTTCATTTAAACAAGTTTCAAACCACTCATGAAATGCAAATGCACAGCACTACAGTGGACAATGCTAAAATATAGACTGAACCTTCTTCCCTAAAAATACCAGAAAGTAACTGCTGCATCCTTTGCTACAGGCAGATACGAGGGAACTGCTGGAGTGAAGAGAGCCCATCAGAGCCCCTCTGGCTTCTTTAGTGCAATGGCTTCAGTCCACAGCAGCAGGGTCACTGCACTCAGTCCAGCTGGGGGATTTTGCAGCAGCCAAGCCAAGGTGAAGCACAGATAGCCCAAAGCAATTGTTTTCAGTTTCAGCTTCGTAGCACTCTTGAATGTTTTCAAGCCCATTCAACAAGAACTTCCTCTGACCATCTCCCTATTCTTCAGTGAAATCTGCCTTTTGATCCAGCTGAGCTCAGTGGAGCATTGGAGATATGGGGTAGAGGGAGAGAAGGAAGGACCAGAGAGGGAACTAGTGAATAAATCTATGAGATAATTCCTTGTGAAATGCTCTATATTTGATGCTCTTCTAATCCCTCCTACTTCCTTCAGCTTCTACAACCAGAATTCAGTTAAGCCTTGTGGAAAAATTATTAACTTTTTAGATTTAAGATTTTCCAATGCCAAGCACAGGATATGAAAGTAATTGGTGCTCATAAAAGAACACCTAGACAAAAACTTGTATTGCTAGAATAAAACACACTTTCAAATTCTATCAGTTCTTTTTATGGAAATGTTACGCATGGAATTGTTGTACAAGACAATCTATTCTTTTCAATCTCCAACCTCTAAACTTGCAATTTCATTTTCATATTTAGAGACTCAAGGGACATTCTGTTTTACATGTAGTCCATAAATTGCTTGAGGCATGGGCAATTTCTTTTGGTCTTCTTGTACTGCAGTCAGCTGTACCACGTTCAGAGCTACAGCTTTTACAAACACCATGACAAAATAACAGAGCAGTGAACGTCTTGCTTGAGAGTTAACAAATCCAGTCAGAAGTCAGACCAAGCAGGCAATTAGGAAAAGTTTCTAAGGGCACCCATCTCCCTGCCCTGGCAGTAACAGGGAACCCTGCATAAAAAGCAGCTTGCAAATCTACAAAGTATAAAGTAGTTGTGAATATTTCCTTTGACTAATCCTGTGATATGATGGCAGCATTTGCTCATTTGAGTATAACATGGCACTTCAGATCTGCACCCCTAAGCAGAGCAGGAGGTTGGCATGTCAGTCTCACCCAGCAAACATCTGGGTAACTAAAGAGACACAGCTCATCACTGCATAGATCACTGTTTGGAAACAAAAATCTGATTTTTCTGCTCAGTCCATGCTATTTTCTAAACAACACTGATGAGTGAATTAAACATCAAAGTAATGAAATATCCACTGATAATGCTAAATAATGTCCAAATTCAGCAACATGCTATAGCCAACTGCATCACTACTGAGTGTGCAGTTCCTGAAAGAAGTTTTAATAAATATTGTGGGCTTTCTCCAAAGTTTTTTCCATCATAGTGGTATGACCATGTTTCCAAAGCAATTTATGACCACAGTCTTTAGGTTATCACTTCCACTCATCCTGTAATTGCACCTCAGCCTCCAGTGCAGAATTGTACCTGTAAGCCTTCACAGGCTGTTCAATCCGTGTGACAAGGGCTGGGAGGCTGTCAAGAGCTGCCAAGGGTTTTACCCTTTCACACACATGGCAGCAAGGGACAGGTTTTTCCTGAAACTGAGGAAAGCCTGAGCGGGAGAACCTGCAGCAGCATAAAAGAAGCTGAGACAGCTCCAGAGGCTCAGTCAAAGCAGGCAGCATACTGCATGCAGCAACATTTAAAAGGCTTTTGAGAAATAGCTGCAGTTTCAGCTACCACATCAACTGAATAGCCCCCTACACAGCCCTAAAACACATGAAATAAAATACTTTTCTTACAGTGTGCCAGGAAAAGAACTAAAACAACTATCAGAATGAGGGTTCACCTTCCTTAGCAATTGATTTTGTAGCATCAATACTTTTCTGACACAAACCTCCTCCCTGTCTACTTTTGAAGTGCTTTAGTTTGTGCTTTGCCTGACCCCAGCTGGATCTTCCTCAGGGAAACCCCCATGGAAGCTGCACACCAGCAAACCCAACAGTCAGGCAAAGACTATGACTGCAGTATCCCATGTCCTAGTTTGCACAATCAGACTTTGAAATAAGATTACCAGCCTAGCCCTAGGTGGCACAAATGATCACTAGGGATGACAGGTCCTTGAACTGTACTGCTTTGCTCTACAACAGCTCTTGTGCTAATGGATTGATATTGTGGATAGACCCTTGGGATGCTACAGGAAAACACAACAATTATTTGATGCTGCAGAAATTTACTCCTGAGGGCTACTCTCAGACCTGTGTCTGCAGCACATCCTTCCAGTATTGTCCTGCTATTCTGATCTCCTGCACTGACATTTCTGTTAAGCCTTTTAATGTTGAACTTATGTTTCTGGGTCAAAGCTTTTGACTTTTTCTGTCAAGCTAGAGAGTAAAGATAAGCATACTAAGATTTTAAAAATACATCTTAACTGAAGATGTGAAAATCTACATTACAAACCCATCTTGTTCTTCCACCAAGTGGCCCCAGGACGTTCTGCATTCTGGAACTGATATCCAGAGAAACAGATCTTAGAGACAAATGTCTAAATGCAAGAGCTTCTGGAGGAAGTAATGATTTTGCTTCAGATTAGGGCAGATGGAGTCATAAAATGCATCTCTTTAGTCAGTCTCTTTGATAACCTTGTTTTTTATCCTCAGAATAAAGTCTGATTCTTAAAATTTTTAAAATTTATTTTTAAATTTTTAATTTACTTTTATTTTTATTTTAAATTTTTAATTATTTTTATTTTATTTTATTTTTAAATTTTTTATTTTATTATTTTTATTTATTTAATTTTATTTTATTTGTATTTATTTTATTTTTATTTATTTTTAATTTTTATTCTTTTTTATATTTTTATTTTTATTTTATAATTTTTATTTTATTTTTATTCTTTTTTAAAAACAAATTTTTAAGGGTTTTTTTTCTTAGGTATTTATGTACCTATGTTTCTGCAGCACCTGTGACTGATAATCAAAGACTAGACCCCTCCCTTGCACTATCTGATGCAAATACCCAAAACCAGAGTTTGTTCTTGTCCCCAGGGGTCTGCAAACTAAATGTCAGACAGCAGGTGGGAAATACAGTGGAAAATACATGTGCACCACAGAAAGGCTTCCTTAAGGCACAGAAAACATGTCTGCTAATCATTTTCTGAGCAGCATGCAGCTTCTTGGGACAAAATTAGATTGCTCCTTCTTAAGACGCAAGGAGGTGGCTCTTTCCTGCAAAACCATTGTTCACCTTTCCTGAGGATAACCCCCTGGGACAGTGATAATGGAAAGGTTGTGTACATACAGGTAGTAATAAACTGCTGCAGAAAGGCAGAAATGCCTACATTTCAGGGCTAGAAATGCCCACCTCCACTTACAAATTGCCAGGTTCTTGCCATCATGTCAGGCTCCCCTTCCAATCTCAGCCCCCACCATCCTGCTGTTCCCTCCAAGCCCAGTTCTTGTCACAAGGCTAAGCAGGGAGTGGGCAAGGGATGTTTAGGTTCAGCATGGCTCATTAAGTCAGGGCAGAAATTACAGGAACTTGCATGACAGCATAAAGCAGGATTTTATGGTGTGTTGATGCTTGCATTGGAAAAAGTGTGGATCTAGGGCTGTGGAACAGGAAATTTTGCTTTAAGTGGCTGTAATATCAAGTAAAATTTTCTTGGAGAAAATGTGGAGGATTTTATATTAAAGCTATTTTCTTGAAGCCTTTTCTTTCTGTCTTTTAACTCGGCTGCAGCATCCATTGCTATGCCAGGAATACAGTGAACTTTGTTTCTCTGACCCTTCAAGCCTAGAATTTGCCTTTTTCCTTTTAACTCATCTTCCCAAATATTTTTGTATGCTTACCTGACGAAAAGGTTGTCAAAGGTGAATTTACAGAGCCTGATCAAATCAGCTTTCCAGGTACACCTCACATGAAAAAGCTCTCATTACAACAGCAGTGACTATTTCCACACAGGAAAGAAAGGCTCCTGTTTCAAACTGAGGTGTGGAAAACACAGCCATGTCTTAAGCAGCTGTGCACAACCACTAATCCACAGAAAGCAAACAGTCCAGGCAACACACTGATCCTTCTTTTCTTCCTGCTTAAAGTACAGCATGCCAAAACACATGTTTTGGGTGCAGCAATCACCAGGCATATGTGAGCTGATCCTTAAAGAGAAATGTATAATTTCCTACATTGTATATTCAGGGAGGTTAAGATAAAAAATGTACAGATGAAAAAATGAAGGACCAAACCCAAGCTCTACCTATAGTATAGAGTAAGGCAAGTAGAAATAACACTCCTTAAGATTGTGTTCTCATCATTCATTGTAATAAAATCTCTTTTGAGGGGGAGGTTATTCTAGCTTCTTTGAGCTATGACTGAGAATGTATAAGTGGCATGTCTTTGCATTTCTTTCACAACCCTAATTCTCAAGATAATTTATCTTTTTTTTAAAGATTTAGTGGTACTCAATAGTATTGGTAAGACTGTTTATGAATCTCAGAATAAATTGAAACACAAGCTTACAAACAACAATAAGTGATCAGACAGTCCCTTGACACTGCAAAAAACCACAAATAATCCTTTTCAGGAATAATTCTTACATATCAAACCCACTTACTTGCCCTTACCTATCTTCTTTAGAACCTCAGCTTTCTAACAGACATAAATCTTTCTCGTAATATAAATTTACAAGCAATTATCTTGGTACCTATCATGCTTACTTACTCGCTCCTTTCTTCCTTTCCTCCCACAGCTGTAATCAAGCACAAAAAACCTTAACTAACTGAAACTTATAGCCTCCCAATTCCCATAATACACTGGAAATACACTTAAGTGCTTTTTCATTTTTAGTGACAAAGTTGTTTTGTAAGGGAAGGGTATATGCTGGTTTGGAGTTAAGATTACAGTTAGTCTTGTAGGTTCTTTTAAAATGCAACACTTCAGACTAGTGAGAAGGGAGTGAGCTAAGGGGTGGTGGAAAGCAAAAGGACAAATAGTTCTTTAGCTCAGCTGTAAGGTGTTAAGAGATGAAAAGCTCAATCTTGATTTTAGGGTAACAAGTGGTTTTATAAATAGGTATCAATTTATTTTGAGAATCTTGTGGTTTAGGCTAGAACCTACCTATATACTGGTTGCTATTGGGAGGTCTTTCCTAGCATCAGAGAAATCTAGAGTCTTATCTTTAGAGGTTCCCTATGCTGCCTACTCTCCTCTAACATCCTAAGATATTGCTACAAGAGAGAGGGTGGGCTGGGCTTCTCACAGTTTCCTATAAGGAGAGTGTCAATATTTGTAGTGAGGGTGCACCTGTGATTGTTTAAGAACTGATATTTATAGTTTAGGAAAGAGTCTCTATGTTTAGGGAATTGAAATGTTCATCACAGCTTATTTCTACTGGTACTCCTTGTTAGGCTTGTTCTCTTCTTGCAGTTTCTGTTTGCAAAAGGAGTCCCAGGGGTCTTTGTCAGGAATATTGCTCCCTGTGGAGGGGTTGAGGACTGGTTTGCAAGCCTAGCAGGTACATTTCTTGTACATAAGACAAAATGCCTTGCCTTTTACTCTTGCTAGTGTCTGGCTGCACCTGACAGAACCCTAGGAATTTTCATGGTATTTCCTGTGTTATTTAGCTTCAAGGATGTGAGGGCATATGCTGAAAGAGAGAGATTGGATAATGCCCATTTTCTCTGGGTTTAAACCCAAGAGTTTCTGTAGCTCATCTTGTGTGTTTAGATTTGGTAGATGTCTACATAATTCTCCATTCTCATTTTCATGACCTCTTCACAGCAAAAAACTTAAAGTGGGAGAGAAATAATGAGCCAAGCAACCATAATTTTTGTCACATATGTGCTACTCAGTAGGGATGGATCACTTATGACCAGGTTATTTGGATGAATAGGAGGGTAGACCAACAAACAGAAATCCATAGCCTAATGTAACTGTAGTGACTGCAGAGACAGAAAGATAAACTATACTTATATCTTGCTAAGCAATAACTCTATAAACATCCTTAGCAAACACTCTTTGGGGAACAGGAATTTTCTGTGGTCTTTGGAGAATTGGCCTGAAGGAATGTAAAATATACTGTACCTGCCTCCCACATGTGGTGTAAGGCTTAATAAATAGTTGCAAGATGATTGAAGATTCTGGCAGGAAAGGGGCTATTACAAATGTAGAGTGCTATTATCAATCTAACATGCTAAAAGTATTAATTTCATTGCCTCTGATAAAGTGTCTTGTTAATGAGCTATTTCAAAAAAGTCTCATGGAAAATGATTTATGGTCATGTTTCCAAAGAAACAAACTCTCCCTCAAGGAGCAAGGTTCTAAAGCTCTGCTGTTATTTTAAGAATTCTTTTTTCCTTCTCACAAAACAACTTAAAAAACAGCAGTTCCACTGATGTTAATAGAAATATGATGAGTAAAACTTGCTAGGGACTAAGTTTCTTAATGCTGCATTCCAGTGCACTCCTGTAGTTTGCTGTGTCCTGTACTTTGCCATGTCTAATGTCCTGCTCAAGCCTATTGCAATAACTGTAAATATTGTCCAGTTTCAAAATACTGCAAATGTATTATTTATGTCATCAAATGTCTTTAATAAAGCACAAGGCAAAGCCTACAGACAACCTCCATTATTTCCTTGTGTCTGCAAGGTGAATGTCTCACTTTAAAAAAAGGGGCATTGTATTATATTTTAAAAATAGTTTTATAGATTATTCCTTGTGTGGTTTTTGAATTCACTGTCCAAGACAGACCAGAGAAACAGTTTGTTTTGGTAATTGCTGTTCATCTTTTATGTTTCAGTCCCCGTTATGTTGTTTGGCTGCCTGTGTACCACAGTAGCAATGGTCCTGTAGCTGAACAGGAGGCTGAGACAAACAGTCCTTTCTCTCATGTGGTAAAACACCTCTTTTCAGAGTCTCTGGAAACCCATAAACCCCCTGACCAAAACACTTCTATGTTTTTAAAGAGATTTCTGTGCCCTGGCTGAGTGTTCATTATGTATTTTGGATGCTCTGCATGCTTTGGCTGCTACAATGATTCTTCAAAAGAGACCTGCTCAAAGTCATTGTCTGTCTAACACAAAGGTATTATTGGAGCAGTGTGGATACCTTGACATTTGAACTGAAACACTACTTGGAAAATATGAAGAACATATTCTGAGATCTGGTATAAGAATGCAAGGCATAAAAGTGTATATTTTCATGCTGGAATAACTTTGCCACAAATAGGTAGTTGTTACTAATCCTTTGAATGGTTTGTTAGTACATGGTCCACTGAAATTAAAGAATAGCTTGTAGACATGCATAATTCTCCATATTTTGTTCAAAAGTTAAACCACTGTCAGTTGTGAAAAGAAGCTTTTTGTTTATTGTGTGGCAGATAAATACTTATGTTTCACACTGGGGAAGAATTAGGTGCTAATGACTTCCTGGGGTTAGAGCTATTTTAGAGAAAATGGGGGGAGTAATGCAAGAGGAGTAATACGTAAAAATTGAAAATCTACTGCTCTGTCTTATGGTATGGTCATGAAATATGATGTGAACAGTTTAACTCCTTTATGTGGGTTAATGCATTTGCTTGCATTTCTCAGCTGTAACAATGTCAGCCAAAGACTTTCACCTTCAGAACTGGAAAAGAATGACACTAAAACTCATAGTTAACCACCCACAAACAGAAGAGAATTGATTCCTTAATACAGCATATTTGTTTTCAGTGTTTATGCTTTCACTGGGAGAGTGTAATTTCTGTAAAGCTTCATTTTAGATATTTTGCAGCAGGAGGGTTGTGAGTCTGTGCTGCCTTGCCTGGACTTCAACATTATTATCTCTGTTTGGCAAGTGAAAAAGTAAAGAAATCTGTTTAAAAAGTTTCTTTTGTTTTGGGAAGAGATGTTTCTTCTCTTTTGCCCAGAAACATCTTCATGACCTCTAAGAAGAATTTGGATAAAGTAGCCACTTGAGGGGGTTTCCATCTTGCAAGTGAAAGATGCCATGTTCCTGTAGCCATCACTTGGTAAGAGAACAAGCCGTCAGGGCTGTTCTTTTCTTTTTTTGTGTTGGATTACTGAGGACCTTGCAGACAAATGGAATGTAGTCCAGAGGGCAATAGCAGTAAAATGATAAAGGACTTAGAAAATGGAAATTGCAAGGGTGATAAAGAGGATGGAACATGTAGCACTTAGGAGATATAACTGTCTATATATACATAAAGGGATATTACAGAGAAGAGAGACTAATTATTCTCTTGAGTCATCAAGGACAGAACAAGGCTAATAGATTTAGGATGTTGCTGGGAAAATGTCAGTTATACATTAGGAAATACTTTGAGTAGAAGAACAATCAGGACAATGTATGATGCTCTCAAGTGGAGTTGGGTTGGATTTCCATCACTGAACCTGTTCAAGTGTAAGGCTAGACATCAGGCTGGTGTAATGGATCTTGCTGTGCCTTACAGTCTACCAGAAGAAAAAGACCTTGGTCCTGCAAACCTTCATGTAGGAGGGCAATCCTCATAAAGCCTGAATTATGATTGCTTGATATGGCAACATAAGAGTTGCCATATGCCTTAAGGAACTTTAATGATTTGTGTGATGTACCAAACCTTTTTCAAAGAAGCAAATTTACAGATAGTAATTGTTTAGACAAATTGCGAAGAATGAAAATTGTGGATTTTCCCCTATCAAAATCCAAATTTGTCTATTGTCCATGAAAAACCTGACTCGATATAATATCTTCCATTTTCTATATGAATGTTAAGCATTGGTTTACATGTTTAAATCCCACAGAAGTCTGACTTTCTTAAATTTATATTCAAGTGGAACATCTTCTTGGGTTGTCTGAATTTGATTCTTTACTGTGAGCTTTTTTAATCTGGATCTGTGGTTTTTAACCAACCTCCAACAATATGTAATATATAAGACTATTTCCACAATGATCATTATGGGAAGAATTTCAATATGTGGACAGTAAAGATTATTGCCATTGTAGAATCCATGCAATTGATTTGTTGGCTGCACCGGTACTTCAGCAGAATTTTTGTCAAGGACAGTCTTTCTGTTTTTATTAGTAATTGCTCAAGCTCAACAAAAACTCAAAAAAATGCTAATGAGTTTAATGAATCAAAACTTTCATTGCCTGCTTACTGCTACTTGTGTCATACTCCAGGGAAATTAAGGTGCTGGCAGTGTTTGATGAACAGGGTAAAATCACAATCCTTTCAAGAAACCAGACTTACAGCTGGAAATGGATTGAATGCCACAGCTTTCCTTGCTTAAGGGACAGAGTAGTGGAGAGCCACCATTATGAAAAGGCACCATACAAATTGCCAAAAAAGAATCATCCTCTGTGTATTACATAGTTCTATGACATTCATGGGGATGTTGGTCATAACTCTAGCACAATTTCAGCAAATCTGGGAATTTTCCATTCTCCTAATTGTCACTGTGGGATCTACCCTCTGAACTGGTTATGTTTTTTTGTAGCAGATAGGAGAGTTCTGTGTGTTTTTGAGCATCCTTGAGCTTGACGATAACCTTCTCATTTTGATTTGAGATGTTTCTTTTCAGAAATCATAGAACTTCATACAGTGAGACAATTAGTTGGCCTTCAGGCTTTATTTACATTGGTATTTTCATCTCATTCTTTTTGATACTTGGATCCTGGGTGGAGCACATGGATAATGTTTACTACAACAGCAATGAAAATATGTTCGTGTGTTCTCTATGTTGTAGCAGAGGGAAACTTTAAGCACCAGTTTTACAAAATCTTTTTTCTTTAAGTTCTAAGTTGCTTATTTGGTCTTCTGATCTAAAGAGAGTAGCAGAGAATGTATGCTGGGATAATGATGAAAGAATGGGTGAGATACCAGGGAAATCTTTTGGCAATGTTATAAATAGATGAAAATGTGCAAGAGTTAAGATCCAGAGTCAGATCTTTTTTCATATAAAGGCAGGCTGCCACTTCTAGGATTTTTGTATGGGTTTCTAACTGTGATATTAGAATTGGTATTGTGAGTTTCTTAAGGAAGTGTGCTATGTGTGGAATTTCAATTTCTAAAGTTATTCTCTGGAGCTTCAAATAACACTGTCTATATTTTGACAAGGTATGTAAACATGAGTTTGTCTTTTCTCAGCAAGTGCCCTCTTTGTCACTTAAAGAAGTTAAAGAATTTACTTCTCTGTTTCACTGTTTCATTTGCCATTCCTTGACCTTTGTAACCCAGTTGGAGCACAAATTTTCTCTCTTGTCAACAGGAATGCAACAATGCTTAAAATAAGAGGCTGAAACATGCTCACCTTCCTACCATGTGACAGTATGTTAAACTCTGATTTTTTCAGTTAATTTAACATTCAGATGCAGTACTTTCTTGCATTCAGCTGAGACTTCTCAGCTTTATGCAGAGTACAGGAACAAAAATCTACCCACAAAATCTACCACCCAAGTATTGCAGAGGACTGGGACTATATTTGCATTTAGGAGACAAATCAGGCACATTATTCTAGAATGGCCATAATGCTGTCACAGCAATACCAACAATAAATTCAAAAAATTACTTCTCCTGTAAATCACCTCACTGCTGCTCCTTAGGAATCCTCTAGCCGAACTTCCATCCCACATGTAGGAACACAGCACAGCCTGGGGACTGATGGATGTCACCACCTCTGGGTATATTTTTAGCATAAACATTTTCACTTCCTAGGACTAAACAGAAATGAAATTTTCTCACAGGTGGCTCAGAAGTGTCCTGCTTTCAGTATGGATAAAATATTACAAGTCCCTATAAAAAGTTCTTATTTTATCCTTTATTCTTCAAAATAATTGTAGACTAAAGGCAGAGCTTGTGGTCATCCCTGTGTCATAGGAAGTGACTGGGATTTGGAATAATGTTATGAGGAGATGTTGGAAGAGGGAACTGGTACGACATTCAAGAGTTCCACTAAGATGTAGCACTCAAGAAAAATTACTTCCTTCTGACATAGCATATACTGGCCTTATTAAGATTTTGAGAAAATATAAATAAAACTTAGATATCAAAAATAGTGCTAAGGTAGAGGCGAAGCTGTTCCAAGAAGGACAAAATAAATTTTAAAAACTTTAAACCCCAAAATAAACAAAAAACCCCATGTAGATTTGTGGGCATCAGTCACCAGCTAGCAAAGAATGCTTTCAATGGTACTCCTGATGAAAACTGAAGAAAAAGCTTTTCCCAAAATCTTTTTACTCAGTCACCTTGGCTGAAGGTTTAAGCTTTGGGGCACTGATGAAAACCAGAACATAACTCCAAAGACTTCTTACTGGTAAGGGAAACTCCAAAGAGGCAAAATAGTAATTTGCTGATTCCATAAAATGCTTCTAATTAACTTTCAAGGTCTAGACCTTTGCCTGTGGGTTAAGCATTTATTTCTGATTTGTTTGCCCATGACATGTAGGATTTAAAGGCAAGAACTGGCTGACTTTTCTTGCCTGTCAGTTCAGGTCTTGGACAGGGCAATTACCAAGAGCAACTTCCGAGCCTCTGTTGGAGATGCATCCAAAAATATATACAGAGGTAAAACTTTTTCTGGATTTACCAAAACTTCCCCCCTGTGACTGGAATACTCCTTGAAAATCTAGCCCACTAAAGTGTTTGAAATGTGAATGCTTTGGAATCCCAGCTTCTTGCCCTGATTTTTAAAGGGAGGTGTGCATGTTTTAATCAGAAAACCAGTAGTATTTTGAGGGGAATTTGATTTTACAAATAACACCTGTGATATGAAAAGAGGGAATAAAAAGAAAAAGAGGGGCAAAAAGCTTCTCCCTTCACCAGGCATTCTCACATAGGAAGGAAGCTGTCAACATTTCTGAAAGTTCAATGTTCCTTCAGCCACTGAATTTGTTCTACATGGAGAGGAGTAGAAGATGCTTGACTGATGCTTGAAACAAACCTGAAAAATTCCAGGAATATTCTCTCTGCACAGAGAGACAATGTAATCTTATTATTTTCTGGCAGTTATTAATGAGTATGTAGATATACATGGATAAAGTATTGATGAGATGCAAATCTCAAAAGAGATAAGAAAGAATTTGCAGGGTAGATTCATTTATAAGTCTATGAGAAGTACACATTTCTCATTGAGACATATCTAATAAACTGTGTATGGATGACTTATCAATAAGCCACTCCCAGTAAGGTTTTTGCAATGGTGCTTTAACTCATTCCCATTGTACCTTTCAGAATTTACAGCTCAGTGGATCTAACATGGGAAGCTCTCAGTATTCAGCCTAAGTAATAAATAGAAGCTGGCTTTCTCTTTGGTATAAATACAACAGTGCAGACTTTGTAGCTATATTCTGCACAGACAACATGTTCACAAATCAGCGTGTGCCAAGTATATCCAATTCTTATTCTGCATCATCTCCTGCTGTACAGTGTAAATAAAGCACTTAGCAAACATGCCTCTCATAGAAGACAAAACACAAACACAGTTAAAGATCTGATCAAAGTCTGAGCTACTCATGTACAATCAGATGGCAGCTCTTCAAACTGCAGGATGCAGAGGAGACACTTCCCACCCCTTCAGAAATACCTCCCTGACTTCTAAGAGAACTGCAGCATGTGTTACATAATGTGTTATATCATCCACTGACTCTATAGGTGCCTTTTATGGTTAAAATCTCATCATGGGGTCTACTTACTGAGAATTAATTCTGTCTGATTGTGTACTTCTGCATAGTCTGTCTGAAGGCACCTGGTTCATGATTCACTTGTGGATTTACTTTTATCAAAACCTCTATTTTTTAATGCTGAATTCTAGTTCAGAAAATTCAGACTGTGTTTAGAAGACACAGGGAAAACCAAATTTCTTTTTCACCTTAGAAATTTCCTATTTTGTTTGTGCAGTCTGTGTTTTGTGGTTCATTGAAGGCCCATTTCAGAATTGGCTACCTGTGACCACAATAGAAGCACCAGTTTTCCTGCTCACACAGTTGGGAGTAAAGATTGTTCCAAGTGTAAAACAATCTGTCAACCCTCATTTAATGGAAAAAAAAATCCCAAAACATTAACTCTGAATGAACCTATATATGCTCTCATAAACTTTAATAGGCAGCCTTGAAGATGGGCTTAGGACAACTTCTAAACTTCAGTGGACGACAATAGAAGATTCATCTTGGTACTATGGAGCTTTGATCAGGTTCCTAGTTTTCAGATATGACAAATAAGAATTTGTTCTTGCAAAGAGCCCTCAAAATGATTCCTGGAGCACCACCAGTTGCTTTGAAAAGGTACATATAGTCCTTATTAGAAAATATCTTTGGGAAAAACAACAAAGAAAAGTATTTTCACAGCACAGCACACAGGGGTTTTGTTAATCTTACCAACAGAAAGACAACAACTTCCTTTTCTCATACTACCTGTCTTGTAGGAGAGAGAAAAGAGAGAAAGCTGAGTGTTTGGATGATCTTATTCTACTTCTCAAAGGGTTTTAGTGTATCACTTCCATCTCTGATCAAGGGGGATTATTAGGATTTCTTATCAATGAATGCAGAGTTCTAAACCAACACTCACAAGCATGTGAACACAGAATAAAATTCACCTTTAAAACCCTAAAGGAGATGCAAGAGAAGTTGCATTTACATTTTAAATTTTCATTCCAAATCCAGTGCAGGGTCCCTGAAGGAGTGAGGGCTATTTAAAAATTCATGTGAAGTTTTGGATCTGGAATCCTAGCATATTTCCTGTTGAGGAACTGCATACATCACAAAATGCCATCACCACTTACCACTTTTATTATGCAGATCATTCTCTTGAAATATGGCAGTAGATGATTTCTGCCTCATGGGATGCACAGGACTTAGACCATGTTGAATGATAATGGTTTGTGCAGAACCTTGCACTGCTACTCTCTTTACAGCATTGATTTAGGAGATGAAGGCAGGGCTCTTTTTTTTTTTTTCTATTAAAGATGACAATCAACACTTTCAGAAAACTTAAATTAATACAGAAATAAAAAAAAAAGTTCAGATGAGTTTGTAGCACAGTTATACATCAAAGTTCTACCAATGCATTATGCATCTCTCTAGTCTTTTGAATCTCCCTTACATGCCTTCCCTCATAATCCTAAACAGAAATAGCTCCTTTCATCATGCTATTGGCATGAATAGAAGCAGGACTAATATTGGTGAAACTGTTGTATTAATTTCTGTATAAAGGAAAAGGTCACCACACATAGACTGCTCTGAATCCTGGATTCTATACTGCAAGCCATTAATTTGTAGATCACATCCAAAATAAGCATGAACCTACAATAGCAGTAGCACTATATGTGTCAGCCAATGTATTTTTGAAGCAATTGATTTGATACTAAATTTGTGCTGAGATAACAAAACATTTTCAGCGATTAAGTTACAGACAGACTTAATTATTAAATGTTAGCCTGACTGTAATGATTTTGAGCTTAAAAAAATTATTGGCTTAAGCAGATGGTGGTTCTACAAAGAAAACTTTCCAGCTAGAGCCTTTAAACCCTGGATCTAGAACATGAAGTGATAATGAGCACTTTGAACTCTGCTCACAGATTGCTGTTCTTTTTACTTGAAAGACTCACCAGTTGATCCATTGCTGTACCCTGTCCATATCTCCATTCCCAGAGCAGGAATAATTGGGTATATTTGCAGAGATATTTGTCCACCTGTGTGAGAAATCTTCCAGAGAGAGACTCCACAGTCCCTCCGTGTGGCCTGTCCCTGAATTGCAGAAGTACTTCAGCCAAGGTTTTTGTAATGTTTAAGCTGAACATCTCTGGCTGAGTCAGCTGATAATAGAAATTCCTGTAACTCCTCATCTTCTGTTTCATACAGAAAACTGATGTAAATTACCTTGTCTCAACCCAGGTGCAGAGTATGTTTAAAGATATTTAAGAAGTTATGTGATTGTTGATTATGGTGTAAGAAGAACTTTTAGAAGGAACATCCAGCACTAAAGCCCTGCATTTTGATTCCTCAGATGTACTGTTGATTTCCTGTGTAGCCTTGGGCAAGGCTCTTCACCTTTAAAGTGTCTGATTTCTTATCAAAAAGGCACAAAGCTTTTACTGTAGCAGCCTCTCTGTTTAGTGAGGGAAGATCACAAAATATTCAGACAGAAAGTAGTTCATCCTTCTTTTAATCTCAGCACATCAGTTCTGGGAGCTCACCATTGCTCAAGACTCAGCTGTCCTGGGATCTTTTCCCCTTTCCCTTCCTGCACCTTTTTACTAATATTTACATTATAACACAACAAAGGTGCTAAAACTTACAGCCAGTTCAAGATGAAATCCCTGTCTGCTTGATCAGCAATTACCTTGTTTTCAGAAGTTCTACATTAGTTTGAAATGTTACCTGAGGTTCAGTGTCCTTCAGATTAAATTGACATTTAAAAAAAGGAGAAATACTCATTCCCTCCTAACCTTTGGAAATAACACTGGGTTCAGACAGTGCTATCTGCTGTCCTGCTACTTGTTTCTTATCATTCTCTACAGTGCCCAGGCTATTATTTTCTTTATCCCCTGATATGTATTGTGGAGCTAGTCTGGGTGTCAAGCACCAGAAACACTTTGGTAAAAGAGCAGTACTGACCCCCAATACATTTGATCTCATTTCTTGACATTTCTATCATCATAATTTGACTGCATGAAAATGGTAAAAAACCCCACTAAACCCTCAGCCCCTGTGAACCTGAAGCCCTTCAAAGAGAAATAGCCTGTACGCTACTGGCAGAGAGCCTGCAAAGGACATTTATCCCAGGATCCTGCATAAATGCCAACCAGTTAATTGAATGTTCCCTGCCTGGCTTCCCTGCAGTTTGATTTTTTTTTCCCCCTCAAGTTCTGGTGGGTGAAGTTTTACTTCTCTTTCAACTGCTCTTTATTTTCAGTCTGACTCGATTCATTCAGTTTATGACCAGAAAAAAAAATCTTTTGCCAGTTCAGACAATCCACTAATCAGATTTTTGGTTGCCCCATAAGTTTTCTGCTTCAGAGGAGAGCAGCTTGACCCTCACTCCAGACAAAATGAATGTTTGAAGGGAAATGTTTCTCTTTGCACTGAGGGTGTACACTCTGTGTGAAGAGGGATAAAAGCCTTCAAAACATGCCAGTTCCCCTAATTACAAGTCCCCTAAACACCATTTTTCCCCCCACTACCTGAAAATGTCTTCCCACCCTTATCATTAGACATAAAGATCTGGATTAGATTTCCTTCATAGTGTTTACCTTCCACTGCAGGGAATAATAAAGTGAACCTCTCTATCTGCAAATGCCTGTGAAGACAAAAAACAGTGAAGTAGAGAAGTAGGTTCCTGATGTTATCACAACCCGGTTTTACAGGACCAGAATCACAGCAAGTTACCAAGTGCCATCTGCAGTCTCTTCTTCCCATTTTTGATGTCTAATACTGAGGGATCAATCTTCAGTGGGTTTTTCCTTTGTTGTCTTATTGAACCACTCTAACACTGCTGTTCTGAGGGACAAGACAGTTCCAAAGTCCAAGGATTAAGCTCCCTAGGAATGTAGGTAAACCTTTCATGCAATTCAAAGACCTCTTACCTCCAGCCCTCTACTTACTAAATTTAATTTCTTTTGCTAAAAGTAACTTGCCTCAGTTCAGGTATTTACTCTGTAAATGGAGAGGGGCTGAATTATCTTTAAAATCCATTTGGATTCTACAATTGTCCTATGATCTCACTATAGGTCTTCACAATAATGTAAGGGACAGGTTTCATTTAAAACTCCTGATGTTGGCCTGTAAGTACCTTGGAACAGAGAGTCCAAAGGCATCCAAAGTAAGAACTGGGATGTGTCAGATGCCATTTTATGTTGGGGTACAGTGTCAGCAATGCTGTTGGCCAAATGCTTGAGCTCATGATACATTTTCCATCAAACTGCTGCTGTAAATTGTGAATTTGATGTGCTCTGGGAGCTTCTTTTGGAAGGATCTAATTTTTCTAACAACTGCATTTTGACCAGGTATTAATGAGTTTAATTTCCTGCTGGTGTTAAACTACCACAGTAGCTTAAAAAAATTCCCTTATATCTCCATAATCTTGTCACCTAGAAGGCTTTTTAAAATGCAGATATTGACCTGTTGGTACATTCTCTTTGGTTCAGTTCATTGAAATCAAGAAATAAGCCCAGGTTACTCTGTGGCTGAGGATGAAAAACTCAGGTTTTCTGTCTCCTTGGGGTACAATTTTTATCTTGTTACCGTGCAGCAAGTGACAACTTGATAAAGGAAGGTTAGTTGTTTGTGTTTTGTTTTGACTGTTTATCATCATTAATTTGCGTAATTTTTCACTCCCCTTGGAATAAAACATACAAATATGAAGGAGAATTCCCCACAAAGATAAGTATATGTCTTAGAGTGGTGCCTTGTAGTCACAGCTGACTGCTGGAAGTGTTGAACCTGAGTTCATGGCTCCCATGAGCAGCATAAAATACAAGAAATGTGTCAGTATAGAGAGTGGTTTTCATTGTTTGGCTGTGTCTGAAAACATTTGAAAGGATCTAAACCTGGGTTTGTTCCTAATGTTTTACAAGTTTACAATTATTAAATAAGTAACATTTTCTAGCTGTATCTTTTCCTTTAGGAGCTCATTTTGACGACACAGCTTTGTAGGAGTAAAAGCAACAACAACAAAAACAGTGCTGCAATTGGAGGTAAGTCTATCTTGTGACTTTTTTGGTCTTTAAGATCTTGAGTTATCCAGGAAACTTTACCAGGCTAAGTGTTTACTTTCACACACTCTTTCTCTTTTCTAATGAGCTATTTTCATTCTTCCTGACATTTTCCATGGAAATGATTAAATTCATTAATCAGAGTTTGAAGACTTTTTCAACACACTCATGTTACTAATAGAGGCATAGATACATTTAGTTAATGTCCTGTTATTTTTCTTAAATGATTGATTTTTAAGCAGAGAATAGCTCAATTCACCAAGAAGTTTTTCCTAAGGAAGGTTGGGTAGTTTCAGGGAAGAACAGATTCAAATTAAGACATCCCAGTATGGAATATAATGGGACCAAAAGAGTAGCAGGGTATGAGCAAGAGAAAAACTGGTCACGGGGAGAAAAGAAACTTGCATCATCGAATGTCAATTACTGCACTTCACACTGACTTTTACCCAATTATTTTTATCTTCAGCTTAGCTTGCATGGATACTCATAGAATGGCACATGGCCTGGGTCAGGAAGAATTTTAAGGGTCACTATTCATCACAGTGTGTTCATTCCTGTCTTTGAAATGGCCCACAAGGTGGAGAAAATAAAGACATCTGCAATACTATAGGCTAACCTGTAGCAGGACCTGCTAATTAACTCTGATATTAGCTCAGGAACATGAAGACCCCAAGACTCCAAGTTTTATTTTTTAACAGGCAGGCAAATCATGGGGCCTTACAGCACATTGCATATTGCTGGATCCCAGGTCTCCTCAGTATTATTTTACACATATATTTTTGAAGCAAAACCTGAGGGAAAAAATTTTCCACATGTTCACATCAGCCACATGCTCAATAAATCCATCTCAGCTCCAGCTCCTGTTCATGGCCTGTGCCATTTTTGGGGTGGAAAGCTGAGGCTTCCTTCTCCAACCTCCCATCACCACAGCCCTCTGCAAGACTGGCATCCCTATGCCTCAATAAAGTGCATCTGTAACAAGGCATGCTGTGCATCCTCTCCTTCCTATGCTGAGTTGATAGAAAAGCTCACCTTTCTTTCCACCAGTGATCCAGTGCTCCCAGGGCTGGTATTAAAGTGCTGGCAATCAAACCCCAGCTACAGAGGACCAGTCTCTCCCCTCCCAGCTGCTTGGTGGGCCTGTGGACTGCCCCAGTAGGAGTCTCCAGCAAGAACATGACCTAGAACTCAGCTCCCACAGGTATCTCCAGCTTCTGGTCATTCTCTGTCCACAACATCACTATCACAACGTGATTTACACCCCTAAAGAATGGGTCATCCTATAAGGACAATGCAGCCCTTTATGTCCATTTATCTTTTAAAATAAGACTCTGAGATCTCAGTACAGTGAATCCTTCTCTATCTATGTCTTCAGGTGCTGCTGAATCTTTGAGTCCATCAGGGGTTTTTCATAAAGATCTCTGGGAGATGCCCCTCAGTAGAATATTCCACCACTTGTGAAAAGCAGCAACCAGCTGTCACATTGCACTGAGGTTTCTCTGTTGGTTTGCAGTTTTATTTTGTTGGGGGGGGGTGTTTGTTTGGTTTGAGTTTTCTCTTGTTTGTTTTGTTTGTGTTTTGGAGTTTGTTTGTTTGTTTTTGCATATGTATTTGTTTAAATCAGACAAAATATTGGAGAGGGGATTTTTCTCATAAAGTGTAGGTTCAGCCCACAGCACTAAAGATTTGTGACCTCAGACATGAGGCCTGGATGAGGCTTTGTGGTGTTATGGATAACTGCTCTTTCTACTGTAAAGTGGAGCCAAGAAAAGAACAGAGAATCAGACAGCTGATGTTGATCAGAACAGCTGGTAACAAATTGCATCATTCTATTTCCCTAAGGGACCTTGTTTGACTTAAATGGAGCATCCTTGGCCTTAAAACTGAAGTACATTTCAGTAGGAGTTTGAAAATCAAACTTTCTAAACACTGTCAGTAAGTTGGTTAATATGTTAATTGGGCCCTGAATATAATCCCAAGAGGAAAAGTAGTTTGTGATTATTTTAGTAGACTGTTATTCAGCTCCATCTCCAAACAGAGCAGACATTTACACAGAAATGGATGGTATAGGATATTCTTAGTCTCATATTGCTCCCATAGTAATAATGACATCCCATTTCATTAGGATGTGTCTAGCATTGCTTATGAGCTAATAATTTCCTAGCAATAATTCTAACCACATCCTTCATTATCCAGAGATGTTCTCACAACAATACTCATTTTTTAAAGCAAACCAAGTCAGGATTGCTATCAGCATTTTAAGGAAGATATCCATCTACTGCTGCTAAGTGAAGCAGTCATGTGGAAGGAGACTAGCCAAGTGAATTAAGATGTCCATGCCTTTGGAATTTGCTAGGAGGATGGTAAGATACAGAAATTACTGTGGCAATATTATATTGTGCAAGAGATAGGAAAACGAGGGAAGTGTTAAAGGTGGTGTTTATTTTTTGATCCTGTCATAAAAGTAATTGACTTTAATTATCATAATAAATGTTCTAGCTGCTTCAGATAATTACATTCAGTGCCTTCCATATAGTCTAAATTTATGAGGGTGTTTGGGTCATCACCTCAGCAGAGCTTACAGCTATATATGAAAAGTGGATTCTGCTGAGAGTGCTCTCTTAGAGGTGTTGCCTTCTGAAAATATTCTCCCTTTTTAAGTAAAACATTCCTTGAGCTCATTGCAATTGCACCACAGGAAACAAAGATGTTTCTGCTCCCTGTATATCCTGTATAGGACTCTGTGTGCTGCAGATGTAACTTAACAAGGCTGAGTACTCTATGATGAGAACATAGTGTATTTCTTTGTTGCTCAAAAAGTTGTGGTGAATCACAGCAAAGTTTTTCTTCAGCCTGCTTTATGTGCAGGTGGCCAGATGAAAAGATCCAAAGAGGACAGGCATGATCAGGACATGCCATTCTTAAGACTTGAAAGACGAGATTTAATAAATGTTGCTTTAATATCTATTTTACTTGCTGGCACATATGAAAGTTGAAGAGTTTTCACAGTTCTTTCAGAGGTGCATAACAGTCTCTATTCAGGTGATATTGTTAAAACTATTCCAAAAGATCAGTGCACCCTCAGCTTCACTGACTACTACTCTTTGTACAGTGCAGAGAAAGATGCCTCTGTGGACCCCACCTGGAAAACTCCACCTGCACCCAGTGCCTGGAACATGAGGTGTCAGAACTTCCCTGCTCTGCTGCCCTCCTGCCCTCCCAGTGCCCTGCCCAGCTCCATAGCCATGGTTTTACCAGCCTGCTTTGATGTAAGCAGTGGAGTCCTAAGCTGTTCTACAGGCTGAGCCCAGAAGCTTCTCTTCCTGCCCAGCACTAGGGCCTTGATTCCTGGGAATTAAGGCAGCTCTGTTTGCCAAATGTCTCCTCTCCCTGCCTACACACCTCAACTCATAGAGTCATAGAGCCATGGAATGTGCTGAGTTGGAAGGGAACCACAAAGTTCATCCAAGTCCAACCCCTGAGCCTGCACTGCAGCATCCCCCAGTCACACCCTGTGCCCAAGAGCATTGTCCAAACACTTCCTGAGCTCTGTCAGGCTGGTGCTGTACCCACTGCCCTGGGGAGCTCTTCCAGTGCCCAACCATCCTCTGGGGAAAAATCTTTTCTAATGTCCAACCTGAACCTCCCCTGACACAGCTTCAGGCCATTCCCTCGTGTCCATTTGCTGGTCACCACAGAGTGAGATCAGTGCCTGCCCCTGCCCTTCCCCTCCTCAGGAAGCAGTGGGGTGCTAAGAGATCCCCTCTCAGTCTCCTCTTCTCCAGGCTGAACAGTCCAGGTGACCTCAGCCACTCCCCACAAGGCTTCCCCTCCAAACCCTTCCCCATCCTCGTGGCCTCCTTCAGATGCTCTCTAACAATTTAATGTCTTTTCTGTATTGTGGCACCCAAACTGCCCCCAGAACTGGAGGAAAGGCTTCCCAAGGCAGAGCAGAGCAGGACAATCCCCTCCTTTGTCCAGCAGCTGATGCTGTGCTTGACAAACACCGAATTTCATAAAACTGTTAAACCCAGAGCAATATTACAGTGGCGTGTAAATGCCTTGTTTTCCAATAAAAATGTTCTTCATTTATATATAATAAACTCCAGTAACTAGGTTGGTTTCTCCATCCAGTCTTCAGTGTGTCAGTCAAAGAAGATATTTGGAAGTGGAGATTTAAATGCTCTGCCTCACAAATGTAGAATTTGGATTTAGCTCTCTATTTGCTACACTGTCTTGTGACATATGTAAGGTGTCACATATTGCAATAATGGTAATTGATCTACTACCAAAAAAACCAAACTAGCTAAGAATGAATAGAAGATTTATATATTACTTAAAACAGTATAGAAGTATCTATAGTTCTCAGGATGTTTGATTACCATCTAATCTGAAAGGTATGGCTGGATTTATTGAAATGCTGAACAATTTCATGAGATCATTGTGCTTTCTCAGTACCTTAGATCAAAAAACCTAATATCAGCCTTCAGGATGTTACATCAGCATTAGCAGTGAGGAAAGCTTTTTCCAGTGATGGAGATTGCTGCCTACTGCCCTGATACATCCTACATAACTGGGTAGGATGATCTGATTGGACTGTGTCAAGTGGTTTAAATTCAGCAATTTATTATCTACTTGAAAAAAGTTAAAAAGTAGTATGAACCTCTGAAAGTAAAACCAAGTATGTGTTTATGATTTACATCTTCTCCTAAGACCCATTCAACAATGCGCAATTTAAAATAAAATATTTATTTAATCTCTGGATTTAAGATGCAGAAAATATGCTTTTCTGAAATACCATCCATCATCTTTTATTTCTTTAAAGAATTGTATATTCAATATGATACATTTTAAGACAACAAAAACTATTCATTAATATATGAAGAATTTAGAACTGTTTCAGTCCATGTTAGTATATTTCTCATTCATATTTTCAATGTTTTTAAAATAAAAATTTAAATAACTTTGAAACTTATCTTTGTTTAGAAATTACCATAGATTTTTGAAAGTACCGTCATTCCCTATTAAAATTAGAAGGTGCCCAGTGGAGTTTATTAGACATAAATAATGAGCATAGTTGTTAAAACCCCAAGGTTTTTATCTTACTTTTAAATTTGCATAAAACTGATTCATCTAGGTGGAGCAAAAGAGAAGACTGCTATGTCATCAGAAGATTTTATATTACATCTTTATTATTTTTATTTGTGAACAGTTCACATGATATTATCACCATTGTGGTAGGAAAGGGAGATACATTTTCTAAACATGGAGTCTTCCTATACATACTCTAGTTCTTCAGCTTAAATGTCACCCACCCAGGTGTGAGTGGAATTTTGGAGATGCTCAAGTTTCAAATTTAAGCTGTTGGATGATTTTGTTTTGGGAAAGATAGACAAGAACAGATCTGGGAGAATGATTTCCAGGGAGAAGGCATCTAGGGAGCTTCTGCTCAGCATCCAATCTGAGACCAGCTGAGCGAAGAATAGGCATATTCTATCATTTATCCCTTCATCCACATAGTCTCTGGTGACCTTCCATTTTAACTGACTTGTGCTTCTTCACAAAGGACTTGGACTCATCCTTGTGGGTCCCTTCCAATTCAGCATATTCTGTGGTTCTGTAAAACAGACTATAGAGCTATAAACACAACTCAAATTTTGCTAAATTTGTGCTGTAGTCTGTAGCATGACCAAATCAGAGCTGACAAGAAGTGGTAGGGTTTTTTCTGAAAGGTGAGAGATAGAGGAACAAATTAGGTGGGAGCCAAAACTTCATGCACCATCTGCATTCATCAGGCAGCTGAAGATGAGAACTGAGATAGAAATGCACTTTTCAAAGAGTGGAGGAGCTTCTTCCCTTGTTGTATATATGGGCAGATATTGTCCTACATAAGCATTTTTAGTAAATTTGGGTGATCCTTTTGGAGAATTAATATATGTCAGCCACAGTATATCTCTGAGATAGCAGGAACAAGCTTGATCATGTGTCAAATCAGATTCCCATTCCTCCTTCGTTACCAGGGAGGAATAGCATCCTTTAACCCCTCCATGCTCACTGGTATTTCCCTCATTTAGAACTGACAGAGAACTGAGATGTGTGCCTCTTCAGAAAAATTAAACTCCATTATTAATAACAGCTCTTGGTTTGAAATTTGAGTTAAAGCACTATTCCTCAAGAGGCTCAGGCTTCATATTCTTTCCATGGTCTGAATTATATTACTACCTGATAACACACAAAAGTGGGAAGAACTTAACAAGGGAGCCAGAAAGGGGCAGAACATGAGAGAAGAGAGGTGTTTTTTTACAGCCTTTTTAAAGTTTAACAAAGGTTTGTCTATGGCTCTATTCTCCTCTGTGAGATTTTTGCATAACAAGCTTTAGGAGCTGCCTCATTATCTCCTGTGGCAGTCAGTGCCAGCCACATCCACCTGGGCATTTGAATGGATCTGAAGCAAGGTGATACCTTTATAATTATGCCATCTGATAAGTGGCCTTAGTAAAGGCAAGAAAACTGGGAATTTTCTTGGTGCCTCACTGACTGTATTTTTAGGATTACAATCTCTCTTCCATTAAGATTGATAGGGTGATTAGCATAATTGAGTCAGCTGGTCTTGGAGGTTTCCTTTGCAAAGTCACAATTCCTGATGTTGTTTTCATCCTTTCCTGTCTTCTCAGAGACATCTTTTTTGTGTCAAAAGGAAAGGTGGTTTTTTTACCCCAGAGCATTTTGGCTTTGTATCAAGCTCTTCACGATTTTGTCTCAGGACTCTCAATAACATCACAGTAACCTGAGATGGGAAAGAAAAATACATAATCCTGACCCAAAGCACAGCTAGAGGTAATGCATAATTGTTTTAGACAACAGACTTGTCTATAGTTCCTACCCAGGCTGGTTCAATTGACCTTTTATTTAAAGAATCATTACACAGTCCTCTGACATGCTGGAAACTGAGCACTTTTTTTCCTATATTTCTGTAATTTCTTAAAAAAGATTAAAGAAATATAATGTTGGTTTCAATATGTCATGCTGATTCTTATTGAAACAAGAACAGCAACACAGTTTCCCCTGAAACAAAGATTTTTTTTTTTCCCCCAGGGGTCCTTTCTTTGCTGTATCCAAGCAAGATCCTTGCTTTGGTCCCCAGTTCAAAATGTTGGTGCAGATTCCCCTTGGTGAAATGGTATCTTAGGTGTTACAGAAAGAGCACAACCTTCTCAAGCTCTTACAAATGTTCTGTAGTGCAGCAGGAAATTGGAGCTGTGTTTCCATGACCAAGAGGGCACATTTGGCTGTTGGACCACGTTTTGCCTCTGAGATGATTGCTATTGGAAAAGCAATGTGCCTCAAGGTGCACATCAGCCAGAAACCCTTCATTCTTTACAGTACAGGACAGACAAAGGAATCTCTTAAACCTTTCTCTTACCTTGCTGTGTCCTCCTGATAGAATAAAACAGTAACAACAGTGAAACTATTGGAAGAGTGAGGAGCCACATGCAGTTTAACAGGTGTTATTTAATGCTGATTCTCTATAAGTCCCTGCCATTTATAATGCATGTTGTTATGAGTATATTAGAAATTCAATTAGTATTTGTTACTAATGTTTCCATGTCATAATTGCTTAACCTTATTACTGAAGTACAATCACTTATTAAAACCTTGCACAGTCATTTGTCAGCTCGTTATGAACAATTTATAAATGGAACCTGACTGCAAACGGACCTCTCTCATGTCTGATAACATTGCTCCTCTGACCTCCAGGTGGGTTCCTCTGCCTTGCAGACTGACAGCCTATGATTTGACCTCTAAAAATAGCCCTCCTCCCATATTGTCTTTCTGCAGTCCTAGCTCAATATGACCACATTTGGGCAACAAGGATCTCTCAGGAGCAGAACTTGGAAGAGAAACCCACTGATATTTTTCAAGACAAACACAAGACACAGTTGGACTCTTTGAGCTTTTCTTACCAAAGTGTGTTCTTGTGTGGGCACAACTTGACAGACAAAATCCAGTCTTTCCCTCTTCATTTGCATGCAACAGAAATAAGATCACATTCTTGTGAAGCTCCTTTAAAAATTGTCCTCTTGCCATTTAAGCCAAAAGGATCAGGGCCCCCATGTGCACTGAATATGTGAGACCTCAGAGGCTGCCAATTTTCCCCTCCTATGGAAACATTTTTAGCACAGTTCTGAACGGATCAGAACTTGGAGTCTCTTATCTAAGGAGATTTTGCCCCTCAGCCTGGGCAGGACCATCAACAGCCATTGATGGCCATTTTCAGAGGTTTTGAAGATTAAAATCAAATATTGCTCTTCCTTTACAGCGTGAAAATTGGTCATGGTGAAGAAACAGATCCTTTGCATCTCGGTGTAACCACCACATAAGGCTGTTACCTGCAGATTTCAGCTCATACCATTCTTATACTGGTCTTGAATATAAGGTGCAAATGTTACATGGTGTAACCTGGAATACAAGGGTGAAAGAATTGTAGAAATAACAGTGTAAAGAGAGAAAAGATTAAAGTTGTCAATTAAAGATGTTGCCAAAACAATGTGGGATGACTGAAATGTAAAAATGAACTAAAACTGGGAAGTGAGGAAGGCTGAGGATATAAGGCTGGGCTGTCACAGAAGCAGTGAAAACCCTGTAGGGAGCTGGCTGTTTAGGGACTCAGACTTTTATCAAGCATATGTCCTGAAAGTGTGGGAAATCAACACTTTTGAAGGTGAATGTTTGTTAGGTATTTGTGGTGTGACTCCACACAGTTTGGGGCATATGCCAGTAGGTATGGAACATATTTGGGTCAGACATTTTATTTAGCTCTTTTCTTGGGAAAATTAGTTTGGATGCATGGAGCCACTGCAGAGATGTGGATCAAGACAAAGTGGAGACTCGTGAATTCATACTACACATATATGTATATATATATGTGTGTGTGTGTGTCTGTCTCCACATGTATACAGTATATAAGTAAGTAAAGATACAAATATAAATTCAAACATAAATGCATATATAAAATATGTATAAGTATGTTGGATTTTTTTTCTAGACAAATTGCTAATGAAACATAAAGGTCTAGAATCTTCTCCTCAATTACTTTGGATGTCAAATATATTTAATTAAACTTATGCTTAGAGCCAGAAATGCACATGAACCAGAAAAGAGGGGGGTAATGGGAGAAGTTGCAAAATTACTTGGCTTCTCCAAGAAGCCATTAGTTGGCTTAAGAGACCTGAGAGATGATAGGATTTAATCAAGTCCTAATTGTCTTGAATTTGAGGGTTATAAAGGATAGTGAAGGCCTCTGTATAGATTGGAAAAGTGAAGTCAAATGTTTTATCTATCTATCACTAAGAGAGAAGAGATTGGAGTTGATTGCTAGGGATTATAGAAGTGCTGGCAGTCAATAGTACTTTCATTCCAAACTCACATTGATGTCTTGACTTCTGGGATGCTGGGGTCATTGCAATTGGGTTTTTTGGCTAAGCAAAAGCAAAATCATATAATGATCAGTGTGTGGATGAAAAATGGAATAAAAGATGTTGACAGTGAGGAGAGTATGGCAGATGGAACTCAGTAAGCAGAGGGTGAAATGAAATCATAGAAAGATGAAATGCACCCCCAACAAGCTAAATTTCCTCTGAAATTCCAGTATCTTTATGAGACTTCAGTGTACCAAAACGGAAGCTGAGTTCAGCCAGAGAGCTGTCAGCAAAGGTTTTCATTAAAACACAAGACTTTTTAAAGCTAGAGTAAGAATTAGATTGACATTCTGCTTGTCGCTACATAAGAAATACCAACAGTTTTTATGGCAGACAGGTACAGCAAAAGATTTTTGTACTGAGAAAAGCAGGTTTTCTGGGCTGTCTTCAGCCAATTTTAATAATTGTTGCTCTGATTATAAAATTTCTACATACAACTTATAGTTCTTTATTTTCCTCTCTCATTTTTAAATACAAATAAGCATTAAAGGTAAACATGACGTTTCTTGCCAAAACTGCCCACTGGGCCCCCATATACCTCCCTGATAAGGAGAGATCATGGCAAATCCTGTCCCTGACACCCCCTTGGAGGTGTCTGCTGCACCACTCCATGAGTAACCAGGACTCTCAGGCATCATCTGCCTGCTTCTCCTCATTTTCTTCCCCTGCCTAAAACAAGCTTGTACCCCTAGAATACATGCTACTTCCCCTAAAGTAATTTCCCCTTAAAGTGAGCTCTTCTGCCTGGTTTTAAAACACATGCCTACTTAGCTTGAGAATACAATGGAGACAAAAAGCAATTTGCAAATTGAAATTGCCCTAAATCCATGGGTGCTGCCATTTCACTGACAGGAATGAAGAAGGGTGAATGTCCAGATTACAAAAGATCTGAAACTGTCTCCAGGCTTTTTTTTTTTTTTTTTTTTTTTTTTGTGGTATACATCACTTGTACACTCTCCATGATGACAGTTTGCAAGTACACATCCCCTAGCACCAACAATTCCTCTTGGTTGTTTAATACAAATTCTTTGAAAGCTGTTCTAATAAGAAATAAAGAGGGAAACAATCTTTTCTGAATCCCCAAAGTATGTTGTGATGGTGACAAAAGCCCAGATAGTGTGGTCTTTTTAGCTGATAGAAAGGATTTTCTCTCCCCTAAGTGGATAGAGGGTGATTTTACTTTTTTCTCCTCTTTGGAAGAATGTTAGTGGATTTTTAGAATGATGAGGAATGAATTTAAACATAAAGGGATGGAGCCAGGTTGAGTATCTCAACCAGACTTATCAATCTGTGAGTCCTAGAGCAGCTGAAAATGCAAAAGTTGAAGCATCTGAAAACCCGGATTTGAAGATTTGAACACCAAACATGGTTGACCATTAAAAAAGTGGGAAAAATTTTCTTGCTAACCTGGGCCACTACTTTGTATAGCTGTATCATGCAGAGGGTTAAGAGTCTGTATTTCCATACTGATCCTGTGTAGGATAAATCTAATGTTTGTCTAATGAGTGCCTTGACCATTTAGGCTAAATATTTGAAGTGGTGAGACCTCAGAAACATGAGAGGAGAGAGATCTGGAGACAGGAGACTTGGCACCTTCCACAGCTGAGTTTCAAATCATAGACTGACCTTGTATGTAGGGCACTGAAATTCCCATTGAGGCCAAAACACTTTTTTTAGGATTTTTGTGCTAGGCTTAGCAGTTAGAATATAGAGAGAGGTGGAGGGGGAGAGAATTTTTCTTACCAAGTGTTAAATTATTGCCTTCCCCATTTTCCTCTCTAGAACACAAGCCATTTGCCTTAATGCTTCTTTAACAGATGCTCTTAGAGAACAGTGTCACTGAAGCCCAGCAAATCTCCAGCCCATCTGTTTGTGCAGAGCAAAGCCCTGCCCTGGCCAGCAGGACAAGGAGAGCAGTGCTGTCTCCCTGCACAAGCACCACAAGTGTGAAGCACCAAATAAAATCTCCAGCCCAGAGCTGACCTGCAGCAGAGAGAGCTGCAAATGATAAGATGGATCAGCAGATGCACAGTTAGCAACTTTGCAATAATTTAGGTTTACTTTCTCCCCTTTCCCAAGTGGGAACATAATATTCCCTTCCACAAGTGGTCTTAGTTCCTCTCCTTGTTAGGGTATGTGCCTGGGATTTAGCCACTCCATATCCAAACTACTCAAACCAAAGGCACCTCCAGCTCAGTATCCGGCTCCTCACAATGGTCAAAAGTGGAACCTGAAGGAAAGTTTATTGTGACTAAGTTTAGTTGTTGTGACACAATGTCTTACTTTCATGTTATCATCAGTTGATCAACATCAAATAAACATTTGCACTTATTATAGTACAGTTAAATTCTTAAAAAGTATAAGCAACCTCCATGAAAGAACAGCCTTTTATAAGGCCCTAGGGGTATGTTAAGGTATCTGCAGGCAGCTGATGGGTGGGAACTTGCTGTGCTGTCATAAAATGAACATCAGGGCTGCAGTAAGGTACCATTTAAATACTGATGTTCAAGACTAGAGCTGCAATACAATATTATGGAATAAAAATCTTCCCTCAATCTATTAACTTTTTATTACAGCAGCTGCAATAGCACAGCTGGGACCAGAATAAGTAGCCAGATGAAGATGAAGAATGTTTTACTGGAAGAGTCCTTTTACCTGCAGAGTCAGGAAGTGGTGACTGCATTCATGGATCTTCCCCTACCACAGAAAGGTTTTCTTAATCTACCACCCCAATGAGTGCTAAACTATCTGAAATTTTGGGGAGATGCTGAGTTCAGGATCACTCAGATCCAAATTTTGCTTTGGTGCAGCAAGGTAGAGACATGTAATTAAGGAGTAATTTTCATTTCAGGACCTGATCATCAGGAAACATTGACATAATTAGATAGCCTGTCTTGGTTTTCTATCCTCAGTTTTATTTATATTGCTGGTTAATGCATTGGTAGCAGCTTTTTAATTCATTTCTGTGCACAGTGAAATCCTCACGGGTGGACAGAAACCCCTTTGCTTATGCCAAATATTCTTCTGCATGATTGACTTTGGACAGATTTCAGTCTGAATGAAAACAGAGGGAGCTGATTGTAAGTTTGTGTGCCAACAGATTTCCAAAGTGGGGAGTTGAACACAGGCCTCCCACTGCCTTTGTCTGTGCCTGGTCCCTTCCAGAATATGCTGCAGCTTCTTTAAATATGTTTGGCAACACACAATCATCTACAAGGCTTGGGTTGCTGAAGCAACTTGTAACAATTCATAGCAGTTAAATGCCCATGGGGTGAATGAAAAAGATCAAGCTGCCTGTAAACTACACTGATAGAGATGAGAAATAATATTAACAAGCAGGGATGTCCTTTCTTGTTTTCAGGAATTGTCTGCTCCAGGGTTTGCTGCTGCAGACCTATCAGGCCCGATTCTAATTTTTGTTTAAATGGCAAAGGGAAAAAATATGAGAGAGATCAGAAGCTGGTTATGTGGATTATTTATTTGGAAGTATTTATTCCATTATTTTTCTCCATTTTAGGCAGCAAATTAATTTAGCCATCAAGTTTGTAATAGGCTTCAGAAAACTGGACACTGAAACCCAACTGAACATCAGGGGAGCTGGTTTTCTAAATACCTTGCAGTTTGTCTGGGCCAGAGCCAGCAGAATGGCTGCTTTGGATTGAGCAAGAGCAGCACATTAGTTGAGGCAAGTTAGAGCTCTACATAGGCCACTCAAATGTTGAAATGTGAAATCCCAATATCTCCTCTGCTGAATAAGGGCCTGCAGTTGGATTCCTCTTAAATATTTGTGTGTTTTAAAACCATAAAGGAACTGCTATACCCACTGTATGTAAATCAGGCATTTTAATTTTATGTGGGAAATAATTTGCTGATTCTATTTCTTATGATGGTGTAATTTTCTCAGCACGTAGTTTTGATTTAGAGACTCTCAGCACTGCAAAAGCTGCTGTATCTCCTCTGACAATTGATCTTCCTATTAACCACCCTCACTATAAAAATGAGTAATTTAATCCTAGAATAGACTTCTGCAAACCAGGTCTAAAAATGGATCTCATTGTGCATTTCTGCAGTGGGTGGGTCTGTTCTAGATTCATTGAGTACTGGAACGTCTCTGCATCCCTGCACGCATCTCATGTCACAGCTGTGCTGCTCAGAAGGTTTGGAGTCCCAGGAGCAGGACACTTTCATTGAACTGATGCTGAATTAAGTTTCCTAAGTGGCATTTTGCAAGTGCCAGGTCCAGCAGATGAGTAGGATTTTTTCATTTGTTGCATACAGTTAAAAGTGCAATGGATGTACTTGCTTTTGCATCTAAGCTCTTTCCTGAGGTATTGTTTGGATAAAAAGAAGAAAAAAAAAAACAGAAAAAAAATAAAAGAAGAGAAACAACTGCCAAGAAAGCCATTGCTCTAATGTATGAAATGCACTTTTCTGAGTCAACTGAAGTTGCTGAGGTTCCCATGTCTCTATTAGAAAAAGACAGCTAAATTTGGCAAATCAAAACACTGAGAGAGCTCCCTTTTTGCAAGGAATCAAAGCTTCTGACAGATACATAATATGTAGTGTTCAGATCTAGCAGACATTTGGGGCATTCCCTTCATTGCTCAGTCTTGACAGATATATGAGCTATTCTACTCTAACTTTACAAAAAAACCAACAAAAACCCAAATAACCCCTACACCTAAAAAGCCAGTACAGACTCTTCCCAGATTCTGAAATTACCATTTATTTAAGAAAATGTTTTCCAGGTTTGTCTCAAACATCTCCTAGCTTCCACAGGAGCTTCACAGATCTGGCCAGGAGACTGCTGTGCTGGTCTTTCCATGAATTTTCTGTCTTAATGCATGGAGATGTGAAAATCTTGCTGGAATTGCCAGGCAAGTCTTCAGGCCTGGGAAGCTTTGAAAGACATTCTTAAACACAAGTTCAATTGATTTTAGTAAAAATACCCAGTCTTATATAAATTAGATTTGAACATGTAAAACTGTGGCAATGTGTTCATTAAAGCCAATTTCAGAGCTGTTTCAGTATTCATATTTTAATATACTTACCTTTATTCTAAGCTTGAAATAAAGCTGGTCTTCCTCTGGCAGATGGATCCATGCACCTACAGAGCTCTGTCAAAGTTCTGCTACTGACTTGAATTTCACAGCTTTACTTTACATATAAAAGAAGACGCCAAAATTCAGATTCAGCCTTTAAGCTGAATTCCTGCTTGAGCTGGTGAACTGAATGTGTAGGTCTGTAGATCTGCAATTCACCACCTCATTGTCTAAATCTATTCCCTAATTTAAAACACAAACTTTACCATGTCACAATCTACACTGACAGAAAATGATGAGTGGTTTTTTAGTTAATTACCTGTCAACTCTTTTGAAAGGGAAACAGAGGATCCATGTTTAAAGTACATTAAATTATTTGGTCACCTCTGTTAATTGGGTCCCTCAGCTGGAAAATCTTTCATCCCATGGTGCAAAGTCCCTTTTAAACAGAGCCATCTGCACCATTCATTTTGTTGACAAGAGGAAAGGGCTCATCTTTCATGATGACTTGCTGCTGTGGTAGCCATTTTCAGCAGGACACTCCCATTTTTCTTGACATTTCTTTTCTATCTTTAGCAGTGCAGCCAAGGCCCAGGACCATTTACCTCTCTGAGCTGCTTTCCTTCTTGGTAGGAGGACATCAGTAATCGACCAAGCCTGGAATTTTTTATCTCCCACCTTGCTGAGTCCTTGGTTACTAAATGGAGAGTGATGAAAAATGCCTGCCTAGTGACACCACACAATTCACCATGCTCCTCATGCCAGCCCCTTGCCAGGGGAAAGGGAGGGAAGGAGCTGTGAGACCACAGAAGTGGAAACACTGTGACAGTGTGAAATAAGTGGTTTTCAGGACTGCTGTAGCCATTCCCTGCTGCAGAAACCCTAAAACCATTTCATTTCCCCATATCATGATAATGGAGTATTATCAGGGCACTGAGCTTGTATTTTTAAGATAAGGGACACATGCTTACACAAGTTGATGTAATGTACAAGTGTTCATAAGCTGTTCCTTTTTATGGCTGTTCACAGTCCATTTTTAAGTCACTAGAAAGAGGAAAGGGTGAAGGGATCACACAGGACTTTGCACCATCCTTTCTACCTGTCCTTTCTTTCAACTCCCAGTCTCCACCCTGTGACTGGATTCATCCTCCCTTTGCTTTTGGACCCTCTCTGATACATTTTTTAAACCATTCCCTAGGCTGACTCAGACTCTTTTCCTACCTGTAGCCCAATCTCTGATGTATTTCTCTTGCTTTTCAATTCTGCAGTAGATTTCTAGGTTGAAATCTGCTCAGGATGGTTCTGACTTAGTGGCTGAAATTCCAGCTGTTCCCTTAGGCCTCCAATGGTCCTGGAACTGGAAGCACTTTTTGGTGCACATCAAGCTTAAGTTAGTATTCCAGGATAAATTCAGAATACTGTGAAATCAACCTAGTCTGTCTGAGAGACCATTACTATTGCTCTGACAAGGAAACTGTCAGAGATACTTAAATAGATGGATAAATAAAATACTGGGGAATGCTCATTGAAAAATGTCAAGGCTTTTAGAAATACAAATCTGACTGGGGGAAATTAGGAAAACAAGAGGTGACTGGTTTAAAGGGTCATGGCACATCTCTGCAAAGGATGGGGGGAAAGTGTTAGAGGCCTAGCCTTTTACCCAGCAGATCTTCTTACTCTTTCACTTCTTCCCTGTCTTCCATCATAGAATCAAATTGCATCATAAAGGTTGGAAAAAAAATGTCTAAAGTTATCAAGTGCAGCCATTAAGGCAGCACCACCATATTCACCACTAAACCATGTCCCCAAGTGCCACATGCACATGCTTTTGAACACTTCCAGGGACAGTGATTCTACCCCTTCCCTGGGCAGCCTGCTCCAAAGCCTCACCACTCTTTTAGTGAAGAATTTTTTCCTGATATCCATTCTAAATGTTCCCTGGTGCAACTTTAGGTTTTTTCATCTGGTCCTAGCACTTGTTACTTGGGAGAAGAGTCTGACCTGCACCTGGCTACTCCCTCCTTTTACAGAATTGTAGAGAGTGATAAGGTCACCCTTGAGCCTCCCTAAACAACCCTAAGGGTAAACAACCCCTGCTCCTCATCAGATTTGTGCTGCAGGCCCTTCACACACGTTCAGTGCCTGCATGTACCTCTCTGACCTGGATAGGACACACTGGATCCAGAGGAATGGCTGCAAAGATGCTCCATTCCAGCCTGGCCTCTGCAGCTGAAGGCAATCAGCATTCAGGGGAGCCACGGCTGCTTCTGCCAAACCTGACCCCGTTTAATTTACCCAGCTACAGAGATCTAATGAGACATTTCAGAAAGCCACTAATGCTATGGGGTATTGCTGTTGTCACAAGGCATTTTGATTTGCTAACATGAAATCAGAGTGCAGATTAGTGTCCTGTGCACCCCGTTAACATCTGAATGGGATAAGAGAGGCAGGTTCAGGTGGTCACCAGGGATGCCTGTCCTGGCCCTGACTCTGCTGTCCAACTTAATTGCTACAGACAGGCTGGAAACCCAAGAGCTTGCTTGCAGTTCTCTAATAAACTACTTTGAGTTTGAAATAATGGTTAAAAAGAAATCCAAGATTTTAAAACCAATACAAAACAGCAGTGACAGTGGATAAGTGTTGAGTTTCAGTACTTAACTGTGATGATTTCACTTCATCATCATGGCCTGTCTATTTTTCTTCTGTTTTTTACATTCACAGCTAATTTCCCATTCTGTCTCACATTATGCCAGCTCCCACGGATAACAAAGCATCCTCACCTTTATTTTCTCTAGTATAACTCAGATTTTCGTCCTCTTTGAGCAAACAACCTTGAAAGATATTACAAAAGCTAAGGAAGAAGTGTGACAATTTGTGTTCCATAACTCAGGCATGTGTTGGGGGAGCAGTGGCAGTTGAGGATTAGGTTCAGCCAAGTTCAGTCTGATTCTAGTCTCCTCTACAAGCTGCCTTTTTGGAAGCAGTCTCATTTAATCAAATACCCAGAAATTTGGCACATGAAACTCAATTATTATGCCATATAATACATATTATGAAGAAACAGGAAAGTAAATATAACAAATACCTTTAGTGTGCAGTCCTGTGGTGGTGACTGCTGCACTGTTGAGTGGGGGATGTCATGAGAGCCAAACCAAGCACCCAGGTGCCAAAGATCTCATGGCAGAGGGCTGCAGAGACAGCTGTGTTCGGGGAAGGTGCCCTCTGACTGTGTGTTCAGACTGCAACAACAGAACATCAGTCATTTTTTCCAGAAACCTCCCAAAAGGGTTGGGTGGCTGGCAGCAGAAACGCTGGAACAGAGGGGGATTAGTGCCTCTTTGAGGGTGTGATCTGAGGGCCCACTGGAGGCTCTGGTGCTCAGGACAGACCTGAGGAAGAGCTGGATCTGGCAAAGCCCCACTCTGCAAAGGTCCCTTCTGCCAGAGCAAAGCTTTGCCTTGCCTGGAGCAGCTCTCATTGCTTCCCTTGGGACCTGCTGGGAAGGAGGCCACCCCCAGATCGGATGCCAGGACTGACAGGGATCTGTTAGGACGGGTTCATTACAGCTCTGAGCACACTGAGATGGAGCTCACACTCTCATCCCAATCACAGGAGCCATCATCACACAACAAACTTTCCAACTCATGTTATGTGTTGGAAATGTTATGTTAGGTTGCAAACACACATAAGCGTGTGATGTGTGATATAAATGACAGAAAACTGTTGAATTTTGGGGGTTTTTTTTAATCCTACTATAGAGAAGTGTTAGGAAAGAGGGAGTGATATCCATAAAATGAAGATTCTGAATAGAATTTTATTTATTTCAGTTGGAACAATTTGCCTTCTGTCCACACTCTTCACCAAATTTGAACAGCCAAAATAAGACAGCATATAGAAGATCTGTTGTAGAGAGCTAATCTTTACATAAATATATCATTTAAGTTCTTTTTCTACAAAACAAAGATATTTTTCTCCTTTTGGAATGATTTTTTTCAGTTTCAGAACATGCTCTTACATAGGACATTCATTCTTGTGTCTGGTAGAAATCAACAAAATAATAAATAAACCATCACTATTTGAAAAAAATCTTAGTAATTTTGTATGAAAAAAAATGGAGAAAAATCTAGGGAATTTTTCTGTCTTTGATTTCTAACTTTCAACATCATTCTGAAACAAAGACCTCACATTTCTTTTTTTGAAATGGCCATTACTTCCCTAAAGAGCATGACCTCTGTATTTTACTGTATAAGGTAAGACATGTGGGGCACCATAGAATTTAGCTAAAGTCCATTTTCCTACCACAGACACACATTGGGAATAGAGACTGGTATTTCTTTTATCCTAGTGGTGCAGACCATAGGGTCTGCTATGCCAAGACATTTCCCTGACCAATGCCTGATGAGATGATTTAAATGAGTTAGAAGTAATCATTTCACCAAATTTCTTGCCATCTTAGTTATGCTTACTGGCTCCTTCAAAGAGAGAGCAATCTGGAAGTTGAGATTTAGGGAGATGCATTGTGCAGTTTCTGGTTTAATTAGGACATTAAGATTTTTTTTTTTTAGAGGTTTAAGCACAAGGCATTTGAATGCATAATTCAGCACGCACACTGGCTAGCCCTGCACTTCCCTTGTTCTGAGGTGAAACAGATTGGGAAGGGGGAGACAGCTGTGAGAACATCCTGTGGAGTCCAGCAGAGCCAGTCCCTAATTTACACTGGGGCCTCAGAGATGAATTAATTAGACTTTTCTAGCATGGTATTGGCAATAACCTCCGAGACCCATGCTGGGCATACACGCTCTGTTTGGCGTGGAACTGGCACTGGGAGCAGGAGATACTGACTTGATGGCTCAGGGAGATTATCTGCATTCTCCTGGGAGCGAAGGGAGCTGGGGGAATATTGGCAGTTTTGAACTGCTCTGTTGGGAGTGCTGAAGTGCCCCCTGTGCCTTTGGGACCATCCTGCACCAGCTGCTTTCAGAGCACTGCTAAAGCAAGGGATGAAGTCGTGGCTTTCTCCATCCTTGGAGTACAGGTCACAGTGGATCACGTGCAAAACTGGGTGAGAGGCAGAAGCCATATTCCTTTGTCTGCCTAAGGGAAAAAAAACACCAGTGTGTGTGTTCACAGGTATGTTTGTGTGGATGTATGAAAAAGAAAGTGATTTTTAGGTGGGTGTAAAAACCTACTATGTTTTTATTTTCTACTAAAATATAAAAGCACACAATTTTACTTCTTCTGATATGAAAGTTTGTCATTTTCATGGTATGTCACATGTCCTTTCTGACAATATGAAGAGGAGAAAGGAAGGTAAAAGTCTAGCTTTTCTTTTACAGTCTTTGTGAATTTCTTAGAAGCAAGAGGGAGTTTGCTTAATAGAACCCTTTTTTCTCACAAGAATTGTTTGATCTGGAAGGGTAACCTAAAAGATAATGCAAAATCACTTACACCATCAATAGTATGGAATGCAAAATTAATATCTTCTCTTTAGAAGTTAGCCCTGATTCATTATGGATTTTGAAATTCCCTCTGCATTTTTTTTTCTCCACAATTTTTTGAGCAAGTCCAAAAGCTAAATTATGTTTGATGAAATACTGTATAGCTTCTATGTTTGGTAGAATACAAAGAAACTGGATCTAATTTTATTATGAAGGAAGACTACAATTGATATGCTGGTGGCATCTTAAATCATGACTTCCACTAAGAAAAGGTTTATGTTGTCTTCTAATTTTACTTTTTCTTTTCCCTCCTAATTTTCCAGTGAAGTCCCAGCCAAATTAGAAAACTGATATTTCAGGTTTAAACTAGGGAAACAACTCCAACAATCAGCTAATGACAGTATTTATTTATTTTCAATTACTTTAGACTTCTGTGTTTCAAAAATCAGCAGGAGCACTTAGGTTTTCAGCCCCCTTCCCATTACTAGAATTAGACAAGTTTGCAGTGAAAATGCAGACTGGGCAGCAATTGATTTCTGCTAATGGTCACTCTACTAATGAACAAGCTCTGATTTTATTCTACCTATTTATGTCAAGTTGAATCACCACTTCTCCTAATGCCCTTGGAAGAAGCTGTTTCTTCATCTTCCTCTTCTGAGAATTAATGCAGTTAATGACAGAACTGCTGCTATGGCACATGCATGATGCACTCATGTGCCATCTCTGCAGAAACTGGGTGGTTTCTGTTACAAATGCATCATTCTGTCCAAGCTTCTGCTTATTTTTAAGCATGGCATAAAACTACTCAGCTTTCTTCCTAATGTTTATTCCCTGGCAACTGCTGAGTTTTCATCAGCAGTTTTAATGCAGAAGATTAGCTAAAGCCAATGAGCTCAGTGATGGATAACAGAAGCAACTGGTTGTTCTGGCAAGTGTGTCCAAGTAGCTTTATTAGCACCTGTTGGGATTGACAGCTCCAGTTTTTCTGCAGTAAAAGACCTTGTGAGCAGCTCTGGGTGGGTGGGTGGGTGCTGCTGTGACAGGGAAGTGTTAAAGGAGAAGGGGCTCAGGCACCAGGAGCACTGAGTGCTGCCTGATGCACTCCCAAGACCTTTATGAATGTCAGCTCCCAGTGTGGGAGCATCACGTGGCTGGTTCCAAACAGCTCCTGGGATTACCTGGATATCTGGGGATCACTGAGCTTTCCAAGCATGGTGTTATTGCTTGTCACAGAGCAGCCAGCAGAGAAACATGGAATGAAAGGAATATTTCCTCGTGATATTCTTTTTCAGAAGTTGTGAATATTTATGTATATCAGTAGCCAGAAGAGTGGACCTCTCAGGAAATAATTTTGATATATCTGAAACTGGAAAACAAGTAGATGGGTGATTCTTTTGGTTAAAGTGCTTAATATTCAAGATCTAAGCACAGTTCTCTGAAGCTTTTGAGTTGAAATTGGCATAGTATACAATCATTTCCATCAAAATTCAGCATCTAGTATAGTTAGAAAGAGTGTTTTGCTGTTTTAAGGCAAGATGAGCATCCAGTAGATCTAGCTTCAGTTTTGCAAATATTTCTTACACCTACAAAGTGCACCAAGTATTTTTTACTGTCCTTTTTCCTGTTAATGCAGACAGTAAACTTTCTGGGAAAGAGACTGACTCTTTTCCAATATGTTTGTCAACAAACCATTTCTGAGTTTTAGTTTGAATTTACAGATGGTGCTGTACTGCAAATGACTTTGAAATTTGTTCTTTTTTTCTTTTCTAATCCCATCCAGTTAAAAGAGAGTGATCTTGGATGAAGGCTTGGCCATCTGCATCACAAGATTAGATGGCTGCTGAACACCTACCTGAAAATATAAGAAGCTGCCCACTCAGAAACTTTCCTTTATGCAGCCCATGCAGCCTTTCTCAGACACCATACAAGTAAATGTGCATTGCACTGATAGTGCCAGGATTTCCCCCCTGCTGCTTAGCCTACTAAGGCAGTTATGCATGGAAGCAGCAGTTATTTGTTAAGATAATATCTACTTTCTTTAACAAGAAAATTATCCCACTGATGAAGTCTGAGTATGAAATACCACCTGTTAAACAGAACAGATTATTCATGGAAGGCCATTCATTATTGTCTAAGGCTGCCAATGTTTGTTTATGCATAAAGGAGCTCTAGCCTTTTTAGGTTTTATGTTTCTATACCCATTAAATTTTATTTTTTTAATAATCAAGTTACAGCTGTTCCAAACAGCTTTCTCTCCTGGGTACTCTGAAGTTGTTTTTCTGTATTCCCACTTACTCTACATAAACACTTGCTCTGAATGATCTGTCAGGAAAATGTAATTCTTATTTTGAGCTGCATGAATTGATGGGCTCCCTTATATGCAAATGTGGCAGGTTAATGAGGCAGTGTTTTAAGGGATAGGAGTGCTGGAATCTTGGATAGGATAAAGTGGCCAACAGACTAATTAGATTACTATGGTTAACTCACAGAATTTGGAAAAAAAAGCTTTACTAAGGAAAGGCATACATTCTGTAATATTATACACTCGCTGTGTTATACTCTTGCTTGGGCAAATACAAGGTGATTGTTTAAAAAAAACAACCCAGACTAATATTAAAGACTAATAATAGAAGATAATAAATTATGCAAAAAATGTTTTATTTCTTCTGCTAACAGTTGCAGTCATGTTGAAAAGGATCTCATTTTTTAATTATGAATAAAATCCAAATCTATTAGTGTAAATCTCAAAGCCATTATTTTTCTGGCTGGTTTTCCTTTGGGTAAATCACAGCATCTTGTTTTGAATACATTGTAATGGAATGTTTTATCAAAGGCCACATAATAGTGTTTAGATGTTCATTTGATTGATTAACATTTCTTTCTTTTGAGAAACAGACTTTTCATTGAGAAAGAACCTTCTCCAGTAAGTAATCACAGACACATCCTATCAGGCTTCCTGGTGCCATTTTGCTGCTGCATGGAGCATGTATCCACCTTCAGTGTCCAAAGAGAATTTTGTCTCAAACTTGATCCAAAGTCTGCAGGAGGTGCTGCTGGGTACAGTTAGGTCAATATTATGGATCATCCATAACCACCTGGATTCTAATTTTCAGCTATCCTGAATGTTTCTAAAACCATTCAGATTTTGATTTGTCTCTGGAAAGTGAATATTTTAAAATGATCAAGCTCATTTCCTGCCCAGATGTTCAACAAGGCTTCCAGAAGCATAAACCTGACCAGCAGATTCCAGGCTGAGAGACCTGGGGCAATCTCCTGGCTGAGCAAAGCCTGAGGTCATGTAGAAGCCTGTAAAATTTCCAGTAAAGAAAATACAGCAAGTACCCTCTTCTTAGACTTGGACAGGCTTCTGCAATACACTGAGGCCCATTTGCAATAATAGGAATGGACAGAGCTTGCCAAAATCTTGTAGCCTAATTAGGCTGAAATTCAAATGAGAGAGGTCCAGCTGCTAAAAGGAAAACTGTGAAGCTGAAGAGCTGGAAACAATCACAGGTAAGTTAGAGATCCCTGTACACATTGCTGAAAGCAAATGTGGCTGGCTGGCAAGCCTGAAAGAGAATTGCTCAGTGATTGTTCATCCCACTGAAAGATTTTAGCCCAGGCTGTAACACTTCCAAAATTTGCAGCAACAGATCCAGAGGCCTGGGGCAGTTGTGTCTTGTATGCTTGTATGGGACAGAATTTTTGAAGTTTACCCCAGACTTTTATTTTCTTTTGGTCAACTTCATTTCAATTTTTCATGTTTGCAAGTTTTCTTTCCACTCTCCAGTCTTTGTTCTCACCCTGAAAATAGATTTGGTGTGTATGCTCAAACAAACTCCAACTGATTCAGAGCTACAGGGAAAAGTCTTCTCATCAGCCATGAAATCTCTCTGCCTACTGTCTAGTGTTTCACCCAACTTCTCCAAAGTTAATGTCTGTTCATAGCTACATATTTGTGTAAATAAATATGTGTACAAGCATATAAAGTTCACATAATAAATATCATCAACTACACTTTTTTTTAAAATTCATACTTAAAACTCACAATAATTGAATAAACTTGAATAGGTTTCACTTTCATATCCTGAGAAAGGAATGCAGAAATATCAAGTTTACCTTGCATTGGGACATTAGAAACATTACATATCTGCACATTTTCATTCTTATTATTTTCCTAATCCTGGAATGCTCTCTTATGGAGATTATTTATAACAGCATTTACTTTAATCATCCACCTGTGGAGGAGCTAACAATGCCAACATCCACTTTCAACATCATGCTGTTGGTCCCTTAAATACAAATATTTCAAAAAATCAGTACATTTAGTTAGGTTTTCTTCTTCTTCTTCATCTGATTTTCACTGCTCTAAGGATGTTGTTATGAGACAGAAATAATGGCAGGAAATTCTAAGCTGGCAGTGTTGTTACGGCTAAGAAAATTTGGAGATTTTGAGCAGGCTCTTTTTTAAGTGATGCACAAGGCACAAATCTCTTAGAAATAAAGAGTAACCTCTGTCAGGATCATATAGGAAGAAAGCATGGAGTTTAGGAATACTGTGAGAAAGTTTAGCAAGAGCATAAAATAAGTCTTTGCCAAAGTCTTGCATGTGACCATTAGTTTGGCAGTTTTATTGAATGGGTGATGGAAACCTTTAACTCTATTAAATAGCAATAAATATTGAATGGATTGTCTGATCTTCAATGTGACATCAACAAATCTTGTAGCCAAGTCCTGCAGGGATGCAGGACAGATTTACTGGGTTTTTTGTTGGATTTTTTTTCAAAAAATACCTTTAAAATCTGTGAAGCTGTTATGAATGCAGTTGGATGATCATCTTAGGAATTATGCATTCAGGGCCTCTGTCCTCAGGCCAAATTGCAGTAGCTGGTTCTTACCATTTTTACTCTACTCAACCAGTGAAAATCATAGGTCAGTTCATTAAAAAAAAAAAAAAGATGTATAAAAGAATAAAAGATGGAGAAAAGATGAGAATGTAAAGAAAATCTGATCCAGTCTTATATCTGTGCACTGCAACTGAAGAGAACTTATTGTCAGCTGGTAACAGAACCACTTTCCATGAACTGGTTCATGTTATTGCCAGAACTCGATTAAAACCAGGAGAGTTATCCCTTGGCTTTTTCTATGGGCATTAGAAACAAATTCTAGTTTTTCCATGTAACTACAGGCACCCTGCACAATTCCTATTATCACATCTTAGCTTTGACTTCTCAGTTCTAGACACAGATCAATAGCAGTCACATTGGCTTTCAAGGAGCACCCTTGCATCCTTCTAGCTCATTACTGGCACCTTGCTTAAAACTCTCATTTCTGCCTTGCATTTTTACTGGCTGTTTGTTACTGGCTTCCTTTCCATGTGGTCTATGGTCCTAAAACATTAACTGTGAAGTTGTTTTCTTTTTTTCACTTTTAAAGTTTCTCTAGGAACCATGTATATGTAACATTTGTTCCAGTGATGTAGCAGAGCATGGATTTTTGTAAAAGCTGAGAGTGGTAAAAAAGGGAGATGGGTCACCATCCTATCTCACTTTCTGGTGTGAAGCTGATTGTGAAGGTGGAAAATCAATATACAATAAAGGTGGTGCATGTTGAAACAAAATTGAAATGATTGATTTTTTTTCTCACAGGATCATTAGATTCTCCCCCAAAATCTTTGCTTCTGGTTGTGGGGAAATATTTACTCTTCACTTTAAAGTCATGGTGTAGTTCATTTATTTTGTGGGGAGTAAGACATGTGCAGGAAATCACTGCACTTCAGAAGCATTCCCAGAAGTCCCTGTAAACACAGAACACTTAAAGGGATGGATATCTCCTTGATCCACAACCATCTTTAGCTGTTGCAAATCCCCATTCCACTCCTTGGAAAGTAAATTATGCAGTGCATTAGTGCAGCCTCATTTGCTATCAGAAGACTTTGGGTGTCCTTCTGACATGAGGCAGAGTTGGCCTGGGGCTTTTTGTCAGCCTAATTGCAGGATGAGGAATGAGCTGTACTCATATTATGGCACCTTGCCTTGCTCAGGGGCTTCTCTTCTCACATGCTACATGTGTGTGGCTGTGTGTGAGGCAAAATTCATAAATAAATCAGGTTTTGTGTTCAAACCCTGGATGAGACTGCAATAAAGCCACAGAATCTGCTACAGGGAATTCAAGGAGGAGCCTTGCTGGTCTTCAGGACATCTGAAGTGTCCCTGAGTTTCAGGAAACTTGTGACTGGCAATTGCAACCATGCTATATGTGTCAAGCAGTCAAGTCCTTTTCTCTTTTGGACTTAGTCTATGTTTATGTACCAGCTGCAGTGAATAAAAGATTTCAACTTCCTCCATGTTACTTAAAGAAGTGGGTCCTTCAGGGATCCTGATTAATGTTGGTAGAAATAGACCATTGATGTAAATGCTGTGAAGATTTTCACCCCCCAAAGAAGAAAAGGTTCTTCATGAGTAACAGAGGGAGCCATGTCTGGCTATGAAAGTCCCTCAGCAGATATCTGCCATGCTTGGTTCAGTCCTGTGCTCAATGACCTTTGCAGTGAGGCTCTTAGAAATTCCCCACGTGCATGCTTCACTTTCTAATTAATTTCACCATCTGGAAGTGTTTCCTTCTATTCATTACATGTAGTCCTTTCTTAATGCTTTCCCATTGCTGATAATCACATTTCTGAGGCTAACCAGCTGCAAACTCAATTTTTTGAGAACATACAGAGAGAATGTAGTCACCAAGAAAAGCAATGGTTGAACTCAGGAGCAAAGTGCTCACATCCCCGTCTGTGCTCATAATTATTTCCCTCAGGTTTTCACCACTGGATTCCATAAACTCTTTTCCATTTATTTTTAATTTACTTAGTTTCTCATTCTGCCTCTTTTTATACAATTTCAGTCTGAATAGATCTTTCTGTCTCTTGACTTCACAGAGATTGTTTTCTTAACTTAATATCCTAAGATCTGCCTTAACTCTGACCCCCACCTTCACTAAGCAAGTTATAACATTTTTACTGTTAAAAACTGATAATAAATCTCTGAGCCTACTTTTTCATGTGTAGGTCATGGTACTATTAAAACCAAAAATTCAAATAATCACCAATTCAATAGTCTCTAATGCTTCTATTTAAATCTATATATGACCTTTTTATCTTACTAATCTAAGATTTATGCTTGACAAAATCTTCCAATATATTATCTATTGAATGTTTACCCTACAGCAATAGACATCAAAGTCTGAAATGTCAAATTTTGAAGTACTCATTTAACATTTTTAGAGCTTCTTGCTCCCCTCCAAAGTAGCTTTTTTCTGTAGACTGAAAACTTTCAAAGAACTCTTCCTTTCTTTTCCTGAGTGCATTCTCTGCATATTCTCTATCCCTTTTCTTCTGCTTTCAATAGGAAGATGAAAGATGACAGAGGAATTGGAAGAATTTGGGGAGAAAAATACATACTGTATCTTTCTCCCTTCTCCTTACTACCATAAAAGAAGAGAAAATTATACTTTCACAGGGGAATAATCAAGAGAATATCTGAATGAATTAATGGCTAATACATTTCCCAGTCTCCATATTGGAACACCATTTGAAATTACAAGCACTCTGTGTAAAAAAATAGTTACTGTTTTTCAATTTCCCCTATTAGAAGTGTTTTGAGAAAACATAAATGCATATGAAAAAATATATGGAGGCAACTAGAGTCACAAAGTTGCAACTTATCACAATTTTCTGACCATAGAAAAGAGTAATACTTAAATGCTAATATCATTCTCTCTCTCTCTCTTTTTTTTTTTTTTTTTTTTTGATGTGTTTCTCTAAAAACAAACAAGGTGTCTTCATCTGTTTGGTCAGAGAATGAAGGGAAATGAGATCAGAGGGGAAGAACCACAACAGCAGTGCTCTATTTCAGGTCAGCTGCTGTTCAGCTCTAATAAATGTCAGTTTTTGCAGCATGGGGCAAGTTCACCCCATGGTCTGCTCTGGCCCTGAAAATCTCACAGTTCAGGTACAGCTAACAAGACTGTCAGGACCAGTGTGAGAGCAGGTGCTTTTAAATCAAAAAGTCAACCATTTTCCATTTCTGACCAGGAAAATAATGTGTGTACCTATGAGTGCCCTGACACTCAGCAGAGACAAATCATGATGGGGAAAGCAGTGTTTGCTGTTACCTGTTTGACCTAATGACCACTTCAAACTCTGGAGTTATTGCTGTAAATCCTTACTTTACTGTGTACTTGCAAGCAGCACCTGCCTTTCCCTGGAGCACAGGTGTGGGCAGCAGCAGCTCCTGCTCCCAGCTGTGCTCCCTGCTGGCCCTGTCACTGCAGGCAAAGGTAATGGCTGCCGCTTGCCCCCATGGCACAAACTCTCTTTCTTTGTATTTAAAACATATGCTTGCCCTCCTGCAGCCTTCTGAATTATCAGATGTCCAGTGGAGAATGTTACCAGGTGGGGAATCTTCTTCCTTCCTGTCACAGATGGAAATGCCAATGTGCTGCCTCAGAGGTTTGCTCAGTGACACTCAGGCTGTGCAGCTGAGTCCCCTTCTTCTGCAAAGAGAGGTCAGTTCCTAACTGTTTCCAGGGTGTGTGTACTTCACTTTGAGAACATCAAACATCTTCAGATCCACCAGTTACAGATGAGCCTTCACCCTCCCAAGCTGGAATATCCTGACATGGGGCCATTCTTGATCCTGCCTTCTATATAACCAGCCTCAAGTTTACAGAGGAACTTGGTTCCTCTTACTAAGAGCAGAAGCACAGAACAGGGATGCTAATACCTGGCTGCTCCTAGGGATATCTTTGATCTGCATCTAATTATAAATTTTAAAGTGCTCTCCAGTCCTCCAAAGAGAAGGCCTTGATGCTCTCCAGCAGAGAGCGATTGGCCCACGCTGGCAGGATGCCCTGCTCCAAGGAGATTTCTTCATGGTTATTTTAAGATAATTAGCTGATCTGGTACCTAGTGTGCTTCCTAATCCTTATCTAACATGACAAATTTCCAAGTGCACACACTTGTGTGCATGCACAGCTCCAATAAGAGCACATCTAGAGGGCTGGAGCTATGGTGAAGGTGGGACCATGGCCAGAAATTGGGACCATGGCCAGAAATGGTACCAGGGGAGTAGTAAAATCCTCCTAAAAAAATGTGTCACTGTTCTGCCTAAGGGTGGGAAAGGCATAACCATGACCCAGGCAAGGGATGGGGAAGGTGTTACTTGATATTCTTTTAATATCATCTTGGAGACACAAATGTCTGTGAAGGCAGTAGATGAAGTGCCCAGCTCTGGCTGGAGAAGGCTGTCACCCCTTCACGCCTGGCCACGCAGTGCTGGGGAGTGGGAGCCACAATTCAGCTGCAATTCAGAAGCAGCTGTTGCACCAGGGTTTGTTTAAAGCTGTTTTTCTCTGGGAAGTCATTATTTGAAATAAATCTTGTCCATTAAATAGACACATTTGAGTAGTTACATAATGCAACATTGGTTTGTTAAACTAGAAAAGCTTACAATAATCAAAAGCCTAATCTGGAGAGAAAAATAAATATATATTTTTAAATGGAGCCCTTTTGTATCTGAAAAATACATTTTTTTTTCTAATCCAAGCTTTAGTGCCTTAGAAGTCTATTTTTCACTGTTGATTACTCTTAAAAAAAGCAAACAATCCATACAAAACCTTTGCCTCTTTCAGTATCTCAGACTGAGCTCCTCAAAATAGATACTTCTCTGTTTAATAAGGATATGTTTTCTTTTAAAATATAGGGTCTTCTTTTTATATGTTTATTAATTTGCATTTTCAGAACCAACTTCCCTCTGCATGAAGGCATGAATATAAAAGTAGGGCTATCTAAGCTCAGAGATAATGGATGAGAAAAACCCAGTCTGAAAATAATGACCAGAAATCTATTGAATTTGAGTAAAAAAGAAACAGTTTAATATTAGCATTACACTGAAGAACAAACTTGACACTCTCTAGTTTGATGTGCCATTACATGTCCTTACTCAGAGCAAACTCTCAACATCAACAGGAGATTGAAAGTAATTGTGGCTTATGTGTTTACCTTGGGGATTTGCTATAATCAGCTATAGCCACCGAAAATGATTGAAAGGCAAAAAAGTGGATGAAATTATAAAACTTTATTTATTAATATTGCTTTGTGCTTTAAGCTGTTATGGTTCACATGTTCTTGATACAGGGATTGAGATGCTTATTTTTAATTAAAGATTGAGTTTCAAGTTTCTGCACCTTCAGAAACCCTGATTTTGTGGTGCAAATGCTCTGAGTTGGTGGTGTTTGATGCAGCCAGGTAATGTGAATGTGGATCATAAAGGTTATTTCATGTCACTTGCACTGAAGGTTGCCTTGTATTCCTGTTGGAGCAGGGTGAATCAGAGTCTCTCACACTCTTTTCCCCACACCATGTTGCCAGGGCTGTGTTTTTAGGTGGAACATGGCAAATTTAAGTGATGTGCCTGAGATCAGAGCAAATGTCTGTTGCAGTGGAGGAGTTCAATGCAGAACTGCCAAATTTCTTTTTAAGTTTCCTCTTGGTTGGGTTCCCCATCCCACTGGAGCTCCTTTCCATTAGTGGCACAACATGTTACGTCTCGAGCAATACACTCATGATTGTGTACTCCAGCAAAGTGTGGCTATTATCTGGCAGATAGCTTATGATCAGTGCATGTAAGCAGAGCCCAGAAGGATTGCTTCTATTTTCAGCTGTGCCACCACTGCCTCTGATCCATGACAAGGTCGCCTGAGTCAATGAAATCCCTGGCTGCTTGTCTCCAATAATTAAGCTGTAAAACTTTTAAATGTGTACCCCAAATCGGGAGGTCACTGTGCTGATTGTCTGTGTAAGTACTTTTGTGGGGAGAAAATACCAGATCCTAAAGGGCTCTTTAATCCAGCCAAAAAAGTCTAATCAGAAGTGAGAGCTGGCAGTTTAAAGTTGGGCGTGTCTAAATGAGAGGCAAGATAAAGATTTTGAACACTGAAACTGAGTGTTTGTTTCTATGAAAATTTGGAGAAATTATGGAGGGCATAGATTCTGCAGATCTGGAAATCCTTTGAAGACCAAAATATCTTTCCAGGCAGAATTATCTTAACTGGGAGCTTAACTAACTTAGTAGGCTCAGTACAAGAAAAAGTCCATTTTTATGTCTATGGCTGTTGTGGTCTAATAGCCATGCTGACTTTGGCACAGGGTTTTGCTTTCACTTCAGATGTTTTTCCACTTAATGCATGGACTTCTGAAGAAAAAACATGATTGCCTTTGATAAATGACTTCTTGGAATAACAGTTATGACTGGTAGTGTATTAGTTGTTACTATTGATCCCAACAATCTGCAATACTTCTATGAAGTGCAAAATGAGTAGAATCAATGACTTCAGATTTCTTCTGAACTGTAAAGTGACAGTGTTTTTCTCTCATCACATCACCAATTGTCAGTCCTTTATTTGTTTCCTGGTAGTTGTTTTTTTTTCCTTCAATAATCCCTGTATAGTATATTTCTAAGACACTCACTGATTTTATGTCTTCCATAAACATTTCATATAATAGTCCCTGCTTGATTTTCACTTGTAGCCCTCCTCAAAGAGGAGAAGAGTTTTAAAGAAATTTAAGTCAGGAAAGGCAAAGATCTGTAAAGGTTTGGTTAGGGGTTTGCCTATATTTGTATAAAGCAGCACAAAATGACTCAGAAGAAGAGGATCTCATTTGTAGAGCGATGAACTCGGGAGAATCACTTGTGAGAAAATGGACATAAATAAATAGTGTGTGGAAAAAGACAAACTGAATTAGGAAAAATTGCAGTCTGGTTCTGCTCACCAGGAATTTTGGTAAACAATAATTTCTGTGATTACTTTATCTTTTAATTTAATCATTTGAGGACATCATCTTTCACTGGTAATGTTTTTTGTCGTTCTCAGCTATTTGAGAACTCAGCAATATGACAGTTTTATAAATGTTCTGACACCCCATGAAATATTAGCTAACAGGAAAAGACATGTTTTTTGAGGATTATATGGGAATTCTACAGCACCTGGAGAAGAACTAACATAATTCATCACCTTTGAAGACAGCTGAAAATCTCAATCAGCCACCTGTTACTTTGAAAATGATCACTAGGCATAAACAGGGGCAATTTGCAGCTTTTAAAGTTCATTTTCAAGCTTTTACTCACAGTCAATATTAATTCACTGTCAGTAAGTCATGAATATCAAGAAATTCTGAAAAGCTCTTCGTTCTCTTTGAGTTTCTTCTTCCATATCTGAGAGGACAATCTCCATTAGAGTATCTTAATTGAATTAAGGATGGGGAAAGTTGCCTTAACTGGCCTTTCATCCTGTCTGTAGAAATATTTGAGAAGTCTGACTTCAGCTTCATTTGAAATTCGCAGATGAACCCATTGCTTCAGGGGAAAATAATGTAAAGTGCAGAAAAGAGTGGGCAAAATCTTCCCAGGATCCTCCAAATATTGCACCTTAGCTGGGAAATGCTTAGTTTTCATCAAACCTAAGAAAAGTTGAAGGGATTTTATTACCATATGGCAGAAGTGTATCAGGATTGTTCTGGGCCAAGTCTTCTCTCACTCAGGATAACTTCCTGAGTCTGGCCAAGTTTAGAAAGATTTGCACAAGTTTAGGAACTCAAGAAGTCACTAAGTTAATATAGGAGAATAGGAAGAGGAAAGGAAAGGAATCTTTTCAGGGCACTAGAAAAGATTCTGTATTTGAGGGTATTTGGTATAACTTACAATGCATGTTTCTTTTTTTTTTTTTTTTTCAGGACCAATGTGTCTTTTTTTTCGTTGGAGAGAAAGAAGTGGGGCAGTCATGCAGTATTGCGATTGCATACAAAATTCAGACCATTTACAGAAACTGTTCTTATTACTAGTTTCTTTGTAACTGGTCAGAGAAGTAAATAAAATTTTTTCCATAATTCCTTTATGATGGGTCTTATGTGGGAAGAGAGTATAATAAGGCTAAAAAAACCCAGACACACAAAAACGCACACACATACTGGAACACACCAGCTTCTTTTGAAGAAGAGGCCTGGCAAAAAAAAAATCTAACTAAACATTAAATTTTATGGTCCAAATGATTTCTTTAAAAATCTATAACAGGCAATAAAATTAAAATCCATCAATTAAGTAATTTTAAAATCAAAATGTTCCAATCCAGAAATATCTGAATGGAATTGTGTGAAATTATCATGACTTTCTATTAGAGTTTATATAGATCAGATTTTGTTAGGATTGCCAAGTCTTTTTATGACCATTTTGCTGCTTAATAATAGCTTTTTTTAAAGGGTAATTAGGGAACTGTAAAATGGGGATTTTTAAAGGGCAATAGTCATTGCAGGAAATTCTTGGCCTGACATAAATAATAATCAGTCATCAGAGAAAACAAATGAGTGAGCAGCACTGGTGGGGCAAGAAGTAGTGTAATATAAAGTAGATGGATTGATTATATATACTTTGTGATGAGTTATTCTACAGAAGTCAACAGTTACACAACTTAGAAATAAAGGCCTGGGGGAGTAAGGATTTATTTAGAGAAGCAGGATGCCATTTGAAAAAAAAAATTAAAACCAAACAAAACTCCAACCTAAGTTATTGAGTCCAAGGAAGAATAACTTGTAAACTCAGGCTGGTTTTGAAAAATGAAATAAATACACAAAGTTCTCTGAAATCCTACCTGACCGGACCTTCACTGCACATGTAAATAAAATAATTTTGAAAAGGAGGAGTTCCCAGGGGATGAGAAGAGGAGGGTCATACTATGTCATTTAGGAGCCCTAATAGCCTTGTTAATATGCAAAGCCACAGGAGCTGTGACATTCTGCTTTATTGGTGTCACTGGAGGGACTGCTCCAGAGACAGCTCCAGCCTCAAGCAAAGCAGGTGGTGGCCTGGTGGAGCAGAAAACTGAGATTAAAAAATGTCTGTTCCCCCTTCTGCATACATTAAACCCCTTCAGCCCAGGTTAGAGGTGCCAAGGGAAAAGTTGGGTTGTGCTGATAGTCTTCCCATCTGAGGAAGAAGCACAGAGAAAGGCATTTTTCCTCCAAATTATGAGTGGCCATCCTTATGGAAGCAGTGTCTTCCGTTCCTCACTCCTGCCTTGTGGCAGAAGCAGTCCAGCCCTGGCTTGCTCATTCCCATAAGTGAGTTTTTGGCTTGGTTTTTGAGAAACACTGAGACAGGATCTCCTGTATGTTTGATTTTAGTAGCTAGTTCCCACATCCTTTCTGCTTCCAGAGCTGGATGTGACATTCCTCTCTCATGGCCTCTCCACCTGTCCTCAGCCAAGGGTGGAGGGCTGGCACTCTGCTCCCTCTGCTTTTCCCACCTGCCCTTTCCAAAATCAGCAGAGGCAGGGGCAGCTTCCTTCTGTGCATCTCTGCTGTGGTGGAAATGTCACTAGGGAAGGATAAAGTCTTGAATAATGGCTGATTCAGATAATCCATCACTGCTTTGACTGGCTCTTCATCCTCCACAAGTCTTCAAACTAGATTATTTGATTTGAAACTTTGTCCAGACGTGGAAATCAAAACCAGCTGGTGCAAATGCTTACAATTAAGTGCCATACCCTCACAACCCATTCCCTGTGATAGGTACCTTCCTGAGGATACAGTACTGACAAAAAAGGAAGCTGGAAATGGAAGTGCTGGTAATTCTAATGAAGTGTCACTGAGGATGAAAGGGAGGCCAGAGAACCATTTTGTTGCAATTTCAGTAGAGACTTCTGAAGTGACAGGCAAAACCAATTTATGTTAGGCAATACAACAGTTTAGAGCAGATGGCAAATAGGCTTTATCACTAGCACAGGGAAAGCCCTGCTTTGGTGGTTTTTTTCTTTGTTTTGGGTTTTTTTTTGCTACAGGCTTCATTGGTTTCAGGTGGCCATGTGCAATGGGAAAACTGAAAAGAGGACAATGAAGTAATGATGACCTGCATAACACACTGCCTACTCCTCATACTCTTGCAGATGGAGTTTATTACCCACTATGCTTGACATTTATTGCTTCTGCCTGCTTCTAAGATTCAGCACCATGTTCTTCTATTTGCAGCATAAAAAGCTGATGTTTTTCCTTTCATTTCTCATCACTTGCTTCTCAGAACAAACTTCTCCTTCCTGACCTTTTTTGAAAAGAATTTCAGGGAGTCCTGTACTCAACAGGTTTACAAGCCATATTGCTTTTAATGATTTACTGGGGAGGAGAGGAAGAAATGAGGAGGGTGAGCAAACTCCAAGTGAAATTCTGTAGACGAGAATATAGCCATAAAATGTGGACATGCAGATTTTATCTTTCAGTATATTCTAGAAAATGTTAAGTCATGAATGGATATTGCTTTTATAAAAGGGAAGTGTCACTTTTCCTTTAATATTTATGTGGACATATTACTATTTCCTTTTATATCACCTTTTATATTTGGAAGGCTCATAAGGTGCTTTATGTACTCACTCAAAGGCAACATGAATAATATTTCACTCATTATGAGATGCAACTTTGGTGTGAGAGATGTGGCCAGTGTTTCATAGTCCACAGTGAAGATAAAGTTCAAAGTCACAGAGTGAAGAGTTTGCAAAGTTTTCATTCCAAGGAGGAGCAGCACAGGAAAGGTTATGGGATTCAGCTGTAGCATTCAGATGCTCACTGTTGCTATTCCCATGAAGCAGCAACTCTCTCCCCCACACAAAGTAACTCCATCCTGTAGCCAAATTTCAGATAATCACAGAGCTGGAGGCTTTTCCAAGGATCACCTTGCTGAAAGAAGGGTCAGGACCTAAATCAGTGCTGGATGGTCTCAAAATAATCCTTTCCTGAGGATTCACAACCACTGGGACTCGTTCCACTTTCTTTGGCATCCACTTAATCTTCTACCTCATGCAGGGATTTTCGGGCAAACTGAGCTGTTGGAGTCAGCAAGCAAGAGCTGTTTGGCACCAGACTCCTAGTGCAGGAAAAAATAAACTTGTAAACAGCAAAGTTCATGCACCCAGCTTTCCTCTGACTTAAACAATCCTGGCTTTCTCTGGCATGGAGTTCCCCAGGGCACCGCTTCACTAAATCCTTCCCATCAACATTCCGGGCATTCTCAGGAGCATGTGGTAACTTTTTATAATTCATAATGTGGATTTATCTCTACTCTCCTGTTTAATTTAACCTTTTGAAATAAACATAAAGGAAAACAATGATGTGCCAGGAAGAGGACATTATTAAGAGGTACTGTGTGTAATTGACTCAGTGGGATCTTTCAAGCACTTTGGAAAGAATAAAAAAGGAAGGCATAGTGGAGCACTTAAAACTCTCAGGGTTACAATCTTCATGAGATAATAATCCAGCCCAACATCAAAGATTAGCACTGATAGGAGGCATTTTTAAAATATATTTGTGTATATTTTTGGATATATTAAATTACTTTGAAACTTGTAACTATTATGTGGGCACTCCATTTCTGAGGATGCAGGGATTTCACCTGTGGCAAGGTAAATCTGGAGTAATTCTTCTTGGATGGCTGTGTGAATAGTGGCAGAATAAGTGTCAAGTACTGGACATTTTTTTTAAACTCAAGGGTCAAATCCCCAGGTGGCATAAATAAGGGTATTTTCCTGTAATTTGAAGATTAGGATGGACTGAAATATCAAAACCAGGTCAACTAAGGTAATTCCTGATTCACACAGATTCAAAAGAGCTCTGCCAATTTTACACCCTCTAAAGGGAAAAACCTCATATAAATTTTTCTCTTGTTTACATTGAAGAAATCCTGCAAATAAATGGTGCCTGCCAATGTAAATGAGTAATTATTTTCCTGAGGGGTTATAAGTTGCCCTTTGGTGTAAATCAGAGTAGGGCTTAACCCCTTTAGACAGCTTTAAAAATAAATGAACCAACCTTTCATCTAAAGCTGCACAGCAAATCCCTTCTTTCACTTTTCAGTCTCCTCTTACAAAGAGAAAAAGCAGAAGCATTAATGAGCTAGTCAAATATTCAAACCTTGCCAAGGGAGAAGGGATCCTTCAGTCATCATGAGCTCAACCTGATAAATCCTTTTTAATTAGTCTATATGCTAACATTGTATAAAGCAGCCATGAATCAGAGACCCCACAAAGCAAAAGTGAAGAAGAAATACATCATGAGCAAGAGGAATTGGAGCCCGAAGTATTTCCATTCTGGCTTTCAGAGAGCAGAGAAAGCATGCTTATTAATTGGTTAAGTCCATCACTAATAAGCTCTCAGTTATGCTCAGTCTGCTCCCCAGCACTTTGCACAATGTCTGTGCAGTAAAATGCTGAGAGAAAGGGCATTTTCTGGTAGCTGATAAGGAGCAGCAAAATGAGAAAGTTGAAAGGGAGGAGTATAATAAATGTTCTTTTCTTCTTACTCTGGGTGGCAATTCTCAGCTACTCACTTAAAGGATTGACTGTGGGGGGTGATTTCTCCATGGAGACCTTGTTCCTGCCCTCCAGGAATATGTTGGCACCTTTGGGACTGTCAGACACTGAGGCAGTGAGCTACCATTGGAGTGCCTGGTTGCTGCATAATCCCAGATTTCTCATGTCAGCACTGAGTATACTGACACCTTTGAAACCTTTTGGCTAATTGCTCTTTGACTCAGCTTCCCAGTCAGCCCAGGAGACCTCATTGGAAATATCAAATGGTGACTGAAAATAAAAAGCATTCACAAAAAAGGCTTAAATTGGCTGTTTTGTTATTTTAGAGATTAAGAACTGCATGCCTTTGGATGAATTTGATCACAAATTTGGGGCCCTTTGCAGTCAAATTTTCCCTGCTGTTAAGGTGAACCATATTTTAAAAGGGTGAGCTCATAAAGTAAAAAAATTAAAACAAATTTTCTGCAGAAGACAGTATGAAAACAAGGTTTTCAGTGGCAACACAGAAAATCCTGCTGTACTTCATTGTGAGAGACAACCTGGCAAAAGAGGCAGATTTTTGGATGCTGCAAATAGATGTAGCTCTTCTGCTTTTGCAGAAAATACACAAGGTAAAGCATGAGGACAGCCCACAGTGTCATTTCCTGTTTTAAAGGTCATTTCCTTTAAAATAAAACCCTCTCTCAAGCAGTGGCACATCAGCTCAGTTGATACAGTCAATCTCTCACCCAAGTTTGAAATCATCGTTAAATCTTTTCCCTAATAATTAATGTACTTGGCAACCCCTGCTTCTCTTTTAAGAAATCCAGTTGTAGCATAAAGCTCTTAATATTTTACACATAGGTGGTAGCTTCTTTCAGAGTTGGAAAAAGCAGTTTCCAACACTTAATTTTACTGAGCTCCACTAATATTCTTGCTGAGCTGTTAGAGTATTTTGCTGTTAGGCCTGGAAGAATATGTGAAAGAAGCTTTTGATATGTTTGCCATATTTTAAAATAGTTTCCTTAGGATATAATCATATTCTGTTGGTGTCTTGCTCCCTGCCATCTGTTACATCATCACAATGCTGTAAATGTTTAGCAGCCCTGGGTTTTAGAAGCTTGACTGACAAGGTTTGTGATCTTAGAGGCTGAGACTGAGAAAAGGGTTCTTCATAATTCTTCAACAACTGATGTGTTAGGAGAGATAGATAAGACTTATTATGCTTTCATATCTTTCTCTCACTTATTCCTCACTGGTTTTCACCAGGACTGTGATGAAGTCGGTGTTGACAGACGCTAAACACACTCGGATTTTTTCCATATAAGAAGGGGCATTGTCTGATGCATACAGATGAAAGCTGATATTTCCCAAACCTGAGAAAAAACCACACAGAAAATCAGTGATATGGATTCTTCTGGAGTTAAAACATTTGCAGTCAATTTTCAGTCATTCAGGAGAAAGCAGGACCCAAACCTCTCCAGGCAGACAGCTCAGAGAGCGCAGCTCTTAGCAGAGATGGCACATGGACCACCTTCTGACTGTGAGGAATAGTTAAGCAGCTCATCAAAATCTGCATTCAAATCACACTCTAAGAGGAAGATTCTCCTTTGGGAGCAGAGGAGTTGTGCATATGATTTGCTTTATATGAGGCCCAGATCTATGGTGACCATCAGGACAGTGGTGATGTGTAGGAATTTGCAGGCAGCCCTGACATGGGAAGAGATGAGAATCTGACTCCATGTTTCAGAAGGCTGATTTATTATTTTATGATTATATATTATATTAAAACTATACTAAAAGAATAGAAGAAAGGATTTCATCAGAAGACTAGTAAAGAAAGAAAAGGAATGATAACAAAATCTTGTGACTGACCAGACGGTCTGAGACAGCTGGACTGTGATTGGCCATTAATTAGAAACAACCACATGAAACAACCACAGATGCACCTGTTGCATTCCACAGCAGCAGATAATTATTGTTTACATTTTGTTTCTGAGGCCTCTCGGCTTCTCAGGAGAAAAAATCCTAAGGAAAGGATTTTTCATAAAATATCATGGCTACAGTGATGAGGTGCTTGTGAGTGCCAATACCATGCCAGGATGTCAGAGCAAGGCATGTGGGTGCATACCTGGGTTTCTATTTTCTTCCTTAGTAAGTTAAGCACGCAGAGGAAGAAAGGAAAAAGCAGAGTGAAGCTTGGAGACAGGCAAGAAAAGAAGATGGAGGCATGTGAGTGGAGACAAGACATGACTGTATTAGACTGTAAAGGAAAATGATTCAAGGATTCATGGAAGGACCATTCATGAAGCACTGGAAAGGCTTTTCTGATGCTGGAGAAGGAAGGAGCAAACAAGGGGTCCAGATGAGTAATTTACAGTGATACCATGGCAGCACACAAAGGGTTCTGCTTCTTTGGAGCCTCCAGCTCTGCATCTGGACTTCAGGAGGAGAATCCAGAGAAAAGGAACTGTGGGTCTGAAGCAGTGGCTGGTAAAGGGAGCTCCAGGAGTGCAGCAATGGAATAAGAGGGAGTTTTAGATTATGCCAATGAAAATGTTTGATAACAACAAAGTCTGAGAGAGAGGGGTATCAAGCAGAGTACTAACAAAAAGCACACATTATCATTCACATTAACAATACTTTTGATCCATCTCTATCCCACTGGTTTTAAACCCTGGTTTAAAAAAATAAAATAGAAGAGGTGAGGAGTGCTTTTTCCTGGAATCTAAATTATCTGGGATAATCTGTATTAAGGAGGCATGGAATGGCTCATAAAAGGAAAGTATAACAGATATTGCTCAGTTAGTGAATTATATAGTGCTCCCTTGCAATATAGAAAATTCATAAAGAGGGTGAATATGGGCACTGGACAGAAACCATAGGAGAGATTATCTTCACAGCTCTCATGCTATAGAAACCTGACATGCTGCTTCTCACAGATGGAAATGTCATCCTTTATTTGGATACTCTGCTAGCTTTAAACTCCCTAAGAAAAAGTCAAGTTGGTCCATGTTTTGAAAACTGGATAAGAAATGTGGGTCTGCTCTCATTTATTCTAAAGCTTTTTCCATGATGGCACTAAAGTGGGCTATAAAGAAAACATAAATGCAATTTATGTCCATTACATGCAAAGAGGGATGAGTTCAAATGGCAATCCAGCCATGTATCATCACGTTGCAGAGGAATAAATGGGATCCATTATGGGACCGTGACTCCATCCAAGGCACTGACACCTCACTGTGCCTGAGAAATCAGTGAGCCAAGGTAATTTTTTTTTTTTTTTTAGCTCATACCTTCCCATTGACTAAGAAATCTTTTCCCCTCACAGTTATGTTCTCTTATATTCCTGTAGTGGCACTTTGGATTAACAGTCCAGGTAATTAGTATGGAATCCAAGTGAAAATGCTATAGAAGCACTTGTGACATTCACATTAATAATGGAGGGGTTCATCAAAATTAATGTTATTACAGTAAATACCAAGAAAATTAACTGTGATTGGCTCATTATTTTAAATCGTGCTCCCATCTGCAGCTGGCTCCTCTAGATTGCTGCATGGAATAGGTGTGGTGATGATTCAGGACTTGGCACCAGGATGCAAACAGAAAGCACAACGAGCTGTGATCAGCACTAGAGAAGGTCTTTTATCATATCTCAGGTGCACTTTGCTATAAGACTTGGAAGCCTCCTTTCCTCACTTCCCTATCCAATGTATCTGGGATGTTTTGGAAGAACCATAACAGATCTTTTGTTTCATCAGTAAATAAGAGGAGGTTCCAATGTAGGAGAAGTCTCTCTTTGTGTGCAGTGCCATAGTTGCACTAGGAAACAATTTGTACTTCAGCCAGCTTGGAGTCCAAATTCATGTAATGATGATGTATAAGAAAGAAAATTAAGATAGAGAGTGATTATCACATGGGCTGACTTGACAGAGCCACTTGGAAAAACAGACCTTATATTCAAGTCTTTTGTGTTGTTATGCAGTGTACTGCTGATCTGAAAATACAGTCCATCTCTATGACAAATACATAGAGAATATCTTTCTGGAGAGAAGTACTATTCCATCTCATTCTCTTTGAATGTCTAACATAGAAAGCTTGTGTCTGCTTGTTTTACAGAAACCTAAGCAAAGCACCTCAGTTTTATTCACTAGTAAAAAAAAATAAATTAAAAATAATATACATATACATATATATAGGCAAATATATAAAATCAAAGAGTTCAGGTGTCCCAAAAGTGAGATGCATGGGAAAGAGAGATATGAAAAAGAGTTTCAACTCAGAAAGCATAATAAAATATGAAAGCATGCAGAAAGACATCCATGTTACAGCAGAGACACAATTGTGCAGAATCAGAAATGCCCAGATTTGTATTTAGCAAAATTCTGTTTGTTGTTTTCCACTTCTCATTTTCATTTTGAGTAGAAGAATGTATTAGATAAACAGTAACCTCAAGTAAATATTTGTAACTTTACTTTAATGGGAAACTTATTTTTGGTATGTTACAGAAATTAAAACGACAGGAGGGCTGGAACTAGATGATCTTCAAGGTCTGTTCCTACCCTAGCCATTCTGTGTTCCTATGTAGGAAATTAAAGACTTGCTGTAGATAAAAGTAATGGTAATTAAACAGGAAAAACATGCAAACAATGGAGGAAATAATTACCTATTTACTTATTGAAGACATTACAGAAATGACCACTGCAGTGGTCATTTCTGTAATGTCTTCAATAAGTTGGAGGCTTTGTTGTTAAAAGGAAAAAGTCAAAGGCTAAGGTACACTCCAATTTACTGACACCATCATGAACTTCAGTGGAGCTGTTCTGATTTATGCCATTTTGAGACCTCAGTGAGAAGCTGGGGTGTTGGAAACAGTTTGCATAAACTGAAAATCCACAGCAGTTTGGTGCAGTGATGTCTGTGTTCCTTCTTAGGTGAGAATTTTTCCCTAATGCCCCTGAGGTGTCATTAGTCCTCTCCCCATTGACACTTGCTGAAAAGTGCCTCCAATCTGCATATAAATGATGCAGAAAAAATATAATAGAAAGAAATCATAGTCGCTCCTGAATTAACTTTGGGTTTCATTTTAACATTCAGATTTAACAAAACGCCTCTCTTTGTAAGGGAGTTTGCTCTTTTTCTTGTTTTAAATTACATTTTTTCAAAGAGGGAAATGAGTTTTCTGCTTCTGTTGAAGTCGAAGCAGAGATGACAAAATGAACTGCCGAGCCCTTTAGGAGGATACCTCACATTTGAAAATACCATTCTGAATAGAAGCTGGGGATTTGTACACAGTCATTTATCATAGAGGCCATGAAAGCAGCACCCTCCATTCCTGTCTGGAGAGAGGGAATGAGCTATCCCAGCAGTGATATTGCTGCAAATTGCAACTAAACATGGGGTATTTTGGAAGTTTATTACCATGGTCCGTTTCAAAGACAAATGTTTCTCCTCTAAAGCCTGCTCTGGAGCAGGAGGATCTGTGTCACTTAGGTGGCAGAGGGATCCTTCATTTTGTCTGTTGTCACTAAGCTTGTTTTGCATCTTTAGTGGAAACAACAAAACTGACCAAGGAAATCATTAAGGTTATATTTGTGCTTCTGCAATCACTGTTCTGCTGGAAAACATTTACAGGTCTGAGGATGGAAAGATGAAAATGTGGCAGATGGGGCTATTGACTGGTTGTAGAAGTTTCGGTAACAAAAATCCCCAACACTTCAAACCTCTTTTTAGCTTCATCTACTGATTAAATAATATTTTTTTAAGGATTCAGAAACCATGTAACAGGGAAAATAGGAAACTTCTAGTTCTCTATTCTGATTAAAAGCTGCCTCTGCTTTTAATTATCCAGGGGAAAAAGGATTTTTAAGGGGAAAAATAAAAGTTTTTATGAAACAACTCTTCAATAAACAATATCTTCTACACCTATGTATGCACATGTGTACACATGTTTGTAAAAGAGAAAATGTGAAAAGAAGCCTGCAAAAGACAGCTCAAGTGGCCAGGAGGATTATTAATATGAGAAGTCTTGTTATATGCTGGTATCATGCTAGTTGTGATGCTTGCAGCATTGTAAATCATCTTGCTGCATCAAGCCAAATGAAAGAATTACAAGGAAACAGAAACAGGGGAGATGGAACTTGTTCCTTAAAAAAAGACTTTCAAAGAAGCATAAGGTCAATGTGCTAAATCACTAAGGTTATTTTGAATCAGTTGAACTGTTCTAATTTCCATCAGGTATATTTGGTCATTAACATTAGGAAAGAGGGATTGTGGCAGTCTTTTCCTTTTACAAAGTCCAGGTTTTAGTGAGCCTAAAGCTGGCTCCTGTCAGCATCTTCAGTGGTGGGCTTGGTTCTTATTGGGTTGAGCCCATAAGCAGTACATCAAACTTGACAGAGTTCCCTGCAAAGGCACAAGGAGGATCCATTTGAAAAGATGAACATTTTTTTGCTGCTGACCATGGGCTTAAATGCTTATTTTGGGGAGGGGTCCAAGGCAGTCACCTCCTGTCTTGCTGATCCAGTGATCAGCACGATCTGTGTGTGATGGAGGCCAGGCCTGTGTGAGGAAAATAACCCAGACAGAGACACAACCCACCAACCATGGATAACTGTGCCTCTGTAGGACTGCCAGGGTAGGCCAGCATGAGAACCTGCATCCTTTTCCCCCAGACATACCATCAGGATTCACTGGAAGGAGAATTGACACATTCTGAGGGAAAGGCCCTATCACCCCATGGGCCCGACCATCAGCAGCGCAGCCCTTCATGTTTTGCCTTCACAGAATCATATACAGCAGAAGAAAATAATTACATACACTTTCTCATTTTCACAGCAAAATATTAGGATAAAATCTCATCTTTCTTTCTTCCATCCTCTTCAGGTCCAAAGATGATGGGGGTGAAGTATCAATTTATCAAAATCCCTCAACTACAGCGCAATTAATTTGAACTGAACAAGAGAGATTTTTCCTGTGATTTCATATTACAGTCAACCTAAGTATGAAAGGAAACAGTGTAAGGAGAATCCACAATGTGATGAAAGTTAATATTCTAGAAGATAATGAGATGTAAATTGCTAGTTGGAACAATACCTACCGGCTCAACTCTTCGTACTATTTTTTTTAGCCAAAGATAGGGATATTTTTATGTATTAATAATTTTCAGTTCTTGAGCTCTTTATAAAAGAGATCAGTAACAAAATGCCTTTGCTTTTCAAAGGAAGAAACTGAACCCAAAAGAGATATGATATGCAGAACTCCTCAGCAGACCAGGTACTCATCATAATACCACAGATTTCCTGAGTTTCCTTTTAAGTTCTGAAGTATGATGGTTTTTACACAATGGGGGTGTTCAGCCTGGAGAACAAAAGGCTCTGGGGAGAACTTGGAACCCCTTTCATACCTGCAGGGGCCCCAGGAGAGCTGGAGAGGGACCTTGGACAAGGGCCTGGAGTAGCAAGGCAAGGAGGAATGGCTTCACACTGAGGTTAGACGGGATATTGGGAAGAAATTTTTCCCTCTAAGGGTGGTGAGGCCTTGGCACAGGTTGCCCAGAGAATCCATTTCAAAAATCCTTTTCAACCATTTAAAAAATTGATTCAGAATAACAATTTTTAAAAAGGGTTGGTTTTGTTTTTGTTTTTTCCAGGGGAAGATGAGAGAACAGAAAGGTACTAAAGTTAAGCACAGCTTTTTACAGGTGCTGGAAGAGGAGATCTGTACATTCATCACCCCTTTACAATCCATATTTCAGGATATTTTAGGCAAGGAAAACACCTTGAGGAAAACCAAGCAGCGTCTGGGAAGAGCTGGTGTCAGTCCAATACTCAGATGCAAATGAAATGCAGGAAACAGTCTCTGATATTTGTAATTTGCTGACTCCAAAGTCCAATCCTGATGGAATTTACTACATCCATTGGTCATTAACTCCTGTTGTGCACTTCATATTAAGGCTAAAATAACACGAGACAATAAATGAGGTTAATGTGCTGTAAAGTCATTGTTAACCCAGTGAAACCAGAATAATTCTATTTATGCCATTTATCTGGATGATTTACCAGGCATCCCATGCCACACACAACCTTCACAGAGAAAAAGGCAACCATCAGTAGAAGTGAGACACATTCTGTTAGCAAAAACAGTCAAAGCAAACCCCTCCTCTGATGAGGGCATGGCCACAGAGGGAGGTTGGCCACATCTTTTCCAATTGGGTTTCTCAGAATTATCAACACTTCTTTGCTTGCAAAGGCCAGTTTGGCTTACCATAGAAAGCTGTTTTGAAGATGACTGATATATTAATTCCTGTACAAAAATTAAATTTCAAAGCATGATAGTGGAAGAGGTGAGTTTTGATTTGAGAACATTATCTGTCCTCGCAGTCTGCACTACTCATCATTTATACTTCTGATTTTAGATTTACAAGATCATCAATACACTATCCTTGACCATCATATCAAATCCTGCTTAACACTACATTCTACTCTTTAAGTATGACAAAATTCTCAATATTTAGGAGTACAACCATGAATCTCAGCAGAATCAGCACAACTCAGTTATCCCAGTGATCCCATTTCAATCCCAAAATCAGTCAGTAAGCAAATAAACTGTCCAAGTGCAAGCATGGAAAGTGCACACTTTCATAGGCACACTCATCATATAAAGGTAATTTCCTCCAGTTTAAGTCCCAAAAAACACAGATACAGGATGTTTCCATAGCCTGTTGCTGTTTCCACCTCTTTTCTCTGTATTTTTCAAGTCCTTCTCACATTAAAACACAGTGTTAGGGCTCAGCCTGCCTGCTCCTCTCCACCTTAGGTCTTATTCAGCACTGAAAGCTCACTCCCTTTTCATCAATGATAACTGATTTTTGATATTGCATCTTAAAAAATATCATTTTTACTTTCTCTTCCAATGCCCCTTGTGCTAGGGCACAATCTCGTAACACCTGCACATAATTCACTGTGTCTTTTTCCCTCAAATTATTATTTGAAAAACTGCACTGGCTTGAAAAACCTAAATGATGGAGTTGTAGCTGGGATGGAGTTTTAGCACAGTATCAGAACACGAATATAAAAGTCATCTTAAATGAGCTGATTTGGAAAATAAATTGAAGAAGACGTGCACAGGAATAATGAACTGCAAAAGCTGCAAAATAAGGAACACTTGCATCCTTCTGCAGAAAAGCAACTTGATTTATGTAAACTATAAATATCAATATGCATGAAGGGTGCTCAGCTGTGGACATACAGGTATGTATCATTTTGCTGTAGTTGTTAAAAATACAACTGGAATATATCCAGTTGAACACCACAGTTTAAAACCAGGGAAAACTGGAGAAACACTACAAATAAAAAGGGGCTCATCAGAGATCTAAAATATGGGAAAGGCTGGAATAACTGGGATTAGCAGGGAAGACTGAGGACAGCATTTCATCCTTCAAATGTGCCTAACAGGCTGCTGCAGAGAGTTAGATTAGAGTAGTGTTCACTAGGCTGAGGAAAAGCTGCCTGGCAGGAAGTTTTGTTCAGCACTGGAGAGACTGAAGCTTTTGACTGACCTTTTTTTTTAAAATTACTTTAGGATGATCTTTAAAGGTCCACATATCTCTGTCTTCTCTAACTCTCTGCTAGCCTGGGTGTGTGGGTCAGTGCTAAGTTTGGACTCAATGAGCAGTGGTCTCTCATCTCTGCTGACACCCTGCTTGGAATTTCCTTGACTTCCTGCCTGGAACAGGTTATTGGTGATATTTACTCCTGTCTGTTTTGGCACAGAGAGTCTGCAGCAGAGCTGGTACAGGGATTTAATGTGAATTTAAGAGCATGAGGTCAAGCTGAGCTGTGGCCCTGAGATGCAGCTGGTCCTTTTCTCTCTCCCCCTGCCCAGAAAGACACTTGGGGTCCAGAGAGGAGGGTAGGTCAGAAGCTGGAGGCCACACCTAGGCAAAGCTTCTTATCCTTCAACTTTTTTTTTTTCCCAGAAGGTATCTTTTGGATATGTCCTCTGATAATGCTTGTTTTCCCATCCATGTGAACAGCACTTTGAGCTCAGCTGTAGCCTGCTGGCACAAATCAGGCAGGGAGGCAGAGCCCAGCCCCTTGCTGCACGCAGTGCTCTGCTGCTGCCACGGTGCCTCTCTGCCTGCATCGATTCATCACCTGCCCATCTCCAGCTCAGAACAGCCAGAGCTGCTGATATGCTCTGTTTCTGCCTGTGGCTGTGTTTCTGCAGGCTGTGATCATCTCAGATCCCTCACACACAGAGGCCAGGAGGCAGAGCAGCAAACCCTCCCAAAGCCCAGGGCTGCTGCAAGTGTCAGCAGTGACAAGCCAGGGGGCTACAGGATGGCCCCTGTGCCTCAGCAGGATGCAGAGGAGAGCTCTACTGTCAGTGTGTCTCTGATGAGAGCAAAAAGCCACCCCTTGCTGCTACTGAATATTGCAGACTCCATGTGCTTACTTACCAAAGAGCTATGGAGGTGGTGGAGGATCTGGATCACAAATATGATGAGGAGTGGCTGAGAGTGCTGGGGGTGTTTAGCCTGGAGAAAAGAAGGTTCAGGAGTGACCTTATCACTCCCTACAACTCCCTGAAAGAAGGTTTCAGACAGGTGGGGTTCAGTCTCTTCTCCCAGGTAACAAGTGAGAGGTCAAGGCAAAATGGCTTCAGTTGTGTCAGGGGAGGTTGAGATTGGATATTAGGAAATATGTCTTTACAGAAAGGGCTGTCAAGCCCTGGAACAGGATTCTCAAAGCAGTGGTTAAATCACCATCCCTGGAGGTATTTCATATGTGTAGGTGTGGCACTTAGGGAGATGGTTTAGTGATTGGACTCAATGATCTCAGAGGTCTGTTCTTACCTAAAGGATTGTATCAGTTTCTATGTCCCACCCACATTCACCAGCTTGCTTTTTCCTCGGTGATTTTATGAAAGAGGAAAGACTTTATGTGATGTGACTGTGGTTCAGAGAGGGAGGCTGGAGACCTCTGTTCTACCTCACGCCTCAGCTCAGGAAAAAAATCACCCTTTCCTGCAGAATTCTCACATATAAAGCCAGTTTTTTCCTGATTGCTTCCAAAGATACAACTCCAAACTTCTGAATCTAAACATTTAGGCAGCTGACTCAGAGGCTAAAAAGAGCAGTTACTGGAAGGTTTTCTTATGATGGAAAAGGAGCAGGGATGATTCCCCCCACCTGTGAGCTGGGACACTAAATAGTGTTTGGAGGGAGCAGTTTCTTGCACTTCACCATGGTTCTGCAGAGGCAGAAACTCAATGCTACCAAAGGTTCAGATGTTCCATCTAGAGTTATTTATTTATTTATCTATTTATTTATTTATTAAAATTTAGAAATGGGTAAAGCATCTTCTGAGCAATTTCTGCCTCCAGAGGAAAGGGACAGCTTAGGGGCTGCCCCCATTTCAGGGAACAGAGTAGAAGCACCAACTAAACAAATGCATTGCCCATAGAAATGTGAGATAAGGTTGCTTCTACATGCACAGAGTTGGCTTTTGCTTTCTAAAGTACTTCAGAACCATAAAAGGCTCAAACTACAAACAGACACTGCAGCCTGGCTTCCCTACTTTACCATAGCTGCTAAAAACTTCCAGGTCCTATTTTTCATTAACCTGCCATCCTGCCTCAGTATGTGTCATCTATCTGTTGCACAAGGAGATTTTCCTAATAAATTCCCATTTCTTGTCACTTGTGTGTCTCTGGAAAGGGAAATCCGCAACCTGCAAGCCAGAAGCTCCATCCTGCATCCCAAATATCTTCTGAGCCTCAGTTACCCTGAGTGCTATCCCAGGGACAAAGCATCCCTGAAAGGGGAGGCTGAATTTACATAAGCATAGAGAAACTTAAAATTTTGGCTCACATCCTTCAAAAATGGCAAATCATAGATTTTCCTAGACAATTACCAGACAGAGGCCCTCAGAGTTTAGCCTGTGCTGCTCAGCTGAGCCTGCTCTCACCTGAAGTTTGCAAGGGCAGGCAATGTACTTTAAGGCACAAATACATCTGAGGTGGTTCTGAATATCTTGGACCAAAGAGCATGCATTTAGTGCTGGAATTCAGCTCTGTCTGCACACATATACAGAGGTGTCTTTGAAAGACCATTATCTCATAATTTTCTAAAATTATTTTCCAAAGGATTCATTTTACTGATGATATGCAGTATAAGGCAAAGACCCGTGAAGGCTCATCATAATTCTTTCTATCAAATCTGTGAAACTGCCTGAGGAAGCAAGAGATAAGAAACAAAACTTGCCAAAGTTTGAGATCAGACATGCAAATATCATTTTGCCATTGCATTTTAGTGGTTTAATTCTCCACAGGAAAAAAAAAAAGTTTTGAAGGGGGAGATATCAGAAATATCAGAAGCTGAGCTTATTGGAAATTAATATAGAAGGCAGCAAGGTACACATACATGTAATATGTATGTGTGTGTGTGTGTGTGTGTTTAAATACCTGTATATACATGACAAGGTTACTTGGGAAGTTGTCCCCCTCATTCAGTCCCTGCCCTCCCTGTACTGTTGTTTTCTGCATCAATATGAAATGGAGCAGAGCACTCAAACTTGTTGCAGCTTGGAATTCATTTAGCTACCCTCATTGCTGAGGGAGTAGCAAGCATTGCATTTCAAATTGTCCTCAGTGGCAAACCCCTGCATTAAAGTAATCACACAGGAATTTGAATTAAACAAGGAAAATTAAGAGGAAAAGCAGTAAATCTTCTTTATATGAAGGGTTTACACAATGCTCGTACAATGTTGTACACAAGATTTTAATGAGAAAAATCATGTTCCTGTTATAAAGCAGCCACACAAATATTCAAGCAAGTAAGAAAATTACTTTCCCAACTCTAGGATTAGTTTCTGATAAATAAAGATCCCTGAAAATCTTGAAGTCCCCTTTTCTGCCTGTAGAATTTGGGCAAGGACTCAGGGCCAGACAACTCACAGATATCAGAACAGCTCTGCTGACTATGAGAGTTTGATTTTCACCATCTGAAACTGTAATAGGAAAAAACCACTTTATACAATCAATGCCAACTGGCAGCAGATGACTGGGTGTGCATGTGTGAGAGGGTGGATGACCAAGACTAAATGATTTACTGCTCATCCACTGTAGTCTACTGTTCAACATGCTGACTGTTTATGTTAGGAAAGCAGTGGGCAAAAAGGAGACTCCAAAAAAGGGCTGCCCAAAAAGAAGTGATGTCCAAAAAGTGATGTCCAAAGGAGGAAGTGAGACCAGAAAGAAGAAGGTGAAGATCCTGCTGGGGAAAAGATGTCAGATGTGGGGATGATGGAGAACAGGAAGATAAATGCTGAGGGACAGGCAGTGGCCAGGGCTGGTGGTGCCAGCTCCCAGTGGGAAGGGAAGTTGAGACCTGGTGAGTGCAGTGCAGGGGCACAGGGAGTGTAGGTGTGAAGTAATCAAACAAGTTCTAATTTTAAAAGCTTGTTCTTAAATAAATGCCAGTATCTAGATTTCCAGCTGGTGGTTTACTCTGTCTCATCCATGTCAACCAGTCTTCATAATTTTATTGTCCCTTATACAGCTTAGATAACTTGCTTTGCCTCCAGAGCATCCCACTCCCTGTGAAAAGGATGAGCTTAACTGATAATGCAGCTCACAGCACAATATTGAACTACACAGTCAATCAGAAACACCCCAGTTAAGTCTTTTTCTTTCCTTGTGTGTCCTCTTTGGGTGGTTTCACGCTGATGCAATTCATTGAAAATCAGAATAAGTACAACCCTACACAGGGAAAATTGCATTTGAAGGTTTCCCAGAGACTCAGTGGTGACCAGCACTGATAGATTACTTTATCAGCCTTGAAAGAAATATTCAGCACTGTTTTGGCAGCTTTGTCACTCAAGTGGCAGGGAGAATTCAGTTTTCCATTCAGCAGGTGCTAATGCAGTTGTATCAAACCCTAAGCATGGGAGAAAATGATCTGCACATGTGTGCACATTGCTCCCAACCTTCCCCCCACCTCTTCAAGGCTCAGCAGCAGAAGGGATCTGACCTGAGATGTCCCAGCCATGTTGTTATTTCATGCCCTGTAAACATGTGCCAGATGATTGCTTCTCTCCCTCGGGCAGAAGGATGGATAGAAAATATTGGGTCCTTGCTTGCTAACAAACCTTGGGACTTAGTGAGTTTCTCTCTCCAGGCACCAAATCTGCTGCTTTGTAGCCTTTGTGAGGCTTTTCACAGCTTTCCTTCAGTACTCCTGAAGATGTGTCTTCAGGCTCAGAATGCTGGCACTACTGGGAAGAGCTTGAATTTCTTTAGGAGGGACAAGAACCAAACCAGGCAGAGCTTACCAGAGAAAATGACATTTAAATGAGGAACATCTATTCTTTTCAGGCTTAGCCCTTTATTTGTCAAGAAAATGGGAACTTGTTGGAGAAGAAAAAGCTTTCCTAGCAGCCAAAGGGATGTCTTTTTGAATGAGACACAAGCACATCCTTGTTATATTGAGCCCCAACCATTTGAGAGTTTGGGTCATGAGTGGTGAAAAGTGTAAACACTTTTGAAGGCTCCTTTGAAATTCCCTCACCTTGGCTCCAATGCTGAGGGAACATTGCTGTTTATGTATGGTTATTTTGAAGTGAATGAAGAGAAGTTTTAACTTTCTTCAGTCTGTAGGTAGCAGCTGAACCATCCAAGCAGTGAGAAGCAGAGGATCCATCTGAGTGGCTGGGATGGCCAGATGAGAACAGGAGAAATTGGAGCCTTCCCAAGAGAAGTTCCTTGCTGTGAGCCAGGGAAAAAGTCTTTTAGCTGCAGAGGAGGAAAAAAGAAAGACATTTCTAACAAACTGAAAAGAAATAACTTGAAAAACCTGATTTCTTACAGCAAAGTGAAGAAATCCCTGCTTAACTATAGCAACAGTGGGTCCTGGACTCAGGGTTATCTGATGCCTCAAAGTTTCTGACAGCAATTCAGTATTGATCACAGAAATAACAGAGAACAAAAGAACCCTCCAGCTGAGACACACAGAGCAATGCTCAAGTGTAAATGTTGCTATTTCCCATGGAGTTTTGATAACCTGCACAAAACTCCCTCATCACCTTTTCTTGTTGTTGACTTCTTTCTGAAGGCCCCACTCCACACTCTGTGTATTCATGCAGCTTCTCCTGTTGAAGGAACCAACCTGGGGGAAACTGAGTCCATGGAACTTTGAAAGACCCTTCTCTCCTGGGTGAGAGAGACTCAAGCAAGGCCAGAGATCAACTGAGAGTTAAAGAAATGAGGGCTGGAAATTCATATACCTGATATCATGATTTTTCTACTCAAGTGTATCTCTTCCACAGATGACCTCAATCCATTTACCTTCCTACCCTCTTGAAAATGCTACCCAAATGCAGGACAAGCTGGAGGTCAGTTTTCCTACCCCCCTTATATGGTACACATAATTGATATTTTTGTCATTTGTGCCGGCTTCTAAAACTGTCCATGAAAGTATTTTGAAATGCTGGACTTTATTTCATCCAAAATTGAACTGTAACTCTTTTATTTTTTATCAAAAATAACTGTACTAGAACAGACTGCTCGTGCATGTGACTAAAATATTCCAAATTTTCTTAAATTTTCTTTGAGCTGGTCAGCTACGACAATCAGCTATTATCATTATTTTTATTGTTATACATGCTCAAACATAGAAATCTAAGCTTTAGGTTAAGGAATAAATCTAAAAATATCCACAATTTCTATGTTAGTGAAAGTTTACTAGTACTCTTTCTTTTGGTAAGAGTTCTTAATAATTTTTTTAAAATAAATTTTCCATTAAAATGTTGAGGGAAAAGGAAAAAATTCATTCATTCATTTACATGTAAATGTAATTTATATCTGAAATATACAAAGATATATCACTCATTTTAAAATCAAATTCCAGTAAAACATGCATTTTAAGAAAGATGACACCTTCTAGATATTTTAGTATGTCTCTGATCTTCTGTTTTGCACTTTCACCTTCCTGAAACAGAGATGGTTTCTGCATTTCTGATTGTATTTTACAACAGCAGTTGGGAATAATATGACCTAGCATGTTGTTTCGGAGCTAATTTCCATATGGAGTAAATGATCTTTGCAGCAGAGGATATTCATCAACATAGATAACCTTAGCACAATAAGAAGATATGGCCAGATTCTCCAAAAATATAAATTAGTATACCTCCACTGAATAAAAATAGCTATGTCATTTTGTATCAGCAAAGAAGCTGTGTGATGCAGAGTCAAGTTGGTTAAATAACTATTTGCTTGAATTATTTGCTGTATCTTAAGAAAATGAATAAATCAATTCCTTATGAATACCTTTTCAGTATGAGTCTTAAATAAAATATTTATGAAAGGTCTAAGAGACTTGTCATGTTCAGATTGGTTAGAGCAGAGAGTGACCTGACACTGTGAGCCAGGCAGTAACACTCCCATACAATCTGTGTTTGCCTCCTGAGGTGACAAACATCTCTAACAGAGCTTAAGTGTGGTGATGGGAGCAGCTTTTGTTTTAGCAGCCAAACTGTGACAGAGGGCAGCAGGCACAAACTCAATTCTGTCACATCTCCTACTGGCTGTTTGGAAGGGCTTAGCAGAGTGTACAGGGTGTGATGTGCTAAAGCATTTCACTAAAATTCAAAGATGACTTAGTTGTGTTTCTTTTCTAGAGTTTTAACCTCTGAAGCATAAATGATACAGCAGGAAAGCAATATTTATTTCGTATGCAAGTGACAAAGCACAGGCATCAAGGAGCAGCTTGCTGTCAGTGTTATAAACATCCAGAGATTGAAGTGTCAGGGACTAACAACAGGCTCTTGTGGACCAACAAGATGCAGCCCACCTGATTCATTTATTTTGTGTTAAAGGATGCATTACTTACAGTGTGTGAAGGTCTGGGAAATCCTGCCACAATGTCAGGGGCACTTGCTCAGACAAATGGCCTTGTTATATTTTATTGGCTTTCAAAAGGTTAAAAAATGCACCTGCTGCACAAACCAGACAACTGCTCAACCCTTTTGGTCATCATGTAGACTCTGTTTCATTTTCAATTCATATAGATCCAAAAAAGATCAATCCAGAGCAGAATGAACTCACAGGGCACGAAAGTTACTATAGTACCTATACCCAAAATCACATAGGAAAATGCTCTAAACACCATAATGTTACTGATGTCCTTAGGGCAAACTCTGAAAAAAAATCTGGCATTAAACCCATGATGAAGCAACTCAGCTGTTATACCTCTGTATTAGAGTTCTTTCCTTCTTTTACCACTTTTGATTTCAGCCATGAATCCCAGGCTAACTCTGCAGCTACCATAGGACTCTGCAGTATGAAATTTACATGAAATATCTCTTTTTTTAACACAAAAAAAGAATAATTTTCAAACCCCCTTCTATCTGATAAAAGCAAGTGCTATACATGAAAATCAGTCTTCTTTAACAGAGAAAAGGAAGAATATTCAAAAGAAAATCTCTGTCTGATAAAAACAAATGTTATAAAACTTTAGGGTAGGATCTAAGCTCTGGGCAGATGAATGTTCAGACAGATAAGAAGTCTGTGAAAAAAAACAAGTTCAACCAGGGAATTCCCTTTGACTTGGTATTGATAGTATTATTGTCAGGAAAACAAGAAATAATGAAAAGTCAAAAGCACAGAGTTAAGAAGCACATTCCCCTAAGCTAGAAGTCTGCTTCCTTTTAAACCCCTCTAAATAGTCTCTGAGACACAAATATGATTTGAATTCTAAAAAAAATAGTTGCTAAATAGAGACTCTCAAAGCCCCTCTTGCAGCAAATGAGCAGGGTGAAGTCAGATATGGAATCTTGGCCAGGGTCAGAAGGGAATTAAGAAAAAAACATTAGATTTAACCCACAGAAGTCAAATCTCATGGTCAATTGAGTCCCCTGGCTCTGCCTCTACAAAGTATTTTTTTCAGCTGGTGAGATTAGGCCAAAAAATGCCTTTCAGTATTATCTTTGTCTTCAAGAGAAGAGAAACCCTGAGAGTAAAGGGATGAAATTTTAACCATGCTAACTGAAATGGGGAATGTGAAGAAAGGTCAGTAATATTACCAAGAATAAAGAGTTTAGAAACCTGATGGCTCTATAAGAGAGAGAAAGAAAAACCTGCTATTGTAGCAGGAGCTGAAAAGAGAATGGGTTTATGTCAGGTGAGAAACACCTCTGAAAATTTTGCAATTTTCCATGATGGAGAGCTCTACCCAGTGGCCAAGAAGAGCAAGAGTGGATTGTGTGGGGTCTTCAGAAACATTTATTCCAACAAAACCTCAAATCCTTTATTTCCTTATTGCTATTTGAAATATTAAATATTTATCTATAGGAAAAAGCCAGCAAAGTAGGCAAACTGTCACTTCCAAACAAATAAATAAAGCTTCAGAAATTTTAAGAGACTATGTCACCTTCTTAGAATTGTGCTCTTTCCTCTTTAGAGTGGAAATTAAAATGAGTCAAAGTACCTCAATTTCAGTGGTATAAAAAATATTCCCATGGATTCATTTTGGCCCCATCACATTTCCTATGAGTAGCTTTATGAGTAATGCACATTAGTCATATACAATGTCATATATATTGACAACTTCCAGAATCTATAAAGAAGATAAAGAATATTTAGCTATTTTTGGAAGGCACTGGGTGCAACTCTGTTTCTGTAACTAAGTTTATTTCCATGTCACTGGTACATATGCTAAACAGGAGTCTAGCTATAGGCATAATGAGACATATGCAAGAATACTGCAAAATATTAATAAAGCCTTTGAATTTTGCATTGTGAGTGAGAATTACAGCATCCTTGATATTAGCCCAGTGTATTGCAGTGACTGATTCCCAGGAAGAACTTTGAATGCCAAGCTAAAATATAGCCAACACAGAATGAGAAAGTAGAATGCAATCTCAATAAAAGAGGAGGATTAAGGGTAAGACTGCCTAATTGCCCCAAAGAGTTTTTAATTCAGGGGCATGGTCTAATTTTGTCAGTGGAACATGCATTTGAGGGGAAGACATGTTCATTGAAAGAGCCACTAGTTCACAGTGAAAGGATGTTAGACCTTTTAACATATTCCTTGCTATCCTTCAGGCCCAGCTCAAGTCTCTATCACTAGCTCTTACAAGAAGCTAAAGACAGCTTTATAAAATAAATTGGGTCCCTTTCGTTTCAGTGAGATTCAGAGAAAACAAGCATTTAATTCCAGGGGAATTTAAGAGTCCATTTTTTTTCTCCTACATAAACATTAGGAGGGCAAATGAGTTTCACTGCATTCTCCCACACTGGACAGCAGGAGTCAACTATAGACCATGAGTTAAAACAGTAATAAAAAAATGCATTTTGAGGAGATCATCAGAAAGAAATTCACAGGAAAATACAGAGTGTATCATGCTACACTCCAGGAGAACAGACTAAAGTGAGGGCAAAAATAAGATGAATTTACATTCCCCTTAGGCCCACTCCATTTCAACAGACATTGAGCAGGAAAAAGGCCCTGAGGTATAAATTAGAGCAACAGCTGTTCTTAGCTTGCAACACCTCATGTTCAGCTGCCTGCAGACTCTGTGAAACTCAAGACACCTGAATAACTATTTCAGAAATGTTTGAATTAAATTTTTCTGGGTAATGTGCATCCCAAATCCCAGGCAATCTCTTTTGGGTACAAACCCTATGGCACTACACATGACTAGTTAGACACCTCACCCCCCTCCTTGGCTGTCTGGTGAAGCCACCTTGCACTGCTCAGCAAGGAGAGGGATTGCTCTTGTTAATTGTTCTCCCAATGACTGTACCCCCAGGACAGAGGTAAATGTCTCTCTCCTAACAGCAATTTTTAATGGGGGATTTGGACAGAATGCAAGCCTGCTTTAGCTTCCTTGACAGAGAAGAATTGACTGGTTTTGTATCAATAACCAGCATTATGGGAGACCAGGATCACAGGCATCAGATAACACTGAAATTAAATAGCACAATTTCCACTCTTTATCTCTGCTTGGTTTCCTTCTGATCAGTCACACAAAGATTATTAGGGAAAGCCACAAGCTTGCCTAAGCAAAAAATAAGGAAACAGAGTTAAAATTTCGGCGTATTTCCAACATCAAAGCAGTTCTGTGCCTTATTTACCTGCACACAAGCAGCCAGATGTGGGGTGCTCTGACACCTAGAAATACTGTCCTGTGGAAAACAGCCACCCCCTCAGGCTTGCCTTTCCTACTTTATTGCAGCTCTTTTGCATATTCACTTCCTAAGCATCTCTCACCCACATTAGGATATAACTCTTGCTGGCTACCCAGAAGATTCTGCTGTGCTTAACTCAGCACTTATCCTGCTTGGTCTTCTGGTTACTACAGCATCACTTCATAGCTCTCTGCACTTCATTATAAAACAACCCAAACTGTCTAACTGAACAAAAATACTGTGTCATTGTTTTCCTTTTCAAAACCACCAGACACTCATTACAGCCTGTCAAGGTAATGGGACAGCTTCTGTACATCATCTGACCCACAATGTAATTTGTTTATATCAAGCAAACAATACAGGTATAAACTTTATCTCTTTGTACTTTTTGCTAAGCAAAAACAGTTTGGGAAGATCAACAAGACCTGAGCTCTTGCCCCATTGTGTAATCCACACTTTGATGAATGATTTGAAGGAGGTGTGTGAGGAAATGTCTGTGCATCTTCCCTGGGATGCTACGGATGGTTTGGAGCAATCCATCACATTGCCAAGGTCAGCTATAGGCCTGTCAGCAGCAACCCCTGCAAGAATTGTTTCAGGTCAGGGTGGACCATCTTTTCCTTTTTTTTTTCTTGCTGCAATACCTCAAGAAATCTCAGTTCAGGTATTAAGACAGAGGAGAGAAGAAAAAGGAAATTCTCCCCTTTGAAACTTCAGAAAGGCTCAAAGTATGGCTGGTTTGAGACCATGTAGCCTGGCCAGGCTGAGAACATAAACTAAACATGACTTAGTTTTAGATTAGATTAGTTTAGCTTGGATTTACAACAGCAGGGAGATATTCCTTCTGGTTTGTAGTTGTTTATTTAGGATGGGATGGTGTTGGGACAGTAGGTCCTGAGGTGCTGCAGCAAAATTGCCATCAGAGGGAAGAGAAGGAGCAGATCTGGAATGACAGCAGATGATGCATTTCAGAATCAGCAGTAACTCAGTGGGAGACATATCTATCATCCCAGAAGGGAGATTACAGCACTGAGCTCCCCTGAAGTTCAAAACTGGAGCAGAAAGGATGCACTGCAGCTTTAATTATGCTATTAAGGTTTCTTTTCAGGGGAATTACCATCCATTCTCAGGTACTCACAGAAATGGTGAAATCAAGGAATATTTAGGGAGTGGAATAGTTTTAATACTGGGTGGCAGAGCCTCTTACAGACTCTAATTTTATTCTGAATAATAGAAATTGTTCCCAAGAGACATTTTCTCAACATCTGAGAAGTATAATATTAATTGCTTCTACCCAGTTCTAACTTTCAGGATACTCTTGAGTAAAGCAAGCAACCAGGATCACTATTTTATACTGGCAAAAAGTTAAGCATAGCTGATTTAGTTTCTGGTTGCTCTCTAAATTACCACCCTCAGCAGAAGCTATTACTATCTGTGCTGATTCTCCCAGCTTTATTCTTCCTAAAGCCTGAGGCTTTACCAATATATTGTGTGAAACCACATGTCCAGAATCCAGACACCTCAATCTCATGCACATGCCCATTCAGGCACATGCACAAAGTACACCTGAGCAGACACAAAAATCATTGATAAAAGAATAGCACAGATAATGTGATCAGTCTGTGATATCTTGAAGTAAATGACAAAATCAAGGGAAGAAGCAAGCATGCCACTTAATGAGTAGGCTCACCATGCCTTGTGGCCTTTAAAACCTCAGAGTGTTCTTGGACAAAAAATAATGTCTACTCTAGTCCTTCCCTTCTCCATCCATCTTGACAGCTCTGTGTGGATGAAAATCTCATTATTTTAAGAGGGGGTGAGAGGTCAGAGGGGGCTTGTAGCTGCTTTATTGGCTCTGCTCTTTGAAAGCCCCTCTTCACCAAACTTTGTGCCCTCTGAAAGGAGAACAGAGATGAAGAACATCCTTTTCTGTTTCCTCTGTCCACGCTCTTCTGAGGCCCTTCAGCTGAGTTCTTGACCCTGTCTGGCTTCTGGAAGCCCCCCTGCACTGTCACTCAGGACACATCTGCAGTTCCTTTCAGCACAGCTCTGCTGAATTGTCTCTCCTGCACCTTCATGAAGTAAATAATTGTTAATCCCCAAGCAAAGAACCAAGGGCCAGTGAGAATACCTGGACTAGAGCTGGTAGTTCAAACTCCTTGTCCAGCACCCATTTTCCTGCTTCTCAGCTATTTTCAGTCCTGACACTGTCCTTCTCTAGCTGGTTAACTCTGTCTGATCCCTGCTGCTCCTGGGGACACAGGGAAGCTGCCAGGGAGTGCACCAATGCTTTAACACATTATCCTCCCTTGGCTGAGCAGCAGACCTTGGCCTCATCTCTATTTGCAGCATCTTTGAGATAACATCTGTTCCCAAGTCCCTGGAAACCAAAATGTGGGTCTCAGATGAGATGCTCTGGCTCAAATTCTTCAGGAGGTGGATGTAATTCTCTCTTATTGATTTTCATTTGTAACTGGTTGCCTCTGCACTTGTAAGGATCTGAGTTTCCCCAGCATAATGAATCCTCACAGAAAACCAACCTTTCTTCATCACAAATAAGTCAGCTCTAATCTTTCCATCAACTGTTTGTATCAATGCATAGAGTCAGAAATTAGATATTCTGGGGAATTTTTTTTCTGTGTAAAAAGAGACAATTTTCAGCTATCTATTTTTCTTTTTTTTTTTTTTTTTTGGGAGGGGGTGAATGTTTATTATGCAAATGAGTACATATGCATGTATAAACACGTGTGCACATCTACAGCCATCTGCAAATACCCAAGCCCTTAGTATTGATGCACACATCTTTTTCTGAATTGCAGTAATGTTAAACAGAATCCCTCCAGGGCTTTTCTCACCACTCCTTTTTACACATTTGACAGCTTTCCAGGGAATTAGTCTTAGTGCTTTATTAGGTATGTGTTCTAAATAATTAAATTTGACAATTATGTGGGAGAAATCTCAAGCAAAAAGAACTGAAATCTCTGAATGCAGAAAGAAAAATAGTGGGAAGGCTCTTTTTCTTTCTTTCTAAGCTACTCTATCACTCCCTTTGACTGTATCTCCTTTCCCATTAATTGCTCATCATGTTGATATGCAAATATCAACTCAGCAGGTACATTTCATTTATTGAAACATTATTTGAGAACAACTTTAATAAAGATTCAAGATGCCAATACAAGATGACACAGTGCATAGCAGCTTGTAACTTGGAAAGCTTTACAGAATTAAAGAGCACTCAGCAGCAGGCAGGATGTGGTGTGAATCACAGGAGTGGTGCTAGGCTGGTCCACGGGGAATAAAATGAAAGTGTTCAGATACATGGTCAGCAGTGACGACAGGCAGGAGCAGGGATACACAGATAATAGAGAAAAAACTGTGGTGAGAAGTGGGGAGGGACAGAGAGGGGCAAGGAAACTTCTTTTAGGTTACAGGATGTGCAGAGAAGGCTGTGGGATTCATGGGAAAGTGATACCAGGAAAGGCAAGGGAGTTTGGCTGCCATAGGGTTTTCTGTCTGACTGTGAAAGGTGAAAAATATTCCTTTTAGATTTGGGTGTTGACATCTATTCCAATGACTCCCAGCTCTGCCTTTGAGGGCCAGAGTTCAGAGCACTCTGACAGTGACGTGCCCTGACTCCCACAAATTGCAAGATCTTCTCTCAGTTAAAGCTCTTGAGAAATTTCATTGCATAATGCAGCAAAATGTGTACACCAACAACTGAGTGCCAGCAAAGAAAACATCTGCACAATAGCTGGGGAGAAACATAATGCATAATATTACTTGTAAAGAAAATTTAGCTGGAGCCAGAACTGAGTACTGGGCAAACATTAACAAATAAAACATTGAAATACACCAAGAACAAACTTATACAAAGCATTAGTAAGCCAAGCTGAAACTTTATCCCCATATCAGTTTGAGTTTTTTTTTAAATGCCCTTTTTAAAAAATAGGGATCTCCACTTTTAATTGCCAATTAAGGATTTCTCAAGTTTTTGTTTACTGTAGAAAAACATCCTTCAAAGGATGCTCAGCAAAACAAACCTGACTAATACCACTTCCTGACCTTTTGAAAATAATCCTTGTGAAGTATTTTTAAAGTCAGTTAACAGACAATTCAAAACTTTGAAAAATACTGAATAAAATATTTCTGCATTCTTCCAGAAACAGGGAATTATCCACAGTTGGCTCATGATATTGGCATTTGTGCTTTCCTTTTATATCAGTGAAGATCCCTCTAGGTCCCTTGATGCTTCTAGGAGAGATGTTGGCACTTCTCTAGACACAAAAAAAGTATCAGCATATTTTCTGTGGTAAATAAGATTCTGGCATGCTCAAATGTCACCTCCCACTGCCCCAGCATGCCATCCCATAAATCCAAAGATTCCCCAATGCCATTTGATCTTTCACTGTATGCCCTTTTAGTGTTTCTATCAACCATTCCATCATAAATTACAGCTTTTACTTAATGATTTTGTTTCTTGTCCAGCTATTTCTCTTACAGAACCATCATCTTTTGCAGGCAGGCAAAGAACATCCAGTAGGGCAGAAAAAGCTTGGGCTGAAGGAAAGGGATGGAAATGAGTGTGACCCAATGGATGTTTGTAAGCTAAAACATATGGATCCTTTTCCTGGTTCTGTCTATGAACCTGATTTTCTTGTTTTCATTTGTTCTTGTGCTCAGCTCAAAATCCTTAGGTACTTTCTCTCAAGTCCTTCTTGTAGCACACATAGTGTAGCAGAGTCTAGCAATAACTGGATGCTTCCAATAGGAAAAAGTGTTAATAAAAAAGCTTGTGTGTGTAGGATGTGATGGCTGCTGTGTTCACCACAAAATATTTCTTCAGAAAGAAGTAAAGATTATTTTCTTAGGAACAGATGTCCCAGTGTAGGAGAGCTTTTTTTCCATGACAGGTCCATATCACATTTGGTAGTTTTCTAGTAAGTAGCCATTCAACTTCCTGCTACAAATGCCCATCCTTGAGGAACTGAACTGAGAATGTGGAGAAGCCACGTGGCAAAGGCTGCTAAAAAGTGACCTGTGGGCACATTTGTTCAGAGCATGGGTCTCTGTGGGAGGTAAAGGGTTCTGTTCAGCTCTTCACTGCACTCTCACTCACAGGAAAGCAGAAATGAGTCACCAGAGATTCTTATCTGAGCTAGAAATATAAATGGACAAAATGGTTCATCAATGTGCTTTCTAGGAAGTTCTTTATAAGGACACCTGGATGCACACAGGTAGTCTGCAAATTCTGGATCAAGTTCATAATGAAACATCTGACTTGACAAAAGTTCCTAATAGACTTATGAGTATGCAAAACTCTTTTCTGTACTCAATTTACTTCATTGTTAGATGCAAAGGTAACAAAATGACACGGGAGAACATGTTCTCCATGTAGAAATGCTCATTAACAGAGATGAGAAATCAAGAGAAGGCTCAGGAGAGAACTTTGTAATGATTTCCAATCTTTTTGGAGCCCTAAGCCAGACTCTTAGAGAGGTAAGCTGTACCCAGACAAATCCATCTTTATGTCAGGAAAGTCGCCAGTCATGAAACTTCAGAATTTGATGGCGCTCAGGAAAATTTAGGAGAAAATTCAGCTCCTGTTGGAATCAGTGCAATCAGTGCAATGTGCCAAAATCACTTAAAGGTCTGGATCTTTGTTAGAAGAAAAGGTGAATGCATCTCTGATTTCTTGCACACAGTCCCATGGATATGACTGAGACATCCATAGCTGCAAGTTATTTGCTCCTGTCTTCTTCAACACACAGCAGATTGTGTGGGGTAAATCCACAGAAGGAAACCCTAGGAGAGGTGGCCAGGACACAAATTGAAGAAACTTCTACGTCGCACTCCTGCAGCTCTGGGACCATGAAAAACCCAAAATAGCAACTCCTGGTCACTGGCTGATAGTTTGCTGTCTGCCTGCAGCTAGCTGAGTGGGGTGACTGTCCTGGAAGATGAAATTACCTGAAGAAATCTCTGTTTTGATGGCTGGATTACCCAATTCTCCAGCAAGGGAGAGCTGGAGAAATTATCTTTAACAAGAGAGCGGCCAGCAGTCAGCATGTAGCTGTATTCCTGCCCCAACCACTGCAAACTCCCAAACTGAGCAAACAAACACCAGCAAAGCTCAGGACCACTTCAGCTCCTTTCTAGACTCAGACCCATCCCTGCCTGCCCAGCACAAAGGGGTTATTTTCTGATTAAAAAAAAGGGAAAAGTTAATGACACAATTCCTCCTGTTCTCTTCCGGATTCCACTAGTGCAGTCTAGTGTACAAAGCTGTTTATAGGCAGCTGCTTGGCAAAGAACAGACATCTTTCTTGTAGCCCAATACATTTAAATATTTAAAGGCCAGCTGCACAGAGCAATGTCCCACAACATTGTCACTGGGACACGGTGACTCATCCACAGCCGGAGGAGCAGGAATTGGACTTTCTGCCACAAGATGGGGCTCTGCCTGCCCTCTTTCCCCATATATCCTATTGTATGCTTTGCTTCCTGTCCTGCATGAAAAAGCATTGTTTCCTTGGTTATCATGTGTCTTTTTTTCCTCCTTCTTTTAGTGTATTGAAGGACATTAATTTTTCATGGCAAGCAACTTTTCTGTCTTGCCCCCAAACAGACACACTAAACTGACAAAGCCTCTAGGATCCCCGTGGCTGAGACAGATGAGTTGTGCTTACAGAATTAGAGCAAAACCTTTATTGCAGAGGGAAACAATGCTATAACCAGGCCATCTGTTTCATAGCCTCCTAAAACAGAGAGCATTCCTACAGGTTTCCTGCTCATTATTACTTGAGCGTTTTGCTCCTACAAGCAGAGAATCAGTGACCAGATTCTGACATTTGGTGCTCACTGGAGAAACAGGAACAGGCTGAAGTTCACAAAACTGTGCTGAATTTTTATGCAGGAATGCATAGCAACCACTTTTTATAGCAAAGAAATTATTAGTACTGTGGTTGTGCCCGGGGGCTTTCACAGGCCCTTCACAATGGCTGGTATTTAACACACACATATAAAGAGAATTGGCTCATGCAGGGTCACACTGATCCTTTTCCTCATGGGAGGGGATGCCTTTGAAGAGGATTGCTGGTTTCTGTCCATCAGGTGCCAAAAGAATTCCATCCCTTGCTGCTGTGTGGAGATGGCCAGAGCAGAGCTGCCTGCCAGCCTCTGTCCATATATTGTAGCAAACACCAAAGCACCACCACCACTACAGGAGGTGATCCCCCAGACTCAGCACACAGGAGGGACTAGGGACTTCCTCCCTCCCTTCCAGGTAATGGGATCTCTGGATTGCACTTGTGAGGATGAGCACACCTGGCTGTGGCACTGCAGGGTGATCAACTCTCAGTGCAGGAACCACCCTGCAGGGACCTTCCTGTCCAAGTGTCCAGAAATGTGTGCTGAAGGACTGAGCAGCCCAGGAAGCAGATTTGGCTCCTGCTGGGAGAGTAACTTTCTTCTTGACTTAGCTATAGGAAGGTGACACTGTTTCTTAGAGCAGTTGTGAGCCTTTTAGAATGGTTTTGTAGTCCACCAGCAGCCTGTGAATCATCGGTCAATGCACGTTATCTGTACTATAAAAAATAGAGCTGAAATCTAAGGAACTAAGATTTGAATAAGCCCAAATCTCATTTCTTTGTTTCCTTATCATTTTTACTTCTGCTTCTTCTGCTGTTACATACTTGTACTTTTACTCAGCACAGAATGCTACTCATGCTTTAAAATCACTGAAACACCAGAAGAAAAGGCATTCACACATTACTAAATTTCATTAAAATATAAAACAGCCTTCAGCACATTTAGAACTTGGAACCAAAACATATTTATTGGATCAAGGCCAGTCCTCTGTGACCTGAGGTTGCTTCCTCATACAAGCTCATTATAAACTTGTCAAGGCTACTTTAAATGAGTTAGAACTTTCTCCCCCACTAGTCCAATTGGAACATTGCTGGGATTTGCTGATAAAGGAATCTTGTCATTTTAAAGTTAAAATTTCTTCATAGCCCTGAGAAGAGGGATTTTATGTGCTATTCTTTGCGGAACAGACTGAAGAAGAATATCTGAGGTTTTCCTCCATTTTTTTACAAAAGGACTAGGAAGTAATGAAAAGTGATTAGCCAAGCAGTGGGCTCAGAGGGTGAAAGTGCAATTCTAGTGCTGGGTCTTAATGCTGGTTAGAAATTACAAAAAAATCCTCTCTGTACAACTGGACAGGACCCATCAGTAATTCCCATCAATATTTTTAAAGTTCAATTCTCAAGTATTTGTGTGAATTAACATAATACAAGAGTAAAAAGAGACCACTTTTCCTGTTACCTTAAACCCCAGCTTTCAGAAATCACCTTTCTTTCTATGGTCACCAGTGGTTTTAGGGGAAGTTTTAATAGAGGCCCGTGATGCAGAGCTGCATTACTAGGCTTCCTTCTGCTGTGGTCCTTGAGTCCATGGGATTTTTAAAGTGTATTTTTTAAGTCTTCTGTTACTATTTTGTCCTTTTTAGATAGAAGCTGTAAACTTTTTCTCACTGAAGATTTCATTCTGGGAAACTCATGGCAACCATCCCATGACTGAGCCTTATACACTTTATTTACAGAGACTGAATGCCAAGGTACCTAGGAAGTGATAACCTGCTTCCAGGAATGGGGAAAATTTAATTCAGGTGGCTCAGGAATGTGGGCAGCTAGGATGGGCTGAAATTTGGGACTGGATGCATAGAAAAACCCAGAAGAAAAAACATAAATTCTGTCTACACTTCACATGAAGACCCTCCTCCTATTCCTCTTGTAGGTATGAATCCCAGCTGTGGCTCTCCTATTTATTTGCAATATCAGGGGAAGTGCAGCCCATGCCTGGGATGTCAGGAAAGCTGCCAGGCTTTCTCTACCAGCTGTGTCATTTTCACACATTCAGACAGCTTTACACAGCCACTGGGCTCATCACTTTGGTCAAGAAATACCAGTAGTTCATTCCACACTAAAATGTCCCCTCAAGATCCCAAGAGCTTTCAGAGAGGAAAACGTTTTCAGGTCTTTTTTCCTCCAGCCTGCACTTTTTCCTCTTACTAGAATTTGTTCATTCTGTTACTCACATTTCTGCACAGCCATTCCCAGACCAGTTGTCATTAATTATTGGGTTTAGGGACGGTTGCTTAATGAAGATAAATGACCCAGCAGTCTCTGTAATACAAAGCCATTTGCACAGCAGCACGTGGTGGGTCAGGCTGGTGGGTCTGCCTCCAGTTCAAAGCATCCAGCCAGATGTTCCCACCACATGTACTGTCATCAGAATTGTCACTAATCACCAGCCTCGTTAGCAGCTTCTCTAAACCCCAGCCAAGGACCAATGGGCCACAGAAGGCAAATTTCCCTCAGAGATTATTTTTGCCAACATGGTTTAAAAATGCATTTAGCAAGGGAATGTAGGAAACAGCTGTTTGTACTGTGAAAAGTGCGTGAAAAGATGGCATTTCTTCAGAGAGGTCAGTATGGCACTGCTCACTAGCAGCAGTCAGGGCTGGAGGACACATCAGTGGTTGTGCTTTCAGATAGAAGCTGCTTATGCATCTCAGCAGGGCAGAAAGGAGGTTGGGGAACAGTGGTTCCTTTTTTTCCAGGTGACTGTGATGGCCCAGCCACCATGAGGGCAGTTGCTGCCTTTGTAACAAAGTTCTCTTGACATATAAGGATTCAAAGGAAAAGCAAACCAAAACCAAAACCCCCCAGGAAATTCAGATGAACAATGGCAGGATTTTTTTTACATTAACATTTTTCATGTTGTTGGAAAGGCTATGACAAAAAGAAGCACCAACATTTTAATTCCATCTCTTACCAATCTCCCATGCAGTTCTACTGAAATTTGAGAGACTAAACACGCCCAATATTCTCAGCTAACACAGCAATCTCATCACAAAGAATTAGTGAAACGACAGCAAGGAAGCACATAATGGTGAAGTTTCAAGGAATCTTATCTCTAGACAATTGTACCAACTTTGTTTTTACATCCTCTCCTTCTCACATAGTCTCAGTATTCTGCTTTGTTGTACTGATCTCTTTTTTTCTCTATTATTCCCTTTTTGAATAATACTGAAATGAGATCTTTTCTTCTCTCTCTTCCTATCTCTTCTAAATAGAAGCAAACCTTATAATCAAAGAAGTGCAAATCTAGTTTCCCTCCCAATGATGTCTGAGTGGATTTGAAACTTAAAATATAACCATTTGTTGCATTCTGGCTAAATGACCTGGTAATAAAGGAGCTTTGTGCCTTTCCTTGGAGGGCTGGTCTTTTGTACAAAAAGTACAAATGCAAACCAGTGAGCTGCACGTGGTGCAGGGCATATGGGGCTGTATTTCTGTATGACCTCCTTTACTCTTCCTTTTACATAATCCATAGGTAAAAATATTAGTAAGATGGAGGGTTAGCAATGTGCATTGTTATTCAAGGTAATTAGGGAAAGTACACAAGTCATTATCATTAGTGGTTCATAATACAGCAATCAAAGCATGATTGCAGCTCAGCCCTAACTCTTAGCTGACTGAGCAGGGCCAGTGCAGCAGGACTGTGGAGAAATGCTCTATGACAAGAGGTTTGTAATGATTTACAGGGTGCTCCTTAATTGCACTATCAGTTGTTTGTTTCAGTTAATTGAGTTCCCCTCCCACTAATTACTCTTTGCTGCTCTTTATGCCACTGTACCACAAGCTTAACTTTTTATACAGATATCTTAGCTCAGTTTTCTCCCAGGACTTTTCTGCTTCACTGGATTGAATTAGTGTTGCCACTGCAGTGGTTCACCAGGAATGCTGTATTTACTTCCTATATGAATTCCCTGTGTATTGTGCATGTGTCTTTAAAGAATGTGGCAGGGTGCAAAGGGGGATAAGGCTGGTTTTCTTCCAGGTGCTCTACATGTGGGGTCTTGATCTTTTCTCCAGAAGTCATTGGTACACCCATGTCCAGGATACAGTTCAAACCATCACCTGCCATATCCTTGACTTCTTAATGTCTGTTTCTGTCACAAAGCTAAAAACAGCCTATGTTTAATGGAATTTGACACTGCTAAGGAAAATCTGTGTTTCTATACGTTTCTATACTATAAAACTAGGCAAGTAATACATCATGACCATATGAAAATGAATATGCAAGCAGAAAACAATGCATGGAAGGGATGGTGGCTGTCCCATTTACTACACACAAACTTGTATTTCTTCCATCACTCATGAAATGTTAACTGCTCTTCATTGTCTGCTACTATTGATTTTTAAACTGGTTTATTGTTGGTTTATGTTAAACAATATTTTATATATACAAAAGTCACTGTTTTAACTGTGGTGTTTGTGAAAGTCTTTTCTGAAGTATGGGAAGCTAGAAAGTCTTCCCTCCATGCTTGTTTGCACATGTATCGAGGCACTTAATTTTCCAAGATTCTTTCAGTCTGGAGGAAAAAAAAAGGCATTTAGAATTTGTTTATGAGGCCCTTTTCCTCCACACACATTTGTATTAGTTGTAAATGATTACTGTGCACATTTTTTTAAATGTTTCTGCTTTTAGCATTGCCAGATGCTTACTAGTAATGATGATTCATATGTTTCATACACATAAATATTTCTGGTGCTTCAGCTTCTGAGATAAGCAGATGGAGGATAGCTGAATTTCAGCAAACTGTGTATTACCAACAGGTAAGATGCAAGTAAGGGAGAATGAAACAATGTGCTGAGCTGCCCCTTAATTTCAGCTCTGCTGTTGCCACCACAGACCAAATATCAATAAAGTGTGGTTTATGTCAATGCTTTCTTGTCTTTTATAGCCTTCAATAATAAACCAGCAGGCAGTGGAATCTCAGTACTCTGCTGGGATTTTACACTGTTTAGACAATTAATTCTCAGCATCTCTTCCACTTTGTGATGCTTTGTTTTCTGTTGAAATCCAGCAAGGATTAAAAATTCTTCTGCACGAATTCACCCATTCAAGATATGGATCTTCTGGATTAAACTGATGTCCAGACCAGCTGCCATTTTGATTTGAAATGTCCAAATGGTGTATTGGGAAGTAATAATTGTTTACAGTTGAACAAAAAAGAGTGTGTGTACAAAAGAGAAAAACACCTGAATAACACTTCTCAGGTTGGTGTGCCAAATAGCACAACTATGCCATGTTTCATTTCAAATATGTGGTGGTTTTCAATTTTGATTCAGCCTTTCAATTTTGTTGTAGCTCAGCTTTACCTTCTCTCAGAAGCCACCTGCTACCAACACCTTACCATGCAAAGCCAATTCATTTTATAAATGATTTTAAACTTCTTAAGCTGTTCCGCTCCCCCCCAAGATCACTATAAAATGAGAAGAGAAAAGGTTAAATCTTGTACTCTAAGGGATTTTAAAAATAACTTCTTTGTTGGACATTCTTCATGGGTTGGACATTCATTCAGTTTGGTACCTGAGGGAACTTGGAAAAGATGTTTGATGTCCTTTACCAAACAGATGAATCCTAGACCTGTCACTGATAGAAAAGAAAAGAGAAAATACCAAATAAGAAAAAGAAAATTGTCAGCAGTACTGTGTAACTTTTGGAGTGGTTAACTTTGATAGTTTTGGGTTCTTTTGAAGGGAACTTTAGTGTTGTTGAAAAAAAAATCCTTGAATATAAAAGAAGAAAAATAAGAATTGACTGCACCAGGTTCTTTTCCAGTAAGTTTAATTTCCTAATTATTTGTAGGGTCATTCCTGAGAGCTGCCAAGGTGTGACTCATTTTTATTAAACACTGTGCCATCCAACACTGTTCATCAATATCTTTCAGCCATTCATTCCTCTCAGCCAGTATCTCTTTTAAGAAGAACTCACATCACTGGATTCTATTGCTTCAGGTCTAGTGAAAAGCTCACATCAAATATGCTGAAGACTATGTAACCTTTATCACAGAGCTAGTTAGGGGACTAGGCTGGAGTCTCTCCCAACAGAAGTAAGTGGTCCTGTTGAGCCTTGGAGGATGGTTTGACCTACAGATCCATACTGAGTCAATATCCAAAGACTGCTACTAGAGTCATGTCTTTTGAGCTTATTACCTTTCAGAGAAGCCTTTAAAAGAGAGGTTTTGATCCATGTCATTAAAAAGCTCATGTCAGTTTTCTTCAAGAATAGTGATTTATGCTAAATAGTTCAGCAAATTCTCTTCTACAATTCTGCTTGTGACCCAGAATGTTTTACATCCTACTCTGTTCTTCTGTGATATCTGCATCAAAAATAAATACTGATAAATCCTGCTCCAGTAATTGCTCCAATTCCTGTCATGGCTGATGTTTTCTTTTTCTAGAATGAGGGCTTGAGGACTGTGTGTAGGGCTGTTAATCCTTTTGATTAATTCTGGATAAAAAAGGAATTTTCTAAATATAACAGGATTTATTGTTATTCTTTCCATAAAGGCAATGGAAAAAGAGAGTGAAGCTATGCGATGGGTAGTTCAAGAATACTGAGACTGATTTGGCACTGTTCATTAAGGCTGTTGCATTATAAATGATCATGAAATGCACTATTTAGAATTCTAACTATCCCAGTATAGGCGGCACATTTATTTTTAGAGAATTGTTAGGAACAATTGCTTGGTTTTCCTTATAAGCAGCGGCAGCCGCAAGTAGAAATTAACTGATGTGTAAACACAGTTGGGAGGTAAATGTGTCTGTGTTAGAGAGAATGAGCTGCATTCCATGGCAGAGAAATATCAGCCAACAAACTGCTCAGTTCTCTGCTCCAATAAATCCTACAGGAGATGTTCTGCTAGCTGGTGTGCTCAGATAAACACCCAACCTCCACCGCTGTTTTCTTGTGGTTGTACCTTCACCATCAAAACCACAGCAAACACAGGAACTATTCTGCCCAGCAGTGGCACTGGCTGAATCAGTATTCTGATGAAAAAGCTGAAGACTACAGGCTTCATTTTGGGAGAGAACATCATCCAGGAGCTCTTCAAGAGCTCCTACTGCTGCTGACATGGTGGGGAAGTTCAAGTGATTACATTAGAACTGCTCTCTAAGGAACAAAACACAGTGGGTAGATTACTTGCCTACGTTATGCAGACTAGAATTAATTTTGAATTATTATCACTTAATCATTTATAAAGTTAGCTTGGGCTCATTTCCAGTGTCTTTCCTTAAGCCCCCCCTTTGTTGAAGTTGGGAAATAGTATGGACTTTGCTTCAGCACAGACATGTTCTGGATCACCCTGTGTTTTCATAACAGCCTCTCTCCTGCTGCAAGGAGGCTTTCTCTCAGGTGCTCTTGTTTATGCACAGAATTTCTGGAGACTTCCTACTCTTTTTATGCATTTTTTTAAATCCATACTCCTTTTGATGAATTTATAAAATCCCCAAAATTTACAGGTACGTGCCTTACTAAAAAAGGGTCTCCTAAAACAATTTACAAATTTGGAATCTAAGGTGCACAAAGTGAGACCACTGAGACCATTGCTTTTTCCTCAAGGTTTTTGGAAGTATATTCTACCTTAGAAAAGAAATCACTTTAACTGGGATGTAAATGAATATCCAAATATGCAAAATTATTCTCAATTTTGCATAGCTGTGAGGCTGTGCTGTGTGGAGACAATTTAAAAAAAACTTACAATGATCATCAGGAGACATTTTGAAATAGTAAAGCTTCTTTATTTGTTTCACCATCTCCCCAAGTGAACAGGACAGGGAAAATTGAGTCAGGAAAACAAAATTTCACCTCTGAAGAAAACCAGACTCAAGATGCTATTTTAAAAACTCCACCTTAAATCTGAAAAATGCAAATCACAGATCTTCCCCCAAACTGGTCACACTAAAATGTATTCTGTCAGGGCCCACTGAAAAGGCTCAAAATGAAAATCATAAAATATTCATTTAGATCTGGCTTCAAACAAAAGACGACTAAAATTGGACTAATGTTTAAATACAAAGGCACTTCAAATTGAAACACTTTTTTCTTCCTTTAATGAATGTCAAAGCACTCTTTTGGACAACATTGGCCCATTTTTAGCTTAAAAATTAATCCAAAATAACTCTTCTGTCAAAAGTACTGTTACAATAAAACTGAATTTAAAATGAAAGAGAGAAAATTTTATAGAGAGGAAATTTTTAGAGAAAATTTTTAACCATGTCATGTCATGTCAAGTCATGTCATGTCACCTAACTCTTAAGCGTGAAACAATTTGGATAAAGATATTTTAGTGACCAAAAAAATATGGAAAATTATTCACAACTGACAGAAATATCTAGCTGAAAAATGGTCCAAAGTATCACTTTGTCTTATGGGAATGTGGTAAGAATGTACATATTGCAGGGATGTTCAGATTTGGTGTGAACTGATAATAGATCAGCCAAATGCAAGAGTGAGCTCTGTGGTCAATGAACCATTTGTGATTTACATCTGAGACATCCCTGTTAGGCACCTGAAGAAATGCCAGTTCATACATGTGAATGCAGTCCATGGAAGCTGCATGTCTGCACTAAATTTTGGTAATACTTTGGAGTTTAAAAGCAGTTAAAAATCTCTGCATTTAGCTGCTGAGAAAGGTTTCCAACTGGAGAGTCTTGAAGCGTGATTTTTTTTCCCTGCTAATGCTTTTTGAAGCTCCTTCCTTTACTGCTGTGTGAACTGCTCTTTTCTCTTATAAACACAAATATCCCGTTCACAGCGCTGCCACTTAAGGCATTCCGTGCGTGCTTTGTTTTTCCTGCAGCTGAAGATAAATTTTAATTACTTTTGGAAACTTTGCTGCCATTTTCCTGCCAGCAGGGTCCGAAGGGAGCGCGTCACCCCTCAGCCCCTCAGCTGGCAGAGATCCGCCAGCATTACCAAATACAAGGCGTAAAACTCTGCCCCCTCACCAGGGTTTGCTGGGCACAATCCTTCCCTTGTACCCCCAGGTTTCTCAAGGAAATACTGCACACTGCAAAAAGAGACACTTGCAACCACATGGATATCTGGAAGACAAATCTCTCAAGAGTGATCACGGAACTGTGTTTCAATTTTAGAGCCATGCAGCTAGGGAGGGCTGAATTTAATATATCCCCTCTGCTCAACCTGCAGTGCAACACACAGCTCCTGTGATTAATAAAAAGCATCATAAAACCATAGCTTGCTGCCTGCCCAAATCTATTAACCCTGTGTGAAGGTCTGCTGCAGAGTCAAGGGGTCTGCATGGAACTTTCAATTCTTCCAGAAGTTGTAATTTTTTCCCTCATTAGGATTACCCATATCTGCTTTTAATCAGGCCCTCCAGAGCTTCACAGGAAAGACTTATTGCTGATTAGACAGTGATGCTTGCCCAGATTTCCCTTTTTTCTGTCCCTTAGAGGCTCAGTTGGAGGCAGAATGTGTTTTTGCAGAGAGTGCTGTTGCAAAGGGAATTAGAAATTATGAGATTGGGAATTTTCTAGTTATGAAATTTCCAGCCATTTTTTAGAGGCCAGCAAAGATGTATGATAAGAAAAACAGTAATAATAGTAGTAGTAGTAGTAGTAGTAGTAATAATAATAGCAATAGAATTAGAATATAGAAAACAAGTAATACACAATGCAATTACCACTCACTGACTGATGCCCTGCCAGTCCTTGACCAGTGGCCCCTGGTCATCTTTCCCCCAGTTTAAATACTGAGCATGACAGGCAGGATTGCCGTGCAGTGTGTAAAGGAATCTGCCAATTCCTTCAAGCCAAGACAGGTGCAGAGGGATAGGGAGGATGATGAAGAAGGCACCAAGTGGAGAAATCACCACTTGGTAATTTGGAAATGCCCTGGATCTCAGTTAGCAGTCATTCAAGCCCATGTGTGTTCAGTAGAACAGGTTTTTGAGGATTTTAGGGATATGATTTGGTGATGGACTTGGCAATGTCGGGTTAATGGTTGGACTCAATGGCATTAAAGATCATTCCCTACGTCATTCTGTGATTCTGCCTGAGTCACACACCCTGGAGGTGGCTGCCATCCAGCTTGTGGCTCAGAGAGAAGCACTTTGCCTTTCCCAGGCCAGTAAATCTTCTTGCATCTCAGAAGAATATGGGCTCCACAGCATGGCACACTGAACAATCTGCCCAAGGAAAAGCATAGTGAAATTTTTGGAGGAGGCTTTATGGGAGGTTTTGCTTCAAGGCACAAGCCTCTCATGTGAGGCAGAACTGAAGGCTCTGGGTTGGGTTGATTATGGTTTGCTTCTTGATCTCTATCCCTGCTCTTCTACACTTGGAGAAACTTGATGTTTCTGGTCCACCAAAGGAAGCTGAGCTGCTCTATAATTATCAAGAGTATTATTGATGAAGCATTGTCTGACACCATCCATCCAAGAGAGGTCAGCTGCAGCTGTACTGAGAAAAGCATCTACTGATAGTGAAGAAAGCAAAAAGCCTGGGCAATGAGTTTGTACAGAAGAAAGCAGTAAAATGTCTTTCTAGTTTAAGTTCCTTGAAGGCTGAGTGGTAAAGAATGTATTTATAAACCACAGATTTTTCCCTCCTTTGGAGAATTAATCCCTTCCTACCAGGGAATTGCCAAGAGGTTCAAGCAGCAGATACCCCAGCCAGCCATGCACACAGCAACTTATCAGCAGCCTTCACTGTAACACACAAATCTGAGTGGGAAAACTGAGCAGCTGCCAAAGAAAACAGCCTGAAGGAAGGGGGAACACACAGGATGTTCACAACACCTGAATCATGGGCTCGAGGAGCAAAACTACTTTGGAGATTTTTGTTTTCTAATTTCAGGAACAGATTTATGAAGGGGGCTAAAAGAGTCCTCAGCCCTAAAGGTACTGGATGTAAAACACAGTTATTCTTGTGTCACAACTATGTAGCAACATGGTCTTATTAAACACAGATCACACTGCCTTTTTTCACCATGGCTTTTTCTTTCCTCCTTCTTCAGTCTTGAAGAAGAATTGCATCTTTATTCTATGAGTTTCTTCACTTCTGCTCATGTTTTTTCTTAATTTTTTATATTTCTTTCTTCTTTTTTTTTTTTTACCAGACTCTATTACAGAGTTTTACCACTTCATTACAGTAATTTTCTTCCAATTGCCTTAAGGGCTTTTGCTCTAGCTTCACAAAATATGTATGCCTCTCACATATAGATGAGGGACATATATGTCTGTAAATACAAACATTTTGAATTGAAAGTGAAATCATGAGCAAAACAATATTTATGAAGACTTCTCTTTTTTCCAGTAGATCTCTATTTTTTTTTTTTTTTTGTCATGGAAATGAAGCATCTTCAGACAACCTCATATCTCTTTCAGTGGGATGCATGAAATTTCCTGAAAACTGTTGTTTGGTTGGTTTCTTAATCTTTGTGCCAAATTTTCCTGCCATGCTTTCTTCTCTGAAGAAGTCTGTTCAGACAGAATATACCATAAGCAAGGTTGTGTCCTTGTTTTATGGTATATATAGATATTAGGAAATTGGTGCTTCCAATAACACAGTTCAAAGGAGTCACTAGAATGCAGTATTTGGATACATCATGCCCTCTTAAAATATTTTTAATCAGTATTAAAATGTTATGAAAACTACCCTTGCATCTCCTTTCACATCTATACTTCTCCTTAGTTTAGTATTTGCCATTTTATTTTTCAGTCTTTCCTGAACAACTCATGCCAAAAGAAACTCGGAAACCTTCCAGTCATGGTAAGAAGTGATAAGAACCTGAAAAGGCTAAAAGATGGGCTGAAAAATCTGCTGATGTCATAGTACCCGTGGTAAGCTGAAGGCACCATGCAGCCTTGGGAATGTCCGGAGATGCTCACTGGGAGGTGCTCCTGGGCAGAGGTGCACAGGGGAGGTGCTGAAGGAATGTAGCCTCCCTTCTTTCTGTTGTGCCCTTTGGTGCAAAACATGGGCCTCTTTTTGTATAACATGGTTGTGGTGTGGGTGAAGTTTGTTTTCAGTCTTCCTTGAAGACACATCTCTGTGAAATAGCTTTATCTTCAGATGCTCAGTTCTGTCTGAGAACTTTTTAGGCTTACCTTTTTATATACCTAAATACAATATATTTTGACATAAAAATACAGCCAATGTGTTTGCAGGCTATGGTTTTATTTGTTAGTCTTCTTATTGACATCCTCTGGACCGAGCAGCTCTTCACTTTTGACCTTTTACCATGAATTACTTTGATTCAGCCAGACTTCTTACAAGCAAATAAACAAACAAACAAACAAAAAATCAGGTCATTCCTTCACAAACAGAACAGCTCATAATTCCAGGGGACAGGTGGTGCTGCTGCTATAAATGTCTGTAACACACAAAGGAATATTCTTTACCTTTGCCATTATTACTGAAACAATTGCCTCCTATGTTAGACTAGTTAACAAGCCTGCTGGAAGGTGTTAGTTTTGATTACAGTGTGACATGACTGATCTATTGTGACAGCAGCTAAAACTAAATGTCCAATTAACCTTCAAAGTCAGTCTGTGGCTCAGCAGTATTTGTCTTTTCTCTCTGCAGAGAGCCTTTTCACATCTCTCACACATTTTAATGTGCTACTGGGTGTCCAACTTCATAAAAGCTACTCCAGACTAACGTGACTGATCAGTGAGATTACTGTCATCTGTACTAGGGCTGAGGCCTCCTTATCCATTCTTAGCTGATCAGGGAGTATTGGCTTGTCCATGAACTTGAGAATTATCCTAGTTTTTTATATGAGTTCTTGTTGATTAAGATCAGCCATCAGACAGTAGCCTGACTGGGTGAGCTCTGCTGTCTTTGGCACAATGAGTGATCCAAAGGGTGTCCTGTATCTACCTCGTGTGGAAGTGCTCCCATAACCAAGCCCCATGGGATCACACCTCTCTCTGAACACATCCTGAATCCAGGCTTGCTGCCAATATGCAAAATCAAAGATGTTTTGTCCCCAAAAAGCAATCTTGGTGATGAGTTTGTATGGCAACTATCTGCAATGCTTCCATCTCCAGGTGATAACAAATCCTGTCTTGTTAGATGAGGTCCTGATCCCCAAAGTATGTCCCCTGAGATAATAAACCCCCTTCCAAAGATTCATATCTAAAAGGACACTCCTCTGCTCAAGGTAGAGATTCTTAGAGGGAAAATAGTATTTTGGAAGAGATTTCTTTTTTCCACCACAGGTTTTATTTAATAAAGTATTACAGAGAGTTGAAAAATGGATTATGTAACAGCCCTGGATAAATCTTTTCCAGCTGGAGTCATCAATAGATCAGTATGCTGTACCCCCTCTCTCCACTTTCATATATAGTCAGAAGAAGATTTTGCCAAGGGACAACCAAATTCAACACATTTCATTCAGACATCAGATGCTGGACATCTTTGTACTTTCAGAAGTAATCTTTTAGACTTTTAGAAGTGATTGAAAGCAATCGAGCAGTCAAGGCTGTCAAGCTTTAATTTGACAGGAGGTTTTGATATAAGATACATCCTGAAGGAAGATCAAATGCACCAAATATTGACATTCCCTTTTCTGAACTTTGGGGAAGAAATCTGTAGAATCAAGTATATCTTGTCAGAAGAGCATCCTCATTTACGGCTGCTTTTACACTTTTTATCCTGGTTTTGTTCTATTTTGTCAAGAACAAGCTCAGAATAGCAAAGCTGATCAACTGCTTGCTAAATCACCTCTATCATTCAGTCTATTTTAATTCATACACTGGCACTGCACACACAGATTTACACTTTGAAGAATCTGTTCTCATATTCTGCATGACAGAAACATTCTCCAGAGGTTGCAAAAAGGAAAGAGCTGAGGGAGCTCATTTCTCCTGTGGCTTAAGTACAAGATTCAATAATCAGTTTTAGACTGTTTTTTCATTAACATTCTAAATTGTGTAACCCTGCATATTACAGATTATTTTTCATCTGAACCTCTTAAGAAAAATACTTTTTTTTATTGTAATCCTGCATGAATATGCCTAAATTGCTGTCAGTGCCCCCCTTCTTAAAAAATTTCAGCTACACTTGTTAATGATCTTGATGCCTCCCCCAAAGTTCTATGGTGCCTGGGGTTTCCTCTCACTGTCTCTGGTATTTCTGACATACAAAGTGGTTTCTTGTGCTGTCTGTTTTTAGCAGCTTGCCCCAAAGCTTACACATGCCTTCACTAAAGACACTGCTAACAGACAATGAGATCAGGTAACCACAAGTAGAAAAAACAAATGTACCCTGCCATAAAAAGGGCTGAGATGGTGCCTGTCACTTCTGAAACATAACTCTATTGAATTCTAACATTCAGAAGAGTTCAGGTCCCCAGCAGAGGGACTGTTCCTTCCACCTTTTGCATAAACATTTGTTGATGTGTTGGTATGTTAATAACATAATATTCAGTGGGAGAAGATGCAACTGTTCAGAACCAGACTTTTTTGGACTTCAGTGGCAAATTCTTCTGGCTAAGAGTCATGATGGCACCATGGAAATGTTGCTGAAATAAATGTACATTATTCCATTTTCTGCCATGAGCATCATCTTTGTCCCCTTCTGTCACACTATGGACTTTCAATACTGTAAAGACTAGATCCTACCAGAGTCTAAGACAGGGTCACATAAACACAAGATTGGTCTTATTCATGAAGTTTTAAATGCAAAAAAACCCAGTTGAATCTGTAATTTTATGTTCTGAGCACAAAAAGACCTCTACATGGAGCAGAAAAATCAGTATTTTCTGTAACTATTAGTGCTGCTAACATTATTTCAGTCATCCAGCTGCTACCCCATAATTGTTCACTGACTCCCATAATTTAATCCTCCCAAGGTACACCTACTCTATCATTACCTGAACTTCTTGCATGTTTAGATTGAAAACTCTATAAATCCCTGCACAGATAGTGAAAAAGATAAGGAGGGCTACTAGAGAGAAAGAATTTTGTTAATGGCTGTTCCTTACTGTAGGAAGTACATGTTCTACCTCAAAAAAAAAGCACACCACCATCTCATTATGATGCAAAACCAATAAATCAGATTAAAAATGAGAAAACAAACTGAAAGATCAAGCTTTTTTCACACAGGTTTGTGAATATTTTAAAAACTCTTCCTTCCCACTCCCTCATTTACCTGTGGATGGATAGTGAGCTCACTTGGTATTTGTTTCCCATAATTCTCACTGGTGTAGTTTTAGCCCCAAAACCTTTGTTTCTTTTCTGTGACTGACTTCCTTTTGTTTTTTTCCAAAGAAGACAAAAAAGGACAAGTAATGAACAGAGAACTCAAACTTGGTGCAAATTCATGAAGCCTGTGAATCACAAGCCTGCATTTCCATTATTACCCATCAGCTGCTTGAACATAACCAGCAAGCAAAGGCTGTGCTCACATAAGGTAGCAGCAAATGACACCGGAGATGTTGGTCCACAAACGTGCTAGTGAACATGTTTGTTCATTATTCAGATATTTTTATCAAATCCTGATTCATGACCCAGTTACATTCTATGTATTATTCATCTTACCCATGATGTCTCCTTATACAACTTCTATAAAACCTTCATGACACTCTATGGCTGGATAAAGCCCACGAGTCTGTCAGGAGTCGGAAGGGGACATGGTGGCTGCTTGTCCCCAGCTGTGACCCCCTATCCAAACTGGACCTGCACATGCAATTTGTATCATCTTGTATGGACTCCTCGTGTACCTGTGCATGGATGCAGTGAGTGTGGAGCACAGACTACTCCATGCTAAGTGACTTCAGGTGTCACTGCCAGCTCTCCCCTGCTCTACAGTTATTTCTGCCACCCTTTAAGGTCAGTCAGAAGAGCCCCAGTTAGCATACATTGGACATGCCAATCACTACTATGAGAAATATATTGTAGCTGTGTTTACGTCTTGTTTTGCTTTTAAGTACATATAATTTCACTGCCTTTAGAAAATACCACTCCCCCATAGCTTCAATTTCCTTCAATGTTTCAGATTCTGAATTCAGCTGTGTGGGAGACCCTGCTGGTCCACTCACTCCTAAAGCAGCTGCAAATCTGAAAAACCAGGAGGGCTTCAAACTTTATTTCATTCCTTGTATTCAGGTGCAGCCCTCTCCTGGGTCCTCTGAAACTATGCAGGGATAGGTTCCAATGAGGGAATGGGGAAATGGGGAGAGGCCAGGAGATGAGGCCTAATTGTGATATTCAACCAAAAATTAATTCTCTCTGATATTTTTTCAGTTATGTAGGAGATAATGCTACTTTAAGGCAAAAAATAATAAACTTGACAGCTCTTGCTCACTCCTCTCACAGGAGGTTGCTTGGCAACCTCATAAGGTGGGAGAGAGGAAGCTGTGGGAGCCAGGCACAGGAAGAGGAGTGGGTCTTGCCCTGTTCTGGATGCCAAGGAAGCCCATGGAGGAGCCACACGACTATGGATGGTGAGCATAAGCCCCATCCTATGGCTCCTTTAAAGAGCCATAGGACAATTTGTCCTTCTAGCCAAGGTCAAGGGAAGTGCCTTGGGCAGCAGAAGCAATGCAGTTCATTTCACAATTTAATGTTTTAAGAGATTTCCTGCTTAAGAGGGAAACAAAGAGTTCAGTGAAAGCAGTTGCTTCCCTGAGACACATCTGTGTACAGTGTATGGCTGTATAGGAAGAAATTGAAGGAGAGCTGACCCTTGCCTGCTGACAGTCCAAGTTCAAGTACTTCCCACTGTTCTGTTGTTTCCCTTGCTGTGTTGATGGGCTGTGAGATCCTTCCTTCCTCAGGTCCTCTGAACCTGACACTGCAACATTACATATCCACTCAGAAGTCAAGTCATCCATCCCAGACAAGCTGCTTTTCAGAGTACTCCAAAGCCTTCTTTTCAACCTGTTGCACAGCTGGTGATCTTGGCATTAAAAAAAAGGAATAAAAGCACATCTAACATAACTGGAATGCAGCTGCAGGTCCAATCTCCTATCCTCTGCTCCAAGATCTCATTACAGCCATGATAAAGCTTTCAGAGTGTTTGGGGTCCTTCTGGAAAGCAAACTCCAGGAACCTTGTGCTACAGTAATGCTGCAGTTTCAGTGCCAGTGGTTTTGCAAGAGGATGTGAGAAGCTGCCACTGTGCAAGTGGCTGTTTGTACACAACAGCAAGGAGGGAAACAGCTGCTGTAATCCATCCCAGGTTACTGGGATGCTGTGTGTGGAGCTGAAAATGCACATGTGATCAGAGATTGTGCTTCAAGTGAAAGGGAAATTCAGCTTCTACCTGGGGACCAATGGCTTTCTAAAACATTCTGGCATAACCATGCCCAGCACATTTGTCATAATTTGTCTCTCCCCTCTTATAAAGCCAATCTGTTTTTCTGGCCAGTTCCTGTTTTCCCCACCAAATCTTGGCTTTCTATGAGGTGCCATAAACTATTGAAATGATTCTCAGGTATTATTGTGCATGAAGGATGGGTCCCACTGTGCTGCTGCTCAAAGAACAATGCATCACCTGCCTCAGCTGAGATAAGATAGATGAGAACATAGATACCCCTCTCCTCAGCACATATCTTTAGTGCTGCTGACAGCGCTGCATCACACAGAGGAGTTCATGTCTACCCACCTGTAGCAACATGCAGTTGTCCTTGACCTTTGGAATCATGTTTCACACCCTCTGCATGTCAAAATGTCAGGCAAACAGGGTGAGCCTTGTGCTGCCAACGCACTCCACACACAGGAGGAGCTGATGGGCTTCTCAGCTTGGACAGAGCAAGGTACTAAACCACACACAGTGGCAAAGCCTCAAGGAGCCCATGCATGAGGTGGGTGCTCACCTCTTTTTCTCAAGGTGGATGCTGCTTGCTCAATCCTTCAGCAGCACTAAGGGATTGACACTAGAACTCTGGAGGAGAAAGCCAAAGAGAGGAGGATGATGGGCAAAGGGTGAATGGTTGCCATGCTCTGGAGAAGATCAGAACTAGTTCTTAATATAAATGTTACCAGGCTCCTGCTTGATCACTGTTTGGTTTCAGTCCTTCAAGTTCTGATGGACCACCCAAAAGCTGATGCATATGAATAAGAGTTGCCCTAGCTGCTATGGTCAGTATGACTGCAAACATCTGATTCCCTCTCTTATGACCTTCTTGATAGAGTATTCCTTGTTAAACAAATGAAGGAGCTGCTAAATCACAGAAGTCTGCAAGAACACATAAGGTCTTTTGCCATGTCTCTAGTTCAGTTCCACCAAAACAAATTGCTGCAAAACAGTTTTTCTTTCCCCCCCCCCACTAAGTTTTGCCACTAATCACTTAACATAAGAAAGCTGATTTCTGATGTAGCCTAAGTAGGCCACCCTAGTAACAACCAGGCAACTTCTTGGAAACATTGGTGATCATGGGACTTTCTATGCCTCTCCTGGCTTTAGTGGATTTCTCATGCTTAGAGATTTACAAAACCATTGCACATGTTATTTTTTTTCATGTGCCTCCTGAAGGCTATTCCAAATATCCTGCTGAAATAACTTCTTTTTATAAAACTGCCTAAGATCATTTTCAATGTCTCTGTTACCCCAGAGTACTCGCTGTAATCAGCTATTAAAAGCATTCCTTTCCTCCTTCTCCAAATCTACCTTCTCCCTACATGTTTTCATCATTCAGTAATCCCAACTGGTTCATATACATGGAAAAGCCATTTGTAGTAATTAGACAAAATTACTTACACCTGCTCAGCAACGCACTGCATTTTTATCTGCAGTGAGTGACATTTTCCCCAAAGAGTACATTTTAAATGAAAAAGGGTTCTGAGATGTTTTCCTCTCCTTGCCCTCTTCTGATTCTGTCCCAATTCCACTTAATTCTTGTGGCCTTTTAGCAGCAGTTATTTTTTTAGAACCAAATCCAGGAAAGTGCTGAGCTGACAGGTCTCCAGCTTCTGTGTGACCACACGTCTGTTAAACTGAGTTCAGGGATGGGTGTGGGAGGCACCAGCTATGGCAGTGGAAAAGGCACAATTTCAACCTTGGAACTGCACACTTTGGACAGCTGGGTCCTGCAGCACCAACAGCCCTAACTGGGCAAGCAGGAGTCCTCTCCTGCACAGGTACTTCCTCAGCAGTAAAGCTTTTTTTCTGGACCACTCAAAGTTGAAGTGTGTTTAAGCAATATAAGGCCTGAAGTTGCAGGTAGCAAAAAATTTAGAAAGCAAATAATATAATAAACTGAGCTTCCCAGATTAGAATCAAACTATATACAGCCCATTTAAGTATTTATATAATTTATTAACAACTTAATTTTTCACTGGAAATCATCAGTTTCCATTAAATCCAGAAGAATAATGCCCACATAGACCCTTTTAAATAGGAGATGTACATATTGTAAACTTTAACGTATTTTTCCCCACAACATCTACTCCTGAGTCAGGAAGTACTTCTAGCACTATTTCATAGATGAAGAATTTCACAGAGCAATTCCTTCATTTGTCTAAGGTCATGTAAGTAACTGGATGTCAAGATTAACTAAACTTGGCTTTCTCATATCCCAGTCTCCTTACACACCCTGAATCTCTTTTCAGCCATTCCTTTTTAAATAGGAGAGGCAGCATCTCTGCAATATGTCTCCACTGGACTGTGCACAATAAAATCTCAAGCATGTCATGTAATAAATGTCCATACAAACACTTTCCAGCTCTTCCTTTCCTTTCCTTGCAACTTGTTACAACCCTTCCTATCCCAAGCCAGGAGAGCAGGCATGGGAAATCTGCACATGTTCAGTCCTAGGCAGAAAAGGAACTTATTTCTGTACCATTTTTACATTTCTCACAGTGTCTGCATTATAACCAAGTGCTGCTGGCATCAGTTATGGCAGGACTTTGTGCCCAGGTTGTCAAGGGCAACAAAAAGAGAGTAATCATTTAGGATTTTTTCTCTTAGTCTCGCTCCCATTTCTATCTTAAAAAAAAAAAAAAACAAAAAAAAAACCAAAAAAAAACCACAAGTAAACAAAACCCCAAACCCATTCTCTAATTAAAAAATAACAGAAAAGCAGAAAAACTGTTTTTTCCAGTTTTAATTTACTATTGAAAAATACCTAGTGCATTTTGTGCCCCTTCCACTAATGTCTATGTCTCTCTGTTTTCTCTGTCAGGGTTTGACCCATCTCTTTTGTATACTGCTATAAAGGAATCAGCACACAATTTGCTGACTAATCTACTCCAGAAAATGGCAATCTGGAGACCAGCAGTGGAGCAAGTGCCAGGAGATGCCTTTTGGAGCCAACATAAGACTGTTGCAGGCTGCAGTAGAAAGCTGCCTTTTTGAAAAGGCTGGTATTGGTTTTCTTTCAAAGCCGGGCCAGAAAGTCCTACAGAAAAATTTTTTTCAGAGATTTCAAGACCTGGTCTTCTGATATTAGTCATAATAATTTTTGGACCTTCCTGGTAGAGTGTGTTATTGACTTTACTAGGAAATCATGAGCTTTTTTTTAGGTCATGTGAAAAATTTGCTTATAATAAGGTTTTCTACCTCTTTTTTTTTTGGTGTTACTTTAATAGATTTGGTGTTTCCCCACAGAGGGCATAAGTACTACAGAGACAAAGTACATGCCATAAGCATTCAGTACAAAAAAACCAATTACAACTCTGTAATATAATCAGCAGTAAGGCCCTTAATTATTGTTATTGAACCTTGCAGCTGTAATAAGTTTTCCTTTATTTTTTGCATTCCCTTCCAGAGTTTCAATGTTTTCCTTTGGTATTTCTTTTCTATATAGTATCTAACAACAAATGATGACAAAACACTCATTCTGACTTGTCAAAAAAAAAAAACCCCAAAATTCCTGAGATGCTACACCCAGAAACAGGGAATTATAAGGAGCCCAAAAATAATTTTCAAATATTAGGTTTTCTGGGCACAAACCTGACTTGAAAATAGAAGTCAGGATACTATGGGATTGTTTGTGAGTGCTAAATTTGTTTTTATTTGTGCTTGAATTTGTTTATGTTGCTTTTGGGTTCTTTCAGTTAATGCCTCTGAGAGCTGAACTGGCATCCTCTATATTTAAAAGAAATTAAATAAAAACAATTTAACATCTTTCCCCTGTGTCTGAATTTGTTGTTTCCTACTCATAGGAGAGAATAAATTGTTAATATATATATGTTTATATTCATATATACATACACGGTGGGGGTTTCTGTTGGGATTGTTGTGCTCCAACAATGGATGTTTCATCATGGAAAAAAGTTGTGTAACATAGTCAGGAAAAACATTTTAGAGGAACTGTTAAAAAAATAGCTCAAAGAGGGAACATCAGGAAATAATAAACAAAATTGTTCCTAATTGACCCATGCCCTCTCCTGTGGGTCTTGATCAGATCAAATGGATCAGGTCAAATGGATCTGTGTCTTGATCAGACAATCCAGGTGTACAGAGCCATTCCCATCACTTAGGATTTCTTTAAATTATGTACCACACATCCTCAGGGCTGTTCTTAGGTCCCCATGGACCAGCAAGTAGAACTTTTTTACTATATTAAGCATTTGTCTGGGTACAAAAGATTTAAACAGAATTTCTGGCTTTTCTATGAGCTCCTGGCACGAAGCCAGTGAATCACTGCACCACTGTGTTTCATGGAATCAGGACAGGGGGATTTGCTGTCAAAAACTGGGACAAAAAATGCATCTTACAGCTTAGAAAATAGCCAGTGGACTGGGAAACATTCTTGGCTGTTTATACCAGTAATGATTACACACGACAAAGTAAATGTTTTATGTTTTGCTATCCCCAGTAATGTCTGCAGCACCGTGTTAATTGTTTTTGTTCCAAAGAATGGAAGCAGATAGCTGAGGCCAGCCCATGTGGGGAAAGCAGCTGCTGAGCTCCAGTGATCTGAACCCACAGCACTGGCTGCAGCAGTGGCTCTCCATTGTCAGCGTCCGCTGGCTCCAGCACTGCCAGCAGCATGAGGGGCCCTTCTCCCAGAGCTGCCTTCGGGACAGCGCCTGAGGCAGCGCCCAGCTGGCGGCTGAGGGCACACCTTGGGCAGGACGGAGTCTGGTAAAGGCTGCAACCAGCGGAAACAAAACGGCGGACTCCAACTGTGGCTTAATCCAGGCTTTAACGAAGCCCAGAGGGACCGACAGGAGAAGACGGGGGTGGGATGACAGCAAGCTTTAAGGGGTAGGGAGAACAAGGGAGGTGCCGGGCATTGGGCCAATGGGGGCGCAGTGGGGAGTGGGGTCCGAGGGATTGACACGTGGGCAACACCAACGGGAAACATTCTGGGGAGGGGCCCCGGTTCCTCAGCCAACCATCGAACTCCCCTGCTGGAACATTCTAGCAGTAAGGGTGGGCAGTGAGAGTGATTGGCGGGGCACTGGGGAGGGATCAGAAGAAAAGATCCAAGGGTTTCCAGGGAAACCAGGGCAGAGTTTAGGGGATACATTGTTGGCTGGGGTGGAGCCAGGAAGACAGACAGCTCCAAAGGCGGGAAGGGAGAGCTGGGGCAGAACCATTTTCAGACAGAAGGGGATTGGAACAAACCAACCTAATAACAAAACACACTGCAACCCTGGCAGCGCTGGTTGTGCAATCTGGCACTGCATTCACCCTCTGGCAGTTGAGGTGACCACGCCATGGTAGCTGCTGTACAACCCTCTAATCAGCACTTGTCTGTTTTAAAGACTTTGTACTCCCAAAATTCACATATATATCTTTTAATTATATGAACTTCAGCTCACAAGATTGGTCCAGGAAACAGGTGAATGATAAGTATATTTATACAGTAAAGCCAGGCTGAAGAAACCAAACCAGTCTGCACAAAAGCATATTAATAACCTGACCCTGTGCAGTGTGTATTCCAGAATATATATTTCTTCTTAAAGAAGGATCTTGTGGGATTTATTAAATTACTGATAGCATTTTATTGTATTTTCTGAAGAAAAAGGAGTATGTTCCTCCATGGTTGAAGAAAATCTAAATGGGGAGTTGAGAAGCTATAAAAGGACTACAATAAAACATTCAGTGGTTTGGACTTCCTGGCTAATTTACTTTGTGATGAAAAGTTTCTTAATAAACAAAGTTGAGAATATCTATGGATTCTTTAGAACATTCAGTATCCAGGTGGCTTAGGAGAACAGCACACCAAAACTCTCAGAGCCTGTAGTCACCCTGCCCATTGTGTGTAGCTGACTGTACCTTTCCTTTTTCTATCTGGCTGTGCAATCTGGCACTGCATTGCCAGCACTGTTTTAGCTCACCCAAGCAGTGATATTGTGATGTCTGCTTCATGATAATAACGCACACAAAATTTGGTGTCACCCCTCTCCACATGATATTGGACACTGAGAATGATAACAGTGGTAGAAGAGAAGCTGTGAACCAATTTACTTTTCTGCTTCATTTGTTATAATCGCACAAGTCTACATGCAATCAAGTATGTAATAATGTATAATTTGCACACATGAACCTAAAAATATACCATAAATTACACATGAATAAATAAAATAAACCAGTGCCAGGAGGGAGTGGAGTGAGAAGAGAACGTGAAGTAAGAGAAGGAAATCACATTGGATCTCCTCAGAGTTAATGTCACAGAAAATGAAAATGTGACCTTTGCTGGAAGATACAAGAAGAGGCTTAAGGAATCATAGTGCCAAATCGAGTGCCTTGGAGCAAGAATGGGGGACCCAGGGTTACTGTGCTGTGCTTATGCCAGTCTGCTTCCAGGGAAATTGTTCCTTCTCTTCCATCACGTTGTAGTCACACACTGAAACTGAAGACGCATTCCCATTGTTTGGGACATGACAGAAGAATGATTATCTGCCTGCTCTTATGAAAAACTAAAGCCATTTTAAGTGCAGGGTATATCACCTTCCTTTGTGTTTCAAAAAGAATCCCTTCTAAATAAAAAGATTGCTTAACAGATTAAATGCTGGGGGTGGTGAAGCACCTAATAGTGTGGTAAACTGCCTCGTCACCTCTAACAAATTCAAGACAATATCTAGATGACATTTCTGTGTGATGGATGCATAAAGGTTATTTTCAATCCTCCACCTAGTAAAACCTCCTGGATGTTTTAATCTCACTGCTTTTTTTAAGAGTTAATAAAATTGAGATGAGAGTATAGAAAATAATTCCAGAGATTAATGAGAAATTTTGTGGACAGTCAGTCTACAGGAACAACCTACTTAGTTTGTGAATCATATGATGGAGAGGCACCTTGTTTACAATAAGTGAACAATTTTGTCAGAAGAAAATACCAAATAATAAACAGCTCTTTTTCCTGGTGGAGAACAACTAATAGCTGCAAACACATTCAGTGAGAATCAAGGTCTAAGTATTTATCACTGATGGTGGTAGAATACCTGAATAATTGTAAAAGCACCAGGAGATTTTCAATTTCTAGGTAACTTCAGTAGTGTGGTTGCTGCTGCCAAGGACTGGCTTTAACAGCCTGTCACAAGTTCTGGTAGCATGGGTGAGATGTGTTAAAACTTCTGTGGTCATACTGTATGAGCTAATGGTCCCTCCTGGCTTCAGAGTCTATCAACCTATTAATTAGTGGCTAATTAGCAGCTGGTAGCAATAATAGGCTATTATGTTGTAGCAAATCAGCCAGTAGAGGAACACACAGTAATACACAAGCTGGTACATTATATGACTAACACTCATTTTTAACAGTCTTCTGGTATTTAGAATGAATTCACATAAGTCCTCTGAGTCACACAGATGAATAAACAGATTTAGCCACACTGTAGATTTATCCTAACCTTAGGGACCTCGGTTGCCCTTGCTTTGTCTTCAAGTCCTAACACAGACATGAAGGGAAAAAGCTGCAATAATCTTTCCATTAGAAAGCTTTTGGGTTCTTTTTTGAAACACAAAGTCCATTTTAGTACTTTAATATTCATGAGAGGATATGGGCCATGCAAAAATTTACATTTAAACAAACATTTTAATTTTGCTGTGTTATTTTTTGTAACCTAAAACCATTCTAGGTGTATTGTCACTTAAAAAACTAGGTTGAAGCTTTGAGTTTCCACGTTCTCCTTGGAAACATTAGCAAAAATACTTTTTTAAGTTTTCTCAAAATTATTTGGGGGAGAGCAACATATTGTTCACCCACACCTGATAACACTTTCTTCCTGTATGCTTTCTTTAATTGAAGTTAGCTTCTTGATACATCCTGTCAATTGTCATCCTGGAAATCTAGGAACTGAGCCAGGAAAAGAAATCTTGTCTTAGGTTCTCCCAAAATCTACATTGTATAATCTTTCCTTTGCCAAAAAGAAGATAGAAACTTCTTGAAAGAGTCACCCTGAAAACCCATGCTGGGCTATGCTCTGGACAATAAAACAGATTAGTATTATCCTTGTGAGAGAAGCCTTTATGAATGCCCACATTAACAGTCACTTTTTCCATCTGTGGAAAGCAGCATGAATATTTTCCTCACTGGCAGGGGTAGCTCCTCACTCATTAACAGACTGTAGGGCAGATGTCCTCCAGAAGCATCAAACTAAATCCACAGTACTGATGTACATTAATTAGCCTCCAGATTTTTCAGATTTTTTTTTTATAATTTCTCATTTATAGTCTAAATATTCCCACCACAAAAGCTGGGATTTGTATACACAATAGCCCTGAATTTTGTACATGGACCAAGCCAGACACATTGATGTATCTTCATCATCTATTCTGTACAACAACCTTTTTCTATATGAAAAAGGAAAGAAAAAATGAAAAGACAAGAAACAAAGTCATTTGTTCTGGGTCCTGGGCCTATTGCTTTCTTATAGATATTACAGATAGTACACCTTTGCAATCCTCCTGTTAGTATGAAGAGGAAGTGTTAAAAATAAAACAAAAAAATCCATTACAGAGGCCTCAAAGAGACTTATAAAGGGATTAAAACACAATAGGAAATGTTCTGAGCACAAGGAGGGTTGCCTCAGGTCATATGAGGTCTCTGACCTGCAGCAATAGTGACAGGGTAGTAATAAAGCCTCTCTGGTGGGAAGTGCTTTTGGTCTCTCACATTAGTTACCTGGAAGATGTCGTAGAAGTTTATTGCTTTGTCCCGTGTAGTTATAAATACTCAAGACAATACCAAAGAATCAGCAGAAAGTTATTCTTTGTTGAGTGCAAATTCTGCATCATTAATGTACCTTTCCTCAGAATATTTTGTCTTTCTTAGGACCTCAAACTTGCACGTTCTGTGAGGCCCATCCTCTCCATGGTTAGACAAAACAGGTTTAGCCATTCTGGTGGTTTCTTGGCTGCTTGTACAGAATTCTCAGCTCCTTCCAAGCACATAAAACAGCAAAGAATTGTGTGATGTGTGTGTTAGGTGTTTTACTGGATTTGTCCAATAGACATTCCCATAATGAAGACTTTGATTTCTTCTTTGTTGTCTGAAAAGAAAAAAAAAATCATATGTGAACAACCACAATGCGTAGTCTTTCATTAATCAGTATTCTACTCAGATGTGCAAGGTTCTAATTAAAGGCTCCAGGCAGTCCTGTCTGTCTCCCTGTTAATGCTGCTACTGAGCCTGAGGTTATGTGTCTTACAGTGAGAGAGTAAAGTGTGGGAGGGAAAAAAGCAGGGTAGAATCAGGTGTTTCATTTCTTTCAGATAAGGACTGAATAAAGGAAAAGAGAATATTTCAAAAACAAAAGAGGTGGAAGAAATGAAGAGAGAGATGAAAAAGGAAATGTGATATGACAGTAAAGAAGTAAATGTATTATTACTGCACGTCCATTTTTATTACAGGTAGTTACCATCATCAGAGTGATTTAAGGAAGAGGAAAACCAGATTTCTAACTTCAGCTAAGAAAGATTGCCTTGCACTATTATTAATACCAGTAGAGTTCAGTTTCAGTTGTGCTGAAAAACTGTGTGACGGGGATACAGAGTGAAATTCTTGAAAAAAAACACAACGCACATAGAAGCTTCACAAAATTAATTGCTGCACAGCATGAAAATCTTGGGCTAGAATATCTAGGAGATAGACTGGAGAGATACCAAATTTGTGAACACAATTACTCCAGGGTGAAAATGTCAGAGCCTATTGCACTAAAATAAAAATCCCATTGGTTATGACAAATAACCACCAATTGAATCAGAAATATTCTATTATCCTACTGTATAAACATTACATTCATTTCATCACTTGAATGTATAATCACTGCTCTTGTTTACACAGCTTGTGTAGGGCAGAATGCGATGATTTCTTTTTCCAAAATATAAAGCACAACAGACTTATTAAATCCTAGCTATAAACACTTTCTTGAGGAATAAGAACAAGCTGCTTTGGAAGGCTGGAATGGCTGTTGGCTCTCCCAGAGTGATTTGTAGGGAGCGAGGGAGCATGCACAGAATGTGGCATTGCACAGAATGTGGCATTGCACAGAATGTGGCGTTGCACAGAATGTGGCATTGCACAGAATGTGGTATTGCACAGAATGTGGCGTTGCACAGAATGTGGTATTGCATTGCACAGAATGTGGCATTGCACAGAATGTGGTATTGCACAGAATGTGGCATTGCATTGCACAGAATGTGGCATTGCACAGAATGTGGCGTTGCACAGAATGTGGTATTGCACAGAATGTGGCGTTGCACAGAATGTGGTATTGCATTGCACAGAATGTGGCATTGCACAGAATGTGGCGTTGCACAGAATGTGGTATTGCACAGAATGTGGCGTTGCACAGAATGTGGCGTTGCACAGAATGTGGTGTTGCACAGAATGTGGCGTTGCACAGAATGTGGCGTTGCACAGAATGTGGTGTTGCACAGAATGTGGCATTGCACAGAATGTGGCGTTGCACAGAATGTGGTATTGCACAGAATGTGGTGTTGCATTGCACAGAATGTGGCGTTGCACAGAATGTGGTGTTGCACAGAATGTGGTGTTGCACAGAATGTGGCATTGCACAGAATGTGGTGTTGCATTGCACAGAATGTGGCGTTGCACAGAATGTGGTGTTGCACAGAATGTGGCATTGCACAGAATGTGGTGTTGCATTGCACAGAATGTGGCGTTGCACAGAATGTGGTGTTGCACAGAATGTGGCATTGCACAGAATGTGGCATTGCACAGAATGTGGTATTGCACAGAATGTGGTGTTGCACAGAATGTGGTGTTGCACAGAATGTGGCATTGCACAGAATGTGGGGTTGCACAGAATGTGGTGTTGCACAGAATGTGGCATTGCACAGAATGTGGCATTGCACAGAGAGCAGCAGCTGCTGAGGCAGGGCAGCGAGGCTGGGAGCTGGGGCTCACCCCGTGGGGCAGCACCCACCAGACCCTCCTGCTTCCCCCTGAAACCTCAGGGCTGAGCTCTGCCTGAGCAATGGCCTTGCTGCCTGTTCATGAGCCACTATTTCCCTGGAACTGTGAACAGTCATTTCTATTTGTGCAGGACTTCATTAATCCCAGCAAATACATCATTTTGGTTATTTATTGTTGCAGCAGTGGCTGGTGGCTGGGAGCTGAGGAGGTTGCTATTTCAAAGTAGGCAACATAAACTCATACAATGAGAGAGAAGGTCTGCATTATTTCTGCCTCTTTCCCAATAACCAGGACAGCCAACGCTTTGGGTGGCATGACAGGGAAAAGGCCATTTTCTGGCTTTCAATCATATTATAATTTCATCTGACTCTGATTCACTCCTCTTCCTGTAATGCAAAAGGTGGTAAAGGAAACAAGAAGAGCTATTCCCAAGGTCAAACTATAAATCCAGTACAGACTTCAGAATAGCAAGCAGCCTCCAGCCTGTTGATTTGTGCTCACAAAGCAAGACTGTGCAGGACATTTATATTTTCCTTTCATCATGAGCTTCCTAGAATATTCAGTTTCCTGTGCTTGCAGTGTTGTATATCTTAACAAAGAGACCTTCTGTGGTTACTGTCAATTTTGTCAAGCATCAACAGCTGTCTGAGCACACATGGATTACCATGATTGAGTGATCTCTGTCAGAGTGTGGTAGAGGCTACATCTCTGGCATTGAGATGCAAGTTATTTTCCCCCTACTTTGAGTTCTTTCTTTAGACCTCACAATTAAAAAGTCAAAATACAGAGATGGACAAGGAGGTCATTTATGCAATTACCTTACATTCTAAAGCCTCATTATTACATACAATATAAATTGAGATTGTTAATATAATTTAATATTCAAGTCATTTTGCCTTAGGAATATCATAAATTTCCTTTGATCATGGCAAGCTATGCACCTTTACCATGAACATTTGCACTAAAATAAATCATGTAGTGCTATGTGAAAACCGTGTAAAATGCAGAGTGTCACATCAGCAGGCTTTGATAAAGCCATGTTCTCTTCTTGTTACTGCTGAAGTGTGGGGGTGACACACCCCATTCTCAGTCCTGGCCCGTCATTTACCTGCAGGGCTTGCTCTAAGGCTTGGTGCTCTTATTTCCAAGAAGTGATAATAATGCTAGGGGATCAGGACTTAATGAATTTGGAAGTCCTTTGGAGCCTTTTGGATAACAGAGACCACAGTTCAAAGTGCTGTTACAAAATCCCCTAGTGCCAGCTCCACTGGGGAGATCATCTGAAAACCCTTTTTTCCTGCCCCAGTCTGTTGTAGAGTAAGTGACTGAGGCAGAGCTTTCAAAGGGTGGATTCAGCAGATGGAAGAACTAGAGAAGGCCTTTGCAGTGGGATTGAAGAAAGGAAAGTGCCCTGCCGGCTCAGCAGCCTTTGCAGCCCCTTCAAAGAAGAGCAGGAGTCGTCTCAGACCCATGGATAGGTCCCTGTCCACCTGACTGCTGCAGTGTCAGGAGAGAGGTGGAATATGACAAGCTGGGACTGGCCTTCAGAAGAGGCAAATTAGAGCAATGAGCTGGGACTAGAGACTGGTGGGGCAGGCAGAAATGTTACAAAGGGATATGTAACACTGTTACCTTCGTCACAAACCCTCTCCCCTGAAAACAAACAAACAAAAAGAAGTAGAGGAAACACAGAGACAACTGCCTTTCTCAAAAATTCATGCACACCCTCGCCTTGAAACCTTTCATTCCAACTGTGGTTCCCTGGCTCCCTGGTTTTTCCAGAGGGCAGGTGACTTTGCATGGGCTGAGCGCTTTTCCCTGATCAGAGCAGATAAACCACAGCCTCCGGAGGAAACATCCTCCTGGCAAGGCACGAGCAGCTCCCTGTGGCCTCCAGAGGCAGAGGGGGAAATGAGCCCTCTGCCCTGAGCACGAGAGGCAGCTCCTCTCCCAGAGACTGACAGAGGCAGTCAGGTCACTGCGCTGGGAAATCTCAGCTTAAAGCTTCAAAGAATATTTTAGCCTTATGAGTTGGTTTTTCCATTTTATTCCCTGATCATTTACTAAGCTGTGCTATGTTCTTGATAGAGTTATTCAACAGCTTTATTAATAGATTCCTTGGGTCAGATATCAATTCAATATGTGTAAAACTTGGCTAATTCACATTAAACCAATGACAATAAAGCAGCCACCTTATAGCAAATTAGCTGCAATTAGAATCAGGGCTTTTCTGTTTGTTTGTTCTCTGAAGAACTGTTAAAACTTTGTGAACAGAGATAAATATTTGCAATGTACCAATAATGTTTTCCTTTTGGCTCCTTTTTGCCCCCTAGAAGGCTAATATTTCAAACAGCAGAGGAATACAACAATCTCCAACAGAGCACAGTATTGCAGAGTCTAAAAGTAGACAGATCTTTAGCAGAAGCTGCAGGGGATATTTTAAACTGGTAAAGGACTTGTACTCAAATGTGCCTAGGGCCCTGGGAGTAGCACAGGATCTTTACTGATCACTAAGGTAAAGGGACTTTCATTTTGCTCCTCTCCCTTTGAGCAGCAGTGTTGTTTCTAATGATAGGCTAGAGACCCAAGGTGGGGCTTTTAGAAGTCTCTTTGGGTCAGATCCACAAAGAAGTTTAGATTTTACAGTCCTAAGCTACCTTTTGTCACTTACTGTGAATTGCTCTGGGCTGTCCATCATACAAATAAAGGCCTTATTAAACCCTTCACATGTGGAGTTTGTCACATACTCAGCAGAAGGCTGTGGGTTTCTTTTGATGAACTGGAAAACAGAAACCAAAGTTGTTCTCTGTGTGCAAATCTTCCTGATGGAAAATATTCCTTACTCCCCTCTCTTCCACACCCAGATGATGGAAAATGGTCTGTCACAGGGTAACTGGCTCTGTAGGTGAGGGGTGACTGGTGACCACTGCTCATCTGAGCTTGCTTCCTTGGAGCCAAACTGGGGAGAGAGGGACTGCACGGGTGGGCCACGGAGTGGGTGGAAAACTGTCTGAATTGTTGAAATGGTACAACAGTTTGAAGTCTAAATGATGTGCTGTTTCCCTCGGGTGTCATGGGACAATGATGTTTCATATCTTCATTAACAACCTGCTGGACAGGAGAGAGCACACCCTCAGCCAAGCCCCAGGTGATATTTCATAAGGCAGGGCAGAGGGAGCTGCTGAAAGCCTGGAGGGTAGAGCTGTGTTCAGAGAGGTCACAGAAAAGCAGACCAGTGGGAATTTCAGGAAGTTAAAAAAATTTCAAATGCAACATCCTGCACCAGGAGATAAAACCTCCATGCCACAATGTAACAAGGTTATTGGGCTGGACAAGGAGCAGTTCTGCAGTAAAGTTCACAGCAATGCCTGTGGGCAGCAAAATGAATATTTCTCAGCAAGGCGTCCTAACTGCAGCAAAGGCTGAGTATTGGTCTGGGTTAAAAGTGGACATAAACAGCAAAACCAAGGAATTATTTTTCTCTTCTACTTGGCAGTTGGTTAAATTGGCCTCTGGAGTAGCGTCTGGTTGTGAGCCACCCATGCAAATGAGACATGGACCTGTTGATGCAAACTGAGGAGAGAGATGAGTCTGTCAACCTGCACAAGGGGAGGTTAAGAAAAGAGCTGCCTGTTGTTTCCAACAGGAGTTGGGCAGTCAATGCTTTCAGCAAAAGAAACAGACAGACCTCAGGGTGCAGAAAAGGAACAAGTGACACAAGTTGCAGAAATGGGAATTTCACCTTTTGAGAAAAATTAACCAGGCAGCAGCCCTCTACCAGAGGGCCAAGAGGCTCTGGATTATGCTTCCATGTGGATTTTTGGAATTTACTTAAACAACACCCCAAGCAAACTTTTCTACTTTGAGCCTTATTTTGAGCAGGAGTTTTCTAATGGGCTCTTCCAAGCTGAATTGTTCAATAAATTGACATATTTCTGTCCTTTTCATCCAGTTTTTAGCTCAACCAATTCAAAGCTTGCAAGGCAAAATACTACAATGAACAGAGAAAACTGTAAGAACTAATTACATACCCAGAACACAAGCTACATTTCAAGATCAACAGATAATTAATGCAGGTTACTCAGCAGAAATAGTTTGACAGCATGGTCTTACCATGAGAGACATCTTACATCATTAAAGGCAGGCATTTACTGTTAAGCAATTGTAAGGTGAAGAGTCTCTGTAGGCTGCACAGCCCTATCCTAAAATAAATGTCTAAAAGGGAGGAACATAATTCCATCCACAGAAGAGGGAACCTTGATAGGTAGCCCCCATTTTACACTTCAGATGTAGGTAGCTCTGCAGAAGTACTAAAGTACTACAAAGATAAATTTCACCGTAATAGCAGTAAAGTGGTTCAGGAAAATGTGAGGAAACCTACCAACCTGTTGTTTCCAAATAAGCAGGGAGAAGTTCTTTGTCCTATATATATTGCTAAATTAAACATGGCTGAGCTGTATTCTTCTGCATTTACCCTTGATTACACTATTGATTTGATGTTGGTTGCCAAAGAAGCTTAATAATGATCTGAAGTATTTATCACTAGAATTGAGTGAAATGAGCTCACTAGCTTTGTTCCAAACCTGGTTCATAACACAGAGATTCTACTCACTCTAATTTACATTATTTGCATAATTGGCAGCTCTCCCAACAATACTGTATTAGGCTGAGAATTGCAAGTAAGCATGTATTTGTTTTAGCATCACTTAGGCAATTATTCATTGCAAGGAAAGATTTGCTTTCTCAGTTTGGATATGACTGTGCTTTAAAGACCCTTTCAAAAAAACACAAAGAATCTATTCCAAGTCGAACTGTGAAATTTACTACTCGGCAGAATTTCAGAGCCAGAAGCTAAGGGTTTGATTCATGAACATAAGCCAAAAAAGAATGCCTTTATATTGAATCTGTCAAATGTATTCATGCTTGTTAACACCATATAAATTTTAGTTAATAGGTTTCCTAATTCTTGTTTCTATTTTTTTTTTTTTTTTTTACATTTAATCCTCTGTCATAGTCTGAAGCCACCAACTGTAAGGTGACAGCAAAGAAAAATAAATCTGGGAGCTGAGAAATTACCATAAACATCTACTCACTTTACAGAACCTCCAAATTCAAGGTCAGTTTGGACTGGCAAATTTTCATTTGTAGACAAACCTGAGTTCCCTGGTCAAGAAAAGCATCTTCTAGAAAATTTTACAAGTGCCTTCATCTTTGTTGCTTCCTCCCACAAGATACCTGTGTCTTACAGCTAACTGAGGACCTCCAGAACAACTAGTCAGAGTATTTCCCCACAGCCAGGGCTTGGAAAGCTGCCTGAAGCTGTGCACTGATTACTGATTACTAAATCAGAAATTCTAACACCCCTGATTGTTTCCCTTTTGCTCCCCCCTGCACTCTCCTTCTCTGTAAGCACAATATCATTTAATCAGCAACTAGTTTGCCTTGGTTTTCTTTTTATAATACATCAGCCTTCCCAAGCAAAGCAGAGGTAACAGATGAGTGTACTAATTGGAGATGTCAGGGCATTGGGGATTTCATTAATGACTGAGAAATGGACTGAGGAACATCAAACACTTCCTCTCACCTCATTGTGCGCCTTATCTGTGGAAAAATGAAAAGCTGGTTAAGCCCTTCTGTATTTTAGTACAGATTGTGAGTACCAAAGGAGACATCCTATCAAATAAAGGTACATGAAAACTAAGTTCATTTTGTAAAAAAAAAAAACAAAAAAACCCAACAAATTAGAATAGAACCAAAAACAACCCATGAAAGTGCTTTACTCTAAAACTTAGTTTTTCTCTGCCAGATATAACCAAAATCTCTCTAGAGAAGAAATCAACACAAAAGTTATCTGCAAAGAATGTGTTTTAATTTTTTAAACCTTTTGAAAGTCTCTTTACTATCCACATAATGCAGGCAGGAATACAGGATTTTATACAGCTCTGCTGAAGCAATGAACTAGGAGGCAGGACTCCTGGTTTGGTGTGTGATCTCCAGTGCTGTCTGACTCTCAGCAGAACACCATTCTGTCCCTAAATCACCACTCTTCCCTTGGTAATAATGAAAGCCTGATTCTCCACTCTCCTTTCTGAAAAATGTTTAGATGTTTGAAGAGGAAAAGCACTGCACAGGCTAAAACTGATTTCTTTCCTTGAAATACATCAATTGGACAAAAGTTCCCTCAAGTGATATGGAATTTGAGACAAGTGTGAATGAAAGAGGTTTCATCCACCATTTCTCAGTGCCAGAGCTGCTCCCTTTCATCTCAACAATGGATTTCAGGTGGGAAATCCACCTGGGATGAGCAGGTGGGTGGCCAGAATGAAGGTCCCCTCTGAATGAGGACAGGTCCTGCATCTCCCTGCTGCCAGCTGTGCCCATTGACTGGAGTGTCCTGGCGTGGTTTGCTCACAGTGTTCTCAGCAGCCTTCATTTCATCTGCACAGTGAAAGGTAGGGCTGAGTGCATTTCTGGAGGATCTCCTTCTCTTTGTGCCACATTGCTGTCAATCCTCGTTAATAGAATGTTGTATTTTCACTCTGGTATGTCCAGCAGGTTCTAAGCAGAACCAATCTTTTCTATCCAACATACGGAATGAACACTTGTAAATTTAGAGATTTAATATGAAATTTTGCTCAGAAATAGAGATTCTATAAAGTTTAATTAAGACAGTCCTGGAAATGTCATTATCATGGACGTATCTTTGGGTCATCAATATGACCCAAGATTATTAACTCACTATAAAATTAATTGGAAAATGAAAACATTTTTTTATTTTTCACAAAATTCTGTCTAAAGTCCAGAGGAAGTTTAGTAACCAGAATTCATCTTCTAGTGTTTTGTTTTGATAATTTCTAGCAGAAATTACTTCTTGGATGCAGTTTCAATACAGGATGATGCAAAGAACTCAGCTGAAGTGACTCAACCAGATGATAAATTTGCTTCCAATTTTAGGATAAATTAGATTTGTTCTCTGAAATTGACCATTCAAAAAATTCCTGCTAAGAGTATTTCTGACCACTTTTTAAGTATCAGGCTTCTCTCCAGAGAGCTATTAAATCTTTACCTCAATTATAAAACCTTTTATGTCTGGGGTAGCATAAGGGATTTTGTCCCAAACTTTGCCGAGATAGGTCTCACAGAATTTCATTTTCCAAAGGGAAAATTTAGAGATTAACTAATTATTTTCTGCCATGAAATAATAAACATTTTTGAAAGGAAATGTTTTTCAACAGAAAGTAAATTTCCTTGGAGAAAAATATTAATTTCTAACTCGAGATTCTTCAGTGAAAAGAAGGAAAATGTAATAATACATTTGCCTTCCAAAAATCTTTTCTACATAGGTTTTGTTACTGAACTGATTAAATCATATTGTTAAAACTAGTTAAAATTCCCTCAGCTTTAAACTGTGGAATCTTGTTGCCACTGAACAATATTTTTGCTTATAGTGTTTGGTTTTTTGCTCGCCTGTTTTCTTAGTTATGCTTTCAGCTTTCACACTTAGTTAATAATGACTATGTTAAGATTTATAGGAAAGATGAATATTTATTTTGATGAGTCTTCTGTGAATATTTTTTCTCCTAATCATAACTGAAATATGTAAAATATTCAACTGAGATAAAGAGAGCAGAAAAAAAGGTCACATATCATTGAACAGTATATCACCATGGAAAATATCACAAAATAGCCTGTAATTATGGAAAATCAAATATAAGTGAGCCCATAAAGATAATTTCTTTCTTTCAACATGCATTCAGGGAAGAAAAAGAAAAGCCAACAAAAACCACATGAGCTGAAAAATATGTTACTACTGTAATTCAGCAAGGCTAAACTTTATAAGGCACGTGATTAAAACTTTAAGGGACTCTAAGCAAAGCTATGATTTTATCCATATCAAATAGAAGTATGCAATAAAACCACATAAAATAAGAACACTAATTTTGATACACTGGCAAGCCCATGAGTGTATCTGTACAAGTTCCTTTATTAACAATTCAGACTTCTTTTAGTAGTTCAATAATACATTATGGTTTCAGATGAAAATCATGCTGCAAAGAAAAAACATCACTGTAAGCTACAAAATCAATAATTTCTAACACAAATGAGGGAATTACTTTGAGTTGCAGCCCTCTACACCTATCATTTTCAGGGTTAATGTTCATGGGGAGCATCTTTTCAGTATGCAAATTCAGGCTATATAAAAGATTTTGATCCAAAAATTAATCTCCACCCCACACTCTGCATAATGTCAGGAATTAAAGCACTGAGTTCTTCTCTTCTTTGTTTTCATGATGCATATATAAACCCTACAAAAGGAGAGAAAAGTCTCTACTCCTCACTTCAGATAAAACTTCATCCTAACTGTGAGCTTGTACTTGTCCTCCTATCAAAAGGGGCTTTCTTCACAAAAGGTGTTCCCAGCCATCTGTTCACAAGGAACATTGCCAGCTGGCAAATTTGGTGGAGCTTTGTTGCTTTAATTCATTTTCAAAAACTTCAGATTTCATAATCTGGCAGCAAAGGCAGAGTAACAAATTTGTGTCTGTCAGCCCACTATTCCCTGATGAGAGGCCTGTGAGCCTGCTGATTATACATATGCAGCTAATTAGGACCGTGGTTAGGAAAAGTTAATGGATTTATTTGCCTCTGTATCCAGTTAAGTGACAACCTCGGGAGCACACAGACACTGCCCCATGATCTCCCACTGCCTGATTCCTGCCAGCTGAGCTGGAGAGGCCAGGCTCCAATCTCCTCCTGGGGCACAGATTGCCTCCCAGAAGCTGTGAAAGGGGAAAGATGCTTCAGCAAGAAAGGGGTGGTAAACAGCCCTCTTTTCTAGATGGGAAGGGATGGCTGTTGATAAGTGTAAAGACCATTTTGCAGCTTTGCTTCCCTTTCATGAAGTGCTAAAGGCCCCTGGCACTGTTTTAATTGCCCATGTGCTTGAACATAAGCAGCAAACTTTTGGAAGAGTGTGGGAGCCAAATCTTCTTTTGCAGGGACCCTTGATTCTGCGGTGCCAGCTCTCTGTCACATGCAGTGACCCTTATTTCAGCCTAATGATGAGTGAGGTCCAGGCTATTGCTCTTGGTGATCCACAGTGGTGCTCCAGGGGCAAACTTCCTTTCAGACTGAAGGAAATTCCAATGCAGATCAGTCAGCTCCGTACAAAGTGAGTCTGCTCTCTGCACTGACAGTGCTCTAGAGAGACCTGCATAGGTAACTGCAGTTTCAGACACCAGACTGTCCTCCCCTGTTACCCCTGAGCTGCAGAACTGATGTCCCACAGAGGAGGAACCACCATGGGAGAGAAGCCTCGGAAATAATTTTACTGAACTCCAGAAGCCTGGCAGGCAGATCCTCAAGTGTACCTAGTAAATTTATCACAAGGCACAGAATGAATATTCTTTCTATACAGGCCAAGAGTGGCAAATCCTGCTGTGTTATCTTTCACATACTCAGCCATTCTCTCAACATACAGTTCTAGTAGGAAATTGAGGAATCAAAGGTACAGTTGTGTGTATTGTACAATGTGAATACACACACACACACACACATCTATCTAATTGCATGTGCATAGACAGTCACATCCCCTTGGCTTGGTTTTCCATTTCACACCAATAACTTTCTAAACCCCTGATCAATTCTATCCAAGTTTGTCAGACAAAAAGGGATCCCATTGCTTGTTGTCTGCAAAACTTTGTAGAAAAGCATCCCTTAGGTCTCCCTTTATTCCACAGGTTGTCAGTAAATCAAGTGGTACAAATTTGTGAGGACCCAGTCTTCGTTCTGCTTGCCATGAAAGTGTTTCTTGCGATCTGGTACTGCTCACTGTTGGAGACCAGGTTCAATGATCAGAAATGCAGTGGCTTTGTCTAATCTGGTATCCAGCGTGGGTTTGTCAAGCATTGCCTCATGTAATCTCAGCTCAGTTCCTTGTACTTGGAACGGGGAAAAGCAGCATTTGTAAATGAACCCATGTGAAGCTGTGATTTCATAAACCATGTTGGGTCTCTAATGAGCAAACTCCTGCAAATGAATGAAATTGTTACCACATGATGCAGGGTGCAGAATTTCATCTGTCTTTTCCCCCCTCAAGCATTGGCAGTTTCCAATCAATGTTTCACCTGATGGGCAAGGCCTGACAGAGCAGTATTGTGGGTCCTTCAAAGCTGAATACTTCTGAGCTAAGCATTTCTAAAGCTATGGCACAAGGATAAAAACACAATCTCAGAAGATGTGTTGCACATTAAATGCCCTTCATTAAATATTTACTGAGAGAATAAACTTGCTGTTTCTGGTTTTACTATAGAGCAGTACTAATGTGTACATTTGGTGGACACATTGTTCTACACCGTGATCTGTTTAATGGAGGTACAGCTGTACATGTGCTATCAAGTCAACACATCAGTATTGCACTGAAATAAAATATATTAGCAACGTATTTTAAAGAATTTAAACTGTTAGAAGGACTGCAGGGTGATTAGTAGACCAGTTTGCAGAATGATTTAGGAAAATGCCTTCATCGGAGAATTTGTTAACTGAAGACCTGAAATACACCCTTAACTGCTTTATTCAACCAGGTCTTCTACAGAGTATTTGCCTGTCTCAAAGTATTAGATGCAACACAGAGTTAATTGAACTTTTTGTAGGCTTCACATTAAATTTGTGCTACAGAACATTGCTGAATCAGGGATTTAATGGGCAAACAGTTAAACAAAGGAATCATGTGCATGGCTTGAGCCAGGAAGCAGAAGGCAGAATCCAGAGTTTTTTTCACAGCTCTGCCTTTGGGAAGGTGAGATTAATCTTTATACTTGTAATAGATTTTGAGCTTTTCTTAATAGACCTTAGGCATTCAGATATAATTAGAAATAGTAATCTAATGTCAGTCTCGTGCTTATTGTACTTAGCAATTGTGGGATTTAGTTAATTAGTACATTTTATGTGCTTTGGCGTCCTTGGACAATGAAGGTCGTGTACCTACTTAGATAGATGTTTGGAAAAATGTAGGTCATTATTATTCAAATGAACTTGAAGTTTTATCAGTCAGTTATATAGAACTGAGGAATGAGGCTGAGATAACCAGTCCAGCTGTTAGTGTGGCCACCAGTTCTTAGAGAAGACAGATTCAGCATTTTCACTACCAAAATTACTATAAAGGAAAAAAAAAAAGAAAAGAGGGAAAACATTGCATATATAGAGGACTTATTTGAAAGTTAGTACAAGCTGTGCTGAAAACAATGAGGGGAAGACAGCCAGGACTTGCTTGTGACAAGTCCTGGACATAGATTTTTTTGGTGCCTTGAGAACACAGCTAAAGCTCTGCCCACCATTTTTACCATCTGTAAGGATTTTGTTTTCTGTTACCCCTCAATCTTCTAGAGCATGAGGGCCAACATTCCCGCATTTAGCACAGTGAGTTACTGTGGAAGAATCCCTGTCTCACATTTATATGGCCACTTATTTTGAGATTTCCCCTTCAAGTTCTCAGTCAGATGCAGTTCATATCAACCAATATACTAAGTACTGATGGCAAGGGGTGAGATGGCAGGCAGACAGACACACTGGAGAGACCTTCTTTTCCTCAAAGAAAGCAGTGAAGGAAATCTATTAACCTTTTCCCACTTTATCCATCCCTGTTTCAAATCTCTTTGTCCTTTGAGTGACTATTTAGTTTTATAATAAAATGTCATATGCACTTGGTTTGGTTCCAAAATTCAGATTTTATGTTAAAACCAACAGCAAAAACAACCAAAAAATTAAGAAAGGACTTTTAGGAGGACAGAAACATCCATAACATTTGCTTTCTCAGCTTATAAGCAGCACTGGTTGCAAAGTCAAATAGTGGAGCAGCTCAGCAGAAAAAAAGTAATCTGTCAGCACCGTTCTTCCCTTCAGGATAAATACCTTTAATGATAATTAAATGTGTGCAGGAGTTCATGTGGGTCCATCTTAAATTTGATGCAAAAGACAAAGATCACAAAATGCAAAATAAATGAAGGAATCAAATATTGATGGGCAAGCAGCAGCAAATTCAATTATTTGATTTTTTTTCTATTTTTTGCTACTCTGAGCCTTGGTCCAGAACAGGCTTTTGCATATTAGTAGTCTATTTAAGATCATCAATTTCTAGATTTTAGGATTGAGCCATTATTATCATCCAGTGTGACCTGCAGAACACAAGCCAAAGAATTCCAGCTGATAATTTCTGCAGTTCAATCAGCCACTTATTGACTTGATCTTCCAAAATGCTGAGCTTTCTGGCCTGGGTTGGGTCAAGCATTTCAAAGTGATCCATGTTAAGAGGGAGGCAAGACACCTACCCATAGAGGTGTCTTACAAGAACAGAGCCTACAGTAGTTCTCTAATAAAGAATTTAATCCTTCCTGGTGGTAGGAAGGTGAGTGAAGTGACAGACCCATAACCAAGGCAGATGAGGGTGAGCACAGACTCAGCCACCAAACACCAGCAGGATCTTTTGTAGGGCTGTTCAGAGCACAAACTCTGTTAAACCCTGGTTTGATCCCAACAAAGTGACATTTGAAGAAAAACAATGAGTTGATCAATGGCACTATAGACAGAAATATTCCTAAGATCTAGAGAAGACATCTTGGAAGAGTCCAAGGACTTTGAAGCTCACCAAAACTCCAACCTTGTTATTGTGGAAAGGGGAATTTCAGCAAAATTCCATTTCATTAAAGCTTTGAATTGAATTCTAATGCAGAAATAAAACAAAGGTGAAATCTCTCAAGTCAGTTTAGAAGCAAAACACCAGACTCCTGAGGAAGCACATTCCTTGTTTCTTTTCTCCTCTGCCCTTTTAAATGGTTGTTATACTCACTTACAGCTCTCTGGGACTGTGCCTCTTGCTTTCTTTGAGCACTTTTACAAAAACAAGAAAGGAAAAAAATTACTTGTCATTCTTTAATCCTTGAGTTCAACAGACAATCTGGGATTCTGGTCTGAAATGTCAAACTGCTTACGTCCACTGCAGAACAAAGTTGAATTTTCAAATCTTTTATTTATTTATCTATTTGTCTGGGTTAAAAGTTATCCTAGCACCTGTCATGTTCCATGTTAAAGCCCTTTGGTGAAAGGACTTTGAAGCAGTGTTCATAAATCTCATTCTTAAATAGCATTCCTTTGAAGTAAAAAAAAAAAAAAAAGGACAAACAAAGCTCACTATTTTTCACTGTTCATTAGATTTTCATATCTGGAATAAACAGAGGGCTTTAAAAGGAACAAAAGAAAGCAGCAACTCCAATTGCCTGCAATAACTTCAGCACCATGCCTAGGTCTGCATTCAGTTTGCATCCTAACACAGCACCCCTGTGTTCAGTGAATGAGAACCAGGTAATATCTGTGAACCAGCTGTAATTTTCAGCCATCAGAAGAGTCATGGTCTGTGCAGGTAATGGCTTGAGTTCAAGTTCTTTCTTCACTTCCTTAAGGCTGGTAGCCTCTCCCTGAAAGTCACTCAGGGTCCCTGTGTAATTGAGAGTCTGCAGTTTGCTCATAGAATGGACATGTCCCTCCATGAGTGAGTATCTGATCTCCCTCTGAACTCCATAGAAAAGTCAAAGCCACACTCAAGACTCAGAGAACTAGTGGATTTATTCCCTATTCCTTTGAAAAACCTCTGAATTGTGTTCAGTTTCCAGTGAAAACATGGCCCCAAACCCTACCAAATGAACTGTTTTCCTTTTTCTTCACAATTTTGAAAGACAGAAGCTCACTTGATGTAAAAATAAGATCCAGTTTACATTTCTGAATATGAAACATCTCCTATGATAAAATATGAAGAAATGTAACATTACTTTGACATTCCTACTTTAATTAATTTGAAGAAGTTTCATTTTAAAAAGATAAAAACATTTTGTGTAATCCTTATACTGTAATCAATCTGTCACAATTTCATTTTACTAGAATATTTAAGTATGATTTAATTATTTTAAAAGCATGTATTAACATCTAATTTCAGAACTTAAAAGTTCCGAATTTAAAAAAATGTTTAGGAAAAAAATTTGAAAATTATCCCCATTTCAGCTTTTCATTTTGAATAGAATATCAGAAATTGCTGAAAGAATCATGGTTTTCAGGCCAGACTTGATACACTGCGGTTAGCACTGCTCAGATTGCAGAGACCAGCATTAAAGCAGGTTCTTGTCACCTGTGCATTTAGCAATCCTCTCTTTTTTTAGCACAGCCCTACTTCCTCCATGGTCTGAGGGTCCCTGCACTTGCAGCAGCAGAGGGCGAGCAGTGCCATGGCAAGGGGCACTCGTGTCCCCCCAGTGTCAGTGGCTGGGTGTGCTCTGTGCCTCTGAATGTGCTCTGCACCCTGCAGTGGGGATGGGAGGCCAGCTTGGCAGATGGAAACCTGCCAGCTCCTTTTCACTAAACTGCTTTCTTGTGTCATGGATCCTTCAAGGCATTCCTTTTTTAAAAATACCCACCCTCTCCAGCAAAGTCACAGGGTGAGCCAGAAAGGAATCGTGTTTCAAAGTCTTTGTTGATTCCTGCAGTAAATGCCAATTGTTCCTGGGAGGATGGATCCCTGGTCAGGAGCCAAGCATCTCCTGATATCCTGCTTACCTTGAATGCTAGGTATTAGAAAGGGAGAGGAAAAACTAAAAAGTCTAACACTTGAGAGTTCAGACCAAATGGGAGTTTAACACCATGAATTTTATAGCCTATTTCTTTCCTTCTCACTGTAATGGTCAGTGGCCTTCTATAACTCTACAAGAGAAAAAAAATATCTTAAAAGAAGAGGTTCCTAAGGTCTCATCAATTTTTGTAGGGCTGATTCAGTTCTCCTCAGTCAGCATGGGCTCTGTACTTACTGTTGTGCAGCTGATCCAAGGATGGCAAATATGGAGGTGACAAGAAGCTGAAGGGAACCAGTCTCAGGTGTGTTTTCTGCATTATACAGTACAAAGTAACCTTCTTCTCATGTCTGCATTGCAGAGGGAAGGCACATCAAAGATGGTTTAAAACAAAACTGACAGCAAAACCAAGGAGCACCTGACTGCTCCCTGAGTGCCAATTGCTGGGCTCTGTCCTTCCACAGCTATGCTGCAACACTACCCTCAACCAGAGAGGTTAACACCAGCTGAAATTCTTCTGACTTAAACAACAAATTTCAGAGGAATTGGTTGTTTGCAGTATATTGCAACAGCTGCACTGTAGCTGGACCCAGATCTTTGTCTCTTCACCCTCTCTCCTCACTGAAGCTGGTCCTTGCCCCTTTTGTACATCTCAGCCTCCAGGCTCTGCTAAGGATCATGCCAGGAAAGCTGGGGCTGCATCTCTGGGTCATTGATCCAAAGATGGGAAACAACGTGTGCAAAGCAAGACTCCTCACTGCTCACCTTTTCTGCAGAGCAAAAATGTCAAGAAAAGGTTCAGGCAGGTACAGAGCAGCACTGTGCAACCAGGCAGCACTAAGCTGCCTCCTTCTTCTGATGTGTTGGGAATGGTAGCAGCAGAACTGCCACATTCCCAACCAGGCAGGCTCTGGATGAGTTAATTCTGCTGCATCCTTCCTACCCAGCAGTAATGAGAGCTCTGACAGATTCCCAGAGTTCATTCCTTGACGAGACAGAGAGGGCAGCTCTTGTGTCAAGTCCTGTAGAACCTGGCAGGACTGTGTACTTCCCATCAGCAGATTATATCTCTGCCTTTTCTTTATTTTCATAAAGAAGTATTATGTGTTTCTTTTTGTCAGTGAGCCTCACAGCATTTTACTGAAAAATGAATGTAGAAAGTAACTTACAAGACATGTCCCACATTTCTGGACAAGGTATCAGAAGAGAAAAAGTAACATTCTTCCTCTGACAAGTGTTTGTATTGTGCAGCTGCCTGAATTTTTTTCCTGAAAAACCCTGCTGGGATTTTTTCATGGAATCAGTCCTCTGACTTCAGGAAATAAATCATGAATACAAAATGCCCGTGGCTCTGTGGAACTTTGCTACCAAATCTGCTTTCCCTTCAGGCTACCAGAACCTCATCAAAGCCAGCACAATGAAGGCTGCAATCAGAAGAGGCAGTTTTCTCTTGCAGCTGCTTGTTCACTCCTTGTGTTGGCCTCATGTGGCACATAACCATGCTGGATTGAGCCACTGCCATAGCCCATACCAGAGCACACACCAGATGGTCAAGCCTTTTGCTTCAAAATCAATAAAAAACAAACCCAAGCAGCAAAAGACCTGATTCAGATAAAGCTTATTTTAGTGGCAGTGCCTTACAGGCATCTATTATAACCATGGGTGTCAGTGAATCACAAAAATAATACTTTTGCATGTTCAGTGAGACCTGATAAAATTGAGTGACTGACTGTTCCCTTTTGAGAGAGTGAGTGCACTCGGTTCCAGCTTGAAAAAAAAAGTTAAAAAAATTCATGCCACTAATTTGCATGAGGAATAAATCCTGTGTTCAACAGGCTTGTCATCTGGTGGTGAGTCACCACTCACCTTATAATGAATGGCATTAATTTGATTTTGAAGGAACAGCTTTTGCATGTTATGTCTCATGAGGTTATAAACAACACATGAATCTGATCCGTGCTGTACAGACAGCTCACTTGGGCAAATAAAGCAGATTTTATTCATGGAGGAAATCCCAGAGAGAGAGATGGGAATTTGTTCTAATGACAGTTAATCTCAGGAATCTCAGAGAAGAACAAGGGGAAATACTTCATGAACCTGTCCCAGCTGCTGGTGTTGGTGCTTTGGGAGGATTTGTACCTGTGCACCCAACCCTGCCCCCTCCCCACACACAGACACCTCCTTCTACCCCCAGGGGATTCAGAAATGCACCACAGCAATTCCTGTGAAGTCAGGGGACTGTTCACCTGGCTTTCTGTCAGTCAGGGCCACTTTTGAACATGAGTACATTTGACACTTTCTCATCTCTCCTTCCTACTTTTCCCAGATTACAGCTGCTGTTGTAGAAGGGTGGTTTGTCCTGGTCCCCTTGCCTGGTAGTGGGAAAAGGGCAAGGAAAACAGCCCAGGCATCTTTGCACCCTGTTTTCTTTCCTGTTCTGCATTTTCTATGATTGTGAGGATGAGGGTTCAGTACACTTGTATATTTATATCTGTTTTATGATGTAAAAAACACGCTGTGACACTGACCTCTACCCAATTCAACTCCTCTTGTAAATGAAGAATCTGTGTGGGAAGCTGCACCCACAGAGCTGAGTGTGGAAAAGGACAGGTAGCTGAAGTCTCTGGAAAAACCCAAGCTATTTGTGTCTCATTGTAAAGCAGGCTTACAGATGTAAACAGAAGTTATGCATACACAGAGCACACTTTTATTTTTATCTTCCTTTAAAAAAAGAGATCTCACGCTATGTCTTTGAGTTAAAAACAAACATGGAAATGAACACAAAGAGAGTAATTTAAAATTGAAATTATTTTTTTACTGCCTCTCCATCACTTCTGTTCCAAGTAGCTGTTGAACATTACCCTGTCAACTCTTCAAGTATTTAACTACAAAATACTCTTCATAAATAATGTAGACAGATTAACTAAATGGTACATAATTACCGCAAATTTCGAGTCCCCTTGCAGAATATATTTTATCCATGATTACAGTGCTTACAGACTTTCCAAACACTCTCTTGTATATTTGACAGTAAGCCATAGGAAAATTTCAGCTGTCTATAACTGCATTTTAGAATCTATAAAAACTTAGATTAACATGTTATTAAAGACTTTGACTTAGGAAACACCTAATATACTTTTCTATTTTTTTTCCTTTAATTTAGGGTAAAAAAAAAAAAAAAAAGCACAAGATTGCACTTGTAAAGTGGAAGTTTTCAAAGTTGATTGTAGGTTCATAGCTCTGTAACAAGGTACTTTCACTCTGGCAGAGACTCAAACGAGACAATTAACAGGAGTAATGAAGCAATTCAAAGAGAGAGTTGTGGGGCTTTTTAATTGGTGCTTCAGAAAGCCAAAGTTCCCTCTACACAGAAAAGAGAGGAGCCAGGGAGTAATTGCCTCTCCGTTTATCTAAAAAGGGCTTGAAATCTCAGTCAAATAAGCTCTTGATCTTAGCACAGGAAGGTCATGGTTCTCTGGAAGTGTACAGATGTTCCTCCCCTGCAGTGAGTGGTCCTTTAGTGATTGGAAAGATTTTATGCTGGTCATTACAAGATACTGAATGAATGCTAAAATAAAAGCTAAAATATAGATTCTCTGCAGTTCCTATTGTGTTGTAAAGGAAAATTTCCACTAACTGCAACAGCAGCTGGGTCTGTGTCTGTTGATAATTAAATAGTCATCTTATATCTGAGCACTTCACTGTGTTGATGCTCACGTTAAAAATGTGACTTTGAGTAAGGACAATATATCCTCTTCTGAGAGTCTCAATATATGTTGGGTAACTGGTCCCAGAGTAACCCATTCTTTTCAGACTGAGAACATGGGATTGGGTTTTCAGAGCCCTGAACAGGCAACAAAAGCACCATTATTTGACCAGGGTCCCATATTGTCCTCAAAAGTCTACCAATGTAAAAGTTTCAGCAGTGTAAGAACAGTCCAAATTTCTTTTCATTCCCAGGCCAGCTCAGTTCAGCTCTCACTCTGTTTTCTCTGTTCTCCACATGCATCTTGGGAAAGCAAAGACAGCAGCAAGCAAATTGCCTTTAAATTCCATAAAGCCTTGAATGCCCATTGCAGTTCAGAGCCCTCAGTGGTTGACTGGTGCCCATTTCTGTTCTCATTAGCTGCCAACTGCTCTCCTTATGCCCCAAGTTGAGAAACCTTCTTCAGAAAGAAATCCTGGCCTAAGTAAGGTGTAGGCCAGCAGTGAGTGACTTTTAGAGCATTTCAATTTCCCCTTGAAATCAGCGTGAATTTGGGGCTCAAACTTCCCTTCTTGACTGCGCATTAACCTCAGTGTTGTGCTTCCCTGCCTTGGATGCATGAACAGAACACTCTCTCAGCTGCTTTAACCTTGAGATTCTTACACAGCAGTAAGGGAAAGACCAGGTTCTGAGTCTATCACAGAGGTATGAGGAAAGAAACTGGATCATTTCTGCCAAATAAATGACTTCTAGGCAACACACCTGTTAAAAAACATCAGGCTCTCAAAGAGATTAATTTGCATTGTGGTGGAAAAATTGCTCATGAAATCCTCAGGCATCCTCTTGGATGTAGTGGAGAGTGAGGACTTCAGGGCTGAAAAGGGAATTTCATCTTCAGTTATTGCCACAGATAATGATCAATTTGTGGCTGTCTTATCCACAGGTGCTTGCCCTTGTCAGCAAATGTGAAGACCTGGGATGGATACCTTGAAATGCTGTGCAAATTACTTCTAGATAGGCAAGTCTTATTTTATACAAAGAAGGAATTTACTTGTATATTGCAATCTGAAAGTCCATTTGCTGTTCTCCATGCAGTAGAGGTAAAATTAGGGTGTTATTTAAGATGCTGTTTAGGTTACCTTCCTTCTACTTGTCAAATGTAATCTTGGAAAGTCATCTGTTCTCTCAGTGCTGTATTTTTTCTGCCTGTAAATTAAAGGTACTATGGCTCTTCACATCACCCTGTCTAGATCACAGCTAGACCAGAATGAAGAACAGATCTTTTATTCAGTGGTTGACTTTAAAAATCAGGAAAAGAATTTTCTGTAGATTAAATGAAAATGGAGATATCTTTTTTGTCATTTTTATTTTTCCTAAAAGCCATCTTCAGATATTATGTTTAATCCCGAGAAAAGTGATTCATTTTATTTTGGCATTGAAAAATTCTTTATATTTTTTAAATACATTTTAAATACATTTTAATACATTTCATATGGCCAAGTTTTCATTTAAAAGAAAGACACTCATAACTTCTAATTTTAAAATTCTCAATTTGTGAGAGCTTTAGAATCCAAGGTATTATTTCTAATTTTGACAGTAGTGAAGTGTTATAGTTTTAATTTTTAAAAATCAATTATCCACAAGCCATTTCCTTCTTTCAATGCAAGAGAGAAGTGCTGATACTATCTGCAAAATTTAAAACAGTTTCACAAATAACTGCAGTCCTTCCAGTTTTCATTTTCTATTTTTTGCCCGTTGTCTTTTTTCTTTAACACAGTTTAGTGTATAATTCCCTGGTACAATGAGTACCCAGGCTCAATGGAATCACATTTATCTGAGTTAATTGCTTCTGTTTTCTAGGGAAGGAAAGAATAACATCAATGACATAGTGGGCAGACCTGCTGCAAACACTGACAATCCCACGAACAGCAGTGAATTTTGTATTTCTGTCAATTAATCCTCATATTTATTAGCTGAAAAAAATGACGGGGTTAGGATGGAGGACACAGTTTATCACTTATCCCAGTCTTGTTTTTCTTTTATCGTTTTGCTTTATTTTCTACAAAGCCCCAGACTTGCCCTGAATTAGGTCCTGTGTCAGTTTCTTTCATTCTTATCTCGGTCATGGCAGCAGGCAGGAGATCTTTTATGATCAGTATTTCACCTCATTTCTTTCAGTTGTAGCTCTGGTTCTGCCAGAGGAAAAAGAAACTTGAGAACAGCAATTTCTCTTCTTGGCAATCAGACTGCTGCATAAGTCTGCTCTGACTTTTATCTGCTCTCTTACCCCTTCCTCCCCACTCAATCCTCACATCTTCCTGGATCTTGCAAGTGGTTTCAGATCTGATCATCTACTTCTGTTGCCCTTCCACTTCCATCTTCCACACCTCTACACCAGAGATTTTGGAGCCTGAATCCCCTTACTTCACAGCAGCACTAAGCAATAACTACCTGCAGTGAAAACAGGAGATTTAAATAAATTGCTCTTCCCTACCAGCACTGAAATTCTACTTCTGAATGTGAGCAAACCAGTGATAATGGCAAGTTTTCCTTGTAACACATTGTTTCATTGTCTCATGTGGGGCAAGAATGAAGCAAATAAAACTCTTCTCAGAATCTGTCTTTCTGGCTTATCTTCATTCATGTGTTGTATAGATTTTCCAACTTTAATTTGGTACATTCTCATAAGTGGCATCCACTAATAGGTCTCTAATCTTAGAAGGAACTACCTAGAGGTGAGTCCAGAGTCCAGCAGCTGCCACGTAGTGCTTCACTGGATTCCAGAGCTGGGCTTCTCTTGAGGCAGAGTAGAGACTCTGCCTCCCTCACCTGTGTGTGCAGATGCTGGTGGGTGTCTCTTTATGCAGACTGGCCTCATGCTTGCAATTTTTGAGCCAGAGAACACATTTAACAATTGCAGATTCTCTTGTAGGATCTAACATTGTGGGTAAGAGATGAAGACAAAGCTTTGTCCACACCCTGTTTATGTAGAATGACTCTTCAGAGTTGAGGTTCTTGTGTTTGGGTGTTTAGGTGAATGCTGGATGGTGCTGGACAAAGTCAGAAGTCAAGTTGAACAGATGTATAAATGTCTCATACAATACTCCATATCAAACAGTTGTGCTGCTTTCATTAAGGAGCTGGAACTTTAATGACCTGCAGAGAAAATGAGAACTAATTTTTTAAGCTTAGGTCACACAATGCCATTTTTCAGAGCTTTACAACTAAACAGTTTTACTTGTTCTGCAGTCACTTAATCAATATTGTTTTCATGGATACTTAAAAAAAGGATATCACTTATCTATAAATCTGCTTCTGCTACATCCTCTTCCTGAGCATCTCTGAATAAGTATTTATCCTTGCCACACATATTTGAAATGCCAAGATATTATTGTCCTTTTTGGGACCTGGGGAAAACAGCTCCCAAAGATCCTTTCCCCAAGATCATAAAAGTATTTTGGGAGAAAAGTCAGGATTTCTGCTATCTGGGAGAAAGCACTTACTACTGTTCCCTATTTCTAATGTTTTCATGTACATCTGCCACAAAAATGGCACAAATTGTTTTTTCCTGTTGGAAAGAGAAGCCATGGAACAAAGAGATAGAATTTGAGCTTATCCTCATGTGGAATTGAATTGTCTCCTTTGTATCAGAGAGAAGCCAGCTGGGTTTGAAACTTGCACTGCTGATGCCACTGTATAGGCAATCATCACACAAAAGTATCGTAATGAATGGATGGCTGGAGTTAAACCTTCTGGCAAGAGGCACGATGGGTACTTGCTTCTTTCTCCACAAAAGAAACAATTTGAAATGTGAGTTATAAACAGGCTGTGTGCCCTGCACCTCCTGCTGCTTAATTGATACCTTACACACCAAAGTATATCTGCTACATCTTTCCCTCCCAACAAATCAGGTGCAACTACAAACTCCTCTAAAAGAAAATAGATTTAGCTCATGTTTACTGTACTTATCAAGGCTTGCCAGAAACTGAAATTTCTGGTAATTCCACATTTGTGCTCTTCTCATGCTAAGTCAAAATTTTTGTTTCCTTTTCTTATTACTTTTTAGAGAAATAGGAAAATCTGGTGCCTCCATGCCATTAGATTTGAATCACTGAAGATTGCTTTGATACTGAGCAGCATTTGCCTGCAATGCCCGTGGGGATGGGGATCCAGATGCCCCATCTCTTATGGGACCTGGGCTGAACTGACCCCCAAGTTTCCCAGGGTCTCTGTGGAATTTGATGTTGAGAAGGGAACCATGTGCTTTGGGAGAAAAAATGTTAAACAGTGAGGGCCAACACGAAAGAGGCTATGATAGAAGGCATGCATTTCCCATAGGCTAATGCACTGATCCACTGAGTTACCAGTTTAGGCAAAGCTGAAATGAAAAAATAAGATAAAAAATATTTTGCCTTTTGCCCAGGCAATCATGCCAACTCAGAAATCTCATATACTCCACAAAGTAATTTTTTCATTTGGAAGATATCAGCTGGAAGTCCTTTGCCCACTTGTACTTTCATTATTTTTAGGGGAATAACTACAGCTGCACACACATCCACTGAAACACCTTGATTTTTCAATTTTTTATTCTGATCCACAGTCCCAGTTTCTTGTCCCTCCCCAGGATTGAGTGGGTCCCTCCAGTACAAGTGAGAATCACAGATGTACCTTATTCCATTACATACAACATTCTTGTTCTTTCCTAAGGCTTGTCCAGGTAATTCCCTTTGTTAGCTTGGTGGAAAAAAATATTCTCTTTTACAAAATTGAAAGTAATGCAGACTGGCAGTAGAACTTCCTTTTCTTCAAAACCTTTGAGCATCCTGGGATGCCAGTCAAATAGTCTGTGCAACAGTTCAGTGGTCATTCATTCCCTTGCCTACATCACTGTCAGCAAGTGGTTCTTAATTTCCCATCTGATAGAGGCACACCAAGGGAAAAAGCTGCCTGTGGGAAAAATTAAAAGAACAGCAGCAGCTCACAGTGATTATGTCAATTAGTGCTGTGTTGATTTAGCTGGAACGAAGAAAAAAGGACAAATTCTCTATTCCTTTCTTGTCTTTTCACCTGCACATTTTCTTTCAAAGCAGTGACCAGCAAGCCTAATCTTTTTACTGAAGATCACTTCAACCAAAAGCTAGCTTTTGTTTCTCATATGGCCAATTGCTATTATTGCTAAATTATCTTGAAACTGTTTTACCAAGGCTATTGCTTCCAAAAAAAACCAAAAAACTGTCCCACAAACACAACAAAACTCATAGACACGAACCATCTGCAGCCAAACTGCCTTGGGCTAGGAATTCTCAGAGGAAACTGAGACACACCACCCATTATAGAGCACCTGATTCTCTCTGTAAATGCAAAACCTGCTAACACAGACATCCCCCTCAAATTCAGATCTGTGTGCTTGCTTTAGAACTGGCTAATGCTTCCCTTCCCAGTGTGCTCAGATATTGCTGTGGAAACTTGCCATGTGTTTTACCAGGATCTGTCTTAAGAAATCTCAGGTTTTCTACCTGTGACAGCTACTGGAATATCTGTCAGCTGATTTTTCTGAGATCCTAAAATACCCCTATTTTCCTGAAAAGTCAAGGCAAGGCATTTGTGGGCTTCACATGAAATCTCTGTGTTGTTTGCTTCATCCCTGCACACCAATCTACTGTGATTCAGACCCTAACTCTGCTGTGATTCAGACCCTAACTCCTACTCCCTGCAGCAGTGCTGAGCCTGTAGGGAAAAATGATGTCTTCCATCACAAAGTGAATGAGTAAAAGAGGCCTCTCACTTCTGGCATCTGTCCAAAATCTTCCAAAAAAAAAAAAAGGAAATCAAAAGCACAAAAGCTCAGGTACATAAAGCCAGCAGAGTGAGAAAAATAATGAAATTGCAAACTCCTTCCAAAAACAACTTCCTGAATAATCCCTCACTCTCAGAGTATCAGCTATGATGCCTTCTACTTTCCTGCATCAATCCCCCTCCACTTTTGTGGCATCTATGCAAAAATCAGAGCAACTTGAAGCCTCTCCCCAAAACCAAAAGAAACTATGAACACTGAAACCAGTAGGAGAAGCCTCATCTCAGCCATTAGAGTTCTACCAGGTAATGATTTAGCAATTAAAAATGAACTATCCCTACACCATGCTCACCTCCCCACTGTCATGTTCAAGTTCTTGAAGGCCTAATGGGCATGGTTTTATTACTGGAGATAAAATGTAATGGTACCAGAGAGTTTCACTCTGCCCAGCACTACAATTGCATTTGGCTGTGCCTCTCATTAAGTGTGGATGAACAGCAATGGCTGAGACCATTTTCTCCACTGAAGTGCCACTGCTGACATTTATGACTCCAATGAGTAGCAATAACTTTTGTTTCAGTGTTGTTAGGTAAACTTAAACTTCCATGTTTACAAGACAGCGATTTTTTTTTTTAGGAGGGATGACACTTCATTGTCATGTTCTCCATGTTGAGGAAATACCAAGCAGGGTTTAACTGGTTTGAAGGTGGAAGTATTCATGAATGATAATCATTGAAAAATGACTCTGACTGACTGTGTAGAGGGATCTTTCCTTTCCCTGCAAGAACATTAATTTGCCTGTCCTCTGCTATGACTAATAATGGACAATTCTGGTTCTATCAAACAAGCTATTTAAAATCTTGGTGCTTGCCTTGGGATTTGGACCTTTGGAAGGGCAAAATACCTCTTTGTGAGAGGTCAGATTGGTGGTTGGATTGATGTTTCTGAGGCACTCAAGTGATTTCCATTAATAGCAGAGCTGAGTATCACAATATTATTATTATTATTATTATTATACCTTTGAGGCATTGTTCCTTGTTTGCAAAGAGGAGAGGAAGAAAGGATCAGGTCTTTTGGTAATTCTTGTGAGTATTCTAGGTATTATCTTCTTGCCAAGCCTCTTCTCCCACCTAGAACAGATTTTTTACAGAAGCACCAGTGTGTGTGTGTGTGTGTGTGTTTGTGTGCACCAGTGTGTGTGTGTCTGTGTGCATACAACCATATTTTAGCTTCACATTAAATAGATATTTTTCTGAGTTTGGTTTTTTCTCAGTAAATAGACAAGCAGAATTTTCTTTCTGACTCTTTTCAGTGTCAAAGTGGCTTTGGTTTTTATTGTTGTTTTGGCTTTTTTAAAGCAAGACTTGGCTCTGTGTTTGTGAGTGAGAGAGAATGCTTGTGTCTGGAGGGGTTTAAAAAGTTTAGGATTTATATACTTCAAGAAATAGAAACAAAAAAGACCAGAATTGGATTTAACTAGAACCAATTTGATTTGCATACTAAAAGGTATCTGACAAGTGTAGTGGTGCAGCCAAATCTCACTAAAGGCAAATCTCACTAAAGGGTTCCTCCTTTTTTTGCCCACTTGAAATCACAAAACTGTCAGGAAGACAGGTCTTCAGAGACATCACAGCTGAAGCTGTTACCAAAGGCACAAAAGTCTTTAGAAAGACAAGTATTCTTTCTCCTGTCACTGTAACACTCAGAATACCAGCCCAGTCTCACAAACCATATATAAGGTCAGTGCACAGGAGCTTCTTCCAGACAAGAGGCTTGAAAAGATATCTGCCATGAATGTCACTGATCTTTTTTTGATTGTGTTGTGCTGAATCTCTGTGCAGATTCTTTGTCTGCAGAACGGGTCATGTTCTCATTGGCATGGATCCCCTGGCTGCAGACTTTCCCTCTCCTTTGAAAACCTGCAAAATTTCAGTCCTGGAGTAGTTAACATAAGGACAGAGGAAGCAAGAGAGTACACTTTCAACTTTGTTCACATTGAAGAATTTGTGTATGACATTTGACCAGAAACAGTTGGATTTGAATGAAAGATGCATAAATCAGGTAAAAATAAATTCAATATCTCTCCATAAGTCAGGTAAACTTATCTGTGCAGAGCAGCTGGGAGTTCCAGGGACAAGAGCCTTATTCTATCTTGAAAGCTCTGCAGTGTTAGTCACAGTCTGGAATATGTATGTGAATATATGTAGAGGCTTACGTGTATATAGGATAGAAAAGGACATTTCAGTTAGAAGGGATCTAGTTCAGGTGCCTGACCTCTTCAGGGCCATTCCTGAAGTTTGCCCAAATGCCTCTGAAACACTGACAGACTTGAGGCATCAGCCTCCAGAGAGCTCAGCACCTCCCTGGCCACTTCCCATTCCCAGCAAAGTGCAGAGAGCAACGAGGCTGAGCACCCCTCAGCTTCTCTTCTCTTCTCTTCTCTTCTCTTCTCTTCTCTTCTCTTCTCTTCTCTTCTCTTCTCTTCTCTTCTCTTCTCTTCTCTTCTCTTCTCTTCTCTTCTCTTCTCTTCTCTTCTCTTCTCTTCTCTTCTCTTCTCTTCTCTTCTCTTCTCTTCTCTTCTCTTCTCTCCTCTCCTCTCCTCTCCTCTCCTCTCCTCTCCTCTCCTCTCCTCTCCTCTCCTCTCCTCTCCTCTCCTCTCCTCTCCTCAGCCCAGCATCCTCAGCACAAGTTATGCAATCAATATAATGGGGTGGGGAGGGAGAAAGAAAGATTCAGCAATACTATTAACTTCTGAAAATTGTACTTAATACCCAGGTAACTGTTGAGCATTTTCACCCTACACTCCTTGTGGAGGTAATGGAGAGATATAGGCACCTCCAGAGGCTAATTTAGTCCACTGCTCTCTTATAAAGTAATTAGGCTTCATCAGGTAAGGAGAAATCTGGGATTTAAAGTTGCCAATAATCTTTAAATGAGCACCTGAACTCCCTCTGCAGCTCAAGGTCTACAAAAAGTTTCTTCAGCTTCTATACAAAATGTTTGCATCTTGTGTTGCACAACTTCCTGGGAGAATATTCCTGCCACTGTTCCTGGCAGAGGAAATCAGGCAAAAATAGCCTTTAGACTGTTAAATTGCTTCAGGCTTTTTAAATGTTTTCTAGGGGAAAAAAACCCAAGCCTGTTCCTACATTCAGTATTCTGGTGAGCTTTGAAATGTACTTAGATTTTATTTTTAAATTTATTTAATCCACAAGGACTCAACAAACACAGTGGGCTGCTCTGACTAGAAAGATTTTGTTTTGCATTCCTGACTTAAAACTAAAATAAATGTCACTTTAGATTAACCTCAGATTCTTGTTTAAATAGATTCCATTCCAATCCATGAACAAAGGAAAATATAAAAGTTTAAAGAAAAACAACCAAATGAACCACCTCCCTATTTTTTGTATTCTTTAAATGCGACATTTTTCTTTGACCTCCTAATTGTTTTCCTTAGTATTTCTTTTCATCATACTTGAAATTCAAATGATAATTTAATTTAAGGTTTATAATTTAAACTTATTTATTCAGTTTAAAAAAAAATGCTTTGTCACAATGCATTAGTGCCATAATCTGGATTGTGCTAGTTTTTACATGACAAATATTAGAATGAGGAATCATTAATGGACGTGATTTTTCTTCCTATGGAGATGAAATGGTAATTTATATCCAAGCAAGACAATTTAGGAACAGATATTCCTTCTTTCGAGTCATGCTATGAGCATATTAATAAAAGAGACAACTTTTGTTGGTTGATTCAGAGAAAATGCACTTCTGTGATAAAAACAAACACCTGGGACACTTGGGAGGCTTGGGGGCTTTCTGAAGGCATATCCACAACCTGAATAAGTCACATCATAATTGCATCTCTCAGTTGCCATATACAGAGAGTGGTGAAATAATCACACCTACTTCAAAAAGGAGAACACAAGTGAGCTGTACTTTATAAAGTCAGAGAAGGAAAAAAAGAGAGCATACAGGCAAGGGAGTGGATATCAAAACCAGGTTAGAGTCTGACCAGAAATGGAGTATGGGGGAAGCTGATCTATGAAGTGACGCTTTCAATGTCAAACCAAGTTTTTCCCCAGTGTAGACACTTCAAACAGCTCCTCTGTCCAATGTGGACAGGTTCGTGGCAGGTTCTAAAATATTCCTGCTCTTTTTCATGTCTACAGAAAAGTTGACTCAGAAGAGACATCCCAACTTGTGCACACAGAACCTGAGCCAGCCAATTTTGTACCTACCATGCCAGTTCAAGTGGGAGAAGCCAACATTTCCCCTGGAGAGGACATTTCCACCTTTCTCCCAGCTCTGGCTTCTCACTCCTGCTCCATGCATGGTCCTTTCTTTACAACACTACGAGCATCTCTGGGACTTTGCTGTGAACTGATCAGATGAAAAACAATTTTAGAAAGGGCTAATCTCCTTGTCCCAAGCTTAGCTTTCTGTCAATTTCTTAGGCTGAATGTATTCACAGGGGGTCAGAGTTTGTGTATTCCTACAGGAGAGGAAAAGAGGAAAGAAAGAAAAGAAAGAAAGAAAAGAAAAGAAAAGAAAGAAAGAAAGAAAGAAAGAAAGAAAGAAAGAAAGAAAGAAAGAAAGAAAGAAAGAAAGAAAGAAAGAAAGAAAGAAAAGAAAGAAAGAAAGAAAAGAAAGAAAGAAAGAAAGAAAGAAAGAAAGAAAGAAAGAAAGAAAGAAAGAAAGAAAGAAAGAAAGAAAGAAAAGAAAGAGAGAAAGAAAGAGAAAGAAAGAAGCCCTATTTTAATAAAGATAAATTCCTTCTCAATATTCCTCTTTCAGATTTGTAATTCAACCCTCTCTGTTTGATGTGATGAATCTAAACTTCAATATCCCTACAAACCCCCTTTCTTCTCCTTGAGCATTGTAAATGCTGTGAAAGCCATTTTCCATGCCTATTGACAGGCAGTGTGTATAGACAGAATATAGTTTATGTGCACACAGAGAGACATAAAGGTTATGGGGGAGCAACACAGAAGATGTTGTTCTCTTCAGGTCCCAGTGTGGATCAAGCAATATTTTTTGCACCAGATGCACCTTGCAAAGCAATTCAAGATGCAGTTCAGCCTTATGAAGTGGTACCAGAAGCTTTGGCAGACACAATGTGAATGACACAAATGCCCCACCTGACTTATGAGTAGCCATGAAATGAAAAAAAATGTTGATGGGAAGGAGGGCTACCTTCCTCTAGCTTCCACAGTAATATGAATTAAATTCCTTGGCCTACTTGGAGATTAAAATGGATCAGACTTGTAAGTTTTGTTCTGTCTGGAGATTTATTCAAGAAGATATAGACACTAACAGGCAGAATTTCCTTCTGAGCATTTCATATATTGTTTGTGCAAGCAGGATTTAGAAAAGCAAGAAAAAAAAGCCTCCTAGGGAACAAATGTGTTCTTTGAGTTTGCTTTTACATCATGTCTTTCTTCCTTCTTTTTTTTTTAACATAAAGATATTTCACACATCTATTTTGTCCATTTGCATACCAGAGGGGCATGGAAGTCAAAGTAAAATCTTACTTTTGATTTTGGGAGAGATGATCAGTGAGTGATAAACTCATGCATGTAAAAGCACCCATAAAGTTATGTATTTATGATTTTAACACATTCATGCCATTAACCCATGGATTAGTATTCCTTCAAGAATATAGGATGTGATATCCAACCTGCTTTCATCACATTTCCAATCAAAGAAAAGTAACTTCTACTTTCATAGGCACATTTCTACTTAATTAGTAAATTAACCAATTTATGCATTTATCATCTAATAATCTGAAACCTGAGATTTGATTCACCAGGTTTCAAATGATCTGTCTGCAATACACAAGTCTAAGTCCCCTACTCTCTCTCCATGTTCATAACTTAAATTCTGAAGTCTTTTTCCAGCAAGAAATCTCTTGTTCCCAGTCTGTAAAACATTTCAACGAAGATCAATATATCTGTTCCACTCTCTGAGAAGTGTCCATGTGGGCTATCTGCACACACCCTTTCCATGTTAGGTTGGAGAGTGTTCTGGAAGCGTGACACCATGGAACAGGGACACTGAATAATCCTGACAGAGGAAGAAGGTCAGGTTCTTTGATGGAATGAGGTACCATGGACAGCAGCTTGTACTTTCTCTTGTCTTCCTATAAAAGTATTGATTAATACTGAAACCTGGTTGTACACTTTATGCATGCAATAAAAGTTGTTACTCTTCTCATCATGGGGGCTTCATTCATGTCAACATCTTCTGTATGTAGGATCCTGTGCTATAATGTGAATATATCCATTCACATCATGATTGCCTTGAAGCTTTTACAGCTAAAAGGAGTGATAATGAAAAGGTGGGGAAAGGAAGTACCCTTGTCCCTGTTTTACAGACAGAGAACTGAATGAGAATAAACCCACCTCATCTGCAGCACCTGAGGTCAATCTTACAGCCAATGTGTAGTTAGGTTGCAGTTCTGGAAGACATAAAGAGAATTTACTAAGGTCACATCATGCAGCAATTCTCATGAGGATCGCATCTCCCACATCCTCTCATAGTGCTTCACTGAGAGGACACTTTTCCTTTCCCTTGCTAATTTTGTGTACCAGGCTAAATCCTCAGAGAAGTCAGCATGTCCTCTAAGCATCCCTCAGACCTGTGAGTGTTAGCTGCAAGGATCTGTCTCCCAGCAGCCCAAAAAGAACACTTAGCAGTTTTATCCAGTTCCTTGGTGTTGGTATGTCAGGGCAGTGGTGCAAACTCATTGCTGCTTGGCAGCTGTCTGGCATCTGCTGACTATCTGCAGGAAAAGTGAGTGGTTATATTTAAATATCTGTCAGCAAATATGACAAAAGACAAGAATACTTCTCTGGGATTTGCAATGACCTTTTCATTTGCCTTGAAGAGTTGTCTTCCTCTGATCAAGAAACTAATTAGATTGCTGAAACTTGCTGTACGTCTCTATCACTGCTCTAGGGAAATCCATTTCTTGTTTTGACAATCACTCTGCAGGATACCTCCATTCTCCCCAGAAGCCTGTGGCTACAAATGGTTCCACTTTCTCCAGAGCTTTTTACTCAGACTGACCAACCTCAGTTGTAAGCGATCACAACATTTGGCAAAGTTGAATTACCTTGGAAGCTCAAAATACTGAGTTTCCACAGTGCATTGGTAGAGTTCTATAATGGGCCCCAAGCTCACAGCTCTTGAAAGCAGTCTGAAGGGGTGAAAAGCAGCCACAGCTCTGCAGGTATCAAGAGGACAGTGTTCTCTGACTCTACACAGGGCACACATGCACCTGAATTTTCACAGGATGGGGAGGGCACATCTAGAAACAAGCTGGTAAAATGAATTTTCAGTGACACAGCAACCAGCAGTGGTGCTGAGAATGAGGTGCTGAATGTCTGCACTGTCACACAGATGAGCAATGGAATGAGGCATGGCCCATGACCTCAGTGGATTGTTTGCTATTCCATGTCATGATTTGCTGAAGACAATTGGGAATTCAAGGAGTTGCCAGGAGACACTCACAGAAGCTTCAGGTGGATTAATCTCATTTACACTGGAAAAGAAATGTAGATTCAAACTCCATCTGTTTACCACCACATTTACCTTGGAGGAGCTTTTTCTTCTGGAATATGCTGCTTCTGGGAATAGGCAGACTCCTCACAACTGATAATGCCAGACGAATATGCCTCCAAATCAAGAGTAGGTTCTTTCTGGGATTTATTTGTTTGCTGAAGATTTCACAATGAAGGGGACCACTAAAGTCCTCATTCTGCAGCCCTCCCCAGCACAGGCCCCTGAAGTTCATGCTGTTATTCCCCCAGTAGCTGTGGCCAGCTAAACCCTGCCACACAGAGATGCTGCCCAGCAGGCAACAACTCCCAGGGCAGATACAGCGTGAGCCCGCTCCCCTCTTCCAGACCAAATGAAATTGCTCCATCTAAGGCAAGATGAGGAAAGAACCAAAAATATGAGTTTGACTTTGTTTAGAGGACCCTCTGTGGAGAGAAGTGGGCTGTTCTTTCCAGCTCACATGGGGCTCAGGAGGGCTGTGTGTAGGCAGCTGCTTCGTGTGCCCAGCAGGGCTGCTCTCTGGAAAAAGGCATCATTTCCTGGGTTCTAAGTGCCAGCAAGCTGTATCCCAGTGCACAGTCAGCTGGGTCATAAAACTTGCCTTTGCTTACCACAACTATGAAAGCACTAAGTGCATTAAATTAAAATACTGTTAAAGTGGTTTATGGGAGCTCCCTATAAATAATCATCAAGATCTAACTCCTGGGAAAACACTGTATTTCATGCAGTTTTGTTCCTTGCTGTCTAGAGAGAAGGCAAGCTTCATAAATATGCACCTTCTCTATTAACAGTTGTAATTCTTGCCTTTCTTTGAGAAACTTCTCTTCCTTTTTTGCAGACTTCCCACTTCCAAAAGACAAACACACAACAGTGTAAGTCACACAGTCCTGAGCCCTGCTGGTATTCCAGGCAGGGAGTAATTCAGAAACCCACATCTACATGCAGCTTAGATTGCTTCAATTTTGGATTCTTAAATGGAGCCCTGAGCCTGAGAGCCCCTTGGCTGGCACTGTCAGCTCCCAGTGATGCTGTGGGTGAACCTCCATGTGTTTCATTAACCTTCTCATGACCAGGGTTTTGGTACCCCCAAATGTGACACCATGGCGGTGTCTCTGTCCCTGTGTGCTCACTGTCTGCCTGCGTGTGAGTGTCACAGAGGCTTCCATGGACAGACAGACAGGCAGACAGAAAGGCTGATGCAGAGATACTCCCTCCTGTGCTTCAAAAACCTTCACCTGCTCAGATGAAAAACTATTTCTCTCTGTCTAAAAGGAGAGGCAGAGAGAAAGGCTTGAAAAGGAGATCTCTGTTCCATGAATGCTTTCATCTAATCCTTTAGTGTTTTACCACTTATCCCTGGAATTAAAGGACTAAAAATTATGATTCCATGGGAAATTAGACCTGAATTACATACCAGTGGAAATCAATATGCAACCAGCCTTAACTATAATTCTTCTTACATGCTCCAATATTATTTATATTGTATATAGATACTTGACTTAGTCTTTATCCTCTTTTAATAGAGACTTCTCATTAAAATGTTGTGGATTTGGCTTGGTTTAATTTCGTATGTTTTTCTTAATTCTTTTTTTTTCTCCTGTGTCTCTAAATTGTGTTCTAGTTTATGGAGGAAAAAAGTTAATTTTCTGAAGCTGAGATACTTTTTATATGACTAAATTCTAATATTACTCTACATTTCTCCTTTTACTTCTGCACTTCCCTTTACTTGGCAGATGGAAGGGAGGGAAGTGGAAGGGAGGAGAGGTAAAAATATTTCAAAATATCCCCAGGAAAGCACCATATTTATTATCTGAAACTTAAATACCTCAAAAACATTTTTTAGAATTATTTGTAATGCACAGAAACTTTTTACATGATCATCTACCAAACAAGATAGATGAAATCAATTTAAAAAGTTATTGACCATTTTCCAGGACAGCTATGGTTCAGAAATCCCTATGCCATGAATTTTAAGGGATGTGGGATGTTTCATGCCATTATATACCACAGAGAAATCTTTTTTTTTTTTTTTTGAGGTCATTATGTTTGCATTTGCATTCTGTATTTACAAAACCTTTGCCACACTGGCATTCCTAATCTGGATCTGCCCAATGGCCCAGTCCTCTCTCACCAACCATGACCAGAACCAGCTGCTCCCAATAGCAGAAGCAAAAATTCAGCTTCTGCAATAACCTACCCAGGATGAATGTTCCTGCCCAGCCACCATTAGTTAGTTAATCTACTGTGACAATTTTAAAAAGCACATAATGAACAGTGGGCCAAATGACTTTAGGAATGCTGCATCAGTAAAAGGTCTCATTTAGTTGGCTGCAGCTGAGCAATGCAGGTGATCAACCACAGCACCACAAATGCATGAATTCACAGCACAAGACAGCACTGTAGTTAATTTATCTTCCTTTAAAATCTTGCTGGATCACTTTGACAAGCAAGATGTGTCAGACCAGAAAATGACCATGACATCATTGCCCAGAGGAGCAGGCATGTCTATTTGGTTATGATCATATTCTAAACATCTCCCAGTAGTCATAAAGCTGAGCACAGGGATCTCTGAGAGATGGGTTTAATGGACTGACACTGATCAAAGCAAAAATGTCAGTTAGGTACTGTGAGCAAGGGCCTAACTGAGATTCATTAGAGGATGCAACAGCCTCCTGAGCTGGATGCTTCATCAAACCAGTCACTTAAAACCACACTGGAGAGAAGCACTGAGCTGTTCAAATGCTCTGCTGGGGAGGGAACAGACACACAGGGATGGAAGGAGACATCCAGGCATTCAGCACTTCACTTGCAGGCAGCAGGAATTTAGGATGGGAATGTATGATAGATCAAGGGATTTAAGTACAGATATCCACATCTGGATGCCTACACTGGGGCAAGGTGTTTAAAAAGCTGCTGCAGTCTGTGGGGACTCCAGTCCTTCTAAAGCAGACAGTGGCTGGTGGGCTAAATGAGCAGCTCTGCAGTCTCCAAAGCAGGTTGTTTATTGACTATCCTGGAAGGTCAGACATCAGCTCTCACCCAGATATGTAGGATAAAGTTTGTAATCTTCAGCTGAATTCCAGCTCTCTCCCAAGAGGAGCTGTCATTCTGTGGACATCATTGAGCAGCCAGCCAAACAAACACCATGTGCTCCCATAAATTTGCGCTGTAGAATGCAGACAAGGAGTTTGCAAGGAGAGTGATGGTTCAATTTGATGTCCTGGATGAATGCAAGTGACACTCTTTGAGGTGTCCTGGGCCATCCAATGCAGGCACACAGGTTTGGCAGGTGTGACAGAGGACTCACAGAAGAGCAGTCACATTCTAAAACAGTAGCTGGTGACCAGATATGATACCATAGGATACCTTAAGGGACACCATATTCCTATGTTTAGACAATCATAATTTCAATTCTCAATAAGGGAAACTGCTGTCTTTTATTAGTGCTTAATTCCTCTGTTGATAAGGAACCATTCTTTTCTTTCAGGTAGGGGAAATAACCTATTCAGACTCCAGAGCTGAATTTGATATGGTGCAGCATGGGAATAGAGCAGTTACACTGCAGAAAATCATTATTAGTAGAATAACTACAAGGCAAGTCATGATTAGAAAAGGGATTACAATGGCATGTGTTAAAATAAGAAATATTTAGCTGAAGGGAAATTATTTTTGGAATTCCCTAGAACTGGCATCAGGATGACATTACTTCAGAAATGTAACATAGAGAGGATGTGCTTATGAAATTTGCTACAACACAGAGTTAGAGGAACTGGAAAAAATTAAAGAAAATCTGAATATTACTAGTAGGAATGAGATGACTTTAAGGTCTGTATTAATTTAAATCATATGATTAAAGTTAAATACTTGTTCCCAGAAAGTAGAGTAAATATCCTTATAGAAATTAAGTCATGTTTATTCTTGAATCCTTTTTTAGGAAGTGGCAGAGGAAAAGTAATATTTAGATAAATAAGTCAACTATAGGATGAGCAAGAGCCACTTGGGTGATGTGACCAAGAAAAACTCAAATATTTATTTGGATATATACAGATTCCTCCAGGAGAAAATATTTAATGTCTCTGGAAAAGACATTAGAAAAAGGAACAGCCTTTTCCCAGCTGGTTCCTAGAAACATCATTTACACTGGAATACAAATGTAGAAGGGGGATGGAACTGAGCAGAGAAATTCAGAAGTAGTTGTGAAAAGGGGGTTGTAAAGACAGTAGAGACCCTAAGATAATTTTGTTTCATCTGGTGGAACAAAGCCCAAGAGGAGGTAGAATAACTTTGCTGAATTACACATGTGGGGACAGTCACAGACTCATTTGTGACTTGTTTGTTGGAAGGCATTGCCAGGGATCCTCTTGTCCAGCTCCAGCTTGAGTGTGTCCTGTGAACGGCAGTGGCTCAGGTCAGCCATGGCTCTGTAAAAACAAATCTTATTAAACTGTTAGGATGGGCATGCCACATCTTCCCTCGTGGTCACTGCCAATAAACTCAGGAAATTCTTTCCTAATGCCCAGCCTGAACCTACCTGGACATGGTTTGTGACCATTTCCCATTGTTCTGTTCTCTGACAGTCCTAAGAGCATTCACAGATCGCCTCTGTCTCAGAAAAAGAGGATTATTTGAACTAAGGAAGATACAGTTCCTGAACAGATGTACATAATCCACCTTGAGTAATTCAAAATTAGAGGAACTTTTTGTCTCTTAGTGGTCTGGGGCTGTGGAGCAGATTTTGGTCAGGCAGATTTGGAATCACACAAAGGTAAGATGGTCCATCAACCTGCAGTAAAATAGAGTTATAAATTTCCCACCAGGAATCAAATACTTCATGGTCAGGATGTGGAAGAGTCTTGGGCTCTTTGATGTCTTTCCAGCTCTCTGTTCTGCAGGCCCAAGTTTCTCTCATAATTTTCCCTATCTAATAAAACAAAGGTTTTGCAAATCTTTGCACCTTTCTCGTAGGATGCAGCTGCTGGTGGTTATATTACCAATTATGCTTAATGATTTTAACACAACCCAAGCACTGTTTGCTAAAAGTCCTGCCAATCAACTGGACCATGAGTCTGACAGGGGTGCACAGGAGCAGAAAGGTAAATCACTAGCAGAGAGCTGCACTGAATCAGTTACTCACAGCAAATAGTTCCCTGCAATTCCTCACAAACCCTTCATGGAGACAAATATTCTCTGTAAGAATAGATTCCTTGGCAAGGATATTTTCTACAAAGCTGATAATATCAGCTTAATATCAGCTATAAAATGCATTCAGAATTTATTTTACATCAGAGATACAATTGTTTCTAGGAATGATTTTTTTGTGGGTGACCTTGTACACTATTATGCAAGAGAAGTTTTTCCAGCACTGAAATAGAGTTATAAACATGTCTCAGCTTTAAATATATATAGGTATTACAAAAGCTAATAATTCTGATGAGGCCTTTGAATGGAAAGAAAATCAACTTTGATTACTTGCCAAATGCTGCTGGAATGTTATAAGATGTGGAAGTTACTTATTCATACCAAATTCCCTCATTTTATTTGTTCTCAGGAAAGAAATTCTTGTTCTTTGGCATTCTCTTTTTCCTGCTTCTCTTTTTTTCAGTCTCTTCTTCATCTGTGACACAAAAGCATTTTCTTTGCAGAGACATTACTTTATTAATTCAGGATTATTCATTTGTGACACTACTTTCCTCAGATTCTGTCTGAATACCTTTATTCCAGACTCTTTCTCGCATTTTGAAATTACAATATTGTACTTAAAAAGAACAGTTCTTGCACTTTTCCCCTTCAAGAAATAAAATAAATTAATAAAGAGGTCAGACAACACTGTTTGCAGGTGTTTCTGTGTGAAACAATTGATATTATTATATAAATGGAAATGGAATGAGATGAGTTTTACTGAATTCCTTAGGGAAATCATTCAATACACGCTCTTATCAAAGTCTAATAATGGCCCTTCTGTTGGCTGTTTGCTTTGATGAAGCTGATAATAACAGAAATCTACATTTATTTGCATTTTTTTCCGCTAGAATTCACTGAGGCATCCCCAAATGTATTTCTGAAGTATTAACACATGTAGATTTGTGAGTTGTATTTGTGAGTTGCATTAAGTAGAAAGAGATCAGACCCAAACTCATGAGACCGAGTCCCCAGGGCTGTGCTTGACCCCCTGCATCCTTTTTGGAGGTCACCAGACCTGAATATTGCCCTGTGTCAGGTACCCAGGCAGAGTCAGAACAACAAGGGTGCATCAAGTGGGGGGACAGAGGGAGCTGCTAAATCAATGCTTCTGCAGCTTTTTTGAGGCAAGCTACAAAGATGCAGTAAGGAGGTAGAAAACCCTGCAAATGACGTAGGAATCCACCACAGCTCCCTTTTCCAGGATCATGTCCCTGCCTAGAGGCACTACATCCTTAACACCTGAACCTCAGAGGCCAGGTATGACCCCACAACCCAAGTTCACAAAGGTTTCATACAGGAGGCAGAAGACTGCAGTAGACATCAAGCTCTGATCCAAGCCCTATCACCAGCTAAAAACCAGCCTGACTGCTGGCAAAATCTGAAAGAATCCAAACCAAATTTTATGGCTTAAATTTTTGTCTACTTTGCATACCCTAGTTCGCTGTTTGAAACTATGATTTTCCGAACAGTAAAGGAAACTGATTTAACTCCTGAAATGAATGTGAAAAAGTTAAGGAAATTTTCTGGTTTGGAAAATAGTTTTCTTAAGAAAGTTTTCCAGAGAAAACAGGTTCTCATTAGAATGCCCAGGGGTTTGAATGTCTCTGCTCACATCTAAAGATGGCTTCAAAGAGTCCAGGAGAAATCACCACACTGCACTGGCACAGTCACATCCTTCTTACCAAGATTTCAGCATAATACTCTCGATAATCTGCATCATTAATTCTTTCTTGCCTAACTTTCTTACATTTCTATAAATCCCTCCTTGTCACACAGCCACTGCCTGCAACAAGGCAACAGCTGCTCGTGCTAACTCCATGTGCTTTATTCCATTCCTCCAGTGAGGATTCTCTATTGACTCAGTTCTCTTCCTCTCAAGAGCCTAAGACAAACTTCGTGGCTTCCAAAAACTTCCCCAATCAATACCTCCTGAGGTCCCTGAAGTGCTGTAATCTGAATCAAGGTGTGTGAAGCAAAACTGAAAATGAGCTCAGCAGGGTTTAGCCACAGCCTGTTATCTGTCACAGGAGGGTTTGGGTTTTTTTCTGCATGTTTTTGGGGGGTTTTTGGTTGCTCTTTGCAAGTTTGTTTTTCACTAACTTTCACTTCTCAAAAGTCAATTCCTGTTTCTGAATGTTCAGGCTGTAGCTGTGCACCATGGAAGGGCCAATCCACTTTGAGCTCAGTAATCAAAATTTCTTCAGATCTCCCGGAAACAAAAGATGCATCTAAGCTGAAAGCATCTAGTTTTATGTGTTTGGCTTAATTCTTCTCCTATTTCATTGCAATTTGAAATAATTGTTGGAACAGAGTTGTTAAGGTGGTGCATCCTTTCAGGGCAAAGGAAAATTTCAAGTGATTTTTTTCTCTATTCCTCAATGAATGATCCATTAATTTTAAGGCTTGATCAAGAAGCCTCCCTGTAGCATTATATTATTTCCATCCAGCCCCTCAATCACAGATGAAAACATTTATGAGATATTAGGAAATGTAAAAAATTTTCCAGTAAGAAAAGTAACTCCATGGTTACATGTTTTTACTAACACAAGTACAATTTAAGAATATATTCACAATGGAATTATTCTTTTATTTTTACACACATAGCTGAGAGACCACTGGCTTATGAAGATTGATGCTCAGTTATTATTATTTGGTGAGATAACCATATTTATGTTTTGGCATTGCCTTGATATCTGGGAAAATGCATTTTGGGTATTGCTGAATGGCTTCTGGAGCACCCAAAGAACCACCAGGAGATTCTCCTGTATAATCTCTAAAGTTTGTCTTCATTCCCTGGATATGTGTAAGTCATCTTGCATTATCAGGTGGGAGATGGCAGTGTTCTGCTTCCTCTCTGTCTGATGCAGATTAATTTGCATAAATTAAAGTTGGCATGCTATGCATGCAACTGCTCCCAGTAAACCAGGGAGTGGTGGGTTCTGCCCTAAGTGCCCCAAAATCCAGAGCAGAATAAAAGAACATCCTCCCATCCCTTGCTCTGAAATGTGGGCTCTGTGGCTCTGAGAGGAAAGGAGTCACAATCGTTCATCTAGAGCTCAACAAGTAAGTTCTCATCTTGTCTGAGAGCTGGGAAAGAATAACATAATCAATATTTTCCATTCTTGAAAAATCTAAATCCAATACAAAGCATCTTTTTCAAAACAAAAACCCATTTGCCACCGTTTTTTTTAAGGAAGATTATGGAGTCAGAATTTACTGGTTTTACATTTCAGAAACAAGAATTTATAGGAATTCTTCTGTCCAAATCTGTTTTTATTTTGACAGTGACTTGCATTTTTGTAATACTGTAAAATAGAAACAATTTCAGACTCTGAAATATTTAGAAGAAAATCTTTTATTGGGGGGAAATATTTTTAAATTGTTTTATTAAAAGAGAAAAAAGGCAGCTCCTTTTGTGGGTCCATTATCAGGTCAGGATACAGCTGTGGACATGAGAAAATATATGAATTGTCACCTGGCTCACATAAATTTGAAAGCCTTTACTCTCTTTCTATCCTTGTCCTTCAGAATGAAATTAATTGTGATTGGGAAAAAAATGCAATCTTGTAAAGCTATTTCTGGGTATTGACTATAACTAAATCTAGAACTTAATCATCATTTTGTTTTTCTTGGAGCTTTTTGGTGCTTGTTTTTTGGGTTTTGTTTGTTTTGTTTCTTGAGGGTTTTGTTTTGTTTTCAATTGAACAGTTTCTACAGCCAGACTCTTTCTGGAAACTTTCTTTTCTGAGTCAGGGTTCAAAAATAAAAGCCAGCTTAAAGCACATTCATCAAGCACCATGAGAAGGAACATTTGTAATAAGTGATGCTATTGCAGTGAGCAGGGCTTGAACAAAGCTAGTGGTGCTATTTCAGCTCTGTGGAGTCCATCCATCCTATTCCTCTATGAATGGTGGTAATGGTGGAAAAATCATGATTAGATTTGTTTGTGCTTCGTGTGTGGTGTCTGTATTTTGTACATCTGTCAGTGTCACTGAATGATGATGAAATAGCTAATTCATGTGCTCTCTGCCTGAAACCTACTGCAACAAATGTAAGAGTACTGAAACAAATGGTATGGCTGAAATATAAATCCTGGTTGATGGCTTTTAGTAATAGAAACACAGGGAGGGTGTTGCCAGCTGCAAGACCAGCTTCTGATAAAAAACTTCAGTGGCTGACTTTATTCATGTTCAAAGTAAAGAGATTTAACAGCAGCCAGAGTTAGCCACATGGAACTCATCTCTAGGTTCAGTCTGGGTGAAATATTAAGGAAGATGAATACAGAGCCTAGTTTTGGGGTATAGGACAGTGGGAGCTGCCATGGCACCAGGCTGTCACCGCAGGCAGCAGCTCAGGGAACATAGGAGTGGCAGTTTCCACCAACTCATCACCTGGTTGCCCCACCGGGTGCCCCATTTCATTTTTCCCCCCTGTCTTCTCCCCCTGACCCCTGCTGACATCTCACAAAAGCTTTAATAGGGATTTATAAACACTTATATTTTAGAGGCACTGCTGTGAGCCTAATGAAACCATTTCTTTACAGCATTAACTAACAAATCTGCATGGATTTAACAGGGAAGGTCTGGGAAAGAGAATGTTGTTCTTTTTTGGCAGAGTGAGGACAACACTTAGCACAGAATGCTAAGGAGGTGGATGTGGAAGGAGCCACAGCAACAATATGGGCTCTGGCTTTTATTCAAGTTCATGACTCACAATCCAGAAGATGCAATATAGGCTGGACCTGTCCTTAGTACTAAAAAAGGATATTTTGTAGCCTTTGTTATGGATTACAAAAGCTGAGTCGAGGATTCTATTCTCACCCCAGACACTTAAAATCAAAGCTGCTGTTTCTCACTAAAATCAGCCTGTACTGAGAGGACTGCCAGGGAATGTTTTCCCTTGCTTGTCTGAGTGCTGAGGCACCAAACATTTGTCTCAAGCTGAGAATTCATGTCCCAAGTCCCAAGCTGCCTTCACTGGCCATAAGGGGGGAGCTCTGCCTGTCCCAGTGAGGAAGGTGAAGAGCACTGCTCAGCCAAGTACCAGTGCTTAAATTTTGTCTCACGTTTCGGGACATTTTGAGTCCTGCAAATGCATCCCCTTAGAGGTTTACATTTCCCATGGGTATTTGATAGCTATCCCTTGGCTGCAATGAATTATGAAATTGTGGACTGTAGGCATAAACAGGGAATTTTTACACTGGTTTCTACATAGTATGGGTGAATTTAATTTCACTTAGATAAAAGTTAGATGCTTAGGCTGCACTGCTATCCACAGCAAAACACAGACATCTCCAGAGGGTCATTTTTTCCATTTGCTTTAAGTATCTAATGTAGGGTGGAATCAATCTCTTGCTGGTGATGCCAAACACTTTACTGACTATATAAGTGGTATATGCAAGATTTCCTTAGCCTAGATATCAAACTCTTAGGCAGATGGCTCCTACTCAATGTCATTGATTTTTTTAAAAATGCTCCAAGAGAGATTGCAAAGCAGTTTCACACAGTTATCCTCTCCCACCACATTTACAGAAAAGAGCAGTCCTGCATTTTTAAGAGAATTTCTTCCTCATTTCCCAAGAATGGCTAGAGGTCGCCTTAAGGTAACCATTAAAAAATACAGATGCAGGAGAGAGAAAGTGTGTGGATTGATTCAGTGGGAAATAAGAACACATTTAATTCATTTCTTCTAGAGTTTTCAAGCTCCCCATAGGATTTTCTGTTCATACTTCCTTTGGTGAAGGCTTAGAAATCTATTTAGCCACTGTCAAATATCACGGACTATAAAAGATACATACTTGGGGTTATGATTAATTCCTCTCATACAATCAACCCACTTCTCTTGTTTGCTGAGAGGAATGGACTCTTGCACATTGACTGTAAAAGCACATTGTAATTTTTTGTAGCTGCTGCTTTGATTTGTGTTGGTTTCTCTTCTCTAAGCCTGGCAAATATATTGTATATGAGTATGCATAACTCGACAGCCTTTGTCTGACTTGGAAACAAATGTCTGATTGTTGTTCCAACTGTTTGTGGGACAGAAATTCAAGTGGCATAAATCAGTTTGTCTTCACAGATTGAAAAGAAAATCCCCAAAATAATTCTGGCACATAGAATTAAAATTTATGAAGTTATACATCTTGGACCTTGATACTTTCCCCCTTTTTTTTGTCTTTTTTAAGAAAAGCAACACAATTCACACAATTCAGCAGAGACAAAGTCACTTTCCTGAATCCCTATTTACAAGGACATACTCAGCAGCAGCAATTGGCTTGTTCCAACTCGATCACTGGCTGTAGCCGATAAGATATATTAAAATTTTAATTGTATTTCATCATGAATACAACTGTTTTGCATCAGTCACTATAGAAGCCCCATTTAACTATTCTCTGCTGGTTTCTGGACAAGAGAGGCCTCAAATTTAATTAGAAGTGTGAGATGCAGCCAAGAATTTGATAACTAACAGCAATTCTGATGGAGCTAAAACCCCAAAAAGGAGAACAGTGAGAGATAAGATTGCTTTTAAATAGAGGTAGTAAATGCAGTTTTGCTTTTGCTGATGGAAGATGCAGAGGTAAACGCCAACTCCAGTGTACAGTCCCAAGTGACTCTCCTTGGTGGCAATAGAATTTCAGTCATCTCGAGGCATTTTCTCTTCAAATTCCTACCACATAATGAAGTAAAATAAGTTTATTTGCATAGCTGATAAATTATGAGGGATCTGATCTCAGCTGGTGTGGTGACTCAGTGATCATGATATTCAAATCTGAAATTTCTGACAAGCAAAGAAATGAGTGCAAGGAAAATTTCAGCTATTTAGCAGGTGTTAAATTTAGGTAGAGGATAGCAAAGTACAAGGTGAAGAGTTTATGGGAGAGAAAGATTCAAAATTTAAGGAAAATCTGACTTTTTCAGGAAAAATTAACTATAAAAATATAAACATTTTTCTGACAAGTGTCATAACGGTCAGCACTAATATCTATCTGGAACAGTGGTCTTAATTTTGGGGAGAATTTTGCCTCACACACAGGTCTACCTGAGCTTTCCCTGTTCCATCCAGCTTGGGAGCTGGTGTCACACCACAGCAGACATGGTCCCAACCCCTTGGGACTTTTTATGTGGCATCAAAAATTGGGTCAAGCCTGCAGCCCTGGCATGACTACTGGTACCTTGGAAGTCAGACTGCAATTGTCTTGGATATGTGTATGTCTAAACTGCTGTAAAATTAACATTTTCATAGTAAATACAGGGTTCAACCTCCCCAAAATAAAACCTCCTTCCTGGAAATAAGCTTTTTTTGTTGACTTACAAAGCCAGGGGTGTACCAATAATCTGGCCATCCTGCCTTTCAAAAAGGCTTTGTGTTGTTGAAATTAGCAGTGCTAAACCCTGCTGCTGGAAGTGGGACCAAAACAAAGACTGCCTGAGACTGAATATGTGATCTCTAAATAAACACTAACACCATTGACATTAGGGAACCCATCTGCTTCTTTATTCCTTTACCACTACAAAACCCATGGTATGTGGTTGGAACAGATGTTTCATGTCTGCAAACGATGATATGCTGCGTTATTAAACCAAGAGGGTCATTAAACTGAGTCGTAGGCACTTTTTCAGTCTGTAACTGCAAGATCATCAACACATAACCTTAGGGTTATGGAAAACCCTCATGTTCCTCTCCTGACTGTGTGTAACTCATGCAGCAAACACTCAGCAAATATCATGAACATCTCCATTAAAGCTTGATAATGCAGGAGTGCCTATAGGCATCCGTACAAGTGTCGGCGTTGTGTCTTAATGACTTTTTTGCCAGAAGCTACATTCAGCTGCAACTCAAATAGTCAAATAGCAGTTGCCCACCTAGATAAGAATGTGAATTCTCTGTTGTTTTAGGTAATAATATTAGGTTGGTCTATTCCTTGATATCAGAGAAGTAAACAAGAATCTCTGCTTGAGCAAGGTATCTTTGTTTTTCTATTATTATTGTTATTTTTTTCTATTATTATTGGGGTTTTTTTGTTTGCTATGTTTTTTTCTATTATTATTGTTATTTTTTCTATTTTTGTTGTTGTTATTATTATTTCTAGATTCTTTTTCTCTTTACTTTAATCAAAACTTCAGCACAAAAGGTTTTTCACATGTAGCTGCCTTCATTACCATTCTATTCACACAGTATTCTTTCCTACTGGAACTGCAGCAAACATATTACAGTAACATAGATTTCCACAAATACATGTATTTTTTGGCTCCCTTTGGATTGAAAAATGTCTATTTTCCATTTTCAAATATCATATAAGAAGCTTTTGCTTTGTCTCTGAAGAATGACTGACAGAGTAACATGAGCCCCAGAGTGAAGCAGTTTTTATTGAAGGATAATATTTCTTTATTGAAAAACTTAAAAAAAGAAAAAAAAGGATTGGCACCAGTCTTTCAGAGATCCATTTAAATTCTTTAATTAAAATGTATCTCCTTATTTAGCAGGATCCTTGGGATTCTTACCCATAAATTTTCATTGTAAATTTTCATAAATGCAGTGATATTAAGGGCAGAGTTCCTGGGAAGTCTAAGGAGAATTGAAAATAATAATATAAGGACACGATATTCAGTTCAAGCAAGTAATGTTAAATTCATGTGGAAAGCATGAACACTTTATGAGTTAAACAGAGATCACAGTCATATTTGAATGAAACATTTACTTGTAAGTTTATTAGTATTTATGGGTGCATATGTGTACTGGACATAACAGCCTTGTTAAAAAGAAAAGAGAAGGAATAATTGTCCTTTTGTCCTCAGCCACTCAAAACTGTTCCTTTTAATCTTTTGCTGGCATAAAAGCAATCTTTTTGCTTCTGTCTTGCAATAGTACTTGAGTTTACAAACCTCTTAAGATGTTTGTAAGCATTGATTTTTGCAGAACATTCATGGTTTGAAAGTACTTGAGATTCCCAGATGTTCCCAGGGAAAGATAGCTATATAGAAATGTCTAATCACTTTAACCTTGAATATGTGAACTGCACCTTGAGCTTCAGTCTGGATTTATTATTTATTTTTATTTTTATTTTTATTTTTATTTTTATTTTCAGTGGGGGCAGGAAAGAACATTTATAAACACTGGGAGCTTCTGGGAAAAGATGGGACAGGAAAGCTATGCTTACATATTTCAAATGTAGTGAGAAGATGTACAAGCAGCTGCAAGTCTCATATTCACATTCCCAAAAATCTGGAAAATTCACTCTAGGTGGCAGTCTCTTTTGTCAGAATGGCCAGAGCAAGCGAGGATTGAATCTAACAGATCTTTCTTGCTCTATAGTAGCTTATCTGTCAGATGAGAGGAAAAGATAGATCACTGGAAAAGTGTGGCACTACTCACATCTCAATTTTTGTTGCTCTGAAGTGAGTCTCACCTGATTATCTCAAAGTGGTTTATCAAAAACGACCAGTACCCTAAAAAGGAATGAAGACATTGGAACAAAAAAGGGATGCTGAGACAGGCAGAGCAGGGAGATCTCCAAAATTCTCACCTAGAAAATTTTCTTGTAGATTATGCTGTACCCCCAAAGGACATCAGGTAGATATATCTTTCATTGTGATTGATGGGCAGAAATCAGACAAGCAGCGCTATTGTTTCACTGAAAATATTTATGAATAGTTATTTCCTCATGTCCATCTGCTCCCCTTGGTTGTGCACAGAAGCAAAGGTCTCTTCCAGGCTTATGTCAGGATGACTCCCTGGTCTCTGCTCTCTCTCTTGATGTCCTCTCCTGCTTCTCTCAGGTGCTTTTGGAAGGGTCCCGTGTCTGTTGTGAATGTAGCATTTTCAGCTGGCCTAAACACAGGTGTAATTCCCACATTCTGAGGCAACCATCTCTTCACACTAGCACGTGCTGCAGTATTTCAGTCACTTTTCATGGAAAAATAATTAAAGTAGTTGCAATGGCCACTGTGTAATCAATACATAATGTCAGTGCTATACTGGAAATGTACTTACCAGTATGTTATTCTGGACTAGTATATCTGGTGCTTGTGTCTCCACATTCCTCTATGAAGAAAAATACTAATATTACAGACTGTGAAAGCATGGCCAACATACTGCCTGTGGTACATTCAAAAAAACATGTGACTTTCAAGTTACATGGGCCTAGTGTTCAAAAACATGTTCTATGAGGATGAATTTGTAAAGGAAAGTTTCTCCTAGCAGTGGAAATTCAGCCAGCATGTGGGCAGTAAGCCTCTGACTTCAAAGACTCAGTTTCATCTCTACCTGATCTCAGTAAAAGGAGAATCAAATGCATCTGACTGAGAATTTTTGGAGATGTAAGGTCAAGGTAGATGCATTTTTCAAATATTCAAGCTAGTAAATACCATCATTATGTGAACCACTGGGTGTTAATATAGCTGACCAACTTGGAAGCATTTCTATTCATCTGGACTTTTAGAAATATGCTATATGGCTGGCTGATGAAAAACTTTCACTCAAAGTGTATTTAGATGCAAAATCATGGGCAGCATTTCTCCAAAGCCTCTTGGAAGAACAGAAATATAGTGTTTTCATTTTCTTTACAATTGTCACGTTGTGATTTGCTTTTGAACAAGGTTTTTTTTCTTTATTTTTATTTTTACTTTTCTTTTAGAAGTTGCTATCTCTCAAAGAAGAGATTGTATTTCAGATCAATAGCATTGGACTAAATGAGCCCCTCTGCTTTGATACTGTAGCTAATCATCTCTTGCTTGGCCTTTGGAACCTTTCAGGAGTCTTCTATGCAGCATTATAATGACAGAGCCCTTAACATGAAACTTCTCATCTGTTAGGAATTGGATTTCACAAACTTTGTGTGACTAACTGGCAAGTTTGGTTGTATATTGCACCAACCTTAGCTACCAGCTATTCTTCCTCTACATATTCTGGCTGCAGGAAACAGTTCCATTTCAATTTCCGTACATCTGTACAAACACTGCAAATTCACCAGGACAGTTTCACAGGTGATGTGTCTTCCTTGTTATTCCAAGAGCTTTCTTGCTCTGTTCAGGTGCCACAGCTCCCCAGGTAGTGCCACAACCCCATAACCAAGGCTGCCACTCCTCTAAGCCAGAGTGCAGAGAAGTATAGCACTGCAAGACCACTGTAATTTTTAAACAGAAAGATTGTTATACCCTGGACACTTCCCACTGGGCACCATTTCTTCTGTAAGAGCTCCCAGTCAGACCTGTCCAATGTCATGCTGGGAATCTACAGCAGTCCACAGAGCCCCCGAGACCTGACCCATGTTCTGCTCCATCTTAGCATGCCTTGTGTCTTCCCAGACAGGCTTCTCATGAAAACATCAAAAATACTGCTGTATTCACAGGGCTGACTGCTTCTCCCTTCTTTCATTAGTTTCCTGTCCCTAGACAGAAGAATTACTGGCCTCAGGTTTCCCTAGGGTCCTCTCCAAAGTGTTTGCTGTTATCAGGAGTTTTTCCTGGGTTATCAGGGTAAAGAGCTTCGTTTTGCAGTGCTATACTGTTTTCCTCTGCAGGGATGTCTCTGGAGTTGCACATCAAAAGGAGCAACCTCTGGTGGGGATTCTTAACATCCCATGCCCAGCACAGGAGGAAATTTGGGGTCAGTTTCCAGGTGATGCAGTAGTACCAAATCTGATCTGTATACTGTAAACATGATTTGCAAGTCAAAGTCTTGTTTTTCAGTAGAAAAAGTAAATAAGATTGGGCTGACTTTTGTTAGCACAGACCAACACAGTGAAAACATGGCCATTCAGGGACTGTCAAAGCTGCTTCTTCATCAGCTTTACTTTTGCTCTCCAGTCTCTGTCCTGACACAGGTTTTGCTCTTTGCCAGCCAAGGCAAAAAACAGTACAAAAGGTGTCTGAAGAGGAATTGATACTGCAGGCAAGAAATAACTTTTGGTGCCTGGGATTTATTCAAACATTAAAGTCATATATTCCTTGCAGTCTAAACTTGGAGAAGAAATCACAGAGCTGATGAAACATCATACCCATGTTTTCCATGTTTCCTATTTTTTGAGGATAAGAGCACAGCGTGGATGTTTCATTAGAGACCCCTGAAATTTCACCTTGTCTCCCTGTCACCACCAGTCAGGTGTGAACACAGGAGTTGCAGGTGAATTTAAACTCCCTTTTCATAAGAATGTGGGCTTCCAATCAAGTTCAAAAATGACCTGAGAAATCTCATTATCCAAGACCAAGAAATTGACCAAGAAATCTCATTATCATTATCATTATCTAAGTTGTGACTGCTCAAGTGGACTGTAGAGACTGTCCATTCACTCTTTATATCAGATATAAGTGGATCTGTTTGGAACTGATATAAGTTTGAACCTTGACTCTTCCAAGACTGTAAGATCAGAACACAATGTTGCTGCTGGATCTAAAGGCCTGGAAGCTTCATTTGACTTCTAACTTTCACTTCTGGAGGTACAGGATTTTCCAGCAGTTATTGCAAAGATTTCCAAGAAACAACATCCCTACCTATTTGTTTATCAAGTTGGCATGCAGCCATGAAAGGATTTTATTGTATATGTAAGTGTATATTTCTGTAATTACCTGTTGAGAGAGAATTACTGCATTTACAACAGAAAAGCTTAGCTCTGTAATGATGCAGTCAGGCATCCTAAAGTAGTATCACACCAGAAGTCAGATTTTTATTTGACAGAAATAGAAAAGGTTCAAAAATGAGGGAGGAAAGTTTGTGAAGCAAAAAGAGAAACAAATTTTAATAGTTTCTAGGTTGTCACAATTTCTTGGCATGCCGTATAAATCAGGTGCTAAGAGCTAATCCCTTGGAAAATCTGAACTATCTTTGACAAACACCATTTAATTCTTTAAAGGGTCATTCCTGTGACACTCTACTGCAGGATTTGGTTTTGCCTCTGAAATTTTATGTCAGAATTCTTCTCTAATTGAGCTGTCACTCCAAAGCAGTGCTGTGCTATTGATCTGACATCAGAAAGTCCCTGACAGCAATGGCCATGTGTCAGGCCATTCTGCCTGATGTGAGAAGAAGTTGATTTGTCCAGAATGAGGGGCAGCTAAAATGACAGGAGCTCCTTTGTCTGCCACAGCTGCCAGACCCTGCCTTGCCACCTTGGTGTCCAGGGGAAGCAGAAGATTTAAGAGATTTGGGTCTCTTCCTTGCTTTATTTTTGAACACGGCAGTGCATTGAAATAGTCACAGAACTTCCCTGCACTTTCGCTGTCAAGTCAGGTTCACACCAGCAAATTTTGCTGACAGATTCTTTTTGCTGAATCTCATAACATTTTGTCCCAAAGGACAGTGAACATCTTGTCAAGCAAAGTTACCCCAAGGAGGGCAGCAAAGAGCACTGTAGTATCTAACCCTCCCTCTCCCTTCTTTGTTTGGGAAAGTCAGTCCTTAACTAAGGGTGTAATGCCACTTCAATGAATATTTATGAGTTTATTTTAATTTTTCAGGTAGCTAAACCCTTCTTAGTTCTTGAGGATCAATATTGGAGAATTACATCACCTAAGGAAGCTATTTTCGCCTTCTTTCAGATGAATACTACCTTCCTCTTGAAATATCTATGGTGTTCCTTGACCAAAGATTCACTTGAGAAGCCTTTTTTCTGACTGCCATTATCCATTGGCTACACACTGTCATTCTGTGTCTTTTGCAAAGAACATTCTATAGTTGTTGCTCTTTTCTTTGGTTTTTTCATTAAATTCTTCTTAAAAAAAAAAAACACCTTAATATTTTCAGTAACATGCATTTCTTTTTTTTTTCATTGTACTTCCTGGGGTTTTCCCTTAGTTAAAAGAAAATAATTCTGGATGGATTGAACCCTTCTGGTTTGTGCTATTTCTTGAAAACAGGCTCAGTCGAAGTTTTTTGATAACAGAAACAACAAATAAAACTGAATGAATCTGCAGCAGATGCTGCAGGTAATGTCATAGTAAAAGACAGAAATCTCTCCCTTTCCAAGTTGTGTTTTGTCCTGTTGCTCTGTGTTTCACATGAACCACAAAATCACTATTGAAAAAAGGTTGATAGGCAGAGGCTTTCCCTTGCAGCATGGCAGAGTTACCTGGACAGTAAGGGGAATGGATTTGGTTAGTGTCTCTGAGAATTACCAACATCAGCCTTACTGCAGATACTGAATAAGTGTGCACTGAATGTTGGAATGGGGAGGTGTGACTGTAGCAGGTGCTGTCAGCCAATGTATCCCAAGCCTCAGAAATCTTTCCAGACTCACCCTCTCCATAGCCAGGCCTGGCCATGCTGAATTCATCATTCAGTCATGCTGCTGTGCTCACTGAGGCATCAAGAACTTGAGATATCACTGAATGGAAGGAGCAGCAATGCTCCTGGTGCTCTCCTCAGCAGGCTCCTGGTGAGAATCCTCAACAAGTAAAACATCTCACAAAGGTACAGAGGTATAAGAGATATTATGTCTACATTCCAATTAGCATCAATGTCTTCTCTTTTTCTAACTAACTGTCCAAGAAATTGATTTCATTGCTTTCAAAACTTTCAATAAACTCAGATGACCTGTCAAAGAGATGCATGAGCCATTAAAATCCACAATTACATTACTTCAAGTCATAATTAAAACTACAGTCTCAAACTCTTCAGACTGAAGTAAGACTTCAATCCTCAGCCATTGATTTTTAAGGGAAGAATGTTTAAGTGGTGATGTAAAGCCCAATGAATCACCAGACTTCAAGCAGGAAAAAAAAAATGTTAGCTCCTCCCATACAATCTCCTATAATGAATTTTACTGTGAAAGCAAGGCGGGACAGGGAGAAAAGGGGAAGTGAAGCTAAATGATTCTATATTTGTACAGTGTTTTTACAACTATTTAGGATTGAAGTCAAATATAGTTTGACATTTAATTGATATTTCCAGTGTTTAAAATGGACAAGCACTACATTAAATTTTGCCACATAAATTTGACAATATAAACCATCTTGCACTTTGCTTAGCAACAGTTGCAACACAATGCAAGTAGAAATGCCATGTAAAAAAATTGCCTACCTCTGTCCACTAATCCCTCCAAGCTTTCTAAAACTTTCTAAAGTTACCTCAACAAGCTTTGCTACTTTATCTTTCCAATTTCATCTCTATGCCAGGGATTTTATTAAAAAAAAAAAAAACAGCAATGAAGGCAGCTAAAGCCTGTTGCTTGTTTTGTTTTTCTTTTCAATAGTTGCTGTATTTGTCCTGGTGACACTGAAAGGGCAACTCTTCCCCTCTGCTCCATGTGCTTGGTGGCTTTTCCCTGAGATACTGAAAAGGCATCACTCTTTTTGGAGCACCAGTTGTATCTTCCCATATCTTTATTGCATGCTGACTTTCCTCAGCAAGAGCAGCAATAGAAGAGTAGCAGAGCACTGATAGAGTGTTTGCCATTCTTTGTATTATCCTTCCCTGCAATATGTACACTTCTTCATGTCTTCTTTGCTTAAGAATGTTTCTGCTGCTTCTTACTACAAAAATCAAGTTTCCAAAAGCTTAAAAAAACCAGATATTTGTTAATAATATAATTAGCCATTACAATTAAGATGTCTCCTTAACAAAAAAAAAATGTCTGTCTCCTAAACTTGTTAGGAGGCCAAACAAGTATTAGATCTAAAGGTAAAGTACAATACAGAAATGAATAGGTTAAAGGACTAAATCTATTTTAAAAATAGATGTCACTGATATCACACCAAGTGGTATTTCATTAAATGCCTTTGAAAAAAAGAAAAAGACCTTTCAAAAGATATAGAGAAATAAGTGTGACAAGAGGCTTGATGTGCCCCAGGAAAGACCAATTTTTGTTATTGTTTATCTAAAAAGAAGTGCTGTATGACTATCTGGAATAAACCTCAGGAGAGCAGGGTTCACAGAGATCAGGAGAATGTATGAGGTTCAGCAAAGGCCACCTCTGTCCTTAAGCCACTATTTATCTGTGTTATAAGGCTCTTAAGAAAATGACATTTCTGTACACCAGTGCAATCTGTTTAACAGGCTTCTGCTGCATTGCAAAAGCTTCTGCTGTCCACTGGATCTGCTGTAGGGCTTCTGACTAACAGATCAATGGATCCCTTTGTCCAGCATTTTCTAGTCCAAGGTGCTCATTCTGATGTGGCTGAAAAGATAGCAATCTTTTAATCCTGGTCTCAAAGCACTAGGCTGAGATCCTAAAGGTTTGAAAGATATTTGTACATCTGGAAATCAGTTTTCTTAGGTCTCCTTCCATCTGCTGTTTCCTGCTCATCCTACTTCCATCAGCCTATGGGAACTGTGCCTTGAGGCAATGCAGAAGCATCTGAGGAATATTTGCTCCCACCTTCTCTGAGACTCATTATACTATTCACTGCTGTGCTTGGTTCAGGAGGGAAAAAATAAGTTTGTTTTTTTTCTAATTGGGTGGAAACTGGATCTAGTTTAAGTCAAATGGGGTAGTCAAGACCCAGCATGCAAGTAGGGAAATGTACTCTACAACTGATAGGAAATGTAGAGTAGCAGGATGGGTGAGAGGTGGACTCCATCCCAATCAAGCTTATCTGAGTACTTAAACCCAGGAGATGGCAAGACATTTCTTTCTCAAGCCTTAAGGTTCAATGATTAAACCATTAAATACCAGCTTTTTGGGGGAATGGGAATCCAGAGATTCTAAGACTTCAGCCATGATACTTTTTCACACCCAAAAGATCTGTATCTCATGGGGAGTGAAGATACTGCAAAAGTTATAAGTGTCATTTCCACAGTGGCTGTAAAAATTTTATTTTTGGTCAGCCCTACCTTAAAGCACTTAGGGATCTTGTGCAATTAAAATAAGAATAAAAAATTAATTTTAAATTCTGCAGAATTTAGCTTCTCCTGTCCATCATGTGTGAAAATAACAGTGATTCTTTTGGGTTTGGTTGTTTGGTTTTTTTTTTTTCTTTGTTGATCTCTAGTAAATGCCTGCAGAGAAAATCCAGGTAGACTACAGGACATCTGAAAGAATAAAGAAATGTAAATCAAAATGCAAATATCAGTCATGATTGTAAAATAGCCTGCTTAAATGAGCACCATGATATATGTATAGCATAAATATGCATCCATTCCTCATTTTAGTCTACTTTTAACATCAATAGTTTCCCCAGAAATGGTGATCGGGGTAACTGAATAGGAAAACTGATGTTTATCTATTTCTGAGCTCTCCCACTTCTGCTTATTCCTCCTTTGGAGAGATTTATATAAAAATAGCATGTTACCCTTCAATTCACAATCAGGCATTGAAATATCCAAATCAGCTTTGTTGGGCTGGATTTGCCAGACCATGGAAGCTGAAAGAATACAGTACACAGATTGAGAAATTGATTTAGAGGGGTTTTTCATTGCTAATAATAAAGTTATACAGAAAGGGTAAATTCAGAGAGGGCATGAGGCAGTTCTCCCTCAGTCATTAAAAAGATGGGATTCAGAAACCACCAGCCTTTTCATTACATGATTGTTTTCTATCTGACTTACATTCAACAAATAAAGGCAAATCCTACTGAGGCATACATAATGCTTTCAGCAACAGATGCTGACAAGGGCATTAATAAATCATGATCATTATTGAAATTCTTAAACCAATATTTTGTTGCTATACATGCTGTTAATTACAATTTCTTATTTATTTATGCAGATTGTACTAATCTTTGCCTAAGACACCAATTATTCAAATGGCTGTAGCAGAGTAATGTACAAAGGCCGTGATCAGTACAACTGGGGTCTGGAACAAGAAGCATCAAACAGTTGATGCTTTGACATGGAAAATGAGAGTCAGGACTCTGGAGACCAAGATCTAATTGTGAAGTGTTGAGTGTTTCATTGACAGTCAAGCTCAAACAGACCTGGATTGCATGTCTCTTCTCATTTCACCTTTTCCCAGATCGTAGCCGATGAAGAAATTGGACAAGCTAGAATCATCGTCTCATAAATGGCAGTATCCCGTGAAATTTAGGGAGAGCTTTTGCTTTACCTGGCCTGAACTCAAAATGCTGCAGATATCTGATACTCCAGATTGTATGTCTGATGTCTTTGGAAAAAGAAGAGATGAGGTGTGGTACGTAACCACCAACCTACTTACCAACAGAGAATACTGAAAGAAGAAATCTTATGAGCTGATTCACCTGCAAGACCAGATCACTTTTGGGCAAAATAGCAATGAATTTCAGTCCAGCATCCACTATGTAGATTCCTAAGACTTTTCTCAGAGAATGTCCACAATCACTGGAAGTTCCTATTCTGTGTCAATGCCCTGAGGGACAAAATCACCTGCCTCCTCCAACTCCAATGCCCCAGAGTGAGCAGACCAGCATCACACTGTTTTCTTTTTCTTCTTGTACAAAAAACAAGACATTAATCAATTGCCCTGGGTTGTGTCAGCTGCTCTGAAAGGATACCAAGGGAATATGTTTGATCCTTTGGGTACCTTCCATATCCTGCTGAAGTCATGCTTAAAATGAGTGAAGCCCAGACACTGACTTCATCTCACTCAGTTGTATTTAAAGGCCTTTGCTGATCATGGCTCTGGGGACTCCAGAAAAAAAAACAAGCAACACAAGAGAGAAGAAGGTTTCATTCCACATAATTGCTATAGATGGACAGAAGTGCTCTTTTACTTCTAATAGCTATTTAAAAACTTAGGTAAATACTGATTTATGTGTCAAAGCTCTGAGCACTCCATTGATCCGGTAAATGTACAGCTAAGGACTGCTCAGCACAACAGACTTGGTGGCTGTTACGCTCTATCAGACTAATGTATATTTGCATTATTTACTTGGTTGGCATTAGCATCTTGATGGAGCTGCTCTGGGAGCTGTTCTGGGACACAGCTCAGCCCAGAGTGGCAGAAATGATGGCACATGAAGCCCTGACTTTGTGCCTGGGAGCAGCTGTGCAGCCGCGTGCCCGGGTTCAGAGATGCATGTCGGGATGTGGGCAGGAAGTGGGGGCACGTTTTCCTAGGAGAGCTCACAAGCTGCTTTTCCTGCACAGCATTCTTCCCTGGCTCTTCAAGATTACATCAAGCTCCCACATGGCTGGAAAGGTAAATTGCTTGTGATGGAATAAAAAAGCCACTATCAAAAGCCAAGCTGTGTTTGTTTTGCAACTGATCTAGAAGCCAGCCTTTCACAAAGGCCCAGCTCAAAGGGGAAAATGTGACTGCCAGGCAGTTAGATATGAACAGGAGTGTTTTTGATACAGTCTCCTGAATTAGGGATTAGAAAGTGAAAGAAAACAAAAAATCATCTGTATGAGAGAAGGAAATCCTAAGACAAAAAATATTTGTTTCTGTAGTTAATGTGATGCATTATTTGCTCCTCAAATTCACTGTTCACCCCTTCATGATCCCCACTTCATAATTTTCCATTTTGGCCATACCTGAGTAATATGAGATCTCTCTCCATTCCTTCCTTCCTTCCTTCCTTCCTTCCTTCCTTCCTTCCTTCCTTCCTTCCTTCCTTCCTTCCTTCCTTCCTTCCTTCCTTCCTTCCTGCCCTTCAGCACCATGCTAGGGACAAATGGGTCTTCAGTGCAAAGGAAAGGTCCTGGCTCTGAGTCATTGTTGTTACTCAGACTTGTAGCCCATGGCTTCTCATGGCATAACCTCCAGAGTAAGCCACTCTGCAGGGCTTTTTGGTTTTTTATTACAACCCATAAAGATCCCCTTTAAGGAAGTGCAGCTGCTTCCATGTGGCTCTGATTGCACTGGCAGCTGGATGATATCCATCCTTTCCTTCCCTCCCTTGAGCAGTGCACTGCTAGAAGCACCCAGCTCCACAAGACACAGACTCAGGGATTTTCTCTCCCAGCTTCTGTGAAGCATTGACCAATTCAGGGAGAAGTACAGGAAAAGTGCTCTGAGGATCATGCATCTGTCTGCTATAACAAGTAGACCAGCACGTACACTGCCAGGCTGAGACAAGGATAAATCCCAAGTCAAACCCTTGGCAGACAGTTCGTGATATTAGCTCAGTAGTCAGTGGGTTTTAAAAAGTCACATTGTGATCTTTTGACTTGTTTTCTGTTGCTGCTCACAAGAAGACAAAGGAGTGGAGGAAAGGAAGATTAGAATTTTTCTGTTGCTCCTGAAATGTTGGAACCTAGAGATAGTGTGTGTGAATGAATATCTAAGAATATGGCAAAATCAGATATCTTCAGGCTCCTGAGATTTCAGGGGAAAGGCTTGTAAATAACATTTTACATTGCAGCTGTGGCAGTAGCATTCAATATTCCGTCATCTGTACAAAAGATAGAGCTAAAATATACATTAAAAGCAACAAGAACTATCTTTACATCTTTTGGAAAATATCAAATATACTTAACAGACAAAAAAATATTCTTATTATTCGAACCTTGTTCAGAAGATGTTTAAGTATTGTTGGTTACTTAAAGGGGGTCAGTACAAGTCTGTGTTTTACTTCATCTCCTTTTTTGCCTTAGATAAATAATCAGACATATTCTGGGCTATATGATGGCACTTTAAACACTAAAATAAACTCCATTTTATTTCAAGTGTGTGGAGACACACTGGAAAGAATAAAGAAGTTGTAGTCCAGTGGATCTAGTAGGAGTGTGCAAGCTTGCAATTCTGCTTTTCCTCATCAGCAGGGTGTACAGGGAGCCATGTTCAGTGTCATGCACTGTATGATAGGATTTTGAATAAGGGGAATATGAATTATCCACAGGCTGCATGAATTTCCCTATGCTAGATCCATTTCCAGCATTGCAGCTGTTGGTCTGAGCATAACCCTTAGCCTCTGTCATTGCATCTGCCTTTTGTCCTTGCAGCAATGCTCAGAATTTCTTGGCAACTGAAATAGCTAGTGTAAGAGGTGTGGATGGTCTCTGCAGATATTTCCATCTGCTTTAACTACCTTCTGAGAGGATGTGTGCGTGGCACTGTGCATGGTTTGTTGTGGTATAGCAAGGCTCTGTCTCCTCAGGGAAGGGGCTGCTCCTGTGGCTGACACTGCCCTGCCCAACTCCCTGGTGCCACCCAGGACACTCTACAACCCCCCCAGAGACAGGAGGACAGTCCTGACTCTGGAGTGCAGCCCTGAGGCAAAAATTGCCTCCATGGCAATTTACTGCAGATCCTCACTGTCTAACATGGAAAGTGCCAAAGACCAAAAAAATTAGTGGGGAGGGTTTTGACTGAGGAAGTAAAAAGAATTCTCATCTTTGCTTTTGTTCTTTCTCTTACACCCCATTTTTCATCTCATCTTTTCATTTAATTTAGATAACCAGATAATCAGTGCACAGATTTGTTCACAAGCCAGGTGATGTGGCTGGCTGAGCTCTGTCTGCCCTCCAGTACAGCAGAGACTGAAGGGGAGTCTTGAGGCTTGGCTTGGAGGACAAAGATTGTGTGGTTTAAGTTTTATCAATTTCTACTCCAACTGATGAATATTCAGTTCAAGCTCAGTTTTGTTGTTTTTTTTTTTTTTGCGAATTTCCTTCTTCTATTACAATATTTACAGCTTTTTAAAAGACTCCTGAAAGGATAGGAGCCATATTGATTAACTAGCTTCTCTCCTAATGTGAGTGTCTTTATCTGAATATTTTCTACTTTTTTTTTTTTTTTTTTTTTTTTTTTTTTTTTTAACTACAGATAAATTGGATGAATTGTGAAGATCATCTGGTTAAAGGGAGTGCTCTGGGGCTTGCACTGTGTTGGACTCCTGACCCATTTTGGAGAGACAGGCTCTCTGTTAGAGGTTTTTTCTCAGAGGCTGAATTCCTGCAGGCCAGGCCATGCAGGCAGATGTGTCCTGCAGATCCACCAATCACACAGAAAGGATGGACCCAGTGCAAGGGGGTCACACACATATTGTAGATAAGGAAACAGCTTCACATGATGGCTGTGATTGGCAAATGTGTGCTGTAGGTGGACTGTGAGTGTCCATCAGTAAATGCACACCAGAGACAGGGAGCATTTATGGTTTTGTACATCAGCTGAGCTCCTCCATGGAAATTACTTAGATTTCAGCAGTGATGCAGCATATATGGTGGAGGGGAAGAAGATTGAGTCTCCTTTTCCTTGCAGTGCTTAGACTCCTTAATACAAATGAGACCCTACTCCTCAAAGTATTTATTCCCTTGAGTTGTTTCTTCCCCATTCTGCCTACATACTATGAAAACAAAGTATTTCCAGTATCCACTGAAACTTCAAGTGTGATAAGAAATGAGATTTCTGTAAGGTGATACTTTCCCTCTGATTATGTACTATATTAGCTTCTGTACCCAGCTGAGAAAAAGTATTAAGCCTAGTATAGAAAGAAAACAAATAGGAGAGTGATACTTAGCCTTAGGGCTGGAGGAGTTCTTAATTTCTTCTACTTCCTCAGCTCTTATTTATACCAAAGTCAGTTATGTTACACAGCCACAGCTGGCTTGGGAGCCCTGAAAGTGGGGTGAAGGGCAGCAGGAAGAAATGAACTTTTCAATTGATGGATGAATAGATGTTTCTATGTACCTAGCATATTTTTAAAAAGATTGTATTGAAAGAAATAGTGATTCCTTCTCACCTTCTGGTGGCACCTGTCAGGTTTGGAGGGAATGAGTATTTTTCTAGTGTCTGCAATTAAATGAAGTGGGGTTGAAGGAGGAATTAATTTCCCTGTAAAACAGAAGCTTTCATCAAATGAATTATAATATTTTATTTCTCAAAATAAAAGAAAAAAAAAAGTTTTGTTCCAGTGTTGAAGTTTTGTTCCAAGGTTTCACATTCAGCTGCTGAAAAAAGCAGAGAAAGTGGGGCAGAGGGGCACAGAGAAGGAAAATTATTTCAGGTGAATTTCTTGATGGAGGCAATCCCACAGAAAAACTACAATTTTTCAAAGGACATGCAACGGAGAAAGCAATTCCCATTCCCTTCTTCCAGCTATGTGGAAAGGCAGAATACACTGGAGCCAAGATCTTTCCTGTTCTTAAGCAGTGCAGCTGCTCTGCTACCCAGATGGGTGAGAGATTTTCATTAGGTGCTTTTGGCAGCACCCCTATGGAGCTGCCCCAGTAGGGGAGAGTGGACTGTAGCTAGATGTCCAGTTATTTCCAGTCACAAGGAAAATACTTCCTTTCATCAGGTTTAAAGACTTTCTCCTTCCCTGCCACTATCACTCTTTCCAAGCCTAAGCCAGAATTTCATTTCTGCTGCTTTCCCTACATCAGCTGTCTCCAAAAGGAACTTCTGGGAGTCCAGAGTGGAGGTGAACACTCTAGCACTATTTCAGAAGGACACACAGTCTTTCCAGGCTGCTCTGCTGGGCCCAGCCCTTGTGACAGTACAGAACAGACTGTGGACACCCAGAGAGGGCAGAGATGGAGCATGAGGCTGCTGAGTGTGCCCTGAGGGGGGTTTGCTGCAGGGCTGCACTCCTGAAGGGGGAAACAAAACATTGGTCTGGTGGAGACCAGCTCCCTCAGGAAGCTCCTCTCTCCTGCTGCAGCTGATGCTGGCCAGCTCTTGGGAGAAGGCTGCATTTTTACTTTCCAGATGCAGCTGGGCCAGCTCTTTCTATATAGTTGGACACCTTTTTTTACAGAAAATGGAACATTTTACAAGTTGGTTTACGAGACTTTTATTCTGAATTGAGCTCTATCCTGAATGGTCAGTGTCTCCCCAAAACAGAGGCCAGCTTTTCTTTGTGCTTCAGCTGTTGTGCTTCCCTTTGCCCACCTGGCTCCAGAGCCCTGGGGGCAGAGCTGCTTCTGACTCCCTGAGATGGCTGCAGTGTGCCAGGATGCCCTGGAGCAGATCTGGATGCAATTGTAGCACAGTGGCAATAACGCTTATAGAAAGCAGCACTGTGATTATGCAAACTGTTTGTGTTTATGCAGTCCATCCTACTGAGATGCTCTTCTGCTCCAGACAATCTTGGCATTTCAGAGGGACATATCAACATTCCCTGTGACACAGCTCTCTCCTGTCAGAGCAGTAAACAGCAGGTAGTTCTCATTCCTTTCCAAGGTGATGGGCTGTATAGTGGCAGAATCCCTGCATCCTCCCTCTCAGCATTCTTATACAAATCTTTGAGACAACTCACTCTGCAGCAGGTGAAGTGTTTTAGCTAAAACACCATGTACCATCTTGTGCCAGAATAGATTTCACTTTCAGTCCAGTAAAACTTAGTTGTAGACTTTGCCTCTTCCTTTATTTTGGTTTTGTGTTGCTATGCCTGGACACATTTTTTGGTGGTTAAAAGGGATTTGCAATCATTCTGTGGAACACCTGAGGGAGAACCATGGATCACTATTGATCTACTGACTACTAGAAAAGAAATGTGGCTTGAAAGCCTTCTGCCAGCATCCATCAGTTAATGCAATGGGGAAGACCCAGTCTTTCAATTCCCTGAAGTCAGCATTATTGAGGCTTCTAGCATGATAAGGACATGAAGGAGTATTGGTTATGAGCTTGGTTTCAGAAGTAAGAATATTTCACTGAAGTAGCAACCACAGTAGTTTTAGACCATAATTTCCCTACATGCCAAAGAGAAGCAGGGCTTCTGGACAGGTCACTGCACTACAATAAAGAAATCTTTAATAGTATTTTATCTGTGACACTGTTTCCCAGGACAGCTGTTGTGTTTATCTCTGCCTCAGTTTCCTTGCCTGTGAAATAATGTAATTGGAAGCCTACTGGAGAAAAGTGTTCTGAAATAACTGAATATATTGATAATAGTAACAAAATAAGCACTGCTCTTTTTTAATAATTCTCTCATTAGAGAAATGTGACAGACAGCACTGCACTTACATCAGCATGCTAGAAATTTCTACTAAAGAAATAACAGAAAGCTCAGATACCTATATGGCATGGAAAAAAAAAAAGAAAAATAATAAAAAAAGAAAAGAGAAGGGACCTTGAAAGAAACCAATGATTTTGGGGATCAGAGCAATACAGTTACAGTTACAGTATCATCTACCAAGTCCCTCCAATGGTGGCTGGGCCAGCATGGGGGCTCTCAGATTTGTCATATACAGATCACAGAGGCATAAAAGACCAAAGTCCCAATAAACAAGGCAGGCTAGCTTGCTTATACAGTGGCTTTGATAATTAAGGTTTACAGAGAGTACATCCATGCAAAAATAATGCCCAAAAGGAGGCAGACAGAACACAGCCTGCCTCTGGAAGGGTTTGACTCACATGCTGCTGAGTTATTCGTGGTATGTGAGCTGTGTGGAAGAGATCTTTTCGTTCTGTTTTGTTTTAATGCTGATGGGATAATCTTTTCTTTTGAAAACAGCCTCCTAATGCATCAGGACAGCTGCCTGGGATACACCTCATTTAGCGGCAATTGTCTCTGTAATGTTTATAACCCTCCCACTGCCATCCAATATACAGTCATCATTTATCCACTCATTTGACTAACACAATGTTAAAATGCCCTTCCAGTGCTTTGTTTTGCTTACTTCTCCATTCCCTTGCTGTCCTCTAGTCAGAGATGTTAAAACCTCTTTTGAGCAACTGGCATCTCTGCGTGGAGGATTTGTGGCTGAAGGATGCTCTCCCCACTCTACCCCGCAGCCTCTCCCTCCTGTTCAATTACAAGCTGGGGAGGGTGGGACATCATCTATCATTCCTTGTTCACTGTATTCAACAGATGCACATTTTGGGCTCTTCAACAAACTGACCAGGCATATGGAGCATGTTATTCTGCTCGTGAAATCTGCCCTTTGAAAATCAATAATACCATTGTCTCCTCAGATGAAATCTCAGGAAATGAGGGGGGAAACCCCCCAAAACACCTGAGCTTTAAGGCCCCTAGTATCATATTTAAGCCTTTCTTGTACAGTAGTTTGTCACAGTCAGATGTGAGTACTCTGTTCTAAAAGCAGCCACACTATGTTTGAGACCATCTGTGTGATGTGAGTTGAGTGGGGACAGTCAGAAATTTATGCAGTGGCACATAAAATCTGAAACCTCAGAAAGTCTAATCGAGCTTTCCAGACAACTTTCCACAAGATGATGATCTTGAAACAGAATACAAAATGCAACATTGATACCTGCCACAAAGAGGAGATGGAAGGACACAGCTTTTGCCTTGATGGAAGTGGCTTGGGTATGCCAATAAAAACCTGTCAGAATGAACATGCTCCCAACTGTGCTTGGCCTGATAGCAGAGAGGTCTCTTACACTAATGCTTCTTCTGAGTTTTAAATCCATGTGGCACCGTGGACAGTACAGATAATCCCAGCCACTAAGGAGAGCAACATTTTTCTCAGGCACAAGGCTGCAGTTCAGTAAACAGAGCTCAGGTTGAATGATCCAGAACAAAATGTTTCATTTCTTTCTTTTCCTCTTCCTTAACTTTCTTTGGGATAAAACAGATGTGCAGTCAGCTCAGTGATTTTGAGTGGTTCCTTGAGATTTAGCGTTTACTTGAGCAATAACATTACTCTGGGGCATTAAGAGCACACAAGACTGAAGATATGAAATTTGTAGAGCTCATGGCAAGCATGAAAACTGGAATAAAAACTATGCTGGAAGTGGATTTATACTGTTTACCTCTCACTAATCATAGAAGGAGCTTGAATAGCTCCCTATTATTTTGGTGTTGTTTTCAGTCTCTCAGGCAACTGTGCCATCTGACAACTGAAAACTTCACCTGTAATCCTGCTGATATTTGAAGCAGGCTCCCAAAAAACATGTGGCAGAGTTGAAATCTGTGCATATGAAGCTTGGTTCCTGAGAGAAATCCTGGGGGGAAGAGAGAAGGCATGTCCCAAAAATGTCGTAAAGAGCTTTGATGAGAAGAGTGATGCTCCAAGAAAACAACACATGGCCTGAAATAGTAAAATGCACAGTGATTCAGCCACATATTCCTTCCTGACAGAGCCTAGGTTTGCAAGGCACTGAGGACTGATCCTCTGTGATGTGTAGTTGTGCAAATCTATCTGTTTCAAGGGCGTTCCTGTCTCCATGAAGAAAAAAAAAGAAAAATGACAAGGAAAAAATCAAAGGTTTGAGATGCTCTGTGACATTTGTGTGTGGTTGCTAATTACTCTGATGTCAGCTGCTGCTGAGCAAGCTTTTATGTCCCATGCTGGGCATGAGTAGTATTCATTCTTTGGTCACCAGCAAGACTTGTGAAGAGCTTCAGTTCCAGTGTTTGTATCACTGCACTGTTTAGTTTGTAAGGTGAAAACCAAAGCTTTCTCCTACTTTCTTTTGGCTAGTTTGACACTGTGTATGGCTGTTGGCCATTCATTAATAGTACATAAGAAAGCTGCAGATCAAAGAACTACCTGACCCAGAGGCCACAGAGTAACAGAGAAAGAGCCAGAAGAACTAGTGTGGTGCTCCCTTGATATAACCAACCACCCTGCAGCCTAGGGACCTCCTGAATCAGAGACTGGAGCTACATCTCTGTGCTGAACAGTCCTCAAGAGACCTATCATCCTCTCCAAATGCATCTAATTGCTTTCTGAATCCAGTTATATTTTCCTCCTTGGCATGTTCAAAAGCTTCATTTGTTACAGGCTAATGAGCTTAATAAGCTGAAGCTGTGTTTTTATTGAAAGGTTAATGATTGCAAACATTTAAATAGTTAAATCAACTCCTTAACTGAGTATGGAGTTACAGAGGAAGGGAACAAACAAACCTAACTCTTCTGGGAAGACTGCTGAGGAATTTTTGGGTTACTGTGGATTTTATATGCTTGAAGTTTCTGGGGCTTACCACTATGATGTTCCAGGTCACACCATTTCTACTTTCCCTTCTGTTGTGCTGGGTTTAGACCACATTAAATCCTGAACTGAGGCAGGTCTTTTCCCTGTAGCTTGTTTGTGTCTCAAGCTACTTTCATCTCAAGTTAGTTTTGCCATTAACATTTGCTGCTTCATGTGACTACTTTATCTGCGTGAATTATCCCTTAAGTTTCTACATTCTGTCATGTTGGTCAAACAATCCATTGACAACAGCTCTGTTACTTGTAAAAGTGTGTTGTTATGACCTCTTAAGGTGAAGTGGTTTTAGTACTACAAGTCAAATGATTGTTTTATAACTGTAAAATAGAGCTTTGTTCAGTGACACTTGAGAAAAACTCTAAAAAGCTAGAATGAGGGACCCCTTATGTGTTTGATAGCAACCAAAGACTCTACATTTTTGAAATAGTTAATTATAATTGATGGTAATGTGATCTTGGGAGAATTAGAGGGTTTCTCTCTTGGAGGTGATAAAAAGTATGTGTTGGGTGATATGAAAAGAATATGAAAAGAGCATTTGTGTGTTTTTCTTCCCAGGAATGTTGGTTTTGTGTGGTGCCCAAGTGACCAGAGGAATGAAATGAAGACAAGTGGCAGTAAAATAATTCCAGAGGTAATGTCACCATAATGACTTTATAAAGAAGTGTTCCACTGCACTTTCTGCCCTTCTTTTTTGTCTATGAGATCCCACTTCTTATTGAAATGTTGATTATTCTGCCTCTCTGTCTTTCCTTCCTCAACTGGCCAAGAAAACCTGGTAAATGAAGGATTCTGCAGTGTGTAAGTTGCAGGATAATTTTGTCAGGCGCAGTGGTTTATCAACATACAACTCTAATATCCAGCTGACTACAGGGATGGCCTATAAAGGCCCACTTGGAAAGCATACTGAACTCAACAGAGGCTCCTGTTGACTTAAATGGGCCCTAGACCAGGCCTGAAATGAAATCTGTCTCCAATTGCCAGTTGACAAAGATCCAGGATGGTGGTTTTATTTGGAAGAAGCTGTGAAACAGAGAAGTAAAACGGGTAGGAGCAAAGCAATAGCAAAATAAAGATAATAATTTAGGCTCATAAGTGGGAGAAAACTGCTAACCAGCAGAAAAGAGCTCTGGAATAGCCTCTCAGAAGAACTAGCAGAGGGAGAATCCTAGCTGGTTCCAGGATCAATATTGATAACATAATGAGACAGTTTCTAGAGTTTTCCCATGTGCAACAGCAGGAACCAGGCTTCTTTTCTCTGGTCTGGCAACAACTCATTCACTTTAAAGCTTTTCTGCATGGTTTCAAAGGTCTGGGGTTTTTGCTCATGTAAATTAGCCTAAAGGGAAAAACATTTTGCTTTAAAAATCTTTTTCTTAGTCATCTGAACACTGGAAGGGGAATGATGTTGGAATCTTTTCTTTGGCTTCTCTTGTGCTCAGTGCTTGTCTCTGCTGACAGCATTTTCCAACCAACTTTTGTTGATTTCAAGATGTGGAGGGAGAAAAGGACACTGTATAGTACACATTCTTGATTGTGAGCTGATAACCAGTTCCCTGCTCTTCTCCAGTTTTGTTTTGGTTTTTTTAATTAAGACTGAACAAGTCAGAAGTATTGCCATGTGTTAGAATCTGCCCTATGAAAAAACAGTAGATATGTTCCCCTCTCTAAGAAGGGGCCATGGACAACTTCAGGGACATTCTTAGTTTCTATAATCTATATAACTTTAAGTGTTATGACTTATGTGGAAGACAGCTGTACTCTCATGATTTATTACTTGTGTTGAGCAAACAGAAATACGGCTGCTATAACCATGGGTTGCTTATGACAAAATCCTTCACCCACCAAAAGCTTCTGGTGCCTCTTTCATGGCCACCTGGACTGCAGGGCTGAAAGCACAGCCCCTTTCATTTGTCAGAAAGGAAGCTGCAGAACCCAATGAACAAGCACTCCAGAAGAGGAACCATTTCCTCAGGAAAGCTGCAGGAGGATTTTGGCAAGGGAGAGAAGCTAGCCATGAAAACCCAAGGGTGAAACCCTTATTTTAGAATCTAGATGAGTGGTCTTAAAACCTTTGTATTCTGTAAGGAGAGCACTTAAAGTATTACACTGATGGCCATGGTAAATAAGCGAAAAGAAATGGAGGAATAAGGGGTGTCAGTCCTTAAGAGAATGGAAAGGCTAAAAGGGTAGCCTTTTTCCTCTAGTTAAGGAATAGGGTGGAGGTTGTCTAATCTTGCAGAGAAGAAAAGCCTGAAATATCCTTAGAGGCAATGCTGCCTTTTTTAGAGCACACAGCAAGCTGATAGCCAAAGGCAACAGAAGAAACAGTGAAAGGGAGCAGCAGAAAGCTGGGACTCAGTGTGAACAGATACCTAAAAGTCAGGGAGCCTGAGGGTATGTGGTTTAACCAGACCACTGAGGACTTTTCCACAGTAGAGGCTCAGATGCCATATTAAATCAGCACACACAACATCAAGCTGTGGCTATTGTCTTCAGGCACTTATTTTGCACACTGCAAAAATTAAGATGAGTAGCATTAACCCTTTTCTGCTGTTGGTGGAGCTACATTAAAATGCAAATTCCTTTGCATTTTCTGCAGACACACCAGTACCCATCAGTGAAGCATGGCTATGTGAGCCATGACTCTCAGACATGTGATGGAGCCATCAGTCACAGAATCCCATAATCACTTTACTACACTCCCTGGTGCTGGAGGAGTGCCTGGTGCCACATGGGGCTTAAAAGCAGTCAGTGCTCTGCACGCTTGGAAAACACTCATTTTACTGCCGGTCCAATTGGCTGTGCCTGGCTGAAGGAAAACAACACAGGGTTTCTCTGTCTGTGGAAGTCAGCCCTTAATAGAACAGTTCCCAGTATTACTGGGAGCAGCAAATTTGACATGTATGTGGTTTGGCAAGATTTCATCTTGAATAAATGAGTGTGGGATTTGCTTTAACACCTGCTGCGCTTTTTACAGTGCCAATTTGTACCTCAGTAGGAATGTTTCCATATAATGCAGTTGTTTAAGGAAGTATTCTAATTTCATAGTGCTTATCTATCTACTATTCAAGTCATGTAAATGTTGTGGATGTTAGTCTGCTCAAATTTATATCTTTCATTATTCTGGTACACAAGTACTTTGTGGCCACAGTTTTCTTTCCTTTACTAAGATCCCTATCCAGCATTACCTGAAGGTTTAAAATCAAAGCAAACTATACAAAAACCCCATTGAATAGTTTTGGATTTTTTAAATTTCTCTGTATATCCCTGAGAGATCATTTAGCTGGGGTTATTTTAAGACTATTTAAAGACATACACATATTTGGAATATTCTTCCTGAAAAATTCTAGTATAATTAAAAAGTAATTATGTACATGCAGGTGTTGAGTTTCTCTCTAACCCCATGTTATAGTCTGTAAACTATCTGAAACCATCAATTTAACTACTTAGAACTGGAAAGTCTTGACTGAATTGTAGCCCAGTTTCTTTAATGGAAGTGATGTACTAAATTATGCTTCCTGGGATTGGAATTTAAAAGTGAATCAAAAGCTCTAGAGAACCTCAATTCCTGTGTTCAAGACACAGAGGAAGTTGCTGAACCCAGCAGGAGCTGGGAGCTATGCAGGGAGAAGACAAGGAAATGGACACAACCTATTGGTTCTTTTTCTGGTAGGTGGGATTTAGTATGCAATATCTTGGGAATCTTATCTTGTTTATATTTTATCCTTGGGATGCATTTCCTGTGCTTTGATGAAATCTTGCCAGTATTCAGGAAACTACAGACTTGAACCTACAGTTTTGTCTGGGACTGTCCCATGCACAAGGGACTTGTTTCTCATCCAGTTTTCCAGCACGAGTGACTGCTCTTTAGTGATGCCTACTGCTTTTCCTTATTTTTCCCTTGCAAAAAATAAGGAAATTGGAATTGTGCCATGTTCCCACAAACACTTTCTATTGACCATCAGCACAAACCAGAAGCTGGAAGTCAACAGCAGCCATGAGAGGTGGCTCACAGTGTCATGGAGCTGGAACCAAAGACCTAAACTTGTCCTGTCTCTCTTAGTGTCTAACTTGGGTGTTTAATTTCTTCAGGTGTCAGGAGGTACCTCAAAGGACTGTGAGAAATTGGCCATTCCTTGCAAGACATTCTAGAAGGGCATCTCTTTCTCTCAAATTCAAGAGAAAAGGGGATGTGGGATGAAATCGGTTTCCAGTGCAGGAGGTTAAATATCTGGTGGAAGTATCTGGAGTCCTGTGGAATGAATTTGAGCTGTGGGCAGCAGCTGGAATGGTTTGGAAGCTTGCACTTATTAATTTTGGGAAGGCAAGAGAACAGCTGGACACTCATGTCAGACAAGATCCTAGAACAGGTTATCACAGTCATAACTGATACAAGATCAGGCTCAAAAAACATTACTGCACCACCAATAATTCCATTTTAAAGTGATTGCCATGGTTAAAGTCGGAGAACTCCTTCTACTATAAAAGGGGTTTTTTTTGATAGGGGGCAATTTGAAATCTTTTACGGGTTCCTGCAGATAATGCTCAGAGTACCAAGACTTACAGCAACAGGACTAAATAAATATGAATGAAGAGTCATAGTAAATTGGGCATTATTTCTCAGTGCCACCAGGACAAGCTCGGCTTAATTTTCCTAAGATAGATTTCTTATCAGTCACTCCTAGTTTCACCCTTGTCATCACCAAGCAAACCTTTAAAACAGGAAAAAGTAGGTCAGAATGAAAATGCAATTTAAAGCACTTCCAGGAATGATGCTCTTTTCCTTATTCCCTGACATGACAGACCCCTATCAGTGTGGATGGTCAAGGCTTTTCCACTTATCTGTAGCATCTACCAAGGAATTAACATCACCTGATCATCTTTATTTCACCCTAACTGTTTGAGACACAAGTCATACAGCCTCTCTCTGGTGAAATGCATTACATGCAAAATCTCTCTGAAATCAGAGACAGGAGCAAAATAAAAATAACTGCTCTAAAGCCCACAAATACCCTTTCCACAAGGAAAGAAAGGTAGCTATCAAACCAGGAGATCATGCAACCATTGTCATTGCTTATTTTAAACAAGGGATTTCTTTGATCCTGATTTGGTTTTGATTGTTTGATCATGTACTGGGAAGAGATTTGGTACTGAAAAGCTCTAGGGATACTTGCTTCTGCAAAAGTAAGGAATAAAGCAACAAGCTGCCCTTGTTTGGAGGGATGTATTTAAAGAGGTGTCATTTTTAGACAGTGAAAGCAAGACTACTGCTGCTCATCAGAAACACTCAAGTGCAAAATGTTTTCTCAGTGATTTTTAGTTTAAAGTCATCCATAAAGTCCTTAGCACAGAAAAGGCCTCAGTGTGTCTGAAAAAAATAGTTTGAAATTTGTTTCCTGCTTTTTGTCAGTGTAGTTCTGTGCTGTAGCTCTGTGCCATGTGGAATCAAAGCATTTTCAGGGAAAGGGAGAAATGCAGAACTCTCAGATGGCTTTACATAGATTTGTTTTGCTCTGCTCTAATTGATGAAATTCCTACCTGGCCAGACGTTCCTAAACCAGAACATTCCACCAAGTCTCCTCTCCCATTCTTTTTTCCTCCTGTTTTTCTAAGAGAAGGATGGGACCATTGCTTGGCCATATATTCAATATATCACTGAAGTTGAACTAGATGTGGTTCAGCCCCAGACTGAGCTTAGACAGCTCTGTACATCTGCCTGCTGCTATCTCCTCTTTTTGCATTTCCTTTAAAATGTCCTGGGCTATGCAGATCACAAGGAAGACATGGATGTTCCAGAGGGTGGTTCAAAAAAGCAAATGCATATAAACATGTGTGCAAAAGCCTATTAAAGGATATGTGTCAATTTTTAACAAGGATTAAATTGCTTATAATGGATAACAGGTACTTTTTCTGAGGTTTGAGGAAAGCAAATGTTCCAATTTCGCACGTAAGTAGGTTTGCAAGAAAAATTGAAACCTTTGGATGGTTTGAGGGTTTTTTTATTGTATGCAATTGGTGACCTAAATTCTTGACTCTGTGCCTGCCAGCTGTCCTCTCTTCAGGGATGCATTGCTTCCTGTGTGGGTTATTCTGTCTAGAATTCACCATGCTGTGCACTTGGACCTCACATCTTTACCACAATAACTCTAAGAGCTGATTGCTTTTTAATTATCTTCCAGGTTGTTTCTACTTAAGATAAAATATTTTATGTTGACTAAGCCTCCCAAACAACTGAAGATCGTAAGGGAAGATGGGACACACTTTAGTTCTGCACTGGGTATCAGAGACTGTGCAGAAAACAGGTGAGGGGTAACAGAATGCCTTGGTCTGCAGCAGACAAACCCAAGTGGATTATGTGCAGGTGAATAGATGTGCAATTGGTAGTTCCTAAAATGCTTCAGGGAAGCTGGCATGTCACCATGCATCTTGCTTGACTTGCCAGGACTAAGGGCATTTTGTTAGAAATCCAACACAAAAGACAGGCAGAGAAGCTGAACAAATTGTTTGTGCTTATAGAAAACATAGCTAGAAACTGCATTGTCACAAATAGAATTCTGTGTGTCCAGAGAGTTGCCATGGTATTAACAAACATTACCCATTTTTTCCTTGTTTCTATAGTTCCTTGTGATTTACCAGCAGCGCTCCTCAAAGCTATTCTGTTATCACAGAGGCATGATTTTAAAATGTTTTCTTATCTAGCCTGCAACACACCATGTTTTTCATTCTTCAGAATATGTAGTACATGTTGAGTTAGCCATACATGCAGCTCTTCCCTCATCACCTGCTTCAAATCCCACTTGTCTCTCCAAATGAATGTGCAAAACCAACTAAACAAATCACTGAACTCCCAATGCAATGCATTCAGGAACTCATTTATTCTAAAGTGATGCTATCCAAGCGGAGGAATTGAAACATGCAACGCTGTCCTCCACCAGATGTTGGGCTGGTTTAAATGCAAATAAACACCCAAAGGGAAAACAAGATAGTGGAATGTAATATACTGCTGAGATATGGGCTAGAGCTGTGCATAACCCAACTTTCTTATAGTTTCAGATTTTGTTCTTTTTCTAAAATTTCTTTGCAAGGCAATTTCATTCTTACCCCCTTGTGGTGGTATGTCCTGCTGAGTGCAATATTCTTCCAATGTTCCTGTTTTCCTCTTCATTTGCTTATATATATCTGCAGAGTAAGAAGGATTCTATTTGTCTGCAGATTTTTCCTTTCCCTTCTGGAAATATTTATGCTCCCTGTGTAGAGCAGAGCAGCAGCTCCTCATTGCTACTGAGTCTCCAGAGGGCAGGACAGAGAGGTGAAGGGAGTAGGTTTTCTGCTTTCTACCATCAATCCCATCACTCATGGTGATAATTCAAACTTCTCACACAATATCTCTTTCCAGATGCCTGCCAAAAGCCCTACAGGAGATTGATTTGTCTTAGGAGACTAAACTTTGGGTGGAAAATTAGATGAACAGCTGGAGGCCTCTATGTGGGTGCATAGCCTCAGGGGACAGGGCAGGAGAAGCCAAAAGATGACATTCCTTCATGTCAGTTTTATTTCCTGCAGCAGAAGGCAAAGGATAGGATGAGAAGACAGGTTTTCTTTCATAGCTCTTTGTTCCTACCTCAAATATATCACCCCTGCAATTTTCATTAATGCCCTTTTGCCACTTCTGACATTTGTACACTTTCCGATCCTTTTCTCTCTCTCCCCTCCTGTTCCTAATTCTGTACTCATATAAATTTTTATTCATCATTGCCTTTCTCCTCCTCATTCAGTCTGTTCCCAAAGTGGCCTGCTAGACTCCATGTTCCCCACAGCATGGTGTGGTTTGTTCTCCTGAAGAGTGGCTCTGTTACACGGAACGATGGTTTGTGAAAATCATCCTGTCTGGAGCAGGCCAAGAGGTGAGCACAGGAACTGAACTGTGAAACAGGGCAGGGAAAAATCACAGACAAACAAACCCCAGGGCTACCTTGTACTGCGGTTTTTGTGGGTTTTGGGAGGGAAGACTATTCTGCACATTATCAAAATAGGTATAAACAAAACTCCTGACCAAATTCTTTTGCTAGACTTGCCTTTATTTGTAGAAATTAATTGGTCTCTGGGTATAAATGTATGAATTTGCTGTTAATGACACAGAAAAGATTGCAAATTAAAGCAATCATGTGGGTCTTGCAGAGCCACGGGGCCCTCTGCTTTGGGAGGTTTGCCAGGAAGTAAATTCAGGCTCTTGATTAATTGGGGTCTTAGAGTTGAGATGGAACAGGGAAGCCTAACAGGTGAATACCTGGGGATACAACAGGAAAAGAAAATGTAACCATATGAATCACTATCCCTTCTGGATGTCTCTGCTTGGGTTTCAAAGGGTTTTTCAGGTGGATGTGTCTGATATTTGGCTTCCAGCTGTGATTTAACACACCTTGAAGGGGAAGCCATTACTTTTACCAGATATTTTCACAAAGGAAGGTACTTTCTGAAAGAAAAGGAAATTACAGGAATAGGCTGTCTCTGGAATGATTTTGGTTGCTGTGAATTTTGCATAAAGGTGAAAAGGGGTTAATTTTTGAAAGGCAAAAGAAAATTGCTCTCTATATACAATATATACATTGCTCTGTTCTTTCTTCCTGATCAAATGAAGGCTCAGTGGAGATTGCAGGTTGACACTGAGAAATTTCAACACTTGCCTCCCTCCAGTCATAACTAAAATAAATCACTTCTCTGCATATGTTGAAAAAAACAAGTTTCATTGTTGTTTTATTGAATCTTGCACTAATGGAGCTGCCACAATCCATTTTCCTGCTGGGAAGTTACAACATGACTGTGCTGTGGCCTCTGCTGGATGATGCCCAGTGCCAGGCAAATCCTCCAAAAGGGAATATTCTCTGTTTGCTACCAGAAATCACTGGCACAAAAGGGCTGGATAAGATACACTCAGTTTGGGCTCCATGAGCAATTTCCTGGCTCCTTGTTTTTCTCACTTTATCCTCTCCCTACTGAGTTTTTAAGATTTCTGTTGGGATTAGTCATCTGATGGAAGGGATTTCTTTGAAATTAAGGCTCAGACCCTCTAGAAGTTAAATGGATCATCAGAAATTTCAGTGATGTTTTGAGAATTTGGTTGGCTGGCTTAGTTTAATTTGTTGTTTTTTTGTTTGTTTGGGGTTTTTTGTTTGGTTAGTTGGTTTATTGTTTGTTTTTTGTTTGTTTTGTTTCCTAAGTAGGGAAATTGTTTCCTTACTGACTCTTGAAATCTAATGCAAACATCTTACTGTAGAGTGAACATTCCTATTTCTTCCTCCATGGCATAGATGGTTGCAGTTATTTGGCACGTTAACAGAGGACATATTCAGATACACAAAAAATCCCTAAAAGGAGTAAGAGAAAGAGAATAATTTATGGTCTCACCCAAGAAAACAGCCTCAGAAACAGCTTGCTAGGGGGTGACTGCCATGGACTCTGAGTCTATGTCGTACATATTTCAGATCCATCAATATTTTCATTTACAGAGGCACCAGCGTGGGAGTACTGAAAGAAAGAGGAAATAAACAGGCTGTGTTAGTTTGTCTGGTTTCCTGGAAAGTGCTAAATTGCTCAAATGCTGCTGGGGCTTCTGCTGAGCACACAGCTCTGGGGAAGCAGAGCTGTCTCTCTGAGGTACTGTCTTTCTGTGGGTACAAAGAACCTGTTTTATAAATATAGCATAAAAACTTTGGCTCCTGCAAGCCAAGTGCTCCACAACCTTTAGGTGTTTTGGGGTTTTTTTTACAGTATATATAATTTCTATAATTTCTTTATTTGAAATTAATTATGGTGTATTTCTTGGGTCTCCTGGTTTTGTATTTGTAAGATACAATGAGTGTTTTATTTTTTTTGCAGCTTTTTTCCAAAACCATGGTAGTTATTAATTCTATACTTTGCAAAAGAGGGAATCAGATATAAATCACATGACTACTGGAGATGAGGTTTATGAAAATCATTGAGTTACTCTGAGATTCAGAGGTTTGACAGGTTCAGTCTCTATAAACTTTTCAGTAAATTTAAGGCCAGGTCTAAGGTGAAGCAAACTAAACAAATGCCTTAAGCAGGAACCTGCAGAGAATTATAAAGGAGCTACCATGTGCTCAGACAACATCAGTGCTGTGGAAATCTGGGCTGAAAGCCGATGGCTGAGCACATGGCAGCTCTGGGAAAGGCCAGCACTTGCCCATGGGTGCAGCAGCTCCCAATTAAATTGGAGCAAGGGTCAGCGAATGGGGGCTTGTCCAAACCCCTTTGACTGGTGTGAGCAAGAGCATCTCCTCAGAAAGGTCTTCTCTTGGCTCTGCTCTTGCTGCTTATGGAAAGCAAACACCTCTTACTTTGTTACTTTCTCCCCTCCTAACTTAAAGTTCACTACCATGTATGTAGACTTACAGCAACAGATAGATTGAAGGTGTGTGGAGCAACAAGTGCTTTGTTTTTGCCTTGTTGATCTTGAAAGGAAAATGGAAAATACAAAATATATCTGTAAAGGAGAGAAGTGGTAGTAGTGGGTGTCAGTATTTCTGTCAGTATTAAGTTGCATTGGAGACTAAATTTGTTTCTGTGAGAAATTTCTCAGTGCCCTTCTCTGAGGTGGTACACAAGACAAGTGACAGGCTGTGAAACACAAGGTGTTGTTTGCTTTCATTAAGGTTTATTTCCCATTACACCTTGTTTGAGAACAACTTGCTAATTCAAAATGGCATGGGCAGTCCTCTAGAATGTTTCCTCATGTGTCTAAAATAAGACTTGGAGGTTTATTTTTGCTTGCTTTTCCTCTGAAATCTTAGACTTCTTAGACAGAGATTTCCAAGATATTCCTGCACTGCTCTGTGAGCATCTATGAGTCCTGTAGCCACTCCACTGGCTGTACCTTGCCTTCCTCCCTTTAATCTAAGCTGCACAGACAAGCCACATCAGTCAAACCATGCTCTTAAGATGAATTACTTCCAGCCACGTGGCAAAAGTAAGACAGTTCAATAGTAACCAAGCCTCCCTGCCAGGGCACAGAGGATAAATCTGAAACCTTTGTGTCTCTCTGTTTACAGTCTGCATTTTTTCTCTCAGTTTGGCCGCAGCCCTGCTGTCAGCTGAGCTGGCCCTGGGTCCTGGCTCTCACTGCCTGGTGTGTGCATCCTCCCAGGTGATAGCAGGCTGTCACAGAGGTGAAGGCAGCACACCCTGGGCACAGATCCCTTGACTCTACTGAAAATAAGGATCTATAGTCAGCAGAAATCAACACAGTTTTGATTTAAAAAAATGCTGAGTTTATGTCAGAAAACTAAATGCTTAATATTCCGGATTTCCATCCAATTTAAAATGGAAATGCCTGTTTAATCAAGAAAATGCTTGGGGAAAAGTTCTCAGTCATCTGTATTTAAGTCTCCTTGATGACAGGTTTTCTGTCCTGAAGAGCTTGTCTCAAAATCAAGTTGTGGTGGAATAACTCACTCAGGATCAGCGACTTCTTTCTGGATAGCAGCATGTGTGAATATTCTTACTCTATAAAAGCCTTACACATGTCTGCACAGATCTTGTGTTAACAATTCATGGACAGGAAAAGAGGGGCCCCTGATATGATTTTCTCAGGAGTTTCCTCCATGACCACTAGGAGTGCAGGCTGCAAAATTAATTCTTTAAATTATGAGGTATTAAAGCAAAAATGGACAAGTGGACTCCAGAAAGTAAAAAAAAATCTTCTCCTTGACATGAGACAGCAGATTTGGCCTCTGCTCCTTTGCTACATATTGATGAGACAAAGATTTATGTGCATACAATCTGACAGCAGATTGTATGCACATGGAAATCCAGCACCTTGATAATTGTGAAACATGATTTTCTGTAAAAGTGGCTTCATAACCCCTGGTGCAAGCAAGAAAGCAACCCACAGGCCAGCTCAGGCCTAAGATGCCAGAACTGAAGCTTTGTTCATCCTGAAAACATCTCATTCTAATATTCCCCCTTGACATGGAGAGCTGCTACAACTCTATGACAAGAATGATTTTGTAAAAAGTGGAAGAAAATTGAAAATACCAGAAATAGGTACTTCCTGAAATTTTCTGTAAAAGGTTGTCCTGATTTTGTACACAGACAGCATGACTTCTGTCATGGCAGTGATGTAAAAATATCTTTGCTGTCCTGTGGAGTAATATCAGAGCTGGACAGTGCTTCTTAACCACAATCCTTAGATCATGTCATGTTTTCATTTGGTCTAACTTAAAATTTAATGTCTTTAAATCCCCCTCCAAGTTTGCCTGTAAAATTACCATTTTTCAATCATAAATTGTAATGTCCTACTAACAAATTGAGTTGATTACCTCATGTCCTATCACCTTCAAAAAACAGCTAAGTTCTGCCTGTGCCATTAAGAGCATTTGACAGTGTAGAAAACTATCATTATAGACCTCTCTTGCTTTCTCAGTTTAAATAGGCCTCATTTCAATTGCCTTTCTCTCTAGGTCATGTTTCCTCAACCACTTATTACCCATACTGCTTTCCTTTGGACTTTCTCCATTTTTTTCTAAATGTCTGTTTGTGTAGGATGTATAAATTATACCTCACCAAATTGCCTCATTAGGGTTTTGGAATAATTACATCTCAGGTCTTGCAAAACCATCAACAGGGGAAAAAAGGTCTAGTAAAGGTTATTAAGTATAGAGGGGCCATCTTCCCTGACCTTCAAATTGGTGGTGGCCACAAGCCTTTTTTTCAGAAAGTGGTGTGCCCTTCTGACAGCAATGTGCTACTGATTCCCATTCACCCCATGCCCAGCAAAAATCCCAGAGCCTGAGCTGCACAGCTGGCTCCTCCTCTCTGCACTTCACTGAGACTGATTTTCAGCCTTGCTCTGGTATGGATCTGTTCTGAATTTAATCTGATTAATTATAGCCCAGTCCCCTCCTATATAACCATGATCTACCAAAGACAGAGAAAATAGCTGCTTCTTTCCATCAGGCAATTGTTCTTCCCCTGTCACATGTCTGACAGCTCTTGTGAAACCTTGTTTTGTGCACACAGGAAAGGTCTTAAAAGAGAGCCCTTCCAACAGGGTCAGTAAATATGGGGTGTAATTAAGATGTGTAAAACAAAGATCTACAGGTCTGGCCATCTGTTTTGAGTCATCTGGCTAGGATGAGTGCCCCACAGCAGGCTCCTGCTGAATGCCTGGATGTGCTGTTGGTTTGTCTGTGCTCGTGTCCCTCTGTTTGGAGGGCATGGTGCCCATTGCTGAGGCTCTTGGCACTGCTTTGAGCACAGAGAGCCTTGTGCAGGCAGTCCACTCAGGCCTGCTGGGCTGCATCTGCTCGTCTGGATCTCCCACTGATGGGGTTTTTGGCAGTACCAGTACAGCAGCCACGTGTCTAGTGTTTGCCTCATCTCTGCTGAAAGGCCCATGCCAAGGAAAACCAGCAAGGAGCAGGAAAATCCTTGAAAAGCAAGACAGGAGCTTGTGGTATCTGACTTTCATGGGCAGGCTAAAGGGAGCTCAGCTGTGTGAGCTAAACCCAGAAACACTCTTTCCAAAATCACTGGGGCTGTGTCAGGCTTGGTAGAGAGCAGAGGTGTCCCAAGGGCGTTTCTGTAGATCCAACCTCTGCTCTAACCCAGTTCACTATGGGATTGATTTTGTGCTCCTAGAAACCACCTGAGTTATTGTTGGTGTACTAGAAAATATAAGAATTACCATACCCAGAAAACAGGGACATCTAACCTGGTATCTTCCCTCTATCCCCATGCCCAGATATGAATAAGCTGAGCTCAGGATGCTGCTGGCTGAAAGGCTTATCTTCCAGTGATGACAGTGCAGGCACTTCCTGAGACAGGAAGATTATCTTCCTATTTCAAAGGATTTCTACACAAGAGCTTCTACAGTTGCTTTTGAAGCTGGTCTCAATAACCAGTTTTCCATGACAAGGAGTACCATTGCTGAAGCACACAGTGCCTGAAGGACCACTGCAGAATACCTATATACAAGACAGCAGATAGAATACATATTTATTCACTTTGTAGCCCAACAATCTTGATGTTTAAACATGCTATTTGCTTTCCAGGGTGCTGCAAGCTTGGCAGTGCCTGAAATGTACCCCACAAATTCAGACTGCTTCCAGTACCCAGGGATGATTGCTCTTGATTGCCTACTTTGTGTACCCTTGAATACACAGTGACTCAGCTTCAGAAGGAAGGAGAACAAAGCTGCACCCTTCACTCTGCTCTCAATGTCTGTCAAACAAGCCCCAGTTAGGAAAAATGTGAGTCCAAATCCAGGCAAGCTGAGTAGCTATAATGACTCAAGTGCCACAGTTCTTGGACAGCTCCCAGGATGTTTGTTGAAAAGTTTGGGACATTTCTCACTGCTTTCCCCAGAAAAAGCTGACAAAAGTACTTTCCCTTTGCAGTCAACATGAGAATCTGAAGGCCAACATTATTTGCAACAGGGTTAAATGAAGGGATTTCTCCCTGTACAATAAAATAATAACTACAGTGACTGATTTGCAGCCCCAGTGGTGAACCTGGTGAGACAAGAACTTACAGGAACAAAATAAGAAGTCAAAGAACAATTGTAAAGTATATAAATACTACTGGTTTTGTTTCACAAGCACTTCAAGTTTCCATTTACAGATACAGAACTTTTTCCTGGAGGTGCTTTATGCCTGGGTTAAGAGCCATCCCTTGTTCTTGCACTCTACCTATATAAGAATTGATGTATTTGCAGAGGGTCATAATTGTTGTGCCTGACTTAAAATTCACCCCAGGTTTGGCTTGGGTTTGAATATCAATATTACTGTCCCTGCTTGCATAAGATGGAGCTGTGTTCAGTAGAAATATTAATTTAAGCATGGGGTTTGTCATTGCTGATAAAGGAAAGAGGAGAGATAACAAGATAAAAGCCTGTTTAGACATGGGCTGTTATTAGATGCTCTGTGTACTGTCCACAGCCTATCTAGACCAAAAAGAATATAATGCATGCATAAAAAAGAGAGGAGTTTGACATTTTAGCTATGCTATTTCTCCAAGTAACTTACATTGGCTTAGCTGAACATGTCTCTGAATCCTCTGGCAAAGGCTTGTCACAAAGGTTAGATTTAGCTTCAAAACTAGAGTAATACCTGAAAGTATAACTTTGATAAAGATTGTAAGATTTGAAGAAGAGGTACTATGCCACAAAAATCCGAAGGAAGGCGGAATTTGTTGAAGAGTTGTCAGCATTTATTGTTTTTTAATGGCCTTCTTGAATGACTGCTGGGCTGGGAAGCTCACTTACATGCTTGCACGGAAGTTTTTGTATCTCTCAAAGGTGGTAATTTCTAATAAGTTATCAGTCTTGGAGGGTGCTGCTGAAAAATAATTGAATAAACTTTAATAATTTGAGAAATAGGGTAAAGGAGAAGATAAAACTGAGATGCAAGAGGAACAACATTCTGAAAACTGTTCCAGTGTAGAGATTTTAAATGCCAGCATCATCTGAACGGCATACTGTACAGTTCAATGCTGCTGGCCCAATTTTTCTAGTCATATGACAGCTTTATCACTTAGACATTTATTTTGCACTCTAGTTTCCCCTCTCTATGCTTTCCTTACTTTTCTCAAATCTTGAGTTAACAGAAACTGTTCTTTGATCCAAGATTGGCAAAGAATTTCTTGAAAGAACCAAACCCTGCAAGCAATTAACATGTGCAGCTCCAAAACCAGTCTGAACCTAAGAGTAGTATTTGGAGCTCATGTGTTTGTTTTTTTTTAATTTTTTTGGAATGGTAAATTAAGGTAAATGTTTTCCATTCAAGTTTCCAAATAGGAATCTAGAAAACAAGGAGAGACAATAGTAAAAAAAAAAAAAATAAAAAGGTGATTACATTTTTTATTTCTTAGAATAGAAGTGATTTCAATTATTGTAGAGATTAAATTCCTTCCTAAGGTGTGCCAAAGATTTAGCAAAGGACAGTGCAGAGAAAGCCTATCCCAGCACAGTGTATGTTTGCAATTGTTCTCCTGTTCTTCCCAGGTTACTGTCAACAATTTGGGGACAGATTCTGGGGAAAACTGAGGGCTAAACCACACATGAGCATTGGGTTCCTTATTACTCTAAAATTAAGTTCTCATCCTTAAAAACTGTCTATTTCAAAGAAGGAGATATCTTTTTTGTATTTACAAGTGTCTCCCTTTTGATTCCTATGAATAATTCACCACCTCCAGATGGAGTCCAAGCCAACCATTGCAAATATCACAGTATTGAAAGCCAGACCCTGGTGCAACAGTTACAAGTGTGTGTGTTCCAACTGGAGCCACATCAAATGCCTGCTTAGAACAGGATGAATATGAAATCTCTCCCTGGAAGTATTCACTAACAGGGATTAAAAACTTATTCCTCCCCTCTCATAAATTTATTTGGTGAATATATTCATAGAAACCTGGAAATTAAAATGGAGAAGCAGATGAAGAGCTTCATGCTTAGGCTTTGTGTGGAGGTAGATTTAGGTAGAGTTCCCACATACCGATCTTCCCTCCCTATATTTCATTTTCTGTCAATTCCAAATTCTGAAAGAAGAGGTGACATAAAACAGATTTACACAGGAATCTGAGAGAAAAATCACCTCACCTTTCATCCTGTTCACTGTCCTTGCACTGGTCTGTGGGATGGAATAAGGACAGAGCTGTCATGTCACAGCACAGCCCTTCCTCCCCCTTCTTTCACCTGTCAGCAGCACTATTGTATCTGGCCCTGGAACAAGCCCTGACACAGATGACAGGTATTTTTGAAGCCCCTGAGACACCAAAGGCAGCAAAATGCAGGGGAAAGAGTAGGAGATGAGAAGAATAGAACTACAGAGCCATGGGAAAGTTCATGGACAGGCCTATGAGGAGAAGTACTTAGGATGGTATGGAACCAGCACCAAAAAGAGCAAATGGAGGTGAAGGTTTTGGATTCCTGACCTTAATGTCTCTGGCTTTATTATTATTATCATTATTGTTGTTATTATTCTGTATGCAGCACAGGTGGAACTGAAGTTGTGAGGTCTGTCAGCTATTCTGCACAGGACTGATTTGGATTCTCACACAAATCAGTCACAAATGCTGCAGTGCAGCTCCCCACTTACATGGCCATAAGGGAGAGAGCTGGAGTGAGCCCAGCCCAGCCCTGGCTGCAAAGAGCTTGCAGAGGTGTAGGGATGGTAAAGGAAAACAGGGAGGAGGGAGAGGAGTTGCAGTAGGGCTCTCACTGAACATCTGATGTTCATGATTTCTATTTTATTGCCAGTATCATTCCTCCTGAATGGGCCAATAACAGGATAAATTAAAAGAATGAGGTGCTTTGCGAGTAGAGTCATTATCAAAATCAAACTTTGCTTGTTTAAAATACTCTGCAGCATTTGTGGAAGTTTCTCCCACCTTTGCTTACATCTAGTATAAATTTATTGGCAGTTCTCTTGTCATCGTTGAAGCTATATTCAATTTTACCAGCAACAATGTATTGTGATTGGAGTGAATTGAATTTTCTTTTCCATTCAGAAATTATTAGATGCACAATGTAGAACTGAATAATGAGCACCTGTTCATAAATGCTTTGCCTGTGGTTACACAGAGTCATGTGCCTTCATCACTGCTGCACACAGTGATATCCTTACAGGAACTCAATAGGACTGAGCCAAGTGGCCACTTCTGCTTTTCATGCCAGATACTGCACTAACATTATAACCTTGGAGCAGGATTTCTGCTCAGATCCCAGTATGGGCTCCTAAGGAGGAAAATCTCACTCTTTCAGTTAGAAAAATCAATTAAAATTAGGTTATGAAAAAGAGGTTGATTCCATTTTCCTATTCTACAGATCTATAAATAGATTATGGTCCCACTGTTAAGTGAAAGTCTGCAATCTAGGTGGTTAGAGGTAGGAAGCAGTGGTAAAGTGAACAACATCAAAATCAGTGAGACTCTTTGCATCTGCCTTCAAAATATTTTTGAACTTTTTTCTTGGAGAAGGGCCCAGTTTCTGGAAAGAAATGGTGGTTTTTAGGATAAAGGTGAAGTGTCCAGAATTTCAGAGTCTTCAGAATTATATTAATACCAATCCTAGTGTGTAAAAATGCAGACCTACACAGATCAGCTGCATTAGAGCTGGGAAAATGTAAGGGAGAGAAAAAGAACAAGACCCACAGTAGTGAGACTCCAGAATTTCTTACTGCACACACACCATCTCAGCATAACTTTGTTTTTTGCTTTCTCCTGCTGTCAAACTTCAGCGAGATTAAAATCAGACAAGTCTGGAAAGGAAATGAAGCTGTTCACTTTATTAGTCTTGATTAACAGCAAATTATTCTCCTAGCATTTACTTTTCCTTCATTTATTTAAGAGTGATTACACGCAAATAGCAGTTAAAAACGTCAGGGTTTTAATAATAGTTTTATTTGCCACTGTAATTGCTTCTGTGGCATCTCAGAAATCTGAAACACACCCCTCCGGACAAAAAATCAAAATAGCAGCAATGCATCTTTCTCTCTTTTAAGTACACTCTCCAAAATAGTATAGAGAAACATGTAGGAGTTTATTTACTATGTTTCTTATTAGTTATGTGACTGTATTTCATATGTTATTCACTGTGCTTGGTCCAAGCTCGAAGGCTGGGGGTACCTGTACTTCCACATGGAGAACCTTAAGGTCAATTTTAGCCTCCTGTTCCCTCAGAAGCTTCTCCAGAGCACAAGTTTACTCAGCCAAGCTGTTGATCCATCCTGTCCTGTACTTTGCTCCCCACTCTCACGCTGGGAATGGCAGGACTGTCCTGCAGTTTAGGCAGAGTGGGGGTGGCACTGAGGTGTAGGAGCTTTGGCTCAGCCATGGCCTTATCCTTCCAAACTGCAGCTCCTGCCAAGCAGCACCTGAGCTGCCATCATGGTGAAGTATCCACTTGGCTGTTCATTGCTAAATTGCTAAGGGAATACCCCTTTTTTTTTTTTCCCTCTTAGCTCTAGTGAAAATTTCCACACCAAAACCCAGAGACTCTTATTTCCAACTCTAGGTGGTGGTTTCTGTCCTCCTATAAAATCCATGGCTGGGACAAAAACTGAGAGCCTTTAACAAAAGGAGGGATGGAGCATCTGTCCACAGAGAAAAGTTTTGAGCTTGCTATTGTTGTGTCCTTGTGGTTTTTTTTAATTTTTTCATTTTTCCTTTCATAATTCCCATTTATACTCTTTCCTTCTGCATCTGAGTGCAAACACAAACTAAATGGCCCTACTTTTCCAGAGCTACTGTATATCCTGGAAGAGTTCCCAAGACATCTGTCAGTTCATATTCACTCTGTTTCCTTTCAATAAAATCTAGCTGATGGGAGCTCCAACAGCATCATCTCAGAGTGAACATGACCTTCTGGTGAAGGAAGTCAAGGAATCTTCTCCCTCTGGGATTAGAGCATGGTTGTGCCTCATTACTGTGAATATGTTTTCTGCATGGGTTTCTGCATGCTGCATATCTGGGCAACTTCACAGTAGATGCACATGTACATAAATAATTGTTTCTTTTAAGTAGACCCAAAATGTTTGGGAGTGGGAATAAGGAAAGAATCCTACTTTTTGTGTTCTTTGTAAGAGGTGTTCAAAAAAAGGGAAAAAAGGGCCTTTCTCATCAAACCCACCAGGGTCTCTGAGGAGTTACAAGGAGTAGACTTTTTAAAATCAGAACTGCATGTTTTGCACATTTGCTGTTGGAATACCATCACATTTTTAAACAAACTTTATTAGAATTCATACCCAGTTATGGAGCTGTACAGAACTCCTTTAACAAGCATAGTCTGGCTGGAGGCAATGAATCTGTCTTTGTCACTAATGATGTTTGTATTATTTTAACACTGTTGATACTGGGAATTTGTGGGGGGGGCTGCAAGCAATCATCTTTCAACCACAGCTCGTCTGCCTTGCATGCTGATTAGAAAAACACTTTTCCCTCTGGATGCCAGGAACACAATGGGGTACATGAGGGGACATGCCCAAAGGATTTCAGTCCTGTTTTCTGGTTGCTGGAAAAACCCCTTGCAATTCCATTGACTTTTACTTACTCAGTGAAGGGGGTGGGTGGAACTCCTTTGGCAACATTTTCCAGTAATCTGCATCTTTTTCATGTGATGAATGTGGTACCCTGTCAGGAGGGTTTGTGATGTGGTCATTTGGTTGAAATGAAGAATTTTTGGAAGAACTAAAGCAGCTCTCATTTTTTTCAGAGGTGAAGGAATCCTGGCTCTGGGCCAGGTCCAAGCTGGACAAGTGCTGAGAAATCTGTTTCCAAGGTGCAGTTCAATTGAATCAGTTAAATATATTTATATACTATGTACTTTATACAATATAGTAAGCATTCTATACCAAATATTATATACTACATACCATATATATAAGAACATTTATATATATAGGTGATTTTAAATGGCTGGAGATATGTGCTTAATCTTCTTTTTCTGTCCTGTGATGCTACTATGAATAAGTGCCAGATGTGATCCCCCAAAACAGACTGGGTATGTTCTTTTGCTTTAGGTGTGAAAGGGGAACAACCATGTCTGCATCTTCTCTTGGCATATCTGTCTTTTGCACAAAAGTTTCTTTTGGTTTGCCTGCTTTGCCTTAAAACAGTGGCAGTAATAAAGGGCAGGAATATGATGGTGTTGTAGAAAAAGGCTGCCACTCCTTGCCCTGGTTTCTGGGTGCAGAAAGTCGAGGGGGACTCCCTGGGTGAGAAAGGAAGGTGATTTTTGTGCAGTTCTAGAACATGGAGGAGGAGGGAGCAGTTATGAAAACTAGATATCTCTCAGCTAAGGGTTTTCAGAATAATCATTGTTGATTAAGCAGCAATATCCTGTTGTGGGTACCAGAGCTGCATAAATTCATCCAAGATCTTCCTCAGATGAGGAGGAACTGGGTTTTTGACTCCCAGAAGATGTGCACAGGATATTTTGGATGCTATTGTTCTTATATATCATTCTCTCTCCTGCCATGACACAGAAGTAGGATGATGCCACACATTTCCCTGATCCCTTTCAACATCCCATCCTGTGTTGGCTTGGACAGCAGGCAAAATCATTATTTCATTAATCATTAAAATAATTAATCAATTAATTTTTTGAACTGCACTGATAGATATATGTCTACCCATGGCACAGATGTATGAATAATAACTGAAGGCTATTTACATAAAGAGATATTTTTTGTAGCCTTAGAAACCCTTTGGTTTCTTTAACATGGACTGTGACACCTACCACAAAATGAAAGGTATTTTCCTGTGCTCCTGCCCTGTGACCTGAGTGAACAGGTTCTGTTCATGATCCTCCACAAAAAGTGGGAAAGAACCAGAACGATTCATTTTTGCTCCAGTTATAAAAGAGACTTTTTTTATGAGCAGATAAGATATTTTGTCAGGAAATGGTTCTCAGCAGAAACAAGTCTGGCAGGTTCAGAGAGTGGGTTCAATGCCTACTTGGCTCTTGATGCCCTAAAGAAATGAGAGGGCTGAATCCCACCTGCTGTTGTCAGGGCTTGGAGCTCAAGAACCATGACAAATGGTGCACAAGGCAAAAATACCAAAATGAGGGAGGGGAGCAAAAATGATCTACAGTAACTGAGAAAAGAAAAATGTTAATATTCCTTGGCAGTTGTTACCTAACTATTCTTTTTTTTTTAGTGTTTAAATTTAACAGTAATGCCCAGGAATATATTGAGTGTTTGAGGGAGAGCCCACAGTTTGGAAAAAAAATGAGTGGAGAAACTAAATGTCCTGGCACTAACAGAATACTAATTTGGGTCTGCAGCAATTAATTAAATTGATCTTAATTAAATTTTTCCTGCTGGATTCATGAAACAATCTGTAATTCTGCCACCTATGCTGTAAAAATGTAACATATTCCCTTTGAATTTGTAAATGTTCCTAACTGTTATTTTTAATCAAAGGTCCACCTGAGTTTAATTGTTCCATAGGTTTGGTGGGGTGAATTCCAGAGGTTACTTGCAGACAAGGATGTAGTGTGATTAACGTTGTCATCTGTGAGCTCTTCTTCATTGGCATCACCTCTCCATGGACTGAACACTCAGAAAACCATTTAATCCTGAGTCAAGGCTGTGAACTCAGGGTCAGAGTCCCAGTGTGGGCAGTTGAGCAAAGGGAAGGAGAACCAGTTTGTGAGGGACAATGACACAAACTGACCCCACTGCCATGGCTGGGTGTTCCTTCCTGGCAACACCCAGGACTGTGCAGGGAATGTGTCCTGAGCCAATGCTGGTGTGCAGTAAGGAGAGATTGGCTGAAATGTCAGCAGGGCTGCTCTGGTTTTGGGGTTTCTTATGCAAGTTGTAATGAGGCCTTCAGGAAAATATACTATAGAAAGAAAATCCTTTAAAATATACTTTAGAATATATACTATAGAAAATATACTTAAGAAAGAAAATCCCTTAAAAAAGTCTTTGCAAATCCTTTCTCTCTGGCTTCTTTGAGCAGCACAAACCATATTTTTCCTTCCATATCAGGCCAGAGAGAATCAAAGACTTGGGATATGATCTCTCTCTCTCTCTCTCTCTCTCTGCTGTAATGGCCAAATTTGACCCAGATAGAGCTGCAAGGCCCTGTGTGACTCACCTGAGCCAGTGTGCCTCCTAATGAAATCATCCATAGTCCAGATGGCAAATCCAGCTTCCCAGAGACCCATGAATTGAAATTCACTTATCCTTAATGGTATTTTGAATAATATTGAGTGATTTTTCAGAATGCTACTGTACTGGGCACACTCCAGATATGTCAAATGGTGTCAAGTGGTTGTTCACTGTGGAACCTGAAAGAAGGGTTTTTATGCAAAGACAGAAGATTGCAAGTGTAGCTGACTGCTCTGCGTTACTCACTTTGCTAGCTTCAATGTGAAACCTGTTCACATAGCTCTTCAGGGGCCTTTGAGGTATCTTTTATGGAAAACCTGCTTGAATTTCTTCAAAAGGCTTAGTGTGAGAACATAAGAAAATTTTGCATACACAATAATGTATTTCTCTTCTGTTTCTATTTTTTTATTGTTGTGTTTTTTAAAATATCACTCAGAATACCTTATTTGAAGTGAAAATTAAAAGTATTCAAGTGGTTATTTTCTCTCTTAACAGAAATTTAAAAACTATTTGTACATTTCACAATCATCTCTCTCAAGAAAAAATATTAATTGAAATTTTTAATCACTTTATTATTTTTTAAGGAGGCAGCAGGAGTTCACCTGACAGCTTTCTAGTAGAAGCAGTAGGAAGGCTAAAAGAACTGCCAAATGCAAAGGCTGACCATCAAACAGCAGGAAAAGGTATTCCCAACAATTAAGCTTGCCTCTCCAATCAAAGCTTGCTGAAAAGGGCCAGAGCTTAATTTGCAAGCAGTGCCTGCCAGGACTCATTTTCCTGGCCTGGCCATAGAGCACTGGATAGAATTGTCTTCTGCTGGCACATCCAGCCTGAGCCTGGCCAGGCTTCTTGGGACTCCACATAGGAAGGAGGATAGGATGAAGTTCCACAGGAATTGATCCTGATGTCTGTTCCTTTCTCAGCAGGATCAGGCCAGCAAGAGCCCAGAGAGCTTTCCTCTAGATCCTCCCCAAACCCTGCTGCCTTGGAGGACACAGCAGTGCTGCTGCAAGGGGTCCTACAGGACACAGGGGCTTTTGACATCAGGATTAAATGAATGATTAAAAGAGACATAATCAGCTGTTGACATTATGATTCTGAATGTTTCAGCAGAGGCGTGATTGATCTACCAAAGGATGCTCTGGCAGATACGAGCTCCTGCCAAAGGTTTTCCTACACACGACTCTGCCAGGGGAAGCTCCTGCAGCTCATCCTGCTCCCACAGGCCATCCAAAGTTCAGATTTGACTCTCATAGGGTTGTGACTGTCTGAAGTCAACTTTCCTTGCTTTTTCCAAACCACCTCTGTTCACTGAGGGTCGTGGGTCTTTTCCAGATTACACCGACAACTCCTTAAATAGGAAAAGGCAGAAGTCTTGATTCCCAGCCCAGCAAGTTTATTTTTATCCCATGTTCTGGTAAACATACAAAAGCTCTGAATTATGATCTTGGATATTGTCTGCTGCATTCTTAGTGGGAAATTTCACAATGTATCAGCAAATGAAATTCAACTGGTTTGTGTTTATTTATCCTATCTAAGAGCTGAAAATGTTGCAGTAATGAACAATATATCAAAATGTCAAATTTACATTCAAGCTATTTGGAATTCTCAGTTTCCCAAACAATAAGGCAATAGTTTTTAAAAAAAGGGATGTCCTACAAGCCATCATTGCAGTGCAGCCAAAACTTCTTGGTATTAAAGCCTTCCTTCTCCAGGACATAAATGTATTAGAGGCAATTAATTATGCTGTGATTAGCTGAGACATCTTAACTGTAAATCATTGTTGCTTAACTACGGTTTCAAAGAATTAATTGGGTGTCTGCCAGCTGAAGGAAATGAAATCCAGCACTAGAAATAATATCAAAGTTGAGACACCTGTGAAAGAGTCTGGGAGCAGTATAGAGGTGCACACCTTGTACTTGCATTGGACGCCCAGCAGCTGAACTCCTCACAACTCCCACACTCCCTTGTGGCAGATGGCAGAGAGGGAAAAGTCCATCTGACTTTTTTTCCTGGTGCTTGCCCCCATAACACCACTATAAAGCTCTGTGCACTTCATGTTGAGGGACAGCCACCAAGCAGGGCCTGTGTCCCATATGGAATGTGCATTTGGGGCTATCCCTAAACGTAAGGAAGGCTCAGGATGCAGCTACAGCTTTTCTCCAGCCTAGCTCACAGCCTCTATCTGCATCCAAACACTGGATTTGTGTGAATTATGGGAATTCAGTGTCACAAGTGGAGATATAGAGTAGAGTCTGTAGAGTCTGGATCCATCCAGGGAAATAAGGAAGGTTCTTGAAGACAGGCACCCTTCACACCCGCCTGACATATCAGTAAATCTACACCATGTGACAAACTTTAAACAAACTGAGTTTAGAACCTACAGTCCAGATTTCAGCCCTCTGTGAGATGTTCACAGATATAATCTTTCAGATATGAGAAAAATAGAGATTGCAGCAAATCTGATATCTAAAATGAAATACATTTAGCAATCTTTGTAACTTATCAAACATGGAAATGTATCCACATTGTAGTACAAACACAGCCAGCTTCTGACAATAATCCTATTGAAGTAACAATCTGCTCATGCTGCTGTCTTTCAGATCATGCTGAAATTACATTTAGAAAGATTAGAAATGAAATAAATGTCATCTACTCTTTTATTTTTCCTCACATCTCTTCCATGTGTTAAGGGAAGACACTGATTCTCTCTTTAAAGGTCACTGAAGGTGTCTGGAGTCTGTTTTCTATGAAATAAAATTTCCTATACTCTGGCTAGATATTCCTTAAAGTCCTTAATATGTCCATAATATCTATGGCAGAGAAACCCCTTCAGACATCTTAAGAAATCCAGATGGACTCTGCTGCTGGGATCCAGCCCAGAATCCCTTCCCAGAGCAGGGTTTGCTTTCAAGCCAGTGAATAAACACCATGGAGCTTTACTCCAGACCAAAACAACTGCCCAGGAGCAAGGTGGACACCATTCAGCCCTGGGTATAAAGGAGTCACTCTGTGCATCTCCCCCAAAGGATTGAGCTGTTGCCTCCAGCCTCAAGTCATGGCCAAACTGGGATCAGCAGAAGACCCTGCTCTGCCTCACTTCCTTGATGTCACACAAGAATTTGGCAGAAGTTTTAAAGGAAGTTGCCTCTGTGAATATCTTGTAGGGGCTGCATAGTGAGGACCTCAGGCATCCTAGGAAGCATCAAAAGGCATGGAATTTCTCACTGTCTCTGCTACCAGTTCAAGGGATGAGATTCACAAAGCAGATATCTCCAAGCCACCCTAACATTGCTGAGAGTCACTGGAGAGAAAAAAAATCACTTCTAAGATGGGATTCATCCAAGCCATAAGAATTGTGCTTTATTTTTTCTTTCAGTAATTAGCAGGGAAGCCTAAGGTGACTACCTCAGTTGCAGTCGTCCAGAACTGTATGGGATGCATTCCAAACACAATGAATAAGCTCCTCAAGAGTAGTAATCTTATTTCTACTACAAAGTATTCTGTGCTTCCTCAGGGTGCAGGAAGCTTTTAGCTGATGTAAGCAGAGTGCCAAAATGAATAGTCTTATCCTTGGCTGTGCAGTCTCTCCCACTCTTTTCTGTTGGGGAAAAAGGTTGATGTGGCCGTGTCCTAAATTGCATAAACTGCTGTGGCTGAAAACAAATTCATTTCAAAGCTTCATATCCTGGTAAATCTGCCATATCTTTAGTCACCTTGTTCAGTGATTCCTTTCACTGTGACAAGATGGGTCATGCTTTATGTTTTGAAATCTTTGTCACTAATTTCTAATCAGCCTTTGCTTCAAGATTTTGAAGTGTGTATTTTCAGCTGTTTCTCTTCATGTTTTCAAAAATCAGAGTCAACAATGTCACTATGAGACCCTGTCTTTAAACAAACTGAAAGAGAATAGTCAGTACCACTCCATCTGATGCTCTGTAATTGGTCTACATTGATTTCTGATTAAAGAAAATATGTCCTTAGATTTGGAGATCTAAAAGGATAAGTCCAGAAAATATTTCATTTCACATCATGTGATAAGTAGCTTCCACTTCATAAATTCCTTTCCAGCTGGTGCTGGAGACAGACAGGTTCTGTGTGGGTTTTTGTCCAAAGCAAATCATCATAGTCTCTCTCAGTAATTGCAATTATTCACCATGTATTGTGACTTGCAAATGAGGCTTGCAAAGACCATTCAGAAACAAGCCATCCACAAATACACACATTAAGAAGGCTATTGAAGTGTGTCTTGCTCTAGAATATTTTGCCATCTCTTTCAGCACAAGCTTTGTAGCAGTATGACTCTTGTTCAATGATCCCTGCCTGCCACATGAAGAAAACAGGAATGTTGTGCCATAAACAGTGGGGCTGCAGGGGCTGCAAAAGGCTTGGGCTCACACCATGGGATGTGTCCTACCCAAAACACAAAGCCAGTATCCCCTGCTCTTCTGGCACTGCAGAGCCTTGGGGCCTGGACACTTGATGCTGATATCTGGGGCAAGCCATGAATTATCACAGCTTAAGTTAAAGTTAATCTTAATCTTAAATTAAATGAGAATTTAACTGAAGTGAAAAGGCTGAAAGTTTCATTTGACTGGGAACTAAGTCAAGGTGGCAGAGGACTGCAGGGCCATGGGTGCTCCTTCCACAGCCCTGGGAAGAGATCCTGAGCCCTCCTCCAGTGAATCTGGGAGATACATCTGAAAGTTGCCTGCTCTCTTTTCCAGCCACTTTCCTCCTCAGCACATTGTCTGGAGGATTACTCCCTGCCTGTTTTGGGGAAGCACTTGGAGACACAGGAACACAGGGAGCCAAGAAGGGAAAAAGTACATTTCAAACCCGAAATGGTTAAAAGTGATCTTCAAATGTCAGGCTGCCTCAGGGAAACAAGAGCTCACCTCAGCTCCATTTAGAGGGATGTTGGATAGAAGGAATTTTATTCTTTCAAATGTATGTGCATTTATAATGCATAAAAATGTAGTTAAATCTGCAGGCCTCTGTGTGACTGAAGAGCGAATATTAAACATAAACGGGTTGCTTCACATCTGGAAGGAAAGCAAATCAGCATTGCTTCTCCACAGGGTGAAACTGAAATGTGAGCTTTGCAATCTTATTACTAGGCCAGGGAGAAATGAAATGGAGAGTTGAGAATCAGTATGAGGTAAAATATGCCATTAAACTATCAGATGAAATCAGGACAAAAGAGGAGAAATGCAGGTGCAGGAGGAGAAAGAAGAACATATTTTGTCTTTTGGACAGATTGAGGGGGTTTTGTGTGTTGGCCTAACACATGTTTTTAGGTGCTATGCTGTCTCAATGAGTAAAACAGTAATTTGGGAGGTTTCTGTGATCTTCTACAATTTTTACCTTTTTTTCTTCCATTTTCTCTGACAGTTTTTTTGCATGCTTTGTCACTTAAAACAAGGAATTTAGAGGAAACCTCTCTTCTGTGAACTGGTCTGGTAGAACCATAATGCAACACTGACTATCAAGATAGTTAAGAAAATGTGACTTCCTTACATGAAGAACATTGTGGTTTCTCAGCCAGATAGGAAATGTCTGTGGCTGGATGCACTTATTACAACCACAGCTTGCATGATCCTTTTCCAACTTTTTCCTTTCCCAAAAACCTACATGGGAGCACTGTCTTACTCAGAAAATAGCATGAATACATTCACAGAATAGTTCACAGTGAGGAGGTACTGAGTAGGTCATAGAGACACAAAGTCAGCTTTTGTTAACTGATGATTAATTCTGCTTTCAATGAAAGGAATAATGTAATTGGTTGAATCTATTTAATATTTTTATTATTATTATCATTACCATTTTCCTCTTTCAGTTTGTGAAGCTTTCCCCTTATATAATACAGTTTCCAAATGCTGACTACTCTACCAACTTATTAATTTATTTAAGAACTTTTTCTTTGTAATTCACTCCTGACAATGCATTTGCAATACACTTGCCTATAAATGTGAAGACAGTTTATTTAGAGAAGCAAATCTAACATCTGCCCTTTAAAATCACAAGACAGAAGCATCAAAACAAATGCAGAACCTGCATTTGAAACTGTCCCTGTGTGCTTAACTCTCCATTTGCTGATCCTTATTCATTGTCCTGAGGTGCTAATCTCCAATTCCTCATAATTTCTTTCTGGTTTCAGGTAGCTACAGCAAAGAACCAAAACAAATTTTCTGTCATCCTGCCTCGCAGCTGAAGAGAAAAGTGGAAGATTGAAATAAGCATCTTGACCACAGGTGATTGTCAGCAGTCACAGAAGCTCCACAAATTACAGGTAAATCTGGGATCGCTGTGCTTTGCCTGCAGGGGGTGGTTTACACAGCTGAAACTAGAGGAGGATTAGAAAGAACCTCAGTGTGTGATGACAAGCAGCAGGAATATGAATCTTCATATCTAGAAGCTGACATTAACTTCCATATGCTCCTCAGAAGAAGCTTATAAGTGAATAATCTGCTGAATAGGATTGCACTAATTAAAGTGAATTATTTGAAAGAAAGACAAAGTGAGTTTATCAAGGAATTCACTCGGGGCACATACTGCTGCCAGCCTTGTTTTAATTTCCTAACACTGTTGCAGTCTTCATGAAACTCCTCTAGGATTCTGAAGTGCCATTGTCACATTAAAATTTTCCTGAAGAATATGGGGAGTCATCTGGGGAGAAGGCAAGCAGGATTCAGCTGCTGTAGAGTTGTGCTGTTTTTTTCCTTTGAAACATCTCAGGTCTTACTTGAAGCTTCCATCCTGGAAAGATTGAGCTTCTCAAAAGTTAGTTTTGCTTGGGTCCTCTATCACACTGCAATAATCTTTCCCCTTAGTGAAGCAAACAACAGCACATCTGTGCTTTATCATGAAGCTTTTGTTCACAGAAATTTAATGAACCAGAAGACACAAGTCACAGTTCTGGTGTGGGCTCTGCAAAATCTTTCGTAACCCAGGAAATCTCTCCTAACCCTAATAATCTCTGCTAACCCAGTATTTGGCTGTACCAGTAGATTCAACAAGGCTAAGGAACATTCCCAGGCATGGTGCTGACACAGGTGATCTATGACTCTCCAAAATTATGTTTGGTTTCTGAGGAGATGATCAGAGACTGTTGCAATTGTCAATTTTGGATACAGCCATCCTATTTCTGCAAGGTAAAAGAGTTTAGTATTAATTTTATAAATGTTTTTTGATGCTGTCTGGCTTCAGTTCCACATAAGAGGTATGTTAATTTAATATCATGGGTAATGCACCAGTGTCCAAACTTTTGAGTTTTCATGCTCTGAATAAGACTGCAGACCATCTGCTTTATTTCACTCATCTTGTTACCCAGCATGTTAGAACTTTTTGCCACACAGTTCCTCCTCTTCTTCATGCATGTAATTTGCAAGTGTGAACCCCACTTTGTGATTAGGCTTGCATTTGTGATAGTCAAGAAAACACCCAAAGAGTGAGAGTTCTCCATCTGTTATGGTAGCAAAGTTTAAATTCAGCCCCAGTGCAATGTGAAATGTTCAGCCATGCAGTACCCAAGCTGCTGACTGGATTCACTGAAATCAGTGCAGGGATTTTTTCTGATTGATGGGAGAGGATATTAATATTCTATATTCAGATATATAATTGCATCTATAGTAATGAGTGCATTATGGTTTTTATCAGTGAGCACTTCCGGTGAAAACTTACCTTTCCTATAAGGAGACTTTTGCATGTTTTCCAGTCTTCTTTCCCTTTTTTGTAGTTGAACAATTTACATTTCTTCCTTTTGCTAGGAATGGGCTATTTCTTGGGCACTGGTCATAATTTCTGGGTCAGCTAATAAACCCTCTTTTTACTTCCTACTTAAATGCTGTGTATTAGAGAACTGTTGAGTTGGAAAATGTTAGCTTCATTTAGCTATTGTTGAGTTTTGCTGAGAAAGGGGATGGCTAGTTCATATACTGTGTCCATTTTCAGAGGTAAAAATGTACTTAATTGGGCTATTTTTGCTGGAAGTTCACAAAGTTTCTACAGCATGGACTCCAATTAAGCAACAGAATCTGATATGAAGCAATTGAGACTGACCCAGCTGGCTTGTAGCACACAGTGAGCTGCTGTGGATGGCAGGAGGGAGCAAAGTTCCCCACGAAGTGCATTCACACCACATAAAACAGAAGATGCTGGGGTCTCTCCAGAAGCTCCTTAAAAGAGTAGGTTAGACAATATAGCCAAGCAATTCAAGCAAAACCATGTGAATACCTTCCACTGCTAATAGCAGTGCTTGGGAGAGGTAAGGTGTCAGGAATAAATAAATAAACTCTGATGCCTCACAGGATCAGCCCCGGGCTGTTGTTTCTCCTCAGCTAACTCCAGCTGTTTACAGTGTGAGCAGCTCTACCTGTGCTGCTTACCACACCCGCTTCACAGTCACTGTTTCAATTATTTGAGCTTGCCAGCAGATAAAGATTTATTGCTGGAAGATCTGAAGACATCACCTTCTGCACAGAGGAGAACTTTAACATTCTTCTGCCCCTGCAGCTTTCTTTTCCCCTGGGTAGGGAGAATTCCAACTCAAATCTGCTTTCAACACAAATTGCAAGGCCTGCAGGTTTGATTGGAGCTGCAATTTCCTGAAGCTATCTTCAACAGTATAACATCTTGTCCCATGCTTAGAGCTGCTAAAGGAATCTCTGTAATTTTTGGATGCAGCAGCTTCTGCAGCATCCGTAGAATTGCCAGGTGAGATCCCATCACCAGTATATCTTACCCAGCACATTTTTGGAGTCTTTTTTTCCTTAGTAAAACCAGCAATTCTGAAACTGTAGAAAGATATAAATCTCAGGTAATACACGGTTTCATTGTACATTGCTGAATTCCTGTTATATCTCCTGATATCAGCTTTGCTTAGCACATCCAGCTGTCTCTCTGAATGTCATTCTTACCACTGCAGTATTTACTTCAACACCTCTAAAAACCACTTGTGGACTTTGTGAAATATTTCAGCAGGAGAAAATCTCTCTTGCAAGACCCAATACCTAAGATGGAAAGCATTTCTAGGCTGTTTCTCCTTGAATATGCTGCAGCACCAGGATCTTGATGAGCGATTATTGCAGATTTCTGGAAGAGCTGGTGGAGTACATCTCATTTAGTAGCATTGTGCAGTGGGTTGTGAGTAGAGAGCTTTGGCCTGCAGTCCTGTAAAACCCAGACTCCCCAAGGATGCCCCACATTCCCCTCTGCACTGTCACCCAGCCCACAGCCCAGTGCAGCTGTGGAGGGAGAGCAAAAGGCAAAGCTTGGATTTCGCAGAGGAATGTGCAAACAGCCAAAGACATACATAGGGATGAGAAAGTATTTATTCCACAAAAAGTCTTCTGATTTGTCAAAACATAAAGATCCCCTTGTGAAAGGAAGCAAAGTACAAATGATCATGAGAGATGCCAAGAGAAAGGTACTGTCATTAACACCTGTCCATCTTCAAGAAGAGGTGAATCATCTGCCATCCCATGTGTCCTCCAGTCCAGTTCCTTGAAGATCATTTTGCTCTTTTATTTTTCCCTGTAGAAATAGGACTTCTATCATGAAATAGAATGAAAACAGTATTTTTAAAGATTTTTTTTCTTGCATGGAAAAAGATTTAACAGTTGTCTATGTAAGCTGGAAAGGCGGAAGAGCCCAGTTCAGAGATCCCACTCTAAAAGCCTTTCCTGGAGAAGACTTTAACAAAGGGTGTCTTTTCTTCCACCCCCTCCTCCAGTACAGTTGTATTAAATATTGCAGCACAAAAAGTGAAAGCCCACTGATGGGGGCTGAAGGAATTTAAAAGTCATTAAATCATTACAGTAATGACTGCAGTGAGTGTGTTCTCAGAAAAACAAATATACTACAAGATGCAGAAAAACAGAAAGATGATTGGATGAAGCCAATTTAAAGTGAGAAATGCACCTTCATGACAGGAGAAACAGAAGATGCTGGAAATAACAAGCAGTTGGGGAATAGCAGCTCCAGGAAATAAAGAGATTTTTCTCTTTAGACACTTGACTGTGCTCTTACAAAATTGTGTAAGTGTGCTGGTGTCAACAGAGAGACCAGATTAATTGTTAGCAGAATTGGGAACTACTGTGTAAATAAGGATAGCTGCACTGGAGTCATGAACTTCAGCAAGAACCTGTTGTTCAAGAACTGATTTAGTTTCAGAAGTCATTAGTTTGCTGTTGGTAGAGTTCCCTGTAGAAGGATTAGATGAAGTCATTCAAATTCCTAGTGGGCATCTATCTACATCTGAAATCCTGCCACTTTTCCTGTTTGTCCATACACCAGCTAATCCATTAAAGATAACAGGGAAATCAGACTGCAGGAATCAAATTTCTCTTTGATATAGCTCTAAGCTAAAAACTGCCTCTACCAATGCATGAGCTGTAGTTTTCACACAAGGCTGCCTAACCTGGATAAAAGGAGCTTACAGCTCCAGACTTATTCCTCTAGCACTATTCACTAACAAAACTTTTCTTTTTAATTTTAATCCATTTTCCTCACATCTAGAAAGGCTTTCTTTCTATCTAAATCTGATAATGATGCTAATTTCATAATCCATAATGCAGCCATACAATATTTATGCTGTGTGGCAACAGGCAAGAGTGATCACAGCTGTCTGGAGAACTAGACAGAGCACATCATCACCAGGCAAAAGGTGTGACAGTCCTCACTGAAGTTCTTCACCTTCAGAAACAGCTCAGAAACCCCCAACTTCTTCCCTCAGCCCTCCCACAGCTGCCAGCGGTGCCTTACTCTCTGTTCTTGAGGCTGAAGGTGAGAAAAGCAGAATTGATCTTGTTGGTGACACCAAAATAAGTATTTGTGCTCTGTGGTCTTGCTGCTCATCTGCACAGGCTTTGATGCTCACCAGACCTTTGGTGAAATGGTTCTGCTCAACAGCCAACCTGAAAAGCACAACCAGCAAAAAGTGAAGTGCTTTTTGCCTGCTTTGAGAGCTGAACCAGTTCAGCAGGTGTCACACACAAGAAACTGGCACAGGGCAAGGGAAAGAACCAGGAGGAGGAGGAAGAAGAAGGACCCCCCTGTTCCACAGCAGCAAACCCTCACTCTAAAGCAGCTCATCTTTGTTTAGCATAGTAGTTCCTATGGCCTGAAAGGAGCCCCAAGTATTTCTAGTGACCCAGAGGGAGATGGGCTCATGTGTCAGAGAGCAATAGAGTGTGATGTGAAGCCACAATGAGATCTATCTCTTCTCCAGTCCTAATAAATGCCCTTTTTTGCTTTCCCTCAATGAATTTTGCTTCTGAGAAGAACAGATCCTCCAGGACCATGTGCACAACTCAGAAAATAATCTAGATACCAGCCTAACTAAACATCCTTCCCCCTCCCTCCGAAGCTCACCTCAGATAAACAACCAGTTAACTGGTATTGACTAATTAACATTGGCTCAGAAGAACTCATCTGATTACACCCTTCATTACAGCCAGAAGAAAATAGTTTCTGCTTCCTTAATAATATATGGGTTAATGTATTCATAACCAAAATCAATACAATTTTTTTTCTCCCAATGTTAGTCTTGAACAGAGTAATGGTTATTTTTCTAATCTATTAAGAACTGTATAGTAATTATATTTTTTAATATCCTCTTTCTCTGGAGCCTTGTTAGGTTATAAATTAATCATTAATTGATTTTAAAATGCAAGGGTTTGGAGATTTAATTTTAAAGAAATTTGAATTCTAATGCTTCAGAGCCTGCCTCAAGCAGAGAGGAACCTCTACACTGATTTTTAAAATAGTCTTATTGTCCACTTTACTGTTTTTCAGAATGTGTGCAAGTTTTCTAATAGACTGTGAGTTACTGGAATAGCCAGCAAAAGTTTGTACATGTTTTCACCCCTCATTGTTAGCAGAAGTACCCCAATTTTCCTATCTGCCCATTAGCTGTGGAATGCTCTTGTACACAGACACGGTGGGAATGTCCCAGATCTCTGTTACAAGGGAAGAGGGAGAGGGACAAAGCAGTGCAGGAGCAGAGGCACACATGGGGACACAGACCCCTGCTTCTCTGTGAGCTGGCAGCCAGGCCTGCACAATGGCAGTGATAATCCAGTTAGCAGGGATTGCAGGAGACATTTAAACAGTGATAAGAGAAATACACCGGCTTCCTTTTGCTCCTTAAGTCAGCAGATACCAAACACCTTGCTAGGCAAGTGATTACCAGTAAGTAACATGTAATTCCACTCTTTAAAATCCCTGCAGTGTACATTATGTAAAAAGGATGGATTTATAATCCTTTTCCTTTTTTGCTTTTCTTTTTTATTCTGTTTCCCTATTTTCTCTTTTCCTCCCATTTGCCAAAGGCTGAGGCAATTTTGTTGGACACAAAAACTTTATCTCCTTTCCTTTGTAGTGATTTCCTGAGTTCTAATAAGTTTTCCCACACACAGACACATTTGGTAAAAAAAAATAATTAAAAAGAAATAGTAGTCTTCTGTTGTCTATCAGGAGAAAGAGAACACATTTACCTTGTTGTGGAGGGAAACCTCTGTCCGTTTCTATAAATATGTGGCATTTTTGAATCTTAGCTCATTTTACTGGCTGATGACCTGGCTGGTGAGAATACATGGGGAGGAATCTATGCCTGATTTAATTAATTATTTTGGAACCTCTATTTCCTGTACAGCCAAAACACATTGACCTCATTCCAGGCAGTTTTGAAACTCACACAGTAGCACTCTAAATACTGAAAATGGTCTATAGCTCAACTACTGAAATTCAGCAAAAAAACATTTTAAAAGTATATTCACCTCATGTAGGTTATTTTTAAAATGAGTGGGCTTAAATCTTTATATTCCCATTGCTTCCTGAGCCTAAGGATTTTGTGATTTAAGGACACTTTTCATCCACCTGAGCCAAGAGGCACATAAGTTTCTGCTGAGGGAAAAAAAAAAAAGAATTAAGTGACTCTTGCTTCAGTTGCTAGGCCTGGCATGATGTAGAGGGAAGCAGTGCATAACTGATGGGAGAAGGTGAGATGTTCCCTTGCAGCATATGAGGAGCAGCAGCTAAGCTGTGCTCTATGAGCAGGAATTAAAAGCAGCCTCCTGCTTAGTCAATTGCTTATCCAAATGAGGAGAGCAAGGTGTAAGGAGAATTTATTACTTCTTGGCTTAGCTGATCAGTCTCATAAGTACTCAAACCTAGCAGCCATTGAATTATCAGCAACTTCCATTGCTGGGTACATGAGTAAAACTCTGCCTGTGTCACATAAAGGATGAGAATAACCAGGTTAAGCCATAGCTGAAGGTAATCATTTGATGCACAGTGCAATGTATTGATGAGCAAGGATGCAACACTTCAGTTTCACAAATGAGGTAAGCTGAAACAATGCCAAGGACTGGTTTATTCATCTTAAGAAGGTACATCCCATGCTCTCCAGCTCTGGGGTTAAGGGATAATATCAGAATGCTCCTGAAACACAGCAGTGACATGCTGCTGGTATCCCTGTTCCTGTTCACAGAATAATAGAACATTTCAATAAAGACTCAATGCACCAGTCCAGCCCAGTGTCAAAGTTGGAGCTGTGCAGTCTGACTAGTGATAAATAGCAGAAAAAATGAAGACAAAACCATGCTGTGTGTGTGAGACAGCCCCTCCCATGCTTTATTCTGCAAGAGTGGTTGGCATAGTCCTGGGAGACAAGTTGAGGGAGGTTAAAGCATAAAAATTAGCCAGTTTGCAAATTAAAATGCAGGTCCCCTTCCCACTCACCTCCTTGCCTATCCTTACCTCCCAGTTGGAAACAAAAAGAACTGACTGAAACCAATTTTTTTACTTATTTAAGAATTATTGTAATGCATGCTCTGAGGGAAAGAAAAATCTGTGCCCATGCATATATCTCTGTTTGCTCCAGTTATCCTGAATATGCATCACTGCCTGCTACTTATGGCAGTCTTCCAGCTCCTCTCCTCTCCTCTCCTCTCCTCTCCTCTCCTCTCCTCTCCTCTCCTCTCCTCTCCTCTCCTCTCCTCTCCTCTCCTCTCCTCTCCTCTCCTCTCCTCTCCTCTCCTCTCCTCTCCTCTCCTCTCCTCTCCTCTCCTCTCCTCTCCTCTCCTCTCCTCTCCTCTCCTCTCCTCTCCTCTCCTCTCCTCTCCTCTCCTCTCCTCTCCTCTCCTCTCCTCTCCTCTCCTCTCCTCTCCTCTCCTCTCCTCTCCCCTTTTTCTGCTTTTATGTTTAAGCAGAGGACACTTCAAGCTGACCCTCTCTTCATTTCCTTTTTCAGCCCACTTTCTATCAAAAATGTGAATTCCAGCCAGGTTTGGAGAGCTGCAGGCAAGGGAAGGCACTGATTTCTGTGAGTGAGCAGGAGGAGCTATCCCATGGGAGATGTTCTCTCCCTGTTGCAGTCAGGGCTCCCAGTGAGCTGAGGGATGGGCAAAACCAAAGGAACAGCACAGCAGAGTCCAGGAATCAGACTTGGGAACAAGGCATTTGCATCACAAGCTATTGTTGAGTTTTATTCCCTAACTGGGAACAAGGCCCTGGATAGGAAATGAGCTCTTGGACTTAGAAAAGCCCAAGCAGCTGAGCAGGCTGCAGCAGGCAGAGGTAGCCAGCCAGCCTGCTGCCTGAAGTTGTCTGAAGCAAAACCTCTGGGACTCTTGCATGTTTAAGAAGAGGAAATTGAAATACTGAAAAGCCAGAAACCTATCTGCTCACGTTGGAGACAAGTTCATTAAAGGAATATAACCCTACTTGTGTCCATGTGCACTGACAGGTTTAGGCTCCCAGGGCTGGTCCATCAGGAGTTTGTGGCTGATGTTAAATGAGCACCAGCACCATCTCTGGCATGGCACAGTGCTGCCTTTTCCTAGGATGCATCACTGCATTGCCAAGGAAAGAGGCAAAACACCCTCCAATTACCTTGGAAAAGCAGGATCCTCCTTACTGAGTCAGCATAGCAGCACTCCAATCTTCATGCCCTGCTGGGAAAACAACAGCTTTGGGGGTGAAACTGCATTCTGTGCTCTCAGGGGCCGTGTCTCAGCACACTGACACACACAGCACGCACAGGTTCTAAGTGAATCGGCTCCTTGCTGCCCTCTCTGGAGTCTCTGCTGAGCTGTCCCCAGGCAGGTGTGGTGCCAGCTCCAGGGGGCCCAAACCCCATTTCCTGGGTACACCTGGCCCGTGTGGCAGAGCCACCGCATTCCCGGCTGGGCAGTGCCGCGTTCAGGGCCACGCACAAACACTTTACTGCTGAACATTAAACTTTATTGCTCTCTCTAATATGCTTTGAGATAACTAAACCGGTGCCTGAAAGAGGCATTTAAACTGTTTTAACACTATCTACTTCACATAATCTCTTTTACAGCAGCGTCTTATGGTTTTACCCATTTAAAATGTGTTCGTTGTTGTTTTTTAATCAAGGGATTTGCACTATGACCTTTGAGCAACAGCAACCCCAGCTAGAAAGCAGCTGGCAATGCAGTGTGCAATGCAATCTATGGAGATTAAATTCATTTCATTCCCTCTTAAAGCAGAGGACTGGGAGGCTGGTGGATCCACTGGGATTTGGGTGGATTGAATTCTTTTTTATTTTGAAAGGAGAGCAGAGACTATATGAGCTAAAAAAATAATAGACAGATTTTTGCTCTGTGGATTTATCCCCACCCTGAATTACTTGGCTGGCCTGGATAAGAGAAGACACATCAGTACCTTTTTCAGGCTAAGGTCCAACAACAAGTTTCCAGCCCTGGAAATACTGAGATACATCTAGATAACTATGTGTAAACTGCTTGAAAGATAAACCACTTTTGCTCTTCCTGGCTTAGCAAGGAGATAAACTCAATTTTTGGTTTAGGTAACTAAAATGAGACTTAGTCTTTATTCAGAAAAAAGGTGCTTGGTATTTCTGTTTGTTTGCAGACAGAAACTCTCACCATCTGAGTGATGCAGGGCACTCCAGCGTGTGGGTCAGCCCCAGAGGCAGGCTGAGCAGGGCAGATCTGTTCTGATGGACACTTTGTCTGAGTGGGAGACACGTTTCATGACAAACACAATCCCATAATTACCATTCTCTTCATGCCAGCTGCAGGTGAGGGCACAGAGCTGCCTCCCTTTGCTCAGCTGCCCACTGAGCCCAGCACACAAACATGTGTCAGAGGCACCTGCTCTACAGAGAATGGGGAAAAAAACCAGAGTGACAATTTGGGTACCTAAAGACTTATCTCTGCACACACCTTCCAGTTAATTAAGCTACCTTAATTTATCACTGGGCTGTCTCTGAAACAAATTAGGCCTTTCTCTCCAGCCTGATGCAGGGCACCCTCATCAGTGAAGGCATGGCAACAGGCTACATTAAAAATTCCTTGTATCTCCAGAGCTTCAGGACAGTTTCTGCAGCTTGTGTTCACCCCTGAAGCCTCCTTGCATGCTCCACCTGACAGAAACACAGCATGGCCAGTATGAAAGCATTTGCTGCTGTCTCTCTTCAAAAAGCCCTTTTGCCACGATGAGAAGCACCCTGATGTTTTGTTTTACAGGAGAGCTCAGAGCTGCCTGGGGAGATTTCTGCTGAGTCTTCAAGGCAAACTAAACCTGAGCCTCCAGGGGCAGCCTCCTGCCTGCACTCTGACCTCACCTCCAAAGCACAGGGCAGATCTGAGCTGCCAGCTGAGCTGGGGAAACTCTCCTGGGCTTTCCTTGTGGTGCACATTTTGCAGGTGGTTTTTCACCCTTTGGAAAATTTCTACAGAACCCGTGGCACCTCAGGGAATGAAATAACAGCCATACGTATATTCCTTTCCTTCCCCTAATTAGTTCACCAAAGACACAGAAATTAATGAACTTTAATGGAAAACCACATCAGTGAGAATCTGCTGGAAGTCACCCACAGAAGAAAGGATTCCTGCTTGCCAAGATGACAAACACGTTTGGGGTGATGAGGATGTTTGCAAATCAGAGACTGTGGTGGCTGCACTGTGGGGGTTGCAATTGTGAGTGGCCTTTCCATTTTGGGGGTCAGTGTGCTAAATTAAAAACCTACAAGAAAGCCTTTAATTTAGGTTAATGGAAAGTCAAATATTAAATGGATTAAGGCAATTTTTTTTAATTCTTTTTTTTTAAAGAGGAATTAGCCTCATTAATCTCCCAGGGCAGATTCTTAGAAGATGTAAATCAGTGTTTTACACCAAAGCTCCAGGGAGGCTGTACACTAGATGGAGTCTGTGCTGTTGTACTTTTTCATACATCTATCCATGAACCATGTATTTAGATTAAATTTGTTCTGTCTTCCCCCTTCGCACCATTTTGAGGATTAAAAATGATATTATACGGTTCCTTACTTACCCACTTCCTTTCCAGCCCATTAACTTCATCACTCTTCTTTTCAGGTCCTACAAAGGGATGGAAACTTTCTTTATGCATAGGGAATTTGGGGAATGATACCATGATATCTGGAGGAAGGGATGCTGGGAGAGTATTATTTGCAATCACAACTTTCAGGGCTATGCTTTAATATAAAATGAGGAGGAAAATATCTTTCAGCAGAGCTGTTTGAGAGTTCACATTTGAAATATTTGGTGGATGGTTAGTTTCCACAGCATGAAAAATTATGCAATGGGAAAATGTTCCTACTGCTTAAAATCAAAATCATATTTTTTTCATCACAGAAATACTTTGTTCCATCTCAGAAAGCAAAAAGCACTGCCCTTATGCTCAGAGGAGGCACATTTTAAATTTTAAATTCTGGGGAAGGAAAAGTCTTCACTGCAATAAAAGAGAGTAAATGTTTAAAATGATCTTTAAATCACTGCCCCTTCACACCACACCACCAGGCAGGCTTGTTAGCTCAGTGCTGCAGAGTTTCAAAGCCTGCTATTTTGCATCCAAGACACAGCAATATGGTAACTATTGTCTTGCTTTGGGCTGAATATATTTTTTTATTGAAAGAATATGATGTCTTTAGGGTCTTTTTGCTGAAGGTATTCCCACATCCTAAAAATTACCATCACACACAGACATTGATTCTCCTCGTGGGTAGCCTCAGCAGAGAGGGCAAAGACTGAATGGGCCAAGATGACTGAAAAAGCCTGAAAATTAAAGATAGTAGGAACTCTTGGTTGTAATGAAGGTCCTTCCAGGTCAATTCCAGTGATAAAAGATTGAGGTTGACTTAGCCTGTTGTCCTTTAAATTCTTTGTGATTTGTTCCTCAAAGCCAAGTTCATTGGGCATGTTGACAACTCTGTAGACTGCTGGAGAAAAAACAGTCTGCTTATAAGCCATTCTACTGGGCTCATGTTACTGATGATTATCTTAATCCCTTTCTGTCCCTCTCCTTTGGCCACTATTGCAGCATAAGATTTCTTGCCTGTATGTCTGTATATGTTTTGTACTGTAATATAAAGAGCAGGAAAGGCACACTTTTCCAGGTTTATTTAATTGGCCACCATTTGCATTTACAAGACAAATGGTTTCCAGCATGAAAGGTGATCTGTCACATCAATTCCTGATTGGTGCTGTGGGTGCAAAACAAAGAAATCAAGCAGGAATTTCTCTCAGTACCAAACTAAACAGAGAAAAGCAGTGGTGAAACCGTTTTTTTTTCTTCCATGCTTTTTTCTCACCATTAGCTTTCACCTCCTGGTTCAGCTTGTCTCAGTCTCAATGTCCACCCTTCTCTCCTCCTCACACCTATTCAGGAGTGGAATTTTACAGTTCATCAATACTAAAAACAACCTGAAAGTCTAATTTTAGGTTTAAGTCTGTCTGTTAACTAAATTTTAAGTTTTAGACTGTCTGTTAACTAAATTATAAGGGTTGTCTTTTAGCATAAATCTTTTTTGCCTAACTCCCAATCTGTTCTGAAAATGTCTTATACCCAGAGCTTGCCATGAGATAAATTGTAAATGTGTGCCAGCAATCAGACTGAGAATCAGTCTTTAATACAAATTATCATTCTGCAGAGAGTAAAACATTACACACAGCCTGGCTGCCTTAGAATATGCAAAGTCCCCGCTGCAAGGAATGATGTTAATTTATACTAAACCCACCTGAACACATGGCTTATCTTGTCTTCCATTTTTTTTCTTGAAAAAAAAAATCTGCAAAAAAAAAAAAATGAAGTCAGCTTTAAAACCTGGTGTGCTCCTTCTGAAAACACAATAATTTCTTACTGAATTGGCATAAAATGAGAGCCACAGAGCAGATCTGGGCAATCCTAACCACAAGATTTGATATGGCTTGGATTGTCCTTCCTAACAGAGTAATAGAATATTGCTAAGCAAGGGTTTTATTAAAAAATTGAAACATTTTCCAAGGTTTTCATTACTGATTTTCATCTAAGTTCCTTATATATTTTTATTGTATATGTAAACATGAAACCACAAAAAAAAAGGGTTTTATTTAAAGTAAAATGTTCGAAATTTTGGAAATAAGGAAAATAATTTTGCCTGCATTGTTATCAACTAAATAGCCTCATTTTCTCTGTGCTTATTTAATCCAGTGAAAGATCTAGCCCACTGCCTTAAAAACATGCAAAGAATTTTCATTTTGAAGATTTTTCCTGTTTTCCAGAAAGGTTCTTTTGGTTTGTAGGCAAAGGAAACCAGGCTCAGGAATATTCCCCTGAATATTGTAGGTACAATATTCAGGGGAAACTGAAAAATTCATTGTCTCATTTTTACTGTCCCCTGGACACCTGCTGATGGCTACAGCTGGAAGAAAAACTCTGACAGCTCTTGATCTGAACAGGTATGGATATTCCTATATTTTCATCATACAATTAATAGAGCTCACAGTTCTTGGCAGAAATATAGCAGTGATGTTATCTGAGAGTGATTTCGAGCCTCCCAGCTGTGTTGGCAGTGTCCTGTGCTCTACCTGCCCTCTCAGACAGGCTGGCTGGCACTACCAAGGGTTATGATGTGCATTTTGTCCCACCCTCTCCAGTAACCTTGTTAGAAAAGGCTTGAGGCCTCTAAACTTCTGGATCCAAGTGCAACTAAGGAAAACTTCCACTCATCAGTAAATTGATGACCCTCCTGGTTAAAAATTCCTCTAATGCTTCTAATTCCTTCTGCTAGTCATCTCTGCCCACAGCCCATTTTAGCTTAATTTTTGGACTTCTTGCTGTTCTTTAAAAGATTTTCTGTATTCTATGGCCCAGAGCAGAGTTTGGGATAACTCATGTGCCATGAGGAACCTGGGAAGAGTGAGCTTGCATCTCTGTGCTACAGTGAATGGACAGTCTAAAACTGAATTTCTTTAATGCAGAGCAACAGATAATTCAGTTCTAATTCAGAGAATCATCACTGGGAAAATAGGTTTTAGCTTTTAAAGTAACCTTTATGTTTTTTTACCTTTTAGGTTGAAATCTGAATCACAGAGGTTAAGAGCCAAAGAATCTTAGTATCTTTAAAATTAATCTAGTATAAAAAACCCTTTTTTTCCCCTGCTCCCACTTGACCTCTCATGTTATTATCTATTATATTCTCCCCATCTTTTCTTGCCTGAAGCCTCCAGACCCACAGAAAAGAATAGGGAATGGCAAGACTGCAGCTATTTATAATAACAATAATCCACTCCCAGGTTCCAGTGCGGCAGTTTTAATCATAAGCTATTGTCAGGCATCAAGATCAAAAAGATTTGAGATTTGATTTGTTTGGATTATAAAGAAGCTCTGAATGCCAAAGTGTTGTTGCTTAAACTGCAAAGCGCAGCCCCTGTGTGAAGTGGAATGAACTGGTATTGCCCTCTCTGATCCGATTTGTAGCCATCACAGCTCTTAAAAGTTATTTGATTTGACATCAATTAGGCAGTTTTCACAAGGGGAAAGTCTCTTTTTGCATTTAATCCAATATCAATGTCATTTTCCTCCTAAAATGTGACAAGGAGCAGACTGCTTCAGTGTGCTTTGCAACAGACACGAAGAACAGGATGAGGAGGAGGAGAAAGGTTTCACATAAAGGAAAAAAAATGGGACTGGGAGGATTGAGAAAACATTTCAACCCCATATTCCCATTTTTGAAGACATGTGTCGCAGACATCTTTCATGAAAAATCCTTTCTTAGGATTTTTCCTTGTGAGAAGCTGCAGTTTCAGCAACCAAAGTAAACAATGGTTATCTGCTGCTGTAGAATGCAACAGGTAGACCTGGGATTGGTCTCCTGTGGGTGTTTGGATTTCTTGACCACTCATGGCAGAGCTGGCTCTTGCTCTCTGTCTGAGACACAGATCTTTGTTATTCATTCTTGTCTATTCTTAGCTTAGCTAGCTTCTGAAGAAACCTTTTCCTTTCTATTGCTTTTTAGTATAGTCTTAATGTAACATATATCATAAAATAATAAATCAAGCCTTCTGATCATGGAGTCAACATTCTCATCTCTTCTTCATCCTGAAAACCCTTGTGACCGCAGTCACAGACATGTATAAACAAAAAAACAGACACAGAGGGAGAGCCACAGGAGAGCCACTGGTCAGCAGGTGAATTTTGTCAGCACACTGGCAAGGATTGCAGTCAATGCAAGGATGCAGAGCACTTCAGACCTTGTCTCCTTGGAGGACAGCAAATCTGGTGACAAGAGAAAAGCATTTGTAGAACCTGAATCCCAGCTTTGTCTCATCTTCTAATATTCTGCCTAGGACTTTGCACAGTGCTCAAGGATGTACAGAGCTAATGCAGCAAACTGCTTGTAAATGTGGTACATGCACAACATTCTGAACCAACACACCAAAGCAATATGCTCCCAAGAGAGAAGAGACTAGATGACTGAAAATTTCTAAAAACTAAAGCTGTTCCTAGAGGCAGGAGTTGAAGATGTCCTGTTCTGCTGAGTGTCATGAGGTATCACAGCTGTTGTATTCCCACTTTTTAGTGCAGCAACAAGATGGACACTGCATGTAGCAATGGAGGGAGAGTAAAAAAGTGTTTTTCTGTACGTGGAGGGGCTGAAGAATTTTGATGAATCAAACAGAAAGCCCAAAACCACAAAAACACAAAACAAAAGCCAAAAAAAAATTTGGGCTTGCAAAATTAGGAGCTGAGACAACTACTAGTCCTTATTAGGAGGTGCAAAGAGGAGAACCTGAAGGGAGTGGCAAAAAAATGGGCAAAACAAAAGTGTAAATGAATACTTTGTGAAAGCTGGTATATTCAGATAATGGTTATACAGGTTTTCAGAGAGACTTTTTATTCCTCCCAAAAATTTTCCCAGAGATATAGGGAAGAGCTGCCTCTGGGACATCTATCATCATGATTTTTATCTCCATGCCCACACAGCTGCAGTATTTCTGGACTGTACATGCAAGTCCAGAGGGTAACAGTGCTCTACAATTTAGATCCCTCCTCAGGGTCCTGAATGTTATTGATTGCTTCCTTGCCTCTCTGCCAATAGCCTGTAATGCAAAAATGAGCTCTAGGTAAACCCTTTTTTGCAATCTCCTGAGAACATAGACAGACTTGCCACTGTATGACAGCTTTTATTAGAAATGTCACTCATAAGGACACCAGATGTCAAACTAGGACACCACAGTGGGTCAAGAGGGTTCTGTTGCTGATTTTTGGGGAAAGAATAGTGAGGATATCAGGTAAAGGCAGAGGCATTTTCTCAAACCAGGGTGGTGTCAACCTTCAAATGAACTGTTAGTGCTGAATCTTTAAAGTGTATCCTATTAAACCCACCTTGCTATTTGTGGCAGTTCAAACGTTCCCAGATTACCTAAATATTTCTTGCCTTTTGGGAATGAACATTTTGATGTTGCCAACCACCATGCAAGATTGAGATGTCATCTATAAATTCATAGTTTAGCAGTGTAACAATTGCCTGTCAGGAGAAGGCAATGGCCGAATTCTGAGTGGTGCAAAAGTTTTTGGACAAGGATTCCACTCTACATTTTGGCTCATAACTCAGTCCCTAAGTGACACAGAGTCATAAGAATAGTCTCCATTTTATCAAGCACAAGTGAGCTGCACTACAAAATGAGATTCCCATAACTGTGATTCAACAGAAGGACAAAGATATTTGTTCATTTGTCCAGTGGGTACAAGCAGCTTCCCAGCCATGCTGATCAGGGCTGTAGCAACAAGGCTGCTTGCTGGTGATAAAATCATGGTGACAGAGAAAATCTGCTTGAAAATAAGCCTGGATCTTTTGGGGGGTTGGCCCACCCCCTATACAGGCCAACCTTCTCAGTCAATCAACATGTTAATATTGTGTGCAAGGCAATTTGTCAGGAGGCCACATGTCAAATGACAGGCGAGTAAAAGATGGCCAAGGTAAGGTCTATTTCCACAATCACTGCCTAAACATGACAGGTGGGGCCTTGAGATGGCACCTGAAGGTTGTAGAGAGGGAGGGAGAAGTTTTGTTTGATTTTCCATTTGCTTGTAACTCTCTCTCTTACAGGAACTCCTCAGACATGTGCTACTTTCCTGGCTAGCTGCAGCAGGGAATGAAAGGTGTTGCAGAAATGTGCCCCTGTGCTCTGTCCCTGAGCTCTTGGCTGATCTCTGAAACTGCTTTAACCAGAGCTACCACTTCTACCATGAACTTGGGTCAAGGATGTTTTCCAGTCCAGCAGTTTAGTTCTGAAAGGTCTCAGTGCTGAGGACTTGCTGGAATAATCCCTTTTTCCAGGTTGTGCTTGGGAACCTGCAGCCGATACCTTTTAGTTTCTGAAACTCAGTTGAAGTGGGCATGTTTGCTTTGGAGAGGAGGCAATAGAGCTGTTAATTTGGGCTTGTAATTATTCACAATTAGCACATTATTCCTTCTTCTTCCCCCCCCACCCCACCCCCACTTATTTAGTTATCAGATCCAATTACAAACCCAAATTACCAGCCCTAATTTTTACTAACAGTTATTCAGACATGAATAGCAATGAAACTGAAGCACAGAAGGGTGAGGGAAGACTGGATAACCTAGCAGGAGTCAAATCAATACCTGATAAATTCTTTATCTAATAGTCCATGCTAAGCCTTATCCTGCATAGACAAACCCCCAGCATTAGCAGTAGATTAAAACCTGTGGAGTCCAAAGGAATCTGCAATCTCAGCTCTGACTGGAGGCCATCATAACAGTGCTTAAATCAGAGGCAACTGCAAGTCCCCTCTTCCAGCACCACCTCCTCCTAGTGCTTAAATTCCATTTGTGTAAAGCACAAAAAGTGGCAAACTGGTAAAACACGTGCTCAGCTGCCTTGGTGTAACCAGCCTGGTGAATCACGTTGTTCTCTCAGCACTCACTCAAGGAACTGATCTAGATTAAAAATAAACCTTATTAGGAGGGGTAAGGGAAGGAATGGTTATTTTAAACCAGCTCAGTTCTGTGATTTATTTAGCCCCTTAAAGGACTGTGGTGAAGAGAACCACGTGGGATCACAAATGCATGGCCAACCAAGGATGAGAAAGAAGTGACAAGATAATGGGGAGGAGCCCAGCTGAAATCAGAACATCTGCTGAAAGAAATGCAGCTGTACCCACAGCCTCTGGAGGGGCACACACAAAGACAAGAGGTGTTGAGCCTCTCACCTCATAAAACACCTGGCAGAAACAATTGATTTTTCTTTTGTGCATTTACACCACTGACCAAACAAAGCAAAAAATCAATCAGTTTAGATTGATGAAAGGGTTTCTGTGTCTCTAATTGGAATCACTTCACTAAAGAATAACTATTAGTTTATAAAAAAGAGGTTTGATTTCTGAAATTATTGTAAAGATTAATTAGAAAATAGTCTATCATTTCTGTTTCCAGGAAAAGAAATGGAACCTCTGCAAAAGCTTTGACTTAGCACAGCAGGACTCTCTTATTTTTCACTTATGGCCTTTTTGATGGAAATTATTCACCCAAACCCCCCTGAACTTCTGAATTCATTCCATCTCTAGCTGCTCATCTGGAAGGGTTCCTCCCAGCTCAAGATATAACATAGGACTGTGAATAAGAGTTGCCTGAAGTAAGAAATGAAATACAGGGTATAAACCCCAACAAATCTCCCAATCAAAACTGTGTATGAAGGAGGAAAAACCAGGAAAATGTGGATGTCCTAGGTGATTAAATGCTTATCCCTGATTAATCCAGAGGTAAGTTTATCATTCCTGGGACACAACTAGAACAGTTAAAGCCTGTATCTTGTGTTTGCAGGCTTTGCATGTTTTGTTTATAATGAAGATAACTTGCAATGCAAGTTAACCCACTTCCATAACCCACCCTGAGCCACTGCTCAAGCTTATGTAGGAGTCCAGGGAGACTCAGTAGTCAAATCCAGATCTCTTGAGTCTCATTTCCATGGGATTCTGCAAGACTATCATTTTCTGCAAGTAACCTGGTTATTTTAATAGGCTTTTGAAAATAGAGAACTGCAAGAAAATTCAGGCAGAAGTCATAAACCTTATGAGTATGACAGCAATAGCATTAGCACGATGCAGCTTTACAAGGCAAAAATACTGTTCCATCATCAGGATGAATTTCTGAGACTTGAGCTTCATTTTTCCCACCCAGGAACCATTTAGCAGTACCCAACCATAAAAAGAAGACATCCTAACACCTAACATTTTTTTTTCTTGTTTTGTTCGGACTAATATATTGATACCTCTCAACAAATTCTAGTTTATTCCATTTTTAAGTTGGAGTTTTTCTTGGTGCTCAGTAATGTACCTGATTTGTTATATCTGTGAAAAAGCAGAGCTGCTAAACAAAGAAATCCAGGCTTGACTTGTTCATTAAGCTCTCCTTGTTTTCATATTGTCCTTTACCAAATGGTGCTCCCAGAGTCTGGGAATCCCTTGTGCTATCCCTTTTTTGTTGTTGTTTTTTTCCTGACTGTGAAATCAGAAGGCTTTCCCCAGGATGTCTGTGTGATAATTTATCACACATCACCTCATTCCAGAGTCTTGGTCCTAATCCAAAATCTACAAGGATTTTTCCCCTAACTCAAAGCCAGCCTTGACAAAGTAAATAAAGGCAGAGTGGTTGGCATCAGTGGTTTCCTGAGAAACAAACAAAGGCAGAGGAGAGCTCTGTGTGGGGATTTTTTGGGGACACAATGATAAGAAGGGACTGGACACCAGGACACCTCATTGTCCCCCAGTTTCCACACCCCCAAACTTGAGCTCTTTAAGCCCTTCTCTTCCCAGTGAAACGAGGACAGGCTTTCCCAGGATGCAGCTGACATGAGAAGAGTGTGACCCTGGCAGTCAGTTAAGGATGCAAATGAGATTTTTTTGGGATGTGTCTGACATGACCCCCGTTCAGCAGGTTTTGGCTCATGAAAAAACACATCCACTTCAGCCTTCCCCCTGCCCTACCCAATCTTATTTGAACAGCAACCCCAGCCTAATGAGAAAAAGGCTTATTAGCTGTTGTTTCTTACATGTAACCCGTGTCCAGGAAATAATATTGAAGATTGTGAGATACTGATGTGTTCTGTCAATATTTGCATTTTATAATTGTTTCTCCAAAGCACTGAGCAGGCAGGACTTCCCTGATGGGGCTGTGGTCACCTACCCTGTGACTTGAGGGAAAAGACAGAATATTAATAAGGTTCATCTGAGTTTCCTCAGCAGATCATTTACTCTCTCCCTGTTCATTACTCATTTATAAATAAAATCTCAGAATGAGTGATTGGAAGGAGCTGGAGGCCAGGGAGAAAGGTGGGGGAAGTTTGCACACCAGCACATCAGACTGGGAACAAAAATGCTCTCTGAAAACCTGTGTCTGTTTGCAAATGCAATAGACCTGTCCCTCAAAGCCAGAGGACTCCAGCTTTATATCACTATAATCAAAAGCAGACTCCAGACCATAATCCTTTGAAATTCAGACTGAGCTGTGCAGTCTGCAGGAGCTGAGGGACTGGAGGAAGAGAGCTGAAAAATGCCCTTTTCTACCCTAGATCAGCTCTCGATGATAATGGGGATCATGGAGATGTACTATCTGATCTCCTTAATGGGGCCAGTACAGCTCTGTCTTACTTTACAGGGCAAAGATAAAAAGCACAGAGAAACACTGGAGGACACAGAGAAATGCCTGGGAATTGTATTCCAGTAAAAAGCAATTCAGGTAGCATCTTAAAAAACTACCACTCAACTGTTGGCCAGTTTGCTAATCCATCACAGACAAAAAAATACATCAGATTCTCTTAAAATGGATTCCTGAAAACTTTCTTCAGCAATGGACTAGAAACATGCAAATGTCCCAGTGCTGAGCTGAGCAGTCCTTACTCACTGTAGTGCAGAATTTGGAGACAGCTGCTGCTTGAACCCTCATGTATCAGAGAAGACTTTTCGTCTCTCAGGAGCTTTGCTGGTCTCTGTTAAGCAAGAGTTCTGTTTAGTCCTCGTGGCAGAAATGTGTTACATGGGTCAGAAGTGGCCTGAGTGCAATGCTTAAGGTCTCTGTCTATAAGTGAGTTTTAATGAGATGGTGTGCTGTCCTGCTGCATCAATGAAAGCATCTCCTGCATCAATGTAGCATCAGTTCTGCTTTTGGCAGCAGCACAAAGCATCTCAAGTAAGAGTTTGGAAGGATCACCATAACTCAAGTGAAGAGTATTGCCCTTAGAAAATAATTTCAGAGATACAGCTCTCACAGCGAGGAAAAAAAAAGGCAAAGGTGTTTTATTGTAGCTGAAGAAGCTGAAGCACAGAAAGTTGAAGTGGGTGGCTTCAGATACTCAAAAAGACCTGAAGTCTTTTCAGGTGCTGGAATTGGAAGGGGTTCATTAACATTCACCTCATGAAATCCCCAGAGTTATCATACTGGGGCCACAGTGTCCAACCTCTTGCTTGTGCCTCTATCTTTCCATCTGTCTGTCCATCTATCCACTTTTCTAAAATTTTCTAAAATTTGCTTCTAAAATTAAAGTGTACAAACTTAAAAACACTCCTTTATGAAGGTGGTGATCCCAAAGCCATTGCAGCCAAGATGAGCAGCTGTGAATGCCAGTCACATCAAAGCAATGTGGATTTGATCCCACAGGAACTTGTTCTGTGCATGCAAGCATGATCCCTAACAGAGGAAAGAGGATCCCAGGGTCCCAGGATCCACACAGCTTAGTGGGAATAACTCCCACACCTGAGACTGACCCATATGGTGGATTATTAAACGCTGTGAAGAGCAGGTTTGGGGATGATGCAGGTTAAATACATCACCTGGCTGCATAGATGAAAGGACATAAGGGATTTGCTTGGGGAGACAGTGCTATACATACACAGAAAAGGGCCAGGGGTAATTCAGTAGCTTGCAGCATTGTTTGCCTTTGGGATGTGGATTTAAATTCATTCCTTCAAGCTACTCTCAAAATTCAGACATAGCTAGAAGTCACAAACACATAAATCTGTTTGCATGGGGTTTTAATTCTGGGGAGCTGTGCACTGTAAGCAGCAGAGAAGCCAGGCCTGGCCACCTCCTGAAGCTGCTCAGTGAAAGCCACACACACCAGCTGTGCCCACCCTCTCCAACAACATGGGTTTAAATAACTCCACATTAAAAGCCAATCCAAGCACTGTTTTGCTCTCTGGCTCATTATGCTGTGAACCCTTTGCTCCCATATAGCAGTGAGCACATGAATCTGTTGGCTAAAAGCAAAGACCACCAGTTTTTCTGCATAATGATAAGGTGATCCTGCAAGCAGTTCTGCATTTGTCAATGGGTGTCTGATACTTAGGTCACAGACTCACTCTAAACACTGTGTCCCACTTGGCAAGCAAAGCATGACCATTCCTGTCCCTAAACATCTCCTTCCAAGGAGCTTTAAAGTTGTCTGCCTGACTTATTTATGTCACACAGTGATTTGGTGGTGAGATGGGCATGAATAGATGTCACATTTTGCAACTTCTCAAAACATCTTCCCTCCATTTTAAAGTGTACTAGATGGGACATGGAAGACAACAGCTCTTTTGAGTAACTTACACCAGTTCTAAGGAAAATTCAAGGTCAAAGCTCTTAAAAAGACTGTACTATTTTTGGAGCAAGACCAATCACTTATTACTACTATGATTATTATTATTTTTGCAATGAGGCCTCAGCTTTTCATGAGCTTCTTCTGCCTACCTGGATAATTCATTTCATTATTTTGTTGTGCAAGAGAATTAGGAGTGAAACTGCAGGAATCTTAGTAAGGGACCACATCAAATCTGCACCATAAGGTTTCATCCCGTCAGCTGAGCATCTCCAATGTTAGAGTTTAAAAGATCCTCTAGGAAGAATATAAGAGCAGGGCAAGTGAGTAGCAGTACTTCCTTGATACACTCTCCCAGACTGCACTAAGCCTGCCCTGCTTCTTACGGCAAGAATGTCCTTTTTGTAGTTCCCAGTTCTGGTGGATTTTCTTCCATGATGCTGTTTGATTCTGTGGGAGTCCCTGGCTTTCACACTGCTTTCCCTGTTTCCACTTTTGCTCTGACAGAAAGATTGCATACTTGCACCTTTTCAGCTGCAGAGCCTTCAGATCCAGTGCAGCCTTTTCTTTGCACATGTAGAAAGAAGCTGGAAATTTCACTGGGAAACAACAAAAAAGTTCACTTTCCTCTACCCAGGACAGTGTTCTAACAGTATCCAGGCTGCCTCGGGGCATGTGAAACACACTCCCATCATCCTAGTAGGAAAACAGCAATTTGGCAGGGTGCAGCATGGTCATCTCATATCAGGCATTTTGAGCTGAAACCTGGGGCTTAGGAGCAGGCCCAGGGCAGTGCTCAGCTGTGTGTATCAGCATTCAGCTGAGATGGTGCCCTCTGTGGAGCACACAGCCAGGAGGCAATCTGCACCAAGTGCTGGGGATGGCAACACTCCCTTCCTCCCTCCCCAGGGCTGTGCCTCAGCAACTGGAAGACTTTTGCACCAAGGTCTCCTTCATCAGACAATGGCCACAATAACTGTGATATCATACTGAGAGGAGGGCTGATGCTAAAGTCTTTACAAACAATTGGCTGGGTGAAGGTGTGGGTGTGAAAGTCTTTGAAATGGCTCTTAAAGTCTCTGCTAACTTTGGACAGCAGGTTTGTTGCAGAGTCCAGAGAGCTTGGCTCCTGCACAAGCCTCAACTTCTGAACTTTGGGGTAAAATGACAGGTTCAAGGGGGAATATGGGTTAGGCAGTTCAGGAAGGCTGCACCTTCCTAATACCTAAGCCAATGGGGAAAGGAAGAGGGCAACATGCAGCTGTGAGTTTAGGGTAAAATGAGGCCGTGTCCTCTGAAACCTCGAGTGAGAAAACTCTGTGGCCATGTGCCCCAGTGGCCTCTCTCCCTTTATTCAAATAAAATTGCAGGACTCCTCTTTCTCCTTTTTGGACATAAATCTCTGATGTTTGTGGATTTTCCTGACAAAATCTTATAGGGAGCCTGCTCAGGTCTTTAAACACACTGAGTTCTCTGCCTTGGAGGGTAACACCTGAGCTGCTTCCAGATGCTTTATAGCTGGGTTTTCTGCAGCAGTGCAGCTGGACGCTTGATCCAGTGTTTTGGTTTGTTTTGTTTGTTTTTTTTTTTTAAAGAGCCAGCACAGGCATTTGATTCACAGGCTTTGGAAGCTGCTGGTGGAGAAACAGTTCTTGTCTGGGAATGAGAGAGGGCTGGTGGTAGACAGGAGTATGGGAATGGGTTTCATTGCTGAGATTCCAGAGGAAGTTGTGTTCAAAGCCAAGCACTCCCTGCAGAAAGGTTGATGGGTGACTGTGTAAGATATGCAACATACCCAGCAAAAGAATTATCAAGAACCTTTTATCAAACACACTCAGATGTACACCTCAAAAACATATTTGTAGCAGTCTATAACAGGTTTTCCCATCTATATTTTCTTATTTTCTAACTTTCTAATTTGAGAGCTAAATCAAATTGCAAAATTACCATACCACCCTAATAGCAGATATTTTTCTGTGTGTCATACCCACATGGTTCATCTTTCTGGCATCTTGTCATACAACACTGTGTGAGTTGAATCCAGGAGACCACTCACTCTTGGATTGTGTTTCTTCTAATAATTTTTCCAGACTGATTTAGTTATTGTTAAACATGGAACCCAAGGTTCCATTCATCTCCCTGTTCGGCAGCAAACCACTTTATGACAACAAAATACTTGTCTAATGTCCCCAAGGTTTGAATTTTTAGCTCTAAGATGAGGATCATGAGAGTCTCTTTGTGCCTTTTTCTGCCTTGTCAGTTTGAACAGTATGGTGTTTGAGATAGGGATTTTCTTTTACTATGTGTACACATAGGGACTGTACAGTGACAGCAGTTGTTCTAAAACATAAATATTATAGCAAGGATTAACAGCTAATACCATTACATACAATTACATATTCCTTCCTAAAGGAAAAGCACTCCAGAGTATTTCAGGAATTGTGGTACAGCTGAATATGAGGCATTGCTTCTTTCTCAAGAATATACTGAAAAGAAAAGGAGTTTATTTCAAACTTCATTTTTTACCTGAGGTCACAATTTTCTGGTACAATCTGTTTGTGGGAACTGGTAATGGCTTAGACAGAGAGTCCTGATAAAAGTGACTCTGCCCATCATCTGTTTCTGGTCACTTCCAGACAAAGGTTTAGATGCACAGAAAAGGGTGGAACCAAGACTTGTATGAAGGCAAGATTCCAATATCTTGTTCTTCTCCATGAACTTCTGAAGGGTTCAAAACAAACCCAGTAAAAAAAACCAAACAAAAACAAAACCCACCAATAAAGACAGGGCTATGCAGTGGGCATGTGGTAAAAAAAGAATAAGAAAGAATTGAATAAGAATAAGAATAAGAATAAGAATAAGAATAAGAATAAGAATAAGAATAAGAATAAGAATGTGTGGAAAGGAAAAAAACTGCCTAAAATATGGCTGCTCTGCATTCTTGCACTATAATTGAAAAATTAGAAATTACATAGTAAAGGAGGTGAAGTTTGTGTTCACAGTAGTGTACAGAAATTTGAGCTAATTAGCTATGTCTGGGCATCCCATTAATTTTAGACAGTCCCTCCTAGCAATGTAGTTCAAAGGCTACAGATGGGACATGGAGAAGGAGAGAATTTTGCAGCTGTATGAACAGAAAAAGCTACTTCCTAATTTCCTGTGAGCTGAGTTGATACTTGTGCATTCTTCTCCACTCTCACAGGCAGTAAAGTAGCAAAATCTGGCAGAAAAACAGAGAAACAGCTGGACAATATAGTGAGTTCAAGAAATGGAGCAAAGCATATCTAAGACTAATAGAGTCTGGTGAAGCAAGGAGCAGCTAGCAAAAACTAAACCAGGCAACAGTTTACACCAGCTTAAATCAGGTTTTGTTATTCAGAAAAGCTTAAAATCATAAGCTATGATAAAAGGTTACCTTAGAAATGGCTGAGAAGTAGACTACACAAAGGAAAGGACAGTTAATAATTGTCAGTATAGCTGAAATTTAGGAGGAAGTTATTGTTAATTTGTTTATTTCCTTATCAGATTTTTATTAATTTTTCCTTCTCTTAGAATTACTGTTTGGTCATTCAGATCATGTATTTGTGAGCAAGCAAATTACCTGTGTATCAAATATTGTAGCCTAACTTCCCCAGGCTTCTCAGGGCAGGCTAGCCCAAAGCCCCTTCCCAAAGCAGGGTCAGCTGGAGCAGCTTATCCAGGACCTGCCCATCACCAGGGATGGAGCCTCTGCAGCCTCTCAGGACAGCCTGTTCCAATGTTTGACCCCCCTCACAGAGTCCTTGCAGAAGTTACATGCATAAATACCTTGCAGTAGAAGAATTTAAGACTGCCCATCGCTTGAGTTTTCTCATCAAAAATTTCCTTCATGTTCCTCAAGTGTCCTCCATCACATGATGTAATGATAGAGAAGAAAATTTTCTTCCAAGTTCCTAATTGACACCTGATGTTTCAAATATTTAAACCTTCAATCTGATCTCTACTGACTGAGATCAGTGGTCTTTCAAGGGAAGAAGGAGGTAGATTGTTACTGAGGCAGGTTATTCTCTGCCCACCTATAAATGCTCAATCCATCCTTCAGCACAGTTCACATTAATGAAACTCTTGATATTTAGAGCACCTCATTATCCATCTTCTCTTTTTTCTTTCCACTTAATTGATTTCATAAAAACTCCTTGGTTACTTTCTTTCTTTTGGTTAGACTAATTATCAACAGTACATAACCATAATTACAGAAAATTACTTCATTGTGCATCAGTTGGATTCGTTCCTGAAAATGCTATGCAGAGTCCCATGTTAAAAACATTTCTATCTGTATTTACAGACTACACTGAGCCCCATCAGAATATGTCTGGGGGGTAAAAATGCTTTATTAAGGAACCAAGAGCTGGCTAGGCATTGAATTTTTCAGACTAGAGCCAAGAGCCTGAACTCCACTTTCATGTTGCTCCTCATGATCAGTGATTTCCTCCCTGACTGATTCTCCAGATTCAGAAGTACTTATTCAGGCTGGCTTGAATATGAAACCTATGACATTTCATTGATATTACTAATGATAGCTAATTAACCAACACAAAATGTATGCTTAGACCAACATGTCTTCTACAAAGGCATCCATGATGAGAAGGCATCTACAACAGTCTACATGCTCCTTCCTAACATGGTCCTCTAATACTCCATCATACTTCTAGTACTTTTACCTTTTCTTCCAAATTTAATTTTTTCTGGTCTTATTATTCTTAAGATTATGTGCATTGATTTTGGAAGTTGGAATTTTGATCCATTGCTAATAGGTAACATCAAGCATTTGCTTTCATTTGAAATACAGTCTTTTCTGCTAGAACAGTCTACAAACTGTTCTATATCCTGCATCTTCTCTTCTGAGTATTTCTTATGGTGTGAGTTGTTTGATTACTAAAATGCATTGTTCTTGATATTGCTTCTACTCCTAGAGATGTCTTGCTTCCAGTAGCCTGGGTCTCTCTGCTGGGTGACCACTTGCACAAGTGAAATGTGTTCAGCTTCAAGATATACATCTAAGATGACCTGCACCAGGGATCTAAGAAAGGCAGAACCACTGTTGGTAAAAAAAAAAAAGGCAAAACCTTTTTCTTAATAATGCCTAAAGAAAGTGATTCTTAATGCCCTCAGTTAACCCATCTTGACTGTTGATGTCTTGACTTCTCTGATGTAAAGAGGTACCTCAAAAGGAAGATACCTAGATCTCCATAAATCACTGCTAACCACTGACTTGAAAGGCCCAGCCGTCATTTCTCTCTGCTGCTGAATGAGTTTTCTCACACTGTCTTTAACCATTTATTCCACCATCTCTCTGAGCAAAACATTTATCCTACCATCTCTTCTCCTAGAGATTAAACACTTGTGGTCTTCAGAATCACCAAGAAGGAGAGGTTTTGTTATTATTTTTTTGTTTGGTTTTGTTTTGTAAATGAAGATTTATTGTCTATCTATTATAATCAGTTGGTTCTTAAATCACTGTCACCAAGGACTGGAACTGTCATGTAACTGTCTGGGTGTAAGAGATGTGTATGTTCCACTCATCATTCATTGCTGATTTAGACTTCTTTTTTGTTCTCTGATTGGGTGACAAACTCATTTCCAAATAAGAGAATAAGGAGTATGGAGGAAGGCCATTCAGGCAGAAGCTCTTTTGTCTTGCACAAACCATGCTCTTGTCTAGGGAAGTGTGCTGCTACAGAAAACTCTCATCTCAATGTTTTGAGGAAAGTGATGAGGAGTAACCAGGGTAAAACAGGAGATAGAAATCCTGATTTAGCTGAGAAAACTTGCTACAGAAAGGATTTTACTCATGTTCTTGAGATAATATTGGAAATACAGTTTGGCTCCAGCTTTTTCTAGAACAAAACGTTTTTTTGTCTCTCACTTCATTCTGACTCTTGGAATCACATCATAACAACAAAAGACAGAGGCTGTGATTCAGACCCCATGTTGAATCACAGGACTTATTGCAAGGTTATCCCCTTACCACATGGCCCAGGGACACCCTCCTTCTTTTCACTTTCATTTGGCAACCCTGAAAGTGTGTGACTGCATTCTTCACAGCACAGAGTGACAGTTCCTCTGTGGTTTTATGTACAAATGCCATAGCAGAGATTATACTGAGTTCACCCTGCAACTGCACATTCCCCAAATGAAGAAAGGTGCCTGAGTAAGGAGACAAGAATGCAGCTGGTTTCACTGAGATGGACTCACAGAGTTTTCTCTCTTTCTGTTGGCTTTGCCACTTTCTGCCACCCAGAACTGTCATTTGCAAGTGTACCTTGTCGTGATGAAGAGCACGCGGTGTCACCTCGGCCTCTGTGACAGATAGGCCACTCACTGTTTACAGAATGGTATTATTGTAAACTAGCAGAAAAGCAATATTCCTAAGGCTAAAATATCCATCATGTAATGGAATAAAGGAACTTCAAAAGAAAAGAAAAATGAAAGCTCTAACATTCTTTTACTGATTGCCTGTAAAGGTCTTCAGGTGACTGGGCAGTCAAAAGGAGAAATCCATTTTATCCCTTGCCTTTCCATAATACTTGCTGAAAGCTGAACTTCAGGAATGAACAGCACTTAAACTCCCAAGGCTTTCCTCCTTGGGGTGGAAACGGAGGCTAAGGGGATAAATGTCAAGAGCAGTGATCTCATGGGGCAGCCAAACAGCCCAAGCCAGGACACACTCTCTATAGACAGGAAGGTATCTCAGAAAATCAAACCCCTTTACACAACCCAACACAAAGAGCTGCTCTTTGTGTACAAATAGCCACACTGTGCTCAGTAAAGAAATCACTTTAAGACTGAAGGATAAGGTGAGAAGAAATGTCTGTTCATGAAGTTTGAGTGACAATTGTTCTGTCAGGTGAATTTTCAAGTAAGTAATTAATGTCATTATATGAGAAAATGCATGATACTCATCTGCGTACATCATCTATTTGCAGAAGCAGTAAGCATCCAATATCCTGACTACATTGCACCTACCATAAGGATTTAAAATGCTGTTTTACTTCTAGGCTGATGTTTGTTTTTATTTTTTTACCCATCAATATTACAAATTATGTTGAGGACTGCTAGCTGATCACCTTTGCCTTTCAATGCTCTCTTACCATAATGTCACCTCTCAAAACAGGAAAGATATGTTACTTCTCCAGCTTTCTGAGTTGAAGACATGTCATATGTAATTACATCTGTTCCTAAAAGGTCACAAGAAATGTGTCTTTAATAACTATGATGACTTTTGTATCTACTTTTAAGAGAACATTCTGACTGTGTGGAATGGAGGTCTTCTCCATGTTGGACAACATTTCCTGCACTGTGCCTGTACTGGACTGCAAAAGAAGGAAAGTCTTCAGGGCAAGAGATCGTTTTCTTGAAGTTAAAGGTATTACAGCTTTTAAACCATGAAAAAGAAAAAAATAGTAAGTATTTTCTCACAAATTTGTTGGAAAATCTTCTCCAGTGTAAGACAAAGTTCCTGGAGACTGGAAAATTCTGAAACTATTATTGAAAATAGAGGAATGGCATGGTCTGATAGTGGCAGTGGTAATATCAGAGCAAACAGTGAAAAGCACTTATCTTTTAGGTGCCAGGAATCTTCAAAACTTCAGAGAGCTTGGGGTGGACAAGGTGTCTCTTACCCTCCTCTACCACACTAACCTTCCACTCTCCAGCTGCCCTGATGTCTCTGGGGAGCCAAGAATGGGAAGGCCTTAATGGGCTTCTCCTGCTGTTGGAGACCTTTGAGCAGGATTTTCATTACCCCTGAAGAGTTTGAAAAATTTACTGCTATAGTGGCTTGATCCTTTGTTCCTTTCAAAGCAAAAGAAGAGGATCACTCAGGGGAGGATTTGATCTGGGAGTGAGCTCCAAGTTGCCCAGAGCACAGCTTTATGGGCCAAGAAGAGAAGGAAGGAGGAGGAAGCAGAGGTTCCTGACCCAGTTCCTCTGAGCTGAGGCTCCTTCCCAGTTCAGCAGACCCCAGAACAGAGAAAGCCACCTTGGGATCCTTGGTGGTGCTTGGCCTGAGGAGAGAAGTGCTGCTGGCTGGATGTGCTCAGTCACAAACTGATGCAGACACTCTGCTTCTGTGCCACAGCCAACCAACACATCTACAGCCAGCACAGCCCTGAGCAGAGCAGGGTGTGCCCTCAGACTGGGTTTATGCTCACACAGAAAGCAGAATCAACACAGCACACCTAAGGCTGATCCCTGCAGGGAAGGATCCTGCAGACCACCTCAGCCACGCTCCTGATGCTATGTCCAGCCCTCCCCAGTACCCAAAGCTCAGACTGGGCTGAACAGATCTTTGTGTCTGCTGCTAAAGCTACACCAGTAGCAGACATTTCTGCAGATAAAACAAATCCTTCCTTCACTTCAGCAGCAGGACCAGTAACCTTTCTGTACTGCCTGTTTGCTCCTTCCACAAAGCAGGCACTGCCTTCTTCTGCATCCTTGACCTTTCCTCAATGTCTCTCTATTTGTTGCTTCTGTCCTTTTTAAAAAGCCTCTTATTGATGTTTTTAAACTGATGGGGAAACATAAACAAGTAATAAAGAAAGGTTAACAGTACTGAATCGATACTACAGAGAGAGGCACTGGGGAGATGGAATTGAGGAGGTTGACTCTGAAGGAAAGTGAAAGGCCAAATTTAATCACAGTACTATTAGTAATTAAATTACATCTTGGTTTGTTGTTCTTTTTTTAAAAATAAAAACTAATGAATGCACAAACTTGTATTAGGGTTTCAGAGAAAGCAAGACAAATGAATAGAATTTATGAACAAGAGCTTTTGCATATTGCTGTGAACAGAACAATCTATTCCTGAGTATTGTGGTCTTTTTCTGACAGCAAAGGAAAGGAAAATACAGTTGATGTTAAACTGGAAAGTTCTGAAAACATAGACTTAGATCTGCTGCCAAGCACTGGAGTGTGGAAATGTGTATGCCACTGGAAATTTTCTGGTATCACAGAATCACAGAATGGTTGTGGCTGGGAGGGACCTCTGGGGATCATCTAGGCCAGCTTTCCTGCTAAAGCAGACTTACCCAGAGCAGATTGCACAGGATTGTGTCCAGGACAGTGCTGAATGATGCCAGAGGCCTGTTCCAGTGTTCTGCCACCCTCAGAGTAAGGAAGTTCTTCCCCATACTCAGGTGGGACTTCTCTGTTCCATTCTGTGCCTGTTGTCTCTTACCATGAAAAGTGTGAAAAGTCTGCAGTGCTGCTATTCCTTGTCTGTTTCCACATCTTTAAAATACAGTGAGCAGAAAGAGTAGCTCCAACTTCTGGACCAGAAAGATCCCTTTTAACTGGGACTTGTCCAATGACACCATTGCCCAATCTCTGGTTCCAGTTCTCCATGTGTTGCAGTTACACAGTGTTCTTTAACAGGCTTCCCTTACTGGCAGAATGTTTTAATTTCATTGTTACCTTTGCCATCAAAACATGTTTCCAGTCACCTATCCACATTATTCTTTAAAGGCTTTAAATATGTGAATAAGAACCCTGGATTTTTCAGAAATGTCTCCCTCCTCTGTTCTGGCAGTGTTTATGATCATGTCCACCAGCTCTGTGTGTGCATGAACACATACACCATACTCTGAGCAGGAAGAAAAGCTGCAAACTGGGAACAAGGAAAAGAACTAGTTAAAATAAATGAGAGAAGGATATTGGGATGGGAGGGTGAGGGGTGACTGCATTTGTCAGAACTGGCATCATGGCCATCCAGAAGCAGCTTGGGATGAGAGGTTGCCAAGCTTAGTTTTTGTCTGCCTGTGGTCTTTGGATTTCATATGAAAAGAGACAAATATGAAAAGAATGAGAGATCCATAATCCAATCCCTGTTACAATCTAGAACAGGGAAATCTACTTTTTACACCACCAGTAAAGAATGGTGACTGCCATTCAGCCACCTTTCCCCTTTGCCCTCCTCAGCTCTCCCTTCTTGCACCAGAATTGATGAGATTGTTTCTCTGCTCAGTAGCAGCATCTTCTTCCATGGGCAAGGCAGGACAATTTAATTAATTTCCTTCCCTTGGCTCTGGCCAAAAATGGCATCTGACTGCACAACAACTCTGTGTCTGTCACACAGGCTTTTCTAATATTCCTCCTATCTTCCCAGCCTGATCATGTAATTAACTTTGGGCAGGAGAAAGGAAAGCAGGAGAGCTAAAACCACACGACTTACAACAGAGCAACCTGGAGAGCTGTCTGATTTGCATTTCTGGTTTTCCTTTCCCTCTACCAAAAATCTTTTTTGGAAAGGTGCCAACTGCTGTATTGTTCACTATGCTGATGGTCTTCAGGAGAGGGTGGATTGTCAATAATGTGCTCACAGATCCAGCTGGGAATGACTCCTGTGCTCTATAATCCAACAAAATGCACCTGCTTCAGAAATAACACCCATATTTGACAAAAGCACTTTAAGTTAAAGTCCTGGAGCTCCTTCTGTTACTAAACCAAGGAGCAATGGCCAAGGTTTCAGCTTTGACAGGCCAGATGGGACAGCAGCCTTTTTTGTTACAAGGAGGCTGCTGCAGAACAGGGACAGGACACTGCAGGTGTGGGATCTCTGTCTTTGGCAACTCTCTAGATTCAGCTACCTGAAGCCACACCTGGTCTCCTCTAGCAGTGGTGAAAGTCCCTCTTTGAGTGGGAGGCTGGATCAAAGACCTCCACAAATCCCTTTTAACCAGCATTTATGTGATTATTTTCATTGAAAAATCCATCCCAGGAAGCACTGGAAGTCTCTATGACTTGAATTTTTATGGTCATGGCTGCAAAGAGATTATCTAACAAAATGTGCCAAGCTAAGAAGCTCTTACAAGTGGTGACTTTGTGGTATCCACCACTTAAGATACTACAGCTCTGAAAGTGAAGAGGGGTACATGGAGACCCAAGATTGACACCTCTGGGCATTTATCATTCTTGCTTCTTGCAGAAGCAGCAAGACCAAACCCTTTTTGAAAATACCAACAGCATGCTCTGTTTAATAGTAACTTTGGGCTATTATAGAACACACTGGCCCAGGGAACTGGTACAGACTCCCAGCTAGAGAGAAACCTCCCAGCTCCAACTCTGGTACTTTCCAATTTAGCAGTAAAAGACTTGACTGTCATTATTAATAAAATATAAATAAAAATTAGATCTTGATTTCCTTGGTTAGAATTAAAAATGGATGCTGTCAAACCTCCAGTTTTGAAACCTAAGAAAATTATCTCATCCAGTTAAGGATATGTCTCTCCTGGGGCAATGTTGTAAAATGGATTTCCAGGATGTGTAGCTACAGCTCTGTCTACACCAGCTGATGGAGTCAGGGCTTGAGAGAGTTAAAGGATCACATGTGTTTGCCCCACCAGGACACCCAAGGATCAATGTGTCCCTGCTGCTCTAAGGGAGCAAATAACAAATAGTGTCACAAGCTGCATGTAGGATTAGCCTTCCAAAAACAACCCCACAGCCAGCTCCCAATCCAGGCCATTACCCAGAGGCTGATAGCACACGGGCTGGCAGGCTCAGTCTGAGGATGGTTCCAGAGCTGTTTGTCTCAGCAAGAATCAAGAGCAGTGAAAAGCTGCTTTTATCAAAAACGATGGTTCTCTTTTACACATTGTCTTTCTGAGTTCTCCACTAAAGAGAGAGCTTGCTCTGCTTTCTGCCATGGAAAAATCAATGCACCAGGCATGCACAAATCACAAAGAAAATGACACTGTGCTGTTGGCAGAGACACTCAGGTCCTCCACTGACTGGGGAAAGGCAGAGGAGGATGGACTGATATTTGATCCACTGCACAAAAGATAAAAATGTTCCCTTTCCAAATTTGGAAGCATCCTTCCCAAACCCTTGCCCCTGATACAAGGCAGATTTATGCAATTCTTTTAAATATTTACCTCCATAACCATGCCTCATAGATGTGTTATTACTTTTTAACCAACATTAAAGTTTAAAACCTGAATAAAAGCTTTGCTTCGTGCAAGAACTTATCCTTCAGACAAACAGGAAATGCACCACATCATGTGTCTACAAATGTAAAGATACTCTTAACATTTCATTATTTTTGTGAAAAAAAAGTAACTGAAAACTTAAAAATGCACTTTCTGTGGAATTAGCTTGAATTTCACCCATGCCAGGTTTTTTAAAGAGGGGGAATTCTTAATAATGGGTCTGGACAAAGAATTGAAATTAAGTTGTAGCTCAGAATGATTGCCAGTGTGAAGATACTTCCTCAGATTCCCTCCCCATACACACAGCTGCTTGCTAGGGCTGCTCAGTGGCAGTGAGGAGTACTCAAAATGTCCCTGTCTGTTACTGACACCTGGCAAGGGTGAGTGGGCACAGCTACTTATTCATCCCCTCCCTTACCTCACCCAATTCAGGCATCAGGCACAGTGGGAATTTCATACTGTGGGTGCTTTGTGGATCTTGCTGGTGGTGGGATCTGGTGCTCTTGGCTAACTTTAGGGCTGGAATAAAGAGCAGCAGCTCAGCTGGCATCAGCAAAATAGCATCAGACACAGCACTGAGTCATTAGTTCTTTGGCTCAGGCAATCCCAACATGCTTCATGCACCATAGACAGTGAACAATTGTACTGTAGAAATGTCATTGTCATTTGGGTCAAAAGACAGCTGTGAGTCCAAAAAGAGCAAACAAGAAGAATGAGGAGAAAGCTTAGCCTCCTTCTCTTCAGGACTGGTGGTTCTCAGTCTGAGCAAACCACCACAGGGAGAAGTATCCTTTACTGGAGGATGCTGTGGTCCAGTGGAAACTGCTGAGGTGCTTTGAAAAGATCCTTTCAGGGTTACACAAACCCCATTAGACTCAGAAAGTCCCAACCCTAGTCATCTTTGGAACAGGCAGAGCACAAGGAAAGAAGTATCTCACAAGGAAAGTAGTGTCTCACAGACTTGCCTTGCTCCTTCTTGTCCATGAGCCTTTGCATACAGCCCTGGGCTGGCTGGTGCCTTACCTGGGCTCAGGATGACCTTTCCTGCCTTTCAGGGACACACACACTGCCCAGGATGAGAAGCAGTGGACTGAACCATATGCCTTCACCCCAAACAATCTGTATCACAGGCACACTCTCCAGATTCTCCACATCTTCCAGTCTGGAAAGATTTTTCCTCCAGGTGAGACCTGCTCCCTCCACCCTGTGCTAGAAGAGGAAGGGAAGACAAAAGAACTCAAAAACTATGGAAGACACCACCTCTCATCAAAGGCTTGTTCTCCTTTTTCAATAGCAACTTTTAAACAAACTTGATCCATCATTTCTAAACTAAATTTCTTGGGGAGAGGGGTATATATTTTTCTTCAGATTGATAATGTTTGTAGATTTCAGCATAAATTGTTTCGAGGGTTTCAATGCATCTGAAATTGTGGTTTTTTCTGCCTTTGCTGAACAAAATATTCCTTGGAGAAATGTCACCCAACTTTAATAGAGATCATAACTCACAGGAGAGACCTATACAGTAATTTCCACTGGGATTAATACAGCCTGGAACAGTTGCCTACTGTTGACGTAACACTGCCAAATGTCTTTCCAGTGCTTTATAAATGGCCAGCATGTGGATACTTATCAAAGCAAGGAAAGTGATTCAGCAGTGGACTCTGCTCATGGAGAATCAAAAGGAAAAGAAACCAGGCGAGCCTTTATTTGGCAATATGGATTAATCAGCTCTGTCTTGGCAATACCACTGACTGGAGCAAGGGCAGCAGCTGACAATTGGGACACTCACTTTATGTCAGTGGCCCAAGGCCAGCCTGATTGCCTTCTTCAGTCCACACCATCAAAGTGTTTTGCTCTTGAAATTAAAATTTGAAGGCTAGATTTTCCCTAGCATTAAAAACAAAATCCAAGGAGGTGCACTTGGGTCCCCAGAGGCAGCCTAATTCTACTCTAGCTTAAGATTTGCTAATGCATTGAGATCATAAATGTTTCATGGTGGTTCCATTTCTGCATGCACACAAAGCCTTTACATCACCCTGGCTTTAATGAACTTCTCCTGCTTCCCAGGAGGCCTTTGGAAGCAGGGATGGTTTTCCCTAATGAAACAATCCTGCCTCTTTGTTTTGAAGTTGTTTACATAGTTAATACCCCCTAAAGGGAAACAAGAAAATAGAAGCCTGTATGTAGAGAGTTGCTCCACAGATAAAGTATACAAGTCTCTTGGGGAAATAAATCATTAAGTTGGGGTTTGGGTATGTTTTTTGGGGGTTGAATTTTTTTTTTTTTTTTAGCTAAAGGTTAATTTCTATAAAGATAAACAAAGATTTTCCCAGAGTGATGGGGAAAAGTGAAAGAAGAGAACAAGAAGGAAATTATCCATCCAACAGACCATTTTTCCCTTTTCGTCAGAGAAACTTCTAAAACCAGAATGTATCTCTTTGCTTCAATTTCTTGATTAAACATAATTTAGAACAAACAATAATCATGGTTTGGGTAGTCTGAGGGAGTGCTAATTCTAGTGTTTATGGCCAGAAGATCACTCCTAATCTCTTTTCTTTCTGAGGGAAATCTTTGGCAAGTCAGCTACTCTGTCATTAAGTCCTGTTACTTCCAATACAGGTGTTAGTAAATCAAAAATAGATTCTGAAAGATAAGTTTCTGACCACAGCAGAGAGAGTGGCAGTCTTGGCTTTAATCTCCTTTGGCTCCCTTTTACCTGCATTTAACTCAGCCCATTTCCATGATAAAACTCAGAAGGTAGCATTGAAATAATAAATGAAGGTGTGTAATGTTGTGTAGCTGTGGTTTCTGATAGTTACTATGGTGGTTGTTAAAACCCAGAGAATAAATGAACAGTCTATTATTTCTGAGACTGAAGCTGGATAAAGGTGAGCCAAAACAACACCACACACAGGCAAAACCCCCAAAGAGGCATTCAAAGTATCATTTGTAAGCTCACCTGACACAGTCCTGATACTATAATTGCACAATGAAATATGCTTGGAGCAAAATGATCCAAATTGCCAGTGTCACAAGGCTGGTAATTAAATGTCTAGGAAACAGCAGGCTCCTGATGAGCAGTGTTTGCATTTTTGAAAGAGAAGCAGCAGAGGGGAAGAGGAGTGGGACCAAGCTGCCTGTGCAGAGAGCAGTGTCTTGTTGCAGCAAAAGAAGACATGGTCAGGCAGAAAGGAAGAGAGTGGGACACATTGTCTCCAAATTATAGAGGAAATGAGTTGATTTTCAAGATAGCTAAGCTGTCATTTACCAGGTGAATGTATTTTAATCAGTCCTATGTAGACTGTGCCTGGTGCTACATGAGGTCATTTGAAAGTCCCAGCTGATATGGCACAGATTTTCTGAATATCTCAGAAAACTTGAGGCCAAAGGACCAAGAGGTCTTTTATAGGAGGCTCAGAGCTCCCCTACAGGGAATTGCAAGTAGATTAAGTAGATTTTAAAAGCAACAAATTCTCATCTTTATTCAAAATATGACTTTTTTGTCAATGCAGAGTGGGAAAAAAGTAAAGTAAGAATAGACAGACAAGCTGCTGCTTACTGCAGCCTGCAGGGCAGTGAAGGGCAGGGGATCCTCACTAGGACTCCACCTGCCCCAGCACGTCAGTCATTGAAAAGGAGGCTCTGGTTTCTGATTCGGCGTTTCCCTTTCTGCTTGTCATTCAAACAGCATGTGCAGGCAGTTTGAAATGGTGTGTACACCTTGCTTGGCTTGACTGGGGATGGACTGGAACAACTGCAGAGCTGGATGCAGCCAGTGCTGCCCTGACAGTTGGCTGGGCAGGTGGATGAGGCACAGGCTGATGAGTCAGGCCACTGTAAATCATTTTACTTGTTAGTTTTGACCCAAGCTAGCAGGGAAGGGTAATTCTACCTGACACAGAGAGGCCAGGATGGCATTTTCTATACTTTGGCATAATTTTCTGTCTGTTTGACATTGAATCATTCCAAAAGAATGGTTAATGGCTCTATTTCATGATTCTCAGAATCACGAAGCTGCTGCTTCATGCCATAAGTCACACAGAGTCACAGAATCACTGGGTTGGAAGAGACCTTCAAAAACATTGAGTCCAACCCAGCCCTAACACCTCAACTAAACCATGGCACTGAGTGCTACAGCCAGTCTTCTTTTAAACACTTCCAGGGATGGTTTACCACCCTCCACCACCTCCCTGGACAGACCACCCTAGAACTTTATAATTCTTTCCATAAAACACCTTTTCCTAATATCCAACCTATATCTCCCTTGGTGCAGGTTGAGACTGTGTCCTCTGGTTCTGTCACTGCTGCCTGGAGAAAGAGACCAACCCCACCTGAGCACAACCACCTTTCAGGGAGTTGTACAGAGTGAGGAAGTTGTAGAGAGTGAAAGTCTGCCCTGCTCTTCCTAGCCAAAATAATTAATGATTCAATCCCAACAATACAATTCTCCTTTGTCTCTTCTGGAGGCTCCAATGCATTTAGGTAAACCAATGCCCATCATTTCATTTGTACAATCAGTGCCACTGCTGTACCAGGCTGATTCACAGCAGAACCTTGCCACTCAAAGCAGGGATGAACATTGCCCACTGCTATATCCATTTTACTTGCCATGGGGTTTGCCAAACTACTCTCATCTGTAGAGTTTATGAGCCTGTCCTAAAGAAATTACAGATACCAGCTCCCCATTTAAGGTGTTCCTGAGTTCACAGGGAAGGTCAGCCTCAACCTTTTTCATGCCTAACCTGTTCATGTCAGGGCCAGGGATGGCATAAATCAAAACATCTGTTGGGAGTCATCATGATTCAATATCAGAGCAACTGTGTTAATATGCAGCATTTTGCCTTAAAACTTTGCACATCCACTTTTTCTCTATGGTTTATACAATTCCCATTGGATGATTGTAAATCATTTTCAGCTGGCAAGGAATTCAAGTACAGCTGGCTAAGCCAAAAAGTCATCAGAGTGCATGAACAAAACTTTATGGAGCCTATGAATTCACCAACAGCACCACAGGTTTGCCAAGCCAGTTATTATAAAAGCCCATGCAGCATTTATCTTTGTGCAGCACCTGCATTGCAAAGAGGAAGAGAAGGAAAGTAAATATATGAATGCAAATCATACATTTTTTATACTTACTTGTCTTTCATTTTAAAATTTTCCACAGTTCTAAAAAGCACCCATGTAAAAGAAATCAGAAATGTTTGTATGGTTCTTTTTGTAAAATATTTTCCTCCCAGAAAAGAAATATCCCAGATTGTGGTCATTGAAAGAAAAGGAGTATTGCACATAGGTAACATCTAATTAACACTAATTGAACAATAAGAAGGATTGCTACATTTTCATCAGAAAACAAGAGTTTACAGCAGAAACCTTTCAATTATGATAAAAGCTCATAAGTCAGGGCTCACAATTTACACCTGCACATGTTGAGTAACTAAAGAGCACAGGCTGTTCTGTCAGGTAATGATCCATATTTTTTTCTCTGTTCAGGGAATGAAAACTAAAGATCAACTTTTAAGGTATGCAATGAGCATTTACTAAAGGGAAAAGGAGTATAAGTCTTCTATTCACACACCAGATGTTCCCATTAAACAATCGTTTTGATGGAAGCTCAGCTCACGTGGAAAGAGAGAGCTCCAGAGGTCAGAAGGGGAAAACAGACAAAAAGTTAACCTGTGAAATAAGGGCAGCTGCTGAAGAGATTGTTGCCAGTTTTGGCCTGGTACACCTCAATCCATTCTGCAAGGGGTCAGAGCCAGGGCTGGTACAACCCAGTGCAGTTCCCTGGAAGTTGGTGTGAGTGACTGATTTACACCATCCTCCCAGTCCAGCAGCTTAAGAGCTGGTGGGCTGTGACCTCCTTCATTATTACATCAGGAACCTGCTCCTACTGGCACATTTTCTGGTAGTAGAAACGGCACAAGTGGGATTTTTCAGTATTTTCTTATTTATGCTTTAAAAACCTCTTTAGGCTTCTGCACAGGTCTTGGAAACAAAGAGGCTTAAGAGTTCAAAACAAAGCAGACACCTCTCCAAATTCCTCACAGTCTCTGTCCTGTTGTTAAAAACACCCCTTAGCAGAAGCATAGTGTACATCAGTACTGATGCTGAGGGCAGAGCTAGGACATCTGGATTAACTTAAGCCTCATTTAATTTTGGGCACAGGCCGAAAACCCCTTCATTTCATTTGGAGCAGCAGCCTGGTTCAAAAGAGTTTGCTCCTGAGCTATTTGCCTTCACTAATTGGTCATCTGCCTGGTTCAGCCCTGCTGCTCAACCAGCACAAGAGCAAACCACACTGCCTCAGCTGCTTTTTTGCCCAGCATCACTCCATAATTTAGGGAGAAGGAAGGGTATTCAAATCACAGAAATGTGATTTCTCATTGGGCCTCTCACAATCTGTTTCTTCAAATGTCGAGGGCTACATGGGCTGAGTTTAAACCTGAACTTTAAGCAGCAAGAGGGAAAAAGTTTGCATGTATTATGGTTGGAGTGAGGCAACCAGGTAAACGACCTTTACTGAATTGTCAAGGACAAGGAAGAGATGTGTAAAGGCCCTTTATGTTTTCTAAAAATACATTTCTCTCCACCACCATACTAAACTGGTTCCATTTCATCTGAAATGTGAATAACCAAGTCACAATTTTTTTTCCTGGCCATTTTGTCATTATTTTATCCAGTTTTCCTGAACTTCCATGGGGATTTTAGATACGGTTTCCCTCTGTCAAGCTCCTCTCAGTTCAAGTTATTTCCACATGCCCTTGGCAGGTTGGAGCTCAGTCCTTCTCAAATTGCAGTGGTCCATTTTCTAATCAAAGGCATGTTCCTGCAAAATGACATATGGGTCAGTGCAGATCATCAAACACTCCTTGTTATGGAGCAAAACAAGGATTGGTGGGTGCCCAAGCACCAGGACAGGCAGAAAAATGCACTTGTGGATCATGACAGGAGCAGGTGGCTGAGGGGGCCTGGGGGGCTCTGTGTGGCTGTGTACAGAACCAGCTCTGCAGTGAAATGCCCCAGGTCTGAAGTGCTAGCAAAGCAAACAGCTGTGCAACAGCATTGGACATCCTTAGATGACATTTTTGCATTGTGTTGGTGCTGCTGTGATCCTATACTCTATTTGGTAGCCTTGCATCCAGAAATGCACAACAAACTTGGTGAAAATGTTATTTCTATCTAGGAGTCTACCATTAAACTGAACACACTCTTCCTAGGCCACAAGGAGCAAGGGGATTTTTTGTCCACTGAGTTCCCTCCTGCTAAAGGTCACAGCAGCATTTTGCAGCCTGGATGTGGCTCCTTGGTCCTGGGACATTAACACCTGCCCCTGCACCCACATCAACACCTGTGACACAGGTATGAGAGAGGGTCTCAGCACTTCTCTTCTGTCTGTCATGAATTTGAGGCCCCTTGGTGTGAACTGGCTCTTTTAATGTATTTCAAAAAGATCGAGAAAAAATTAAGCCCCTGTGTGTCAAACATAAAATGAGCCAAGAACCTCATTATCAGGATGCACTAGGAAAGCCAGGACATGTGCAAGCCCTTCTCACTGTCCCATATCAGTGAGTTTGAAGTTGATGCCACCAAGTTTGTGCCCTGGTACAGGATCACCAGGGACAGCCTTGCTGCCAGCCCAGGAGTGTTCTGGTCTCATTGCTAACCCTACAATGCAGGACCTAAAAATGGCTCTGTTTGCCATCACACAGATGAGCCAGAGCTCTGTAGAGCCTCCCTACATCTGTGCCTCAAGACATCACAGCACATCCTGCAGAGGACATGTCCTGCCTGTGCACATTAAACACACCAAATTCACTTTAAAACACCTTTCTTTGCACTTCATGTGTTACTGTGGCAGCAAAAGTCTCCCCTGCAACTCCAAAAAGCAGCGATTTTGGGTGGGCAGTCAGTGCCCCACACTGAGCCTGCAGTGCCTGCTCTGCCCAGCTCGTTTCAAAGCTGGGCACCCCCAGGACAGACATCAGGAGCTGTGAGCTGGGGAATGAACAAGAGCAGCACAAACCAAGAGTGATTCTCTCCCTGAACAAGCACTAAGAACCAGAGCAAGAAAATGTCACTTGTTCCCCTGGTACTTATGGGGCAACACAATACTTGGGGAAAATTTTATGGATCACATCTCAGCTCCTTCTTATCTCTTGTTCTAGCTGTTGACAGTGGCAATGGAGAACATATTGCTTTAAAAAAAAAAACCTGCTAGAGCTTTTGCTGTCAAGTAGGTCTCTTAAACCCCATGGGTAATGTTCTCAAATGACAAAGCTGCTCTCCTTTTTGGCAACGGTCTTTTATCAAGCAATACAGCAGCACATTTTCAATCATCTCCGTATCACAATGAAGAGACAAACCCTGTTAGCGTTGCTCTCCGAAAATCATAAAATGCAGTGGCTCGGTACACCTAGGGACTAGGCTGGGCTTTGAGCTTCCATGAATCTCAGCAGCAGCAGGAGAAGTGTAATTCAATCTTTTTAACTTGGTGATATATATTCATGTCAGTGGCTTTAAGATAAGGAAAAGACTTTAGTTGAAGAATGAAACTTTTGATGAATAACTGAGAGTACAATGAATAATGTACAAATATTTCTTTCCTCTCAGTCAAAATGATTCCAGATCCTTTTTCATTTTAATCCCTGTTGTATTCTTCATTAAAAAAAAAATTAAAGAAATGAAAGGGGAAGGAAAAAACTCTATGTTTTGAAAGGCATTGGAGTTCTAAAAGAAGAGCTTCTAAAAGAAGCCCTCCTGATTGGATGGAAAGATATTTTTACGGTTTCTTTTTAACTGCTAGAAAACAGAAGATTGTTTGGGTACTGGCAATACCGTGAAAACCTCAGACCTACTTGTTCATGCCCTGCACAAAATGTGGGATTTATTAGAGAAAATGTCTCCCTTTACCTGGGAGGTATTTTTCATCAAAAAGAAAAGCAACTGTTACAAGCATTTTCTTCCCTTGCAATTTCATTCTTAGTTCTGTCTCGGCTAAAAAGTGATGAGGCCAACATATATAAAGGCAGCATCTTTTCTACAGAGAAGCAACAAAAGCAACAAATGTAAAAATCATTTGTTTGTTTTCCTACAGGATGGGAACAGGGAAATGAGAGCACTAGCTCAGAGTCCTGCCATGTCTTCACAGGTGACATCAAAGCCTGGCCTGAGTAAGATGCTCCCTCAGCAGAAGGGTGTCCCTGACCTGCAGACAGACACAGCAGATGATGGGTTTTAACGCTCAGAAGGAGGGAGCTTCTTCAGCTCACGTTGCCTGAACATTTTGAACTTAAATTTTGTGGTGGTGAAGTAAAGATACAGAAGATGGGCATCCTCAACAGCCAGATTTCTCCTCTTCCCCACCTTTGAATGAACAAGGGTGAATTTCACCTCCCCACTAAACTGGCTGCATAGGTGGGAATTTCTGAGCAGGGATATAAGCAAGTAAGAAAGGCAGAGAAGTAGGTGGTGGTGCAGGAGGTGAAAGAAAGCAGCTAGCCAGAAAACCAAACCATAACACATCCATAGGAAAATATCTGACTGTAGAAAATAGGCAAATGCAATTGGTGAGGTTAGTTCCTACCATGGGAATAGCAACAGGAGGGGCAGACCCACTGCAGTGCTGCAGTCAGGAAAACACAGTCCAGAGCAATGACTGGTGCATGTGTAGAAAGTGTTACCAGGTTCATGCAGCAAAAAAACCATTTAATTGCAGGATTCAAGGAAATTACTATATTGTCCATGCTTGACCTCAATCCCACTCCACAGAGCTCAGAGCAAAGTCAAAACTGACCTTCAGAAGTTTCTGAAGCAAATCCATTCCTGCCATGTGCAGGTTTTCATCCCCTCTGATTTATGGAAGTTAGGCATATTGTGAAACACATTATATGAAATTGCTGGAAGGAAAAAATAAGGAAAAAAATGGTTTGCTGGAGCCAACAAAGTTACAAAAAGCCCTTACTGAATGGAGCTTTTCCTCTATGATGTCTTGTTTGAAGTTGGTCTCTGGAGGGCAAAAGTCTGTTAACAAAGTATTTTTTTTGAAATGAAGATGAGGGAAACACATTTTAAAATACCACACATGGGAATAAAACCCTTTACTTCCAAGCACGTTGAGGATGAAGTGGGTCACTGTATGCTTTGATTCACCGACTTGTGTCCCCTGTAATCACACAGTGTATGAGTGCAGTAATTGCACAGGCACCAGTCCACCTCCTGCTGCTCCAGGATCTTGGCAGTGGCTGATTCTTGCCATGCAATAGGAAGATTTGCTCACTGAATGGCCTGAAACTGAACAGAGGAGGATCACTTCCAAAGTCAGACTCGCACACACTGAGCACTGACCTTATTGTCAGCCCCAAATACTACAGACGAACCATGGTGAGTGAAGCAACCAAATTGTCACTTTGTGTTCCATCTTCACAAGGCTAGGGTGGCCTTGGGGCTCTGCAGATATGTTGGCAGGTTCCTAGGCTATCTATCAATTCATCCACTTCAAAATAACATAAAAAGGCTTTTAGTATAACAGAAGGAGTGATACTGCTATTGCCCAAGCTAAGGAAGTAACAGAGGTGAGGAAATCAGGGAGCCAGTCTCCCAAGGTATTCTGGTGAACAGGAGGCAGAGAAGGTTTTCTTCCAAATACTGTCTGAAATGGTGACCCTCTTCTCTGGAGAAATTTTGAGAAATATCCTTAGGGTCGGGCTGTGCTTGAGACATTTTCACTATTTAAGGAGGACAGGAAAAAACAGAGTTTCTGAAAGTCACATCTTAAGTCAGTGTTAGAGGTAGGGACCACATGCAAGTTTTCTCCAATACCAAACCAGTTCCCTACCCACAAAGGCTTTTTGTGTGCAAAAGTTTTCCCACTTTCCAAGAATGCTGTGCTGAGAATCCAGGGCATTTTCTTTTCAAACTGTGTTCACATGTGATTTTATAGCCCAAAGACAAGCATTCCAAAGACAAGCTCCCCAAACTTTTCAGTGGTGCTTGGATCAAAAATTTTCAGGCTATATTAAGGTCTAAGGTATTGATTTATTTTCATGAATTCATTTTCCTTTTCCTTTCCCACAGCTTTCACAGATTTATGAGGTTAAAGAGCATGAAGCTAATTAAATAATCTGACTGGTTGAACATCTGTTGAAACATAGTAATAACTTCTGAAGCCAACATTCCTGATGAGCTGTTAATTATTATTTAAAAACTAGAGGCAGGGTTTTACCATCTAAGAAAATCAACAAATAAAAACCCTAGCACCCTTCTGGGCTCAGAGTGAACCCTCAGCATTGCTTTAAAGCCTATTACACCCACTCTTTCACACCTTCCAGTCCAGGTGTCCTTTTTAGGCTCTCCTACAGCCAGAGTTCCTAATGTAAGCCAGTTGGTTTGTGGGGAAGGTCCAGCCCAGTCTGCAGATTTTTGGTGTGCAGCAGCTACAAGTGGAAATTAGGATTCAGACATGATGGAGCTTAACTGCATGCAGACACTCACCTTAGCCCAAAACAGAAACTATGCATGACTTTAGGTAAGTGGTTTAAGTCCAAGTAGCCACTCAAGTAAGGAACTTAACCTTTTCTTCAGTTCCCTCTTGTTCTCCATCCCCATGGAGCAACCCCGGACTGATTTAGGAGTTCCTAAGCCCAGAAACTTCCACCAGACTCATGTGCAGGAATTTGGTTCTCAGCCTGGCATAGGCTGCCCTAATTTGCTTAGACTTTGCATCATCTTCACATCTTGTTCTCCAAATAGCTTTGTCAAAAATTCATTCGTGGAGCAGATAAATAAATAAGTTCAATTCCCTCCTACTACTCAGGATCACTTTATGTTTCAAGGCTGATGAAAGTATTTTGAATTGATAAGTAATTTGCAGCTGTTCTTAAATCCCCCTCCTCTGCTGGTAAATTATAGAGGCTGTGGCATGCTTGTGAGTGTTTGTGCAGAGTGAGGGTGTGCCCCAAGGTCTGCAGGAGTCAATGACAGATCCAGGGGGACAGTGCTCACTGAGGCCAACAGCATCTTCTCCAGGCTCCCCTGCACCAAAGCCACAGGAAAAAAGCCATGTGCTTGCCCTTTCTGTGACTTTTCCTGTTAGAAATGAACAAATTGTTCACCCAGTAAATATTATAATATTGTAAATTATTCATAGTCCCAAAGTGCAGTGGGTGAAAGTGGGGTTGAAGCTTATGCTGAGACTTTTCTGCATAGCCTACAAAATTAAAACCATAGTCTCACAGGTTTTTCTAACAGTATCTTAGAGTATTCCAAGTGTAGCTGATGTTATTAGGCAATAAGGTCCAGAGCCACAAATAGATTTAGACTTTCAAACTTGCCTGCAATAAGCCTCACACCCTTCAGCACATGCATGCTGTGGGGGGCTCCTGAGGGAAGAGAAGCCTTTCTGTGTGGCATGTTGTTGGTCTCAGCCTTTCTCCATCCTTGTGGACTTTCATGAGACCCAGAACCACTCTGAAATGAGGGGTGTGTGCATGTTGGGGCACTGTAAGTGCACCCAAACGTTTCCAGATGCGGCAGCAGCAGATGCCCCCAAGGCTGACTTTGACTTATCTTGGTTGTCAGATTATCTCACATTTATTTTCACCACCCTTTGTACTCATTAAAGTTTCTCTACTCTCCCTGGTTTCTTTGAGGGTCTTTTCAGGGAATGCTCATTTCAAAAAGACAAGGAAAGGCAGCTACATCCTTGTCCTAACCCAGACAAACTGCTGTAGTCAGTTCTTGACTCACATGGTTCCCTGTAAGACTCATCCTTGTCTCCCCTCCCAGCCAAGGATTTTAACTTGTTGCATGCTTCACCCAGCACACAGACAAATTAATATCCATGAAGGACGATTGTGTCCCATGAACTGAGAAATATTGCATCCATCTTCCTTCTCTTTCCCCACTGACCTCTTCAGGTCCATTTTCCTTACAACCTGCATCAGGAGCCACTTCTTTTTCTCAGCAACCACCCAGCCCATTAAATAAAATCACATGCAACCCTAAACTGAGCTTTGAAATTGGCCAACAAATTCTTCCTGAGCCCTCACTCACCCAAATCTGCTTTATCAGGATGCTCAGTGCTCAGCACTGGGACACTTCAGTAGGGAATCACTTGCTTAAAATGTGTATTTCAATGCTGAGCATCAGGATGTGGAAGCAGAGATGATTCCATTTTATATGGCCTGAATGTTCTCCATCTTCTATTGATTCCGTTGATCCAGGCTGAGACTTTAGAAACTTCCTGTGCTAAAGTCATTAAATGATTAACCAACCTTGTGCTTCTCACTGTGCCTCCTGGTCAGCCACAGGACCCCAGCCAGCCTGGTCCACCTCTCTTCTTCCTCACTCTGCTTCACATCTGGATTCCAGTTTTTCTGTCCTTTTTGCCTTTCAGGTTCACATAGCCAATACAAGACTTCAAAAACATACATCATCATAACATTTCTGTTTAATTTAATAAACATGCTACTCTTTCCTTCCAACTACATCCCTGTATGTGATTTTTTTATTAGTAGTAGTATTACAATCTCCCCTAAATTTTGGTCTGAAAACTGCTTGACATTCACAATGAGGCATTAAAAAGGATTTATTCCATCCTTTAAGTTTGCATGTAACTCCTCTTAATGTGAGAGCTCAAACTGGTGTAAATCAAGACTAAATTCACTGATATCAGGGGGCCTGAACAGGTAGAACCACCATAAAGCAATTGTAAAATAAATATTTTTATATTCATCAAGGGTAAAATCCCAACACCAACAGCACAATTGCCTTCAGTCCTACCTGCACAACTACATTTAAAATACAGTCAATTGACTTACTAGTAATAATTTTTTTGAAATTCAGGAACAAATTATTATTATAATTTTTTTGTTTTGTTTTGTTTTTTTTTTTTTTTTTGTTTTTGTTTTGCAAGGACAAATCTTTCTTTTCTCTTCCCTCACAGACATGTATGAAACAGTTCCTAGTGAGCAACTGTTCTTTCCTCTGTGACCCAAAATAAACTCATCTCTATGGTCTCATATAGAAACATCAGCAAATTTGTTTAATTAGTGTTTCAGGGTCAAGGGAAAAATGTAGAGGTAAATATATTTAAAGGTTTTGAAAGCTTCATGGCAGCACTCCAATACTGCTTTCCTTGCCTTTATTTGCTGGCTTTGGCAAAAAAAAAAAAAAAAAAAAAAGCAGGCCATAAAGCTTAGAAAAGTGATCTGTCTCTGGGTCTGGGGCTCCTGTCACCTGCCATTTCCCTGATGTAGCACCATGATATACAACAGCAGAGCAGCACTCAAGTGATGTATTACAATAATATGTCAGTAATGCAATGGGGCTTTGATAGTCCTTAATAATCAGAGTACTTCCCTGGGGAGAGGGCCAAGGGAAAGGAAGACCCAGGCAAAGAAGGCAAAGTCAGCTAAGCAGAGCCTCAGCCTGGTCAAGTGTGTGAAAGTGAAACCAGGCAGGGAGGAGCTGAGTCCAGGAGCAGTTCTGATGCATTTTCCTGAGGAGCACCAATTCCCTGATAGAGGGGTACTTGGCACAACCATGACAATTTCATAATGTAGTAAACAATGCTTACACTGCCCTTAATAAAGGGAATAAGAGGTCCATCCATCACAGAAAAACCAGCTGAATTCAGGCAAAGATTGAGCTACTGCTCATGTTTCTAGGCTATGAAGTTTAAGTGCCTGCACTTGACTCCACAGCTGCACTTAGCTGGGTTTCTGAACAGTTGAGCACTGGGTCTCAGTGGTAGCTTGTTAAGCCATGGCAATTTCATCCTTTGTGCTTGTCTGTCCATAACTTGTAGCTCAGGATCCCAAGAACACAAGTGTTTCACTATCATTGCTGTAAAGAGGTGCAGACACAAATATTTCAAAAGCTGAGAGGTCTTCTGTGATGCTGAAAGCATCTCATACATGACACTCAGGGATGGCCAACCCAGTCCTTCACTGCCTGACTTTCTCAGCTTTCTGACATAAAGGAAAACCAGATACAACTGCAGTTTATGGACCTCAGACCTGAAGAAAAGGAGGGAGCGTGGGGTGTGCATGCATGTGCATGGGTGGAGATGGCTGATACATATCCAGAGACATATTTCCATGCCCTTTTCTGTTTTTCAACAGTCTCTTGTGCCAAGGAGTGAAGAAACTTTTTTTCTTTTCTTTTTCCCACATTGGCATTTTACAGTCTCTTACAAGCTAAAATCAGACAGGTGAGAGCATGGGATTTATGGGGTTGTGCTTGTACAAGCAGAGTGTTCTCCCCTCCTATTCACCTCCAAGGCTCCAAAGAGAATCAGCCTGTAGAATGGAAAGGTAAGAAGATAATTATTTTTTGAGAGGAGCACTAAGAAGGAAGGAGAGGTAGCTGTTTTCTGTTTTATCTTAAAAGTCTTGCCTTAGAACATTTCTCTGTTGACACTCCATGTGCCTGCATGACCCTGAATAACAGAGTTGGAGGGATAGATATGGCAAGGGAAATTCAGAAGAGAAAGAAGACTTTGCCAAAAGGAAATCTAAAAAGAACAAGGATTGAAAAAGCAGCCAGGGGTAACTCTGATGTACAAAAATACATTTATTTTCAACAATTTCAAAACCACTGCCTTTTTTTACAGTAGAAATATTCAAATGGAACAATAAAACCAAGAACAGTATATATATATGTATATATATGACTCATGCAGTTGTATTACTGTGTTCAATACAGGTATTGCAATTGTCTGTCTCATTTAATCCTTTGAAACCACGGTGGTGGTTTGGGTTTAATGCACTGTCCAACATCATCAGAAAGAATGTGAGGATTCTGGTTTGGTTCATTAGACCTGGAATAGGTGTGGGAGCTGACTGAAGGGGAAGGGAGGAGAACAGGACATCAGGACATCTTTGTACATCTGTGAAACCAAAGTTTAGTCCAAAAGAAAATGCACACTTCCTACACAGGCTCTCATTGATGGCAACTGTGTCTGAAACATTCTCTAGCCCCCTGCCACTCTGGTCTCACCTCTGATCCTTCCAGGTTTAGGGCTGGGGTTCTTGAGTACTGGTTAAACTAAACAAAGGTTCATTTTAGAGCAGACTGTCAGCCACACAGAACCAGAAGCTGCATCTAGTCTCCAGATCTCATTATTCCTCAATTACAGCTAATCCATCATGGGGGAAAGGCTGGCAGTGATAGAGGGCACTCACCCAGTCTCTTGCTCTCTGCCTCTCTCTCTTTCATTTCCTCTTTTTATATAATTACAGTGTGGGAACAATTTATGTTCCATTGATGCCATTGCCTATTGCCCTCATTACTCAGGTAAATAACAATCTACAGCTTCCAGTACATTTCCCTCAGGGGTAAAACCTGCAGGGGGAAAAACCCTAACGACAACCCCAAGTTGTTATTTTCCAGCAAGACAAATAAAAGTGGCCAATACTCCAGTCTGTGCTAACACTGCAGCTCAGCCCTTTCAAAATGGTGAAGAGGGCTGGCTGCCCAGCCCAAACCCTGCAGAGGTCCCATGGACAGACAGGAGTGCAGTAATCCCTCTTTTTGGATTCTAAAGGAGCAGATTTCAGTGATGAACCCAAGCTTTCTCCAGCTGCCATCAGCCATCGCTGTGCCCTAAAGGAGCAGGAATGACCTGGTAAATGTGGTGCCATGCACACCCTGGGGACGTGCCTGGAGCCTGTCCTGACAGGTGTGACAAACTGCACTGAGAGGCAGTGACACCCACCAAGTCCTATGGAAGAGGAAGTTTGAGCAAACGTAAGAATCAGTCAGGCTTTTCTGACATGGCAGTTTTGGCTTCATGGATTTTTCTTGATTGCTTTGTAGGATACTTTAGGATCATTTTGGATGGAAAATTACTTTCTAGACAGATGTTTCTCCAAAACTGTCATTCAGAAATTTCTCAGCCTTCACTGAGATTAAATTTCTTTTTGAGAAGTGAATTTTTTTCCATTTTTTTCAACAGCTTACTCCCAATTTTTCCTTCTTACTTTCTCCCATTTGAGACATTTAACAGCAATTTTAAAAGTGTAAAGGAATAAAATGTAAAAAAATTGTGAAAAGAAATTAAGGAAAAAATTGTGAAAACTGTAATCCTCTGCCTTTCTTCTTAAAACAGCATGAGATGAAGCCCATGAAAAACCTATAAAATTCCAAACAACAATGAAAATCATCACTTTGCCTCATGGTTTATAAAGAAAAAAGTTAATACCGAAAATAATGAGTATTTTACATTCAGCCCTCTGCAGCAGCTCACCACAGCAGAACCTCAAATCCTAATGATCAGCAAAGACTGAGATCAGCCCACACTTCAGCTCAAAGCCCACGGGACCATTGTTTATGTACATCCCTCCCACCTCCACCTAAATGGGAAGCTATGGCCTTGTGCTAACAGTCTTATCATCAGACTGGGCCATTACTGTAAACTACTGTGGAGTTTCAGTAGAACAGAGACAGTAATGCAACAGTTTATGCACTTGTGATGGATGGAAACCAAGGTTAAATAGAATAACACAGCCATTGCTCTTCACCTTGTATTAGAACCCAGAGCAGGAAAGTGAGGGGGAAAACAGAAGATAAATATTTTTAAATCAACAGAAAAAAAAATCCACAAAACTGACTGAAAAAAACCTGAGAAGATTTAGTTTTAGTACTTCTCAAGAAATAGTTTTTCCTTATTTTTCAGGTTTACAATTTTAATCTTGAAACACTTCCTGAGTTTTGCAAAATTGTGTTTAACCAGTTTTCTCTCCACCTGCAGAGCCACCAGGATTTTAACCTCTGAAAGACATTCCAGCCCACTAACAGAGTGAACACATGAGGCTGAGGCTGATTTGTTGCCCACTGGCCTGTTGCAATGCAGGGGATAGCAAGTAACACCCAAATTCCAGCCATCTCCTCATTTCAGCCCAGGTGTATTCAAGGCAATTGAAGTCCTGTACCCAGATCCTAGAAATTATAACAAACATTGTCATCTGCTGTTATTTCTGCCTCTGGTTACCACACAAAGACTAAAACATCTTCCCAAACATGCCCCCCAATCTTCCTTTCCTCCTGCTGGGTCCTACAAGCCAATACTCTGCAGAATAAGGTTCATTTTTGACATCATCAACTCAAGAAAAATGGATAAAAAGTAACTCACCACTAAGTCAACCTCTTGCCCCAAAACTCCACCTCTTCATAGGGATATCCTCAGTTCAGTGTAGTAAAAAATTTCTAAAGAGCTTTTTCAATACCTTTTCTTCATTAACCTCCCTGTTCTCATCAGAAAACACCAACCCACCATGCAGAAATCTCCACTCTGAGCTGGGAGCTGCCATTCTGCAGCACTCACAAGAAAGGACCTTTCACAGCTCATTAATGCAGGTCTGACCCTCCACTGCCCTCTCCAAAGAGCAGTCCCTAATCGCATGCATCATGTTCAGCCAAAATTTACTACTCTTACACATCCTAAATGGCACTTCACTTCATCAGCTGAGCTGCAAAAAGCATGACTTCCCCCTGGGAATAAAGCTACTGCAACCTGCCCCACTGCTGAGCTGAGGTTGTGCTGGGTATGGCAAGGCCACTGATATTTACCTACACAGAGATGGTGATAATATCTCAGGATTCTTTTCCTCATTTTCACTAACAGATGCCACTAAGATCATTCTCAGAAGTGGGCAACAGTGACAAGGATGAAGAGATGATAAACATCATTAAAATATTTATGACAGGCTCATAGTCTGGCTGCTAATATCTTTTTCTGCTCCATCACAGGAAATGACACCATATATATATATACATATATGTAAAAAAAGGCTTGCAGTTATACATAGAGAAATAAACTACTCTCTTTATAGAGAGCAGTGTCAGATTGAAATATGACAGACAACTGGAACACACTTGGAACCAAAGTGTGACTCAAGTGCTCACCAGGGTCCCTGTTTGGCTGGCTGTACGTGGTGTGTGTGTGTGTGTGTGTGCACGTGGGCGTGCACGTGTGTGTGTGTGTGGTTCAGGTTTTCTTTTAAACATATCTTCTTTTACTAAACATTAAATTATTTCCCAAGAAATAAAAAGCTATGTACATTGTAAATATCTACAGTAGGCCTTCGGCATCCTCGCTATTCACATGCACAGGGGCCGGGCTGCATTCATAAACTCAGGCTCGCTCCTCCTCTGCTTGTGGTGCTGTCCCCTCCAGCCAGTCTGTGGTCCAAGGAACACTGACGTGTGGGTTTGCTCTGATTTTGTCTTTTCCTTTCTCAGCAGTCAACAGTGCCAGAGGGTGACTGAAATTAAAAGCAATTAAAGGAGGCAAGATCCTGCAAAAAGCTGAGACATGCATGTCACTGGAAAGCGAGGGATGTTGGCATGTTGCAGAGCCTGGTCCAACAACCCAGTCTGAACCCTCTGGCAGGATGAAGCAGCTGATTCATGACTTATTCTGAAAAGGGCTGAAAAGGGACAATTGACTTACAACATGTTGCCTAAGGTACGACACCTATCTGTTGGATTTGAATATTTAATTCCCATTCTGTATGTAACAGGAAGCTGGCATTCAAATCTCATTGCACACTTGACTCATTCTTTGCTTTTTATTTCTAATCTGATGTGTATTCCCTAAATATGAAGAACCTCTGCTATTTATGAATGCAGCCCTGGTAAACACAAAAAGCCCACCCCATTCCCTCCCAAATGATAATAATGACATATAACTCTTTCTTTTTTCATAATAATAATAATAATTATAACAATAATAATTACAAATAAAAATTCAGAAATGCTGTAGACCAAGTGGATTCTCAGTATTAAACACTAGTGCAGTTGGGGATTTCCTTTGTGCTTTCACTGTTGGCAATTGTTGAGATGCTTCCTGTGGAGGAGAAAATGGAGAAGAGAATCAGTGCAGTGGCTTCAACAGCTTGGTCTGTATTGCTTCTCACTCTTTAGGATGTGGTAGTGTAAGTGTAGAGACAGAAAAATGCACATTTTTTTATGTATTTGCAATAAGCAGGGAGCATGCAGAAAACTCAATTGCTACAGGTCAGCTGACCAGCAGTAAACTCATTAAGCTATTAGGGACATATTTGCTTGTAATCACAGCACACCAACAGTGTGAGCCTGGCTCAGCTGGTTCTTCTGAGAGCACAGGGAATTTGGCACTCTTCCACAAGAGAGGCAGGGTCATGAGCAGGAATAGGTGTGAGCCACAGCCATTACTAACTTTATACCTCCTGCTGGAGTCAGGTTCCTACCCTGGGAATAGCTGAAAATCTATAAGAGAAACTCCATTATCCTGCTGCTGAGAGAGATTTACTCCCTATCCCAGCACCCCAGGGCTCTACTTGTACCCAGGGTCACAGGCACTGCCTCTCCTAATACCCAAAAGACCAAAATCTTCACCCAGACTGTGAAACAGAACGCAGCTGAGGGTTGTCTCTCACCCATCACTCGTGTGTCCAGCTCTTTGTCCATCAGCTCCTCAGGGTCTGTGAACTCACTCAGGGTGATTTTGGGGGCATTTTCACTTTGGCTGACAGAGCCAATCATTTCCTGCTCCTTGTCATGCTGAACTTGGGCATAGATGTTAATCCAAGGGATTTTCCTGCACAGGAAAGGAAAATGAGAGGTTGTGGTTTATAACACAGGGATCCTCAGAATGTCATTTATTAATGAGACAAACTAAACTGAGACCAATCCCAGAAATGCAGCACTGGCAGTGATGCAAAGTATGAGCTCTCAGAATGGTGAAAGTACCACCCAGAGGTTCATCTCTAAAAGTGCCCTCAGTATCCACTAATTCCAATAACAGCCAAAGGTACTCCAAATCTCAGGCCATTGTTTTCACATCATGGGCAAAAAAGCCTCCCTCAGCTGCAAACTTCAGTGTTCTGCCCTTTTAAATCGTGCACACAGTGGACACTGCACTCAGCTCAGACAGCAGCAATTAACTAAGGACAATCAGCTGCAATTGTCAACTCTCTCAGTATTTATTATATGATCAGAGTTGCATTGGAAACCAAAAGTAAAAATCAATTTGGCACTAGTATCAACTGAGCAAAAAAACTGCTGGGCTTGTTGCTGCTGACAGGCCCACACTGACTCAGAAGAAATTGTCACATCTGAAAGAGTTATAAAGAATTGCTCCTGCCTCAGAGTCAGGAAGGATTTGGACCTCATAACACCCATCCAAAGCCTATTTGTTACCATTCCATTGCAAAAACCAGTTTGTCATGCTATGGATCATGCAAGTTTGCAGGGACTTATTTTTCCTTGTTGCTCAGGAAGCCAAGGAAGTGAAGGGATTATTTCTTCCTCCTTCTCCCAGGCAAAGTTACCTTGGCCTGCTAGAATTATATCCTTGAGAGTCAGTCAGGTAGACAGATTATACAGGCCTAGACAGACAGGAAGTAATCCCTGGAGGAATGCAAGTTTAAATGAGAGAGCTGAAAAGGAATGTGTTAAGTATCGTGGGGTTTGCAGGATTATCTGCATTGCCTGTTGGAAGTTGACTGTTTTTCCTAATGCTCTTAGAAAGTCTTCGTGCCATGCAGTTCACACTGCTCCAAAAAGGAAAGTTTGGAGAATATTTTGAGTTCCTTAAAGCACACAGGAGTGGGAGAGAAAGAAAACTTGTTCAAAAGAAGTAACATAAAATGCCATATCTTTATGCTGATCTATGTGCTGTTGGATATGTCAGAGACTAAAAACAGTGGAAATTGCCTCAGCTCTCATGAATTCAAGAGATCTATGCTGATTTTACTCCAGTGAAGCTCTGGCCTCAACCAACCTGTGCTATTGGCTTGATTTAGCATTCTGTTCTTAACCAGCATCAAGCCAGGACATATTTGGGATGTTTAGCAGCAGATGACAAAATTCATGATCTTCTCCCTTTCTCCTACCTTCTAATGTTTAAATATGCCGTATATGCCACGAGAAGATTTGGGAACTCCACAGGAAATGAGTGAGAACTAATGCATTCCCATAGAATCTAGGTGCCCAGAACTTGTCTGGAGGTGTATAGAGACAGGAGAACATGCCTGGAGATAGTGGAAGACTTAGTTCTACTTCCAAACTGTGCAATAGCAGAGCAGTGATCACCTCTGAGTCTCTGAACTTTGCGTGGAAAGGTGGGAAAAGCTCTTTAGAATTGTGAGGCTGAGAGCCAGGATACTTCAGAGAGTTAGGGAAAAAAGAAACTGGGATCCCTGTACATATGTGAATGCATACCCAAATCCTAATCCTGCTGTGCCTCCCAGCACAACACAGGTGGCCACAAGCACATCACTCTGAGCACACACAAGCCCACAGTCCTGCCCTGCTGTCCCAGGACAGACACCTGGACTGCCCCACAGCCCCACCACTGCTCAGCACTCCTACACACACAGTATTGACTGATATATGCTCAATCTCCCAGAAAAGAAACATTTTTGCAGATTATTTCCATACTTTTCCCTTCTTCCTTCCTTTTCCACTGGGACCTCCTCAATAAGCATCTCTCTGGCAGCAGTGCTTAACATGCCTGCTGAGTCTATAAATTGATGGACTCGTAATAAGAAGTCTGTGTGCAAACCAGCAAAGCACCAAATCTATGAATTTGTAGAATTAAAAAATCATGTCAGCCTATGCTCTCCCATAACCTTTCCCTGTAGGCAGAAATTCTGTATTCAGGCTGGGACCACCATTAATCAAAGTACACGTGGCTAATGGACTTCTGCATCACTCAGAGCCACAGGAAAGCTTTTGGGTTTGCTCCCCTTTTTTCCATTAAGAATCATTGCATGCTCTCATTTCTGCTCCAGTGAGCCAGGGGTTTCAGACAGAGCTGAAAAGTTACTTTCTGTTCTGAAAAATTAAGTTGAGAACACTCTGTGTATATGACTTATCCTAAACTTTGTCAATTTGATCTGTGTTTTTCCCCTTTGGGACAGAGAGATAAGAGGAGACAGCCAGTTAATAAGCTTTTGGACTAAGCAAAATTGATGCTTTGACCACCTTCCTCTTTACTCCAAATTTGTCATATAATCAACTTTCAGACAGATTTTAACAAGGCATGGTCTCCATAGCCCTAGAGCATAATAGAAGGCTGATGGCTGCTGTACTCAAAGCTCAGGGTGCTTAAGTAGTACAAGAGTCAGTTTTATGAGCTGTAGTAGCAGAAAATGACCCAGAGAGTGCCAGAGCAAAGTGCATTAACAAGCTCTCACTGTTTTCTGGTAGCTGGAATATAAAGACCCTTCTTTAACTACTACTGGTAACCACAGCAATGGTAACTGCTGACCACAGGGCCAAGGACATCAGGCCAAACCTAGGAAACCATCTCACCAAGACACAAGGAAAAGCATGTCTTACACAGGGCTGTACCTACAGCTTGTCACATCTCCCAGGAAGATTTTGCCTTCCTCATCTTACATCTGTGTATGAGAGGAATCATCAGCTGCCTCCCCAGCACACTATTAAATTGGTGCCTTAAACAAATCCCATTCTCCTGGGAAGCTGTAGTCACCTCACAGAAGCAGAGAGGGGATTTCAGGCTGCAAAATGAGGTCGTGCTGAAGGCCTTGAAATCTGCCTCTGAGCAGAGTCACACAAATGCTTTCTCTGGAAATTGTCCTGGGCCACTGAAATCAGTGGGAGCTTGATAACAGTTAGCATGTGCACAGGATCAAGCACTACAAGGAGTGCCACTCACGGATTAGGACAATGGTTAATGCAAGATGTTAGCAAGGAGGGAAACTTTAAACCTGGAGATTAGGATAGATGCCTGTTTTATCATATAATTTAATTTTGAATATTGTTTGCATCCCACTAACATCCTTAGAGAATACTAGCCTTATGCTGGGAGCAGAAAAGCTGGAGAAAGCAACATTTAGCTGGAATCTGGACAGGAAAAGCTCTAGTTTTTCATTTAGAGAAACTACTATGTCCAGAAAGTTTTATTTATTTAATTTTAAGCAAGACTTGGCTTATGTTTCTAACACAATATTTTGCCACTGGTCAGGGTCTAGGCACACAGACCATTTTATACTGTAAGCACTGTACTGAATGCAAAGTTCCTCCTAAGGAGCTCCATCTGCCTAAAATATATCTTCATAAAGCAGGCCTTCAGCAAACAGGCCATTCTTATCACATATTTTGGTTCACAGCTTGCAGCAGCCAAGTGCCACTGGCCAGACCTGGTCCTGCCTGCTGTCTGGAAGCAAAAGGTTTGTATTAACATCTGTCAAGGTAAATCTCAGCACATATTCCCAAAGGCATTTTGGTGCTTGACACAAATTTTTCTGGCTTTGAGTCTCCCACTTTTAACACAAACACACCTGCTCCTCTGCAAGATTAACCTATTCACTTTAAAAGACACAAATGAGATGCTGCTGCACTAAGGCAGCAGGGCAGGTGGGTATAGACTGTGTGAAGTCATCCATCATGTGGTTTTTGACTAAGCTTGCTTTGTGTATCTCAGTGAGCACAAAGGTTCCCATTTCTTGTTTGTGGTTTAAATACATCTGCTGAAGCAGAAGATGATTTCTGAGCTCTTGGTGAAGTTTTGGAGCACCAGCTTTGTGATGAAACAGCAGTAGATGATTTCCTAAGTATCAGAAACAGGGAGCTACATTCATCTAAGCCTGATGCCCAGCACAGTTCACCCTTCATTTGCAATTCAGGCACAGCTCTGCACAGGTTTCCTGTAAACCACCCAGAGTCTCTTCCTCCCACCCCAAAGTTTTCCAACTTACCTCTTGAATTTGTAGATTAAAAAAACAGCCAAGCCCACAAACACCACTGACAACAACATCAGCATCGCTGAACTGCTGTGACCCGAGCTGGAATCCACAAGTGGTGCTGCAGGAGGAAAGGCAAAGCATCACACTTGAGGAATATTACAAGGAAACACATTAAGTACCAAGAGTTGAGCTCAACTCTGTCACATCTGCTTTATCACTACTGTATGGTGCATGCTGGTTTTGGCAAGACCAATCAGTAGGAAACAAATTGGTTCTCTCATCCTTCAGAAGTCAAGGCCCTTTTTCAAGACAGTGCAGTCTAACATCCCTGAGTGAAAAGGCACAGCAAGCCACGCTCAGCTGAATGCCCAATCACTCCTGTATTAACACTCTGGGCTATTACTTTTCAGGTTTTTCCAGGTACTAGAGTGGAAATGAATTTTATGAAGCATGGCTTAATACATATCTGTTCCCCTTCAGAGAAGATACCTTAGAGCATCAATGAACAGCACAACTCCCATCTTCCAAGGATATTCCTCTATCTCACCTACGACAGGGATCTACCCTTGTGACAAGCCTCAAGGTCCATCCTTGTACAGGACCTTAGAGACTTTTAAATTGAGTTAGTTTCATAATGTGGAGGAGCCCAAAGCCATAATCCTGAATCCAATCACACAATACATTATAATATTTTGGAGAATTTGATCCTTGACATTTTGGCTGGCTAAATACAATATATTCCTATACCTTGTTTATGCAGCTATTCCAAGAGCTCATCAGAGCACATCTTAATGGCCTGAGCACTGTGCTGAGATCAAGTGTCTGATGAGAAGTCTCTAATGATGCACAAATGATTATAAGTAGCAGCTGAGTGTTTCTCATTTTGCATAAATATTTGGCTTTGGTGGTTTAGTATTCTCTATTCTTTTTCCATCACCCTGAAGATAGGGGCAAAGTCATGCAAATAGAGCCAGTTCTGATTTCACTGTCAAATTTCCACACCTAACAGTCTGATCCTGCCAGTATTCTGCTGCTAATACTTCTGACTCTTTTGTGGGAAAGACTGTCACTTCATCCAAGTCAAAATACTATGGAAATGGTCATGAAACAAATGCAGCACCTGCACTGGAAAGGGGGAAAAAATAGCTGCAAAACATAATTTAAATGCAGTGCCTTGCTAGAACCAAGCCAGATTCTTGAGAATTCCAGCCACCTGGAGACCTCAGACATTGTATCACATTCCCAGTTTTGCAAATTAATCCATTTCAGGCTACTCCTATTAGGATCAGACTCACATTCCGAAGGAGCAGTTAGAGAGTGAAGGTAAAAAGGCATTACCTACCTGTAGGAAAGGTCATGAGCCTTGATTTAGCCCAGCTCTTGGCTCTCTGAGAAGAAGCTGAAGTGTGTTATTGTGGGGTATGAATCCCAATCTTTCAGAGAGGCTATCAGCAAGGGCACTTGCCCAAGATCCCACATTTCAGACAATTGCAAGGATAGTCATAAAAAGTAAGGGCAAAAATAAATCCATCCCCTTCTTTGTAACCATCACTATTTCGTCAATAGCTGAGACCTTCACACTAGGTTGGTTTGAAGTAAAGGCATTGACAAAGCTTAAGTGGACTCTCTGTTACTTTGTGCAAAAATGGAGATAGGTAGTGTTGAAATTTAAGTTCTAATTTTTGGAAGTCAGTAATCAGGCACATATTCCCTGTAAGAGACCTCAGTCTTTTCCTGAATGCTTTGCCTCTTTAAAGCCTCCTAGCTAGTCATAACAGTAAAAAGCACTTTGCTATAAGGATTTGATCTAACATCCATGAAACTCAGTAATAACCCACTGAATTCCACAGGTGCTCAATAGGGACTTAATAGAACACCATTCACCTGGTTTTCTAAAACACTTGAAAAACACCAATGCACTTGTTAATTAAGCCACAGGGAACTCTTACAAGGTACTTTTTATACTTGTACAAACTGGAGCATGAAGATGCCCCTGATGGGTTGGTTTTAACACTTCCTGCTTCTACCAAAATGTCTCAGTTGGCACATAGCCCAGTGCCACTTGCCAAACTGTGAGTGCTCTGATGTAGACTGATTCTCCTGGAGTTGTCTGAAGCCTCAGGAGAGCCACAGCTGTGCCTTTGACTCCACACTCACCTAATGTTAACTGAGTGACATACACAACCACTTCAACGCCAGGCTTCAGTTCAAACTGGACCAGATTCTGGTTGAGAGCATTAAAAAGGATTTCTACCACCTGATGAAATAAGAAGAGATACAACAGTTACAGTATAGAAGATTGCAAAGTCTGGAGAACATTCAGGAATACACAAAGCCCATGAATAGTGGCTGACATCTCTCACTGGCTTCAGCAGGGCCCAAGGAAGTGAAGAGAAATGCACTTTGTGTGCTTTGGGTGGAACTGGGTGTCACTGCATGTAAGCCTCCCTGACAGAACTTCTGAGACTCTCATTGCATGTTATTATATCTCTCCTGGGAAGCAAGCCTAGAAGGTTTGCAATTTTGTGTTTCTTTTCTGGGGGCTATGAGCTATTCACCTTCCCTAATATCTTTTGAGTTCAATCAAATGCATTTGGAAATCACTGATATACTGGCCTTTCACTGGTGGATAATGAAACTAAATTAGGCAGTCCAGACCTCCATTTCTTTCTTCCCAATGATTCTGTCAGTTAGCTTCTATTTAAATAGGCTGTTGGGGAATGAGACAATCCAGTTAAGGTCAATGGAAAATTTTCCATATTTGTCCTTCACTTAGAAAAGGGGCCCTTGGACTGGATATGCTGTAATTGCTGCACTGGGAGATCAGCAACCCAGCTCTGGAGTGTTATTTGGTTGCCCCAGAGCACATACTCAGCACATCACCCCAGAGCCTCAGTTTGTTAATGCCTGATCTCCATAGAGTAGTTCTGATGGACAGGGCACAGCTAATGAGTAGTTCTAATGACCGACTCTCCAGGCAGAGCTCCTCAAGCAGAAGGCAGCAAGTGCCAAAGTACAACTGAGTAGACTGTCAACTAAAATTAGAGCACTAGAGCTTTAGGCCTCATAGTCAATTAGTCAGAAAACTAATTGAGATGTCAGCATAACACTGATACATGAAATACTGACACAACAGCTTGTTCAGAAGTTTTAATACTGGTAGACCCTACTGGACAGGACAGAAATTACTCCAAGAACATCCCTCCAAAAAGCCTTTCAATCCTTCCCACCTCAATGCATCTTTTCTGCACACTGACCACCATAAATTTAAGAGACCAGCTTTGATAACTTCCTAGGACAAAGGAACTACTCTGCAGGGACTGACTTTACTCAGTGGGTGACAAGAACTTCCACTGAATTCACCAGTCCTCTGAATAATTTAATGTTTGATCCAAACTTACAAGAGTTACTTGGCAATGGGCTCACACATAGTTTGCACACTGTAAAAATACTGCATACAAGAACATTAGCTAGAGCCAAGCAGCCTTTCCAGCAGTACTTCACTCCTTTGCCTTTATAGAGCTGATTTAATCACTTGGTAATTCTAACATGAGAGCTCCAGCAGCCTAGTGCTGTTGTTCTTTCCTTGCCTGCATATCACTGTTGCAATACATCACTGTAATTACCTATTTATCTAAATGGATGGATATTGTAACTTCCAAATATAGTTTGCACAGACCGTTCAGTGCTGCAGAATAAAAAAAAAAAAAGAGGTCTTGTTGTGGTGATCTATGAGCTGAAGTGTCTGATTTATTTTTAGTAAACCTCAGTATATTATCTTGCTGCTTTGGCCTCCCTTTATTAGCATTCCTCCAGGGAGTAGAGGGAGTACATATTCAAGGTTCCTTTGGTCGTAACTACTGTAAAAAGGACACTCCACTGATTTAGGAAGAATCTCTGCTAGTGGTAGACTGTGACATATCTCAGTGAGGTATTGGAAAATCCTGGTTTTCCTCTGAAAATCATTTTCTTTAATGCCATAAACTATGCTGCCACAGTCCCAGATGCATCCATTTCCACCACACTTATTGTTAAGTACTTCCAGTGCTGTGCAGCTTCAGGGGCCCATCTGCAAACAATATGACAGGAATAAATGTGCCATGAATCCTTCTCTCCTTACTTGCTCCAGATCAGCCTCACTGCTTTTCCTCCTCTCTGTTGTGTTTTTGTGGGGCAGTATGAAGAGTTCAGCAGAAGTAGGCAGCCCAGGGAACAGAGCTACCAGGATCTGCTCATCAGGAATACCAGTCACCTAGAAGAAAAGTAAAAAGAGGTCTCTAGCTGCTATTTTGTTACGTATGTTTCCATTGACTTTGAGAAATGGCGTTCCCATCAAATTTATTATTTTCCAGTTATTTTCCAGTTCCACTGTAGCTGTTGTGGTCCTAATGAGCTGTTTTACCTATTTGGTGGGTCAGAAACTGAGCTTCTGCCAGAGATGCAATCTACTTCCTTTCTAGAAGTGAATGTAAGCTTGACAACACCCCTGGGCCCAAAGATCTCAACCCAAAGTCCAAACCTAGCACGTCTCCAGATCTGAATGTTCCTCGTAGTCCTCCTTGCTACAAAAGAATAACTGACCCAAAGTCAGACCCAGAGAGTCTGTCTCAGAGAAACCACTGGTAAATGTGCAGCTAACAGGGACAATATCAAGAAAAGTGCCTGCAATCACCTTCTGCTATCAGGTTACAGGGATCCACATTGGCCATACATGAACAGCAGTGTCCCCAGAGGGAGAATTCACTCCTGGGGGCGACCAGGAGGGCTGTGCTGGGAGCTGCTCACTTTGCTGAGCTGCCTTCAGCAAGACCTGCCCACTGAGGCTGCTTCCCTCCCTTCCCAACCCCAAGCCATGCATCCTCAGCAGGGCAGGAAGCCTCCCTCCCTCAGAAATGCTCTGCTACATAAGGTTCATTGGCTCCATCAAACCCCATGGCCTCACTGCAGAGCTGAAATGTACCAAGGGGGCAGCCCATTCCTGGTGGGCTACACAAGCAACCACTTCTACCACACTTCTAATGTTCTGTAACCATTCACAGTTACAAGCTGATTAATTTTTTTTTTATCTTGCAAGCTTGACTCTTTTACTATAGCAAAAGGGAAAAATAGTTTAAAAAAATAAACTTAGCATTTTTTCAGGATGGAAAAACAACCAAGGAAACTCTTACAACCTGTGAATTTTGAGTGGGCTGCAGATGACAAAAGCTGAGCAGGAATGTACTTTCCCAGTAAAAATAATCAGCCTCCATTTCTAACAGCTGTAGCTAAAGCAAAAAAACCCCAATGAGATACATTTTTGGCAGAATGCCAAACCCACAAAAGCTTGTCTAAATCTAGCTCCTAATTTCACACAAAACTAAAGTCCCTGACTATTTGATATAATAAGTTATTCTGTCCCCTTTCCTGAAAGAATATGAGTACTAGTTAACATATTCTAATTAATCCCAAAGGAAGATACAGTACCTTCCAACTACAGAAGTTTCTCTTTATCCTGTATTTTAAAGGTAAGTTTATTTTCCTTTTGAATCCTCATTTTTTGCCCCAGTTGGAAAGGGAGTAGAGCTTCAAAATGTTCACCAGTTGCTACACTTAACTGCATGTGAAACTCCTGACTATCAGGAAAAGATAAAAATATCTTCCTCATGTATCCAGAATACTACAATGTGTGTCTTCTGGGATGAAGTGGATCAGCTGTTTAACAACACTCACTAACACTAACCAAATGTTTGGAATAGAAAAGAGTACATACTGTCATATCAACTTGGAAAAATAAGGATAATGATGATAGTATTATAATCTAGAATTTGCAAAATCCTTAGAGATATTAAAAGCTGAAAAGCACACAGAAATATTAAAAAAGCAATTGTAATATTTCCACAAAATCAGCAATACAGATTGGCTCTGTAAAAGGATCCAGCATATTAAAAAGGTTTTTATTGATTTTTAATGACAGTGCCATCACTGCTGTGCTTACCCATTCTTTTAAGCTAGCATGTCAAAAAAGTGCATGTTTTAACAGCCTAGTAAATGTTAGTACAGACAAGGAAACAGATGCTCACCTGTGCTAATGCTCTCTTGATGACTTTGCCAACATCTTGTCTCCATTCAGGGATGTCAGGGTTATGGTAATCCAAGTTGGGAGAAAATGACAGGAGCTGAGATTGGAAATACTCTGGAATAGAAAAAGTATTTATGAGAAGGTTAAATGGGCAGTGTTTAGGGTACAGACAAGGGTGCAGAAGACAACAGGAGGACCATAACTATCTTAAAGCAAGAGAGTGAGAAAAGGCTGAAGGAAAAAAAAGGCTGGCTAACACTAAGCAGGGCAGAGAGCTCTCAAGAAAAGAATGCTTATAGTGGTACTTATAAAGGATGTTTTGATCTGTTGCCAATTTCTGGCTTTGCCCAGAGAAACTGAGAGAAGTGAGAGGATCCTCGTGAAGCCTCTGGGCTTTGTAATTTTGCCACTCAACTTCTTCAGATTCTGCTCACAAGAAGGTTGACCAGCAAATAAGGCAGCACCTGGCTGAAATTTGGAAGGCCTGTCTGTAAAATTGCAGAGTGAACAATTGCTGTAAGTTATGTTTTCTGTTTACCCTTCTGGAGGGAAACCAGGAGTGGCTAATTCCCCAACAAAGGAGAACCTAGTGGGGGTAATGACTGCCTCATCAAGCAATGGCTATTGACAAAACACTTTGAAGTTCTGTCCTGACTGAATGATTGCTGGGAGGAAGAAAAGCTTCCTAGTCTTAAAATAGAGAATGATTTTAACTTTTCTCCAATTCCAACCCCCCCTGCTGGTCTCACCAAAGACAAAGTCTGGAGTCCTTATGGCAGCTGTGCACAAGGGATTTGGGCCAGTGGGAGGCAAAGATCCCACTTGGATCCAGGATGGGAACCACACTCTTATGAAACTTCTCAGTGTAAAAGATTCTTCTTTCTGATTTTGGAGATGTTCTGTGCCTCACCTTGAAGCAACTGATCTCCAGACACTTCAAATAAGTACCATTAATCATTTGGAAGAAGGCACTAGTTTTAGATCAAGATAAACCTGCCAGAGTATAAATGAGGAAATCCATAGAAAAGCAGGGATGTGCCAGCACATCATTTATGTGACAACTTTTGTAAGAACTGTTCTTTCTCTTTAGATGGTCCAATATATTTTTAAATAAAACAAGTATCAAAGAGGACAGGGAAAGTCTCTGATGTTCTGAAGATTTAACCCAAAGTCAGATATATAAAGTCTTTCACTTTTGACCCCTTAGTACCATGTCCACTTTATTTTTTGAGCAAATTCTTTTCTATTAATCTCAAATTAAGGATATAGCTGAATAAATCTCCTCCACTGATAACACCAGAGCCTAGATTATGGCCTGGACCCATAATCACTTGACTCAGGACATAGATTAGCATACAAGTTTATCAGAGGACATGTTTGCTGAAGGCATCACTTGTTTATGTATTCAGACTTGAACTCATCCCCGACTGAGGGGCTGGAAGGACTCCTTCCTTAGAGCAGGTCAGTCTGCAGCACAGCACTGGATAGGACTATTTGGACTGGATCCAAATGGGTTAATTGTTTTGTAATAGAACCCAAAACTCTGGATCTTCTAAACAGAATGGCAACATTTCTTCCAAGGTGTTTAAAACCAGAGTGAGGAGCTCTCTGTGGGACCTACTGGGGCTAAAGATCAAGATCACCTGTGGGTATCACTCTTAAACATATTTGATTCAGGTTTATTCCAGAAACTAGTGGAAGGATGGAAATTTACGAGTAAACACTGCATTTTCCAGTGCTCAGAATTATGGAGTAGAAGGTTCCTAATATTTGATAATAGCAAGTCAAGTTATTACTAAATCACATTAACAAATTATTAAAGACTATTGCATTTCATGGCCAGAATATCAATAAACATCAATTTAGCTGCTGTTAAATCTGAGTATACAGTGGGACATTTATTTGTATTTAATTACTGAAATAAGACACATACAGTGCAACTACACAGTGCTAAGCTTCAAAGTAGCCCAAGTTATTTGAAACCCAGATTTCTCAATAAAACTTGAAGTCCAAACAAAAGCTTGTTCTCAAATGCTGAATGCCAAAAACTGGATAAGGAAAACAAAGACCAGGCCAGGGTGGAAGTTATTCTAGAAGTCCTGGTCAAAGCTGCTGAGAGAGCCCTTTCACCCAGGATTTATCAAGCCCCAAACAGGGCTCTGTTGTCTGCTGAAGGGTGCTTTTTAAAGCCTGTGACATGCAGATATGGCAAGAACACATCAAACATTACCCATGGGCAAGTCCAGTGGGCTCAAACTCAAACCTCCAGCTGTGACAGGAAAAATGGGCAGTGATACCAACAACAGAGTCATTTCTGTCCTCTTTTCCAGAGCCCTCCTGACCCCTGTCATTTCTACAGTCACTGACAGAGACACCAGTTGCATTCAGAACACCTTAATGATGCACTGTGACTATTTCTTTCCACAGCTGGGAAGATGAAGGAAGGCAGCCTGGTTCAAGTGTTTTTTATTTCTGGCAGTTCCCTGTCTGGGTGTACAGACACATCAACAGGCACAGGTGACACCAGCCACCTTATTAATGCTGAGGTTGTAATTTTGGTTAGCTGCCCCATTCTATTCACTTCTGTATTTTGTCATCATGACACATCTGAGCTACTCTGTCATCAGAGGTTCCTCCAGGCATTATCAAGTTCCTAGAGCTCATTCTGGATCAGCAATGACTGTCTGCCCTTCACCCCCTGGGATGTGATTGCAGAAGGCTGAGGGTACCATGCACTGCGATCTCCTTGGTGTCCTGGATGAGGCTGCTGCCCCCAGCAACCTGCACGGTGACAGTGTTCATCCCTTCCACAGTGAACATGTACGAGATGCTGCTCTCCAAGGTGATGAGGGGCTGTAGGAGGCAAAACAAATGACAAAATCAGGGTGAGATTAACTCAGGATCACAACGTGCACCTGATTTATCCACCAAGCAGCAACAGCCCTGCTCCTTGATACAGGCGTGGTGCTGCCAGTTTGCCTGTCCTGCTAAGGCCCAAATCCTGTGAGCGTTGCCTCCTACAGGCAGAGGTTTTTCTCATTTCAGTAAATGTTTCCTGAAATATTCTTCCATTGAACTGCACTGCATGGACTCCTCAGCAGACCACAGTCGGCAGTAGCAGAATTAGCGCAGTAGAATGCAGCACTGTGCACACACAGCCAGCTCAGCTGCTAGATTTGCTGTACAAAACCCAACCTCAAATTGAAAATAAACCAAAGATGCAGATGCTTCTTCAAACAATCCATATTGTTCAGATTCAGGGCCAGCCTTTGCTTTTATGAGCACAAATCCATTTATCTCTCAGAGAGCAACACTGCTCAGGTCAGAGTGAGGACATCCAGCATTGCCCTGTCCATGCTGTGAGTCTGTAAGCAAGCTGCAGCCACAAGCTGGCAAGCTATGCTAACCAGCCTGAAAACATGGCATAATTCCTGCTGAAAATGATGACTGAATGTGGCTGTGCAAGGGATACACCCTGGAGCACCCCATGGGAAGGGCCCACATTGAAGAAATCAATGGAAAACTGTCTCCCATGGGAGGGATTCCCTCCCGTGAGCAGGGGAAGAGTGGGAGGCTTCTTCCCCCTGAGGAGGAAGCATTGGAAGAGACAACATGTGATGAACTGATCACAACCCCCATTCCCTGTCTCCCTGCACTGCTGGCAAAGGAGGAGACAGAGAATTCAGGAGTCAAATTGAGCCTGTGGAGAAAGGAGAGATGTGGGAAGGTGTTTTAAGATTTGGTTTCATTTCTCATTATCCTACTCTGATTTGACTGATAATAAATTGCACTAATATCATAAAGCCAAGGCTGTTTTGGTTTTCAAAAGTAATTAGTGGTATCTCTCTGTCATTATTGTAACCTGATTTTGTTATATTTTATGTATCCTGCCCATGTGAGGAGGGGAGTGATAGAGTGGCTTTAGTGGGCAGCTGGTGTCTAAACAGGGTCAACCCACCACAAGTGAAAATCAAAGGTCCAGCCTTCACAGTGCCACTGATCTGACAGCTGGTCTACAGAAATAACTCCTTATTTAGAGGAACTACAAAAATGGATACAGTGATACTAATCTCCCTTGCAAAAGCACACAGAGGTCTAAGAGAACAGATAAAGCCATTGTACTATTGCTGTTGTCCCTTCACTACACTTCCAGTCGGTTTTTAAATAAAACTTCCAAATTTCACCTTCCAGCTCTCACACTTTATCTCATCATGCTGCCAGCCTGACTGCACTTCACAACAGTGGTCACAAGTTTCATTTTCATAGCCAAATCAAAATTTCCAGCTGCACAGGGCAGACTGGCAAACACATTTCTCTCTCTCTAGAACACCACCTTCCTTAGACCCTCTCATCCATGAGCTGAAAAAGCAGTAAAAAACAAAAAGTCTTATCACATGGCACACACAGTCCAAGGGCACCAGCTCGTGCCAGCCCTGGAGGCCTAGCTAACATTTACTGAGATATACACAGACCCTGGAGAAGCTGAATGGGCCTCTATCAAACTGCAGGGATATCAGCAATCCTCCTGGAGGTTACAGGTTGTGGTTCTGTGCAAAGGCAGATAAGAGGATGCAGTCTGGCCTTTAAAATTACTTTTTTTTTTTTTTTCTTTTTGTATATGTGTATGCTGGACATTCCATTATCATGGATGATTTCACCTCCATCATGGAGTTTTTACATTCAGCCAACTCCTTAATTTTAATTCAAGAACCAAGACCTGGAAACTGACTCTAAATTAAATCAAGTAGTTTAAGGTTCATTTGCTCAAACCTATTAGACAGCTGGATACATCTATTAAACTGGACCTGTGTTAATCCAGGAAAATTGGCCTTTGGGCATACTGCAAAAATCAGTACAGTAGAAATTTAGTACAGGAGTTTCAGCAGGGTGGGGAGAGCAGTAGAGGAGTCTCAGCCAGGTCATTTGTGTCTAGGACAATATTGTCCTGTGCAGCAGCACAGAGAGTGAGACTGCACAGTGACAGGAGACACATCTGGTTCTGCCTGGGATGGCTACAGGCTGAACAGGAAAAGAAGTTGCAATGCCTCAGCATGGATCTAAAACATATAATCTAATAATACCAGTCACAGTATTACACATCTCATGCTTTAATTCAGAGTCCCCATCTTTGACCTCTATTCAGAACACCATAGTTTACTCATGAGTGGGCACAGAGAAGGATCTGACATGTGCATTAAACATCCCAGGAGGAATTTTGATGTGATACAGACTGCTCTTCTGAAAAAAGGTGGCTGATACAGTTATTGCCATAGTTCTGTCAGAGTTGCAGTACATTCCATGAGGTAGCTGGAGATAATGCTTTGCAAAGACTGAAGAGTGCTCTGGGTCTGAGATTCAGACACAGGTAAGTGGCACCACATTTACTCTTCCACATTTCAGCAATGAGTACAATCATGCCAAGGTGTCAAAGGATCAGCTCCATGTTCAACTATGTCCAAAGTACCCATCCCAAACACATCCACATTTGCTTGCACTCTGCTGCCTATGGGTCTGAAATTTAAACTAGACAATGAAACAGTTCATATTTCCATCCCAGGAGCAAGCACTGTGAGAACTGCATGGAAATTTTCAGCAAACACCACTGCTTTGCATTACCTTTTCTAGATCACTTTCTATTTCAAAAAATCTTTTTAAGGCCCTGTTCACAATCAACTTCTATAGTAAGGACAAAAACAATGGCAGGAAAACTCTATGCTAGAGGGCTTAAGCAGATGATCAAGTTACCAGTACTTTAATTATCTCTGATGAACTTTAATGGTTCTCCATGTGTGAGCACTGAGCCAAAAATATTAAATGTAACGGGATTTTGCATCCCTGTATTTCAATGCAGTTAAAATTATGTGGAATTACCTGGTACTTGCAATGGACTGGATGTGCATATGTGGGTGGTTGCCATAGTTCAGCTAGGGCACAGCAACTTGCCAAGTTAGAGTAAAGGGCTTTTTCTCCTGAGTTTTTCCACTGCCTCAACTGTGCTTCCACAAAAATCAGCGAGTTCTTACAGTGAGCTTCCTAACTGGATGTAGAATCCCAGTAGAAGCAGCACTTACTGTTTTTATTTCGTCTCTATGATACTGTTGGTAGCTAGGGTAAGAGGTTAAAACTAAGCAGCTTTGCAAAGAGAAAACAAAATACTTGTGTGCCTATTTTTTATCTCAAGTTCCATATTTCATGTAAAATCCCTGTTTCTTTCTGCTGCAATCTCACCTCAGTGAACAGCTTCAATTGCAAATGTAGACAGCCACATGACTTAAACTGCTTTTGTAAATAACAGCAGAAACTACACTGTGAAATTAACAGCTGCACATTTCACAACTGTAAGAATGGAGAACAGTGCCTGTCTCACTCCTAAAGTCCACAATAAAAACTGTAGTTAATAGGCAATTCTGCTCTCTCCATCTGAAAGCATGACGCTAACTTGTATTTTCACTTATTTTAACTATTGCTAAAAAAGCTCTTTATAATACATACAGTGACATTACACATAATTTGAAAATTCACTACAAAGACATCTCATCCCCCTCTCTAACATAGCCAGACTCTTCAGCTTGAAATTCTAGATACAGCTGTTTATCTGAACACCAAGAGCTTTAAAGTACTGTGTTGGAATCCAGCATTATGAACTGCACACTGGCACATAATGGAAACCCCCTGGTTATGTGAACACCAGCAGTTTTTAAACACTGTGTTGAAAGCCAGAATTATTCCACATATAGTTCAGTTAAGTTGCAAGTGAACGCTGGTAATAACAGTGGTCTTCAAATCTCAGTAGGGCTGATAACAACCAGATGGAGAAAGTAATGGCTCCTAAGAACAACACAACACAGAAGGAAACAAATTCACAAAGGTTGAAGTTCAGATAATGACAACCCTCTTCAGCCAAGTTAAAAACTAAAACACAAAACAAGTTTTTATTATGGCTGAGAGAGTTCCCTGGCTCTTGTGACAAGCTTAGGAAGAGAAAATGAACCAAAAGTTATCTTTACCTTGGTGCTGTTGCCAAACCACCAGAAGTAGGTAAGTGTGCCTGCCTGGCTGGGCCAAACTACTGCAGTAATGTTGACATCCTTATTTCTGATGGCAACAAAGGGAACACTCAGATGGACGTGCTCCACTGGACCTGTGGGAAGAGAGTTCATTATTAAAGGCTTTGAGTTAAATCCTCCCTGCACAGTTGTGAACAGCAAGGATTTTTCCTTTAAATAATCAAAAGTCCTATGTCAGCAGTGACAGTCTAGTGACAGTCTATATTTTAGAAATAAAAGAGAATTTCAGCAGTCAATGAAAAACAGAAAAAGATAGTCAGATTTAAAAACACTTTTCCCCCTCCTATTATGCACATTTTCCATAGTGCTAATTTTCAGAGAGGGGAAGCACTGTGTTTAGGAGAGCTTTTTAAATGCATTTTGAAGAAAAACAATGAACTGTCTTTGCATTATGTAGTGAAATTGCTATTGAAAGCCATAAGGATAGGACACAAGAAGGGGATAGGACACAAGAAAGGGATAGGACAAAATGAAAAAGAAGGTTTTTCTTGAAAATATAGCCACTGAGCTACTAAGATTTGTGGGAAAATCATTTTAGCCAAGATGGCTTAAATCTGGTTATATAAGAGTCATTTATGACTTGATTAAATACCCCAAACAGTTTTTTAAAAGGTCTCTAAAATAAAAACTCATGATTTTGGAAATCCTTGGTATCTTTTTGAACTAGGCCTGACCTTAGGAAGTCTTTGGGGAGTCAGTTGCCCCTGAAACTGAAAGAAAAACATCAGGAACCACTTGAAAGATGGGTGCATTGGCATAACAAAGCATGTAACTGTCAGAAGCACTTGATTCTGAAAGACTTAAAAAATAACAAAGTACCAATGCAAAGTTGTATGTAATAAATGCAAATGTCCAGAATAAATCCAGGGCACGAAGCCCTGAATTCAGAAGGCAGATCCTCTCTAGAAAAAACAACATGTGTAAAAAATACTGGAGGTTTTGTTTGGTAGTTTGTTTAAAGCTTCTACTATCTTCATTGCTTTTCTTCTTGTTTATCTCTTGGTTTTGCTGGTACTGAATTTCAGCTGATAAGTGCTGCCCATCAGACAGTGTTACTTTCTGGGCAGTACCTTTAAAACACAGCAAACTGACAGACTATCCCTGTGAGATGGAAAGGACAAAGTAAGAAAAGTCATAATCTTTTCCTTTTTTGTTAGACATTAATTCTGGGAAGCAGGAAATTTGGTGATTTTAACTGAGACAATCCTCTTGTGTTACCTCTCAGCACAAAATGGGGACATTAATCAATTCCCCATCTATTTGAATGACAAAGATTGTGGAAAGCAAGAGCTGTTCTTCTACCACTGGAACATAGAGCTCCAAGCACAAAAGGACCCTATTCTTGCTTTTGGCACCTTAAAATTTGATCTTTTTTTCCCCCCCCTTTCCCAAGAGATCTCTACCAGCAAGTCACTCCCGAACTCTGACTGTAGGAAGTACCCTGGGTTTGCAAGAACAGCAGGTTCCCCTAAATATTTTGTGATGGTGCATGTAAGAAGAAAAGCACTAATATCTTTGCTTCCTTTAAATTTCTAGTTAAGCTGCTTGTCAGCAGATTCCAGAAAGCTGAAAAGTTAACTGGCTGCTAATAAAGCTGCAGGGTAGAAAATTAATGGTGCTTAAGGCCAAGGAGCCTTTTCCTCTCTCTTTTTTTAGCACAGGATCTCAGTACCAGAGTTATTTCATAGTAAGAATGATTCTCAAGCATATTTGTCTGTACATTTGAACTTCAAGGTCAAACCTCCTATATTGACCAGTACTTCCAAATATATTAAAAGTTTAGTACTGAGGTGTCATCTTATTTCAGCATTAGCATGAATGTAAGTCCTTGCAAAATATTTCCCCAGAGATAATGATAATAATCTCTACCTAAGAATGCTATAAAAGTCAAAGGAGAGATCTGAAAGGTTGATGTAAAAAAGGGTGGAGCAGCAAAAGCATGCCAAGGAACTGTCCCTTGTTGCATTGTGCTTTAAAATCCTCACCATGAAAAAGTAGTTCCTTTGAGAAAAATCAGATAATCCATACAAATCTGATTGTTATTACCAGGTAACCATCACTTTTGTCAGCTAATGGCCCAAGGTGAAGGAAAAAACAGTTAATGCTCTAATAACAGGTTGTTAAGTGCAGCCATGATTGACTTTGAGGGAATTATGAGCATAATAAAAGCTTCAAGGAACATTTATTCCTTCATACAGGGAGCTGGAAATTAAAATGGAGAAAAAGTTCTTGAGTTTTGTAAATTTCTAATGTGCTTCCTTTCAGCAGAAAAGCTCAAGAAAAAGGAAGGATGTAAGACATTCTGACAGGTAAAGAGGGAAGGCAGACGAGGCTGTGATCACCATTAGGGGCAAAATTGATGGGGTGCAGCTGAACAGAGAAGATTTAATAGTCTAAGAGAAGATCAAAGAACTGGGCTCTTTTTTGTCTCATCCTACATTCCACACTCTCTGCTCTCTCCTGTGGCTTTGGGAAGTTAACTCAGAGCTCTGTATTTGAGTTTTCTCATGTGTCAGCTGGAGAGAAATTGCATTGATCTACCAAACAGGACAGAAACATCGGGGATGCACGTCAAACACATGAAATGTGAAAAGCAGCACATTAGCCCTCAGTACATTCATATCTCAGGAAGCACGCTCAGCATAATGCTTCCATTTCATTAAATTAGCACTGTAAATGCTGAAATTCTGAATAAGTGACTCAAAATTTAGTAGTTTAATCTAATCCTCTTGGAATGAGACATATATTGAAAATAGATATCTAGACTTTGTTTCATATACTGCTTGGTCTCTGAGCCTTTCAGAAAACCCAATAGACATTTTCAAACTTTTCTCCATAACTCTCAGAACTGCAAATATACTAGTTTTAAAAAAATCCTTCCCTTTCCCTTCATTCAATGAAAGCTATTTAACAAGTTAGAGGAGTGCCTAGAAGCCCAAGCCTTTGGAAGAGCACGAGCTGCACATGTCTGTGGGTTTGCATCCATTCTTGGGCCCCACTGAAGCTGCAGGGACTTGGAGTGAGGTCAGATTTGGCCCAAGGAATCTGGCAGGTGGAAGTACTCACAGACCACGTGCAGGAACAGGACAGCAGTGTCTGAGCCCAGGCTGTTCTCTGCAAACGCCGTCACCTGGAAAATTCCAGCACTCTTATACACGTGCCGGATGCCGTCCTCCACAGGGCTGAAATTGGCATAGGACACTGCAATACCATCTCCAAAATCAAGCTGGATGTTTGTCCTTTGGAGATCACCCTGCAACAGAGAAGGCTAGAGTAGGAAACTGGACTGATATAAAAGGATTTATATTACCCTCCATCCCACTAGAATGGATACAAAGCAGTAACTTTTCAAAAATTGCCGAACTTTGTTCTGTCATTCCCCAAGGTGGCCACACACAGACAGCAAAAGACCAACACCTCATCCTAAAGTAGCTAAAACAGGTGACACGAATCATCTCTTGCAAATATCCTCCCCTGATTATACAGAGTTTAGAAGACCAGTTTCAGCTAGACATGAGGCTTCAGGATGGCTGAATTTATACAGGTTGAGTCCCACGTTGAGGACTGACAGATTTTTTTTGTCTAATGTCAGTCAACACAGAGACAGGGCCTGGATACACAGGAGAATGAAGCAGATGATGAGAAAATCTCTTCTAGGACTACTGTCAATGACAGTTATTAAATGAAGGAGGGAAAAACAGACAAGAAATTCCAGTACCACAGGTATTGTCTGGGGACAGAAGTTGCACTATTTTAGTTTAAATCATGCTTTAAATCACTGCAGTTGAACTGTAGAAGTGTCTGTTATTTCGGTTTCTCGGAGCCTTACTTTATACTTGCCCCCAGCTGACTAATGTAACAAAAAAAAAGGCTAATTTCAACAAAGCTAAAGCCCACTGCAGTGATTTCACTAAACTGAAATAAAACTACAACTCAGATTAAATCTCTGTAGTTTTAGCTTTCTGCATATATATAAGATGTGTTGTGCCAAGTAATTTCCTTCCATCAAAGATCTGCACTGTATTCACTGGGGGTGAAGAAGATACCACTACATTTTGGAGATATTCCTAGCCCTGAAGGGCTGAAGTCAATCCCTACATATATTGAGGACGTGATCTGAAAGTTTAAAAATGAACATTAAAATCTCTGCTCATAAAGTTACCTTTTTTAATGGGAAATTCAGAAATATTTTACAGTTGTCTCATAAACCCCATTATAGCTGTAAATGCACAGGGAGAACATACACAATGAAGCAGGTCCCATGTGTAGAAAATCAAGACCTTAGCAGCCTCCACTGAATTTATCCTCCTCATAGACTATACCTGCATGAAGAATCAGAGCGCAGGAAGGGTATTTTTCAGATGTAAATTTACTTTGAGTATATAGCTGGGGTCTTCAGACACTCATATAATCAGGATTATTGCATGTAGTTTTTGAAATATGGGTATTTGATTATATATGTTAGCTCTCTCTTCCTCTTTGCTCCATCATTCCCATTCCAGGGAGCCAGGGGAGTTTTGGCTATTGACTTGATTGGGGCACTGTTTTCACCTCTGCCCCACTTGGACATTAAAACTTCAGTATAAACCAAAGAGCAATCAGAAAGGACTAAAATCGTGGTGACATTAAAACATATCTATTATATTGAGTAGTCAATAACATGCTTTAGACAGAGAGTTTTTAAAGTCACTCTAAAAAAGTCTCTAGCAGGAGCAAAATTACACTCTTGAGATATTCAGTTATTTGATAGAAAGGCTCCCACGGCTTGTTAAACCTTTCAAAACCACTTCTCAAGGGAATGCACTAAGACCCCAAGTCCATCTCATATGGAAGATACTGAACTGAGGATAAAAATTTGATCTGGGCTGGATTCATCACTGATGACCTCAGGCTGAAATCTCTTGCACCAACCATGGCAGCTCATCCCCCTTGCCTGACAATTTTCTTTCCTATTTCTTTCTTGCCTCTCCAATATGACTCTGTCTGAAATGAGACCGTTTCACTCAGAGAAGCAGGAACAGATTTTTCATAACTAAACAGTGGCAGATGATCTTTTCACCCAATTATGAGCTGGGTCTTCAATGTAAAGGCTGCCCATCACACTAATCATGTTTTTTTTCTCCTTTCCATACCTCTGTATCCAGTAAATAAAAAACTAAACCAAACATGCTAGTCCCACACAGAGATGTCAGATATCCTGGAGTTTATAAATATAAATGGAAATAGAACGGAAATGAAGGAAAGGAAATTTCAAAAGGAAAAAGAAATCATTGCTATCCATTTATATTCAAGAGGCGTGTTTTGTTGCTTTAAGCCCCATAAATAATGGAAAGGGAACAAGGTATGGGCTGTCACCAAGATTGGCTCTGAGTATGGAAATCAGTGAACAGACGTGGTCAAGAACACAACTCCACAACAGCTATTTGGCAGTCTAGTATTTCTTTGTGATCAAAATCAAACTCAGATTTTAAAAAAAGTCTAAAAAGGTTCTTATCTCCTCATGTTCCCTTGCATGTATACAGTCCAAATCTCAGTCCAGCCCCATATTCCTGAAAACACAGAAAAACCATCAGTCATTCTGCATTTATTTGTCTGTAGTCATTGCCACACATGTATTCTGAATACCATTGGAAAGAATCTTACTAAAGTTAATTCTATAAATCCTGAGAAATTCAGGTTTTGATTAATTATTATGAAGTCTTCATTTACCACTGAACACCTAAAGATCAGTCACCTCCATATATTGAGGGTGTGCACTAGAAGGCAGGAAAGAGCTGCTGGCTCATCAGGGTGAGTCTGACACAGCTGAATGGACACCACACAGATGTATCCACAGGAGGGCTGCTCAGGCTGCTCTTTGGCTCAGAAAGGAAGTGTAAACTTAGGTGCTAAACTACCACCAGTAAAGAGACTGACCAGAAAAGGTGGAGGAAGCCAGGAATTAATCTGTATGGCAGCAAGGTAAGTAATAATTAAGACCTCTACAGAAATTATTTCTTCCAAGTCGTAAGGAAATCCTTGGTCACAATTCTTCTCAGGTTCACACTAAAAGACTGGAATAGCTTTGTCCAAAATCTCAGTGTTCCTTTTCTTTTCTTCTTGAAATTCTATTATTTTAAGAAACGAACTCAACACACAACTTTCTGTGGAATAAACAGTTCACCTACAGAGACATATTCCAAAGAGTCTCTTCCCTTAGAAAAAAAAAAAAAAAAGTTGTTTCAATGAAATGTTTTTCTAACTACCATTATTTCTCAACAACAGACATAAGAGTGAACGCCCTCACATATTTATTCAGCTACCTCTTCAATCTCTAAATCCTTTCAAAGATTCCACTCTTCAGCTACCTTGACTGCTGCCTTATTCCCCATCTGTTTATCATTCTTCATACGCAGCAGTTCCACTTCAGTTCCTTAATAAATTACTAGTTGATTCCTAATTTTTAGATTATATCCATTCTTTTCTGAACTCCCACTCATAGTGTCTACACAAATTGTCTAACCATGTCAAGTCTGCAGAATAGAAAAGAAGCAGTAAGTAGACAAGAAATCCCCCTTGTATAAAAGCAGCGCATGCATGAACCTCTGAGGAAGTAGTAAAGAGGCCCTGTCAGATTAGTGTTGTCCCACTGAAATACTTAGCTACTATATAAGAATTTAATTTAGTGTGAGAATGTGTCTGTGTGTGGGTGGTCTGTCTCAGCTGTCTCCAGGTACTGCTCCAAAATAACATACACAGGACAGAAAATGTGACAAAAACAAGCTGTGCTCCTCCAACACTACCTCAGTCTTTGGCCAGAAGAGCCTCAACATTTTGATGCTTTTGGCAGCAGCATGGCCTGGAGTCACTTGTGCTACTGTTGGCTACAGAGGGAACTGTACCAATAGATAACTACAATAGATAAGGGCTAGGGCTAGAGTTGCTTTGAGGAGAGTTAATTCCTATTGCAAAATAACAATGTCCCTCATTGCTCCCCGTGAGTGTGAACATGTTCCCCACTGTTCTTAACCTTTCCCAGAAGCTGAAGTTAAAGCTTCGCATCCCAGATACAGAATTGTGGATCACAGAAACACCACTTCTGCCTCATAAACTCCATAAGCTGCAGTTTACTGGAAGCAGCAAGAAGTGAGAGGGGAAATAAATATTTGACCACATCTATCTTTCTTCAGCATTATCATCACTGATAGACAAGATAAGCAAACACCTTTGGTGTGACCCAATATGACCTGCTTGTATGTGTCACCACAGCCTTCAATTCTCTTAAATTCTTTAAGTCTCGTAAATCTCAGGACCATTCAGCATTTCATGATTCCCCCTTAATTACTATTTTCCTCTCAGCAGCCTGAAAAACAAAGGAAAAGAATGCCAGTCCTGCCACACAGAGAAAGGTTTACTGAGACCACTAACACACCTCTTCCATGAGGATGATGAAGGTGGCGTTGTGCCCCTGCTCCATGATCAGCTTCCCATCAGAGGTGAGGATGTGCAATCCCCGAGGTGCTTTTCCAGGGCATTTCTCCATCTTGGCCATGTACTTTTCTCTCAAGCCATCTGTGCAGTTGTTAGACACAATCCTGCGGTACCTGGGGAACAGGAACAAAGGACATTGGGCTCAGACAGTGGGTGAAAAGTTCCTTTGTTCTGTTTTTGTTTTGCCCCTCCACATTAATGCATGTGTTTTTTCAAAGGTTAACTCCCTGCACGATCCCCTCACTGAAAGGAAGACTCAAAGAAACCTAATTCTTTATTAAGTAGGAGAAAGCCAAACCAATCACAATTGAACCTTCCCCAGGGATTCTCAGCAGCATCACTGAGAAGAGACCCATTGTGGAAGTGAATTACCCTGCCTTACTAAAAGGCAGAGAATTCCTCCAACCCAAAGCCTGCAGGATTGCATCCTGCATCCCAGCTTTTTAATTATACCATTTATTAGGTCTTGTCTGCCTCTGCTGGGCTAGAGGGCACTTGAAAAAATATGTCAAGGGCTTTGCCCAGTTCAGTTTTAAAATTATTTGAGGCATGGGTTTTTCTCTTGGCTCTTCTTGGAAGATGTTGGCTAAACAGCAAAACTCAAGTCTTACAGCATTTCCTGCATGATAGTAGAACATTTGCAAAGTGATGCTGCCATAATAAACCAACACTTCCCATCTGTTCTGGGTTAGACCGGGAGAAACCAGCACATGAAGCTTGTCTGAAATGCAAGGCATTGAATGTACAAAGTGAAAATGGCAGAGGAAGAAAACATAAAAGAGACTAAAAGTTGCTCATTTGAGCCTTCCTAGAAGCTGATATAAATAGAAGCTGTGAGATAGTAAGAGGTTCAGTAAAATACAATGTGAAATACCTCAAACCTGTCCTTTTAAATGTTCAGCTGTCTCTCAGGCAGACCTTTTTGATTTGTGTTTTAATTTTGCAACAAAGGGGAGCTCCAAGTCTAGGCTCCAGGGATCACACATCACTTGATAGCAATGCAATATCTATGTGTCACTTATGTTAACGTGCTTCTCCCTCTCTCTGAGGAACAAGGCAATTTTCCATACAGATGCTGTTGCAAACATCACCTCATGGATAAGACTGAAAAAGAGCATAATGGGATGCAGAGAAAAAAAGAACTGTCCAGGTTCTCTTGTCTAGTGCAGTCCCCAAAACCAGACAGATTGCAAGATGCACTTACCCAGTGCTGTTCCAGTAGTTCTGACCAACGTTGCAATCCTTGGACAAGGAGGATGGGCTGAACCAGAAGGCTGGGATGCACTGGTTGTTGCTGTGCCTCTCATATCCATAGTCACTGTGGAGAGAAGTCATTAATCCATCTGTAGCCTCTGACTTAAATGTCACTTTTTGGGTTCTTTTGGTTTGTTTGTTTTTTTGCAGCCTTTGCTTTTAGAATGAACCAGGCTAATTCTAATATCTAATGTCACTTTTCACAACAGTGGCTAGGAATATAAAACACTGGGAGCACTTCCTGAGCAACTAGCCACAGAATGTATATTTATGTATGTTAATGGACTCCCTGGCTAAGCTGGGACTCGCCAGAGAGAAAAAAAAAACAGCTGATGTTTTTCCAACACTAAACTAAAACACAACCAGCTTTGTAGTCTAAGGATTACATGGTATTGTGTCCCACAGGGAAGGCAATCCAGGGTATTGATTCTTCCTTGGACCACCTAAGAATGGAACTGTACACAACCACAACCAAAACTTCTTTTTACAGCTGCCTTTGTGTGCCAAGACAATGATGAAGAAATAGGATTAATCCAAAGCTTTCCATAAGTTTTAATAGGGTCTGGATCATGTTTCTATGTGTAGCCTTTATTGACAGGCTGGAATCAAAGGACAAATAATAAAAAGAGATTCTGGATTTTTGCCTGCAGCAAGTTAACAAATGCCAACATGCTAAACCTCTGTGAAAACACAGACACTACAGAAGCCACTGTCTTGAAAGCATTCTGTGCCCTTTAGGATACTCTGAGTTTTATCCTTCCCCTGTTCAGAGCCTGAACTGCCAACAGAAAGTCTCTAGGAAGAGCTTTGGTGAGACAAAATTGTGCTATGTCCCCAATGGCCCAGGCTGCTACTGTTCTTTTTTTTTTTGGAGAGCAAAAATTCTGTGAGCTACTTTAAATGGTTTGGAGATTCCCTAATGCTCTTTCTCTCAACATTCAATTTAATCATTCTCAGTGGGTCCGACCTGCACAGTCAAAAATGCCTGGCAGGGACTTTGTAATTAAAAATATTCAGGAGGAGCTGTACTTTGCCCCAAAGAAGAAAAGAGCTGCATAAATATTTAATAAAATTAAAGACAACATTGCTGTGTGCCCTCAAGGTTCTGTGCTTGTTCATTAACTTCTGGTAAATGTATATTAAAACCTCACATGCTGCCCACCTTCCCTCTCATAAGCCCCAGGGTTTGCATAAGTTAAGAAAATAATCAAGTCCAGCTGCTGTGCTGTCTTTCTCAGGAAAGCTATCTTGACAGAGTAAATAAAGAAGCAGGAGGAGGGCAAAGAAAGCTCAGTGAGCACTTTAATACCACTTATGAGATCCTTCTGCCATTCTCTCTGTTAGAGAAAGGCCAGAATTTGCTTCTGGAAATGACTGCAAGGGTTGGCAGGAGTCACCCCCGATCCTGACTCATATGGATTTTTTGAACTGGGGCATAATCATGATTTATGCCCCTGAATTTTAGATCAGCCTTTTATCTAACTGCAGAGAGCAGCACTGCAGCCATGAGGCAGACAGGGGCAAGGGCACTGTGACCAAACGAGAGGGAGCACAGCCCCCACAGCGTGTGCTGAAGGGCTCCTGCAGTTGTTTGTCCTATCCCCACAGCCCTCAAAGGCAGGGGTCATCACAGCAAGTGGCACAGAGTGCTCCAAGCCCAGAACCACATCCAAACCTCCTTTCTGAGGAAGCAGAGGGCCCATCTGGCAGGACTTGCTGGTCACTGTACTCACACAGTCCTGGCTGCTGGCCCTCCCCTTTTCCCTGACACCCACAGCACCTGCCTGGTTCAACCCAAGGGACAGAGCAGTCAGTGCTTTCAAGAACTGGCAACTGTGAGCCCAGGCTGACGAGGCTCGGTGGACATTTTTCCTTGAAAGGGAATGAGTTGTTCATGAAAGAGCATCAAGTGAAAGTAGGAGCTGTCCTTTCACCTGTCCTGTCCACCCTTTAGTGAGCAGAGAAAAGGCACCTGTCAGCATCTCCCCTTCTCATACTGACATCCCAAGGAAGGCAGGTGAATCTAGAATATATTCTGGAATAACCTGCATCTTGCAACTGAGTAAGCAAGTGTTTCATCCTTTACAAGTCACAAATCAGAGCACAAGTTCACCCTTCTTCTTTGAAAAATCACTTTTAAAATGATCAAGCTCAGTGCCCCACTTCCAGCACTGCCAGTATTTTCCTCAAATGGACTGTCTCATACATTCTTCCAGTCAGCCCTGCTGAGTAGCATCAAAATTCACCATAAAGTTTCTTCTGATTCTCCATCACCAGCTATAACAATTTTGCAACTGGAAGCTAGTTAACAATTCTGTTGGCAGTGCAGGGTCTGAAACAAAAGCCAGCTTGTTGTCCTCTAATTGCATTTCCTCTGCAGGACTGACAAGTTTAACAGCAATACCCTCTCATATTAGGGGGACAGTTAATCAAAAATGATACTGAATGCTTGCAAGAAATCTGTCACGTGATTGAAAAGGTGCATTCTGATGCAGACCCTTTTCAAGGCAGCATTTAAGGCCAATTCAGCTACTACAGTTTTTCACTTACATCTTGGAAAAGACAAACTTCCCTGTTAAAATATAAAGTGGGTGAGGAAAATACAGTGTAAGGGAAAAAAAAAAAAACAAACCCAAACCAATTCTTTAGCATGTCTGGAGACTGGTGCTGGATTCACCCCAGAGGCCTATGCCAATTCCAAGGGCAGATACTGCAAAGCAAGACAGGTCATCCTGCAAGTTCCCATCATGAGAATGAAGGGGAAAGATCTCATGAGTCAAGATATGTAGTCTCAGATGTAATGTTGAATTAGGAACAAGTTAAATAAGCCTCCAGATCAGATTAAAATCTCTGTTCTATATCCCCAACTCTCTCTTAAAGACAAACTACTACAATATTCAAGAAAATACTCTGATCAATATTTTTCTTAATTTTGCTGCATTTCACTATGTCCATGCTCTAAAAGAGAACTTTGAGCCTAAGTCCAAATAAATATACAGATCTCATGCCTCACACCTCTTCAGAAAGTATTTGAAGGTAGATGAAGTGTTCAGGAATAACACCAATACCAGTCAGACACTGATCCTGAATAACCTACTATAAAGATTAAAATGTTTTCTCAGCTGATCAGCTTTCAGAATATTTTGAATTCCTTTTAAATGACATTCTGATAATTTAAGCTCAATCACAGACACTGACACTTAAATCTTAGACACTTAAATCTTAGAAATATTGCCTATCACAGGTCCAGGTAGGAATTCCTCGGGCAGAGATCCTGACATGCATTCTCCCATCTCCTATCTCTGATTGTCAAGCAATAGCAAGCAGTGTCTCATTTCTCCCCTGCTTTATTTTTAAGCTGCTTTCAAAGTGACCTTAAAGCAATTTGAAAATTATGGTCCCATTAAGTTAGAAACACCAATATTTATGCAAAACAAGTAGTTATATCTGACAAGGGTGGGCTGTACAGTCATGTCACAGAAGCCCTTTCAGAAATTTCTCAATAAAACATTGTTAAGAAGCAATAAACTGTTCCCATCTATTCAAAAGAATAATGATTAAAATGTGCATGTTTTGCTGGCTTGCCCCCTAGGAAGTCAATGACCTTGGGAGAGAAATACCCTCCCTCTTCTGAAATGAATATATTTTGGACCAGAAAAGTCCTGGCTGTCACTATTCGGGAATGACAGACAGAAAACGTCCACCAGTACTTGCAATTATTTTGCTTTTGAATTCCAGGCTTGGATTTCTCATGGAAATGAACAAATATTTCCTGCAGATGAAGGGGAAGCTTCCTTCACTCAGCAGGTTTGGGGGTCACATTTCTGCTATATGGTATGATCACAGCTATAAAGCTGCATGAGACTCACTTCTTCTGCAAGGTTTTCTGTCTGGGTAGTATTTCAGGACAAAAACACAGCCCCTGCACAAGTCCCCAGAGTCACATACTCACCACTCAAAGTCTCCTTGGCCACAGACACATGGTTCAGACACCACAGTTTGAGAATAGTCCCGACCTAGGGAACACTGGGCTCCAGGCTTGCGCTTTTTATAAATCTTCCTCTCCCCCATGACACAAGGCTCCCCCTTCATTGGCCAAGGAACAAGAGGAGAAACACAGTTGTACTGGATGGAGCACTTTTTCAAAAGACACAAAAGGCAATTAAAACAAGCATTTATCTCTGGGAGGGTGGGGAGTTACAGTCCTGCTCTCTTTCGTTTCTTTGCAAAATCAAAACTCTCCTTGGGAGGACTCCTGAGCACAGTGTGCTCAGCATTGAGTTGGGATGCCAATGACAATGTGCCCAAAATGCCTGGATGCCCAAGCCATCACACCCACTTATCTCACCTTCCAGAAGGCATCCACCAATATCTAGTCCTACGAATTATCCTGAAAAGACAATGGGGGTGTAGGCCAGGGTTTTTTCCATATGTCAGATAAAGTCAATTTTGATGTGTGTTTCACTGGACTTTTTGAATGCAAAGGTTTTCAAGAACACTACTGGGAGTAGGTAATCTAAAACAAACATTTGATATCTAGGTGAGTTGCTATAAACAGAATTTTCTATTTTGCAGAAGTATTTTGTCTGCATAGAAGTAAGAAAAAAGACAACACCTAATTGTAATGCTTCTCTTCCCTATTAACAGTGATTCCCAAGATTGCTGCGTGGTTACAGATATGTCTTCCCTTTTCTTTCATTTCAATTATTTTCATTTATTCAATTCTACAACTTCAATTATCTTATCCTTGCCAAATTAATGTTCATTTCTCATTCATGGATTTCATTCAGGACTGCCACAGTGCCAATGGTTCTGGCTCTAGTTATGCTACCCTGCAGGCTGTGGGACATCATACTGGTAGTCAGTAACCCATAAGTAATTTGCAGAGGTTATTGACCTCTCAGTTATAGTTCCTTCAGGACCTAAATATATCCAGCATGAAAATAAGCCAGTGTATGAAAAACAAAGCATGTATCCTTGAGTAGAAAGAAATAATCGGGTTTTCTCTGGTGTCTTTTATTCAAGAGCTTTTCAGATTCAAGGGTTTTACAGATATTCAAGAGTTTTACAGATACCTGCAGGACCTGCAGGATGAATAAATGTTTTTATTTTCATTTTTGAGTAGGGGAAATAAGAGGCAAACCGAAACAAAATTATTTTCATGAGTCAGTGACAGAGCTACAAAGAATTCAGTGTCATCTACAATTCAATCATAAGGTGTCATTTTACACTGCCCTAAGCATTGAGGCCAAAAAGATCCAGCTGGTGCAATGGATTATATTCCTAAAAATAGAAGGTAATCTCTTGAGCTTGCCCATAGATACCAGGCCCCATGTTTATTCATGCACATTCTTCAAAGGATGCAAAAAAAAAAACATCCATATGCTTTGATGTAAAGAACAACTGCATTCCCACCTGGAAACACAGAGCAGGGGAAAAGGAACCCCACCAATGGAGAGTGGGGATACCTGATTGTGCAGATGCCAGGTCTGGTAGTCATCCTTGGTACACCTGCGGCTGAAGAGAGACTTGTAATCCACCTTGACCAGCTGCCACTCAGAACGGAGGCTGAAGTGCCCAAAAACTCTGAGCAGGGGAGACAAAAGAAAAGAAAGAGTCAGCCAGACTCATACTTCCATTCAGCAAATAACATCTCATGCTGCAGAAACCTGTACCTGGAGCTTAATGCCAGAAAATGGTATTCAGTCATGAACAATATTTTCCTGTTCTTACAACATCCCAGGAGTGTTCGGCCTTTTCCTGACACTCATACACAGCCTGTGTAGGAAGGTCTTCCCCTGACCAGGGGGAGACCTACACAGGCTTCCCCATCCAGCAAAATGGAACCCAAGTCTAATCACCCTTATTGCAATCTTTAGAGGACAGTAAATGTTACTTTTTTACTATTCCAAGTCTTTCACTAATCTATTTTTACCCAAGCCGCTTACGTGATTAAAAGTTTTGTTCTAATTATTCCAGACTAACAAAGAAAGACAAGATTTACAAATTTTCCTATGAAATCAAAAGAGAAGCAGAAAACAAGACTTCCCCACACTGACTGTAATTCAGATCCTGCTGTGCCCCCAGTGTGCTGCCATTATTTATTCTAGTTGATCTTGGTTTACACTATAATCACACTGAGTTGTTGGCTCTCCACTCACTCCTTCTCTAGTCTGCACCAAAATTGCTCTTCATTTTGCTGTTCTCCATGAAACAACAACCACCCAGGAATCAATCATGCTCTCCCCTGGAGACCTGTCTCAGCTCATGGGGATCAGGGAGACAATGGTGGGTGGGCAATATCTGAGGGTATGGAGTGGTGGGTTTGCTGTGGACACCTGTCTATATCTAAGTTCTGCCTCACAGAGGAGCTCCACTGAGCTGACAAGCAGAACCTGTGTGCTGTCATGAACAAGTGGCTCAGGTTAGGAGTGAGCAAGTGAGGAAGGACTCGTCTGGTAAAATGGATTTATTAGGTTGATTGTTGCTGGCTGTCCAGAACCATTCTTACTGTAGTCCTAATTGCAGGGTATCAATGATAGGAAACACCATGGCATGCAGGCCATGCTGCAGGAGAAGCTGCAATTCCTGTTCCTCAGCACAGAAGGCTCACCCTGGACCAAGATAAACTCACAGAAACCAAAGCAGTATGGGGTGCCAGAGCACTGGGAGCAGGAGGGAGAAGGGAGGAGTGGGAAGGAGCATGGTGGGAGGATGCAGAAGGCCTCCAAACTGTACTCAATAGGAATTCTAACCACAGATCCCCTCCCCACTTTTCCTTGGCACTGGGTATGTCCCATGGGCTTTCAGCACAAACCTTGTTTGTGCTGCATGACTAAAACATCAGTCCCTGCAAAACAGCAATGCAGCAAGCAGAAATCTTTTAGTCCAGCAGATTTACACCAGTATATGATTTGGTGCTTATTACATGGAAAACACAGCAAAAGAAACATGACCAAAGAGAAACAGTGGCATAAACCCAGAAGAAGACAGGGCTGGAGAAATCCAACACTTTGCAAATCAATGCATCTAAAATGAAAATCTTGCTCCTCAGATTGTCCCTTAGCTAACTGTCCATCAGGAGGGAAAAAGGTTTCTTTGTGGTTTACAAAAATACACCAGAATTACTTGATTTTTAAATCCATTTTTAAAAGCTTTTAAACAATTCCTTCTGACATGGAAATTATTCCATGATAATTAATAAAAAAACCCAAGGTTTTCTAAGAGGAAAGCAACATATTGGCATTCCAAAAGCACAGAACATCAGATACTCTTTAATTAAATGATTTCGAAGAAGATCTTTGTGTATAATTGCTATAATTTAGATGGAAACAATGCTACACTAAATGGAATTAGAGCAGTGTTAACAGAGAGAGGTTTTCCTCTGTGCTGCAGCGATGGTTCTGGGTCAGCTGATTCCTAACTGAAACTATTCTCTACTCCACCCTCCCCTTGGTAATAAAAGCTCTTGGTTAAGGCTAATCAATCATTGTGGAAGAGATTTCTGAGATAAGAGCACCAGAGAAGCCACCAAGCACCTGCCCCCCTGCTCGCCAATGCCAAAGCCACCTACAGCATGGCTTCATTAGCCAATGCCAGGAACGTGGTGTGACAGCTCAAGATGAATTTGTTACACATTTGAAACTTCTATCAGTTTCTATTAGCAAATACAAGGAATGGAGGAGAGTGCTATGTGATCTTTGGTGTTCTGAGGTTCTATCAAGCAGCTTTCCTTGGAAAGGGATGAAAGTCTTCATTGTGAAGATTGAAAAGAGCTAAACAAACAATAGCAGGGCACAAACCCCAACTGAGCAAAACCAGGTGTTGCAGCTGAGCTCCACTTCCTCAGTTTAATGAATGACATCACTGGATGTTTTTCCATAGTTGGCCAAGGTGCATGCACAGGACCTCTCCCACCATATCTGTTTTGAGGCGGCCAGGTCCAATAGAAGCTTGGGCAGACAGTAAAGAGCTACAAGATTTTAAAACTCATAGTGTCCAGCTATCAATAAGTGCTTGGCACTCAATGCTTCAGTTCCTCCATATTGGTTTCTATATCAAGTGCAAAGAAACAAGTTCCAAGGAAAGAGATGCAAAAAGAGATTGGTGGGGCCTTATTTTTCCCTACTCAACTGGTGAGTCCTCACATTTCTTTGAAGATCATTCAATTTATCTGATTCCCATGTGCCTTCATTTCCCATTTACTTTGGTCACTAAATAAGGGAGGTGATTTTTTTTTTTTTTAATAAAACAGGCAAACTATCAAGATAATACAGGGAGAAAGGAAATGGGGTACTATAAATTTTGCTTCAATAACTTTGCCTACCGTGGTCTAACTGAAAGCTCTTAATTGCTTGTTGCAAGCATAGAAAACAAGAGAGCTGGATTTTCAAGGTCCAGCTTTGAGAAGCCAACAAAGAAGGTATATTTTGATTCTTCCATATAAGCAGTCTCATGTGGAAGTCCTTGAGAAGCAATAAATACAAGAGCACAGATGGCATTTAGATGGGGTCGGTTTTCTGACTAAGCTCAATTTTAAAAAGGTTCTCCAACCTAAGACATAGAATGGTAATTTACTGGCTTTAGACTGCATAGATTTTGTTCTACCCCTCTGAGTTACAATTCTACATGAAATCTTATCTAATAGGACAGCATCTTCTCAACTGGCTCTATGCATAGCTGACAGTGAAATCATTGTTAAGAAAACAGAAAATGCTTCCCAATCCTTTCTTTGGAGAAACAAGGCAAGGCTTTTATTGCCAGGGCTGGATGTCATTAATTTGCAGAAACCTATTAGAAACATGGAAATCAATTCTGAAATGCTTACAGTTTCATGATGGAGTCATTTTAGAAATGATCATTGCTAATGCTGCTATAATTATATCTTTCATTAATTTTTTAAATACACAGTAGCTTACAAATGCAGTGTACACTGCCTGGATAACCTTGTGCAGGAGCTTTTTAAAAGGCTTTTTACATTTATACAATGTTCTCTTTGCTTTTGCCTTATCATCCCTTGTATTGCTGATAGCTGTGTTTTTTATGTAATTCAATACTGCTCATTCCTGCCAGGTCAACAGAATGAATTGAGGGTCACAAGATAACTCACCTGCCTCTAGTCCATAGATTCAATCCCTGTTCCTGCTCATGGTGTGAGAAACAGACTTCCTCAAGTAACAGCTCCCACAGGAAAGGCATTGGCTGTATCCATGTGGATCTATCCCTGCTGGCAGTTTCAGATGAGCTGCCCAGCCAGCTATTAAAATGGAAATTCTCCTGCCTACATCAAGTCTTCTTCTATAATTTCTGAAGTAGACTGGTAGGACATCACATGGAGCAAGCAAGCACTGAAGCTGCCTGTACTGGGCTGGTCTGGTCTGGAAAAAGAAGGAAGATTTTCCCTTCACCAGCCCTCCCAGCTCCTTTGTGTGTGACACCTGCTGACCTCAGATGTGCCAGCACTGAGACAGAGGACTGGAGATGCCATGGAAGGAAGAAGCTGATAACACCTAACAGCAAAAGTACCCTCCTTTCTGAGGCAGTTTTCCTTCACTGGACATCCACAAGGTGAGAGACATGAAAAGTTTGGGTGGTTTTTTTGCTTCTCTCAATGTACCTTAGGGACCTCTGAAGCCAGATTTTAACAAGATTAGGCCCCACAGAATAGACTGTTAGCATTTTTAATAACTAAAAATAAAATGAAAGCAAAAGGATATAATATATTTAGTAGACAGCATCTTTTGAGATGAACTACAGAAACAGATGGATGGATCAACAGAAAAGTAAAGCCAGAACTACAGAAAAAGAGCCAAACATATACTTTAATTGATAATACCGAGAAAAAAGCTAATTGCAATGTCATCATAAATAGACTGTTTCATTTATAAAAGCCTGAAACCAACCTTGATTTTTATTTCCTTTCATTTTAAAAGAAAAATGCTTGCAGAGAAGTGCCTTAGCAAGCAAAAAAATCCCCAATAGTAAAATCAACCAAATTAGTGAATACTTCAGCTGACCTAAATCTGTGCTTTTGTTTAGAGAATGTAGAAAGGAAGAAAGTCAAGTAAGATCACTATCTGACTTCAGTTAAAATCCCTCTTTATTTACATCTGTGCATCTAACAGGTAGTGCCAGAAGTAGATATTGAATGGGCAAGAAGTGCTATGAAGCACAATCTGGAAGAATCACCTCCTGGCAGGAAAACAAGCATGTGTTGGTCTGGGTTTCGGTTTGGTTTTTGTTGTTTTTTTGTTTGTTTGGGGTTTTTTTGGGGTTTTCTTGTTCGTTTGTTTTTGTGGGGTTTGTTTTGGTTTGGTTTTTTTTTAAATTTTTCCAGTCCCTGGAGAGGAAGCTCTTCTCTCACTGAAACCAGAGGAAGTCCCAGATCTGGAGCAGTGAGTAGGTAATTCACCACAACTGAAGGTGCTGCTTCTCATTCTGATGTCCAGCAGAGGAGCACATGTTGCTGCTGCTCCAATCTTAACAGATATTGTCTCACTCATAATTGCCTTGATTCCTTTGGGATTTTTTCCCCCACAAACCAGGCTACCCTGGTCCCCCATTTCCTGGGAAATGGTGAGCCTGTGCTAGAGTTGCTGGCTCAGTGAACACTTACAGAATGTCTTGGTACATAGATGTACCTCCTTAACTTGTTGATATTTATAGTTTTTGAATCAATGAAAGAAAATGCTGACAATTTCACACAAAGAAGAGGGCCTGTTATGAAATCTGGATCTGAATCCATGTAAGGCAGTAGCAGTAAAGTGAGACAAACCCCTGCATGCAGGCTGAGCTGACTGGGCCAAAGCCACACAAACAGCAATGGAACAGTTGCAAGTTGTGCTGGTGGGACCACATTTATGAATAGATGAACTATCTCTCCATGAATCAAACATAAATCATGACTTTGGAGAAAACCAAATGGGCTGTGTAATCTCCCTTTTTTTTTATTAGGATTTAGATGGAATTAGCATTAAAAGAGGTTACTAGTTACAAGAAATTGGATAGAAAGGGACTGAGACAAGGAAGTAGAACTTAATTGAAAGCACAAATCAGCAATTAGCGAGAGCAGGAGAGGGAGAGTTAAACTGTCTCATGCCTGGCAAGAGGATGTAGCGAGTAAGAGACTGGAAACAAAGGAAACATAAAAAATGAAAGATGACACTGGAAAGGCAGGCAATTGCCAACAAAAAACATCGTCTAATTTTTTTCCAAAACAATAAATATGGTTTCTAAGAGCCTCTTTGGAGCTTTTAATTCAGTTGCTTTTGGCTGACCTGTCAACTAGGAACAATAGCCTGAGGGCAATGGGTGATGACTCAGGGCTGCTGTACTTCTGTCTGTGGACCAAAATAAAGTAAGAAAAACAGCTATTTTGGTGGTTTTTCTTTTATAGAAAGAAGAGATGCATTTTCTTCCAAATAAAACACCATCCATTTGGATCTAGATTTTCAGTTGGTGCAAATTAGTTTAATTTAGACCATCTAAATAGATCCTGTCAGGTATGAGGCCTTCCACTGATACTATTCAGGAGAAAAAACAACAAAGTGAAGTTATCAAGAATGTACCAACACCAGACAGCAGCGTGCATCAGGACAAATTTGTTCAAGAAAATCTTGGTCTGTATTCTATTTCCCAAGGAGAAGAGTCACACAAGAATTTCACAGAATTTCTCCTGCAAATTAAATCTGAGGGATGTGGTTCATTTCACTGAAACTGAATGTCATGACATCAAGGTTACCCACAACAAAGAAATTCAAAGTGTTAGCCACCAGCAGTCCATATTGAACTGGTCATGAAAAGCTGCACCACTGCCAGATTTCAGGTCAGGAGAGAGAGAGGAGATGGGGCAGGCAAAGAGTTTCTGTGAATTACAGATCAAAACCAAAACCTTGCAATAAAAATCCTACAGTACAGTCATGGCAGATCCTTTCCCTCAGCTTTGGAAAACAGTCCTGGTATTATTCATCAGCTCAATGTGCACTTCCTTTATAGTGTTAGCAGAAGAGGAAAACCACTGCAATTGGCATGGTACAGCATGATCTTTCAGTTAGCAAGTAATGCCAAGTGCAATTAGTATGTAATCTGCAGAACATGTAATTACAAAGCAGCCCTACAGTTTGGACTCAATTTCCCCTTTAGCTGCACAAACACTGCATAAGGCAATGGGGGAGACACAGATTTTTGTTATTATTTTTTCAAATAGGAAGTGCTATCAAAATAAGAACTTCCTGAATGACAAACTAAACCTTTTGAAATTTGGTCTCTAAAAAATTTATTACCAATGTTCTCAAACAACTTTACATGACAATTGCTTCAAAAGAAATTCCAGCAACATGAAACAGAGTATGAGACACCTAGGAAGGGGGATGGGAAAGCATATTAATTTTTAATGCTGTTTTTCAGAAGAGTTCTTTCTTTTCTTCGAAGCACTCATGAAAGACAACCAGTTTCTGACAGCCTTGAAACCTGAAGATGCTGCCACTCTTTTCTAGAAAAGATACTGGCAGCTATCAGCAATGTGAGTGCTTCATCCCCTCATGGGTCTGTGGTCTCAGCAGAGGCAGGTGCTGCTGCTTTGCCAGAAGCCAGATAACACAACACATCCAATCATTTCAACCTTTCATCCTATGAATCAGCAGATTTCCAACCAGAAATGTCCAATACAAATGTGGAAGCCATTCCTTAGAATACATAAGTTCCAAATGCATGTGACAGGTGAAGCACAGTGACAAGCTTTGCCTGGATATCAGAGAAGAAGGCTCAGAAGAGGAAGCTCTGGAGAGCTGCTTTCCAACACTCATTCGGTTCAGTGATCAAAAATCTGTCAGACTGAACTCTGCAGCCAACCCAACACTGAGCCTTCAAGCTCCCAGAAAAGCTGGTGTGCTGTGCCACCCTTTTCCTTGTGCAGCATCAGGGAGATTCAGCTGGAAAGGTGCTAAGGCAATGTAGCTTCTCAGTCCCCTGAGGGTTGGTGTGATCAGAGCACCAGAATATTTCATGTCTTGCTCTCACAAAAAGGTGAAAGACTCAGGAATGTCTGGGTGCACAGCATCTTGCCCCTTCCTGTGCACCCTCCATCAGGCCTGGGTGCTTCATACAGCCCAGCTGCAGGCAGGAGGTCAGTACAGGGCCAAGATCCATCTGCCCTTACTTAGCAGCACAGGAAACAAAGCACATGAGCCTCTAGATGAGAATATCTGGATTGTATTGCCATCAGGCAAAACTTGCCCTTTTATTTAGGGAAAAGAAATCATCTATCAGCCTGCTGCTCATTGTGGCTCCTTCTGCAAGGGCTTCTTTCTTTTATTCACTTCAGCAAATTCCAGCCTCAAGTAAACACACCTTTCTCTAGTCCTCCTCCCTGCACATGCTCACCTCTCCATCCCCCTTGTCTGAACATTATAGACATGACTGAGCATCTCCCTCCCCCAAAGAAATGAGAAGAGTCTGCACAGTGGGATTCCCACCTGGGACTCTGGAGACCTGCATTATTCCAAGCTCTCCCAGTGACAGCCTGCTGAGTGCCTGACCCTGGGCACGTCCTTTGTTCTCCCTCAACTTCCCTACTGGCAAAATACAGCTGATGAAGTTGACTATTTTAGCATAGTATTTCATCTAGTGCCCATAAATAGCACTTGACTCCAGTGACAGTAATGTTTGCCCCAGAAAGTCAGAGATGGACAATACGTGCCACAGAGCACGATGCCTTCCCCGTGTGTTATGACTCCTGCCAGGAATCTTCCAGGTACATGGTGCAACTGCTGGGAACTGGTCTTGGGTCACACACATCCTTTTCCTAAAGTCAAATAAATCACACAGTGCTGTCTGAGAAAGATTACTCTAAGCAGATGTTCTCATCACCTGATTTGTCTTTCAGGTGCCACAGAAAGACCTCAGCTCATTCTGCAAGTATTAACAGCACAATCAATATTGTGCTTCTTGTGGACTGTTTAGGTGAATTCATGCAGAGATCCAAAGGCTAAAAAACAGACTGCTCCTCTGGCAGAGAGGGAGATGGGAGGAGGAAGTGACACTGATTAATCTTGGGGTCGTTAATAATGTTTTTAAGTCTTGCAAACAAAGATAATGATATGGGTAATCAACTCTCTTACTCCAGGGTATAAACTGATCATCTGCTGGGATAAAATGGAAATTCCTATAACACACATTTTCTTGTCCATTGTAAAGTCACTTGATGCCATTAGCAGATTGATCATTTTCTCCCAAAGTCCAAGCTATTAATTACTTCCAGAAGGTTTTGAAATTAGATCAGATGATACAGGAATGCAGCTCACTATGGCAAATGCCAATATCCTCTCAATCATTTTGGTTTCCTTACTTAATAATTGTACTTGGAATTTTTCTTCTCAGATCAAGTTCCAAATTTTACTTTTTTTTTTCTGTGTGCAGTCATTATTTTAACAGATTCACTTTAATTTCATGGATTCTATTATGAAGAGTCCTTATATAGGTTTGTGCACTGCAGTCTGCACAGTCCCCTGAGTGAGGACAGAGAAACTGAACTCACAAGGACACATCAGAGCCTTGCAGGAAAATCCATAGCCAATAACAATGCCAATTGCACCACAAACAAATATTGCACTGAACAGAAGAAGAAAAGGAAAACTGAAAAGGGAGATAAAACCACTGTAGGAACAATTAAAATGTAACAGTCTTTTCTAGTATCGAATGGTACCCATGCAATTTGGATAAACCAGGCTTTGAAATCTTCTCTCTGATTTTTAAAAAAGTCCACAGTTCTGGTAGCCCTGAAAGAATGCACAGGCTGGATGGACAGCCTTGGTTCCCTGAGGAAGTGAAGGTAAATAAGGAGAAAGTTCAGAATCTTTCAGCACGACAGCTCCCTGTCTCATTTTCTGCACTGGAAGCTGCAAGTTGGATTTAGCTTTCTAGAGAACTGGTGAAATCTTTCTTCCAGATTACCTCTTTGCCAAATTTCTGTGTGGCTCAGTAGCAAAGTGGCAGAAGATTCTATGTTTTTTTCAGACAGTTTCTTCCTCTTTTCTCACAGAGTGAAGTGAAAAGGCCAGACTGATGTCAGGAAAGTTTAAAGGTACCTGTGGGCCATGGGAATTGGCAAACACGGACTCTTTTCTTCAGGCACGTTGTACAAGAGCCTCAATTCCTTCTAGGAAAAACAAGCTCATGGTGTTTTGCCATCCATTCACACTGTCTCTCATTTGCTGATGTTGCTAAGCAGAGGTGCTGGCTGTGGAGGGCAAAGCCTGGCACCAGGGGGAGAACACAAGCTCCTCTGACCTCGTCCCAGCAAAGGCACTATTTAGCACTGGTTTCACCTCCATTTTTCTCAGTACACCCACTCAGAGGTGGCAGATCCATGGCTCCCTACCCCTAGGCAAAGGGGCAGAATACTTCAAGGACACTGTGTCAGCTTGTAATTTTCTTTCCTGTATTAGCATTTAATGTAACAGCAAGACTTGAACAAAAGGCAGCAGATGTTGCCTTGCTTGAAGATAAAATATGATAATCACCTTATCAGACAAAGACAGGAAAATTACTCCTGGCTCCTATGTAACTTTGAACTCAGTGGGAGCTTGGACCTGGGAGCTGTTGTCCTTTTCTCATCCCCAGTTTGCTGAATCTCTGCTGATTGTGAATCAGAATCTGTCCACATTGCCTTCATACCTGTATCTGCTTTGTTGATGTCTCCAACAGTCAGTTCTTCAGAATAAGAGTAACTCATGGAACTCCTGGCCACAGGATAAGGTGGCTGCTAAAACCTTTTCAAAGTATTTAGAAGGAAAACTCTCAAAAATAGGAAAACTCATGGATATCTTAGAAATACAAAGAATACCATGTTTGGCCAAGAAAGTTCCTTATTTGTTAATCTCTATAAATGTGAGAAGTATATAAGGTAATAATATTTTTAGTATAATTTAGTATAATACATATAGTTTTAGCATCCTGTACTTGCCACTGTTGGAAGATGGAACTGAAATAGAGGGACTTCTGGTTTGACACAGTGTGGCCTGTGCTCTTAATATTTTTTTTCTCACCTTAAACCTCCCCTGGCACCCCTCTCAACATTTCCAACATCTTTTAATTACTTATTCATTCTTCCTCACTCTTCTGCCACCCATGATGGATTGCCAGTAATTTTATGGGTCTCTTGGAAAGAAAGAATTATTCCCATTTCATCTCTGGTAAAGCTGCATGGCCACATAAACAAGAAGGTGTTGGAAAGGGCCAGGATTTGTACCCTATTCATTTACAACCAGGAACATTTCCTAACACACATAGCCAAGGACAGCAGTCACAGCAGTGTTGATAGACCAACTTTCAGCTCACTGCAAATATTAATGCTCAATTATGCATACACACATATATAGAGATCATTAAGTTCACATGCATAGAACTACATAGAAATTTATATACACATGTGGGTGTGTCGACATAAATATTTATTTATCAGTACAGAGAAACTTAATGATCCCCATCTGGAAATGAGTGTCTGCACACATACACACATAATGAGTCTACTAAAATGATGCAGGGCTGTGAAGCAAAAAGGTTGTTCCTCTTAAAATAGGTTTGGAGAGATGCTTAGCGCAGGAGATGAAGTGGCAGGGGTAATAATTATGAGTCAGAGCTGGAACAGCATAAAGCCCTTCTCTGGACCCATGACAACATCTTGTCTCTGATGTGAATGGTACAAACTACTTTGGATATATCACAACTGACTAGAAGGGGAATGCATTGTGATTCCTTTCCTTTGTTTGACAGTGTCAGACAAGTAACGTGCTGAGCCTATGGCTTGTCAATCCAGAAATGTTAGATCTGACCCATCAGAACATGACATCATTAAAAGATACACTAATTAACAGTGAGGGGTACAGCACAGAACATAGAAACCTGCAGATTTCAAAAAGGCTAGTGCATTCTAGGCATTCATCCGAGAACATGTCTAAGCCACCACCCTTATGCATTTATTTTCCTAGAGGACCCTGTGTGTTCTGCAGTCTTTTCCCCAGACCTGCACCCAGCACCACAATGTGCTTTGGTACAAAGATCTGCACTAAAGGAGCTGAACTGATTCTCTTGTCAGATGAGAGATGTGTCAAAGCAACAACAAAAGGAACTGCAGAAGATGATGAGCCAGGACTGGAGGAAGGACAGTGGATTTACTTTGGTTAGGCAGCATTCAAGGCAGACCAGCTCACACAGTCTCGTGATGCTTCCCTGTGCATCACAAAACTACATTCTTAACTGAGCCCCTCCAGCTGGTAAACAAATAATTAATTCTTGCAGCATTATAGCCATACAGAATCATAGAATAATTTAGGTTAGAACAGACCTCTGCAAGACATCCTGTCAGACACCCCGCTAAAAACAGCTCCCAATTCAGACTACTCTTAGATATTCAGAATCACATAAAGCCCCTTCATAAAGCAAGTTACGGATGTTACCATACTGACAAGTTTTTTAGGACTGTTTAGGACAACATACACAGCAGAAAGCAGAAAGCACAGAGGATACAAAAAGCCTAGGATACTCATACAATAAGATAGATTTGGAAAAAGCTCACTTAATAGCTATGAAGTGGTACAAAATTGTGTGCTAAAAGGGTTGCTCCTTTCAACAGCCCAGAGAGCCTCTCACAGCATGTGGCACAAAATGAAGGTTGGGAAATATCATTCTACTGATATATTGATTTTAATAAAATAGTATTATGAAAATATTGTTAATAATGCAATATTTTAATAATAGTTGGAGTATAATGACTATGTATACACATTCCCCTCAGAATATTATTTTTTTTAAATGGGTGAACAGAGAACACTTTGATGCTAACCTATGGAAGAAATTTTTTCTAACAGGAATCAGCTGAGACCACTAGATGTAGTATTCTGCATTTTCAGGGATGAGAGACGAACTTTTAAAAGCCAGTAACCTACCCAGTTTGGCAGCACACAAATATGACCACAGCCTTGGTCTCTCTGCCTCACTGCTGCTTCAAGTCTAAGACCCTATGATCAGTTTGGGATGCAAATCCCAGACTGTTGTGCTCCTCTCATGAGTTTCTTGAAATTGTTGGGGTTTCTACCCACAAACATGAATTCCATGCACCACCAAAGATTTGTGTAATCTTTGTTCAGGGGTGGCAAGTAGCAATAGAAATACATTGATTTCTTCTCAGCCAAATCTTCCACAAGCTCAGCATTACCCTACACTGCCCTTATAGATGAGTTCACTAAAATTCTCACTGGGAGAAGCACCTAAGTGGTTTGTATAGAAATGGTTTACATACAGCTTTATAAACAGGCTCTTTCCCCCTCAGTTCCTTTCGTGGATAGAAATTTCTCAGAACATTCATTGCAAGTGTGATGTGAAATTTCTTTGTATGGCTTTTACAGACTATTAAGAATGGTTTTTAAAACTGCTAATGATGACAGTAATAATAAAGACAATAACAATAGCAATAGCAATTGCAATAATAATGGTAATATGCCTGCAAAGATTTCAAAAGAAAAAGTTCTCAACAAACCTAGTACACGATATTCAGGAAGATAACTCACTTCCTACATTCTCCACCAGAAGACTACAGAGATATAAATAACAATAACCTTAGATTTATAATGCATTTTTCATCTCAAAAGAAAACTGCATTGATTTATAAAGCAAATGGCCTAAATCCACAGCTAGTTGCAACTGATTAGCTCCACTGATTTCAATGAAGGTGCTGATGTGCAGATTCATGTGAGTTCAGCTCTGTCTTTCTGCACATGTGTGTGCATGTGTCTGCATGTGTGTGCAGCTGGAAAGTGACACACATTGCATGAAGAATTTCACAGAAAAACACCATATTAAACAACACAGAAAATTACACATTGTCATTGCATTTGCAGAAAAAATGCTCAGAGTGAAGAGAATTGCAGGTTCTAATCTTTAGCTGGGAACTGGCATATGTGTTTTCCCAACAGGATGCTCACAGCAGTCTCCTGAAAAGGCTCGCAGGTATATCATATGCTGTTCAGTTTTGCTCTTTGCAAAAACAGGGAAAAACAGGGCAATGTTTGCAGATAGCAAGGCAAGAGATGCACAGATATACTCTTCTACAAAACAAGGACCTTTCTTTTTTGAAAAAAAAAAAAAAAAAAAAAAAAAGAAGAAAAAAAAGTCAAAGCCAAGGCATTGTTAAGGAATAAAGGAAAAGCGAGCAATGCCACCAGAACTGACACCACCTCTACCCTGATAAAATCTCAGTGGCTGTCTGTGACAGACACAGAGGCTGCCTTGTTGTGCTCCAGCACTGTTTGGGAATAAAGCAGAGGAGTGCTGCTGTGTAAAGTATAACCATAATTACTTAGTCTGTCCTTCCTAAGACAGTTTATCACAGGGGATATGGATGTGCTGCACAGGAGTCAGCTATGCTTTCCTGAGCCCTCCAAGGCTACAGCACCAAACATTTCTTCTGCCATGGCATAGATGGCACAGAAGCCAGTTTAAATGACCATTTGTTAGAAGAGTAAAATATTATTTTTCCCCAGCTCCTCTCTTGCAGCTGAGCTCAACTTCAAGTATAGGAACATGGTCACTTCTGTTTGTGTAAAGCTGATGTAGAGCTGGTTTTGAAAAGCATAACACAAATCAAACAACGCAGTTAGAATACATTCAAATCAGTAGCAGAAATGTCTAAGACACACAGCTATTACCCTGTTCCAACTTCATCAGAAACTGATGGCACTCAGTTTCTTACTCCCTGTGACACCAACAATGAGCTCCACCCACACATTTATGCTGTATAAGTATGCAGATGGACAGAAGCCTACAAGAAAATAAACTTGACCTGAATCTCTTTTCTCTTGCAAGCAGTGAAAATGTGCAGGAACTTCAAGTGCAGATGCAGTAAAGCAGATTGACTGCAAGATGAAATTTATAATGAATACCCCTGAACTGGAGGGGTGCAACAGTGTGATCTGATGTGATTAACCAAAGGCACTTCTTCATGCCAAGGTAGGTATGCTTCACAGGCATGCCTCAGTGTAAGGCATCTTAGCTACCTTGCTTTCTGATGTTTTTCAGAAAGCTGTTTCAGCCAGTTCAAAGACACACAGGTAAGGAAGGCATTTCTGAAACCAATGAAGGCAGTGCATCTTGTCCTCGCTTTGTTCAGAGCCCCAGAGCACAGTGCTCTGATCTGCTCTGTGCAAGAGGTCAGATGACTTCTTAAAAATTCCTTTGAACCTAAAAACTTCCCTTTCCTGGTTGTTAAACTCAAATCCTGGCCTGTTCTTGGGCCAACATCATTCCACTGGTTCCACCAGCCTTATCCAGTGCTTCAGCACTCCTGGGAGGAGGAAGGTCCCAGCACCATCAGCGCCATCCCAGGCTCTTCCTTCCATGGGATGGGTGAGCCATTCTACACCCCAGAACAGGAAGGTTATTCTGAGCTCAGCTCTGCGTATGCACAATGAGAACACTTTTATCTTGAGCTAAAACTGGATGTACAGCCACAATGCAAGCAACAAGGTTGGGGTATATTCATACCCACCAGCAATCTCAAAAGACAGTCATGTTGCACAACTGGAGCAAGCACAGAACTGGCATGAGGTACAGCCATACAGATCTCTGACTTCTGAAGAGCACTGCAGTCCCTGGGCCTTCAGATCCAAGGAATGCAACCTCAGCAGTAATTCTGAGAAAGGACCCCTGGTTGTCACTAGGTGCAACCTGACCAAGGCTACACCACTCTCCAGAGAAGCAGATCTATCTACTGCTCTATGTGAACTCCCAGGCTAGAGCTTGGGACCATCTCTCCTTGCTATAGCCCCTATCACTGCTGGAAAGAGCTTGGCTCATCATCTATTTGCCACATGATGCAAGAACATGCCAGCCAGGCCTGTGGCCACCAGCAAAACCCACAAAACAGCACCATGCCTTCATGAAACACTGCATGTGCAGCTACACAATGCTGCACTGAACATCATGAGGTAACCATGAACTTGGGGATCTCCATGCACCCCTTGTGCCATCACAATTTAAAATTGGAGCTGCTATACTTACGTCATTATCTGGGTCTCTATGCCAGGGTCTACAAGGGATCCATCCACAAAAAGTGGTGTTGATGTGAAACTGTATTTAGTCCAGGATCTTCCCTCATCAAAACTCACCCTGGGATAGAAGTAGACAACATTTATACATATAAAAAGACTTACTCTAGAGCAAATGTAGCAATTAAATGTTGGCTAAGGTCTGCAAGCTCCAGCAGCTGGATTTACAGACAAGCACCAATCTTTGCCATTTCCCAGCCCACTAAATTCATGCTCTTGATGGACTTTTAAAGATCAAAGCTTTAGAAAGCATAAACACTGGCAATAAGGACATGTATATACTTTATGCAGCTGTACATCAGACCTCAAGGGATCAAGAGGCTTTGCCAAGACCTGTTTCTGGGTCTGGAATAGCACCTGGCATGAAGCACCACTCAGAGCACATGCAACCCTGGCCTGAATGCATGAAAATTGCTTTCACCACCACAGGACATTTTGACCCATCCCTGTATCAATGCCATATGGCATTAGCTACAATCTCTCTAGCCTTATGAGTACTTAAAGGCAAATTTAGCTTATTTGTGGGAGTGAGGAATGTTCAAAGTGTGTGCACACACAGGCATCTGAGCACCTGGATCTGTCTGGGAGACTCTTGGTGGACACTGAATCCCCCCCTGCTCCAAGCAGGTAGGACAGTATCTAACACACCACCAAAGGACCAAGAGGCCACTGTAGTGTGTATTATAAACCGTGGGTTACACCAACCTCAGATCTCTAGTGTGGAAAGCCAAGACTGGCAGTCACCATTCCCTAACTCTCTGCCCCTCACGTCACTTAACAAGACACCTTCACCTGTCTCAGAATGTACCTGTGCAAGAATAGGAACTTTACACCTAAGACAGAACTCTGGGAGCACAACAGCACACAGAAGGATTATCTGCCCTAAATCTATTTATTTAAATGTATGTATCTTCCCACACACCTGTGCATTTGTATGCGTTCTGCTTGCATGCTTATCTCTCCAAATAGCATTTCAACTTCTGGGGCACAGCATGCTTCATTAGCTTAGCTAAAGTTCTCTCAGCTTTTCAATTATCCGCCCCTCTTTTCTCCAGCATGAAACTTATTGTACAATGTCTCAGCCTGAGAACTAATGGATTTACATGTACCCTTTAATCTATTCCACTCCTGCCCATAAAGCAGGTGCCTACTGAAGCAATATGAAGCAAATTCCAAAGCCCCTAAGGGTACAGTTTTGAAGGAAACCTGTTGGAGCTTATTGATAACAAATCTAAATCACTACTCATTTAATAGAGTGGGTAGGGCACTCAGAACTGCACGCACCATTTCAGGAGATATTGTGAAAAGAGAGCATCTGAAATGAGCCTCTGCAAACAAAGGTGAACTGAGCTGTCGGCTCCTATGAAAAGTCAACCTGTGATCAAATCTTTCCCAATATGTAAGTACAGGCACTTGTAGTAACCTGCTTTTTATGCCTGAAGAGCTTTCAAAATTAAAGACACAATTAAAACAGTTGCGCCTGGCTTGAATAATGCAGTAACTAATGGTTAATACATGACTTTTAGCATTTTCCGTAAGGGGCTCACCTTTCACTCTTCCAGAGCTCAACTTGCTGCAGTCTGATGCACCCACTGCTAGTGACACCCACCCTTGGCTAACACAAACTTCTCCTTCCTTGACTCATCCTTGGTTTGGTCTGAAGACTGGGACATGGTTCTGATGTCCTCTTTCCTGAGAGCACTTTAATTATGCCATGACAACAGAGTTACCCATCAGAGGCTTCCAGTCACAGCCCAACACATTCACAGCACAGACTGGAGTCTGCAGCTCACCCTTTGGAGTCTGCCCTGTTACTGCTCTCCTCTGTGTGTCCAGTTATGGAGCCAATATATCCCATGGTTAACAGTCCACTATCACACTGTGACTAAAGCAGTCATTTCTTTGCTTCAGGTGGCAAAGAAATGGGCTCAAATGCAATATATTCAAACTTTTAAAGAAATCTATGTTGCATTCATCCCAGAGTTATCTGTCAGGTCAGAAACATTAAGTCCAGGAGCTTTTTATATTGAAAAAGTATCTGTTAATGTCTTCAAAGTACATCTCCGGAACATGACCTTGTAAATGGGTGAAGTCAGCCTGTCTTGAGGTGTCCAGATTTGGAATGATTGCAGTTTCACTGGAGGATTTTGTACAATAATGACTCAGGTAGAGGAGCCCTTAACACCTCATCACTACTGCCAAACACCATTGCTTTCTCTTTCTATTTAACTGAAGACCACATTTCCTGTTCTGCATGCAAAGTAATAGACATGTGCTTAGCACCATCAAGCTGAGAGACAACCCAGTATTGTACACAGGAACACATCTTGTTTCTGAAATCTATTTCTAACTAATTCACTTCTAAACAACATTAGAAGCTGGGTGGGTCAGTCCATTAGATATGCCCCTCTGTCAATCAAGCCCCAAATTGAAGGTGGTACTAACACAGCCATTTTCTGTAAACGGTGTTAGTTATGAATTTCAGAATGTGTAACTGGTGCAGGAGTCAGAGAGGCAAGAGCGAAGAAGAGGATAATTTTGAGTGGTATCTTTAGTGTTTAGGCTGTTATAACCCATTTATAGCAAAACAGTGTCTTCAACTGAAAAAAACATTTTGCCCTATTTCACCTCCAACTCTAATCAGTTGCCACCACAGTATCTCTGGAAATTGATAGTCAAATACTAGAGGGGTTAGCAACATATCTCTGTTGTCCTTATCTACACCTACTGCCCTCTCCTCTCCCTCCCTTTATCTGTCTTACCAGATTAATGTTAAATTCTGTAAACAAAATGTAGAAACGAGAGACACATCCTCTCAGAAATACCTGAAGCCCAAAGGATGACTTAGTATATGTGTGTCTGTAGGAAAGAAACCCCACCTGGAGGCTCATAGTACATTACCAGTGCAAAGAGTAATCGTAGGTGATTATGTATGGAGCCAGTACCTTTATAAAATGGTGCAATAATCATGATATTCATCAATAAAACCAAAATTGGGGTAAAACATAGATAAGAATGACTCCACCTGCTCATTTTATAGACACTGGCACCCTCTCAAAGTAACAAGTTTCCTTACCACATGTGCCGGATGGGCACTGACGTGTGTTTCATGGCCACTAGTGCCCCTCCCCAGTCCAGAAACCAAACGTTGTACTCCTCCTCAAAGATCTGCAAACAAAATACTGCATGAATGCTCCACTCCCCTGGGAAGTGAAGAGTCAGAAGAATAGCAAAAGGCTCGGTGCTTTCCTTTGCTGTGCAATACGTACCTGTCTCCAGGAATTGCCACCATCAGAAGAGATGAACACGCCAACCTCTGTGTAGGAAAGTTCAGAGCCAATATTGCCTGCAACACAAGTGTCAGACATTCTTCTGTGGATGAACACGCTAATGAAAATGTTAATTAAATTTCTGACATTTAATGCTGGAAAATTAGAAATTAAAATAGGTTGATACTCTCCTGTTACCATCAGAGAATTCAACTAACCACATTATTGTGTCAATGCTATTTCAAAAAAGTTCTGGCTCTGGGAGGCAGCACAACTCAAGAAGGGTGTTTTCATCAGTGCTCAGGATATGGGCAATATCATACTGTCCATCTACCTAACTTTCTTCCCTGACACCAGCAAGAGTCACCAACTGTTTTAGATGAGGCTGTAAGGAAAACCTGATGTGGGCAACCATAGAGAAGGTCAGTCTATAGGGACATCCAGGTTCAAGAGGATAAATCTACTGTTCCAGTTCAAAAATCTTCTTAGCCCATTATCTTATCATGAGTGGAAGTCCTCAAGAATTAGACACTGATTTAAAGGTAGCAGTGTAAGTTTTGTATCATTATATTTTAAACACCAAAATGGAAACTCCAAATTTTCCAACATGGATTTATAGATGGAGGCAAGGAAAGGGAGTAAAGAGGCAAGAATTGTTATCACTTCATTCTGTCTTTCTGTGCAAAGCTGTTCCATTATTTCCTTCATTCTCTTCCTCTAGTTTCAGCTGCATGCATTAAACCTCACAAAATGTAACTCCCAAACAAGTCAAGAGGATTCAGCAGCTGTACAATTAGACAATAAAACATAATTCTTCCATTTGCAGGAATCTAACCTCTGTCCTGTACCAAGTGTCCAAGTTTCCAATCATTGCTGGAAATGCCTCACTGTAAATGAAGTGTTTGAGCAGCAAACACTTGAGAGAAAAAATTGCAAAGCTTATCCTTGAATACATTCAGCAACATGGTGAGATACTCCTGCTGTTGAGAAACTGGCTAGTGGAAACAGATGTGTATATTCCCAACAGGTAAGGTTTTTTCATCTACAAAGCAGTAAGGCAGAAATTATATTCTGCCTTTTAAAGGTTAATTGTTAGACTGGGAAAGCATTCATCCCATGCACTGGCAGTTTGAAAAGAACCTAATTTACTAACAATTCAGATCAATGCCTAGAATCTCACAGTCCTGCTGCCTCTATTTGCTTCCTAAAAGGTTAAAAAAAAAAAGCTTTTGTAATTACAGCATCATGAGTAGGGCTTGTTCCTAAGCATCCATCCAGCAAGTGCAACCTGCCAGGAGTGATGACTCCACTTGGCTATGCATGGGGATATCTGGAGGTTTGAACCAAATTATCTCACTTCATTTGGCCTGGATCAGTGAACTGGAAATCACATGGCATTTCCCTTGTTGAGATATAAATGTCATGAAGGGAACCCGTCTCAGGTTCTGCCTCAGTCTGGCAAACACACTGAAGCACAGAAGGACATGAGAATGAAAATGGTTGGAGGAGGTAGTGTAAATTCATGCAGACAATATGCTAACTGCCCACACTTGCAGGCCACTGCTATGCTGAACAGGACCAAGGAGATAAACTGAGCCTTAAAAGAACAGTTAAGCTATTCAGACATATTTGAGTGTAGTTAGGAGGCTCCATTTGAAAACACAGAACTGCCTCCATGGCTCAGAGGCCAGCTTTCAATAGCACCAGCCATTCAGGAAGCACTTTGTTGGCCAGCAGCTCCCACAGAGCTGAGGGTGGTTGGTAGCCCCATCCATCCTGTAGATTAAGTACAGTGGCTCTGCCACTGCCACCATGAAGTATTGTAGCAGGCTGTCATTTAAACAACACAACCTGCCAGAGCACTATTTTGCAGAACAGCCCACAACACCAATGGCCCATGCAGTGTTGATTAAATGCTGCTAGTCTTGCAGCAGTACAGAGTTAAAAGTAGGTGTCATGCACAAGACAGGCACCCAGGAAGCCCAGGCTTCACCTGACAGGCTTTGTGACAACTCTGTGCTTGCTACTCAAAAGGTGGGACTTATTGACACCTCCCAGGACTGCAGCCCTTGGGTACTATTTTCCCTCATGGCCCCTGCAGCAAACAGGCAGACATGTCCAGTGGTTGTAACAACATGAGTGGATCTAGTAAAGGCACTGGGTAATGGCACCCTGAAAGTGTGCACTTAGATCTGCAAATGGGTTATTGTAGAGCAACAAATACCTGAAATACTTTTTGGACTTGGGGCCATATGCCTTCTCCTAGCCCAATGCAAATGGGAGTTAATGTGAATTAGGTCAGCACTTGCTGAAACAGAGCTGAAAGGTTTTACACCAATGGGGAATACCTCATGTACTCTCAGGCTCCCAGGGAGGTATGGGTGAGCAGTGAGAAGCACTGATGTTCTTACCTGTGGCCACCAGCAGCCCAGGAGCTGTCTCTTTGCTGGAAATGCTCCCTGAAGTGTACGGATTCTCTGAGAGCTGCAGGCGCAAGTGCAGTGAGCAGAAGGGCTGTTGACAGAAAACAAACAAAAGGCAGAAGCTTTAATATTCATCAAATTAAATATCAGAGGAACCCTTGGTGACTGCACACAGATGCTCTGATCCTTCTGAAAATGACCCCTTTGCTCTTAGCACACATAGGTCATATGTTCCTTTGATGGATAAGCAGGAACCATGCACTACAAACAAGCATGTCTGCCCTTGTTTTAACAACAATCTGACTTAGAGCACTTTTCCCCAGCAATTTTCTTATTCTGACTTGAATTCTATTAAATACATCAAGAAAGATGGTCAGAATTTGCCCTTAAAACCTACAAAAATATAGATAAAGAAATTTACTGAATTCATTTAACACACAGAAAGTCAAGAGAGAAAAGATGGGAAGTTTTGTTAACCGAGTGACTTCAATAAGCAGCTCTGAAGGAGTCAGTTGTGCCTTGGAAAAGATCTGCCACTCACCAGCTGGCAAAGTACAGGATCCCCTCTTAGATCAGTGTCCGGTGCCTGTAGCAAACGCCAGTCTCTGCCTTTGTTGTAGGTAATGAAAGTCTTGATCTGGTCATCCACCTTCCTGTTAGCCAGGAATATGCCTTTGATCCCTGCTACCTAGGAAAAAGGGAGAGAGATGAAAAAAAATACATCGGAAGAACAGGCCAAAAGCAATGTCCATCTGAGCACTCTCAGGAGAGGAAAGCCTCTGTAAAAGCAAGGAAGGCATCTCAGTCAAATCTTAGAACATCAAATGGCACTAAAGGAATATCTTGCAAAGCTGAAAGGTCTTGTGTGGTTTCTCTCTTTGGAAGAAAGAGACAAGGATGGTCAAAGAGCAAATCCCTAGGAAACAGCCCACTTTTGGATTTCATTGAGTTCTTGCAGATATGCTGATGATGATCTTGAAGGTGCAGCATGCACCAGGTCACACTTGTGCTCTGTGAGCTTGGGGATGGGGTCTGTCCCACTGCCTCCACAGACTGCCAGAACAGGGGAGACAGATCACATCAGAAGTGTGGGATCTTTTTGTGTACCAGAAAAAAAAAATCAATACAAAAGATGGGAATCCTGAACATGCTGTGACACTGATGTTTTGCAAACTTGATTTCTTCGCTTTCCTTCCACATCCAAATTCTGACAAATCAAGCCAGTTGTTTCAAATGTTTTGATTTTTGTCAGCAGAACCCATTCCAGCAGAATATGGTCCTGTCAAAACATCCCCAAGAAGATTTCATGTTGAGTCTGGTCTCTGTTGCACAGCTGTGAAAATGAGACAGGAAGAAGAAATTTTCTGCAAAAATCTGCAACTTCCTGGCAACTGTCAGGATGCAAATCCTTCTACTCTGAAGCCCCTGGAGTGATACTATTCTTTAAATGACTCTGTAAAAATTTATTAGCATTTAACAGTGAAAAGTCTATGATATACCACTGGGGAGTACACAGGTTTGCTCAGGAATGTGCGACAATGCATGTTAATTTTAGCTGGTTCATCATAACAAAGAAATATACTTTTTCAGAGGCAGGAAAATATATTTAACCAGGTGAAGAAAAAACATAAACTCTGTCCTTCATACTAATCAATGTGTTATTTGTGAATTTTTCCTCATTGACTTAAACTACCTGGATTTTTATAAACTAATTTATTATATTGCTAAATGAGCATTATTCTGGCTGAAATAATAAAACATATAGTCATAACATCTGCATGCAGCTGCAAGAACTTTCTCTGTGTAACAGTAGTAATCAGTGGGACCTGATGCAACCATTTCTATTACTATTACTCATTAGTTGTTTGCTGCTGGCAAAACACTGAGCCCTGCATCTCAGCAGATCTTCCACCCAACAAATAATAACACAAATAATAACACAAATATTAAAGAAGCCAGGAACTGGAATTGCTCTGAATGCACTGCTGCTGCTGGCCAAGGCTGACAGGCTTGGAAGAAGCATGAGGATGGAAGATAGTTTGGGGTAGAAGTTGTCCATCTGTCATCTCTGGGCAAGTGGCACCTACAAATTTTTGGTTGTAGTTCACAAACTGTTCAGTGCTCATGAAGGTGCAGTCCAGACTCCCTGCCTGTGAGCAGGTGTCTCTAGATGCCCAAGGGAAAAAAGGTGTGTTTAGTCTTTCTATGGATATCCACATTAGGATGAGAAGGATAATGGTCTTCCCTTTTGGAAATGACACTTAGCTAACTAGTCATTGACTTGAACCCAACCAGTTGGTGCACCTATAGCAGAATAACTGCATCTGTTTCCACATGAGTCTCCTCAGCATCAAATCCAGGAAATGCCTCAGGGCAATCCTAAAACAAATGAAAATCCTGGGAGGTTGGTAAGAGATTTACACTTGCTTGAACTAGCAGCCCATTGCTGCTGTTTGCAGGGTGACCTTTACTGCATACCTCATAAAGGTCAATGACAATATTCCCCTCCAGTCCTCGGCTGCTTTTCACATTTTCCAAGGCCAGGGTGAAGTAGACCCCTCGGGTGTCGGAGATGTACAGGTTATAGGTGTCATTCTGGTTCCACTCTTGAACAGCTGCAAACACCTGATTCTCATCTGTGCTGATAATATGCATGTCCTGTTAAAAGGAGACAAAAGGCCTGTTACTGAGGATCTCTGTATTTCTTTGCCCTTCGGGACATGTAGTAATTACCATGAATTATGAAAGAATGGAGATGGAGCATGAATTATAGGTATGTTTAACAACTTTCTGTTAGAGCAAGCCAATAAATTACCAGCATTGTGACTTTTCTGCATTTCACTTTTTAAATAATCACCAGCTGGGTGAAGGGTTTTTGCTTTCTTCATTTTTGGTACCTTCAAGGAATTTCATCCGGTTTCATTTTTTATTTATAAATTTGTATGTCGGTTTTATTACTCATGGAAGATTCACAGCCTTGGAGCCTGGAGTCTTCATAGTCACTAAGCATCATATGGCACCAGGCTAAAAGCAGTGATAATTTTCATTCTCATGCTGAAATAATGGGCTTGTGCTTCCAGCTGGCAAGAGATGGTATAAAAAACCTTGGAGTTCACATTTATTTGAAAGTGAGGTATAGGTATCAGTTTGAGCTACTGCTGATAGTGATTTTTAATAACACACTTTTCTATTGAGAGTTTATCTGAGATAATTATCCCACAATATAGGGGCTATCAAATAATCCACCCACTAAATTTGTTGGATTTCTGCTGCTGACCAAGATACAGAAAAGTCTAACAAGGGTTTCCCCATTTAGTTTTAATATCAAAGATATTTGACAGTGCATTTTCTTGGTATTATTTTAAAGGGGTTCATGGAAATTACTTTCAGGGTGGTGATGAGTATTGGAGCACTTCATTCTTGCTACTATTGTTGAACAAACTGACACAGGTTCAGTTAGAAGCAAAATGACTCTGGTTATATGAGACTCCATTTATCTATTTGTACCTACTTAAAATTTCTCTAGAGGCCAAGAGGCCTTGATTAATTCCTTGCACTCTTTCTGCATCAAGAAATCATAATTCTGGAAGTCTCCCAAAGGATGGAGTGACCTGATTTCAGGAAAGAATATCTGGAGGAAGATCAGCTCAATATCCTCATCGTGCCTAGGAGGCATCTTAATCTTTTGTGTGAGGTATCTAGATGAAAAGTTAGGATTGATTAAATTGGGGCTATTTCTAATAGACCTAACATATCCTATCGGCATGAGATGGGGAGAAAAACCATTTGAGGGCCTAATTCTATCCCAGTGAGTACAATCAGTGGGAGATTTGCAATTTCCCTCAACAAAGGAAGACTAAATCAGGAGGTTTGTTCTTGCCCAGAAGCTGTAATTCCTTAAAGATTAAGGAGGTACCCAACCTACTCCAACAGTGTGAAAATAAAGCAAAATGCCCAATGACTTCCATCTGTTTTTACCAGTTGCAGTGGAAATATTGCATTACCCTGGTGCCAACCTCACACACATACAACTCCAGCAGAGTTCATTAATCTGCACATGACAGATAGTTATTACTGTACAGCAAAAATATTCTAGTAACTACAGGCAGCATAAACAATCCTCCTTTACATGGCTCAAAGACTTTTCCATGACACCTAGCCTTAAAGTACTTCTGATCTTTAAATTACAAAAGTACCCCGATTTTATAGCATGCAATTCTAAATCAGGGCCACCAACAAATCTGTATTATTACAGGTCATTTTCCTAGTCCTGTGGCAACAATATTTTTGATACAAAGATATCATTTGCCTTCTCAGCCACCTCAGGAGCTGCTGGCTCATGTTTACCTGCTGTCAACCAACACCCCCAGGTCATTTTCCACTGAGCCACTTTCCAGCCACTCTGTCCCCATCCTGTAGCACTGTGTGGGGTTCTGGTGATCCAAGTGAAGGACCTGGCACTTCACCTTATGGAACCTCACATATTTGGCTTCCCAAGAGATCACATGTCTATGTTCACAAATGGTGGACTCACCTTAGGAAGGGAGTATTTGGGTAATTTGATCTGTGCAAAAGGTTCCCGTCTGTATGACACATAGTAAGTTGCTCTTCCACCAGTTGTCACCTATGAAAACACCAAAGAAAGTCAGTGATGACCCTTCTGAGACACTCTGTGATGACACCTCTAAAAGTGCTTGTCAAGCTTTCTTTCAGGTGTATTTTCTATGTATTTTCTATGGTACAGGTGTATTTTCACAGCCATCCCTAAAGGCATCTGGGTAACTCCAAAGAAATCACAAACCTGAGAGGGATGAAGAATTATTTAAGCTGTGCCATTGAACTTTCCATTTTGTCTCTTATGATTCAAATCCAGTGTGATTTTAACATCTCAGGAAAAAAAGTGCTGAGTGGGAGGAAAAGAAGGATCTGGTTTCATCACGTGGTCCAGCTCAGTTACCTTGGGCAAGTAATTTAAAGTCTCTGTGCTTCTGTTCTTCCCCTGTAAGTAGGAGATAATCCCTCTTTGCTGCTTCTCAGCCTTGTCTGCACTGTAAGTCCCTTGAGGCCAGGATTGTCTTCCAACAACCTTTTACAGTGACGAGCAGCAGAGATCCACACTAGCACCATTCACTGCTAACTGTAAATGTGCTCTTGGAAAGCTGGAGCTAAGCTCTTAGATGCCCTTTGTCACTATGAAACTGGTTTCTCTGAAATTATACTCTCTGAAAATGGATGTGCGTGGGGGGAACTGATAGACATCCAAATCTGCAGTTTTATGGACTGAATGAACTAAAGCCTATGCGAAAATGCCATGCATCAATGGGATCTAACACGGATAATTCGTAAAATATGGGCTCTAAAACCTGTCAGGAGTCACTTACTCTTGCTGTAGGTGTTCTTTCTGGCACCATCTCAGACCTGGCTAAAACAAGGCTTACATCAGTGAATTTCCTACATTCTGATGGTTTGGCAGTCTTGCAGGTCTTAAGATAAAATAATGCACAAAGCACTTGTCTATTGTACAGAATATCACTTGTTGGCTCCTTAGGTTTCCAATAAAGCTAAGAGAAAGGTCCTAGATTCTCTCCTAGATATACTTCCTTTATCTGACAGTGATATTTGAGAATGAGCTTACATAGAACATTGCAAGAGCATCAATCGTATTCTCAGCAATGATATCACCTCTAGATAGTGGCTTTCTTCCCTGGAGAAGCTGCCATCTGAAGGACATGCTATTATTGGTCATGAAATTTGATATCTAATCAACTCAAGGCTTTTCCATTGACAGTTTGAAAAACTGGAAAGAAAGGGAGGTTTAGAAGTAGGACCAGCTTCTACACTAAGACTTCCCCTTCAGATTTTTTCCCATTTTTACATGTAATGTCAACAAAACTGTATTTAGCACCCTCCAGAGAAAAAACAAAACCAGCTACTATTATAGCACACATGGCATAAGGTCATAAGAATGGCCTATATGACAGCAAATAAACTCTATACAGATAACATTTAGCTAAAGCCAAGGGTAAACACAAACAGGAAAATCTAAAGCAACTTGTCTACGGACCCAGAACAAGCCAATAGAAGAGACAGGGAGAAAACAGCAGTCAATGGACTCTCACTTCATGGAAAGTGCACTGGCACAGCAGTGAGCATTTCAGGGTCCTGCTCTGAGTTGAATCACTAGGTTGGGACCTTAAAGATCATCCAGTTCTTCCTTGTATCTAATCTAATTCTACCCTCTTTCAGTTCAAAGCCATTCCTCCTTGTCCTGACACTCCATGCCCTTGTCCAAAGTCCCTCTCCAGCTCTCTTACAGCCACTTTAGGTACTGGAAGGTGCCTTAATGTCTCCCTGCAGCCTTCTCTTCTGCAGGCTGAATAAGGTCAGTGAGTGCTACTTCTGAAAGATATATTTCCCATTTAATACTTCCACATCAAAATAAAATTTTCACAGGAGAGAACAGACTGTGCAGTTGATTCATACTGAGTCCAGCTGAAAGGCAAAATTCATGTTTGCAGTAATTTTATATCTCTCGACTCCACAAGCACTACTCAAAGGATTCCCACACTTCTAGATATTGTCTAAATAGCACAGAGAATATTTAAATATCCCCTCTTCACTTTCAATATTTATGGCCTCCATTGGAAACCCCAAATTCTCAATTCTCACATGAACTGAGTATGTCCAGTGACTACTTGCTAAGAACCCTGCACTCAATATCCACATCTTCTGATGGGCTGAGACATGGTCTTCAACTTGTAGATGAGGACATGAATATTTACACATTTTGTAAATGCTGTGATGACCAATTAAGATTGGGAACAGTCCAACAATCTTCCAGTTAATCCAGTGAATATAGAGTGGCAAAAAAATCAAGGGGTGATCAACTTCTACTTTCTGTGCCACAACAGGTTCTACTAGAAATCTGCCACACTCAAAAGGCTTTACACCATTATTTTGGCTTTATCCCACTGAAAACTGGTACCTGGAGCGGCTTTGTTTGAATTACTTGTTTGTTTGGTTGGTTTTTAAATGCAGAAAGTTAGGATTAAAATACTGTTAAAGTTCAGTATGCAATAGTTAAACTCCCTTTCAGGCTTCCACCTGGACTAGGTCACCTTGACAAGGTTTAGAAATAGAAATATTTGAGGTTTGTGGTCTTTCTGAGCCAGTTAATACGAAGCCACCCACAATTCTGTTGGCAGGAGCTGTGTAAGCTTTTCCCAGCCAGGGTCTCATCTTCGCAAGATTTACATGCACAGTAATAACAGTTCCAAAAAAATGATCAAGCCTCCAATAAAGTTTTGGCAAGCACCGTGGTACAGAATGAATTTTGGAAGGCCCAACTTAATTTATTTTGATGAACTTTTCCTTTTCCTATGAGCAAATGCTCCAACACTGTAAATCCCAGAGATTATGGCAGTGTTTTGCCCTCCAATGCCTCCTTTCAGTTCACATTTGATGAATGTCACCCAATTATTTGCTGTGAGCTCATCTGTCATGCTCAGTACAGAATTAGCTGGGTTTGTCTTTTTCTTCCTCCATTGCTAATGACTGGATCATTAATCTGTTTTTCTGGATTTCTACTTTATGTGTTTAATTGGGCTTCTGGCCAGTAGAAATTATTCCCATGGACAAATGTGTTTGTCATTAAACACATCTGTCTTCCCTAACCTGTGTTCTTTCTTCCTCCCTCCACTCATGAGGTACTACTTTTCTTTAATATTTCCACATTCAAGACAAAAGTGTCATCTAATTTACATCAGCTGGCACTTAAGAAGAGAAACATGAGAAATTTCTCTTTGAAAGCCCTGAAAGTCTGCATATGTTGGCTCATTCCCCCTCCTGACCTGTAATGAGACAGAGTGCATCAAACATAGAAGAAAACAAATACGTTCACAAGACTGCAGAAAATTACATAAAATTTGTCATGGAATCTATTTATCTCAGTAATTTCTATGACATGTCTAGGAACACACAAAGCCATTTCTCATGTTAATGATTGAATAAGATTATTTAAAAGCAAGCTTTGAAGCTTGCTTCCTTTTATTTTTTTTTCTTTAGATTGAAGGTCATCTTAGGCAAAAACACCTTCTTATCTAAAAGAGTTTGGAAGGCAAGCAGAATGAGTTAAGAGGTCTCAGACTGTAAAGAAGCCCTAGATGATGTGGGGAATTGTAGATCACTGTGTATGAGGCCTCTTTATCATCTTCCTGGCTGGTTTATGCTGGGACTTATAATCTCCAATGTAAGGCAGATATCGATGGAACAAACATGAAATTACTAAATCTCAGAAAGGCCCCTGGGCTAAGGAGGACCCCATCTGCCTCCTGCTGCTCAAAGAATTTGCAGGAAAGTGAACAAAAAGCTCACAGAACCAAATTTTACACTTCTTGTTGATAACTAAGTTCTTAATAGTATATAGTTGATGTTATTTTCAAAAAACCTCTCACTTGTTCTCCAAGGTGATTCCCCTGCTTGTGGAGTTCCCCTCCTTTCCAATAACATCAAATTAGCTGGTATCAGTGTTGTAGCAGCATCCTGGATCTGTGTTCTCCACCTCCATAGGGAGCCCTGGCATCCCTCCACATTGCTTTAACTTTAGGTTCCCTTTCTCCTTCTTGTGAGCATAAAGTCCCCCAAATCAAATTGTGGATTTAAGCACAGAAGAGTCATGGCAAGTTCAGCAGGCAGGCTGCTCCACTGACACCCTTACCAAGGGATTTTGGGGTTCTTCAGAGACAGCCCTGCCTAGGCCCTGCACAGGTTTGTGAGTATGAGAATTGAAAAGTTGTGCCTCCTCTCCCAAGCCTAACCACAATTCCAGTCACAAGGGGTTCGGAAGATGAGGAAGAACATGAACCTAGTGTAATGCTCTTCCTTCTTGATTACCCACTATGACCAGGAAAAGCAATCTTCCAGATATTTCTGTGTAGTGAGGTTCTCCACTGCCTTAGCATAAATTCCATCATGACAGGTACCATCCCGTCTGAATTATCTCCCAGTGATTTTCATTAACATCATGCCTTCTGCACAGCCATTGAACAATATGCAATTACCTGAGTGTGCTGTGCTATTTCTGTGCATAAAGCACTCTCAAGTTGCCTGGTAAATTCAGCGGACTTAGAAAACATGACACTCTTTAGAGCATCACACCCATCAGAGAAAATTGGCTGTGACAAAGCAGCATTTATTATACTGGCCCAGTCCCTGTTCAGCTCCCTCTCCCCTCATAGCAAAGATGACACAGCTAAAGGACAGAGTAATCTCGAGTAAAAGTATTGCATTTGTTTTAAAAGCAAATCCTGCAGAAAATGTGCAGTTACACCAAAACACAAGCCACATTTGAGCTGCAGGTGCACATCACCCACACAGAAATCGACTTATGAGAAGAGCATAATTGTACACATTAAACCTCCTTTTGATTTCAGAGGAAACATATGAGTTTGCCAAAGCAATACTTTACATCTTCAGCTGATCAATCAGACAGCGTGATGGGAGGGGAGAGAGTGATAAAACAAAGTACATCACAAAAAGCCCTAGAAAGAAAATCAATAAAAAATAAATAAATAAGGGAAAATGTTAATAATTTTTTTTTATCAAGAGATGGTTAGGCTGAAGTTCCAAATGTGATATTTGGCACAGAAAAAATGAAACTGTGCTAGAAATGGATGAAAAGCACCCAGCAGTGAATAGGAAAGTAGCTAACTACTTACTGCCTGTCTTGCTTTAACAAGAGCTTTTAAATAGCACGTGGGATGCACTTTCTTTCATCTGTATGGATTAATTTCCCCCACTGGAGTGCTGTCCAGCATTTTAAATAGGAGCGAGAGGAGATCAGCTCTAGCAGGCATTATTCACCAGTAAAACAGGTGTAATCGTGTTCATCATTTAAACGTCTTCATCCTATTAGTTTCATAATAAGCTTTTAATGATTCCTTCAATAAAAGACTCAAAGACCAGCCCCTACAAGCTGGAGAGTGCTCCATTGTCCCGCCAAACCGTTTGCTCTACCATCGATCGCAAAGATAAAAATCAATCGTAGCTAAGCAGGGTGAAGTTAAAAATAAATTGCATGGATTGATTTCTGTTAAGACCTTTGGCTCCTAGTTAATGGAGGAAAAAATGGAGGAAAGAAATTTATATTTGAACATGGTGTATTTCGTTTCTATGAAAATAAAGAGATGGTTCTATACTGGGAAATGAACATTTAATTTCTCCCCTCTATCCTGTTTCACTGCTGAGAAGTCTCACATTAATTTAAAAAAAAAAAAAAAAAAAAATCCCCAAAAATAACAACTTTCTTGATTCCTGGGGAAATTTGCCACTTATTTAAGTTTTTTAATTGATAGTTTGATAACCAAGGTCAGGAATCTCTATGAATTAGCATCAACTCAGCTGTGGCTACTGGTTGAAGCCTATTCACCTGATAAATTACTTCAATTCAGCAAATATGCTCATTTAGCCTATTCCTAAATACTCAATAAACTTGAAACATACACTCATGTCCTCCATAAGCACTTTCAAGTGCTCCTAAACAAGCATAGTTACAACCAGTAATAATATTAAACTACTTCTCTGAGCTGGGCTTAGATATATGTAGCTTCTAGAATCAGGAAACTGATCCCCCTCTATAACACCTCAAAGAGAAATGTCCCCCCCACCTGAATTCCAAAATTATAAATAACAAGTATTTTTATTTCTACTGAGGCTGTGGAAAAAAAGGTTATTATAAATATATCCACCCTGATAAACCAGAAATTGATTCAAATAAAAAGAAAGTATATAAATGCCATTTTGCATCAAATTACTTCAGCTGAAATTTTTGGACATGCTCTGATGAGACACCAGGCATCCAAACAAGGAAATATTATCCATAGGTTTTGTAAGATGTCATCAGTGATTGTGGGTGAATACTGACATCTGCATATGTTTTAAGGAAACTTTTCTGATGCAAAAGAAGACTGAAATGGTTCAACAGATTTTGGCAGAAGTGTTTGTTCCTCTGAGCCAGAGGAGTTATTCAGATGTGCACTGTAAGACTCCCACTCAGCTGCACCATACAACAACCTCTGGAGAAATTCTGGATTTGCTCCTTTTCACTCCTGCCAGTGAGCAGGCTGAGAGGCTGCCCTGCTGTGCAACTCCCTGAATTAGGCAAAAGTCTTCCAAGTTCAAACTTACTTCAGAAGGCGAAGAAGAGCCAGATAAAAGATCAGTATCACAGAAGAGCATTTTCTCTTGAACTTTTCACTTTCCATATGCAATTCCTACAATTCCTACAAGAACTGCAGTTGCTTCTACACTGCTGCATGCACAGGATGTGAGTAAACACCATCCCTTGCTCCTAAATGGCAACACCACAGACCCCACCATAGCCAAGACCCTGTCTCTCTTTCCAGCTGCCCTCAAATTCTTTTCTTCCTTCATCACATCAACCTCAAAACAAAGGGCCACCAAGAGAGGAGCTTGGCTTTTTGAACATGGGCTCATCATATGTCCTGGGACAACCTGAAGGAATACAGACTCAAGAGAAAGACAGGCAGTTCCCAGGGTTCCCAGGAGACTGAATCACAAATGAAATGGCATAGAAAGAAGACAGGAAGGAGAAGTAGAAGCAGGGGCCAATGAGAGACAAGACACTTGAGTTTCAGCCTGCAGCTAAACACCTTGATAAATTATGCCAAGGGATGGAAAGGGGAAGTGGTACGCATGCTTCCACTCTTTAAAGGCCTTGGAAAGTGATAAGGCACTGCACATCAGCCTCTCTGATTAGTGGTGCAAAGCACTTCCCTTTTAAAGGGGAAATGGGCAGGATCTGAAGCAAAATGCCAATCCTTTTCAATCAAACTTTGCAGGGATCATTCCTTGCCCTTGTGAGATCACCAGTCAAAGAGAGATCTGAGAGGGTCCATCTCCAAAGGCATTTGTTTGGCCTGTATCACCCCCAAACCCAAACCAGGTATCAGCTGCTAAGTCTGAGGAGTCTTCTATACCCAGTGGTGTTGTGACTGCTACGGAAAGTGCTGAATGTCTGAGCTACAACTCAGAACAACTTCAGCTCCTCTCCACTGGGATAGCAGAGTCTGCAGCATCCTGGAGAAAAATAAAGACATAAAAAACCACCAAGACAGGTATTGATCACCCATCCACACACCTCTGCACTTACAGCCAGCTCAAATCAAAAAGGCCAAAGTAACCCTGAGGGTCTCCAAGTGCTGATAGAGACAGAAGCGTGAGAGAGGAAGGGGGACAGCAATAACTGCATGCCAGACTGGACTGGTAGGATCTCTGGGGGGAAAGCCACAAGCAGAAGGGTTTACACAACACAACAAGATTAATAGGGGAATGGAAACATGAGACCTAGATCTACAGCTGGGGAAAAAAAAGAGAAAAAACAATTTTGAGAAACCAAATCCTTTCTCATGTCCCTTAGGATCTTGTGAATATGCCTAAAATCTCATCTGTCCTTTTCTAACTCTGTCAGTTCCAGCTCACAAAAAATACTGTCTCCCTGTAAATTTTGTCCCATTGACATCCTTAGGTCACCAGCACTGTAACAGCAGTAGTGCCAGCAGTCCTCATGTCACACATTCTGAAGAGTTCCACCACTATTTCTGTCCATCTCCTGATACCCAGGCTTCTGTAGACACAGTCCTCACACAGGTGAGCACTGGGAATGTCATCCCCCTCCACCAGCAGCCAGGCTCATCCAAGGTGGGAGTCCAGCCCCCCAGAAGAACCACTGAGCCAAAGGCACAGAACCTTTGGGCAGCCAGGAGCAGCTCCTTTAACTTGGCAGTACTTAGCTCTCTATGGCAGCTATGGGTCAGCCCACAGGAATGCTGCTCTCTGCAAAAAGCACTGCCCCACAGCAAAGCTGATTCCCAGGGAATGCACTGCCCTATTCATGTCCCTTGGGACCCCTCAGACCCCCCTAAAACAAGCAACACTGTACTGGGACTTCTGTGGCCCAGACTCTCCTCACTGCCTGAAATAAGCGGTGACATTTGCTCATGCTTTCCCTCATTTTCAGTGGAAATTTTTGATCTGTTGACAAGGAAACACACAGATCATTCCTGATCCTCTCTTTATAGAACCAAGCAGCACTGATATTATTTGTTTACTTGTAGGAAAATAAAAAGGTTCTCTCCAAACAACACCATCTCACTCAAAATAGAATTTCCTAAAAAATAATCAGCATTTTCATTAAAGCCTATTTAATTTTCAACACTTTTCAGCTACCTGAGCAATTCCATTAGAAACCCTGATACAAGACTTGCTTGAAAAATACCTTTCCCAGAATTCCCTCTGTAATTTATTTTTTAACAAAGAAATTCTCCAAAGTATCAGTATGCTAGACTCATCCCAAATGACTATCCCTGATCCCCGTGTCTTATAATGTAGGCTCTGCAGATGGGAGTACCATCGCAGTTTTGGTAATTGTCAGGAAATCACATTTTTTAGACAGTTGTAGGTTATGTTTGCACCTCAGTTTGGAAAGTGATATTGCTTCAGTAACAAGTACTCACTGGACCACAGCTATGTAATTGAACACCACAGACATGGACATTAAATGGCAAAGTTGATCATCAAATTAGCTCCTTCTGTTATAGTGCATAAGTCCAGACATATTTCAATGTTTTCTCACTAATAAATGACTTGCTTTGCAAGTTGTATGAATTTTAAGTATTATTAATGAAAGAAGATTATGATATTGGCTCCTGGTTACACCAGAGCAATACTGTGAACACAATGAAAACTTATACATGCAAGAGAGGGTAAGAGTTTCTCCTAATATATCAATTTATGCAGAATTATCCAATCCCATTCCAGCGACATGATAGACATCCTTAAATAACTATTGATCAATCAAATAGAAAATCAGTCAATAAATTCAGTGATCACCTACTGTTTTATTCATAATAATTCTTCCTAGTCTCTCTTAGTAGCTATTTCTTTCTTCCCTCCACATTGCCTTTTACATCTTTCCTCATGGGCTATGTTATTTATCTCTTTTGCCTGGCAACAAGTGCCAGTCTTTTCAAACTCTCTTCAACAGATAAAATTTTCAAGCATAAGATCATTCTCATTTTCTTTCTTTGTACTGTAATTCTGAAAGATCCTTTCAGAAGTGCTGCACAACAGGAATTGTTGATTTATAATGGCATCATAACGTCTTCTGTTTTCTTATTTCCCCTATCCATTATGGATCAATGTATCACATTTGCTTTGAGTGCAGTTAAACAAGTTAATGCTCCTCAGGAATCTTACAGTGCTGGCCTGGTTATCATCTTGGTTAGAATGGATATTCACTGGTAAATAACTATGTAGATAATCTAAGACATTGATATCAATAGCTGGAATTAATCTTCCCTAATTTTAATTGTCAAAAATTTTGGGGTTTTCACTAAGCTCTACTTAGGTTTCTTTCCAATATTAATGAGAAAGGTATACTCAAAGAGGGACCTAGCTCATGTTGAAATAGGTGAAATAAGAGATAAGGTGCCCCTGAAGGTTTCAATCGCTCTAAGATTAGAGGAACACTGACTACAGATTTAGAATAAAAATCTACTGGTTTAATCACAAAAGTTAAAAAAAAATCCAAGTTCCTCTCTCCACTCCAAGACATTAATTCTGATTTGTTCCAGAACAGACATATTAGAACTCATGCACCAATGCTTTATGCAGCTATTAAACCTCACCAAGTTCTTAACATTTAATTTGATATTTATTTATTCATCTCTGTTTAATATTTAAAATTCTAAAGACCTGGCTCCTACACTTCTGTCCAAGATTACCCAGACTGAACAACATGCATGAGACATTGCAAGCAATCTGACACATCCCATAATAGGCAGCAATACCACATGGTTTGTGAGACTAATACACCCAGGACACAGCCTACATATGTACCAAGCAAACACTCTGCATATCCCATTGACCATATCCTGGATTTAACACGCCTTCAGCTAAGAGTGAGCTGGGAATCTGAAGTGCCTGCGTGTCACTCGAGCTCTGCATGGGCTCAATCCCTGCCCAGCATCTGCAGCCACTTACAGCAGGTGCTGAAACCCTGCCAGTGTGACACAAAACACAGGGAAAGGGATACACAGCCTGGGAATGGAGATTCTCCTGCCCAAAGCAGCAGCAATGTTCTGTGTGTATATTTAACAGCTTTTTAAAGTGTGGGGATGTGATTTTCAATTCAAACACCCATTTAGCTATAATAAAACCTTGCTAAGAATAGTCAAGACACTTGAGTATTACATATACATACATGCATGTGTTTGTACACACACACACACAGATTTTTTTTAACTTGAAGTTTTTAGAAGCTAATAGCCTGAGCTGCTCACTGCTGATTTGAGGCAGAGGAATGCACGCACCAGGCCCATGTCCTCAACTGTGAAATCAAAATTCTAAACAGAGCAGCCTTATTTTGACACAGATGAGAGCTGTGGAGTGAGAAACATCTGTAAGGCCTCATGCTTAAAGAGTTGGATGTTCCACAACATCCTTAGCCACAGACATAAACCACCACACACAAGAGAGTGTCTCTAAAATACTCCTTGGAGAGCAGAGCATTTATTGATTGGAAAGCCATTGCTTTTAGTCAAATCACGACTTACTAAGTAGCAAAAACTGAATTCACAGTGTTTTCTAGCAGTGGATCTCCACTGAGGCCAAAGGAAGCAGTAGCAGACTGGGTTTCATGGGGGGTTGAGGGGAGTTGTGGCTCCCATTGCAGTAGGTCATCTCCAGAGCAGCACACTCCCCTACTTTCAGAAGAAGTCTGCCAATCTTGCTCAAACACATGCAGTTTTCATCCTGCAGTCCTCCCAGGCCACAGGGATCCAGTCTTCCACCTAATCCCAGCACAGTCTTATCAGTCTTCCCTCTTATAAGAAAGTCTGACAATAAACACAGCAAATCTTTCTCATAATTTGGATAGAGTCAAGAAAAATACTCAAGGAAATAAAGTAGGAGCTTAATATAACCCAGTCTTATTCAAAAAGGGAAGCATGTGTCTTTTTTGTAACACCTGAATCCAGTCTTCATCTCATTTTGTTCCCCCTGCTTCAGCATTGGAGGAAAGCAGTTAACATCACCATGTCTGTAATTTCTGTGTCTCCTGAGCTTCCTGCAATCTGGAATCACCACAGCCTGGCCCCCAGTTTTCCACCAAACGGTACATCTTCAGGAAGTGTTCTTCCAGACAGTACTATTCATTCTCAGGCTTCCACAGACACAAAATTTAGAGAGATGGCTCTGTTCCATCCAGCCCATGTATTCTCAAAAAATCTCATAGTTTCTCATTTGATTTCTGACACTTTCTCCTCATCTCCAGAATCATCACCAACTGACAAATTTACAGACATCTTTCACTTTGAAGTTGCCCTGTAACAACTTCCCTCAATTTTTCTGCTATTTTACCTCCTGCAACAAATTTTGGTTCACCCTATTAGCATTACTTAACTGTCAAATCAGCATAAACCTTTCCAATTGCTAAAATAATCATTCACACCTTTCCTTTGTTCTTCCCTGTTCTCCCCAGTTCATTTCTAGTTCCTTTTTATTTTACAATTAGCCACACAAATTGCAAGTTGTGAAATTCATGGACCCTTAATGAACAAACTTTAAAAATATATGATTCAAGGCAAGTGATAAGCAGGGAGATCAAGTGCTGTATCCCAGACTACAGAGCCAATACGGGATGGACTCTTAAGAACTGCGGTCCCGTATGCTTATCCTGAGAATATCCTAAGAATATACCCAAAGAAAAAATCCCTTATGCAGGCAGAATTCATGTCCCATTTGCAGGAAGCCAACGTACCTGGATGAAGATATATTCATCCTGGACAACCAGGGAGCTGACGTCGATGGAGCGCGAGAAGGGCCCGCTCCTCTTGGTCTCGGAGCACTCCTGGATCCGACACGTCAAATAGTGGGTGTCTGCAAGGGGAGCATGGGGACACATCAGAAATGCCCAGCCAGGAGCCACTTGTCTGTAAACACCATCAGCAGCTCCAAAGAAAGTCTTATCTCCAACTAGGGAGATGTTATTTCAGGATCTGCCTCCAGCCTTTGACACTGTAACTGCTCTCTGAAGTTAGGAGTTCACCACACTTCAACATTGGCCATTCCCTTCCCTGTTGTGCAGACATCCCTCAGGAGACTGAAGTACAAAATCCCCCATCAATGGAGGGTACCAACCATAAATGCATCAGAAAGCTGCTGATGAGACCAAATAGAGCAGAAGCCACCCAGGTAAAATTCACCCATTCCTACACCCTTCTGGAAATCATACCCCTGTCTTCCCTCTGAAACCCCCCAGCCTTGTTGATTGGTTTTAACTGTGGTAGTAAAACACAAAAAGGAAAAAAAAAAAAAGCCTAAATCAACACTATTAAATTTAAGTTATTTTTCTGTGAAAATCACAAGCATCTCCCAAAATTAAGTCTTTATAGCAAACATAGGCTTGGAATGAAAATGCCACGGCCATGAAATAGCATGAGAAGCTGAAGATTCCTAACAGCAGTTATATGGCCTGCAAGAAGGATCAAATGTTTCTGTCTGGAGAGAGGAACAGAAGACCATCACACTAATGGGATCCTGTCAGGCCTTGACATTGCTTGAGAGGAGGAACAGGACTGGGAGAGGAACATGAAAACAACAGAAGAAAAAGGCAGATATACAGAAAGTTAGAACAAGAAGAGACGTGCTCACCTCCAATAAGTTGGGAGAGGTTATAGGGGGTTAAGCATTATTTCACTCAGGCTAAGAAAAGGTCTCACAAAACAGAACAATGAATGCATTGTGTTTCTGGATGTGTGTAATCTAAATATGCCATCTCTGCTTTTCAGCTGCTCTTCTGAAAACTGCAAATTAGGAAGAAAACAAAAATACTACTAAGATGACAGCTGGAGTGATAAAAGGGTCATATCTTTTGCACTCTGGCACTTTACAGGCCTCCTAGATTCAAATGCTTCCTTGCTTTTCTGCAAAGGGTGAGGATAGAACATCAATGAAGTAAACAGCAAGTTTGTAAGGGCTGGGGTGAGCCTGGTGCAGTGATTTTAGTTCACAATAGAACTTTCTGACATGGACCTTGTCAAACTGAGCTCAAAATGATAAAAGAGAAGTTTAAAAGACAATCACTAGCCCAGCAAAGCTGCTTACAGGATTCTCCATCACAAAAATAACCTGCCTTGTCCTTGGTCTGTGTCCTTCAAGTTACAGCATATGTGGGGCAGTGGAAAGATTTGGGGGCACAATAGAAATCCTCTGAGTTCAGCCAACTGCCTTCCCAAATTCTAAACCAACATTCATAGACTGATAGTTTCCTCTTTTATAGTCTTGTCCTAGCAACACTCTTAAAAATGCAAAAAGAATGCAAGTCAGAGTCATTAATAATTATACTAATAATTACTAAAATACTTTCTCTAAAGGAGTCAGAAACCACAGCCAAGCTTTAATCTAATGAAGGTCCATGCCCAACCACCCTGTGAGTGAAGGCCCCTGTTTAAAGGCTGCAGACCTGGTTCTGGGTTGATGCACCAGGGATTCCAGGTTAATAAGGGCTGAGTCAGAGCAGTCACACAGGTCTGGTGCAGTAATGAAATCGTAGTCCCACTGAGGATGCTAAAGCAGCAGAAAATGTTGCTGGTGCCAGCTCAGAGTCCTGGGCAGTGATTAAAGTGTATGGTGAAAAACACCTGACATAGAGACAGTGCCAATAACCAGAGTATCAGAGCCGTGCTTTCTCCCAGCATAAAATTCCAGCAGCAGCAGCAGAGAGGTCAGACTTTCAGCTGGCATAAATTAAAGTTCTTCATCAACTGATATACACACACTTGGCCCAGAGCTGCTATTTAGCTCCTCAGTGTGGAACCTAAGCCAACCTTGCAGTGGATAAAAGCAACTTCTCAGAAAACAAGAGGGTCTTATGTGCTGCCATGCCATCCAAAGAGATCAACAGCAGTGACTTGCTCTTTGAGGTAGCTCTAAAATTAGGCAGAACAAGGAGGAGAGGTCAGGAGTTGTATTTTTAGAAGCTCATTCCCTCCAGTACGTTCTCCCACACAGTCGCCTGGATATTCTTATCCTTCCAAAAAGGGGATAATTTGCTGCGGCTGAGTGACAGAATGGGAAGAGGAATAAAAACCTGTCACAAATAAATGCAGATAAATCACAAGTGTTGACATGACAACGAGCTTCCTGCCTATTGGGAAATGTGTCATTTTGAGTGTGTTACACCAGCAATCAAATATAGTCAAAGAATGGCACCTGATTAATATTCACAAGGAGATGGTGGTGGAGAAGGGGGGTAGCTCACTACCCACTTTCCATTTAGTCTCTTTTTTTATTTATTTTCATATATTTTACAATACAAGCCTATTAAAAAAAAAAACAAACAAACACAGACACAAATAATATATCTTTAAACCTCTCTGCTTTAGGATACCAGATAAAGTTGTCTTGCTTTTTTCCTGCTTCCCCAATTTTTTTTTTTTTAATCCATTAAAAATCAGGTAAAAAATATAGCAGCATCCAGTTCTGTTCCCATTTGTGTGTAACTTGAAGCAAGAAACAATCTCAAGTCCCTGCTCAAGCTTCTAAAATGTGCTCATTCACAGAGCACATCTTCTCACATAGAAAGAACAGGGTCTCTCAACAAAAGCCTCCATTAAGAGAGAAGAGGCCATCCTAACTTCCAGGCTATTATCAGCCTCTCCTCCAGAATGAGGTAATTTTGCACCCCCCTTTTGGGCAGCCACAAGGTTAAAGGACATTCACCCAGAGGGGCGGGTGACATGAGACTAAGCCATGCCTCCAAAGCCTTGCTTACCTTTCACTGGGAGTTGTATTGTATAAGGAAGGTTGTTTCTATCTGGGCACTACTTCCAATTTATATATTGTCCTATACAAGACCAGAATTAAAGAGTTCAGGTGTTCTGGTTTTCAGGGTTCTTTTAGCAGGCTGGATTTTTTGTTACTTTTGGGATTTTTATAATGTTCCACTGCAAAATGAGTTGAGAAGGGCTCCCTACTTCCCAAGCAGCATTAAAAATTTCTCATGCTTATAAGCAACCCCAGCCACTTCCTCAGCTCATCTGTGAATGTGGCAATATGGGCATCAAGCAGCCTGGAGGGCTTGCTGCAGCTCCAATCCCAGCGTCCATGCCTCCGCACAAACCCTTCCCACCTCCCTTAGGATTAGGGAATGGCTTTCACAGATGTACAGCCATTTTCCAGCTGAGGAGCCTGAACCACCTCCTCATTGCTATTTAACACAGCCTTCCATCTTGAGATTTTGGAGTGTATTTTTACCCTTTTTGAAGTGACAAAACGGAAACAATTTCTTGAAATTGGAAGGGACAAACTGGTGAAATAAGCCAAGCTACCATGTCTCATCTTTTCCATGCCAGCTTTGGCAGGAAGCAGGAGCACAAGAGGCTCTCTCCCCAAAGATGTGGGTTCCTGAAGGGAGGCAGTGAAACAGTCAAAGCTGTTGTGCTGCAGGCTGCAAAGGGCCAACCTGTGTGCAGGTGACTGTGACTTAGACACAGGACAGAAAGTCCTGCCTCCCTCCTGGGATGGCTGGCCAGCATGGCTAACAGGGAAAAGGGCAGCTGATACAGACAAGCTGCATTGGCAGGTGGGCTCAGCTTAAATCAGGCCCTGGTATCAGGCAAGATTTAAAATCATAGCATCGTGAAGGTTTCCATGAGAGGGAGAAAAACTCACTGGCCTCAATAATTTTTCCTCCAAAGAAAAAGACATGTAGACTCTCGGAATTAGTTCCCCTGTTTTATCCTTTTGGTTAGCTTTTCTCCCCTCTTTTTCCTATAATTCAAATCCTGTTTATTGCAGTGTATCTGTGAGTGGGGTGAAGATTAACTCACTGAACATCAGAAAGTTCAATATATCCTTCCCAGGAATGCTGGTGGCTGCTTGTGTCAGTGTGATCATAACAGTCCCCTTGCATCCAGCCCTGTCCTTGCTGCTGCCTATTACACTCTGGCAGAAGGCACAATGCCCAAGGCTCCTACATGGTTTTACAATTTAAAAATGCAAGCCTCAATTATTATTCTGCTACAATGACTCTGCCAAGATGTCGAAAAAATGTGAAAAACTTCATCTGCTACAAAAGATGGGAACAGCTTGAGATAAGATAGGCGCTGGAATTATCAGCATCTTGCAGTATTTAAGGAGACCAGGCACAGGGGCAGATGGGTTTTTCAGAGAAACAACCATGACTGGACAGACAAAACCATGTGGCAAGATATCTTGAAGGACAGTCACCAGAGAGGTGAACAGGACTGCATGCTCCCAGATCCATAAGATTATTGATAGCCCTGACTCATTTATGGATGAATGAGATTCCAGCATGCCCCACCACCTGTTCCCAGCTCCAGAGCTCCTTTTAGGCTCCAGAGTCTGAATTGGTATTAGGTGGGTTCTTGAGTCCCATTAATGCCAAAAGGAAAAAAAATTAAAAAATTTAAAAATCATCAAAATCAGGATTCTAGTTCTAAACAGCCCTTCAATTCCTTCCCCTCCCTTCTCCACTGCTTTTACTCACTATTTTTTTTTAACTTAAAAACATGGAGGAAACTGAAGAAGAAGAAAGAAAAATGCCCAGTCTAGGAGAATCATGTATCTTTCAAGCAGCCAGTGACATTGAAGGCAAGGATTCTCCTATTTGAATTAAACTAAGCAATGGGAATACTTAAATCTATGTCTGTTAATGCATCAAATAAGTGACTGAGCCACCAGAATGACCTAAAAGAGGCATTAGAGAAGCCTTTTCTTCCTTCTGCATAATACTGAGGAAAACTTTCATCAGAAGCTTTCTGATCAAGAGGAAGTAACTGAAGAGCCCCATTTCCCAGCAGGTGTAAGTGCCTCAGCTATTTCACTGAGCACATGAAGGCCCAATTTGGTTGCAGAACTAACTGGGAGGAAAGTTCAGTGCCCCATTCCTGAGCACCCAGAGCTGAACCATATCACACTGGGGAAGTCAATAGCTGTGAGGCTGTCATTTCTTTGTAACACAAACTAATATTGTTTCAAGCCTTAGAACCTCTAACTGGAGCAGCATTGTTCTTTTGTGCTGTGCTGGGAGAGGAGTCCTTTGGTGCAGGCCAGCAGGGCCAGCACAGCCCAACAGATCTGGGATGGCAGCTGCACTGGGGCTGTTTTGCTGACACCACTGGCCAAGCCTGGCTTCCAGTGAAACCCTCAACACCATCAGCTGCCAATTTCAAAATGCTGAATTTATATATTAAAACAAGAACAAAGAGCAAACCCCTGAGCAAACAAGACCTGAAGGAAGAGAGCTGTCTTTAAGCTGGGGATACATCTTTCAAACATTTACATCCTTGACATATCCAATATTCAAATAGCTGGGTGAGCAAGTTTAAACTTAGTTTGAAAACAGACTCCATCAGCACTTTGCTTGCTTACCACTGGGATTTTTTTATTTGCATTTGACCACTTCTCCCATCATACCTGTGACAGTACACAAGCAGCAAAGGCACTGAAGATGCCTCCCTACCTTGTCCACCCACCTGTCGGCCTGTTTTGCTTTTTCCACATATTCAACAAACAGCTGTCACCCCTGAGCTGTTATTGCCTGGTTATTTATTCAGCTGCCATCAATAAATAGCAGTGGGAGGCCAGTGAGTGATTTTAGAACATCCACAACCTCAGAGAAGCCATCTTGACAGACAGGAGTTTGTTCACACATCTGGCCTACGCAGCACTTGACTAAAACAGAGATAAGTTTGCAACCAACAATAATGAGGCTTTTTTTTTCTCCCAGAAATCCTCTAACTCCTTAATCCTATGCTGTTTTTCTATACTGTCCCTGCACCAAAATGGGACACTTGTTCCATTGCTCCCATTTCCTCACAGTAGAGTAAATTTCCACATAAGGAGCAGATGCATTACTATGCTACAGTTCCTGTGAGAAATATCTAACACACTTCAGAGAGAGTAAGTCAACTTACTCCTAATACCATGCCTATGCTGGAGATTGACTATGTAGGAATCCATTCCACTGCAAATGTGACTAGATTTATTTCAGTGAGGAGTGAAGAATTTTTTTCCTATTTCCTGCTTCAGATCCAGGCACCTTTTCAAGCCTGTAATATGTTGGTATGGAACACTATTCATACATTATGAGCAAAACTAAAAAATACTTTCAATACAAGACAAAGGGGAATAGGGACATTCTGGCTGGAGGGCAAGTCTGGCTGCAGGTAATTTCTCAGTTACCACCTAGCTGTTCTGAGCACCTCTGGAAATGCACAGAGGTTCCATGGTACAGTGCTGGTAGCCCAGCTCTTTATGATTGATGTAAACTATGTGATACTGAAAAAAGCTAAACAGGGAACAGAATAGATGGGTTCTTATCCCAACAGACTGTGCTTCTGTCCACCCCCTCCACAGACACAAGCCCTGCAGCCCACAACTTTCCCCTGCAGGTTCAGGATAAGAACATCACATCAAACCCCATGACCTACATCTCCCCTATCAATTGAAATGTAAATGGGGAGGTAAAATGGATGAAGTGGATTCTCATTCCCACTCCATTCTTGGCTCAAAGCCCAGTTTTTAGCAGTGGCTGCAGGCACTCACGTCCATCAGCTGTCCGGGCTTCCATGTGCACAAGGTCAGGTTCTTTATCCAAACCAGCCACTGACCTGGGAGGAGAGACACAGAGAGAGAAGGCAGTCACTTAGCTGAAAGGCTGCAATCAGACAGAGCTGGTGAAGGAGCACAAAACCAGTTTAAACCTACCTTGGGACACTGGTATGTAGGTTTCCACCCTTTAACAACTCATCTCCTTTGTATTTCCACACAGATCATGCTCAGGGGCCCTACACCAACCTTCCCAGGCACAGGAGAGTGATCCTGCACGTCCCTTGTCTACAAGACCAAGGCTACTATGACTGTTCTAGTGATAGCAAAGAGAGCTGGTCCCAGGACCCAGTAAAATCAGAGTTCTGGCTTAATGCTGAAGGAAAAACAAGGGCACAGCAGCCCCATGCCTTCAGAAAGCAAATTAAAAGGAGGTTTTATTCGGCTGATTAGAGACATGAAAGACCAAGTTTCCGGATTTGCCCCTGGTTTGCTGGGCAATCTTGCTATTCTTTACCTCCTTTTCCCCATCTTCAAAAGAAAAACAGTGTTGCACATATGGTGAATTTCTGATTTTAAAAAGGTGAGAAAGTATTCATTATTCCCACCATGATCCCATGCCATCCATGGTCCTTGACAAATATGAAAAGAGGCACAAGGAGTTTCTTTAATCTCACTACCTGAACTCAAGCACTCCTAGTCAAATCTTCCCATGCATTGTTATTTACTCCCTAAAAATATTTTTCAAAGGACATTAAAAAGATACTTTTCCTCCTGGAAGAGGAAAGTCAAGCCCAGAACAGAAATGTTATTATTAGTGTCCTGGCTGATAAGAATCACTGAGAGATGAACATTTAGTCCTAGCAATGGCTGGCAGGGGAAAAAAAATCCATAGATGTCCACGTGATTTATGGTGCTGCTTCTCCTGAGTTAACCAAAGGGTTAGATTAAAAAGGGACAATGACAAAAATCAGTTTCTAATTTGGTGGGAGTTGAATTTGATACAGTAGATTGTAAATAATAGATTCCCTCTGAGCCAGCCAATGTTCAGAACTCCCTAATGTTCTGAAAACATTTTTATCACATTCTTTTGCCGTTTCCATCCTTGAGGCATCAACAGCAAAACCAGTAAAAATAATAATAATAATAATAATAATTTTAAAAATACAGATGCTCTGGTACATTTTTGTGTATGCCACAAAAAACACAGCAACTGAAGCAATGACAAACATATAAATGTGCTGGAGTTCAGCTAAGATCAAGCAGTGCTGCAAATGTCAAAATAACTACATTATGACCCACTGTGCAGGTAACTGAATCTGGCACTGCTTGTTAACGAGAGCACCACATCGATAGCAGGTCCATTCACAACACTCTGAATTGTGGCCAGAAGATACCAACACAACAAAACAAAGCAGCACAGGCAGGGCTTTCATCATTCCACTCACAGTGAGAAACAGTCTGCTCCTTAATTGCTACCATCAGTTTCAGGGTGATCCCACAAGGAAGAAGGGCTGTCTGTTATTGGTAAGGATGCCAGAATGAGCCTGAGTTCCTGTGATCACACAATTATTGGGATCAAAGCTTCCCAATTTATGGACATGGTTAAAAGTGACAGTAGGATACACAGAAATCCCTTTAAATATCAGTGAAAAACATTACAGTGTGCTGCAGTATTAGTCCCCAATGTATATAGAAAGCAATCTTTCTAGTCCATAGCAGAGGTTTTCTGCCCTGTTTCAAATGAGTAACACTAACTGCTGTAATTTCAGTCATTCAGTAACCATCACCCTTATCTATGACATGCCAATAGAGACAGATGCACATGCTTACCATCATATCTATTCATCACAACTTAATGAAATGGAGTGGTAATGCCAGCACTTGGAGGTAGAGGTTGGGAACACTTTAGGCACTTGCCCTGCAGCCCTTACCAACAGGTTTCCTACTTAAATTCAGCCTTCAATGCACTCTCCTGGCATCCAACCTTCTGGAAGCCAGACACCAAGCTCTTACTCAGAGCCATTTGCTGCATCCTGAAACACATCTGACAGTGTCAGATGGCTCCACCTGGGCTCCTGACATCCTCTGGGTCCCTCCCCTCCAGATGGAGAGGGCACTGTATCTCCCCCTGCAGCAATGGGGCAAAACTGTTTGGCCCAGGTAATAAGAGACATCAGTCTGCCACAGTACTATTCATTTTAAAAGAGACTTCTATTAGAAGAACCTAAGTATATCCTAACAAAATCCAGAATACTCATTACCATTGTGCATTTGCATGCATGAGCTCTGTGGATCTACTCATAATGCCTTTCAAGTGTGCACCAGGGAATGAGAGGGATCTCCTGAAACATGTCATTCTAGCTTGAAGTTCCTTTCCAGTGCCATCTACTTGTTCCCTTAATTAGTTTTGACAAGCCTAATGGTTCTTTTCAGAATAACAATGATGACAAAAAAGGACTAGCACACAGCACACTCCTAGTACTCCTCTGTTCACCAAATAGTGCACTACACCTTGAAAAGCTCACAAAGTGTTCTGCAACACAAAAGCAAGACAGGCTGCTCTATCTGCAGGCAGATAAGGCTGAAAAGTGATGCACTGGTCCTCCTTCCTTCACCCAAACCAAGCTGCTTTCTTATACCAATGACTGATTGCAAAACAGATCCCAAATCAATGCTGTTTCTTCGTGCCTCGCCTCACATCTGTTCCCACTGGCAAGGAACAGAGCTTTGTTTTGCATTGCTCTGACTCTTGAATTCAGGTATTTTTAGTAAATGGTCTCTCATCATTTGTCTGGAGGAGCTTTACATGAAGAATGAAAAAAGTCAGCAGTGGAAAGAGCAAGATCCTGAAGCACAGCTGCAAAAACATACACAGACACACAGAGTCTAAATCTATTCCTTTATCCTGTTGTAATTCTCTAGCCTTGAGAACTCACTACAACAGGTCTGGCAATACAGGAGCAGCAACAAAACAAGAAGAAACACTTTCACAGCCTTTTAGTTTCTTACACTCTGAAGAACATTTGGAGGATGCACTGCCCAATATTATTTAAGCAACTAAAGCATGTTGAGGAGAGATGTCAGCATCCCCTGACTTATACAACCAAGTGTAGCTCAGAGTGTGGTGGCTGGGAAAGGCTTTCATGGTGCTCTAGCTAAAAACCCTGTCCAGAGTCTTATAAAGACAAGAGAATTTAACACTCAGGAGCCTGAGGTCCTGACCCATGGTCATACAGATCTATGCATATAAACTCCAGACAGCAAAATTCAAACCAAGGTTCACAAAATGCACCTGTGTGTGCTGCTGTGACGGTTGCAGGGAGTAAAATAAGGCACCCTCACTGTGAGGAACTGAGCTAAATCAACATCATCCACCATCCCTATTCATTAATCACCCCTGGCATGACAAAATGCTGAGAGCATGCAGGCAGTAGTGACAGGAAAGGTCAGTTTTTCCTGCTGACACTTTCCCCAACTGCTGCAAAAGCAGTTTTCAAAATGTGGAGCCTGCAGCCAGAATTGCAGCAGGCACAGGATAATTTTCCAATTAGGAATTCAAACGACCTCTGAATTCCATTAAAAGGAAGAATTGTTATATTTTTTTCTATCTTCTGGTGCTGCTTTTCCTTTCTGTTTTCATGGTAGCTCTTTTCACAAGATCCTTCCTCCCTTCTTTTCAGAAGAGAATTGTGTGCTCTTGAAGGATGGACACGATCCTGGCAAGATCCTTATCTCTATCCTGAGGGAAGAGCATTGTGCATGGATGCACATTTACTAGGCCACTGCTAATATTTAATCTCTGACTGGGAGGGAGAGCAGACTATAATGGCAAGGAAAACACAATACCTACACTTTAACTATTCCTGAAGTGTTTCCTTGTAGTTTCCAACTACAGGGAAAGGTGTTATATACTTCAAAATAAAAAATGTCAACACATGCAAGGAAAGGAAAAAAAAACAAACGGACTCGTCGGGTTACCTGCCTACTGCACACCCCAGCTCACTTCTTCTACCAACTCTAATGCCTTTCCATGGAATAAACAAGTCTTGCATTTTTTTCTAACCATTTTGCATTACTCACCAGGCATTTAAAGGTGAAAAGGACTGACATTTGTCTCCTCTACCATTTTGAATGAAAACAGCAGAGCAATTCCAACTGCCTCTGTTGATCCTTGCTCCCTAAACCATCAACTGAGAGTAAGAGATGCTCTATTCCTCTATCTCCTGGACCCAAGAGTTCGGGAGGTTTGACTGAGTATCACTGAATGTGAGCAACATTTTTGTTTGGGATTTACAACAAGATAAAAGCAAAAATTCAGGAGTCAGCCCTTCAAACTTGATCTGGAACCTGCTGGACTGAGCTTTTTGCCAGGGGTGTGTCTAGTTTCTGACCAGTCAAAGTGGAATTCCCCTGCTTTGAAAACAAAATCAAAACTTTTACAACAAATTGAGACTCCCAATATGCTGACTTGAAAACTCATTTTTGCAGGTTAAGATGTCAGACTGAAGGCAATTTCCAGTGTCCATTTAAAGAGACAGAGAAAACAGATGGATACTACCTAGCAGGATACTGTGCACTAAATAAGGGCTAGAAACATCAAGGAAAAAGGCACATTTATTGTACAATAATGTGTAAAGGAGGAAAAACTCCTCCTCTTGCTGGAGGCAACAGCAGTTAAATGAGTGGATGTTGCCAATTAGTCTGATGTAATTTTAATTCTATCCTGCCCCAGAAGTGAGTAAACACTTTTGTGTCATACCAGGCAAGCAGTGTATATTTCTAACTCGAGCAACACAAGAGCCATGCCCATGTGCATGTATGGAAGCAGGAACTAATTCATTCAATTCCCACTCAACTTACCTGGAGTTTTCCACATGGAACCCTTGCTCAATGACACATACCTTTCCAACAGGCTTCTCCTCTCTCTGATACTGCGTCACATTTGTCTAGGTATCAATAACTGCAGTTGGCTTCATGTGGTCAAGGCGATTCATGTCTGAGTTGGTCTAAAATCACCTCCAGCAGCCATTAACTCTGGGCACCTAACAGCATACACCCAACCTGCACACAACCCTGGGCCAGCCACCATAAACTACCATAGTAAAGAGCTACACAAATGTTGAACTGTTGGGGCAAAGAATGTGTTTATTAAACACATAAATACAATATCATTTATGAGGTGCTGCTGGATGTGTTAGGATGTGATGGGGTCTCTGAAGAGTTAGGGGCGAAACCTCGCTGCACAGCATATTTCAAATGAAGCTTGGGAAAAAAGCTGGACAGGAAGATACTGTAAGGAACTGTCTTAGCTAGGTCCCTGGAGCTTTCTACATCTTTTCCAGTGCTAATTTCCGTGATGCTGTAGTCCTGGACATCGGCAGAAGTAATTGTTGTGAGACTTAGCTTGCAAGATAAGGGAAAAAAATTGCCAAGTGTTTATTCTCAGCTAATTTCTTTTCAGCAAAGCCAATCCTTTTTAAAATGCTCCCAATGAATTTTAAGGAGTTTTTCTGCATGGTATCTCGAAAACAAGGTGGTCATGGCATCTGAGTGTGTTTCCATATGTGCATTCATGCATGTGCCTTCCTGCACCTCATCCCCACTAGTACCAAATGTCTAAACCTGTACCTTCCCCGTAAGCTCAGTGGATCACAGGCCCCTGAACCACAAAGTTGCTACACACAGTTCTTTTATGCATAAACCAAACCAAGAAGAGGAAAGAGGTCCAAATCAATCCTTTCCTTGAGGAGAAAACTGGCATTTAGGCTCAACCATGTCAATCACCACCAGAGAATCCATTAAAAGCAGCAGGCTCTGCTACGCAGAGAATCATTTGTCTTCTCAGTACATTTCTTTTTATCACAGAAATTAGCAGGGAATACCTTTAAAGTATATTTAGCAACAACAAAATTGCTGTTGTTTAATATTTTTCCTTTTCCCTTTATGGTAACACCAGAACCTATGCACAAATCAGGCTGTGTCTAGTTCTCATCCAGGCCATAAGTCTTAGTCCTTTAAAGTCCTGTGGCATTTTTCCCAAATCTATACCATAAATCCCAAAAAAAATATAACCACATTCTCATGAAACATATTTGAAATAAGAATAAGAGTATATTTTTGGATTTTTGCATTTGCTTAAAATTAGTTTAGTGCATACTATATTATGAAGCCCAGTTAATTAATATTTTCCCTGTGCTTGGCTACCTTTCTTTGAAAGTCAGGCACATGGGGAATTGCTATAGATTATTGCTGTACTTTTTCATGAAACATGAATCAGCCCTGGTTTGGATCACTTTAGAAAAGCAAAGTACATGCTCAAAGACCCCTCAGCTCAGCCTGGCAGTCCTGTAACCAAAGATTTCACTGGAGTTACTCCTCTCCTTCAAAGGAAATGTTTGTAAGACTTGTATTATTCTTCCAGGTTTGTTTCCTAGCAGAAGTATCTTAAACATGACCCATTCAAGAAATATTTTACTCCAAAATAAGGATTATAAGATACTGTGTGTTTAATTGGCCTCATTTGTACAAATGTTTTCCAATTGTAAATATGACATGCCTGAAATGCTACGGCTCAGTGATTCAGCTATTAACAGAGGCCTAGGCACAATAAAAGACCTCCAAAAAGCTTCAGAGCAAGAGCATCATTTAATAAATGAATGAAGCAGTAGATGAATAAAAATAAAGCTTAAATTGTCCAAAGAGGGGATGCCAGTATGAAACTTGGCACAGACAATATGTATAGGATTTGCTGATGAGCCCCACATGCCTATGAGCATTGTACATTGTATTAATTAAGGAAGAATGAGTCTCTACATTCCCTGTTGCAGGATATTGTGAAGAATCACCCTGGGATAACATCTAACATTCTGGAAATGAATTTGTGGTTCATTTCATGCATTTTGGGGAAAAAACAATATAAAAAATGGATTTGTTTCACAAACCTTTTGTGACAGTTGTTTCTCTGCATTTCAGACACTAACCTGAAGAGAACAAATGGCTTATTTCCTTCTTTGACTTTTAGCCATCAGCCAGAAAAGGAAGAGGGAGAAAAAAGGAATGAAGAACAAAGGTAAGGAGAAGAAACAGAGAGTAGAATGAACTACTCTGTTCTGGACCAGCAAGCATAAATGCATCAATGTGTCTCCTTGCCCCTAAAAAATCACACTCAATTAGCTGCTGAGAGTGAGATGCTCATTTGTCTCAATACCACAGGAGCAAAAGACAAAGAAGCAGGAAACAAAAGGATTCTGGCAGCAGACAGATATCCAAAGACAGGCTTTGCCTGCAGAAACAGCAAGTCTGTGTGGCTATGATTTGTAAAAGCAACAGTGTCAGGAGGTCAGCAGATCACCAAGTGTCTCATGACAAGACAAGTTTGCATCTGAGACAGAAGCATCCTCACAGGCAGAATGGAGATGAATAAAAGAGACACAGTCACATGCAGGTCTCTGTCAGTGAGAGAGCAACAGTGCAGCAGGAGAGACCAGAGAAACCAGAGATCTTCTGTGGGTCCTTTGCTCTAATGCAGGCAGCTGAACAAACAATAAGGAGACAAGGCTGCCCAGGGGGCTGAGCACTAGACATACTCCCAGCTCTTCACAACAGCAGCATCCCAAAGCATCCCCAGCCCAAAGCATCCCCATCCCAAAATCATTGCCCTGATCAAGTGAGAATGCTCAGGGCAGAATGTTGCAGTGGGAGTCATGTCAAGAAGCAAAGGTGTATGGTCAAGCTGTAGGTAAATCAAGAACTTCTCTTTGTTGGGTTCTTAATCTGTTGTTACAGAGGAGCAATGAAAGGAAAGAGAAGTACAAGGCCAAATGAAAAGTAATACTCTGCTGTTTTCTATCCTCAAGGCGAATTCCAAAGTGCCAGCACACTGTTCAAATCTAATGATTTGTAGAAAGAAAAAAAAAGAATTCTGGAGAAACAACTGCAGATCTAGAAATGGCTTTAGGGAGTCACTATTACAGATTGCCCCTAAAATCAATATGGTAATGGAACATGTCTCCTTCACTCAAAGATTTTCAATCAAAACTTGAAAACCAAAAATACTGTGAGCAAAACCTAAGAATCTGTCTGTACCCTTTGGCCAAAAACGTGACAGAGTTTTTGGCTTGGTTTTCTTTATTTTTTCAATAAAAAGCAGGATTTTCTCCTATGTGAGAAAACCCAGATCTACTGAAATCAGCTCTGAAGTCTACAGACTGAGGTCTACTGGTATTTATTATTTCCTAAGTACTTGCTAGCAGACACAGGTGAGTATGTTTCTCTCTCAGACTCAGCCACAGAACTTCTGATATTCCACTAAACATGGAAATGTGTCTACCTCTCATTTTTATTGCCTTCTGCCCAATGGAGAACAATTATCTTGCAAGATAATTACAGAGCTATGATAACCACTGCTATGTCCTATTCCAATTAACTCACTACAAATATGCAAGTGAAACAGCATCACTCACTGGCTTTTCATCCTTGTTCTCTATATGATCAGCAAGACACAAGTTACTGAATCAACATTATTTAAAAGAACCTGTAATGCAGCTAATAAGACGCTCCTTCCTGCTCTTACATTCTGATGTAGCTTCATGCTCACTGTGCTTAACAATAGCAAAATTAAACTCATCTCATTCTACAGAGGAGACTCAGGGGAATGGCAGGGAATGAAAGGATGGGAGTTTCATTTTCTTCTCTTGCCGAGAATGAATTCTGCCTCATATAACTGCTGATGAATTGTCGTTTTAAGAGAGTTTGTTAATTTACAACAAGCAGAAGGCATAAAAACGGACCTCCTTATCTTTAATGGATGTTATTGAGCAACACAAATGGTTCACATTTAAATTAATGCAGAAATATCTTGTCTGTTTTGCCATGATAAGACTATTCTTTTTGCACAGCATGGGCTCAACTTCTTCTGTTAAATAAAACAACTGGTTTTGTTCAGCTTAATGCCAGGCAAATTTCCAAAGGTTCAGCAGCTGAAGTCAGTTCAGGGAAATGAACTGGAATCTACCTGGATCCTTCAGGGATATGAAATTGAATTTACCTGGGTCCTGCCTGATTCTTTTTGAGAAAATCTCTCTGAAGAATTTCGAGGTATCTAGTTTCAAGTAAAAATGGTCCCTCCTAGTGCTGATGTACTCACTGAGGATAAATCCTCTATTAGATTGCAACTTCCTCCACTGCAAGGATGCTTCCAGCCCCAGTAAAGAAACAAGAGCTGTAAAGGTGCATTTCTTGAAATCAAATGGGCCATCAGAGATGAGGTCTGGGGCAAAGGGAAGATGGATCCAGAAAAGATGCTCACTCCTGATACCTACAGGTGTTTTGCCATTGAATGAAATAGCCCGAAAATTATGTTTGCAATCAGGGTATGTGAAAAGGTAATTCCTAAACATCTCAGAACAGTAGTGATTTTAAAAGAATTCCCAAATGTTTATTTTTCAGTCATCTGAAAACAAGAGGGATTTTCCCCCACACTGAGAATTCATCCATTTTCCCAGAAATGGAGAGATTAGTATGATATAGAACAAAGGTCAAAACCTAACCCAAATTCTACCCCCCAAAAAAAAAAAATTAAAAAGTGGGAGATTATTCCTTGCTATCCAGAATGCACAAAATATGATGCTACTTTCAGCCTGGCAGTCTGGCTTTTGATTAGCTTTGCCAAGCTATGACAGTATGGGAGATCCCCATATGCCTCAGAGGGATACATTATTCAATATATTAATTAGAGGGATGGCTTTCATCAATGCTTCCTACAAAGAGTCACAAAGAATTACTCTGGGACTGTTCCTGACAGGCTGGAATTAATTTGTGTCTGAGTTCACGTGCATCAGGAGAGCCAGGATGAAGTCAGGCCAGGCAGACCACATGAGTCAGCAGTGCAGCATTTCAGCTTCCAACACTGGCCTTTGAAACACAGTGATGGGGTTTGGACTTATTTGTTTGGATGGGTTTTGATCTTATTTGTTACCTTCTTGCAGGAGAACAACACAGATCCCCCCACCCTGTGCTCTTCAGACAGACACATCACTGGGACCCACTCCAGGGATCAATACAAACTGGGAAAAATATTCAACAAACTCTTCCTTAAAGCATTCCTGGTCTTCCTTACTAGTGGTTCATCTGGTCTGCTTCAGCCTCAGACACTCAGTCAAAGAGAGTGTGGGGGAGATGGGGTTATAAAATTATCCAAAATCAGCAATGGGAGAGGTAAGAGAAGAGACTGGCTCCTGGGAGATAAAGAAACCTGACAGATGAGAGACGAAAGCCAAAGGATTTTTGATGGCTGAAAACACTAACTGCAGTGTAACAGGTGACATGTAGTGGTAGGCATTAGATTTAAGCCAAATGAGCAGAAATATTTTAGTCCTTACTTTTTGAGGCCTTAAGGAAAAAAATAACTTCCAGCCACAGAACATTAAAGACATAAGTGTGGCAAACATCACAAATGGTACTAAAATCACAACAAATCACAAATTCTAAAAGCTTGTTGGTATTTATGTAAGTACATCCACTATTGCATTAGTGGAGAGGGATAGTTCTTCCTTCTGCAAGAAATGTTGTGTTTCTCAAGCAAGAAGAGGTCAGAGAGAAAAAGAAGGTGGTTAGAAAGAGAAGTCCTCCAAAGACAACTTATTCCAAAATTACCCTTCCAAAGGATATACCTTTCATTAAAAGAACTCATTCTTGCTGTGATAGCAGCCAGAATTACAGAGGTGCATACATAATGTGGCACTTTATCATGCAGCACTTTACTTAGGGTTCACTTATTATTATGTAGTTCATAGGTTTTAAAGGAGAATTTAAAGTACTTAAAATTATTTCCCTTCAAAATCACACAATCACACACAATCCTTCTAGCCAGAATGCTTTTAGTATGTTTTTCTTTTTTTTTTTTCTTCTCATTAAAAGAGCTTTGTGCCTAGGCAGCCTGACCAGCATGACATCCACGGGACTTAGTAAAAATGCCAAACACTTATTTTCCTAGGAAAGCAGGCAGTAAGGAGAGGGACACCACACAATACAAAAGCATCCATCAATTACAACTTAGAGCTTACATTCACAGCACAAGAGATTAGTTGTAACAAATTTCCTTTGTGAGATAAAGTCATCAGTTGGCATAAACATACACCAAACCTCCAAATACCTTTGGTTTTAGTCCCAGGTAAACTAGAATATAGTCTGTAATATTTCTCCAGTATTGTACTATGGGTTTTTTTCATCTTCCACAAAGATGCTTTTCCACATGCAACTATTTCTGTCGATGTCTCACCAATTTGTCCAAAAAGGAACATGGACTGAGCTCAGAAAGGGGAACAGTAGTCTGAACATTTCACTGACCAGAGGCACTAATGGAACTCGTGAGGTCTGTGCAGTCTCTATAAAACAGTCCTGCAGCATTTCCCAGAGAGAGAAAGTGAAGGATTTTCCTATTCTTAGGGTCATTTAGGGTTTCATTCTCTTAGATACCCATAAAGTCTATCACAATGTCCCTAGAAGAGCACTTACCAATCTATAGTTCAAAATCAAGATAGGATTATAATTAGGAAAAATTATCACACACTTTGTTTCAGACTGCATTCTTTCCCTGCTTTAATTTTAAAATCATATATTGCAAAATGAAGTTTTAGTCAAATTTTAAGATTACTTAAAAAGACCATCCAAAAACTGTCAAATATTTCACAATATTCCTTCCTCTAATTTCTTAGAGAAATATTTTGATAATGTTGCCATGAATTCTAAAATACCTTTATTGACTTGGAACTTTTTCAACAAAAACAAACACTATTTCCGCCAATAAAAAGTATCCACCTCTATATCCAGGCTCCATTTATATCTCTGTCACTGAGTTACTTTGTAATCACAAGTTAGTCACCCACAACCTAACATTTGGAAACACTAAATATCTATAGTGCCGATGGCATTAATTGTAGGCACACAAAATGAAATAAAACACCTAGCCTCACAGTTTCACTTTGCCCATTTTTAACTGAAAAGGGAAAAAAAAAATTAGGTTTATTATCACCATGGTGTTGCGGTCTTTAATTAACTAAAGTGACCTTGCAAGGAAATCTTCCAATATATACCAAGAATTTATGGGAAATTCTCATCTCTCCTGAACTCTTATTACAGAGCTTGAGGCTAGAGTTTGAAAATGTTGTCCTCAGCTTAGTACAATTCATGGTCATGGTGGCTTGAGTAACACATTCCAGATTTATGTTAGCTTTACTCTCCAGGAGAAAAACCTTCCCTGGGTGTTCTTGCCTACGGGGCATGGGCAGCAAGTCCCTTTCCAGAGCCAAATGAGTCATTAGCCCAAGGGAGGCTCCAGTAATAGGCACTGGGTAAGTGCCTTGGTGATGCTCGTAGGTGGCCAAACTGGAGTCATTCCTTTATCCATAGCTCCATGTATGGTATGGTTTTAATTCTGAAAAACTCTAATGTAGGATTATTTAGGAGTCATTTTGACATTTACAAGACTATGTTTTCCTAACACTAAACTTGGCTGTAAAAAATCAGGCGATGTTTCCCCAGCACTGTGCAATGACACCATCTGGCAGTTAATGATTAGTGGGATTTACAGGAGAGGCAGGCACGGATTTGACTAACCATCTCTTTGCTGACAAACTAGGCAAGTAAAGGTAATGTCAGCTGTATCCAAAGGTCACTACTGGAACTGCTGCTGAAACAGTCTGCATGGACCAAAATTGGCACTGGAATTAGGAAATATCAGTGCTGTCACAATGAAGAAATAAAACCAGACACAAATATCTGTGTGAAGGTAGATACAAACCCAGACAATAACCTTTAGAAAAACTGAGGCAAACCCCTTAACTTCTGCCATACTACTCTCAGATATCCAAACCAGCCTTCACTAAAGCCATCCTGAAATTCAGGCTGCGACTAAAAAGAAATACACTGGCTGATACATTTTATCAACTTTTCTTACCCAAAATCACAAAAAGATTGAAAACCTTGCCCTTGAATGACAAAATTTGTTGTCTCATTCCTCAAACAACTGTGACAGAAAACCTTTAACTCCAAAGCATAGCCTAAGTTCCTGGGCACACAGCCTCTTTTCTTCTTTCAGTCAAAGTGTTCCCATCTCACAATTTTTAACTCTCAGAGATCAAAGTGAGTGTGGCTGGCATCCATAGATGCAAAAAAAAAAAAAAAAAAATCCCAAAACAAAATATAAATCTGGTTGATTATCATGGAAAAGAAGGGAAAAAAATAAAATTCAGGGGAGATTTGTTGAGGGAATCAGTAATGTATTTGAGAACTGCTTGATACAACTAATTTTTCTACTTGCAAATAAAAATGCTGCTCCTTGAAGCCATGCTAGTGCATGTCTTATTTTCCTCCTCTCTCCTTTCCTGCCTTGTTGGTCTTATCTGTCCAACTTTCATCACCAGTGTGTATTTCAGTGGCTTTTACTGACTAGACTCATGCTGCACACTGACTTCAGGGCTCCAAGTATCAGAAGTACCAGAGGCATTCAGAAATTCTGCACAGATTTCTCTCTCTCTTCCATGGAAATGGGTATTCCCCACTTTCCTGCTCCCAGGCTTTGAGAGAATCACCCATGGTCCCAGAGAACACGAGTAAAAAAATAAATAAGAAGGGAAATGTCTAGCTGTAACAGGCAAAAAAAAAAAAAACAAGCACCCTACAAAACCACAAAAACAAAACAAACAAAAAAAACCCACAAAAAAAAAACAAACACACAAAAAAAAACCAACAAAACCACACCAAGGAAAATGGTTCCATGTCCACCACTTCATATTCCTCAGTGATGACATAAGGCAGGAAACAGGAATGTGTTCTCCAAAAAACAAAAGCCTGGGGAGACCCTAAGGAAGGGTGTTGGTGTCCAAAGGAATATAGTGCTGTCCTCTGCTCGGGATGGTGATCCTCATTTCTGCTCAGCAAACATAGGAAGGGACACCAAAGACAGGTGGACAGAGGATATTCACAGCTGTTAAGCTGACTGAACAGAAAACACAGGTCCCCTTGAGAAACTCTATATTTGAAAGAATTAAGCCGTAAGATGATAAAAGGATTTCATATGCCACTAAAGCATCTTTTCATTCTCTTTTACCCTCTAGTTCTCTTAATCTACTGCTCTAGCACTTCATATTACTATATATTTGAGTACTTCACCCACTACAGTCATCAAGGTGCTCTCCTATCCCAGTCTCACCTACAGGGTAACAAGGCAAAGTCAGCTGGAGTCACCCAAGGTGACAGGGGAAAGCTGTGGCCCAGCAACGTGCCTGGTGGATGCTCCAGTAACCAACCCATCCTGCCCACCTGCTTGGTCCCATCGTGCTGCTGCAGGAAAAGGCAGAGGGAGTAAAAAAAATACTTAAGGACAATTCAAGTCCTACGACTCTTTATCAGGAGAGCAACAGTATTTAGTCAGCAGAACAGACCATGTGTTTCACAGGCGAGGAAGCTTCCCCAGCATTTCTACGGTACAAAATACGGGCTTTATTTTTTCATATCCTCCACATGGCAGCACAGGTGTCTAAGTTATAGTGATATAAAATGAACAGGGCCCAGAGGGAGCTGCAGAAATGTGTTCTGAAAGAAAAGAACATTGAGTAGGATTTTAACAAACTTTGCACCCATGCTGGTTTCAGTTATCTTGATTGATCTTGGAATTTCTGCATCACATTAGCGCAAACTCGCTATTTCCAGTCTTACAGGATCCTAAGTTATTAAAATCTGAGGCCAAGGCACGTGGGAGCCAAATCTGGATGCCTGTACACACATCAACTAACACAGTCTGTTCAAGCTCTGCCACTGTCATCAGTGGGTGTAGTTAACAAATGAATCACTACTACCAAAGTAGAGAACTCAAATCCTAGGGTTTTTTGTAACTATGAGTGGCCCAGGGGTGAATCTCAGCTTATGCACAAAGTTTGAGCAGGCTCAGGAACCCATGAGAAATGTCCCATGAACAGTTGGACATGTGACACCCATAATGAATGAGAACACAAAACTACAAACCAGTGAGTAGCACCAACAACTATGACTAAGGAAAGAAGCTGAAAGCAAGAGCCAGGATACAATGCCACAAGCTGGGACTGGAGCTTAGGGCTTTGTTTTTGACCAGAGAGCCATCACAGATGCTGCTTGCTAGAGCTACACCAAAAAATGCACAGAGTGACTTGTGTGTCCGTGACTAGCAGAGAGGTTGTGCTTACTCTGCTGAGGCAAAATTCACATCCCAGTCTCACAAGCTCTGAAGCAATCATGATTCTCTCCTGGCACCAAGGTCTCTATGCGTGAGGTCTCTCAGGGAAGGTATAATTATTCAGAAAGATCTCAGAGAGAAAAATAAGACCACTTCTTGTCAGGTTGACTGATCACATGAACCGGGTGAAGTTTATAGTCTTCACAAGCCCATTCAAAGCAGCCTGAGAGATGAAAGTCATGTTTTGAAGGCAAACACATTCAGCAAAGCCTGCCCCAGATAAAGCCAGCTGCATTCCAATCAGATGGAAACTGTCCCATTTCATGAAGGATGCTTACCTGAGCCTCTACTAATGAACAATGCAGAGCAGCACAAAAGAGCAGCTTCTCTCATTTTGGCATCTCCCTATCATTACTATTTCAACTTTCATGGAAGTTTTAATTCAGAGGTTCAATAATGTAGTATTTGATCGACTGATGACAGGGACAGTGATAGGCTGGTGACATGGAAAGGAAAGCTTGCCACAGGCAAGCTGAGAGCTGCAGTTGACACACCAGAGGGAAGGGAGGGCATCCAGAGAGAGACTGATAGACTTGAGAGGTGGGTCTGTGTGAACCTCATGGCTCCAGGAGAACTTAAAGCACCTCTCAGTAGCTAAACAGAGGGAGATTGTACAAGAACATGTAGTAATAGGCCAAGAGTGGTGGCTTTCAGTTTAAAGATGGTAAGTTTAGAATAGATAATGGGAATAAGTTCCTTATTGTGAAGCTGATGAGGCAATTGAACAGGTTGCCCAGAGGAGTCACAGATGTCCCATTTCTGGCAGTGCTCAAGACCAGGCTGGATGGAGCTTTGAGCAACATGGTCTAGTGGAAGGTGCCCTTGGCCCTGGCAGGGAAGTTGGAATTAGATGATTTTTCAGGTCTTTCCAATCTGTGCTATTTTATGATTCTATGAGTTTCACAGAATAGTGGCTTACGTCCCTCTGAAACTTTCAGCTATATCCACTTTTCTCTCTTTTGTAGCACACTAAAAAAATCAACAAATTTTGGAGGCTAAAATGTTTATTTGCATTTTTATTTCTGTAAAGATCTTACAAGCCAGAACTTGCAAGCCATCACAGTTTGAAGCTTTAAAGAGAAGGAAATGAAAAAGAGAAATAAATCAGCTAAGGAGAGTTATTATGTTCCACAATTTCAATACCTCTTATACCTGCACTATGGATTGTTTCAAATCCCTCCCACTCTGGGAAAAACCTAATTCACTCTCTTGGGAAGCTTATTCTCTGTGGGACTCTGCTGTTTCTGAGTGGAATAAAGATTTCTAAGTCTATGTCTTACGAGTTTTAACTATAGAAGACTTGTTAATTTCCTAAGAGAAAAAGGCACCTGAAACACAGACATTACATAATGCACTGCTAAAAACAGTGTTCAAACCATGCAGCAAAAGACAATGAAAAATGGGGTAGACTGTGGAAAACAATACACATTTGGGGTCCAAGTGGACAAACAAGCAATTTCCATTAAACATTATTATATGGAAGCAGAAAATAAGTCACAACATCACAACCTGTCCTTTAAAAAGACGTTCTGCTTTTCTTCCAAAGTCAGCTTAGCCCTTGCACCTTATCCTCCAAGAAAGCCTCTCCCCTAAGCTCACTTGTGTTATTTGAAGGATAGGTTAAAATTATTCCAAGGACCAGCTATTCTGCTCTACTGAAGGATACACCTGGAGAGGATCTACACTTGCCTTTGTCATGTGCAGCCAGCATGAATAGTGAGATCAAAGGATTTTTGATAGTTAGGTCAATCATCCACCTGCCACCAGAACCAGGAGAGAAAAACAACCTTCTTTCCTATATTATGGAATAGTCCTCTGTCCCCTGCTCAGGATGGTGATCCTCATGTCTGCTCAGCAAACATAGGCAGGGCCTCCAAAGACAGATGGACAGGGGATATTCACAGCTGTCCAGCTGATGGGGCAGGAAACACAGGTCCCCTTGAGAAACTCTGTATTTGAAAGAATTAAGCCAGTCTGTCAGTCTGTCTGTAACATGGACAGACAAGGTTCTATATATTTTGCAGATATATAGATATATATCTTTGATATATTTTGATATATTGATATATTTTGATATATTTTGCAGATCTGTGTGACTTAGGAACCTTAAAACTTCCTTTCCTCAGTGTTCAAAACTTTCTCACACTGTCCAGATTCCTCATGGACACTAAGGGAAATCTCTAGACCTGATGCCAAAAGGTCAGTGCTTTAAATGTTGGAGTCTAAAGATGTTTAGAGAGATTTCCAGAAGAATGAAGATAATTTGAAATGAGGAGTCTACCTCCACTTCAAGGTGTGGAAATACTGAAAACACAATCTATAGATATTTTGTGCCTGGATTCCAGGGGCTTTCAGTGAGGTGCAAAAACTTTTACAAGAATTTGACTCTAAGATATATAGATATGGACATAGATATGTATCATGCTTTGTAATTGGGAGTAAATTTTTAAGTTTTCCAAGTCCTTTTTATTTTTAACCATCCAAAATGTGACCCTCTAGTTCCTTAATATTACAATCTTTTTGGGTCTTAAGCACCAGATACTTTTTTTATCCATGCACAGATTCTGTAAATCAGCACTTCTACACATTCACACACACCCCATCATCTGGCATATAGTAAGTACAGCATTAAGAATCTGATTCGAGCCCCAAATCCTAAATTCAACTACAGAAGAACTACACTTTTCTTTTTCTCTCTAAAAGTCAATTCTTAAGCCTTCACATGGTGCAGAGAAGTTTGGGAAAGATGCATCTGAGATGGCTGAGCCTGGAGATAGGAACTAAATTTGTTTCATCATCTGATTTTAAGACACTCTTCCAATTTGAGAGGCTGACACTTGGGAATTGAGAAGGAATTGAGTCACAAAGCAGATTTTTAGCAAACTGCAGATCTTGGGCTTTCACTAGTCACTATAATAAAACTGGCTCCTCAGAGAGTGATTTAAAGCAGAGTGAATCATCCCTTCTCACCAAGATTGCATAAGGAGACTGGTCAGAGTGGCTGGCTCTGCACAAAGACTGTGTTTTAGGCTAAAGTAACTCTCTGAAGGGCTGAAAAATAGGAAGTCTAATGGTCACAGGTTTGTCACTGAGGCACTGGGCAGCTCCTCTGCGTTACTCTAGGCAGGTGTACAATGAAGAAGCAGGAGTTCTGCAATTATCAAAAGACTTGTACTTCTCTGTAAAAGACACCGCGTTTTATCAAATGAGAAGTACAAACACAGAGACTGCAAGGTGTGTTCTATGGACTGAATTTATAGCACTGATGATGAACAAAACCCAGGGTATACTTCACGTTCAGATAAAGTAACCAATCCATTCAAGTAAGATGCCCTTCTCCCCTCCATGACCCACCCAAAGCAAGCTAAGCCAGTGGCCTTAACTCACCAGTAAAACCTGTTTGGAGTGACCCGCTCATGCATGAGCTGCCATTTTCTTCCAAAGTCCATTGAGCTGTACAGCTGGAACACAGAGAAAGAGAGAAAGAATAAACTTTGAGGAAAAAGAAGGAAGACTGTTGCTAGATAAAGTATTAAAATCAGCTAAGATTAAAGAACATGAATGGATTATTCACAATAACTATACACAATTACCAATCACCCTCACTGCCAGGGGAGGCTAATGTCTTCCCTTTACTCTTAAACCACACTGGGCTCCAGAAAATCAAAAGCAGGTTGTCTTGCCAAACCTTGTCAAACAACTTTCTCCTTCCAAATTTCAGTTGTCAGCACATTCACTTTGACTGCCATGTAACAAAGCTGGCTGTTCTCCTGGCTTTTTTTGTTTAATAGGAAGCAGGTGACATGTGAGTTCCTAGTATCAAATAGAATGAGAGACAAATCAGATTAGCCAACATGACTCTGATGAGGTAGTGACTCTATCCTCAAGGTCATGCCATTACTTGTTTTCATGGAATGAATCAGATCTCTTCTGTATTGAAAAGTAAATTGCTCCTAATTTATATTTTCTAATATTGAGAACGAGGTCTAAATTTTTAGATAAGTTAGAATCAACCTGCTCATTAGTTAAACACCAAAGATAGTGACATGACTCTTCTTGGAAGCCAAACTTTCAATATAATGATTTTTTGAGTCTTTCTGGTTAAGAAATGACACAGCTGAAATGTAACCAAATTTCCATGCAACTCCACATTGAGTTTCAGACATATGTTGCCTCATACATATTCTGCTTAATACCACAAACACCATTCTCCATGTAATTATTTTCTTACCCACAATGCACCCTCTCACAATCAAAACATATGTAAGCTCCTTTTCTCCAACTACGAACAAATTCGGTTCTTCAGAGAAAAAATATGCTTTGAGAAATAACTACTATGCTTTACCACTAGATCACAGAGAACTAAATATCAGGCAGCATTTTGATCAGGATTTCAAATAAATTTCATCTGATATATATTCTGGCTTAACAAAACAAGGCTTGATTGCCAGCTAAGGAGGTAGATAAGGGAACTGAAAAAACTTTGAAGTTTGTAATAGTCAAATTTAAGTCCTTAATGGGAAAATTATATCATTTGAGCACAAGATTCTGCACTGCATTTGATTTGAGTAACTGAATTTGCAAATTGGAGGTAGGTCCATGTTCAGATTGGAAGGGTTCACAACCTAGTGATGTGTCCTGTGGCACCGCTGTGATGGATGGCTACGAGTGACTGGGAAGATAAACTACATGTGCTCACACTGAATATTAACATTTCTTGAACAGGCAGCATCTTTGACCACAGAGAGGCAGCAGCCACATCAGAGCTGGACCATAGATCAATTTAGAAAGATGATTGGAAAGGGCTGTTTGAGCAGTGTCCAAAGCCTGAGGCAGTTAATTAATTCTTGCTATGTTTGTACTCAACTACACAACCAAATCACTGTATAGTCAGCAGAAGAAAGTCAGAAACTTAAATTCAGACTCCATCAAGTATCTAATGCAGCTGATATGCATAAAGACAAAAGAATCAGGCCTTTGCATTTTTGCCAACAGGAATGCCAGTCTGGCCAGTAACAGCTCAAGCTGCCAGTAAAACACATATGGAGGAAAGATATGGAAGCAGGTATCCTTCAATCTTCATGTCAAAAAGGGTTCCAATTATGTAAACTTCAGCCAAAACCACTAAGCTTGTAAGAAATATTAAGAAATATTTTCTACCCCGTGTTTTTCAGGCGATCAAATATCTGAATATTCTAATTTGGCCATATTTCTTTAGCACTGTCTCTAGATAGGGTAACATACTGCACTACAAGTCCACAACAGCCAGATTTCCTCTGCTTTTCAGGTGATTGTCTAAAAAAATATGATAGAGTCCTCTGCCCCAAAAGGAATTCTGTGTAGATATAAAATAAAGCAACAAAGCATCACTTGTCTTTTTTAATTAAAGGAGCCAGGAAAAGAAAATTCCTTGTCCAAATTCGAGATTAGGCTTATGAAGTCAGCATCAATATTAAGATAACTAATTCTCAGAACACATGGGTTTTTACAAACAATAACTGAGAATCCACACTCCAAAGTCAAAATTCTACAGTGCTACAACATCAGTTGTGTCAAACAACTTGGTTATCCTTTGCATGTTTTCACTACAGGTGCAAGTTAGCCAGGCTTCAGGCAACTTAGTCCCAGTTAAGTCACGCTCACAAGCGCGTCCAAGTGGGTCTAGCATCCTGATTGTATTCTGCAATGGATTAACCATTCTCACCATGAGAGGAAAGGATTAACTACATACAGCCATTTCCTTCGATTCTCTCTTATCTTTTGCCCCTGGCATTTCCTTTTCTTCTGCAGAAGCATAGCAGCAGTAGCTACAGAAAGCTCAGTGACATGAAGCACAATCTCTTTCAACCACTCATGTCTCCCAGTGTCTCTTTCAGGGAGCATCCCACTCTGTATCAAGTTAAAAACCAGAGACTAGCTACTGGTCTGTGTTTATTTCTTTCTTTTCTCTTTTAAAGCTCAGACTGACTGATGTCAGAAGGATTAAACTGAACTTGCAGCCTTTTTGTGATTTCAGATAAAGAGATAAAGAGGATATTATTCATTTCAATAATTTTTGTTTATTATTCACATACTTACTCTGGGCATCCACTTCAAATTTTAACCTGATGACTGAGTCTTAAAGCTGTATGACAGAACAAATCCCTAAAAGGCCTCTCTGGCCCAGTTCAGTTTTGTAGTATTATTTACAGATGCAAATGCAAAGGTTAGTGTTGAATAAATAAATAAAACATACAATAAAGTGGTTTCTAGTATGCATTAAAATTGAATATATACATATACTTTTTGTTTATCTCCCTTCACGGGAGAAGACAAGCTTTAGAAAAGACAACAAATTTAGTGGCAAGTACAGCAGAATTCAATATAAATTAATTTGTCCTAAGGCTGAATACTAAGCAAAGGAAAAAAAATTATGTAGGTATGGTGCCAAGATTTTCCCATTTTAAAGCTCTGCTCTGGCTCTTTAGTGACAAGTAATCTCTGGCATTTCCACCTCCTGGAGCAGTCCAACACATTGGTTCAAGAGGGTGGACTCTGGTGTACCATGGGGATGGTATTATGAGGGTATGGCCCTTCTGCAACCTCCTTCTGTTATTTGACTTACACTGGTGACTGAAAAATTAAGACCATTATGGGTCTTTACGTTTGTCTGGGCTGGTCTTGTCTCTTGGCACAGCTAAAGATTGGCATACAGTGGATCTGACTCTTCCTCTACTCAGGAGTCTATAGTCAGACCTATCACTTACAACAGGAAAGGCTGTACCATCAAAAAGGTAAATGGCAAATATTTATCCAAACAGCATCACGATACTCCCCACTCAAGGACTAGCAAACATAGCTAGCACCAAACATATCACATCCACCAACACAGCCCTGCAGCTCACCAAGAACACAATCTGTGCGAGGAAAGACGTTGGCAGCTCCAGTGATACCCAACTTTGTTTCACTACAGGTCAGACCTTAACTCCTGCTTGTTTTGCTCAGCACAAATCTGAATCATAAGGATTTTATGTACCACAGGCAGAATGCTTCGTCTTCAAACTCTAAGAACAGTGGCAACATTTTATTTCACACCAGCATTGTTTCCAAGTAAATTGGCAAGCCCCTTAAAGAAGGAGCTTTATCCCTGGTGTCAAATTCTGTACCACAAACACAAGCAACATGCCAGAAACACATTCAGAACTACAGAACTGTAAAGAAAGGAGCTTTAGATACACAGTGTTGCATGTGAAAATGCTGTTGCAATTCTCCAGTACAAACTCTCAGGGTGACACATCATGTTGGCTGGCTTGGAAGATCTTGTTCAGGGTTGTGGGTAATTTGGTTTGGGTGCTTTGTTTATTTTACCAAGAAGAGCTAGCAAAAAAAAAAAAAAAAAACCTGTTTTAAGTTTTCTGGAAAAGTAAAGCTTCTCAGAACAGATTAAAAAATTGGTCTGCTTCAATTCCAGTTAAGGAGAGAGTAGAGAAGAACAAGCAATGAAGGAAACACAGGGAGAGACTCAAGCCCCTGATGTTAGTTATCCATGTCTGATCTAGTCACCAAGGCTCATTTTTAGACAGGCAAGACACTTCTAAAACTGCTCATTGTTCAAGCCTTAGAATCCTCTGCCTCTCCTGACACTAAAAAAGCTTGCAGTGACTAGTGCAGAAAGAGATGACCCCACCAGACATTTGATCTGGTTGAGATGGATTTCATGACCTGCTTGGGCTTCATGGGGGAAGCACACAGAAGAATGAAGTTTGAAGGCAAGCCCAAGAAAGACCAAGCATACAATATGTTGGGTACACTCCATCACTGCAAGAAGCATGTATAGATGTCACTTATAGACTGAAAAGCAATAGAAAACAGACTAAAGACATTCACAGAGCTTTGCTATTTATAGACTTTCATGTATACACATGTAAGAAGGAACATACATAAAAGGAACATACATGAAAGCCAGTAAGCAAATAAAATCAAATATTATTTCTTGCTATGAAATCAGGTCTATTGGCCTGAGAAAACATCTGGTGAGACACTCCACAGTTTTCTGCCTGCCAGTCATCCAAGAGTGCAAATGATGTTAGATAAAGTGAGGAAGATCAGCTGAACTGCATGCATTTAGAGGAACAATTCATTTATTACACAAAAAACTACACTTCCTCCAGACACTACATTTAGGTGATGATGGAAAGATGTATTCAAAATAAATGCATCAGGGTGAGAGTGGGTCTAGTGGGAATAAGTTGGCAGCAGCTGACCCATTATGGAAGAGGAGGGTCAGATTAGACTGGCCTGCTTGGCCTCAGAAGAGCACAATCCCAAGCAGTAGCTCAGATTGCTTACATGGAAAGATGGCTCAGATCCCAGAAAAGCACAAAGCAAACTAGCACCTTCTCAGCCAGAGCTGGTGGGAAAAATCTGCAAGATGTGTGGAGGGCTCCTGCCAAAAATTCAAACCGGGGCAGAAAAAAAAATAAAATTAGGTCAACATTTCTGTAGGAAATTGGACTGCATGCAAAGTATAACTCAGAAAAGAAAGTCTGTTGCAGGGTCTTAAATTTTTTTTACAGAAGGACAAAAATCATTAGCAATAGAAAAAAACTAAAGGCTCAAAAAAAGTTGCAAATTCTCAGAAAACTCAAGGTGTATCTTTTCTTTACACTTCTGTATTAGAAATTAAATTGGAAAAGAAGAAGGGTGTCATCATTAATATTTCAGAAAGGTCATTCCTAGAAGAAAAATGAACTGGAGGAAAAATTCACAATGCTTTTCAGTCTCTAGAGTACAGAACAGATAAGCCATGTCTGACAGCAGCCAGTTGAACACAGGATAGATTCAGTACAGCCATGAAGACAGCTATTGGTACCCCAAGAACATATCCTACTTCTTTATCACTTCTTCCATCCCTGCTTTTTTAAGGACAGATGGATACCTCTCCCTTCCACAGCATCAGTGAAATGTTTAAACCGTGGGGTCTATGGAAACCCCTTTCTCATATTCTCCTGGGAGGCAGGATGGGTTACTTGCATCACTGTAGGTACAGGAGTCAGGTCTAAAATACTTCAGTTGTGTGGCTGAAACCAGGTCAGGAGCAACCCTTGCCATGGAAGTGGCTTTATTACCCACATCAGAAAAGGCTGCATCGAAAGAAAAAATTGGGGAATTCCTCTCTTTCTTCTATTCCTCTATTCCCCTCAGTGAAACAGCCCTGGAGTGTCAAGAGTTACCATTAGGGACACAAAGGCTGACATCACCTTCAAGCTGATAACCACCTCAAGGACTGCCTGTGCTTGTTCTTTCCAACTCCTCCAAGGGAGTTGCCTATCCCTGCCACCTTGCAAGGCAGGGTTCCAGTGGTACCGAGATCTGAAACCTGGAAGTGCTCCTGGAGCCCTAAATAATGGAAAAAAAGAGCTTCTCCTTTTCTTCTCTTGTCACAAGCTGCCTGGAAACCACAATTCAGGTAAGGCACCCTTGACAGCTCCACATTAAAGAAGCTAAAAATAAATCTTATATCTTGAGCCAAAAGATTTGTGCAACAGCTTGTGGGGCTGAACTTAGTAGAAAGAAGTCTACCAGCACCAAATTTATGGTCTTTGTTTACACAGAGTAGTAAAAACTAGTAATTGTAATGAAAACAAATGGACCAGTTTATCTCTTTACTTTGATTTTCCTTCCAGGTGATTAAAAGCTGCATCAAGAGTCCTCATTGCAGCCCAAGGTTCTTCTCTAGCATTGTACAGCCAGATTGTCTTAGGCATGGGAAGAGGATATGCCCAGACTGATTCATGTCTGAGACTCACCAGAGCTGCTCAGTTCCCTACAGATGTTGTATCATAGATGGGACACTGGAAATAGACTATTTTGAAAACTGGTCAAGACAGAAATTAAATACTAATTACATTTTCATCATCTGTCCCATACGAGGAGGAAAAAAATAGTAAAGGTTTCTGAAGGTGGGAAGTTAGGGTTTTTTGCATTTTAAGAAAAATATTACACAAGCTAATCAGTAAGACTAGGTCTTCAGGCAAAAGAAATTCAGTCTCCATCCCACCACAGTAAGACACTGGTCAGGGATCTTCTGAACAAAGACCAAATTCTTTGGAAATGTCTGACTTCAGGATGTAATTGTATAGCTCAACCTGGTTTCTAACTAAGTCATTCAGGTTAAGATAATGCACTGATGTCACGTTTCATGATTTCATAGTTCAAAAAATGCTTTCACTCAATGGGTCCACTTCAAACCTGATGCTGAAAGCAAGACGCCTCTTTCTGCTTTGCCACTTCATCATCAAAAAAAGACAATATTTGATTAAACCAGTGAAAAAAAGAGTTCAATTAAAAAACTTCACAATTCAATTTTTCTTAAGCCTCATTTGCAATTGACACCAAGCACACTCAGCCAAAAATTTGGTATTTCTGCTAAGAGCAGACCACCTTTTGCTTTTCTACTCCATGACTTGTTTCCAGTGGAACAAGAAATCCAGACATAGCTGCAACAGGAGCAGTGTCACAATTGAGTATCACACAGAGTTTAAGGTATGTTTTACCCCTGGGTGAAAAACAGGCTCTTTTTTTTTGTGTGCTTTTCCCCTACCTCCAGAAATGCTAGAGTGGTGAAGAAACAAGATGAAAAATACTGCTTCCATATTTTTTAGCTTAAACTGAAAATCTGGAGAAAAAATATGTTCAATTTGGTCAATCAAAACACATTTCAATCACTGCTAAAGAATTTAGCGACCCGCAAAAGGTACTATAAATAGAAATGCCATTTTAGGGAAGGCTAACTTTTCTGATTGCTTATTTATTCCTTTCTCCATGATCTTTTAACCATTTCAAAATCAGCTATAGAGTTTGAGGGAGGACTAAAGTAGAGAACAGGAACAAGGGAATAATACTGGGACCATGAAGAGATCAGAATGGGATGGAGATGGCAGAGCTGCCTCCTGCTTCCAGAGGCTACAAGGTGTACCAGGAGTTATCTTTACCAGAATTTCTTCCTTTGGCATCCAATAGGTTCGGCCAGAGGCAGAGTGAGGTTTCAGGTTGTTCCTGTCCACAGAGGCTGCTTCACTCCTTTTTCCCTCAGATCAGCTCTTTAACATTCACAAAAGAGTGAATCACCTCTAATGGCTGCTGATTTTTCTGTCTCAAAGCCAGGCTGATCCCTTAGTCCAGTTTCTTTAACTTAAAAATCATTAGGCAGCGTTGGGTCTGAGGTCTGTGCTAATTGGATCCACCAACCACGTGGATGAAGCCAATGCTGCTGTGCAGGTCAGCCTGCACTGAGGAGCTCTGTGCCCTCCCAGCCCAACAGGAAAATTTTCTGTGCTCCTGGGGGCTTCACATTGCAGCCCTTTAGAAGTCCCTCCTTACACTCCATCAATGGTTATACTCCAGAAATTTAACAATAAGGGGAAATAAATGTGAACCACACGTCTAATGGGAAGATTTTTCATTCAAATGTGCTTTATTGTGTGATATATGCCTTTAATTACAGTGCAAGCATCTGGATACATTCATTGCTATTACAGACCAATCTTTCATGTTTATTGAGCATAAGACTACAAGGGACAAAGCAGCAGAGGCTGAGGCATTAGCCAAAGTGCAACATAAAGCTACAATCACATGCTTGGCTGTTCCTCCCCTCCTTCCTTTACAAACCCTGTGGCACTATTTGTAGGTTAACCTCTACATTATACAGACCAGGATTTAATGGCAGAGGGATATTTTCAGATTAGTGGAAGAAACAGATTTCACACCACCAAACCACCTTCTAAACTTACATAAGATTTTTCTGATTTATTTATTCATGTGGAAAAAAAACATTTCTGAAATTGTGTACATGGGCATTAATGAATAGGTTTTAAAACTGCATTTAGAACAGCATTTTTTTTGGAGACATAGTCATTGTTCATGTAAAAAAAAAAACTTCACACAGCTTGAAAGAAATATTAGTCTGGTTTCAAGCAGTATGTGTCATTTAGGCAAAATTAAAGCAATGTATTCTGCCCCAGTTTAAATTGTATGTTATTTAACACACACACACCTGCCACCCAATGCAGTTTGCCATTCATCAGCATTTTCACAGACAGGGATGGTTACTCAGTTTTTGTGACCCACCACCCTCAGACACTGAGCAGACACACGCCTGAACTCATCTCACCCAGGTGAAAATGCTGTTCTTACCTGGGATCAGCCCTGACAGAGTGCAGTTGCCCATTCCACTCAGGTCTCATCTCACCAGCTGAAGAGCAGCAAACCTCACAGGTCCTCAGGAGCTGCCCCCCACTTCTCAGAGTGTTGGATTTCTTCACAAAGTCAAAGCTGTCTCACAAACTGTCCTTACTCTTCTACTCCATTCCCCCCATGAGGGCACTGTGCCCCCTCACCCTGAGGCTGTGGGTTCTGTCAGGGACCTATGGGGCATTTATGGGCTGCCACCACATATCTCCTTTGGTCATGGATATGCCCCCAATGCCATCCTGAAAGTCTTCTGGGAAACTACAGTAGATGAACAGTTACTCTTAGGACATGTACACATTCTGCACTGGGAGAAATCCCTCTCTGGACAGCTCTGGTCCACACATACAGCCTGTGCTCTATGCTGCCTGGGACAAAGGGCAAATACTGGACCAAACCAGCCCAGAGAAGAGCCCACCTTAGTCTATGGGAGTCTAACATCCCCCAAAGGAGAACACAGAAACTGCTCATAGGACAATTCTTGCTATGAAATAAATTCTGTGAGCAAAAAATTTATAAAAACAAGGTAGAAAACTTTAATTTCTGACAGCATTGAAGATGTAGCTTCAGCAAATATTATCTCCTGCTCAAACACCCCAGCTCTTGTACAATGCATTATTTTGGGCCATCTCCCTTACCACGCACTTTTCATATCCTGTCCTATAATGAATCAAGAGGCTTCTGCAAGCTTGAATATATAATAAAGAAAGTTAGATTCCTTTCAGCCTCACTCTCCTACTCAACAGCCAACTCTGGTCTCCACAAGGGCCTCTGATATCTTGAAGTCATTCTCCAGTACTGCTCTTACTATAACTTAAAATCCAGCGGTGCAATTCAGTTCACCTCTAGCCAACCAAATTTCTTTTTGACCAGATTCCCTGGAAATCCATGCATTGATAATAGGCTACAACTGAAGGGAAAAGCAGAGCCTGATTTTACAGGCATCCATCTCCACACATAGACAGCCAAGCCAGAGATCACATGCAAGAAGGGAAGAGTAAGAGGTCTCATGGAAACCGAGAAATTCCTCCCTGCACCTCACAGAGATTCAGTTCATCCCAAGCCAAGACTGTTTACTGGAGGAACCCAAATGAACAGCATCATTGTAAATACCAGCAACCATCAGGAACAATTTAGCTTGACAGCTGGAGCAGAAGCTGTCACTGCATTGAGGCATCACTGCCAGAAAAATCACCAAATGAGAAACTCACATGTTCCAGGGATCCCTCCAGGCTGCTGGGCAGACACCATTTACACTGTCATCTTTGATTCATCCATCACCCAACTCCTGCAATCAAGCTGTGTACCTTTGGAATAAATGAATCTGCAACTGCAGATCACACAAGAAAAAGAAAGCTCTTATCTAGCCTCTCTCAGCAGCTCTCTAGGTTTGTAAATATTCTATGGTGTCTATATTTAAGCCATTTATCCCATTAAATTGAAACTCTAGGTACCTTCCTACTATCTTATGAAGTAGGGTGAAGAAAAAGCCTCTACAAAGCCCCAGAACTACACAAACTCAATTCAAGGCAACAACTATAGTCAACAACAACTCACCAAACTTGATTTAATGTAACTATACTTTCTGGTATTAATCTAGGTTCACAGTGATGGTATAGCATAACTCATAGTGGAAGGAAAGGAAAGGAAAAATAAAGCAGCTTTTTCCATGCTGTCACTAGAGAAAAGCACAACTCATCTAGCTAGGGAATATCAGACTTAATTTTGCAGCAGAACTTTCAGACTCATGACATTTCTGCCGCTGGGTATGTGTGCATAACTCTCGTGGACTTGCACCAAGATCTGCGAAAATCAACTGGCCTGAAGCAAGTGCTATGTTAGAGGACAAAACTAGAGTCCTGTTTTGGCAGCAAAACTTTTGATGACATTATTGTTCTCTTACTATATGGCAGGAAAGTCCCCTTGGGTCCAGTATATTCTGCTAACATGTTATTTGTAGGTGCTTTTATCTCTTGAACACTGCAAGTATAAAATGCTACAAAATCTATATTCAGACAGTTTATGATCACTGAACCTCTGGCAGAAATGAGCTGCCCAAGGTAGCAGGCTGTGGGAAGGATCCCATTTTCCTCCTTTTGTACTACAGAATCACAAGGATTTTCTATAAAGCTTTAAGCTTTGTTGTTTCTTTGATCAATTGTCCTCCTCTCAAAAATATCACCCTTCATTTTGGTGCCTCAGCTCCTCCTTTTATCATACCCACAATACTCCCAATGAACCAAAATTTTACTGCATCATGCCCTAACTTTCATTTTACAGCCACCATAGTCGTATAAAAATCAACTGAACACAAAACTAAAGAATTTTATTACTCTGGAAGAACTTGTAACTGTCACAAAACTTATGTGGGGCTTCTATTGCAAAACTTCAAACCTGCACACAGGTGTGTGCACACCCTACACAAACAGGTCACCATTCTTCCCCTAGACAACCAATATGGACAGCCAGCTGAAATATGCACCAAAACACAACTGAAGATGTGCAGCATTTGCAAGCATAAATAAATATATGTGTCTTAGAAGCATAAATGCCCTGCAGAAGAACAGTACTGGAATCAGGACATTATGAAAATCTTGAGGATTTTGTTTCTTTTTTTTTTTTAAATGGGAAAAATTTCTAATTCTATTAACTGTGAGGAGGCATTTGAAAAACATGGTTTTCAACATTTCCTCAGTCCCAGAAGCACAAGAGACATATAAGAGAGGACAACCAAAATTATTCACACACCTCTCTGACTTTTTCTCTACCAAACTCATTACTTTTAAAGAACCAATTCATTATTTCTAAACACTTGGGACTGAGGTTCCTGAGGTGCTAGACCAAAATTCCAGGAACTGGCCTTCTCTTTCACCACTGACACAACAGGCATGAAAAGCTGAATCATCCATGCCTACCAAGGGGACAGAAGAGTTGCAGCAGTTCCTCTAGGCACCTTTATTCCCCAGAAAAATTGATCACATTAAGCTTCTATCAGAAGGAAAAAAAAAGCAGTAGAAAAAAAAGAGAAAATTAAAAAAAAAAAAAAAAGTGAATTCTCATATGTCAAGGTTGAACAGAAACAAGTAGTTGCCTTAGCACAAGAAAGAGCTTGCACACAGGCTCTCTGCCCAGGGACTCTGCATCTCTCACCAGGCACATTTTAGGGGGGAAAAACCCTGTGCACTGGGAGGCATGAACTACATCTATCTTGCTTTATGTGAGAATAGAATACTGTACATGTTTTCAGGTCAAATCCTCCCGTGATGTTAATCAGCATTTCCCTGCTAAAATCAATGGACTCACACTGAACATCAGCTGCTACATGTGTGACTGCACACATCTTTGGTAAAGCACCTCAGGTATGCTATCAGATCAGAACATGGTCCATTTCCTCACTGAAAACAAGCACTGGAGACAGGGATGGTTTGTTGTGACTCAAAAAGGAGAGGCAAGAGCAACAGAGAGAAGCCTGCTTGCAAAGGGCAATCCAAGGAAAAAACCACAAGCTTCTAGCATTACATAAACCTGTTTCACACAATAGACACAAAGTGATTAGAAATTAAATGTATGAACTTTTTAAGAGACTGCTGTGCTACAGCATAAAAGAAGGACCCTCTCTGCCTTGTGGCCCATTTACTACTACAGCACCTGCTGTAAATTCTCACACAGGGTACCCCACCCCAACCACACTGGAAGTTCTGCCAGGACATATCAGCTCCTGCCTGCTGCCTTCTGGAGCTTCTCTGTCTTTGTCTCTCAGATATGCATCTCTCAACTGTACAAAAGGACTTTGATTTCAGGAAGCTGAAACTCCCCCTCCTTAGGGGCAGAACAGAGAGCAAGGGCCAGCCTGCTATTTCCAGGCCTGCCATTCCTACTCCTGAGTGCAAGCTCCCAGTCCAGCACACAGAAATGCACTCCTCTGGAAGCACCCTCACAGACTGCCCCTCTCCTTGGGTGCTGGTGATGTGACAGACATGTGCAGGGGCTTGTTTGGGGGGATGAGGGGGACAGGACTGTACCTTCACCCCTCAGCATCACCCATCCTGCTGGCTGCCTCAAGGAAAAGAAAAACAAAAGGATGCAAACTCCTTCTTTGCTTGCACTTCATGTTTGCTCTCTTCTCCAGGGTGAGGGTCATTAGAATCTGTAGGCACGATAACAGGAACTAGGAAACTAAATGCTTTTTGCTATTTTGATCATATTGGAATCGTATCCCCTGTAATCCATTTTTCACACATCCAGACAGGAGGGTTGGTTTCAAGTCCTCTAATCTCAGGTAATACAGCAAATAGTTACATCTCAGCAAAGAAATTACTTCCTTGACACTCAGCAGAGGCCTCGTCAATACAAATGAGTCCAAGGTACAATTTACCTCATCGTAAAAGAGTCACCTCCATTTGCTTCCAGAAATCAATCAACACCATTCAGTAGATCACCATCAACTACAACAGGAAGCCATGACACCCAATGTAGGCGTGCATTGCAACATTTTAGATCTCTACAGTCAGGCAAAATAAATCATGCCCCTGGTGTTCTTATTCTTCAGCCTTCTTCACTCCTTCATTTTTATTCCCCTCTGCTATATTTATAACCACTCTTCACCCCACTTAGGCTCCAGATAAAATCAATATACAGCCATGATTTAGCATGGCCAGGAATGAGCCACAGGATCCTTGCCCTGTTACACAATAAACTAGGTTGCTCCAGCAGAAGAGCACATTTAAGCATCAAATGTGTCTCACTCCATTTATCTCTATATTTCCCTTTTCAAAGTAAAACCTGCTCATGAAGTGTCTATTACATAAATAACAAGCAATAGGAAAGACTGTTCTGGCTAAATCAAGTTTCACAAGCCGTTACTTTCTCTTTGCCACCACAAATCATCACAAGCCCAAAGTTCAGTATTTTGCCAGGACAAAATTCATTGGGCATTTCTGAAGTAGAGCCAAAGTTGCATAATTTAATTTCCCATCTCCTATTAAAACTGCCAGGCCTACCATAATCAGAATGATAAATGTAGAGTCATACGTCTTCTTTCTGACGGTAATGCCCATCAATACTTCAAATGCAAACAATTGTGACATCTGACTTTATAAAAATTACCTGGTGCACCAACAGCACTTAATTAAATTTTAAAAATGCTTTTGTTACATTTAATGAATGATATATTATACTGCAATGAAACATGTAGCAATACAAATACTTCACAATGCCAACAATTAAGGCTCACTTCACTTACGGCAATTGACAACACAAGTGCTCCTCACTTCATTCAGCTTGTGCATTCCAAATGAACTGGTTAGCAAAAAGGGTGCTTCTTTGCTAATGAGTTTTGTAATCAAGGCATCTATTTTAATTTCAAATTGGCTAGATTGGGGGAAATTGCTGAACTAAATGGCTGGTTCTAATTAGGATTATAAAAATATTCATCATGCTGCAGAATTAGCGCAAGGTCTTGATTTACTGACATTTGCATATAGCTTTAGTTTAGGAGTGGAAAAAAACCTCCTGATAAATTGTCTTCCTTTTAATGAATTGAACAAACACTATATCTGTTTTAGTCGTCCTTTCATTTAAAGGCACTGATACATATTCATGATTTGTAAATGAAGTTAAGTGATTTCAATTCTTCAGTTCATTATCATATTGAAGAAGAGACTTCTGTAAATTGCTTTTAAGTATTCCCAATCTCAAGGGTTTGGTTCTTTATGTTTGGTTTGTGTTTTTCTAACTTTACTAACATTTCACTTTATCTGTTTGATGGAACCCTGCCTGCCTGGGAGAGCTGCTGGCAGGTGGCTTGTCCAGCAACACAGACACATGATATGTTTGTAGAACCTGATGTTCTCAGAAGAGTATTCAAAAGGCAAAAAGATGAAAGACTTATTTGTGGCTAAGTCATGGGAACAGGACTCTATCTGCGTTCAGTTTCCGACTTTGTTATAGTTCTCAGTGGTAGTTAGGCAGTGAAACACTTTAATGACCTGTGCCTGAATACACTAGAGATGCTCAGGGGACACCACTTTGTCTGTGAGCCTCACATTTAATTGCAAGCACTCTCAGGCAGGGATTGCTTCTTAATATGAGGTTGCAATACAATGGACCAGTCAGTATGGTAGAGATTTCTATGAGCAGTTACTATAATATGGCTTGTATCAAACATGAAACACTGTGTGCTCCTTTACAGGTGGGCAATATACTCACATTATTTCCTTCCTCAGTATGGTAGGCCTGTAGGACTAACTGTTTTTATGGCAGCTTCCTCAGTCTCTTTTCTTTTGGGGTGAAGAAAAGAATGCAGTAGGTGTGCCTCCAGCTTCACTCCGTGGGGTGCTCAAATGTCAAGTGACTGGTGCAAGATAAATCTGAAAGCTGAGCATTGTATCCACAGGACTGGAATCACAGGCAGTGTGCTCTTCAGATATCAGTGAGCTATGATGAGAAACTAGCCCTGGTGTGTTCTCTCACATCATGGAATGAAACGGTGATTCTACCATGAGGATCCATGCAGGAGCAGAAAGAACTTACTTTCCTTGTTAAAAGTAATGTTCACATCTTGCTAAGAAAAGCTGTGTTTTATCCAAGAGGTGCAGTCTTGAGCTGTTGTTGATAAAAGGAGTAGTTACTCACACTTCTAACAACTCCTGACAACTACAATTACATTTAAATTCCAGGAGCAGAAGTGCTGCTGAGGAGCAGGTAACAGGTCTGGGTTCCTGCTGATTTATATCAAAATGAGATGTGAGGCAGACACCAGCCTGCCTCTCCTCATCAGCCCCATACCTCAGTTCCTAAGGAAAGAAAACCTACAGGCCTGGGCCAGAGTCACATCTCACTTATGACATGCAGCAACTCTCACTGCTTGATTTCAGCACATCTGCAGTAGCAGCTGCTATCCTGGAGTCACATTTCCAGCATTAGGAGTTCCAACTCAAAGTTCAGTAGCCTCACCCAAACACAACTCTGAAGTCCCCATGTGCCTAAGTTTCCTTAAAGGGCATAAAATCTGAGACCAAGGAGCCTTTACTGGAGGCATTCAAGACAGGACTGGACTGGGTGTTAGACAATCACATCTAGGCTCCCCTTCCCAGGAAAGGCTGGACCAGATGATCTTTGGAGATCCCTTTCAAACTGGATTGTTCCATGTGTCCATGAAAACAGCTCATCACAAAGAATCCCAAAGATTAATGACTGCTTGGAACAAGGTGCCCACATTCCTAGAATCAACTTCCCCTGGATTTCTCTGGCAGCACTCTGCCCAACTGCACATTGTCAAAAAAAGCCCCAGCCAAACAACCCCACCCTTAGCTGCTTTACTGCCCCATGTCATACTGGGAGACTGGGCCTAAATTCCAGGGGAGCATTTTACCTGGAGCAGAGACACTGCCTTCATGGCTCTGGTTCTGTGTCTAGCACATTAGAAAAAATTAGAAAAAAAATATTAAAAAAACCCTAACAAACTTTCCCACATAGTCCCAGTCTTATCTGTGATTTTTTTGATAAATTCTGTAGTGTCTAGTCAAGATAGTCAAGGCTGTGACATGCACTGCATCCAATTTTCAGATGATAACTTGCCACATCTCCCACACCAAAGGAATATCCCCAGTCAGACCTGATACTGTCTGCCAGGTGCAACTTGGTGATACAGCAGAATGTTATCTTGCACCTCTTATTCATCACCTCATTCGAAGAGATAATGAGACACCCACTTTCTTTTGTTCACTTTCTGCTGAAGATTAAGCTCCATGGAGGGAGAAGCCACTGACTGCCAAACTTCTTGTTTATCCAATGTTCTCAAATTTGTAATGGGTAGCTGGGGAATTTAAATTGGTGTATTAGTGAATTATTCTGCCTCTTACCTATTCCCAGCAGGCTTCAAATCACAGTTTATTCTGTAAGGAAAAAGTTCTACCATGTTGTATACCTGGGGTTTCTTCTCTTAACAATGGTAATTTAAAATATTTTAAAAATCTCTTTCCCTATTAACTAATATTTTCTCTTTTAAACAAATTATCTTTTTTAATTATCTTTTAAACAAATATTTATTCAAGAAGGTTTTGCATGTTTCTCTGAAAGTTTCAATGTCATTCTGAGAGAAACTTCATGGAGCTGGAAAGTCCCTTCCATTTCTACCTCCAGCCTCATCCATTCCCCATGGAGGAATCAGTGTGGGAAATTTTGCCTATTGAAAATTAGTTGGTTTCTTGGATAAATGGGACAAATAATGAGACACTCAGCATATTAGCATCAGGAATGTAAGATAAACTCAAATATTCCTCCCCAGTCACCGTGAATGGCAGCAATGAAATCTGTACCTTAAGCTTGTGCTGAGAGACTTTAAGCTTTCACAGCATTCCACAGAGCAGCTCCCCACACTTTCCAACAGGCAATATTGCACCTTTTTCATATATTCCCCTTCCCACCACATTTTTATCCAAGGATTGTTTAAAATTGCTTCCTATGTACTTTCTGCAAATACCCACAAAAACTGGAGGCTGCAGGCCCATTTTCCATTTTGTACTGGGTGATATATCCAAGTGTCAACATGGACACTCCCTGTGAGACCCAGTCTGACCTGCAGCAAATTGTCTGTAACATTTACACAGTGTCCACCTTCTGCCAAAGGCCACTTAAGGGGGCCATTAACAGAACCAACACGTGCACACATCAGATTGTGCTATTTTATCAATAAAGTAGACACATACACACAAAGCTACTGGGAAGAGATCCAAGATTTTCAACTCACGAGTTGCATTTAATCTTCCAGGACCTGATAGTTATACAATATCACATGGCTGCTCAGGGGGGAATAGCAAACCCACACAGGTTTTCTTAAAGCCCTGTAAAAATTCCTCTAGCCTGTGCTTTATACTCTGTGAGAAGACATCAGGGTCTGTGAACTTGCTGCATGTTCATGCCCACACACAGAGATTTCTTGGCTCAGCCCTGCTGCATTTATGTGATGATACAGGAGAGTTAGCAAAGCAGAGGAGGGTCCTAATTGGCTATAAAAATTAAGAACAGGAACGATATGCTGTGTTGACTCATACTGAGGAAGTATCCTCAATAACTCCTTGGATACTACTAAGAGAAAACAAATGGTGGTAACTGTGATTTGTCCTTAAATCAACAAAGTAACCAGCAGCCACAGAGCAATGCATCTTTCAGAAAGCCTGCTGAACTCCACCTCACTCAGTCGTCTTCTGGGAATTGCCCTAACCAGGAAAAAGCAGAACAATACCTATATGGGAGTGGTAATAAAAGAATTGGTGCCTGAACCGTTTTTATATTCGATTATTTCACTTGATGGAAGTGGTAATACCACAAAGTCTTTGGCTTTCTCAATATGAAGCCATATTTCAAGGAACAGTTCTGTGGAGAAGAGATGGGCTCCTCCTCTTAAAGAAGGTTGTAGAATATGGAATAGGCTTAAAACACTAGCTTGGAAAGGACAATAATTCTGTTAAGAGGGCATTCAAAATGTGTTGGGTTTTTTTAGTTGGTTGGTCATTTCTTTAATCAACCAGATAAATACCCTAACATTGTTGTCAGTTGTGGAGAAATTAGCTAAAAACAAGGAGGGATGTTTAGGTTAAAACAGTCATTAAAAAAAAGGCCTGAACCACAGCCATGGAACTGAAGGTCAGAAGACCTTAGAGGAAAACTATTTAATGGGAAGATCCAAAACACTGACTATTTGTATTTCATTCCGAAACTTTAAAATTTGTTTTCTATTTTTATAAACAAAACAATTCAAAAATCTTTTGATCTAGGCAGTTACCAAATTCATTATTTGTAGGGATATGAACTGTCCCTATTTAATTTCATTTTACTCTGTGGATCAACATACTAAGCAAAATGGATTTTCAGGTTCATCATTTTCATTAATTTCCAAGTTGACTACAGCTTGCTTAAAACACTACATTATTATTATTTTTAATTGAAAGAAAACTAATAAGAAAAATATTAATCTGAAATACTTATTTTAATCTAAGATATGAAATTAATTTTTCCAACTTGTTTACACATTTACAGTTACAAGAGAATGGATTAGATCTTCCCTTAATAGTTTCTGCTGCTGGGAGTCAAATTATATGTACTTGATTTGTTTTCAGAATAACACTTGCATTTTTAAATCTGTCCCTAAAGAAGTTATTAAAATAAAATGTAAGGGTCAAACACTTCTAAAATTAGAGAGGTGGGAAAATATGGTGTCCCACTGTAGCAGTGTCTGCACTACAGAGCAAACAGCAAGTCACCTTCCTTGTCACAGTATCAGTGGACGAATATTACCCGCAGGTTGCAGGCTAATGATAAACTTTCTATTTTATTGCCCTCTCATGCATCAAGTCAGAAGTATTTCAGAGCAGTTTTATCCCCAAAAAATGGACATATGAACTGAGAAAGCAAGAACTATTTGATACAGCTCCACCTGTTTTGTACCAGGCAACTTCATGCTGTTTTGCAGGAAAATGAGCACAAAAACAAAGGACAGAGGAGCACGAGCAGAACTAGGCCGCAGTTGGACAATTATCACCTGTCAGCATGGCATCCCTTTGGATAGCCTCCTCACAGCTGTGAGCACCACTGCAGCCTCTCTAGACACTTATTTTAGAAGCTCTCGATCTCTCTTTTCTGGTGAGCAGCAGAGAGATGAAATGGGCATTGCCATTGGCACAATCCCATAACCACACCCAGGAGAGAATGCACAGTAGAGTGGGAAGCTGTGAAATCCAGATCTGGCTTCTAGAGGAAAAGGAGAACAACCACAACAACCTTATGAAGATGCAAAAGACGTGATGAATATTCTTAAGTATATGGGACTTAAATCCTAAAGGACTCTTTATCCTTGCATTGGCCTAACCTGGGAGAAGGACAGGGCTGACCTCTGGTTCCCACTCGACTGAGGCAGTGCCCCTGTTTCCAGACATGCAGGAATGCATTACAGTGGCCTCTCAGGAGACTTCAGCTGGGGATTTCCCATGGCACTGCTGTCACACTCCAGGAGCACTGCCCATCACCTCAGCATCAGCCATGACTGCAGTGAAGCTGGTGATCCTGACTCAGAGTGACAGCTCTTTCACAGCTCTTACTAACCCAAGACATGGCTCAGCGCAATCTATACCTCAGTTGTGTTAAGAAAACATTTCAGCAGGGAAAAGCACTGCTCCATGGCTCCATTATAGGACCTACATTGAACCAGCACTTCAGGCCATCCTTCTGACCAGTAGAGGAAACCATGAGTGGCCCTGAATGCAAAGGCAGACATAAAGGAAAAGCCTGGACTTGGCATTGCTCCATTTCCACTTGACCAACAAGCTACAGACCAACTCATCTTTGCTCTTACACTTCAAACAATTTTATTTGGTTTCTGGGATGAAATGCAAGCAGCTTCAGGGTGTTTCTAGCTCAGTTCATTTTTCTTGTCGTTTTGCTGGGCAGAAGACAGCAGCTGAGGTGTGCACACAGATGTATTTGTTTGAAGGAGCAGAAGCAAAAATGCTTCTGGCCTCCTGTTGCTGCACTGGATCAGGGGAGCATTAGTACCACCTCACAGTCAATCATGTGCTTCCCTTGTGTTTTGATTTCTTCTTCCAATGACTAACATCACAAAAAGATTACAAAGCTCTGCCAGTAGAAGTACAGTGCTTCATCTCAACAGCGATGCTCTGCACTCACTGCAGATGGATCTCTTTGCAAAGGCATGCTCAGGATGTCTCATCTGGCTTCTCACATACATGACTACCTCATCAGATGCCTGTTTCTTCCAAGCCTGTCTATATAAACACCAGGATCATGCAAAATTATTACCTCCAGTTTAAAAGTAGCATCAAGACATTTTGTGACATCAAATAAATAGATTGGTCTTCCCAGCCTACTTCAAAATCCCTGTTACACTGATCCTCTGAGTTCAGAAAAATATTTGACATTTGACTAACTCCTTCATACAGTAAAGACTTGATTCTATGAAAGGAGTGTGTTTACAATAGCTTTGTTCTTGCAAATGTCACTGAAGAATCATTAGTAGCACAGCAGCAAAACACCTGGTGCCTGCCACAGCACTCTTTTAGCAAGTGGGAAGCAGAGCAATAGGAAATTATTTGATTATATTCTCAGTAACTAGTTTGGTAAAAACTTGCACTAGCCTTCCAGAGGAAATTCTCAAATAGAGAGGCACAGCATTTTAGCTATATTATTCCTATAGCTGGGATGTGAGACTGACTAGTTTAGAAATCTTCAAGAATAACTGCAGAAATTAAAAATCCCACCCAGAACACACCCCCATATCTGACAGGTTGACACATGTGTTTGGTTTGTGTGGAAAGGTTTTTATAGCAGGGAGGGGGCTACAGGGGTTGCTTCCATGAAAAGCTGCAAGAAGCTGTCCAGGAAAGCAAACAGCAGCCAGCTCTGTGATGGACCCACTGCTGGCCCAGGTCACACCCATCAGTGACAGTGGTAGCACCTCTGAGATAACTGATTCATGAAGTGAGGGAAGAAACAAATTGACAGCTTCAGCCAGAGAGGAGTGAGAATATGTGAGAGAAACAGCTCTGCAGACACCAAGGTCAGTGAAAAGGAGGGGAGGAGTGTCCCAGGAGCTGGAGCAGAGATCCCCCTGCAGCCCACAGTGAAGGCCATGGTGAGGCAGGCTGACCCCTTGACCCACGGCAGGACAGGTGAAGGTGAGCCCACAGGAGACCCATATTGGAAGAGTCTGTTCCTGAAGTCTTCATCCTATGAAAAGATCCACACTGGGGCAATTCATGAAGAACTGTGGAAATGACATTGGAAAAGTGTGTGGAGAGCTGTCTCCTGTGGGAGGGGCACCATGCTGGAGCAGGGAAAAGGTGTGAGGAGTCTTCCCTTGAGGAGGAAGAAGAGGCAGAGACAACATGTGATGAACTGACCACAGCCCCCATGTCCTGTCCCACTCTGCTGCTGGGATGCAGAAAAAAGAGAAAATTGTGAGCAAAGCTGAGCCCAGGAAGAAAGGAGGGGTGGGAGAAAGGTATTTTAAGATTTAGTTCTTATTTCTCATTACTCTATTCTTATTTGATAGAGTAGGGTATAAAGGGATAAAGTACAGTAGAGTATTGATAGGTAATAAATTCAATTAATTTCCCCAGCTGAGCATGATTTTCCCATGATGGTAATTGCTGAGTGATCTCCCCCTGCCTTTATTTCGACCCACAGACCTTTCATTATATTTTCTGCCCTGTCCAGCTGAGGAGGGAAGTGACCGAGTGACCTTGATGGACACCTGGCATCTAGCCAGGGTCAGCCCACCACAATGAGGAAAACTTAGTGGTTATTCAGCATGTTTTTGCTTCCCAGAGTCTTGGGATGACAGAAACATAAGAGGGGAAAGATAAAAACTTGGCAAGTTTAAAACTTTGTAGAATTTGTAACTTGACCATCCTGTCTATGTCTCAGCTTTGGGCAGTAGTGGGGACTGCTGCTCCAGACCTGAAGCACACATCTCCTCACCACAGCACTTTGCTACCACACTGCACCTGATCTGCTCAGCACCTTTCAAACAGAGGAGTGCTATGTAAGGGCAAACCTGCTAAGGACAAAGTAACAGACTGCAGATGTCTCACTCACTGCAAAGAGGCTGAAGAGTGGCACAGAGGAGTTTGTCATCTGTTGCTGCTCCCTGACTCCAGTTTGCAAGCAGAATGAGCACCCCTCAAGGCTCAACAGCCAGCTGTTACAGACCAGCTCAGCCTGAGTGCTCCATCCTCAGAGACAGCGCAGAAATCAGTGCCTACGAATCAATAGATTTTTAGAACAGCTCCATGTGTCATGTCAAATCTCTAATTCTTTTCATCTTTCATAGTATCTCCACTACTGAAGTCTCCACACCCATCATGATCACTCTAATACTCAGCTGCTTTTAGCAAACTGGCTTTGGAGTCACTGCATGGCTTTTGAGAACATTTAAACCTGCAAAGTGAGAACAGCAAAGCACACTATAAATTCTTCATCATCTCTGAGAGGGAGCAGTTCTAGACAATATCCCCTTCAACTCCTGGCTCAAAATCACTGAAACATTAAATCAATTGCTTACCTTTTGATCCAGACTGTAGGCCAAGATCCACTCCTCCTGCTTGGGGTGGAAGAGCAAGCTCTGGATATAGAAGTTCAAACGGTACTTCTGATAGGTAGCTCCTTCATCAGAGCTGATGAGGATGCTGCTCTCAATCTCTGGATCACTAAGAAGCATGATCTAAATAGAAAAATGGAGGGAAAGTGTTAATGGAAAAGTGAAAGTGAACATCATTTAAGAGTGAGGTCACACAGCACTGACTCCTATCAGATGTATTCAGAACATCACTCAAGAGTATAACATCCCATAGAGTTAGGATGGGTTTTTATTATTTCAGTTTCATTTCCTTTGGCAACTCATTTGCTGATTTGAGCGATTCTTTTTTTTTTTTCATTTTATCCAGATAAATTCAGAAAGACCAGTAAGAAAGAAAAATTTTATGTATCAACGTTGATTTTGCTTGGATATAGGAACTTCAGGCAGCCACACCAGGCTTTCCTGGACCATATCTGTCCACCACTTCTCTCACCCACTCTCTCCAAAAGTAAGCAACAGAGCATTCCTGAGATTTAAGGCTCATTACCTGGCAGCTTGAGTGCCATAAATGAGAGCATCACCTCCCTGGAAACACAGAATGCCTTCCTGGATCAGCTGCTGGCAGCTGGGTATAGTTCACATGCACATGGGCAAACACTGACACCATTTCATATATCACACTCCCAATTTGTACAGTAAGAGACATTCATTCAGCCAGTGAAAACATAATTTTCCCCAAGCACAGGAAAGTGCATGACCTCAATTTTTACATGGAGGAAAACACTTCTGAGCCTCTAATTTTAATTAGAAAATTATTACCGATATTTTAAAATGGGGTGATTCCACACTATCAGATGGCAAGCTCTACATAAACGTTAGCAGGAAAAATGTTGTGGAAACATTAATACCATCTTATTAACATCTGGAGAAAACGACTTCACATTAAAGCAAATACCAGTACCATAAAATAAAGGCAAACAGTGGGAAATAAATTAGAGCTGTTCTAAACACAGCAGGTTGTTGATACAGCAGCTGAATCAAATATAGAAACTGTCTTTCAGCAGGAAAACAGATCTAGGAATGGCCTTTTCTAGCTCACTGCAGAATGATCAGCTAGCTGAGATCCACTGCAACTTTGGGTTTTGTCCACATTGACTTCTCTTATTCAGCTTCACAGAGCTCCAACTTCAAGACTACAATATGGAAATACATTAATTTTGACAGCAAAAATCAGTTTCAAGGAATGGTAAAACCCTTGGTATGTTAGGCCTTCATCAAGCAAAAAATTTCAGTGCTTGTTTAATCTTAAGTACCTCATTAACTCCATGAAGTCACCAAGGGAAAGGGAATATAACGTAAATGGCTTCTGATCCTTTCCATTAAGGAATGAAAAGCTGAACTAGAAGTGAACATTTTTCCAGAGTGAAGCCAACTGTATGAATCCAGCTTGATGTCAAAGCACCTTCAACATCACTCACATCCACCACTTACCAGCCCCAAAATCAATCCCTAGCCATTCCCACAGGAAGCCACAGTATAAATCCTGAAGAAGTGCACTTGCATTGTGCTCTGGTGCCCGGTCTGGGGAATGAGAAGCATTCCCCATGTGCAAATGATTTCCTGGGAATTAGCCTGAGCAGAGACCTCCAAGATCTCCACTCTAAAGGATGCTTTTGTACATTTATTCTTTCTAATGTGATCGAAATATCACTTTCATTATGCTCCAAACAATTTCACAACTATTTGAAGATATTCTTTTCTGCCACTTTTGAATTAGATTGCAAAGACATTTTGTACCCCTGTTCACCTAAAGCATGTTGCCTATGCCAGAGAACTATAACAGAGTTTAGTAAAAATCACTTGCTTATATGGAATGGAAAAAGGATGTAAGCCTGGCCATTTAAGATGACAATCCAGAAAGATCTTATATTTAAAATGAAGGATACTTCATTTTGGAAGGAACAAAAATATGAACAAAAATATTTTCCACCTGATGTACAAGAGGACTACATAATTAGTAATGCTATATATTAAAAGGTTACTGCTGGAGTTCTGTCCTCAATGAAGGAGCACAAGACAGCTAACAGTGGCATGGGCCTGCAGTGGCACACACACAAAACATTCTTTCTGCCCTGTCACACATGATCTGCAGCACTTCAGAGGATAGTGCAAGAAACGGTCATATGAGACAACAAAGGCAGTATTTCCACCAGATGGTTGACAAATCTGGCCAATTTGTTCTTCTGGATGTGTAACAGTGTTAGAAGATCAGATAATAAAACCACCAAGCTAGGAAAGGTGGAAGAACCTAACAACAGTCACATCAAGAGATGACATCACATAAATCATGCCCTGGGCCTTCACCCAGTTTCCACATCCACTCTTCATTTTTCAAATGGAGAAACAAACACTCAACATCTCTGCTGTCATCCATCCTCCCAGGAAAGGCTGGTCCTACACAGAGCAGGATGGAAAGGCAGGAGGCTCAATCAGAGTGAAAAAAAAGCTCACCACTAGCCACACAGCTTGGACTGGTACACGTCTGTTACATGGCACACAGAGAAAGAAAAGTGACAGACTCTGTGCTTCTCTTTTTTTAACATTTCTACTTTTTCTTCTGGAAGCTATAGGGGGAGCAACTTTCAGCCTGAAACTACCACTTCTCATTATGGGATCAGGAGAAAGCATCTACCCCACTAGTGATTTAGATTAATCACTTTTCATTTAAAGACAATAAACAAACTCCAGTCAGAATGAGCATTTCTGCCAGCATCTTGTGTTGCCATTTATAATTGCCATAAGGAATAGCAAAGGAGAACCAGAGAGTTGTCAAATGTAATTTATAAGGGTTTAAGATCTAATCATTTTCTATAATATTAAATTAAATGGCAGCCCTTATTTAAATGAAAATTACATTTGGTCTTTCTACAGTCTAGATTATTTATATATACACCCATGTATAAAATGTTGCTTTTTTCTCTAATTTAAGTGAAGAGGGGAAGGGCAGGCAGGACTGGTTAGTGCCAAGGGTAAATCCTTGAAAACATACTTTTCCTGACCTTCAGATTCCAGTGAACAATGAATGACAAGCACCAGACCAAACCAAACAGGCTGATAATCACACTAAATTTCAGAGAGTTCCTTAGGAATGGATGCAGAGGAAGAGAGCTGTCTGGGACATTGTGCATCTCCTTTAAAGCAGGAGCTTTGGGGACAGTGAGGACACAGACAGAGCTGTTCTGAATGAACTCCAGGTGGGCAGAACACCAGACACCAGTGAGGCACCACATGGAAAGATGATGGTAGGGAGAGGCCACCTTGCAAGATTACCTACAATATATGGACTGAGATCTTCAATACATAAGCAGTAAACATACCCAGCTCTGAACACTTCAAGGGGATTGACCCCAGGGAATAAACAGCACAAGCTGCAGGCAGAAGAACAAGGAGGGTCATACCTGTGCCTGCCATAATGTGTTTGGTGTACAAACCACAGCAGTAGTTCAGAGTCACTCAGATTTGTTGGAGAGTGTGTAAGACCCTTAAAGGAGCTCAAATGCAGAAGGAGGTAGGAAGGAAAGTGGCACCATATTGCAGAACAAATCCATTAAAAATTCGTGCCATCTGATGGGGCTAATATAATAAAAACTAGGGTAGGATTTGTAACTGAGAATGTGAGTTTCTGCTAGCCAGGTCAAAATTCCAGGTATGTCACTGGGTTAATGTACACACCTTCCATGGTATTGCTTTCACATGGGTTATGGGGAGGTGGATGAGTTAAGATGGTGTCACATTCCTCTTTTTCTGTGCCAGGGTAGTCAGGCACTAAGAGAGCTGTGATGTGGAATACTGAACTGTACAGTAATGGGGCAGCACACCTCTCACAGGCACAATGCTACAACATGCCCAGACAGGCATGGAGATACTCATGAGCACAGAAATCACAATGGAATGTGTTTTGCACGCAGCTGATTTAGTTAATAAACAGCCACTGGACTAAAAAAAAAACCCAAAACAATATGCCACAGAAATGGCATTTTTATTAATATTAGCTTTCAATGAAGCCTTTTATTTTTCTCAACGAACATAAATTTTCACTGTAAATTACCAAAGCGCATCTCCCTAAATCAGCACAGACCAGTTTTATAGGTGCAATAATCTGTAGCAATAGCACCACTGAGCTACATTAGCAAAGAAACACCAGAGAGTTGTCAAATGAATAAAGAAGACAGGTTCAAATAAATGTCTTTTGTTCTGAGAAATAGATAGACAGCATTAAACTCATGTGTACTGCCCCTGATTCTCCACTTTAATGCACTTTTCATATGTTGTTTTTTTCAGAGGTCCTTGTCACATTCACCTATGTAAAAGGCTATTCTAAAAAAACATAAACAAAGCAGTTAAAAAAATAAACAAAACCAACAAGACACCTACAAATCATGCAAGCCTCCACAGCTTCAAAAGAAACCCAGTTCCTTAGCAAAGTATTAGAATTTACTCTGTAGCACTGGATTATCCTCTCCTACAACTGAAAAGGCAGTCTTGCCATAAACATTTCTGCAAATACAGAAAGTTGACTTTTAGTGTTTACAGGTTCATGAGGATTTCCATATTGAATGTGCTCAGCTTAAAAGTGAAAAGGGTTTTTTCTGGTTTTTTAGGCCTCCTTCCACTAGGCCCTCAACTCAGAAACACTTTATATCTGTCCTGAAGCCTGGCCACTTCAACATCATCAATGAAAAAAAAAATCAGATTTTAAAAAGGAAAAATGTTTCATTTGATTTAAAACATCTCATGGGTTGTATTGTCCCATGTCTCCTTCCCAAAAAGCTTCACAGTAGCTTTGAGTTTAAAAAGCCAAAACGTCTCAACAATTTATACTGAAAGGCCAATTCAAGTGGAGGATTTTTGCTTTGATGTCCTTTCCCCCTTTCAAAATTGAGAAATCAAAATTCAATGACATTCAAAGGCTTAAAGATGCAAAAATTGTTTTCTTCCTTCAAAACACCAGTCCATCACAAGTTAAATATGAACAGTTTGGAACTCTCTTACGGGAAAGTAATTTTCCACATTGAAGCATTTTAGATTACATGTTTGACCATCTGAAATTTCTCACTGGGAAATTTCTCACTGGTCATTCATTCCTCCCTCAGTCTTTCTCTCTCCAACACCATTACTGCAATTACCTGCCCTGAAAGCTAAAAGATGCCCCCAGAGGTCTGATCATAACCCAAACTCGTAGAACACAGCTTCTCAGTATATCTAAAGCCCTTCCTTGCCATTCCCATGGAGGACAAGTGCAACTCATTGCAAAGAAAATCTCATCCTTTTTTTCCCCCTCTTTCATCACTGTGTGCCATTTCAACTAAAACGACTTCAGTTTAATTAAATCAGCCCAATTCCCTCTGAAACTAAAAAGTGCTAAGGTAGCACAAGTAACTGTCTACTTACCAGCAAAAGTAACACCCATACAAATCAGCTGAGCTAAAGCTGTCTTTGAATGATTTGCACTACTTTAGAAGGAGGGTTTCTAGAAAGCACACCTTAACTTTATACAAACTTCCATAGATGTTCAGAGATGGCTAAACACCTGCTCACTGCCCTGTAGATATGTTGATCTCTACAATCATCAGGGGGAAATGAAAGCAACCTCTGTTTTCTAGTCACCAAGCATATCAGTCAGACAGGAAAAAATGGGACATGTCACTTATAAAAATCTACTCTAGAGAGAAATCCTGTGTATTTACATACAAGCAAAGAAATTCACTCCATCATTCAGGGATCAGCAGCTGTGACAAGGGGGACATCTGCTCTCTGGGAAGCCAAACAAGACATCCATGAAGAGGGCAACAGCTTTTATATAATTACTTACTTTGTGTACCCAAAGGAAAATGCTCATTGCAAACTTTTGTGTTACAGAGTAGCCCAGATTTGGGACTCCTTCTTCCTTACATGCCTCAAAAACTTCCTTAATGTTAAGGATAACCTGTGGGCATCAATCAAGCAATAAAGGGGCATTGAGCTTTCATAAGAGACAAATTGTCTGGACCTACCCCATTTCAGCTTCTTGTAACTTCACTTCTTATTGCCCGAAATTTAACATTAATGGCAGATCTAATTAATGAATATAGCACCAGATCACCAACTCTCAGAACCATAGTGCTGTAATCTTAAAGGATGAAGTGCACTGCACTGACTTTATAGGGGTTTATGAAGCATGTGTTATAAAAGTACCTCAACCATAAGGCTTTTATACCTTGGCACTCACTTCAATACAATCCCATAAAACCCAAGCAATCTTTAAGTGTTAAAGGTGACTTTCACTACTGTATTTATTATTGGATAATGAAAAATGACTCAGACACCCATGGAAACTCAGCAATGAAATAAGAGTTTCCTGAGACTTTTGCATTGGGTCTGCATTATATGTACCGTGACCAAAGAACCCAATGGCTCTCTCAAGACATTTTAGACACTTCACACTAACCTCCCTCCAGAACTTCCTTCCCATCAGGAATTCTTTGTAATTACAAAACAACTTCTAGTCTGCAGAATCACATTGCTTGCCACAGAACTTTTCAGACATCAATAGCTGTTTCTGTAAGGATTCAAGCCCTCTGGAGGACCTGTTCCATGGACTGCTGCAGCTGTGCCAGAAACTGAGAGCTCTCTGATCCACCAAACTGGTTTTGAGAAGACAGCAACATCATGTAATCTGCAATTACCCACACATGGGTTCCCCATCTTTGCAGCACTGAGACAAAATGGTCAGAGTACATGATGTTGTTCAGGTGACACACAGGTTCATTGTCTCTGCAGAATGTTTTGTCTTTCGTAGAGGGTACATAAAAGAAGAGAAACATTATCAGAAGTACAATAATAAACTGTAACATGAAAAAAATTCTTTAACATAAAACAGCAGCATTTTTGAAACAAAAATGAGCAATGCTGGAGTGCATCAAATGAGTACCAGCACTACCTTGCCTTCTCTGAGGAGATGCACATCAGCCTACCACACTTGTTTACAGGCAATAATCCTGGTTAATCTTTTGTTGTCTTCTATTGTCTCTTATATCCAATTATACCCAGACTAAAATTACAATTAACTGTTCATATTGGTACAAAATTGCAAGAGGCTTTTGGCACTTCAGCCATACCTGCCATAAATTGCAATACCAAAACAAAACACTTCAGAGAGTTCCAAGCTCACACAATCCCCTCCCTATGGAGAGGGCACTCCATTTTAATCACCACCTCCAGCACCTGTGCAAGAGCACAGATGCACCATGCAAGAAGCCCTGAGGATCAGGAGCAAATTAAGGTTAAATTGCATATAAAGTAAGAGCTCTTCAAGGAAAACCACTCTGCCATCCTCACTGGCAGGTGGGAAATGAAAATCTATCATGGCTGTAAGACTTAGACAAAACTCAGAGCTGGGAAAAGAACACAGATACTCCAAGGCTGCCATCTGAACCTGCCCACAATGCCAAATCCCAGGCTGGATCCAATTTGCATGCACAGGAGTGAAATAAACCATGATAACAGAACCAACAAAGCAGAGCATCTTATCTTTGTTTTGCTGCAGAGCAGGTCAGAACAACATGTCTCCCCTCTTTCTCTCGCCTTTTTGGCACTGGACACCTGTACTTTTCACTTTTAATTACAAAGCACAGCAAGCATTTGCTTGTTAAATTTCAGGTGCCAGTGGGGATGGAAGCCATCCAAAAAGCATGTGCTTGACCTGGCAAAGAGTGACTGACTGGCAACAGTCAGCCACATGCTTGGCTGTAAAACCTTTTCATTGTCACAGCAAGGCAGCCTTTATCCAAGGTTACTCCAGCCTATTATATTCTTGTTACAGCTGCACATTCTCCAGCTCCCCACAGATCAGGGTAGCAAAGTCCTCTGCCACGGTATTCCCACCTGCCTGAGGCCACTGCAGTGCTGTCCAGCTAATCTGCCAAAGGCTTTTCTGTGTCACAGCACGTTCATGCAGAGTTCTGCTCCACAAACTGCCAAATGGGTTACAAGCATCACCACTGGATTTGTACATCCAGTTTGACCAGCACTTCTACTAATGGGTCTGAGCCTTCCAGTAGAAGAAACCTCCACTGGTGATCTTAGGCACCAGCCAGTGCTTCCACACAAATACAGAGCTTCTGAGCTATATTATTATATTGCTCCAGAGTCTGGTATTTCTGCATAGCATAGCTCTGCATGATGCCTTTTTACTCTTTTGGACTCTAGGCAGGAAAGCCCCGGTTGTTACAATATCTGACACATTGTTTTGTGGTCATCAGCTTTTTTCTGGTGACAGGGAACAGCTCTAATCCCAAACTGTCTTCACAGAAAGAGAAAAGCAGCATTCACTTTTATAATTATATGTTATTTGAGTAAATGCATGGTTGTGCTATTCTCCATACAACTACAAAGTAATTTTCACCATTATGGTAACTTCCCATGTAAGCAAAAATAGTTACAGAAAATAATGTTATCAGTAAGGAGAGGCTGTGTGCACCACAGCTGCTGGAACTGAGAACACCATTTATATAAAAACACTCCTCTGATTATAGGTCTCACTTGGGAGAACACTTTATATGTGGGTATGAGTTTACTCACAGTAGTTGCCCCATTACAGAAAACAAAAAGATGTGCATGGATAGTTACTCATGGGGGTAAACTTTTGCAGCCTGTATTCAGCAATCTATTTCATTTGAGGACAGTAGAGTGTTTCAGGACTCTATAGAAAAATAAAAATCGTGTTATGTATCTCCCTTGAGGCCATTAAATCTGAATACAATTTTAAATGCATCATTGCTTCTCCTTTGCTTACCCACTTTATTTTTCTGCTTTTTTAGTCAGATTGCAGAGTGAACATAGACAACAGTCAGCTTTATCACTGTTCACATCCAGATGCTTATAATCTATCTCAATTTACTTACTTGGCATCTATTACTCATGTGTCTCACTGTCCCCAATGTACTTCCCTTCCTAACATGCCCCCACTGGAGGAAGCTAAGATGATAGGAGAAGGTCTATCACATTTCTGGATGCAAGGCTGAGGCCCAAGTTACAAAACATGATGGCATTGCAGTTCTCTGCATGGCAGCACTCAGCTCTGAGCTATCCATGGAGGCTGCAAGCTCTGCATGCTAACTTGGGTGCCAAAGATTCAGGAACCAGATATGGGAAGGTTCAGGACTTAGGTAGAGGATTCCCAACCAGCACTTCACTGGCTTTGGCATTTTCCATTACATTTAATAATTAGCTCCCAATGAAACAGTACTTGCAGGTTTATGGCAATAGTCTTGTCTTAGCAGGGGAGTGGCTGCCCCAGTGGCTGAACCCAGTGGCTGCCACGTCCTGTTCCATCAGGGTCACAGGTACTTCACAGCCTGGGGAAAATTGTGTACTTTCCTTTCTGTATCCCTTCATGCACATATGTGAGCTCTGTATATTTCTGAAGAAGCAGTGTAAGATGAAACAGAACTGGAAGAGGGGATAAGAGTTTTATCTCCAACATAACGCTGACACTTTGGTTTTAGATTCAATAGGCAAACATCAGAAAATTACCAAGCTTACTCCATTTTTCCACGCGTTTCCAGGTCCTGAGCACTGCATTCCTTGTGTGCACCCCATTGCCCCTCAATCTCCAAGCACACCTGCTCCAGGAGTTTTCCTGCTTTCTTGCAAGTATTTTTAAGGATCATGTTGTTCCACCATGGGAAGGTTCCAAGGGAGGAAAATTATGAGCTTGTCAGCAACAGAGAATTAAAATATTAGAGGTCTCACCGTAAAAGGCAGAACCAATCTCTCCTCAGAGACAGAAGGACTGGTCTAAGAGTTGATTGCCTAGATTTATAAGAAAACAGCCTGAGTTTTCCCTAACAGCATCTGTGGACCACTTAGAAAACCCCTGTCATTACTTTTGGAGTCCAGCAACATCTGTCTGTATACAATGAAAAAAAGACATCTTAGAACTGAGAGGTGAAGGGCAATGAACTCCCACTAATGAACATAGAAGCCTCAAGCACTCCACAACATAGTGAAATAACTCTCTAAGATCTAGCCCTGCCAAGCTCCATGCTGAAGAAAACTGATTTTAACAGTCACAGAAGTGTTTCCAGGTTTCCCAGTGCTGCTTGAGATAAAATATTTTACACAGAATTGATAACACCAGAGCTGACATTACAGTTACACTGTAAGAAGCAGATGTGTGTATGCACCACAAACTGAGACTGTGGCCACGTGCCCTGCAGACTCTGCTAATCTAGGCTATTAAAATGAGAATTCACTCAGTAATGCTGAGCTTCTCTATTCTTCACTTTAACAAAGAATGAAATAAAAAGATATCTTGCCACTTATTATTGGGTTTGGGGTTGGCAGGGGGTGGGGGGAGGATTTTCCTCAAAGAGAAATAAATAAGTCTTGGTGAACCAACTCTTATCACTAAAGATCAAGGTCAGATCATTATATGGTCTTCAAAAGGACCCACCTTCCCCTCCTCTGAGAGCTGCTCTCCACCCATTCTATTACTTTTCCCTCCTTTTTAATAACAGGATATAGTCACTCACTGTTATTGATTGATTGTCCTGCTGTCTGTGAAGCACCATGCCTCTTCTCGTTAATTCAAAACTACCTTATTTTTCATACTTCATAAATTAATATATTATTGGGCTGCAGCAGTAAATGAGATGGCCATGTTTCAGAGTGTGGTAAGGAGAATGGAGAAAGGAAAATAGTCTCATAAAATTGCCCTATACCAGAACCTGCAGCTGTGTTCACCCTGCTGACAGGCCATGTGGTTAATACAGGCAGCCCTGTACAAGGTGCTGCCTCCTGACAGAACCTCTCCTCCCTCTAACCAAGGCAAGGCACTCTGAAAGCTCACACAGGTTCACTCTGCTCGCTTCATAAAAGTATTGCTCATGCTAGGTGACAGAATTGCAGCTTTATTTCAGTTGATATTTTAACTCTTGATCCATCCCTAACACCCCCTGTCTAAACTGGAGCAAACTGTCTCTGTTCTTCTGACAGCCAGCTCTGGGAACTCTACATCTGAATGTGGATGGGACCTCTGCAGTTTTACCCCATTTCTTGTCTTTATGACCTTGTAAGATCCCTAAGTCTCCATGACTGGAGCAATACAAGGTGAAGCAGACAGAGAGTGCAACAGGAGAGAGGGACTGAATTTTAGGAAGGCAGACAAAGCAGCCCTGTCAGACATGCACCAGGATGCTGACAAGCTTATCACTCTTATCTGGTAACTCTCCTTTTGCTCTAAAAATTGTTTACAATTTGGAATATAGAGGTACAAAGGTGCAAAATACAGATGAATAATGGTACACAAAGACAAACCTCACTCAAGCTTTGTGATTTATGAACTTCTTTTCCTTCACAAACACGGAAAGAATGGCTTTCATTGTAAATGGCAGTTTCTATTTATACCTATTTTCTAACCCTCTTCCCTTCAGCCCCTTTAAATAATGCCATATGGGAGTATTTTGTTAATTATCTCAATTGCATTTATTTTTAGAAACAGCTGATGAGCGGTGCGTGTAGTTCAGTGGGTATGAGGAAATTTTTTCTGTTGTTTTTAAATGTATTTGCTTCTTCAAAGAACTAACTGAAAAAAACACCAGGAATCCCCAGTTTTCACATTCATGAATTCCAAGGGACAGTCTTCTCTGAAGGGCAACAATCACATTGCACCTGTTTAAGAAAGGGGAAAACTTTCACTGGGGGTCTTTCACAATTTTGGGTTGCAATTCTGTGTTGTCTGTGCTGGAAAATGGTCATCTCCCAGACCACGGATGTTGCACAACCTCCGTTTTTCTCTATGATTTATGTGAAGCCAGAAATGTTTAAGTTAAAACCTACAAGCAAACAGACTTTGTTCTTTCTTTAAGGACATGATCCTTCAGGTCAGGTCAGGTTCCAGTGGGGCATCTGGCATGCCAGGCCCCACAGTCCCTGACTGCAGGATGGCAGAAAATTCTCACAAAAGCATCTTGAATACAAAGATTCACAAGGAGGCACAATTTCCAAATATATTCATAATAATAATTTAAAAAAACCAAAACACACACACACACAAAAGACACAACAGAAAAAAAACAACGACTAAAATACCAAATTGGACATACTGAAAAAGATTTAAGAGTATTTGTGCCTTTATATCTCAATGTTTTCCAGGCATTGATCTTGAACCATGTTCAAAACACTAATAAACCAAGTCATCCAGCATCAGGAAACTATATACCTTAGGTAGGAAAGGTCAGAGAAACCTACTCTGAAAATGGCTGAACTTACTGAACTTACTCTGACTTTGCTGAATTCAAAATAGAAAACAGAAAACACTTCAAAACAAAAAATTCCTAAAGTCCTCTTCCTGAAATACTACAAAATGTCTGTAATCCAGGATTTCTTTCACACAGTTGCAGGCCACAGTTCTGCAAACATTTACAAAAATGATCTCTTTTCTCGGGTGCCAAATTCAAGCTGAATTAATTGGACAAGTAGAGAGAATCCCATGTACAACAGCTCACAAGACTGCACCTTGTAAATAAAACACATCATGTCACACATCCTCTCACTCTTCCATAGATGTTGTGGGTGACCTTGAGGAAATCATCTTTGCAACACCAGTAAGTGAAGAAAAATATTACTTCTTCATTCACATTTTATTCCTCTATTTAAATTTTCAGTTCTGGAGACAGAGTGTGACTATCCCTGAAGTGTATTTATGAGATGGATACACTGAGGTGTTACTCCCATCACAGCCACATTTGTACAACCCACTGGTACAACCAGAGTAGGCAAACCTGAGCTCAGCTAAGCCAGGCACTGTGTATCACAGCTTTCCTCTCTGCCCACAGCAACCCTGGTCTGAGTGGCATGGATTTTGGAGCTCTGAGAAACACAGGAACATCACATACAGCTTAGTGAGTACAGAGAAGTGGTGCTCAGAGAATTTTACAGAGAATGTTACAGCAGCGTTTGCAGGTCAGGTGGTTTAGTCCCTGTTAATGGCAGCTGCAAAACCAAGAGCTATTTAGTGACTGTATTCCATTAGGCTGAAGGGAAAGTTTAGGGATAAAAGACAGTAGAAAGGGCTTCTTCCATCACTCCTGCCCTGTGGCTCTCACTCAGCCCCACTGCCTTTCAGTTATAAATACATTCTCAAGATCACATCACCAAGTGCCAGTTTGCAGCACAGACCCTTGATCATGGTGCCAGCACAATGAGGAAAAAGGGTCCAGGGAAACCTTCCATCTTCCTAAAGCCCAAATGGCTTTAGGATATTCCAGAGCTCAGTTCCTCACCAATAGCTTGGGATGCAGTCTAAGGAAAAAGCAGCAGATGATTAATGGGAGCTGTGGCTGAGCACAGCAGCTCAGTTCAGGTTGGGCTAGCACGCCTCAGGTACGTGCTGGAATCTCTGCCTCATCAACCTATCACAGGTTTGATGAGTAAGGAGAAAACAAAATGCTACAGAATTCCTTTGGGAGCATGTGAACTAAGAAATGAAGGCAAAACCAAAATAAGTTTGAATCATGGTTCTGCCCTGAGGCTCCAATCACAGCTGAGGAATTCCCTTTGGCCAGGACATGTTTTGCTCTCAGTGACTCTCCAGGTGAGCAAGAAGAAATAAAGGGGAGGTCAAAATGACTTGTGCTCATTTTGGGATCTCCAGTTTCTGTAAAGGAAGGTGCCACTCCCAATATTCTAGCTAGTCACCAGTCAAGTAAATGCATTCCTCTGCAATTACAGTATTACAGACAATTAATTTCTTCCTTCATTAACACAAACAGCAACACAGTATTGCTCCCTGCCAGCTCATAAACAGTTGCTGCACTTCAGCCCCCAAGAAACTGCACAGACATAAACAAATCTAATTAGATTTATCTTTCAGAAATTCTTGCTCTCTAAATACCTCTGAACATTTCTTCTGACAGCCCAAGTTCAGAGGCATGGTGAGGTATGAGAGGTGCAGCATGACTTTGGCTTTCACAGCTTCAGTGATTTGTGCTGCCTCTCCATTTTGATTCTGTGACAACTAACAAACTAGTGTGAAAAACCATTTTCCCAAAACTCTTCAACTGAGCAACATAACTTTATTTCTGCTTTATTCTGTTTGCAACTACTGTTCAAATAGCTTAGCTGGAAGGTGTACCTTTAAATAAAACCTAAAATGCTTCAATTCTAGTACAAGGGAAAAATGGGGGGAGTCCTCCTCATTTCATTTACTGCACCTGGGTGATGCTTCTGTTCAAACAGTCAGCATAAAAGTCTACAGACCTTTTAATTCTTCAAGTCATCACCTGCAACAATGATTGTAATACCTCAGGGGAAAAGCTAAAAATAACTGCAGCCAACTGAATTGCAAAGCAAATTCATGGAGGAAGGTATTTCTAAGACATCAGAACTGTCACCTCAGATCTTAAATGCAATCAGGGCCTCCAGTTTATCCACACCTTATCTGAACAATACTCTATACAGGAAAATGGAGTTGATTTGTCAGAGTTGTTATTCTCTTCCTTTTTCCTCTCTTTCATTTGCATTCTTTTTAACTCCATCGTCTCCACCTCCACAGTATTCCCAAGGGTAGAGATAAAAGTTTCTTACTGAGAACTGGATTTTCAACTAAACAACATCTTCACCAAGAATAAGCACTCTTTACAGAGTATTTCACAGGAAAAAGTAATACCTAAAATCTATGGTTCAACAATTCCTTGAGATTCAAAGTTGTTCCTCTCTGCCTGAAAGGAGCAGTGCTTCAGATATATGGGACTTCAATTCTCATCTTCTTTCTGCACCCTTTTGGAAGGGCTTTCCATCCCTCTGTGAGGCATCAATTGTAAAATGAACCCTGTTATTGACAACCAAGAAGAAAGCAAATGCTCTCACAATAGGGGATCTTACCCAGCAGACCAACTCATGCTAGAAAATATGGAATCACAGCATTTCAGCTCCAAGCAGTGACATTTTGAAGTGCAGCCAGTTATGGAAAGAAGCACAAGCTTAACTTTTTGCGGAAATTATTCAATTTTCGAACAGAATTTTTTCAGCAACCATAAAGAAAGAAGAGACTTGGGATAACAAGAAACTGGAAATTTAAAAAGTCATGAGAAATGTTTCTATTAAAATAGAAGAGATTTTTCCCTTAGTGTTTTGGAAGAAATAAACACTTTTAATTCCCAGACCACTGTGAAAATCTGCCTCTAGTAAAATGTAACTAACACTCAAAACACAGCTTTAAATTAAAGGTCAGCAGGGAACTGAGATCTCTGCCCAGCAGAAAGTAAGCAGCTTTTTGTCATATCCCCAAAGACAAACAGGCTACAGGGTAGAAAAGCCAAAGCTAAGCATTTTGCTAATTTCAGCTTTTCAGAGCACTCAAACATCTGCTTTTTTAAATCCCATTCATCTGTAAGGAAGGGGTACTGCTAAACAAATATGAAAATTTCTCCATTCCGAAGTTTACCACAAGTTACCTGATTGGTGCAACCTGTTTGGCAACTTGACAAAGCAGATGCTTCACATGTGGTCTTTCTCTCAGGCTAACAGCTGGGTGGGCAGGTGCACTGAAGGGGAAGATGTGCCCTGGAATACACTCTGCCTACTGGAGCATCTTCTTGGGTTTGGAAGTGTCAATACTGCAGGCACTTGGCTTCTCACCAGAGCCCAAAACAGGAACTCTCAAAAAGCCAGTCCCCAGGACTTCAGCGCTGTCTGACTGCTAAGGGCAAAGATACCTGGAATTTCACAGCACTAAGGAGAGCTCAATGCAGGTTTTCCTGATCCAAACACAAGTGCCTGTTGTGCAAGTGAGAGGAGAAACAGCCCAGCCACCTGCAGGAGAGCAGACCCAAGTCTGGCAGTTTCAACTCCCAGCAGCAGAGGCTTTCCATACACTTACAAAGCCTTGTGAAACCCTGAACTTGTTAGCTCTTAGGAGAAGGGAACTAGCAGTGTGACAGCTCCATGGGAAATTGGAGCAGTCCTGGCTCACTGCAGGGAGTGTTTTGGCTGCCATGCAGCCAGAGTCTGCACATTCACAGTGGGCTGCAGTTCCCTCATGTCGGCAACCAAGGTGGTGTCAGATCACCAAGCTGGCCCTGGCCCCTTGGGATGATACAACCCAGGTATCACAGCTGGGAAAAAGAATTCCCAGCAGCTTCCTTTGGTATGTGCATGTTGTTAAATTGATTTAATATAGCTGCAAATGTCAAATTGCACAAGGGCAAAGTGCATTTTCCCAGCGAATCACCTTCTGTGATTTCTGGGAAATGGACACACCCCGTCCCAGCTCCAAGAGCAGCCATCAGCAGGTTGGGGAGCGCCTGGAGCAGGCAGGAGCTCTGGGACCCAGATCTGCTCCACAGCCAAAGCCAATTCAGCTGTCTTTGCTCTGTGCCTTGCTTAACTCTGTGCATGAGGAGGGTGGGGTGGATATCACCCAGAGGAAACACGTAAAAGCCAGAAACAGCTACAGACTAAACCTGACCTCCAAGAAATACAGCACAGGTTGCCAAAAAAATTAAAATATTCCCACCAAAGTTTTTCAAAAAAAGAAATCAGAAACAAAAGGCTTTTCTCTTAAAAGAAGAAAGCAAAATGCCAGCTTTTAAATCCCTGTGCCTCATAATTGAGCCCAGGGTTATGCCACAATTCAGGTAAATGATGTTTATATAACTGGCATTTGGATGAACACAATTCCTATTTAACAGCTGAAAAGAGGCATTTGGGGTCTTCAAAGAAATCTGACAGGTAATTCCCACTGTAGTTCTGCAGGGTAGCTGAGCAGTAATTATCCCTCTCACTAGTAAATCAATTAGGAATGAATGTATGGAAAGCTTTTCTCCTCCTCCAAGTAAGCGCTAATCCTCTGAGCATTAATGAGCAGACAGGGCCAGCAAGCAATGCACAAGCCCATCAGAAATCGACAGGAGCTACCAGGCAGGCAGGTACCAGTGGCTACCAACCAGTGCCTGGGAGCGAGTGCCTCAGGAGAAAACACCTTTCCTGGAGAGGTCTGCATGGCTCATGAGTGACACTGGCTCCGTGCATGTGATTGCTGCTGGTCCCTCCCTCCCACTCACTGCCTCAAGCAAAGACCTCCTTCTGCAGCTCTCAAGAGATCCCTGCATCGTGCACAGCAAGGCAGCACTTCTGCTGCTGGAGGTGAACCACAAGGGACCTGGGCTTTTTCTGCTGGGACCCACCTATTGCCTTGTGATTCAGTATTGGCAGCTGTCCTCAGGAGCTCAGCAAAACCATTCTGCCTACTCCCCATGCCACAGGAATACTCTTCACCCAGAGAGACTGGGAGAAGACTGCAACCCCAGTGCATTGTTTGCAGTGCATAACCTCAAGAATCTGTAAGAGGAGTGGGTGGACAATAAACCCAAACCTGAATTTGACAAATTTCAGGTGTTCTGGTCCGGTGACACCTTGCTCAGACATTTCTCAAGTGCTACATGAATGTCTGGTGTTGCTTTGATGGTTAACAAAGCAGAGTTCAGACAGCCCAGCTGTTTAAGCATGCACAGTAACAGTGCTCATATATTTAGCAGAGGTAGAAAGAATGGAAGCAAGTTTTTCCCACAGCAGCCAGCATTGAAGCTGGTTTCCTTTGAGTTTTTCTTACAGCTTGTCTCTACATTTCATAAGATTTTTCAGAAGGGATAAGAAGGGCACAGATAGGTCCAAAAATCATTTCCTTGAGCCAAAAAGCAAAAAAATTCTTTTAAATTTCTAATCTCAAATAAGTAAACAGCAGGTAAAGATAGGCCTGTATGCCACTAGATGATGAAATGTAGGTGGTTTTAATTAAAAAAAAAAAAGACTGCTAATCTGTAAAGCTCAGTAGCCTGAGAAATTGCTAGAAGATAATAATATATCCTTGTACTCTGATTTGTGAGGGAGTCTTTACACCAGTGACGTAGGATTTGTAACTGAGCATATTGCCTGTGCTTTTGGGTGGGCAGAGTTGCTTTGGAAACAGAATGAAGAAGGATTAACTCTTCAATGCCCCCATATTGGATACAGGATGGGTGTGAAGGCCAGGAAAACTCACTACAAAACATCTTAATCTGTTTTGCTCAGGGAAAAAAAAAAGAAAAAGTCAAGGTAGTTGTCATAATAGCTCAGCTCCTGCATCAGGAAAAATATAAGCCAAACTCTGGCCACTGCTTTCTTCCTCTTCCCTGTACATCCAAACACACTTAGTAACCAGAGCTATGTCTGCCTTATGGTTGCATACACTGAAATAAACATCAGTCCCAAAACATCTGTAGACTGACCAGTGATGGAAAACACAACAGTCATAATAAGAACAGTACCAGTAGCGAGTTACTAGTTTGGAAATCTTTTGATGGAGACAGGATATGGCCAGTTTGGAAGTGATCAAGCCAAATATGCTGCACTGGGCCTCTACACTGGCCAAGCACAACTTCACTGTCAGCAATTAGCTTCGTGCTGCAGCCCTCCCACACTGATTTCTGTGGGTAGCTGAAAGCATCTTTGTCCCACTAGCTCCCCTGAATCAACACAGGCAATAATTTTAAAGCAAAAAGGCACTGAGTAGCAGTTCCTGGGCTGTGCTTGTGTGAGCCAGCTGCAGCCCTAATTGCATCACGTGGGAAGAGTGAGCAGGGGGTTGGAAAGCTGTGACCTCATCTTCTCTCCTACACAACCAAATCAAATTGTAGGCCTTCCACCCACTCTCACAGGCATATTCTGCTTTCAGCCCCCTTACATGATGCAACCAAAGAAAATGTCATTTACATCTTTACCTCCAAATGTGGGGAAAAAGAGTCAAATGCAGAAATAAATGCCTCTTACTCAGTATTTCTAATAATGAGATATAAGGCAGGGAGATGCATAACAGCCAAAGCTGCTGTAAGCAAGAAACCCAGAAATATTTGAGTGAGCTCTTTAAAGTTGTAACATTTAGAAGCAAATAAAAGCAACCTTTTTACTTCTCCAGCAAATTCAGAAGGGAATTAAGTTCTTCATCACCATCACAAGTAAAGCAGGATCAGTTCTGTGGGATTTTGTGGAATTGCACCAGTGCAACTTAGACAGCAAATTCAAGCTCTTGTGAATTACCAACAGATTTCACTTGAGGATCATAATTCCTCTCAGAATGCTGTCATTTTGTTTCTATAGCTACCAGTGCAATGGCTCTCCCTTACCTTCCTCTTGTTAGTGGGACTGACATATAGGTAGCTCAGCACAGTCTTCAGGCCTACTTTGTCATTTAGCTTTTCATAGGTAGTGCCATAGTCTGTTGACCTGGAGAAAAGAGGAGACAAAAAGAGTTTATGTGGTTATTAGAGCTCAGGGAAGGGAATGACTGTGTGCACAGATGCTCCAAGTTACAGTTTGAGCATTATAATGCTTAAAACACAAGATTTTATGTTTTATCAAGGGTGGCCAGCAGAAAAGAGAACAAAACTTGAGTCCTTAGGGGCAGTGTCTGTGTCTGCATTTATTGATTGTACATACTTAGGGAGCTGTGGTGCTGCCATGCAGGTGGACTCTGGGAGTAGGCTCTGCCCCCATGTGCCAGTGTGGGATTGCAAATGGTACCTACACATAAGAGGACTCTGATATCAGCAGCACCCTTAGCACAAATTCTCTCTCCAGACAAATCCAACATAAGAATCCAAATTAAACCCAACAACAACAGTTTTATTTAGGTATGTTGATTTTTGACTTGAAGATGAGGATCCAAATGTGGATCAGAATTGTAACAGCTGAACTCATGTCTAGATAAAAATGTGCCTAAACTGGCATCTTGAGTCCTCAGTCACCCCCAGCCTACTTTGTGCCAGGCATTTAATTTTTCTGAGTTACAGAGACAGATTCAGGCCCCTACACTAGCAAATCCCACCCAGAGGAGCAGATGATCTGGGGGTGGCATTACCCATTCGTGACTGGGGAAAAGGGCTGCTTCGTCACAGAGGGTTTTCTGTGGTGTCCTCCTCCTCATTTGTGGGCATGTTTGAAACCTCACTGCCCTGCTTGTTTCTCTACGGTTTTCATACTTTGTTTTCCTAACAAGATTTTTCCTACCAGAACAAGCCACCAGCTACATCGTACAGGATCCCACACCTGAAGAGTGCTCAGCACAAGGTGACTTTGGGAGGAAGGGGTGTCAGACCCTGCTGGAAAAACTCCCCTCCCCCATGTGGGGAGAGCCTGGCTCCCAGCCCAACTCAGCTTCTGTCATAGGGACAGAGCAAACACAGCCCTCAGCAGATTGACAAGAAAAGGTCCCCATAAAAACCTACCTGGACATATCTACAATTTTATTAGGATGAGAATCCATGGCCCCTGCCCTCCTCTCTAATAATGCTTTTTAGTGGACAGATGATCAGAGAACATGCAGCAATTCTGTGCCTTTCCCAGTACTTATCTCCAGTAATTTGTTTTTGTAAGTTCAACAAGCCTCTAGAATTTGCAGCTTCATTGTTCTGCTTGAGACCAATCCTCTGCTCCTTTTCTGTCTGGCAGAGAAATGGCCCAAGCCACTTCTGGCATCACAATGAACAGTGGCTGGAGAAACTGAGCCACGCCAGAGCCTGCACCCAGCTCTGCTGCTTTCCTTGCTGCTACTGGAGCCCAGTGACACCAAGGTGACACATGAGTGACCAAAACCAGCCAGCTGGTTTCAGGCTTCCAAGTAGTAGGAATCAAGAAGTCAAAAGCTTGCTTTGTTACTGATGTGGCTGCAACACATTTCCTTCAGTGCATCCTTCAAGGACAATTTCTAAATACCTCGTAAGGTCCTTCTTTCCTTAAATATGTTGAACTAGTCTTTCTCCTTTGAACAGTCACCAGCCAAGGTGCTTCAAGTCTCAAACAGCTTCCTTGTGCTTTGGTTAACACTTTAATTTAAAAATAGAGCTAATACAAGCTCCATTTGCACTTACCACTCCTGTGTACTAATGCATAGTAGTATCACCTGCTGGGCTTCACACAGGTACCCCAAAGAATATGACAATAATGTACTGTATTTTCATAGAATTTTCCCACCCAAAGTATCTGAAGCTCTTGTCTCACTAGGTATCAATATGAAACAAACAAACAAAGAAATAATAGCAGCCTTCCCTCTCCAGCCAATCTCAAAACTGAAGCAGCCTAATTAATGGAACTGAATAATCCAGGACAATTAATTCCAGTACATGAGGCCTCCTATAAATGCAAATTCAACAGGTCAGGAATCCTCAGGAAACAGTAAGCTCTAAGCAGAGGATAACAGACAGAGGGCAAGCAGAGGTATTTCCTTGATCTTACCCTTCCAACAGCACTGCAGCTATAGCTATGAACAAGCCACTTTTGTGACTACACATGTACCAGCCACCAGGCAGTGAAAGAGATCACTGGTTTCAATCAGCATTAAAAGAGAACACAAATAACAGTTTAATATTCTGACAGAGCTACTTTGCATTTGTTCTCTGAGTAATTTTAAGATCTCCCAAAATGCTTTCACACTTCTGAAGATGCAGGCTGGGTGCCCTAATGACTCTTTCTCATTAAACCATTTTCACTCATTGCATTTGCCCTTTCAAAGAACAGCTAGAAAGGAAGTAGGATCATTATTTCGTTAGCTTCTCTGAGGCTTTCTTTATTATCCTGACAGTCTCCACTGGCTTCACAGAAACATCTCAAAGGATATCACAATAATATACTGTATTTCCATGGCACTTTTTCTGGCCAAAAAAATCTAAAGCTTGTGTCTTGTGCTAATCCATTCAAACTAACAAAGTCCCAAAAGCCATACTGGGAAATACTATCTATTCTAGAGATGAAGAAGCTGAAAGCTTGCATAGGTAATGGATTATTTTTTCAAACGCAGGCATCTACAATTAGGCATTTCAGCTTCTGCAATCATATAGTGTAGGGCTCAACTCTACCACCAAATTGCCTAATTAGAAAACAAGCATAAGAAAAAAAAAAAAGTTGTCCACTAATTTTAGTTACCCAAGCCTGAACATTTAAAGAGATGTAACCCACAGGTGGAACAGAAGAGTTTTGAGTCAGCTCTTAATCTTAACATGAACCCTTCTCCTTTACTAATTACTTCTAATTCCAAATTAACTAGCCATACATCCTTACAGTTATTTGACAATGCAAGCAGACTGGTTACCATATTCTCTACCATTCCTCTGGTCACAATTTGAATCTCTTCCAAGCACATTACTAAAGTAGTGGAGGGGAAGAAATGTTGTGGTTATATCAAAATGACAAAAGACTCGGTGATATAAAATACGGTTTCCATGAGTCACACCCAAAAAGCCAGCCTTAACTTTGTTAGGCCTTGAATGGCAAACTGATCCTGCCTACCTGGCTCTTCTCTGGATTGCTCCACTGGAGCCATCCCTGCAATCTCACGATCTTGGAAAGTTGTTCCTGCCTTCAGTCTCAGCTGATATTTGGGCATTGCTTCTAACCACACACACGTGTATATGTGAAACTGTTTATAACAATGCTTTCATAAAATGCTCCTCAATACACTGCTGGTAGCACAGAAACTCTTTCACTACAGGACTGGGAATGTTACAGTGATTGCTCACCTGACCTCAGCACTGGTGAGGCCACACCTCGAGTGCCATGTCCAGTTCTGGGCCTCTCACTCAGGAGAGTCATTGAGGTGCTGGAGCGAGTCCAGAGGAGGGCAGAGGAGCTGGTGAAGGGTCTGGAGCACAAGTGCTGTGAGGAGTGGCTGAGAGAGCTGGGGTTATTCAGCCTGAAGGTTCAGGGGTGACCTTATCACTCTCTACAAGTGCCTGAAAGGAGGGTGTAGTGAGCTGGGGGTCAGCCTCTTCTCCCAAGTGATAGAAAAAGAGGACATGGCCTCATGCTGTGTCATGGGAAGTTCAGGCTGGACATCAGGATGAATTTCTTCACAGAAAGGCTGATTATACACTGGAACAGACTGCCTAGGGGGATGGTGGAGCCAGCATCCCTGGAGATGCTCTAAAAGAGACTGGCACTTTGTGGCATGGTGTCGGTTGGCAAGGTGATGTTGGGTCACAGGTTGAATGCTCTCAAAGGTCTGTTCCAACCCAATTGATTCTGTGATATGGAATGGACTCTGGTCATATACAACAATCCTGTATAAACTCAGCCCATGTGTTTTGTCCCACATTTCTGTAATAATATGGGTTTGTCCCTGTTTCTGATGGTGACCTTGAGGGTCTAGGCTGCATCAGACTTTTGCTCCTCAGCAAATTCTGCATATTCCATTTGGAAAAGCAAGGTTTATAATTCAGTGCTTTATTGGGATACTGCAAGTTCTCCCATAATGATAGTCTGTTTGAAACAGTGGGGAGGAGAGGGGGGGGGAACCATCTGCTTGATTCCATTGCCCTCCTGTGACAGGCTATGATGTGTTTAAACCATCACTGCAACCTCCCCCGGTCTGGCAGAGCAAGGTGTCAGGGATACACCCAGGCAAAGAAACTTGTCTATACAAAACCTGATCAAAGTCAGAGCACCACAAGCTAACAAAATCCATCTTGTTCCTCTGAATCTGAGCCTGAACTTCTCTGTGAATCCAACAAACTGGCCTGAGCCAGCAGACTTCATATTGTGGTAAGACTAAGACTTTAGTCACAGAGATATGAAGTAGAGGTGTGGAGAGGGAGAAAGAATGCCATGTGAATGGCTTTTGGAGTTCTCCTCCTCTGTGACACTTTCCATGTCAGGGCTCTGTCAGACAGAGAAAGGCAGGTATGTTTGTTTGAAGTCTCAGCTATTCAGCTATGGAGATAGGCTATAAAACGTGTATCAGTCTCTCAGGAAAAAAAGAGCTGCAAATGCTGGCACTGAATGACTGGGATGAAAAATCCACCTCTTCCACCAACCCTTCTGTCAGAGGGTTTCTCCTCTGTGTGGAGAAGCAGCCATCATGCTTTTGATTTTAGATTTTCAGCCATTTTCTAAGCTTTTTCTAAAGCTGATGCATTCATCTTCAGCAGAGTCCCACTATACATACCTGCAGCCCTACACTGAAAACTGTATGGAGGCACAGATCTGCTTCAATGAGCAGAAGAATATCCCAGCTCTCTGTGCACTTCAGAGAGCAACAGGAACATACCAGATTAATATTTGCTTCACTTCTGATGGTGAAGTGAACACTCACTGTCTCCCTGCAGTGTGCTTGTCTCCCCATGCCCTCCAAACGACTTCTTGCTTCTACTCATTGGCCAATTTTCTCCCAGTTTGGCAGGAATGCAAAAATCCAAGAGGAGCAAAGTTTCTACAAGTTTCATGAAAATCAAGAGCCAGCAAAAGGAGAGCAATTATGAGGGCTCTGAGAAGAGCAGCAGGATAAAAGTAAATCCCATGAAACATGAGAAGAGGCGCATCTCTCTGGACATCCAGCTGCAGGAAGACATTCAAACACAGCTCACATATTAATACACTGCAAAGAATTCAACTGCACAACACAGGAACTCAGGCAGCCAGTCTTCCATCACTTGTGAAACATATTTCCTCCTTTCCCTTCTCCTCCCTCCCCTCCCTGAGATAAAGGCCCTTCAGAAGCTCTGACATACTGACAAAAAAACCCCTCCTGAGTCAGAGTCCAGTGAGGCAGTGGCCAGAAAGATCCACTGTTACCACTGCAAGGCTGTCTGGTTGACCTGGTCACACACACAGACACTTTTGCTGACCAAATAAAATAAAATTCAAAACAAAACAAAACCAACAAAAAACCCACACACAACAATAACAAATAAACCCCTCACAAACAAACACCCCACAAATTTAAAAAGCTCAAAAAAAAAAAAAACCAAAAAACAACAGACAAAACAAAAACAACAGGAAAAATACAACCAAAAAAACCCAAAAAAACCAAAAACCAAACCAAACCAAAAAAAAAAAAAAACAAAACCCCAAAAACATTTAACTAGATCATGGTAAAGGACCTTTAAACCCCACAACTAGGACACCACAGGTACTGATAGCATCAAAAATGACATCAATGGAGGTACCAAAAAATCTTAGTCCTTCCCTGTCTGGACCTGACATAAATCTGGATGTGGACATTTTATAACAGAAGTGTCCACAGAAGCCCTGTGGACCTAAATCTAATCACTCACCAAGGAAGTTCCAGTGTGTGTAGTCTGAATCAGCCAGTTAAGACAGAAAAACATTTGCTGAGAGCTTTTTTTTACTCAACCATGAGTTTAGTAACTGCAATAAATGTAAAACCAGAATATTTTATAATTGCAAGCAGAAAGAACTGCCTCCCTTTGTCTCCATCCTAGTAAAGGAAACTAAGGGCTGCAATGAAAGTCTGGGGAAGTGAACAGAATTCAAGCAAGTGGTGCTGCTTCATGATGTAATGTCCCAGCCTACAGCAATATCACAGACTTCCTAAATTGAAGATGATGCCTTTGCATGCAAGAGTCATCAGTGGGCTTTTAGTTCCATAAATCTGTCTAATCCCACAGAGAAGCTTCTGGCAACGTCTCTATCACATGGTAGTAAACACCACAGCTCTGTGCTGTATGGAGAGGCTCCCTTTGGTTTTAACTGCTACCACTTAACAAGTACAAAACCATGGAGCCCCGTGCTGCCATTTGTGATTTCACTGATTGTTGTCATTTTTTTTTTCCTGTCTCAAGACTCCCTGTTTATTCAGCCACTCCTTGCACAAGCTGTTCATGCCTCTGATCATTCTACGACTAGTTTTACTAGTTCAATTACATCTTTTGTCATGGATGCCTCAGGGACCAATCTTCAACAATCTTCCTGCAATAAAAACCCAGCTATCCAAGTATATCAGCATAGACCCAGAGTATTTAACACAACCTAAATAAAACCACTTTCTGCCATCATACACAAGGCTTTAAATTCTCAATGCTTCTGGAGCCATAACCCATCAGTTCTAGTGGACTTTCAGTTCCATAAAGTTTCAAAAGTATCTAAAAATCAGAAATCCCAGTGGGGAATAAGATGCTCAAGCATCTTTTGATTATCATAGTTTTGATAATGTCTCTTGAAAAAAATCCTTATTTTTACTTTTAGTTTTCCTGTCATGTAAACAGCAGAATATCCACCTCATTTACTATCATGATCCCAGCACCCTCCCTCCACCCCTTTTCTTTTTTGATTAATGGTGATTCCCATCACCAAACATCCAAAAGACTTGAAGATGACCTTACTTGATAAATTTCCATCTACAACAGAGAGTGGAGACTGGCAAAGAAAAATGAGCTGCCATGATGCAGTAGTCATTGTGAGTCACAGTTCAAAATGAAGGTGAGAAGAGATAACAAGGAACACTGGCTTCCTCTTTATTTCTCTTCCTTTTTCTCAGCTTATTCCCTTTATATTTTTACAGAAAAGGTATTGTCTTTTGTTTATTCCATATGAGCCTTTGGGAGGACACTGGATGTCTCCAAGGTTTAACAAAAGGATAGAGAATATTCCACCTCTGGATTTATGACCAATAAAACACAGGAGTTGCAAATATCAGTCACATTTCCAGTGGCTGATTGCACACCAGCATTTCATTTGATCACCATCACACAGGGCAGGGGGGCTGTTCACACCAGTCATTTCCTGGCAGAGATGGCTACTCAGATGGGCATGAACAGTCTATGGAGATGCAGTTTTTGTGTATTAACCCTACAGGGATGGTGGGGACTAACTTGAAAGCCATATGTTTGCATGGTGCTTGCACCTGTCCTGTAGGAACACAGTGATGCTTTAGGTATCCCCAGCAACCACTGACCACCCAGATCATGACACAGGGTGCTTAAATAGCATTCATCATCAGAAAACAGGGTGTCCTTCCCCAATCCCTGCTCTTCTCTGCACCCTTACCTTCAGACACACCATTTCTGTGGAAAAGCAGTAGTTTCAGATCTAAAATATTCTGTAGAACCACCTGAAGAAGCAAGACCCTCTTTTGAGACACAGAGAGGGAGGGCAAGGGGATTGCAGGAAATGGGTAGAATGGCAGAAAAGGTGAGGGATGCTTGGCAAAGCATAACAAGATCAACCAAAAAAAAAAAAATCACCTTGAGCACCAGAGTGGCATTCCCTGCTCTGGGACATTGAGAGGCACTATACCTCAGCCACTGTGTGACACAGATTTGGCTAAAGGCAGCTCTGAAGCTGTCTCAACATTTTGCTTCTACCAAAGAATGGCAAATTCTGCTCTGAAACAGAAATAAACCCAGCCAAGCTGATGGATCCTAACACCTGATAGCAGGCTAGAGCCTGTACTATAAAAGCCCATAGTAAAGAATCCTTTTAGAGAACCTGGGAACCTGACCAGAGCAAGCAGGCTGCAGGTTTTGTGGTTACTCAGCCTTGTTTTATACTCTGCTGCTGAATAATAAGCCCACAATAAGCAGGCACAAAAGCAACAAAGGTTGGTGCCTCCTACTGTGAAACTGAAGTAACTCTACTCCTCCATTTGTAAGATTCCATCTTCTCTCTACCATGGCCATTTATTTAATCTTAAATTCAGCCACCTACAAACTAGATATCTCTAGCTCACAAGCCTGTCCACATTTCTTTTTGTACCTATAGACAAAAACTGTAAACTAACAGGATGCTTTATTCACCCTAAAATAGATGAGGATATATTGCCCTCTTAAGGTGGCTTCCACCCTTCAGTGTAAAAAGAGACCAGAGCAACCAACACACAAGTAGCACAAAGTAAAGTGTGTCTCACCATAAATGGGTTAGAAATTGCATGCACTGAGCTGGCAGTACAAATGACAGGGAAGGACCTCAGCCGTCCTGACTGAGATCAAAAGTTCATGATTTATTATAATGTTCTAGTGCTCTACATTTTAAATGTTATTATTCTGGATCTGTATGAGAATTACTACTATAAGCAGGTGCCAAATGGTATCAGGACTCCACTGTGACTTACACAATTTATCACATTACAAAATGAAGAGAGCAGAGATAAGCAGAGAAGTATGATATGGATTTCCCAACAGTTGCTGGCAGCATAAAGAATATAAACAGAGACCTGATAAAATGTGAAATGGCTTCCCCTCAAAAGCTGGGATAAGCCCTTCCCTTCATTGCATGCTTGTCCTGTTACACCACTGATGAACTGGCAATCCTTCTGTGGCCAGGAAAGCTGATGACTGCTGGTACAAATGGTACCTCACAGAACCTCATTAGATGAGATGCAGACACATCCCAAGACAGAGTTCAGCCACCTTGACTCAGGGGCAGCTGGAGCTTAGAGAGTCCGGCTTTCCAAGGGCCTCTGCTTTTCCTGCTCTAGTTGTTTCACTACTTGAAAAGTCTATGTAAAAGCATTACTTCTACAGCTCTGAAGAACTACACTTCATCATTACTCATTTTCCATTCATACTGTCTATAAGATCTGACATATTTATCATGTTCTTGATTCTGATGTATTCTAATTTACCAAAGAAGTGTTTTATGCATCCCTGATAAGGCAGCATATTGATTTGATTCCAAGCACTTGACTGACTCAGCAAAGATGGCCTTATCAACACATATTCAAGAAATTTGGTCTAGAGGACACTTTAATAGTCTCAAAGATAAAAGACAGCTTTGATGACAAAGCCTCATTAATTAATCAGATATTAATTAGATAATTAATTAGAAACAAGGCCCTCTCCAGGCCCTTTTCTACTTTTATTACTATAGCTAAAAATGCTTCTCTAATGATTCTCTGAAGTAGCTAATCATTTTAATTTGCATTATTTTATAGCAAAAGGGAGTGCTTTGAATGTAGGATTTTGTGAAGCAGTTCTAGAAGTTCCATTTAACATGTGGGCTATTCTGTGCATATTTAAACTGGAACTTCCCTTAAATGTGTCTTGAACAAAATGTCAAGGGGAGACTATGGAACTGCCCCCTCTCTCAACTCTCTATTTTCGTGGTAGATGTGGATGACAAAAAAATTCCTTCCAGCCACTCAGAGAATAAGCACACTCTGGGTTATACAAACTGCCCTGAGAGGAGCTCACCATACCCTCCTTAAAGAGGGGGACAGGTGACTCAAATCTCAGTTTCCCATCTGGGGATGCACACATGTGTCCACTCATGCCCCCTGGGAAGGTGATTTACCAAAACTTGGTTCTCACACAGTCTGCCTCTTTTGGCATCAGTGGTAGGCAGTACTGTGGGGACATTTAGATGAACCTGAGTCATCTCTAAAATAACACAAGGCTTGTTAATTTTTTCAAACCATCAGCAAATCTTTGCAAAACTGATGTAATTAAAAAGAGGACAGTGATAAAGATAGTTTAGTCCAGTTCCTTAGACACAGATATTAAAAATTGCAGACAATCCCCAACCAACTTTTATAGTCAGCCTGCAGCTCCTTCCAGTCCCTACCTCAGGTGACCCCTCTCCCACAAGCCTTATGTCTACCCCTTCTTGTGACCCACAGAGGCTACTGTCCCCAGCAGCACACCCACACAATCTGAACATAAATACCACAGAATCCTGCCTGACCTCAGGCAAGGCTCCTCAGCACTCAGTTTCACATTAACTGAGCTTCCTGGGGAAAAACTGACTCTTACTGTTCCCAAAAATAAAAAATCTGAAGCTCATGAGATGCAGCCACCTGAGACAGCTGGGGACTGGCAATGAAAGAACATTCTAGACTTAGGAACACATCTTTACTCTAGTCACAACATGACTTAGAGCCTCTACGTGCAACTTTTACAGTACTAATAGGACAGCACCAGGTCCCCAATTATTTGAAATCAATACAGCCCTATCATGTACAAGTGAATGATTCATATTGGCAGATTTACACAAATTTACACAATAAAGGTCAGGACCCACTCTATCTGTGTATATCTATAAACATAAAGACTCCTAACAACATTACCAAGAGGATATAATGCATTTTGCAAGAATTTCACAATTTTGCTTTTGTGAGGATTCTGCATTTCTGAAAATGCTCAAAGTTTAAACTTGACTATATAACACAAAGCAATAGTGCAAATTTAGTTTTCTAAAGAAGAAAACAGAATTTGGAGCCATAAAAGAACACAAGTCTCAGGCTATTACTCTTAACAGGTATTTTGTGGTGTTCATATTCCCACCAGAACAGACTTTGGCACAAGCTGTCTTTCAATATGAGAAATAAATACATAAAATAAAAAATCAGCACATTCCTGAATCCTTCAAAGCTTATCCATTCCAATTACCATTGAAATATCCATGACAGGGTCTGCAAACCCTCCCAGCCTTTTGGAATAACATTTTTGAGCATCACATAGCAGAGACATCATAATTCACCAGACAGAAGGAGCTTCCAGGCCAGATTATGCAGCTGACAATGCTCTTCTGTAGGCTGCACCACTTGCTTTGCAGGGTGACCTGGTTATACAACTGGCTCCCCAGGCAAGAAGCTAGGGTTGTTCTGAATGCTCCCAAATGACTCTGGCCATTCTCATCCAGACAGTTATATGTCATTATATTCTCTCCTAGTTCCTCAGAGTGAAGAATTTTGGATGAGAAATATAGAGACAGGGATATAAGTGCAAAAGTGAAAGACAGCTGTCACCCAGATTCTTTGTTTGTGCAATAGTCAGATCAGCAGCTGCATCACACCTCTCCTAAATCCAGTGCTACACTGTAGGTAAGTATTTCACAGCAGCACTGGTTGAATGTGACTTTTATTAATTCCCTGAGCATGAGGATTAACAGCCTTGACTCCAGTTACGATGTTTTCAAAATGCAGACACTGGGATCTAAGCTTGCATCAATGCAGACTCTCCAAAAAGGCAAGCTTGTAGTTTACATCAAGTTTAATTAATTCCTGTGATCCATAGGGCAGGGGTCCCCCTCTTCCCCACCAAATGTTTGCCAGTTGTGGGCAGCTCAGAAAGCACACAGCTGATCACTCCCACTCTAGCAATGCCCTAAGACCATCACTGCCTAATATCTTTCAAACCAGCACACAGGCATAACTTCACCCCAGAAAAGCCTCCTTTTCCTGTCATCTCTTGCACTCAGCCCACAGAAGCTCATCTAACACAAAACACTTTGCCTTTGGGAGAATAAACCTGTTGGAATCTTTTCAGACAGAAGATCAATAAAGTGGGAGCAGCTTGAAAAGTCAATCAGCATCAGCAAGTCCCCCAGGTGATAGCTGAGTGATTATCTTTTTAACGAAGGAATAGTAAACAGAGCACAAGAAAATGCACATCCCCTTCAAACTCACGAGGAAAGGTATCTGAGGCTGAGACACAAGGACAGAAAAGGAAGCCCTGGAAGAGACCAGTCATCTCTCCAGTTTGTTAGGTTGACTCAAGAAATAGTGAGAAAGATCCAACTTAAAATTTCTCAAACTGAGAATTGGCTCCAGTACTACATTGCAGATATTTCTTCTAGGTGTTGAAGGAGGAATAATTTTGTTTAGAACCCAAAAAAAAAAAAGGATAAATATCCCTATGCCCTTACTCCTAAGTAGTGTGCTAAGAACATTTTTATCCATAAAGGCTTGACTTTTATCTAAATGAATTTTATGAAGGGCTAAGTACCCTGCATATTATCAATGCAAATGAAAGGAAAAAGCTGTCCACGATCCAAGTCCTTTTCCTAAACACTCCATGGATTTACTTTATGTCTTTGGATTTAATCATAGAAAGGCTCAAACACAAACAGTCAACCTGCAGTCTCTAAGGTTCACTGAAGAAATGATTCTGTTTTACTAAAGGCATTGGAAGGTATCTTGGAGATCTGCAGGGTTCCTATGTGGTTTTTACACAGGAGGGCATATTTTGCTGCTGTTCCAACCACCTAGGTTGAAGTATGGCACCTCCCAAAGGTTCACATAGAGGAAGACATTTCAAACTGTAAACAGATCACACTTTGCTGTCCATTGGGCTGTATGAGGTCCTGTGCCCTGTGCCATGACAGAGCTCAGAGTCCATCCATGTAGATGTCTATCCAAGCATTCAAGTCTATGACTGTATATTTTGGGCCTTTAGCCATGCTTTCCACTCAAACCTGAGTTCCATCAAACTCAGGATTAACCAACTGTTGTTGTTTGTGTCACTGACAGCACTGTCCACAGATCTACGTCTAAAAAACCAAAAATAAGACCCAAACTCAAAAAACTGTGAAGCATATCTTTAGTTGTGCTCTAACCCAGCAGGATTAGAACCCCTGGAAGGTTTTAAAGCAGTGGCACTTAAATTCTTCCACTGATGTTATTTAGACCAAGACAGAAATGGACTTTTTTTTTTTTTTCTTCATTCTACTCAACCTGGTATTTCAAAAGCCAATGACAAAATGAAGCATGATATTACACTCCTGGAAGGTACCATTAAGTCCCCCACGGATAATGTCAGCATAAAGGGTTGCCCATCTTTTAGCAGGTAAATTGCAATAGCCTGTGATTAATTAGGAAATAGTGGCAACTCATCATTGGCCATTTCCTTATCCCTTTTAGCTGTCTTACCAGAAGGCACGTGGTTTGTTTTAACATCAGCTTTAACATTCTGGAAATGAATCTTCCTGCAGGCTGAACAGGAATGCTCTGATAATAAACCCCCTGCAGTAAACAGTTGTCTGATCAACCACCTGGTGCAGAGGCAGTTCTGCAGACTTGTCTGTGCACACCTTTGCAGGTTTTACTCTGAGGACAGTGGAGAAAATGAAATATGGGTACAAAAGAGGGAGATTCACATGTTGCCATGATTTCTAGGGTAAGCATTTGGTCATGGCTGATAGGTCAGTGAGAAGTGCATGGACACCCTGAGCATAAGAACATGCAGGAAAAATGGTTCATCTCTGCAGTTTATTCCACAGAATCACAGCAGGGATGAGTGGCCAGTGGCTCAGAACAGATGAATTTTCTTACCCCACCTTTGTCCCTTCAAAGGCTCCCTGTGAGGGCATCTGGACAAGAAACCTGATGGATTCACAGCACTGCCTTGAGTATGCTGCAGATTGCTCATGTTCTAACATTAGGCCCTCAGCTATTATATGTCCAAAAGCAACTACTCATCCCATCCAAAACTGGAAGCCTCAATAGAGTACAGCGTGCTCCTCAGAACATCCTGCATCAGCCACTTTTAAATAAGCACTACAGTGAACCTGCAGCACTTAGGCAGTTGAAAATAGAAACTGGTGAGCGGATCTCCCACTATAGGAAATCTACTAATCTTAACCAAGTTTCCCCCAATTCATTTCCCCCCATCCCTCCCTCTCCCAATACCTCTTTAACCCCTCTAGTGTGTGTCCATATTAATCACAGTCAATACAGACAAAAAACCTTCCCCCAGAGTCCATTTTAGACACAAATATTTATTTGTCCTTGACTCAGATACAAGAGAATAGGTCTGTGTTAACGAGCTACAATCATGGATCAATAAAGTTCATACTGGGCTTTAAGTGCAGTGATTACTAAAAGAGAACACAGAAAGAGATATAACACCATGTACACATGCATCATGTACTGTTACACAGCTGCTAAGCTTTAAAACAATGTGTTTGCAAGAATCAAAGCAGTGTGGTGAAATAGCAGCCGTCTTTTCAAGCCAACTGTAACAAAGCACATTGGGAGTGCTTTCTAAATGGGTTATTTCTTTGTCCATACTTTACACAACTGATACTGAAAATAGAGAAAATAAATAATGATGGGGTTTTGCTACAAGTCATTATTTTGCAAAAATTTTACTATAATAGCTCTAGTATATGAAGTTTTTAATTAATTATTTTCCCTTCCTCATGGATGAGGGCAAACGATAAACGGGTTCCTTTAACCCCCACTTTCTCTCTGTCTCTTTTTACTTTTTTTACATCACATTCTGTCACCACTTATCAGTGTCCCTGTAGCAAAAAAGGGGAAAATATTAAATGCATTTCCAGGAATTCTATCTCATCCTTAATGACACCATCAATAATTGCTGTCACAAGCTAATATCATAGTTGCAACCTTACAAGGAAGATAAAGAGGCAGGGTTTTTCACACCGAGGTTTCTAGACAGGCTCTAAATGGGATTTTGCTGCATGCTTTGAAATGCCTCCTGGATAGCTCAGTGGGAACTGAAAACAGGTTGAATCCAGACAAGGGAGTACTAAACCTAGGGCTGTCCCATGAACATCCCAGAATGATGATGGATCCAGAAAACAGGATGTAAATAAATACAGCAAATGCTGCCCTTACAGCAAGGCTTACACCTTTGGACACCAGGATACCCTCAGGCAGATGCTTCTTCATGCATGAAACAGATTCCAGTGATGCCATTCAGCAGTACCCAGATGTCCTTTGGTCCTTGTGCCACAGTGCAGGTAAGACCTTGTCATCACAATAGGCACCCCATTAAGAGAATTTATTCTCCAAGATGCTTTAGAAAAATAAAAACTGGAACGCCTCCTAGTTGAAACTCTGGCTGGTGAGCTGAGCAATGTCCCTTCACATATGGGCAGCCTGGGGGCCTTGACACAACCTGCACCCCACACAGACCTGCCTCACACCAGCAATCTGCAGGGGAGCAGTTCCTGAGGACTTCTGGTGAACATGCTGAAGGGCAGACACTGGCACACCAAACCAAGAACAGACCAGTTATTTGAGTGATTCTCTACACCCTCCTAAGTGCATCCAAGCATGGCCCTCAGACTTGAGCAGAGAGGGAGACAGGATTACAGCTGTCAGACTGAACTCCAGCTGGGAGGTAGCAACACCAAAGCTCAGATATTTGGAGTCACTATGACTTCTCAGGTGACTGAATTATTAATTCCCAAATAGATTTTAGTATACTAATCAATAGAAAACAGAGGAGAGGGGAAAAATCACCATTAATTCTGCACACTGGAATCTCCATGTAATTAATACTTAGTATGGCCCACTTGCACTCCTTGTTGCAACCCCTGAGAAAACTCCCATCAAGAGCTTTGCCAGGCAGTGTTTCATTTCTATTTCAGCAATGAAGACATTCCCTCTGCTTTTTCTTACTGCTGGCCAGCAAACACAGTTCATACCTTCCCTCCTGAACAGTCTGGTGATGCAGACCCTCTCCCCAGTTTGGTTAAAAATCTCACCCAGCCTTTGTTTACTCTATGCCATGAGCCAAATACACCATTCAGTAAGAAGAGTCCAAAAATGAGTCATTAGTCATAGACTGAGGTGGTTCAGTATCATAAACACACTGTCAGACATAAGAAGTCTCTGAATCTGACAGAGGGAAATTGGAGTTTAAATGTTTTCTTTCCACAAAACACAATGATTTGGTTCACCTTTTGAAAAAGGTTAGAAAATTAAAGAAAAAGGCAGAATTAAGGTGACAGCAAAGTCTACACCAGGGATCCCCTCAGTTCCATGCACTGAACCCAAAAGCACAGTTTGAGCAGAGTTTATTATTCTGGAGCTGTTTAGACCCTGCCACATGACAGACTGGTCCAAGTTCATGCCAGTGCAGTCAGCTCCAGGAGTCAGAGCCTCTAAGCAAGAACACCATCTCAGAAACAAGGAGTCATTTGCTCCAGACTGAGAGCTGTAATTTTTTTTCCCAATGTCAGTGTCTCTAAGCAGGACAGAAAAGCAGATCTTGTCATTCCAACATGAAAAGAAGTGGAAAGGCACAGTATGATAATTTCAGCAAAAATAATTGCTTTGTGCCTACACGAGCTAAGATTTTCTGCACTGCATTACCTTCCCCAGACCAGTGTATATGCAATGCAAATCATCTTTTGAGCAGCATTTGTACTACAATAATAACTTGGAAGAACTTGTTTAATATCAGAAGACTTATTGGAGCAGATGAATGGCTCTGACATGATATCCATGGGATAGAAATTCAATTAAAAACTGCAAGTGGCACAGAAGTGCTAGTTATTGTTCAACATGTACCATGGGACCTTTGTTGAAATACAGCTATTAGCTGTACTGGTTGAGAAATTCTGGGATTTTTTAATGGCAATCTGTTAGCTTATAGAAAGTTAAATTAATAAAAACACAGAATCACTCTCATGTTACAAGAACAGAGCAAAGCCAAGGACTAGTTGCATATTTTATAATTATGGATTAAGTGCATTATGCCAAGGAAATTAGAGATGTCACAAATATAATAAAAATGAAAGATTGTCTGGCTCTAGTGCTGATGACATGCTGGTTTGACAAGGCATGCTGGTTTGCCCATCCTTACCTCCCCAGGATGTTAATAATTATTCCTAATCCTAGTATCTAGATTCAGGAAGTGTTCAGCCCTCAGTGGAGATAGACTTGCATGACAAAGTTACCCTCCCTGCCTGTTAGCAGCATCCCAAACTCATCTTCTGCCTTGTGGAGTGGTTTTGTCCCCAAGGAACAAGAATAAAAAGGATGGAAGGATGTTCTTTGTTTGTTTTTCAAGTTAGATGGAGGGCAGACCTCAGTGAGAAATTACTCCCTAAGCCCATCCAACTTTTGCCAAGTCACAAAGATGGGATAGGCAGGAATCTCTGGATGAAAGTTTGGTTTCCTGAAATCATTTCTTACAGTGGACAGACAGCTAAACCCATGTTCTCAAGTATGTATCTATCTTACCTCTCACGAGCAGGGAACATTAATTCTTAATCTCCCTTTTCACTCCTTTTGTAGGAACACTGTTTTTGTATGAGGAAGAGCAATTATGAATTCCTTCCTCAAATGGAATATCAATCCTTCTAAGAATACCCTTTCATGGATGGCAAAGTTTACTGTCACAATGCTATTTTTCCCACCAAGATCTAGATGCATCATGCCACTCAAAATTAACACCACTTTAACACTAATCTGTAATAACATGTGACAGCTGCCATTTTTTTAAAACCCCAAATGGAACTCAGGAACTCAAGCTAGTCACTTGTATCTGTCTGGTTTGACAAAACTAGTTCAGGGAACACCTGCCTTGGACTGAACACATCTTAGTTACTGGCAGCAGACATGAGCAGAGTGCAAAGGGAAGTAGTAAATGGTGTGGGAACTCAGCAAGCAGCTCCTCTGCCTCCAGAGAACTAAGGGGTTATTCTGGTATACCAGACTGTTTTATCATGAAGAGTTGAGGATTTTAGCAACCAGCCTTTGAACAGAGATTTCAGTTCTCCCAACAGCTGTGTTTATAGGCTGTGCTGTGTAAACACAATGGCCTTTGCTCAAGGGAATGACCTACCAGAGGATGCCATGTTTCCCTGGTACAAGAACTCTGCAAGTCTAGTGCCACATAAACACTGCACAGGTCAGAGGGCAGGGACTTTGGGAGAATGAAAAGCTCTCTGCTCCCTGTCCTTCCACACGGCTCTGCAGATGGATTGTGCTGAGTGGGGAAGAATAAACAGGTTACCAGACAGGCTTTCAAAGAGAGATCTCTGGAGGCACCATAAATATTTGAGATAATTCATGGCAAAGGGCTACACCATGCTGAATTAGAGGGTATATATTAAAACATCAATACAAAGATCTTCACCATGTGGTTTTGTCAGCAGCCATAAAACCAGCCATAAGCATTTCCTCCTTTTTTCTTTTTCCTCTGTATTAAAGTTATTACCTCTGGCTGGAAACACCCACTAGGATCATGAAAGCATCATGTCAACTCCTCTGCTTCAGTTTCCCACTAAACAGAAATGAAGACATGAGCATGGAGATATCCAGTTTATCTTTGCAGAAAGCATTGTCTGAGCTTATTTTCATAAACAAAATAGCCAGTGTGACCAGCAAGACCAAATAAGCATAGAAAAAGAAAATAAAGCCACAAAACAACCACTTCCCTAGGTTACATTCAGATCTGTCTGATACAGGTACTTAGCTGAAGAATCATAACTTCCACTTCAAAAGCATAAAAAGAGCTATTTGACCATCTGCTGCCCAGGGTTGCTGGGACATTGGTCTATACATAAGCCACAAAGAGAAAGCATCACACTTCCACTGCAGGTGAGTAACAGTGGTATCATCAGTGTGGCAGAAGCGTCTCACACTTTCACTGCAGCTCCAGGACCAGCCACAGCAGGAAGGTCTGCACAAGCTGCCTGGGCATCCTCAATGTGCAGAGTATCAGCGTGAGCACAAACAAGCCAGCAGCCTGTTTGTCCTCATCAACCACCACTAACCACCCTCCATTGCTACCATGTCAGCTTGGCAGCATCCTAACAAAGAAAAAGAGAAATCCCTCCCTCACTCCTGCCACATGCTCACCTCACTTTCAATCCCCAGACATTGATAGAAAGGATTAAAGTGAGTGCTGCTTAAAATAAAATGGATATAGGATTCAAAACCAATTACCAAAGCATAATCTTGCTCAGATGGGCATGCTAAGAATAATTACTATCCATAAGATGAATGCTTGTTGGAGACACATTACAGAAGACTGCATAATTAAATATAGCAACTGATCCTCATTTATCTACCGAGCAATTCACATTTAAAAGCTCACCTGCATGCATTTGGGCAAAAACCACTTGGGAGTTTTCATGGCAGTTGGAAGTTCAGGGAAAAGCAAAAACAGGAAAATAAAACAGCAGGAAAAGCAATCAGCTTGTCACCAGAAAAAAAAAATACAGAGGGAACAGTAAAATCCTGCTCTGGGCATTATTTGCCCTTTAAAATAATAACCTTTGAGAAAAGCGAAAACATCTTTGATGTCAACTTACACTTGGTCCAAAAAAAAAAAAATTGTTTCCAGATGCAGAAGCAAAAGAGGGCACACTGCCAGGTGGGGCTTTCTCAAGATGCTCTCTGCAGGGTCTGTGGACTGGAGAAAAGCAACGAAGGCAACCAGTCACCACATTCCAACAGTTCCCACAGGGCACCAACCTTCCCCTGTCCACTCAGCCAAGGGACAACTGACAAGTGACCCCCATCATGTGCCAGGCACCATAAAGCCCTGCCAGCCCAGCTCCTGAAGCATGGCACCAAGCTCTTCCCCTGACATGTGTCACCCAAAGCTAATTATGCCCCAGCTCTTCTCTCCATGGAAAACTTTATTTATACAAATACTATTAGTAGCTGAACAGGAAAGATATCTACTTCATCCCATAAATAAAATATTCATCTAACTTTTCCCTTAGTGGAAAAAAGGCAAAAAAAACTTTACAATTTGGAAGCCAGATGAATTTCTGTGGATAATATTGCCTGTGCAGAAAAAGAGGAATGTATAAAGGGAAAGATTTTCAAAGACACCTACTAATACAGATGTCCAATTAAACTTAATGAGAGTTGATCTTCAGCTTAAGTATGCAGCATTGACGACCTAATCAAAACATACTAAATTTTCCTACATCTATCTTCTGAAACATCTTCCTTCTTACAATCCATTTTACTTTGTCCCTGAGAGATTAATTTTCTCAGCAGCACCTTCCCTAGAACCTTCTGATCTTGCATGTGAACCCCCAACCAATCATACAACTTGAGCAATAAACACTGAACACTAAACATGCAAAAAGTTTTTACTGCTGACAACCAGTAAAAGAAGCAGAGGCTGTCCTTTGAAAACTGTCAATAATCAAGGAAGTGTGACAGCATTGAATTCTTGCAGACAATAGCTGAAAAATAGGGTTTACATGCATCCATCCTGAGGTTTGGATACAGAGGTGAGGCTCTGGAGGTTGTGCACAAGAAATGCTTTTGATAAGTCCACATTTAACTTTGTATAGAAAAAATTACAGGTAGAGACAAGCTTGGTCCTTAAGATTCCTATGTCATTTATACTAATAATTCAACAGTTTCCATTTCTACAATATCTTAATGCAATGACTTCCACACTCCTCGAGTGAAGGAGCACAGCCATCTCCACAGTGCCAATGGGAAAAATACAGAAACTTCAGTTTCATTCCTGAACTTTGCTCCTACCTCAAGAGTTTCATCATGCTATACCAACTGTAAGAGTACAGAGATGAGGCATTCAGATACCATTTCCAGTGAACTTGCTTTGAACTTGAATAACCAGTGCAAATAGATGTGCACTGAAATGTAAAGCTTTCCATGCTAAAGGCAGATCTTCAGCTTGTGGGAAATCCCCCAGATTTCCCTCATGAAGGACTTTGAAAGCATCTGTAAAGAGTTCTGAGCTACTGTACCCCAAAGAAGAATTGACCTTTCAATTCAAACACAAGGCAGGAGAACAGTCACAAGGTCTTAAAAATTCAAACATGGCTCAAGTCTGTTACAAAACATTGATGCCACGAAAGAAGAAAAAAAAAAAAAAAGGCATATTTGCAATATTAGTTTTTGGCAGAAAGAAAAGCATCAGCACAATTTAATAAACACTCCATTGGACTCACTTTCTTTCCTACATGAGCTCTGGTTAAATGACATTGTGTGAAGAACACTGTCTACATTTTGTCTGCAAAATGCATTTGAAACCATCTCTACCCTATGACACATTTCTTCTTCTAGACTATTGGTACTTCAACACAAAGAAATCCAAAACCATTGAAAGTAAGCTACTGTTTAATAAAAACCACCATCACCCTGACTGTTGTATAACCAATGGCTTTTAAGGAAGAAACTATTAAAATACTTTCTTCCTAAAATCCGTCTATATATAGCACTGGGAAAACTATACTTACTCAAACAAATCCAAGTGAGATGTTAGCTATGCTGTGTTAGGGACCTCCAATGAATACAGCAGATTTATTCTCAATTAAAAATCAGTATTTAATCATATTGTGAAATGAATAACAAGAATTTGGGCAAAATTCATAGAGTAAATAGAATTAAGTGTTCCATGGTGAAGCCTACTCTTTGTGGGTGAGATTAAAATAATTAGACATGCAATTTGGCAAAGAAAGGATGGAGAGCTATTAGTAATCATCAGAATGTGAAAGGTCTAGGAGCTTTATCCAATTCGTGTTGGATTCAGCCAGAAAAAAAAAATCCTATTTACCACTTCAAAATGGATGCAAAAATTGAAACTAAAAAAACCCGAAATATTAGGCCAAACGTCACTAAAATCCTGTAACTTGCAGAATCATCAGTAGTGCCCGTTGGAGATACTTCATCAAAATGTCTGGGTGGACTAAGAAATTGAAACATCTCTGCCTTTTCAGATAGAAAATCCAAGTTTTGGGACAGCTCTGGCACATAAAATATGGAACTGGCTGCCAAACAAAGTGACAGAAATGTCACTGCTTAAAGACAACAAAATGTAATTGGTCATGCTAGACCTGTGCAGCAGAAAGAGAGCACAAACTTGCAGGGAAGAGATTGTTCTCTGCAGAGCAATTTGTCAAGCTGGCCTCTCATTTGGGCCCTCCCTCAGCAGGCAGTACCAGAGACACCAGCCCCAGAATTCTCTTCCATGCCACAGCAATCAGCCACAAACAGCCCAGCCCCACTGTGTTATTTCAGCAAAGACAATGGAAGTGAGGGACATCTCACAATATCCCTCATAAAAAAGGGGATTCTAATGGAAAAATGTCATGTTTGCAGAATGTAAACAGAGATTTCATAGCACCGAGTCTTCATTTTTATCACATCAGATAGCTCTTTCTTTCTAAAGAGAACTCTGAGGAAAGATAACTAAAGGTTGTTAAGTCCTGCTGCAGCTTTGGATTTATGATGGAAAACCATTTATTTTCCTAAACTACTTGCAACAAATGTTGCTAGGCAGAAAAAGCCAATAGAAACACTTGTAAATGGTCTATTGAGAGGCAGAAAAGTAGAAGGTGACAAAAGCTGAAATGACCAGATGAGGTTTTAATTTTAAAACACTATAAACAACATAACAAGTATTTAATGGCAGGGAATCAAAGACAGCTTTTTCTCCTTAATGCAGGGGGATCTGCAATCTCATACAAATAGAAACTGTGCTTCATTTTGTGCAGTGAGCATCTTTCCCCTGCACCTGAAAATACATGAGAGAAGTAAATACTACAGTTGCAAGGCTAATAAAATAGTCCAGTCTAGGAAGATAAACTAAAACCCATGTAAAAAAAGCTATTTTCAGGTAACTAATTACATGAAGAAACGCAAGCCAGTTGTTCCAAAATGTGGAGCCATTTTTTTGTGCCAGAACAGTCAGACTAGCCAAGATCATATCTTTAGAAAATATTGTATCAGTTCCTGCAGTAGAAAAGCTTCATGCTTTGTCTGTACTCTCCTGATCTTATAGCCACAGCAAATAAAATCCAACATTATTCTGCTGTTCACCACCTCCTGTTTCAGAAGAGCAAAGCCATGGAATTATGATTTTTTTTTTCTTTTGAGCCAAGAGGAACTTTTGCAGGAGAAACAATCAAGAAGGAACTGAACACCTCACCCAATTTTCATGCTGCCCTTATTCCAGCCAAGGCACACAGGACCTTCATCTGCAGGGGTCTCCTGATTGCACCTGCTATTCAATGTACTGAGCACATGCATTCCCAGCTGGTGATGGGGCCACTGAGCACTATTTGCTGTTTGATAACAGCTCCCAGGTGATGCAACACCTGATGGGGGCTCACCCAGGCTGCAGAGGCACCCACTGAACACAGTGGGAGCCAGCAGACACCAGAGCAGGAATGGATCCAACAATGCATCCAACAAAGGGATGCGCCTCTGCTGGTGGTTCAGCCTTGTCCCCTCTGTCCAGCCTTGGGGCTGGCTGCATCCAAGATGCCTCCAACATGGAATCTTAATAATCTGTCTCACAGCAGCGCCAAGCTTAAGTCAAGATTCTCCTTTCCCTCAAGCACCAGCTATATCCAAGATCCACGGAGAACAGAGTCTCTGTCCACCCCTCTCCAGGGATACACTCATCAGCCACAAAGCCTTTGGCAGAGTTGAAAAGGAAGAATGCCTTCTCAATCCTCAGTCTCAAGAAGAAAAATTCCCTTTCAAGGGTCTTTTAAAGATTTTTTTAAAAAAAGTCATCCACATGAATGAGCCAGTGCTTTATTTCATCCCCCTGAATTTTTTGCCCTCAACTCTTTTTGCAAATAATTATAATGCCATGAAAGGGAAAGTGAGGAACAAAGAGCTCCAATGCCTGGGTTTCATCATCCAGGAATCATGGCTGTAATTTGAAATGTCACAGGTACTGAGGCTCTCAGATATATAGCAAATCAGCCTGTCTTTCAGCATCACTGAATTTGGCCAACTCAGCCCAGAGTCCATTTGCTGCAGCATCAAAAATGAAATGCAGTTCTAGCAGCAATGCAAATCAGATCACATAATTGACAGACTATAAGTATTAGTAAAGACTGAGTATGTTTCCAGCCAAGAAGCAATACTTCAAACTACAGTGGAGACTCAATGTAGAAATTATTGAGTAAGATTCTCTGGACTGCACTATACAATTAGATTATTACCATTACTTCTTCTCTGTGCTTTAAATCTATGAATCTGAGGATGTGCAGAACCGCACTTCTACAAAAAGCACCTTTCCGAGAATTTTCTTCCTACATTATAAGCTGGAACATGAGAAATCTGAGGACATAGGATTTGTTGCCATTTGTCAAGAGAAGCATCTCCCAAACAGGAATGATTAGAGTAGAAAAACCTGCTGCATTATGAAAAACAACTGGTCTTTAAACAGGATGTGAGTACCTGCTTGGGGAAGTAGAGGGCCTTTCCATTCAGTCCACAGAAGCACAAAGAGCTAAAACCTGATAAACTCAGGCTAGGCAAGCATGGGCAAGAAGGTATTTTCTTCTATTTTGTGTGGGGTTTTTTAAAAACAGGGAGGGAAACTGTTCCAGCAGACTGTACTAATGGATAAGGTAAATTCTTCATTACTGCTGATTTTACAGTCAAGATAGGATGTTGTCCCAAGAGTTTTGCTCTTGATCAAACAGATGTTAGATGAGGAAATAATTTCTGCTTAATGTCTATGACTGATTTTCTTTTCCTGCATGATCTTGCACAGTGTTTGAGTACAATGCTCCTTCTGCCTTTATAACCTAGAAATTTCTTAATAGTTCCACATCCATGAGTCACCAGTGACACAGTTAGTACTTCACATCTTATCCTCATAGTTGCTTCTAGACAATTTTTTCATTTTTTTTAGGATTACACCCAGTATTTCTGAGGAAGACTCTAGTGTCAAGATTCCTTCTCTAAAATGTCTCTTCCCATGATAAAATCTCACTCTACACACAAGTAACTAAAATCACTTGGTAATTTTGCTCCATGAAGGAGGGTGACTCTCAGAAAGCAAAGCAACAGTCTGTTCCAGTGAACAAGGTCCTAAGACTCTCTTTATATTGTGATCTCTCCTACTTGACCACCATGAGCTATAAAAAATCACTATCAATGAGTCCTTGACTATATTCACCAATTTCCCCAGTGCTGTATCTAAAAAATCATCCACTGCCTCACTTTGCAAACACAACAGCATTTTCCACAGCTCCATGCCTGTTTCAGAAAAAGAAGTGAGATGCTGAGCTGCTCAAGATCCCTCACATTTCAAACACATCCTTTTGCTCTTCCACCAGCCATTCAGCCAGCACTGCTGGCTTGAACACAGCTGCTTTGACAGCAGTCACATTTCCAGCATTACTCCAACATCAGCCAGCTGATTTTGCACTCTGTGGTCTCCACTCTGTAATCAGTTGGAGAGGGCAACAAAGAGGTGAGATGAGAATTTTTCATGTTCTCGAGCCATCAGACCCAAGATCCTATCAAACTGCTCATCTGCACTGCAATATTTTGTTTGTTGATGGGACTGAAATCAGAACAGATGCTTTGCAGAGAGTATGGCCTCAGTGTCAAGTTAACACTTTTTATTCCATATTGTCCAATTTCCATGTTGGCTTCACTACCCCATTTACATAATATTCTAATGGACACATTTCAGGACAAGGTAGGACAGGTCACAAGATGCTGATAGGTATGAAGTGTGCTGAATGCACTCAAGGAAAAATTATTTAACCTCTCAGCTCCTTCCATAGTCAGCTTCTAATATGAAGCCTGTTGTGCTGCTTTCCCCAAGGGATGTGGCTGAGAGGCTCTCCTATCACTGGAATACAGACACAGGGTTAAGAAAAATCCACCAATGTCTGCCCTCCCTCCCAAAGGCACGACTAACCAGAAGCAGACATCTACCTCAAAGGCTAACATGTACCTCAAGTCCTTTAAAATGGACACTCCTCACCTTCCCAAGAAATCCATGCTCTGCTTTAAGGGTGTTTTTCCTAAAACCTGCCTCTGCACTGCTGCAAAATACTCAGTAGCTGGAGAACAGGTATTGGGAGGCCAGGCGGGGGAGGGAATGATTATGCTGTGTATATTTGCATACTTACAGGACTGCTGTAAGAACAAAGTGTCCAACTGTTTTTCCTTAACTGAGCTACTGTAGCCTGGCACCTCTTTTCTAAAATTAGCACCACTTACAGATGTTGCCATAGTATTTGTTGCCATACCAAGGCACACTTCATAGGTGATGTCATTTGTCATACAGCAGAATGCCAGAGCTGTTTACCAGTTCTGAGCCTTGCTCATTTCTTAAAGCAAATCTGTCACCTGCAGAATTACCTGCACAGGCTATGGATTATTGGAGGTTTTGAGGGGAAATCCTGCCTGAGCTCTGCAGTTCAGCATCTGCACCCAGGAGCCAGAGCCCTGCCCTGACACCCAGCCCAGGCAGCAGCTCTTGCCAGCTTCTCCTGAGGTACATGATTCCCACAGGGCTGCCCCAGGGTTAGCTCAGGGAATTTTCTCAGGCTAAGTACCTGATATATGAAGACATGTTTCTCTTCATTACTTTTACAAGACCTGACCCAAAGTCTCTGGAAAAATGCCTGGAAACACTCTGACTTCCTTAGAATCATAGAATAGTTTGGGTTGGAAGTGACCTTTAAAGGTCACCTAGTCAAATCTCCTCCAAATTTAGATACTACATTAGTGACCTACATCTAAAATAGGTTTCCTGCACATATTTCCTCTCTCCAGATTAAATAATCATTGTACAATCCATAGCCATGCTCAGATTTTTCATATTTCTACAACTAAGTTCCCTTGAAACTTCTGAGAAGGATCTGCATCTCAGATAGCAGCCAAGGAAATTCTGGAGGTCTGGATTGTTTGCTCTTGTACTCACTTTCTACTACTTCTGGAATCAGATGTATGATCAAGTACTTTTTAAACAATTCCCCTCACATTGGGCCAACTTTTTGCAAAAGCTGGAACCAGAGTTGAACTTCTGACATGTTTTCTCCTTGTCCGTAGTCCCAATACCCCTTGCAGATTTTTCCAAAAACAAAAGTGAATGTTCAGATGTAGAGAAAAATAATCAATGTTGTTCTGACTTCAGTCAGCCCTGAAGTGTATTCTCAGATTTCTGCTGCACAAAATGGTTTAGAGGAAACATCCAGCCTGTAAGATTCTAACCAGATTTTTTTCTGGATCATTTGCCCACAATGAAAACTCTCAGAGAATAAGCAGCGGGAGAGAGATAGATTACAAATGCATTCCAAAATTATAGCAACAATGCACTTTCCCTTCTGCTGAACAGGCAGAGGCCCTGGGCCAAATTTCAAAGGGGAGTCAAGTGCAACTCATGTTTTTCCTGGCCCTTTCACCTACACAAGTCGCTTTACTTTCACAGTATCCTGGACTCCCCTTACATTTCAACACGTTGTTGACAACTTGCCCATTCCATCCCTCGTGAATTTGCACACATTGCAGACCATATCTTAAACAGTCAAAACACAGAATTATAAAAGGGAAGTAAGTGCAGAAACGAGCACGTCAGCCCTCATCACTCCACACATTCATTTTCCATACAGAGATCTGGAAAATCGTCTTCACACACTGGACTGTAGCCACCATCCTTGTTTGCATGGGCCACGCATAGCTGCACACCTTCCTGACCAGGCACAATAACAGATGGTTTTGCAAGAGGTGCTTGTTCAGACACTCAAGTTGGGAACACCAAACACTGGCTAGAAAAAACCACAGCCATTGTGTGCAGCACCAGCCCTGCTCCCTCTGAACCAGCTCAAGCAGCAAAGGCTCTGCACCTGAGTGTCTGAGAGAGCACAGAGCAATCATAACATTTAGATTCATAAGATTAAGGTCACTTTATGAAATACTTCTAAAGGGAAATCCTTCAGAATTTAGAATCCTTTGGTGCCTCCCCATCTTGTTTACAACTTCCTTAGCCTGAGAACTATAATTCAAATGAAGAAAAATAAAACCAAGGAAAATTGTACCTTATGCTCCAGCTGTTCTTCGGAAAGCTTGTAAGTCATTACACGTTAACTGAAATTCATTGAAGTCATTAAATCCATTTTTCCCCAAAGCCAGCTCTCTCCCTGAACACCCTCTACTGTTTGAAATGGCAAGGAGAGACAGTGATAGGACCTATTTATGCCTGTTTGAAGGTGAGTCTATACTATCTGATTTTTAATTCCAATCCATCCACCACAATCAAGTACACCATACTGGTCCCTCAAACCACATGTTCCCAGCAGCCTGACCACTGTGGCAGTGTCAAACTCCTTCTCTCTACTTACAAAGGCACCTTATGCTAACTTTAGAGCACCACTTTCCAAGATCAATGATAATTGACTGATTAAGTATGCCTAATGCTGCCAGAATGTGAGCTGATTGTGTAATGGTGCTAATTACTAACTGCCAGAGCTCATTCCAATTATTAACCTTTATGAATGTCATTTTTGAAGATAACAGTTTGCAACACAGCTTATTGCAGCATTTGTAATGGTTTTTGTCACATGGGATGAGAAGGAGAACAGTGACCAATGAAGCTGAGATAAAACACAAGAAAGGAGTCCTGAAAACAAAGGATTCTGACTTGGCTTTCTGTAGGTGATACAGGGACTTTAACAATAGAAAACTGGATATCTGGGCTAAGAAATTCAAGAATCCACTTTTCCACAAGATCTGAGCTCCTCAACAAAGCATGCCTCCAAAGCTTCCTAGCAGTGCAAGCACTGCAAACCAATTCCAAATGTGCCAAAGGGACATGGCAAAGTGCCATGTGATGCTCTGGAACCAGACAGACGTAAGGAGAACAAGTTTGCTGCTGCATACTGAGGAAAAACACCATTCCCATGTCTGCACAGGCACAACACTAATTCTTCTGATTTATGTGACAGAGGATATTTCATGACAAACCACACCATGCACCCTGCTTGGATCAGATTTAGCTAAACAATTAAGTTAGATCACAGCCTCCTTAACTTCACCCTCATCTGTCCCCTAAACAAAGCATTTGCACTGTCACTATTTAAAAGGAGCACTTTCAAAAAGGAAATATGGGCTCCTTGTAAGTCTCTCACCACAGATGGGCCATGATCTTGTGCCCATCACTGTTAAAAAGCCACAGGACACCAAACATATACAAACTCTTCAGGTGGTGTGACTAAAACCCCTCAGCCCCTACAATTAGGCAGCGTTGGTGCAGACCACTCTCCAAGTCTCAGCAAGTCAAATGGTCCACTAGTGCCCCCTACCATATACTCTTCCAGAAAAGAAACCCCAAAGCTCTTCTTCCTTTGTTCCCCATGCCTTGTACAAAATAGAAAATGCACACTTGGGGGTAAAATGCTAAATGTTCTGTGGTAACTCTGTATTCCTCATAGACATCCCTTTTATCTTTATTGGTTACACATAATAGAACCAATGGGATTTTAATCTTCCAGGGGACATTTACTCTTTACTTTGCAAAAGGCATGCTGAATGATGTACCATGGTCTACTGCTTACTCTGTAGCTTAACTACTCCATGGCAATATAACATATCTGAAACCTGAAATTTGAACAGATGATCTTACTCCCCTAGTTTTCCTCAGCCACACTTACAGCTGCAAGTAATCCAAAGAAAGGACAAGGTTTCCCACAGAATGGCTTTACAGAGACTTGTGTCTGGGGCACCTCATGGTCAAGCATTTCTGTGATCCCTGAAGTAATTACACAGGACCCAGAGGGATCATACTTATGATTTTTCAAGGAAACTCATACACCCCTGTGTGGTGATGGATGTTGTGTGATCCTCCTGTTTCCACACCAAGACCTGGGACATAGTACCTGTGTGTGAGCTACCCTTTTCCAAGCTGTCCTGGACCAAAAATCACAGCCAGGCTTCCTTCTTAAAACAAATGATTCCCACAATTTCTAACATTTCAGAGAAAGAGGTGCAAGAGGACCAATGTGCATTTCTCTTACCATGGGGCTGATTACTCCTTTTGAGCTCAGACTCCCACAAGGCCAGAACCCAGGCCCCAGTGATGGGTTGCTCTTTCTTTCTGTGTACTTCTTCCAAGGCACCTTTGGAACTTCCAGGACTTTTTGTAAAAAGAGGGCCCTGCACTCCTGGCACTAGTTACATATAGCTGGAGATTGCTGCATTTTGAATGCACCAGAACTCACCCAGGTCAGTTCACAGTGCATCTCTCAACCCTGCACAAACTACCTGATTTGGGGTAAGGCTTGGCAGTAACAGTTGTATTAACTGTATTAACAGCTGTATTAACAGCCCAGGCATCTTCCTGTTACCCGTCTCCTATTATCATCTTCCTCACAGATACCCTGAGCTAGACTACAAGATCCAGAAAACAACATGTAACAGTCCTGTTACAGAGGCCAAAGGATACTTTTGGATTTATTATCAACTCAACCTTTCCAATACACCACCAGATTTTTGCATGCCTGAGTAGACCTCCAGGATGCAAAATGCCCAGCTGCTAGCCTGCTTCCAGATTCAGGCATCTGGACAGCAACCTTCAGGGAAAACTGGATATAACTGACTACTAATATTTATGGAGTCAATTTTCTAAAGTAACTGGCCTTCAAAGACCCAGAAACAAGGCCTAGCAATCTGGTTACAGAAAGGCCTCACTAGTCTTTTACAGTTCAGAGGTAGAAATCCTAAATGTAAAAATGCACTAGCTTCCCATGATCTAGCAGTTTACAAGAGCTTTCATTTTCACAGGCATATACTGTAAAAGAACTGGCTGACAGATTTTACAGATGAAGCACATGTGGTAAGTAAATAAATCAAAGGCTGCCTTCCAGGCTGGGGAAATGTAGCCCTTTGTAAATATTATTTGGAGAAGGGACCATTTCATATGGGCACTTTTAACTTCATTAGAAGCCTAATGAATCTACCATGGACATAATAAGAGAGACAGACCAGACTAAAAGAAAGATGGAAGGATTTCTTGCAAGTTTTTTAGCAGCTTTTCTCCATCCTTATGATTATTTATAGCCATTATAAAATGACAGTGCATTTGGGGGGAAAAAAAAAGAAAGAAACCACCATAACATAATAAAACATCAATATAAACAGACACAACGATGTTGAAATACTAAAGTACTAAATTCTACAAGTTGCTGTACAAAGCATCCAAGATTTATTGCTTGATCTGAAGCCTAATTGGAAAGAACAGAAAAGCCAAGGGAGGAAGGAGATGAGAAGAGAAAGGAAAAAACCAGCTTGGTTCAAGAGAAATCTTGTAAGACGATGCAAAGCCTATCTTCAGTGTGGATAGGGGCACTGCCCTGCAGCACTGTAGCAAGAACGAGGTGGCACCAACACAGAAATGTTCTGGGCAAGAACCTGGGGCTCCTTATGCAGGCCTGGCTGCTTGGACAGTACGGGGCAGTATCTATCTCTGTCTGACTCATCAGAGGCCAGGGAATCTCTGAACCACAGATGAAGTCTGTGCATGTACTACAATCCTTGAAAGATTTGTGTCTGATCCTAGGAACCCACCTCAAACATGAATAAAACCAGGCTCCAGCAAGGAGATGCACAGATTAACTATATATTGTCCTGAGATCCACATTCTTCTACTGGCTCTGAATCTTAGGTCAATGTTTCTTTACTCTTCTTGGAACCAAAGAATTGCTGAAGTTGGAAGGAATCTTTGGAGCTCATCTGATCCAACCTCCTGCTCAAACAGGGCCACCTCAAAGACATTTGCCCAGGATCAGTCCAGATGGCTTTTGAATATGTCCAAGGATGGACACACCACAACCTCCTTGGACAACCTCAGCCAGTGTTCAGTCACTTACACAGTAAAAAATGTTTTCTGTCACGTTCAGGGGGAACATCCTGAGTTTCAGTTTGTGCCCATGCATTTCTCTTGTCCTGTCACTGGGCAGACACCTAAAAGAGCGTGGCTCCATCTTCTTTTCCCCCAGCTTTGAGGAACTTTCACACATTGATGCAATCCACCAGTCCCACCCCAGCCTTCCCTCCTCCAGACTAAAGAGCTCTCTCAGCCTTTCCTCATATGAGATGCTCTACCCACTCACTTTAGCGAGACCCTGTCCATACCACATAACATTTTAAGATTTTTAACATACCCTTTTCTGGCCACCTCCTCTCCCAATCCTAGTAGATGAGACCTTAGTATAGAAACTCTTATGCAATTTATTAAGAAAGTTTTATTTTTCACTTATCTATTTGCATATTTATAAGCAAATTTAATATGTGGTTTTCATTACTACTGGCACAGATTCCCATTGAATGCATTCCCTACTAATCTCTGCCAACGAAACTCCTCTGCACAGCAAAGAGTGATCAGAAAAAGACATTAGTAAGGTCAAAACAAATTCATCTTTACGTGTGGCTTCCTGCAAAAAGTTTTGCAGTCGACATCCAGATCTCATTAGAATGTAAGATTAGATAACTCAACAAAAGGAGCAGCTCTTTAAGGAGAGCAGTGGAATTGCTGCTCCAAACGATAAAAGAAGCGATGGAGGAGCCAATTCCTGTTAACAGGTGCGGCTCTGCTGATGCAGCAACAGTCACAACACCCACAGGATCTGCAACAGCAGGTTCTTGGCTACAGACTGCCTCCTGAGTGCTGCCTTGCTGCTTCTAAACAAGTAGGCAAAGCACTACAAACACACTTTACCTGCCAGCCCTGACAAGATGACTTCATAGGGACAGTGAGGCTTCAAAAGCACATTTGCTCTTGGCAAAGCTTCCTCTGACCTGCTCCACCAAAGCCCCAGAACTGAATGCCTGGGAACATGACCAGAGCTCGAAATTCATTGCTGATGAGATAGGATGTCTCCTTTCTTCAGGAGCCATAATCAAAGAAATTCACCAATAAGGACAGAAAAGCTATAATCATTATAACATATATTCGTTGAGAACACAGGGACAAATATATTCTTCCAGCTTCCTAGAACACTTTTTTCCACAAACAAATTTCATTAGTTCACACATTAGTTCAGAAGCTACTAATGCCTATAAATCTACACTGGAAATATCTTTTGGCATTAAATTCCCTAAATTTCCTATTTTATTATCTAGTTTTCTGGAATGGAATGACTAGAGATCAGAACAGGTCTAAGTGCTCATTGACCCAGCTGATCATCTAAAAGTACTAGCTTAAAATTAAATTATACCAAAGATATTTTTGATCGGGCTTTTTTTTTTTTTTTTATTTTGGGTTGGGTTTTTTTCAAACTACAATTTCAAAGACTACTTCCAGGTCAATGAAACACCTTTACTTACAAAATGTGGTAACATCCAAGAGATACCAAGTGATGGAGATCCCACCTGTGATGCAGAAGACTCAAATCCCTTGTTTGAATAAGATGGTCACAGTAGACACACCAAATTACAAATATTTGTGTTGCCTGTTAATCTGCCACAGAATATTCTTGGGAAAGTGTATTAAAGAGACAAAAGACAGCATGATTTCTCCCCAGGGTCTGTCATCCAGTTCTCTGGACTTAAAGATCTCCAGATCCCAAACCCGCTAAAATACTGTGCAATATCACATCTCCAGCACAATCCCAGCAATTCCATTAGAATACTTAAAGCATGAGAGCTCTTTGCTGACAAATAGCTGACAAAAAAAAAATGTTTCTGCAACTCTGATCCAAAACCTGTAGACTTGTCTGTTCCTTCATTGTTATAAAACACTATTACGTTATTCAGCCACCAGCAGAAATATCCTCCATTAATTCACTGAGTCCCCTTTTGAAATCCATTTATGCTTTTATTATTTCTGCCTCACAGCATCCTGTAGCAATGAGTTACACAATGTAATTACTTGAGGAATAAAAAAGCATTTCCCTTTATACTTATTCAGAGCAAGGGCTTGAACTTGGATCTTCCACACATAAGATTAGAATGAGTCTCTCCCTGGAGAGATTCTCAGTATCTCCTGTTGCAGCTCTTTTGTAGAATATATATAATTCAGGAGAGATGGCTGGGGCTCTTACCTGAATCGTGGAAAATTAAAGCAAAACACAGCTTGTTTTTCTCTCTGTACGTTCTTTTTTGAATTCCACTTTCATCCCAAAAACGTTTCTTCAAAAAGTTAGGAATTTGATAAATTGCCTTTTCTTTTTGCTTCCCTGTATTCAGCCAGAAAACAAGATGTATCCAAAAGTTCCCAGGTCTGCCTATTAAAAGGAGCATCCCAGTTTTAGCTATGAGATCAACACATATGTACAAACATGTAACTTCTCTAGGTATATTCAAAGTGCACGTTCCCCACCGAAATAGATCTGCAGCATCCACTGTCAGTGACCAGCCCAGTCCTCTCACAGCCACACCTTTGGACATCAACAACTTCAGCCCTGTTTTCAAGCTGCAAAAGCTGTGTGAATGGGGCACAGAGTGGGGATGTGTAGCACAGGTTAGACAGGTGTTACCTGCACATGAAAACATGAACCCCTGTGCTCCCACCATGCAACACCTAAATGAGGCTCTGGGGCCAACATTTACCTCTTCAGAGATTCACAGGTATAAATAAAAAAACATGGGCATTTATTTTTAAAATAGCAGGCTATCCAAAACACCATTACAATCTGCAGTTCTGTTTTTATTCATTCTCTCCAATTCAGTAGGAATTTCACCAAGGAATAGGGATGAGCAGATGCAGGGGGTAGCACATTAATAAATCAAAACTGTCATTAAAATTTGTAAACTAGTATCTTCTGGGAAGTCTTGGCAATTAGTCTCAGAGCTTTCTTGGCAAACAAAAAATTAATAAATCCAAAAGGCCCCCTGTCTGATGACATCCCACCCCCACAGAAAGGTCACTAATGAAGCAATTAAGAGACACAACAAATGGACCAGTCAGCAGGCTGGCTCACAAAAGACAAATGAGCTTCATGAAACAAGAGAACTAAGACATCTTAATAAGCAAAGGTGGGACTTCAAACCACACACCACTCCAAGACATGTACAAAGGCTTTTAGATTCATATGCTGGGATAATACTTTTTACAGGATTTTGCAGTGGCCTCCTTGGTCTCCACCATCTCCGAGGCAACATTAACACAATTACAGCAAGGAACCACCAGAAAGCAAAGGTGTGAACATTATTATTCTCTTTTTGGAAAATCCTGTGGGATATAACAGGGTTAGGGAAACATTGGGAAGGAGACAAATGAAACTTCGCTACAAGTTTTTTAAGCTTATACTTAAAAAATTAAGTATTGAAAAAAGGAAGTCTTATCTTCATTACTATTACTGATTTTGCCTAATCCTAAAGCATAGCCCTGAATTTAGGATAAGCCAAATAATTTTTATTATTGGGCATTTAAAACAGCTTTAACTCATACTATCCCTTTGTTGTAATGACAGCATCTCCTTCTAGTATTAACTGCAAAGATTGCATGCTCTGGACACTACCTGGGGCTCTGGTGCATTTGAGGAGGGCTAAACCTATGGTTAATTCTGCTCAACTCCTTAAATTCATTTTTCTTTAATTACCATGACTCATCCCATTCAGCTACACACAGCCCAAGCAAATCTGAACAATCCCTTCAGTGTATTTCCTGACATCCACAATTAAATATTTGTTTAAATCACACTGTTAAACTAAGGGCCACCATTTTCATTTGGCAGCAGCTGGGCCAATATGCCGTTACTGCGCAAGTCCCAAAGAGTTCCAATGTGGCTCCCATGCCAAGGTGACATCTATGACTGCCAGCCAGGATGAACTGGACCAGGCTGAACTGGACCACCCACTGTGGGGAAACAACTAATCATCAAGAGTACTGGAGGTTAAGAACTGCATAATTCTGGGATTTTGCTGAAGCTGTGCACTGATTGCAGCTCTGGGAGCTGGGAGCCCCGAGGAACAACTGCCATCCCACACTGTGGTCATCTGCTGTGGTTCCCCATCCCCTGGGCTCTTCAGCAAACATAGTCTGCACCTAACAGCTCTCAACCACAAAGAGTTTCATAGCTGGCTCCCATAGCCTAAAAAACTCACCATCATTAAGGTAAGTTATTTATACATTCTAGCCAAAAGCAACAGTAGAGATGCCAAACTTTTGGTTGCCCTGGTTTTCAAATCCAAGAGAGATCAGGGTGCCTGCACACACAGCTGGCTCCTTCCCTCAAGGCCCTGATGGAGGCTCACTGCAGATACAAGAACCCCTTCTCCTCATCAGCACAGGATTTCTGCACTTTGCAGCATTATTAAAAAGTGCCAAAGAAGATGCAATAATGGGAAGCATTACTACTTTGAAAATCAGCTCCGTTAATTTTACGCCTGAATACAATCATCCAGAAAATAGCACATATAGAAGATGCATGTCATCAGCATAAAAGTGGAAAATTATAAATGTAATCAAATTTGACAATACTGAGAGGAGATGTCAGCTGCTGGTCATGGAGACTGCATTTCAATACAGCAAACTCCAAGAAAACTGCAATGGCCCAGTGGAGCCAAATCAGTACTAAACAAGAGGTTGTGGCACAAACCAGAATTTACCATTCAAAATGCAGCCTAAATATTGTATTGACACTGCCATAGAAACACTCTTAAGAAAGCTCTGTCATGACCTATTTCAGGTTTAGCTTGTTTCACAGGGGATGATATGGAAATTTGAGTCAAGATTTTTGAATCTCCTGATCCCTGACTTCTTTACTCACCAGTCTAAGAAGCTGCTACATCTGGAGCAACCAGACTAAGCCTCAGGTCCCAAAAAGGGCACTTCACAGAATTCACAGAATCAGTGAGTTGGAAGAGACCTTAAAGATCATTGAGTCCAAACCAGCCCTAACACCTCAACTAAACCATGGCACTGAGTGCCACATCCAATCCTTTTTTAAACACATCCAGAGATGGTGACTCCATCACCTCCCTGGGAAGGCCATTCCAGAACTTTATCATTCTTTCCATGAAAAATGTTTTCCTAATATCCAACCTATATTTTCCCTTGGTGCAGCTTGAGACTGTGTCCTCTGGTTCTGTCACTGCTGCCTGGGAAAAGAGACCAAACCCCACCTGACCACAGCCACCTTTCAGGGAGTTGTAGAGAGTGATAAGGTTCACATCACACCACACTCACCCTTTCCCACCTAGAGCAGCCCTATGAAGCCAGCTCTACATGCCACAAACAAACCTAGGACACAGAAATCAGCATGAGCTGGGAAATTTTTGCAATGCTAGAGATACACTGGAACATGCTGAGGGTCTCTGGGGACTGTGGGAGGCTTAAGAGGCAATTCCATGGGAGGAAACAATGTGAAGCCCGCTGGTATTTCAAACAGAGCTGAATGAAACAGCAATGAACAACATGAGGCAGCCTGCAACCAAGATGGGGGGGTTTTACCCCTCTCTGCTCCAAACTAGGGCTGCAGCTGCTGCATTTTGCAGCTGCCTCTATTAAAAAAGCTGAAAGGGTTTTTTTCTAACTCAACAAAGAGACTGAGACAACAGACTAACCTCTTTAGGCACAGCAGCCACAGGAGTAAAAAAATGCTTGGGGATTTTTGACTGCTGCCATGGAGACATAATTTCTTGGTTAATAAACAGGAAAAAAAATATATATAAAAATTTCTTCATCAGCATTTTAGCCTCTTAAACAGAAATATTTAGTCGCAATTTTGGGTTAATGCATGGGCCAGCATTATGTACAATCAGATAATTTAGCCAGGAAAACAGCCAGAGGAGGGGAACTCCAGGGGACCCATCTGAGGTGGGTAAAATGGTGGCAGGGACTCAGAGCTGACACATGCAAGTGCTTGCACTTTGGAAGAAAATCTAAACTGCTCCCCACTGCCCAATTAGCTGATGTGTTGCAGTCATGGCTGTGGCATTGATCACAAATAGCTCCTTGCTCACTTGTGCCTCTCCTGTCTTCTGCATCACCCTATTGTCTCTCTGTCTTCACCTGAGATTGAGAATTTCCTTGAGATGGAAGCTGTCTTTTTAGCTACTGCAATCCAAATAAATAAAATAAATTAATACATTCCTGAATACTAAAGCAGGCAACACTGGAAAACCTTTCATTCCAGTTATCCTAGCAGAAAGAAATTGCTCAATACACACTGGTTGAAACAGCTGAAAACATTTCAAATAGTACAATATCAACTATAAATACTTATCCAAAATATTCCCACAACCCTATCTCAATACTGTACAACTTAACAATTCCTGTGAGGAGCCTGGCACCTACTCTTTAGAGAGTTCATATTTCATACAGATCACTCCTGTATGCTTACAGTTCCTCATGGACAATGAAGTTTAATGCAGGGATCCTGGCCTACAGAGAATCTGGGAATTAGAGGTTCTCCAACAGCACTTCAAATCAAAACCATGTAAGTTTACAGATTTAAAGGGATTTTTTTTCCCTTTTGTTGATGGAGAAGAGGTGTTAGTGGGGTGAAAAAAAATTCTATGGAAAGCATATGGCCATCCCTTAATTCAGTTTTTAATTTAAAGCAAGCAGGATTCTTTACTACACAGTTAGATAATTCACTAGGCAATGAGAACTGATGAAGGGTTTGCATCTCTAAAAGCTTAAATAATTTTTACAGTTATATTTGTTGACCTATGAAAAAGACATCTCTCCAGAAATTCATAAACAACTCACACCATCACAAGCATAGTAAAGTAGCAATAAAGTAGCTTCCTTTCATAGGAGGAAAATTATCACCTCCACTCAACTCAGTGGGAAAAACAAAAATCTAAACCGCAACTGACAGGTATCTCCCGTGATGAAGAAGAGATGTGGCATTCACAAGGAAGAGGGGGTGTGTGGGTGTGTGTTTTTTCCTTGAAGCTGGCTGCTTCAAGGCTGGCTGCTTCAGTAGCAATAAAGACCTTTTGTGTGATTGTTTGAGCCCCAGAAGCATGAATCTGGATATTAGAGCAATGTCTGTGTTCTTGCATTCAAATGCTGACTAGAATTTCCCCTGTCTAAGCTCATACCAGCCTGATACAGGAGCAGTTTTCAAATGTAACTTCTAATTCTCCTCTCTTCTTCTGTTATTCTCACTGCCTTTTTTAATTACATTCAGGATGTTTTCCTATTGATTTACTTGTTTTTGTATTTAGATGCAGGGATTAGAAATTCTTTTTATATGGCAATTCAGTTTTCCATTAAAAGAAGCCTCTCAAGCTATAAACCCAGGAGGAACTGAGGAGGAGATTTTGATGCAGGGAGCAGGTGGAGGCAAGATGGTATTTGGAGATTGCATTGGACTCTGCTCTATCTCAGCATCCTCTGCTGTGTAATTCATTGCTCTCTGCCACAAAAGCCACATTCCTCTCTTGTGAAGGCAACTGTATTTGCCAAGTGGTCAGGATAGATATCATACAGCACCACAGCTCAGATGGGCAGGGCTCCTGGCTTAGTTATATTTCCATAACAGAGGAAAAAAAAGCCAAACCCCTTGGAAATGTACAGATCATCTTTTGATACACAGTTGAAGTTGCATTCAGTTTGTGATCTCTCTGGGGGCTCAGAGAGTCTACAAAAAATATCTAAAGCAAGCAAACCTCTTGTCAGGAGGCTTACATTCATTCTGCAAAGACAAATCCTCCTTTTAAAATTTTCAGGGTTTCAAAAACGAAAAGAAAATTGAAAAACACCAATTTAAATAATGGAAAGATTCAGGGGCCTGAATGTGCAAACAGAACAGGAAATCCCAAGAAAAGGAGTATTTCTCTGGCTTATTTCTTACACTTAGTATCTATTTGCATTTCTACAATGTCCTTTGCAGAGAAACTCATAGATGCTCTCCGAGATTCCACACTCTCCTGTCAAGTAAAACATGGCTTATTCCTGAATTTTCCAAGCAGAAAATAAGGTTTAGAGCCCAGGAATCTACCTGCTAGCTTTTACCCTGAGCTTTCCTCACAGACTTACAAAAGAACCTGAGAAGTTCTAACTTCTCAAGCTCTCTGAATCTCCAGGCCCCCACTGGCCCCTATTTCACTTGAGACCAGCTGCAGGAGTGTTCCAGAACACACTCCCACAAAGCCCTGGGTTTTCCCAGCTGACCAAGGGCTGGATGCCTTTAATTGTATTGATGATTAATTACATTTCTATCCCTTTGGGAAGCCTCCAAAAAGGGGTGCTGCTATTACCTTTCTGCAGAGCTCAGGTGATGCTGCAAGCCCAGGATAAAGACAAGGTTTGCCTGTTTGTTACATTATTTATGCAGGGCAGATTGTTTGGCAATTACATTTAAAGTACAATCACTGTGCCATTTGTACTTGCTACAGTAAAGAGGCAAAAGTTTTTTAAGGCATTAATACCTTGAAAAGTACCAGGGTAAGTGGAAATGACTGTTCTCTCTTATTAGCTCCATGGTTATTTATACTTTTGCAGATTACCATGGTGCAGTGCAATTAGGCTTCTTAAGTACTGTTCAAATTGAGAAGTTTCAAGAGCTCTACTGAATAATTAACCCTTAAATACATTTACAGGAATAAACCTACAGCAAATGGCCAAAGCCTGCTCTAAACAGAGGCTTTTAAATCACCTGTGAAGAAAGAAGTACAAGAGACCATCTGCCAGGAAGGGCTCACATGTAAGCAAAGGCTACAATGCACTGACCATTCCACCAACTACACCTTGAGCAGGTTTCACAATAGCTATAATACACCAGGTAAATATAAAACAAAGCACTTGGTCTCACCACCCCTGGCTGCCTTTGTTTCTTTTTCTTTCTTTTTTTAATGTACCTAGGGTAAAAAACACCTGATAGCAATTCTTTTAAAGGCATACCACTCCACAGGCAGGATAAAACAATTTGGTGATTTCAAACATCAAGGAACTGACCTGTTTATAGGGCTGAGTTTGGGGACTGAGGGGATTTAAAGTTATTTCTTTATTTTAAATGCAGACACACACTTCCAAACACACACACTGTCCAGAAACTTGTTTCCCCAGGGCAGGACAGTCCATCTCCCATGCCAGACTAGGAACATGGTAGCTATGTGACACCATCCAAGTACACCCACAGTGGAGAAGACACTATGGCACCTCCAGTCCTTCAGCAGCTACTCTCCTTACAGCCCAACACACAGTCACCACCAAGATGACCATCTTAGCTCACAGGGGTGAGGAACAAGGATCAGCTAAGATTATGTCATACACTGTGTTTTATGCCTTCTCAGACTCAGTTCTAGCAAGTGTGTACCCATCTATAGAGCGTGTTCTCATTGCCAGCCTCACAGTAGAGAGAGGAAGGAGACTCGAAGGTGAGAAGGGAACCAAGCTCCTCTGCATGTCAGGGAAGTGCCATTACATGATGAAACCCTCTTGTTTGCAGACCCCACTTCATTAAAGGAATGTGTGCTAATCTTGCATCCCTTTTCCAAAGAGCAGCTCCATTTGTCTCAGATTCTTTCCCAGCTCCTCCTGTGATGAGCTCAGACACTGCCCCATGCCCACAGCCCGGGTCAGCCCCAGACACAGTGCTGTGATTTCCATGTTCCACCTACCTCCACAGTGAGCTCTCCGTTACACTCCCCAGGTTGAAGTCGTAGAGCTTTGTCAGAATGAGAATCACCTAGAGAGGGGAAAGGGAGGGAGTGAGAGAGAAAGGGAAAAGAGGAGAAAAAAAAAAGGTTGATGTTAGATTTTGTAACAATACACAGGGCATCTGAAACCACCTAAAGGAGAGCTGAGCATTTATCCATTAAAGTTGCAGTATTATAGGATAAAGTAGGTTTAAAAAATAAAATGGGAAATCATTAGCTTAGTGCGTTGTATAACCAGTAACACTTATTTTAATCCCAAAATGTTTTGCATTTGAAATAAAACATGCCACCAGGAATTAATCAGACTTTGTGAGCTGACCTCTCTGCAACTATGGTTATTCAAATTCAGGGATGGAATCAAATGCACCCTTGTTAATTCAATAGTTCAATCTAAAATTACAGTCAATTTCTTTTGTCTCTCAACATTTTATCATTAATTATTCAGTCTGCACAGAAAGAACTAGCAAGTTGGTTTTTTTATCTAGATCCCCATCCACCAAAACAGTCCATCTTGCCTACAGTCAGCTTTGTGTTCTCCATATGCTGTCACTGACTCCAGAGCATGGGAATTCCTACAAGCCATCACCTTCCCACAGCGGTAAGAGGGACACAGAGGGTGACATTCTGCTTATGCACTGAGCAAGACAGACCTTCACTTGCATCTTTAGTGCCCAAGGACCGTCAGAGGCTCCAGGACTCACTGACTTACCGGAGAAAACACTCCTGAGTCATGCCCCTGCAAAACTGAGGCTGGTGGAGAGGGAGTTGAGCAGTACAGGGCGGACCACAGAGGAATACACTTTCCCTCTGATCTACCTGGTGCTGTGACCTGAGATTTCACAGGCAAATGGAATCCTCCTAGCTACAAGCTACATTGCCCAATGTCCTTCTCTCCAGAAAGGCATTTATGCATTCTGATAGCTTGGGAGCCTCTGTGCAAGCTCCCAGGCTCACGTGGGCTGAGGGAATAGAGGGAAGGTAAGAGCATTTGAGAATCTGCTCCTTGCTTTTTTAGCATAACTGATGTCATACAGTTCATTCCTTTGGATTCTACAGGACCAGCCTCAAGGCAGAGCTCCAGGGCACCTCTTCATTTTTGTTTTGCATCATTTTAACATTTCAGCATCATTTCCTCCTTGCAGGATTCAAGCCCAGGCCAGCTTCTCTCACATCTGCTCCAGCTGTGAGAGAGAGCAAAGTTTAAAGCTTTGCAGAAAAATGCCAAAGGATTAATCAATATCACAGCTGCTGCAGCACTCGTTTACTGTCAGCATAATACCAGGAAAAAACCTGTTCAAATTGTAAGGGACCTTGGTACGTGACTATGCACTCAGTGCCCATCTTAATGACTTCAGAATAGATGCTCCAAGCATTCCTCCCTCTCCTTGATTCACTTTTACCGTCCCCTATTGCATTTTTCCCTTTATTTCCCAATGCAGAGACCTTTAGGAAGAAGATAATAGCCAAGCTGCTTCCAGCAGGGTGTGAAAAGAAACCTGCCAGGCAGATTTGAGTCAGCATATGCAAGTCCATGTCAGCTGAAACCAACACTACCCTTTGGGGAAATAAGGCCAACATCCTTTTTAATGCAGCCTAAACCCTGCACACATCTTCCCATACAAAGGGGGAAGAACCAGCTGCAAGCTGCAGCAACCAAGCTTTGGATGGTTTGTGTGCCTCCACCCCTCACACCCAGCAGGGCAGCCTTCTCCCAGCTAAAACCCAATGAGAATGACATTTCTAGGATGTTCCCTACAATCCCACAGGCACTCAGCCAGCACTCCTCTCAAGGCTCTCTAGGAAGCCAAGCACTATGGCACAAGCCCTGCCCTGTCTGAAATTGGACCCCTCGTATTGCTCACAGCCGGGGTGAGGTTTCACAAAGATTTTGAGTTTCAAAGTCTAAGCACATTGAAGACAGCTGAGTTCAGTGGATCCTGGATTTATTCCTAAACATTGTAAATAAAATCTCTGTGTCTTGATCAAATTTCAACAGATTCTACCTTATTGCTACCCTAAATTGCAATTAAAACTAAAGGCAGCATCCATACTCTCCCAGCTCTTTGTCTCTCTCCCCAGATCTCCTATGCCCTATATTTTTGAATACATCACTTATCTATTATCACCCTGCAAATCCCAGGATAACAGCAGCTTTACAGAAGTGGGCTGAATGCTACTCAGCTTCTGGGTATAAATTCATAGTAAAGGCATGTTGTTTAGTATGACTTTTCTGGATTTTTGCCCGGGATGACTGACTAACATCCATCTCTACTTGGTGATGCATGGAAAGCACAAGCATCCCTTGAGCAGTGTCTTACACGCAGTCCCAGGAAATAGCAGGAGTTTCCTGAGGCAGTGGTAACACCTACAGCAACCTGTCCCTAAAATCACTCACCAGATGAGCCCAGGACAGGCAACATTCCCACACCACTAACCCAGGCAGCTTCCACTCTGCTCTCACTTACTTTTGAGAAAAAACACCCTAGATTCAATAAAGACCACTCTTGTAAGGGTTTGGGAGTCTGAAAACCAGAGAGGATCTGAGAGTCTGAAGACACAACCTTCTCAAGAAAAGCTGCAAAAGCACTTTTTCCCTACACACTGCCACAGAGCAAACTCAGCTGCTCAGGGACCACCACGGGGCTGAGACACAGACGAGAGCCTGAGAGGCAGGGCTGGATCCTGAGCTGTTTCATGGGCTGTGTTTGACACAGCTCTGCAGAGGAAACATCAAACCCTTCCAGAGGATATTCTGAGGCACCAACAGGCTGCCCCAGCCATGCTGAGAAGAAACATGAGGCAGGGGCAGATGTGGGAAAGTACCAGATTTTCTGACATTGTGTTGTTTGAATGCTTTAGTCGAAAAAGGATGGAACAAAATAGTGCGTTTTCCAAAACTGAATTCCGACAGGAAAAAGAAAAATTTGAAAGGGAAAGACCTTCCTTGACTCAGGCTGAGACATTTAATTCCAATTTCTGCTTTGTAGTCAAAGAGGCTCATCTTGTTTTTGTGAACACTAACAAATTACTTTTTTTTCCACGACAGTGTAATTTTGCATGAAAATCTTGATGTTTTTCTTTTTACAAGCTGAATTCTACTGAAAACTGGAGGTTTTACAATTAAGGCACTATTTCAAAACAAAAACATTTTCTTCCCCTGAACTGAGAGAAATCTGGAATTGCCACCCCATAGAAAATGCCCACTCTGCAACATAAATTAAAACATTTTGCTCTAGGGAAAATAAATACAAACTTCTTAAGTTCCAAACAATTCAGAAACAGCAAAAACTTACACTTAGGCATTATTTAATCAAAATAAAGAAAACACCTTTATAGTGCCAAATTAAGCTGTTTCTATTCATCAAACCAATCTTTCCAAAATTAATTCTAAGTCAGCTCAATGTTAAACTGCATTTTGCAATGGGAACGTACTTTTCACTCCAGGAAATGCAGCTCAGATATGAAATTTCCTCATCTCCTGCAGGCTAGGCTCCACACACTACACTGTGTTTCCCAGGACACCCCAGGGCAGGTGTCCCTTGAGACACCAAGCAGCTCAGCTGGTTGAGAATGAAAAAACAGGGGAAGAGTCTGCAGGACAGAATGTGGAAATAGGGAGGCTGAATTACAGCTCCCTTAAGGCAATACAATCCCTCCAGAAAATGCAATTTCAAGCTGAGCTTACACGAAACTTAATGACCTGAATAATTTAACAAATTGTTTTGGTTTTGTAGACAGAAATGGGAATGGAGAAAGGATAATCAGAAAAAATATATTTTCTTTGGAAAGAAGTGCTGTTCCAGTTCCACAAGAATTTTCTTATGTGCTTTATTTTTCACACATGCATCTCCACATTGCATATAGGTTGGAGTTGTTTTCACTGTCTACTAAATAGCCTGCTTTAAGGCTTATATAAAAAAATGCCAACACTTGTCAATCATTTACCTTCAATGGTCTATACTTCAATACAGATTAAGAGCCTCTGGCACAGAGGAATCCTGACACAATGCTCTATAGCATACTAAACCACTAAATCCAGATTTAATGTGATGGACCACTTCTTTAAATTAAGAGACAGCAAGTGTCCAAAACTGCCCAATTCAGCAGCCTTGAGTCTTAACCCACCTTGGCTGGGATGAAAGCAGAAAAATTACAACCAGGAACATTAGCCCACATTTCATTCCATCTCAAAAACACATTCGAAGGAATCCCTATTGTTCAGTCAATTATCAGCAATCCCCAAGCCCACAAATCACAAAAGGACTCAGAAGCTTTTCAGAGTGTTTGGTGGTGTAACAATCTTCCATGCCAATAAAATTTTACTACGAAGAAAATTACCTCAGGTCATTAAACCCAGCTCTAGATCTTGCCAATTCTAAACTGGCAAAGTACTTTGCATATACCTCAGAGTGGAATATATAATACCTGTTTCCCACAAATTAAGAGTGCAAAGACACTGCAGTTCCTTCAGCAGGTTGACAATGAACTTCAGAACAAGTGAAAAGCACCACACCAAGGCTGTGTGGAGACCCTGCACTCCTGTGTGAGGGGACATTCATATTAGAGACAAGAGAGGGCAGTGAAGAAGAGCATAGCAGCCAAAGTAGGTGTCAGACAGACATCTGAAAGGACAGCTCTGATTCACTTCAGGAGACATCTCTTCTCTGAGTGATCCTGCTGTATCAGCACAGAGATTAACACAACTCATCAGTAGCCCTGAGCACATATTTGCCAAGTGTAATTAATAAAGAGTACAGGGATGAGCAGTAGGCAGCACAGAGCACAGCAGAAAGAGGGCAGACAAATTTACATGTGAAAAATGAGAGCTCTCCACTCACTTGCTCTGGCACGCTGGGGTCTCTGTCTCCTGCCCACAGAGATATTTCCATGATGCTTGCAACATTTTCTACCCTCCAAGCCAAGCACAGGAAGCTTGTCTGCAATTTCCATCTGCCATTCCCCAATCCATATGAGAGCTACAGCACCCAAGAAGTAAATTTCAAATGTGAGCAACCACAGGATAGTGGGAACCAGTGTCAGTAAAAATGCTCACAGCCAAAGACAAATTGGCTTAAAATGCTCTGGGACTTAAACACCAGCAGCACTTATATTTGTAGGTCCTTGATGTTTTCTTATTTGGGATTTTTTGTGGGGTTTGTTTGTTTGTTTTGGGTTTTTTTTTTGGTGGTGGTGGGTGGTTTTCAAGGCACAAGATTATTAACTAAAGCTGGACTGACTGGCAAGCACATGGGCATGCACATTCATGAGCATGAATTTCTAATGCACTCTTTCATGCAATCACTTCATTCAAAGCTCATTCTGTCAAAAGCCACCAATACCAGCCTAATTTTTCCCAAACAAACACTCAAAAGATGGGGAAAGGACAATTTAAAAGTTTAATCTATATTTGTGTTTAAGTGGAAACTGTGGTAGGCTGACCCCAAGCAGGAACTAAGCACCAACCCAGAACTGACTCTGTCCCCACCCCAGGTTGATGGAGGACAAAGCCAGAAAAGCAAAAGTGAAAAAAAACTTGTAATTCCTGACAAAGGCATGGCCATTTGTCAAGGAAAGGGAAGAAACTATAAATAAACAAACAAGTGATATAGGGCAAATCATTGACTGTCCTCCCCAACAGACCAATGTAAAATGAGTCTTAGAACACAGTTACTATTGCTGAGGATGATATTCTATGGAACACAACACCTTTCTGACCTCCTCCTTGGGTGGGCACAGAAAACCTGGCACTGAGAAGCTCTGTTCAGCTACACCTAAAACACTGATGTGCTATCAGCACTGCTTTAAGCTAGAATTCAAAACACAGCATGGCACAGGCTGCTCTGAGGAAAATTATTCCAGTACTAGTGTTTTCCTGGGTCAGGGTAGCATGATTCTCAAAAATAATCACTAAATAATCCTGGTCTCATCAAAATCTCTTCACAGAAATACAGCCTCAAAAATCTATGTGTGCATGTGAGTGATCACACTATGCAACATCACCATCCTCATTTCCACTGGAGGTCTGAGTGCAGTTGCCAATACCCAAGAGTGCCATCACCAGTTGAGAGAAGCATATAGAACTATTACAAAGCTCCCAGGAGAGGAATTTAAATTCCACAGGTGTTAACAGATTCTGCAAGCATCACCACTATGAAACAAGGCAAGTAATAGCATCTTTGTTTTACTGATGAGGAGGCAAAGAGAGGTTAAGTGAAATTTTAAGTGTTTCTCTACATGGGAACACTCAAAAAGAAGATTCCAAATAAACTTTTAAGAGTTTGGTTCAATCCACTTTGCAAATCCATATGAAAAGTCAAAGACTACTTTATTCTGAAAAAGAGTCCATCGAGGAATTCAGCATAGCTGAAAGAATCCAGTTCAGCACATTTTGATAATTTAAGGTAAGAGGCATCATCTGGAAGAAAAAACACCAATCTGAGTTCACCCAGAGTAAGAGAATGATTAGCTAAAAAGGAATACATACACCTTAAACACCAATCTCCCCTTTTTTCCTTAGCCTGGTGAGCATAGCTGAAGAAAACTTATCTCCAGATAATAGGAAGTAATGAATAGCACATCCTAAGACACAATAAAAAAACAGCAGAGGTGCTGACAACAAGCACAGGCCAAATCCTGCCCCTGGAAATCAGAGTAGCACTTCTGTAAGAGTAAAGCTTTGCCAACTAAGCTTGCAGCAAAGGACTTTTCCTTACTTTTTTTCTTTTTTTTTCTTTCTTTTTTTTTAATCTCTGGAGAGACAAAAATGATCTGTGGGTGGCTTCAGGCAGTGCAGACAAAAGAGCCCTCTGAAATTGAAAGAGACAAATCCCAAGATCACACACACAAGCAAAACATGTTTCAGTGAACTTGTGATCTCCAAACAGCTGAGACTGTCAAATTTGTCCTCAAAACAAGAACCAGTAACTAAAAGGAGGATATTTGCCTTTAATCCTGCTTTCCCTGTGTTGCTTATCACTTTCCAGTGGGAAAACTGCCACAGCAGGCTCCTTCTGTCCCCTGCCCTCCTCCCTTTCAATATAAATCAGGCACCACAATGGGCTGGAGCCAGAGCAGAAGTCTTCCCACTGGCACAGCTGGAGACAGATCACATTATCTTCACAAAAGCACCTTCCAGATGTAAGTAGCAGTGTGAAATTCCCATTTACAGGACTTGCACTGAATGAACAGAATCTGAGGGTGCAAAAAAAGAAAAAAAACAACCGAGAACTAAACCCACTACAGTGCCTTGCAGAAATAGCCAGATCTGGAAAGCCCAACTCTCTCTTCCTGTCCCTTTACAAGCAAAAGCAGAGCAGGAATTTTGTGTGCTGGTTCCCTTGGATGCCTTGGCAATTCAAGGGCAAGCCAGTCTGTCAAAGAAACAGCACCCACCAGCATAAACACAGAGAGACACCTCTTCCAGAGTCATGGATATACCTTACTGGCCTCTCACAAATCTAGAAAGTGTTTTTAATTGAATCTGACAGAGTCTTTCATGCTTTTAGTTTTAGGCATTTTTGTGCAGGGGCTGTAATTTAGGATATGTTCAGAGATGCCTTGCACATACAAATCCTTGCTGTGGCAGTGAATGCAGCTGAATAACCCCACCAGCAAGGCAATGACTAATGACTCCTGGACTCAGAAAAGGAATTGGACTATAATGTTTTACAACAATGTGGGAAAAGGAGTCTGATTTTCCTCCTCCCAAGGCAGACATTCCAATTATCAACCAAAGAGAGGGTTTTCACAGCCACTAGCTGTATAGTGGCTGCAAGTCAGCCACAAGCCTCTTTCATCTCCACTACACATTAAAAATTGGGCAATATCTCTCATGCAACATTTTTTCCAAGAGAGTGAGAAATAAAATTGGCAAATCCTGCCTCAGTTTCAGCAAGTATATCTCCTGCATATCCACATGCTTACCTTACACAAAATGTAACTCTGATTACAATTGTGCAAAACCTCCTTAATAAAGAAATAAATGAGATGCCTACAGCAGTCCTTAAAGAGCAGCTGGATCCTGTCCCAGAGGCTGCAGGAGAGTGCACACACTCCTGTGCATCTGTGTCTATGTCTGTGTAACATAAAAGCAATTATCAGCCACACAGAATCAGGAGAGAGTATCTGGAAAAGGTGTGGTAATTAGGAATAAACACACTGGAAGGGAGGGTGGACACACTAACACTATCAGCAGCTTGTGAGTAGCATTAGTCAGAGAAGTCAGAGATAGAAAATACTCCCCAGATTATCTTTGTCCACCCCCCTGACAAGGCACAGTTTTGCCCTACAGAATTTTTCCTAGCTTTTCAGGATGGTTTTTCTGCACATAAATACACATTCCCACCAGAAAAGACATCTAGATTGCTTAAAATAACAGAGGGCTGAGTTTTATCTCTGTGTAACTCAGTTTAACATAAATACAATCTCTCCTGTCAGGTAGTGATATGATTTAAGGGTCCCCTATCATACCTTATAAGAGGTGATAGCAAAGAACTCATTATTTATATTGATTCAGCAACCCACACTAGATCACATATCCCAGTTCTTCCTCCTTGCTAAGAAGCCCCCCTCTAAAGCCTTGGAAACTTTAATTTTATCTTTTGTCCCTTCTCTGTCTTCCTTTTAAAGCTGCTGTGTGCACACCTCCAAGTTCAAGAAGAAAATGAAAAAAGGCCCCAGATACTTTGCTGGCTCAGTTCTTATTCCAATTATCTCCTGATACCATCCACAAAGCAGCAGATTTTGTGCAGCAATTTATCTCTGTGGAGTCAGTCATATTTCTGCTGAAGGGCCATTTAAAGCTTCTGACATTGGGAGACCTGGAAAGAAGGAGTGACATGAACTCCAAGTATGGGTACACTACTTTCAGAGGACATTTCTCCATTTCTCAATTTAATTAAAAAAAAAAAAAAAAAAAAAAAGTAAGGGAACATAGCCCTTTGAGATCATATCAAGTGCCAGGACAGGAAAGGGTTTTTCTTGAAGGCAGGAGTATCTGGTTCTATAAAAGAAGCTAAACTATGTGGGAAATTTTCTGTCTGAGGCATTTCTGAAAGGAAGAGGGGAAAAAAAGTTCTCATAAAGGTAATTTTTCAAGAAAATTCAGGCTGCTTATAGCTGCTCCATTTTGGACTCCAGGTTCTACTCAGGAACTCTCACTCCTCTCACACATATGCCCCTCTCACCTCTCCCCTGCGTATGTACATATATAAAAATGAGTGATCTTCTTCAGATTCCAATTAGCATCTCAAACAGTTGTTATTGATCAGTGCACGGGCAAGAGACTCTCCCTCTCCCCAGGGACAGAGGATGGAGTAGATATCCTGTTAAAGTCCACTCTAGCCTCATGCCTACAAAGGCTTACTTCATGTGAAAAAGCCTCACTGCTAGCACAGGAAAACCAGCCCAAGAGTTGGAGTTTTACAGATGTTACCATGGAAGAAAACAAAGTACCTGTTGGGAGATAAATCCTTCCATCTGTTTTTAGTGGCCAGTTAAAAGACCTTCCACTCCTGCAAATCCAAGCACCTCAGACTTTGGCTCCTTTCCTTCCTCACAGCAGCCCAGGGAAAGAGGGATTGTTGCAGTTTGCCAAATGTCAAGTGTAGCACAGAGGGAAAAAGGGCAAAATGCACAACTTGTTCGAGTTATGGTTCTGCAACTATCAACATCCAGTAATGAGATTTTCCATCACACATGAGAACCCACTTTGAACAACTGTACGAATTCATTATGTAATCACAACGTCTTAAATATGCATACATAGAGTACTTATAATTAAACAGGGAAGGTGAAATATGAGAATCATCACAGGAAGAACAAGAAAAAAAATAAAAGTGATCATTTAGATTATATGAGTAAGTATCACAGTCACCTTGGGTCAGTCAGGCTGAGTGGGACACACAGAATAGGACAGTGCCTGAGGTAAGAGACAAGCACAAGTCAGGGCTTTTGACAGACAAAAGGTCAGAAGCAAGAGTTTGAGTGCTAAATAGCCAATTAACATATTTTTACATTATTATAGATTAAAAAAAAATTAAATGATCTGATTATCCTATATATTAAGGTAATAAAAACGTGGTCTGTCCAATTAACTGCACTCTCCTGACCTTGAACTTCTGTTTATGCAGTTCTCATCTCCAGGCAACAAAATCTACTTTAAAACTTAGTGGCTCGACTATGGTAAGGTCAGACTCTGCCCTAGAAGCCCCTTTTCCTACTCATATTCCTTTGAAATAATCTTTACTCATTATTTTAATCACCTTTATTGTTTTTATTTTTATTCTGTATTTCTCATGTGCACACATTTCATCATCATTACAATGGCTGAACTACTTATGGTATAAGTAGCTTTTTACTATTATTTTCTTGTATCTTTTACTATATTATCTTGTATCATTAAACAGTAAACCAAATTATTTTCATCTGTGAATTTGCATATGTTTCTGTGAAAACACACTCTGTCCGGGCAATTTCCTTTCTTTGCTCCTGTGCAGAGCAGCTCTTGCTCATTCCAAGCACCCCTTGCCCTATCTCCTTTGGAGGGCCTAACCAAGCAGACTTACATGAAACCTCTCTCACTAGGTATTTCCAGAATGTGAGCTGGGAATGATTCCTCTGTGGACATCCACCACATTGAGCCAGCCAGATATAACATCCTCCTCTGTCTCAGCACTAAAACTTTTAATAAATTTCCCCCCCCCCCATCCTGCTCTCACAAAATTCTCCTGTGAAAGACTGGCACCAGCTCATGGTGGGGTGGGAGAAAATGAAGGAATCTTTGAGGATCCACAATACAATTGCAATTTTTAGTGTCAGTCCAATAGCTCAAAGGGGGGATAGAATGTGTTTAAGAAAAAAATCCATTCATCTGGTTTTGACCTTAGTAAGAAAGCAAATGGGTTTTTCCCACTTTAGAAATACCTTGTGCTAATGCCTGCATGGGGAGATGTGGAGCAGCACAGTTGAAGCTGTCAAGGGCAATTTTTCTTACAGACTTAAGTGTTCTGTTACTTATAAAAAAAAAAAAAGCTGAGAAAAATAGAGGAACTTGAATTCCAATCTCCTTTAATGCAACATTATGGTTGAGAATTTCAAGCTGTAAAAGTAGGAAACTCAGAAGTTCAGCTCTACATTATGTACACAGATCGTATAAGAGAAAAGAGGCAAATCACCTTTGCAGAAATCCACAAGCTCTATCAACATTTGGAATCCTTTTACAATTGGTTGAGGCCCAGAGACAGTTGGTCAGACACCTACTGGCTCCAGTCTGCAACCCTCACTTCAACAGAAAACTTCCAGAAGGTTTGACTTTGTGAGATCTCTCTCCTTTCCTTACTTAGGGATCTAAAAAATTATTTCTATGGACCTGAAAGAATCATGCCTTCCAGGAGACAGAGAAATTGAAGCGTGTCTATGCCTGTGTCTTCATATCAAGCCACTATCTTGTAAGAATCTCCTATAAGAATCATGGTTATGACAACTGAGACTGCTGACATTTAAACTGGGACTACTTTTAAGATCAAGATCTAGGATGCTAAAGTCTAAGAGATAGAGCCTTTTTACTCATGTGTGACAAGGAAGGCTCAGTGCTTTGCTCTTCTAGTACCTGCATCACCATCAGAAGGACATCTAGGAACCAAAATCTGGAGGTAGAAAAGGGGGAAGAGACAGAGTCTCATGTTCTCTGAAAATCCTTTGCAGCTCTGCAGGGTCTCCAGATGACCTTCTGGGAATTTCATATCCATGGGCTATAGGATTATCTTGCACCTTACATTGAGATATCAAAACCACCCATCACTGCAGAAGGGCTCTAAAGAGCATCAATAATCCCACTGACTATTCCTGCATTGGAATGTTTTATGTGGTGTGCCAGAAATTTCTCAAAGCTTCCAAAAATCATTCTGCCCCTTGAGGAACATAAGAGGGAATGGCTCTTAAAAATAAGAATGTAAATTGACTAAACAAGATCTGTAATGGCCACTCTGCAAGGTCTGTAAAAATTTTCTTCTCCTCTTTACTGCCTCAAGAGCCCTGGATTACCATCAGAATAATCCCCTCTCCTCTCCCTCACCAGTCACACCACAAGGTCTTGTCCTTGTCAGCACCATGAAGTCATAGGAGCAACATGCTTTTCATGAGAAAGGGTTGAGCTGGCAAAAGCTGAGAGCTCTGAACATCACCAGAGGCTGAAGCACAGTGGGGACCAGAGGGCTGATTCAAGTAGATAGTGTCAGTGTCATCTGTCAGTGTATCAACTCTGTACAGATTCTTTGTCTTACCTTGCAGGATGCACACATAGGAAAAGGTGAGCACATCTTTTAGTACCTGTGACAGACTAAAGAACAAATCCAAAGGTTCATTTTTGCCTCTGATGTTTTATGACTGTCCTTTCACTAACATGATCATCTACAAACTACTTCTTATAAAACACCTCCCTAAACAGAAATATTTCTCTGGGTCCTTTTTACATCAGGACTGACAGCAAGAGCTCCAAAGATAATCATCAGTAAACCTAGTTATTGGAACAGTGTAACTGGTTGTAAATTCACATGTACAACACAGAAGAATGAAGATACTCCCCAGTCCAGTCTTTCAAATGGAAATTGATACAGATCTCTTTAGTGACTGCACCAGCACAAGACTGATTCCAACAGCTCCAAGCTCCTCACAACACTCCTGCAGCCAGAGCAGCTCTCATTACAAAACTGATGCACTAAAACAGGCACCAGGGGCTCAGCTTTAAACCAAGCTGTCAGAGCACCAGTGTCCTCCACTGCATCACAAGCTCAAGTTATCATGGACTGTTGCATTTTGGTTGTCTACAAGCCCTAGCTCTTGGAGGCCAGCAATGCCTTAAAACAAAACAACAAAATCTCATATTCTCTTATTTTTACTTTTCCTTTTACACACATGCATACATTATATACATATGTATTATATAATTTATAGATATACATAATGATTTTTAATTATTTCCACTGCATTCTTTTCCCTCCTCTCCCGACCAAGAAAGAAGACAATAAATTATCTCGGGCTTTTTTAGATGCCTCAGATTAGCAATGCCACAGTCAGAATAGCACAGAGCACTCCTGAACAACTATTGCAAGCACTTGCAGATGCCATAAGCCCTTTTCATTCAAGAAGACTGTATTTACATTTAAACATAAAGGAAAATAAAGCCAATTTGTTTCACAAACTTCTCAAGAACAGCTTTGCATTCACAGCACGTGTGGCATTCTTGATTAAACAAGAGATCTGCATGAACATAATAAACCTGTAATTTTATTGGCCAAGCTCTATGAAAACAATTTAGAAGACACGGATTGCAATGTTAAGCAAACTGCAGCCCATGTACAACACCCATGAATTATAGCAGTTTGGCAATGAGCTGGCCAGTTGCTTCTCACAGCCTTTAATAACAATCATCCACATCTTCACAGCACAATAGAAATTAGAGACGCAAGAAGCCTATTAGCTCATCCAGAAAAAACAGGATTGTTCCCCATGGGATAATTGCTAATATTCAGTCCAAAGTAGATTTAAAGCTGTAAAACAAGGTAGCCTCTTTAGCAAGATTACTCAGCATGGCCAAAAAGTCAGTTCCATAAAGCTTCTTCTAGATATTAAATTTAAATATTTCCTCTTTAAAAAGGTTTAAAGCTATTCTAAGGATCTTGGTCTCCTTTGAATTCCCTTCTAGTCAATAAAGAGAGGGGAGAGTTGGGGGACTGAACTTCCCCGGCCAACACGTTTCAGAAACAGCTTTCCTTCTTCCCAGCTCCTCTGTGTCAGCTCTCAACAGGGACATGTGGCAGTTCCAGTGCAAAATGCAGAACCTCACTGTGTTCTGGACTAGAGCAGGGCTTCTGACACAAGGTTGGTTCTAGGTAAATGTCCTTGTTGCAAGCAGTGTCAGTCCTTGCTCTAAATACCAGGCTGTATTTCCACTGCTCAGAAAGTCTCCATGCAGTGCTTCAGTCCCATGGAAAGTCCAGAATTTACAGAGAATTAATATGTGTATCAGAAGAGCTCAGATGTACCTGGGAGGTAGAGAATTACAATATTTGCAGACATAAGAATCATAGCAAGTCTACCACAATTCAGACTAAATCCAAAGCATTGCAGCACCAAACACAACAGCATCTTGCTCTGAGCCCAGGAGAGTCAGTAATGTCACCATGAGGTATTTGTGTGAAAAGATGGAAACAACAGCATTTAACACTAATTAAAACATCAATGGATCCCGAGTGATGAAACCAAAAGTTTTCAGCCTGCACACATTAGGTCATCTGATTATTATTAACAACCAATTTTTAAAAAGAATCAGGAAGAAGATGAAATTTTCCACATGACAAAACAGAGCTGGAACTCAGGAGAAGGTGTCTCTTAACACCCAAACATTCCAAGAAAAGCCTTTGCAAACTCTAAGTAACAGTTACAAGTGAATGGGTAATGACACCCATAAAGGCTTAGAGAAGTTTTTCATGCCAAGGACACTAGAAAAGAAAATGTAAAAATCAAACTTTATTTCCCTGAAAGGTTTCTTCTGAACTGCCTCCTAAAAATCTTCCAAAACCTCTAGTAAAATATAACATATCCATGACTGAGACCCACTCTTACAAACTACAAAATTCCCTGCTGTTAACTGAGGCATTGTTAATGTGGTCACATCCTTCCTGCTTAGTATAAGCATTTAATGAGTGCTCTAGCCTTTTTCCTAAAACAAGCCCTAACCTCTACTATCTTTGCTCTATAGAGACATTTACAAGCAGGATTTCAACCAGTCACCTGCATACACTCACTACATGAGCTCATTACATAAGAAGGTGGAATTAGAAGGGACACCTTGTCTGGAGCAATCCACAGCACCTTATGTGTCCCCAAATCATGCAATTCCCAAGACACTTCTCAATGCCTCTGAGCAAACATCAGACCTTAACCACAAAAGTCAAAACAAAGAAATATCCCACCAAAAAAACCTCTTTTAACATACCATAGGAAGACAGGAAAAGAAAAGTTAAGGGCACTGCCACTGTCCTCCAGCCTTGCAGTAATGAGGGATCTGAGAAATGCCAAGATGATTGTCTGAAGTGGAACACTGAGAGCATGTCAGACACACCACATCTCTCTCCTCCACAGCTGAATGAGGAGACACTTTTTAAACACAGACTTCCCCTATTCCACTCAGAAAAGTGACCATGTTACAGTGAAGTCTGATGCTCATGTATCTGACATGAAATCCTTCAGGATGAAAATTGCAAAGAAGCAGCAATTTATTATTTCTGCCACAAGAAAAATAATATAGTTTGAGGATGCAAGATAAAGTTCTTTTTCACCTGAAGAATTACCTTGCTTTTAAGAAAGGCAAAGCACCCACAATGACAGAGGAAAATCTTTGGATGTAGTACCAGAAAAAGACATTAGAAGTGGCAATCACCATGTCAGACACACTACACTGCAGGGGAAGGGAAGAATGACCAGATAATGAAATTACAGGGCATTGAAAATGTCAAAGAGCGACCGTGCTCTACCATCATTCACAGGTTATATGAGGCATTAACATGCTGATATCCCATTCCAATGACAAAGATGGCAACAAGAACAGAAAATAGTCCAAAATGAATCTGTTGCTGAGACCAGGAATTTAATGAAACAGGGAGATGAGCAGAAAATTAATCTTACTTTCACTGTGCAGCCTTCAAACTGAAAGCTGCTGGCCCTGTTCAGGAACAGTAATGGCTCAGGAATGCATTATTTTACTTTCTTTATCTATGATCTCCCCAGACTTCTGAGTCATCATCACAAAAAATGGTATGAAGTCTTTCAAACAAGGACCAACCTTCTTGGCAGGCAGTGGCAGTAAGGAATTTCCAGCAAGGTATAAAGGAGAAGAAAAAGTCCTTCACAATTAAGCTGATTCACCACTAAATCAAGGGCCCAGGGAGATTGGGATATCGCTGTACTTGGAGGAATTCAGAACTTGACTGGATGAGGATCTGAGCAGCTTTATTATTGCTTCAACCTTTGAAGCTGATCTGAGCAGGAGCTGGACCAAAAGATCTGCAGAGCCTCCCCCTGCAAACCCAATCTAAATGACTCTGCAGCTGAGTTCTGCTCCCTTCAGATAGGAACACCACTGATCAACATGAGAAGCACACGAAACAGTAAAGCCAGACGACCCTGTGTCCATCCTGTAACACACCTTCCTACCTTGCTTGAGATAGTTCATCACTATAAAAAAAATCTTCTGCCCCTATTCCTCAAATAAAATGAAAAAAAAAAAGAGAAGTCACAGTAAATCAAAATGTAGAGTCTGTTTATGGAAACCCCCTTCTGGAGAGAGTCTAATAGGTCATAACCCAGCTTGGGGCAGATGCAAATGAACTGTCAGAATCCAGAGAGCTCCATGTGGAGCCACATCTACACATCCTCTCCACATATGGCAACCCCACAGGGCAGAGCAGCACCATCCCAGCAGTATGACCCAAAGCAGCCAAGGTCATGCTGGGAGCATTTCCTCTGCAAAGTTAGATGCAGCAGAAATTCTGCCCTGTACCCCAAACCCCCAGATTCTGATGTTCTTCCTAGGCCTGGTACAGAAATGGTCCTTTTTTCAGCCCAACCTAATAAACTCTCCTATTGGAAAGACTGAGAGCAAGACTGCTTCAAAAGGTTTGATATGGTCGGTGCTAAAGAGTAGCTGATAAGGCTATCTGGCCTCCACAATGGTTTCTTATGGAGCTTGAATTTTCTATTTCAGAATCTTATTTCAGAACAAAATTCACCCAAATTTAAGCAGGCACATGTCTTTGAAAAATAAAAGCAAAGTGAACAAAAAAACCCATTCATTTAACTTAATCTGGAAAACATAAATAAAGCAGTTTCCTCATTCCATCAAGCAGACACAAATTTAATTTCAGATCACTCAATTTGCTTTCCTGTAAACAAACAAATTATTAAAAAGCAGAGAGAAAAAAAAAACCCTTGGAAACACTATCTCTTAGCACATATAGTATGTGCCTCTCTCTCCCCGCTGGCCCATATCACATTTAATCCTACAGATTTCAAAGGCTCCTGGAATTCAGGCTGCTAAAGGTGTGTAATAAATGAGGCTTTGTAGAGTGCATTTGTTGAGTAAGCAGGAGTATCTGGACATCTGTGCACAGGGATGATTCACAGAGAGATGTGTGTAAGACAAAAGGCTCATCCTTACTTATTTCAAGGCCACATTTTCACCAGTTTATTGGCAGCCAACCTGCCAGACAACAAACTTAGCCAGACTGTGAATCAAAAATCTTTCCACCCACAAGACCATCATTCTTCTACTGCTACACGAGTGGTTTTTGATCATGCCTAGAAAGTAAAGAGCACCTACTGCTCAATTAAGGTGTGGAAAAGATCTATCACCTCAGGGCATTCTTAAATACAACCATCTTGTTCATTACAAGGGCATAATATTCTTCTCTATTGACTGAGTAATAGTCATGGATCATGTGGCAAGAACCAGCCTTGGAGGTAGCTAGATGGATGCCCAACCATTACAAGCTTCATGGTCATATAAGCAAAGTCTTTGGGAGATCTATGGACAGACAGTACAGACCTTGGCAATGTCTTTGTGACTCCAAGCCCATCTGCCACAGCAGCAGAACAAATGAACAATAGCCAGCTTTGAACTGCAGCCTACACCCCTAATTATACCTGAAGTGTCTCCTGGCAACATCCAGGACTGGCTGAGATAGCACTTACCTGTCAAAACACATTGGATACAACAAACTGCCTCTTTAGAACATAGAAGTGGTTTCACATTCCCTCTGTTGCAACTCTGCCACTCTGCTTCCTCTATGGAAGTCCTGCAATCTGAAGAACACATAGATTTTTCTGTGTGCCTTGCATTTACAGAGCCCAAGAAATGACTGCCTGATGTAGGCACCATGTCAAGAGAGAGTTCTGTGCTCAGACTGAAAAAGGTGAGTTTGCTTTAAAGTCAGATCAGGTTTTCTTTGCCACTGTGCACTTAAAAGTCATCAAGATGCACACAATTCAAGATTTTTCTGGGGCTCCCCCTAAGGAATGTGGCACCTAAGGTGCAGTCTGACACCTCAAACATAAGTATAAAGAAAACACGGTGCACTGACAATTGAATGCAGTTTCTAAAAGCTGTTACTAGAAGGGGAATGTGAAGTCCCCTCTGTCTTGCCCATATCTGATTTCTTGCAGTTGTTTCCAGTCATCTTTTAAATGAACACCTGAGGTGCAGCCCCAGTCAGCTGCCAGCTAGTACTGCCATGCTGCACAAAGCCCACTTGGGCAGCAGAGACTGGCTGACTTCACAGGAACATCAGAGAGCAGTAACACAACATGGACATTGTGGAACTACAGATTTAGAAGGTGGAGAGATGGCAGAGTGTGCCAAAAACAAGCAGAACTGACAAAGAAAGAATTTCACAGTGCACTGTCACTGTTCCAGCTTCATTACATTTGGACATCAGGAGCAAGCCTTGGCAACAGACACCTGAGCAGAACTGAGTTAAGCAGCTTAGAGAGTTACCTGCAATAACCACAAGCTGTCACAGCTCACACAAGTTAAGTACCTTTTACTTTCCCGAGCTACAAGGTGACAAGATGAGTTGCCCTTCAAGCCTGGACTAGGATTCTACTCTCCCAACAAAGTGGAAATACCAGGAGATCCAGTGGGCATCTAGGAACTACCCAATGTTACAGAGAAGCAAGCACCACTGGGAAGACAGAAATGAAAGCCCCATCTGACTCCATCTCCAGTCAGGTTGACCTCCCTCACTGCTCTCCCACCTCTTTCTGTGCTGACACAGCTCAGCTCTCCTACCCAGCTGGAAATTCACTCTTGCCTCTGCCCCCCACACACTGCTCTTACACAAGGGCAGCCTCCATTTCTCCCCTGCCAAACAGAGATTGGTCCAATCCTCGCTGCAGCTTTTCCTGCACAGACAACTTACACTTGTTTATCTTATCATTCTTCCCACAGTCTCAAGTAAAGATGCAATCACCACAGCTGCAGTGTTATCCCACAGAAATTACTTTTTCACAGGGAAAAGTGCAAAAATACAATTACTTGCTTTAGATACAGCGGCTTAGAGGGACCCAGTTTTGATGTGCTTCCTATTTTCCACAAAAAGGCTGAAAACTTGTACCTATATGTATAGCAATCAGAAAGTACTCATACCCTTCCCTAAAGAAAACCCATGAAAATGATGCCAGGCCTTATCTGACAGAATTATATGGTATTTCTGTCTCAAAAGCCTGCATGCAGTTGTATCAGAGTTCTTGTTATTTAGCAGGACTGAAGGAGAGGTCAAGCTGCACAATGATTCTCACAAATCAAGATTTTATTGACACTCACAGAGAGATGCAACCAGAACCAAAACATGCTGCCACTGCTGTAACAAATGACAAACCTGAAGGATCACTAAGGTTTGGAAGTGTAGAACCATGAAATTAGTGAGCTCTGGAGATGTTGTCTAACCAACCTGCATTCCCCAGGCAGGATGTAGTTCCTCTGAATCACTCCCAAGAGATGTTTGCCTGGTCTGTTTTTAATGATCTCTGATACAAGAAAGGACTCCCAGGGAGCTATATCACGCTTTACTCTCACAATAAGCTTTTTCATATGAACTAACTTTCTCTGTTTTGCTGTATTTTAAACATATGATTGCTCATCCAATGCTTCACAGACAAAAGTAAAAAAAAAACCCCAAACCTATTTACCTTAAACAGCTGTGTTTTCCATTCATTTTATCATCCCTCTTCAGTTTCCTCTTCTTTAGCTGAACAATTCCCATCCATTCAAGCTTTTCTTGTAAGCCAGGTTACCCTGTGCTTGAGGATCTCCATTTTTCTTTGAGAGAGAATCTTAAAATGATCTTTATCTTTCTTTAAGTGAACTTAGACTGGCCACGAAGCTACTGCTGAGGTCTTACTTGCACTGAGTGCACTGCAAGGATTACTTTGTCCATCTTGCAGGCTACATATAATCCTGCTCATTGAAGCAGCAGAGGATTTTCTTTCTGGAAACACTCTGCAAGACCCATCCTTAGTGCACTGTGGAGGTGAGTTACTGAAGGAGAGATTGGCAGGAGTGGGAACAAGTTAGGGCAGGGGGAAAGCTGGAGTAAATGTTTGTGTATTTTCAGCCAGGCCAGAGAAGGTAATGTTGTCAGGATTGCTGTGCAGAAGGAAAGTGACTTATGGAGATAATGGCTTCCCTTAGAAGAAAAGATGAACACACCTCTGGGATGGGACAAAGAATAGAACCAGTTTGGTACAAGCTGAGAGCATGAAGCAAGACAAGAGCAGTCAGATAGCATGAGTGAGAATCAAATGCAGTCTGGGTTTGTGCCCTAAGAACATGGCAGGAACAAGTATTTCAGTATTACCTATCCTAAGACAGTGCCCTAAGGAAAACCAGAGTCAAGTACACTGCACACACAGTACAAAAGGGCCTGACCCCCAAGCCTCAAAGCAGGAAGCCCACTTCTCAGCATTCAGGGTATTAAATAGGGTTCTGAAACCCCTTTCAAGTACAGTGAGGTTGGATTAGTGTCTGACCTTTGTTTCAGAAGTAAAAGATGATACAATAAAGTCTCCTGATCAAAGTGGCCCAAAAGAAAATGCAGAGCACACAGCAGAGAAGTTTACAGGTTCACATGCAAGCAAACGAGAGCCCAGCCTAGTCTTACCTTCCTTTTCTCCCTCCTCCAAACCAACATGACTCCCTTCCAGTCCTCGAGAAATATTTTAGCGAACAAACTCAGTGGTACATAGTTGTACAGATATTTCAGCAATGGGATTAAAAGGGCCCCTGTCAAATATGCCAGACATCAAGACTCACTGTCATTCTGTCCTCACTTAGAAAGGAAGCAAGAAGAGAGGAAGGATGCAAGAGGAAAACATGGTCATTGGGCAAACAAAATAATCAAGGACAAGATGACAATGCTGGAGAAAGAACAAAGAAATAGCTGGATTATGCTTCAATATTTCAAGCTCTGAAAAGACCAAAGCAACTTTGTCATTAGCAGAGAAGACAGTTCTTCCTGATATACAGCCCTTACAAATCTGTGTGGTATAAATGCAATTTATGTGGCCTATAATGCAGTTAATTTATCCCCATAAAGGAAGGAGACAGTGTAACTTCCTAGACAGGTTCTGGTTCTTACCATCACTCGGGGTGATAAATTTAGCCCAAGTTTCTGTACCTGACTTTCCATTTCTAGGTAGCTTAAGCTACTCAGACACTAACCTTATTGTGACAGTGTCAGAAATGACACATATCTGGCCACATTTTTTTAATTGTGGTTCTCCTTTTTATTCCCCTCCTTCTCTCTGGTGCCCACGGAAAGCATTAGCCTGACAAGAGTAGAGAACAAGTCATTTATTTTCTGTCACAACAGATATGCAGCACAGAACAAGTTGCCTATGCACCACTCCCTGCCAGTGTGCATCAGCCCTGGCTCAGGGGGACCCATCTCCAAGAGTAAGAGCACAAATCAATTTTGCATGACCATCCAGGGTCAGCCTCTCTGCTGACACCATGTGCTTCTACCAGCTGTACTGGTATGGTGTAGGTTCTGCCATATGGATGTCTGTCCACTGGGAAACCCAAACTATGCATATCAGCTGATCTGGGACACTACCTTACTTCCATTTCCACAGAAACTTTGTTTTCATCAGCAAACATCTGAAGCTGGTTTGGTTTTTGGTTTTTTTTTCTCCTTTCCACATGGATGCTTGATCCATTCTTTCAACCCCAGGCTGCAGTTACCCAGGGCACACAGGAGGGACACACAAGATAGACAGAGAGAAGATGAAATCTTTTAACAGGAGAGGTAGACAAGAACTCTTAACTTATGCTTTGATTTCCATGTACATTTGGGGGATTTTTAAAGAATTGGATTATACAAGAATATTTGTGTTATTGCTTTATAAACATGCACCCATCTGGTGGAAGATCCTAGGGCATATACAACTGCCTAACAGTATTTATTGTTGTTTTGAATATGTTTTTCTTTATGTATCTGCCAAACTAGGCTGTTCAGAAGAAAACAAAAAAGCCATATTAGTAGACTTAAAAAGGACAAAAGAGGAAATCCTCGTTCAGAGGAATCCAAAGGAACAGTTCATAGCTATGTTTTTCCAGTTTTTATGGAGTTAAAGGTCCAATGCAGGTTTTGCTGGCATGTGAGTTGGTTTGATGGGTCTTTTGGGAGGAAGCCTGTTCTCAGTTTATTGGTTGGGCTTTTTCTTATGATAAAATATATAATGAAACTAGAAGATGGCATCACATAAATCTGTAACGGTAACAAACCTGGAAAATGGTATCATTGTAACTGATTCTCAATACATATTTAAGAGCATAATTCCATAGGATACTTGCACTCTCCTCTTTTGCCCTGTGCTGCAACTTTCCCAAAAGCATGTAATAGCATAGCTGATGGTTTAGCAAAAGCCCCTGCTTTACCAGCTGGCTGAATTTTAACCTACAAAGAAGGCAATCACATCTGAAAGCATTGGGGATAAACTCCAATTTTCACTGTATGTAGCTTCAAGCAAAAGGAAATTGCAATCTCTGAGCAGCAAAAGGCCACAGTAAATAGAGGACACAAAACAGTTACTGAAGTTGTCATTTTTAACATCTGACTCTGCATGGAGCATGCAGAACAGATTTACTAATAGATCAGGCTGCTCAAAACCCTGAGGTTGGTGTCTCCACGTGTGCATTAAATTCAGTGTATATGTGGCATTTATTTAGTGTCCTGGCTGTTAAGAAATGGCTTATAATAAAGGGAGTTCATCTGAAACCTTCCTGCATCTTTATACATTTCTTTGCTTCATATTACAGAAAGGGATAAATCATACCTCATTTAACTGTGTGAGTTCCCCCAAAAGCTGCTGAGAGCAAGAGCATGATTTCAGAACAACATAGGCTGATGGGCAACAGGCAGCAGGACAACAGGTACTTTGCAACAGCAGTGCCAGCCTGTGGGAAGTCCTGCAGGTTCCCTGTGGGCACACTAAGCTGTTTTTCCCTCATTTACTTGGCCATAGCTTTATAACTTTACTTGGCTGTTGCTCTTTAACTAATTTCTTCTCAGGCCCTGGCATTGTGAGTGGCTGTGGCTGTGCAATTACAGCTGAAAAGAAGGTGCAGGTGTGACCCACAGTTTGTTGTAAGCAAGGGAGTAAGGGAAAAGTCCATCTCCTGCACCACAGCAGTGTCATGTGTTACATGAACCCATTTTACACACACATGCACAGCCTGTGCCTTCCAGCAAGCCAAAGAAAGCATGAGTTGCTGAACTAGTTGCTCTGACTGCTTCCAGATAATTTAATTTTACCTTGATTGTAATTAATTAATTTCAGCAGAAAATGGGTCCTCCTTGACCAAAGCTGGCTCTGGTGTGTGATATATTTAATACAGCAGCTTCACCAGTCAGGTTTCTATCAGCAGTTAATAACAAGTATTGCTTAGTTACCTACTGTGGGGTGAAAACAAGTTCCTCAGCCCTCCACATCAAGACTTGGTGTCATCCTGTCCTACTGACAACCAGGACAAACCTCTGACTACCAGGGGCCAGGAACGCAAGGTGACAGTGTCTTTGGCCACCCTTACCCAACCAGATGTGTTTGCAATAGAGGAGATAAACTGGATCTTTCCAGCCTTCTGGAAAGATCTCTGCTCCAGATCTTTACTTTTTATCTCTGGTCAAAGCTTTGACATTTAGCCTAGATTCAGCATTTTCTCCTGGACTGCTTTGTCCTATCTTTTTGATATCATGAACTACCAGTTCTTGGCTAATGGGTTGTCAACCTTCATTTAAATGTGCCATTCCTTTTTGCCTCCAGAGAGGAAAAAGAAAACTCTTCTTTCAAATTGCTACTTACAGCACTCCACCAGAGTAAATCCTCTCCATCCCTGTACAAAAGGATAAACAGATGCCATCCTAACAGAGTTGGAGGGTTACTTCCTTGGCTAAAATGATCAGCTGTGTCCAAGATACCTGATGTCTTGGGTCAGTTGTTTAAACACAGGTCTAGAATAAGGAGGGGATTACCAGTAAATTTGATTCACAGCCACCCAAGTTTATGGTTGTTTCTGCCCTCCTTAACTCAAATGATCTGCACCAGACTTTCAGTTTCATTACAGATTCAGAGCTATACTTTCTTCCTGGCTGTTAAAACAATCTTACTGGCTCTTCCATTCTCAGTGTTTGGTTGCACTTTCCAGTCCCACAAAAGTGGAATTTGCCAGCTCTTACCTTAATGTGGGCATGGGTGGCATCAGGAGGGTATCTCTAATTGGCCTTGGATGGTACTACAAGGTTGTCATATACCAGGCAGCAATTTACCCCCACTATATGAGGTGGTACTCATCCACTAACATTCCTCTTTGTGTATGAAGCCACAAAACCTTCAATCATCAGACCACATGACAGCAAATCCTTCTAGTGCAGCCAGGCTTGAGTTAGACATGTATTGTTCTAGTCCAGTGTTAATTACAACAGAGGTGGGGTACAGGGACTGGCACCAGGCTTATTCACCCCCAAATAACCACACACATGTACTCAAGGCAAGTCTATTCACAGATGGACAATTCAGAGCACAGGTTTCCATGCAATACATTATTTTACATCCTAGAGCAAGATGGACCAACACTGTGAAAAAAAGTCCTGGATTCTGTCACATATTATCCAGTTAATCCATATCCTGTCTAACTAGGCAAATTGAGACCATGAACATTCATCTTTATTTGTATTCACAGAATGTTCTTCATGGGCTTTATTTTTCCTTAACTATTCTGCATTTGCTTTACTAAAGCTACATGTATAGATGAGCAAGAAGTACCCAAATATTTCTATCCTGTGCTACACAGAGCTTCCAACAGGATGAGTTCATGACTCAACAAATTATCTGGGTGTTTTTGCTAAAACTGTCACTTGTGAGTCATTATGGGTGCTTAATTGGTCATCTGCAAATTTCAGGGTTAACACCTCACTTAATGAACAAGCTTGTTCAAACCTCTGAAAATTATTCATTCTGGCTGCCTGAACTCCTGGGGAGACAGCTAATGCTTCAGTTCCCATTGTGACATTTTCTGTATAATCACAAAGGCTAGGAAGATGTGTATTTGTGTATATGGGCAAGTGAATAAAAATGCACATAAAATGAGAAAGAGCTCAAGCACATACTCAGACTCAGGAAGAGGAGCTTTGTGTCAAATGATGGATGTAGAGGACCTTGACTATGAAGTGAACGTTGTATCCAAGGTAATTTATTTCTTGTCAGATTTTGTCCCCCAGAAGTATTAGTCAAGCATGAACTTTTAGAAGTATCTGCCACAGGCACAATTACCTGAATTCCAGCCACTGTAATATTAGATTAATAACAAGGGTAGCTCTCTTGCCAGTTTAACTAATGTAATAACCTTAGTATTTGCCTTCTGTAAACACAATACAGGCTGGTTTCTTACTTAATCCAGGCTTGCAGCATTGCTTCCTGACTTCTCCCACTCCCATGATCAAAAATGGATTTCTGCTCTTCCCCCCCATACACACACTTTTTCTTTCTTTCTTTCTTTCTTTCTTTCTTTCTTTCTTTCTTTCTTTCTTTCTCTCTTTCTTTCTCTCCCTTCCTTCCTTACTGTATTTTACTTCTCTTTGTACAACTCATTTCTTAAGAAAGCCAGCTCTCTTCCTACACTCTTCTTTTAGAAAAGGTCAACATTTGGAGAATAGAAAGCTACAAATAATGAATAAAGAGCTGACAGGTAGATTGAAAACCCTGAAGGAATGAACAGACCAGGCACTGGAAACAGCAAAGCTCATTCAACACAAAGCTCACCACCAAATTCCTAGCCTGCTCTAAAGACAACATTTCACATCCTCTAGGCCAAAAGAGGACTGCTCCAGCTATTAACACACTAAAGGCCATGGGAGCTGGTGAAAAAACAGAAAAGTCAAATTTCCAGCTGTTCTTCAACCACATTGCCAAGGATGACTATAAAGATGTATCTCAGATCCCTTAGAATATCCCAAAGAGACCTGGATCTACCTGCAGGACTGGGTGTCACCCCCCTTTCTTTTTCTAGTACTTCAACCTGTGAAAGGCAGGTGAAATGCCATCCTGTGTGGCAAGGAACCCAAAACAGCAGGATACAATGGTCAGAAAAGAGCTGTAAGCAGTTCTAAAGCAGGAGGACACCGTGATTAGTTGCAGGTGTTCCTGACACCACAAATAGGATGTAACCATTATGGAAAGACTGCTGGCTCCTAATCCTTCTGCACAACAGCAAGGAGAACCTGAACCAGAGCACACAAAGTCTTTCTGCATGGAAGAGTCCATACTAGATCTATTAGATGCCCTCTGTTGTTGCCAGCTGGAACTGTGGACACTCACCACCCTGAAAACCAGATCTTTTAGCACACATTTAACTGTCTCACAAACAAAATCATAGGTACATACAAAGTAGTACAGCTAAATCACTCTGCAGACCTGCCTGCTGCTATAACCATGTGGGACAAGAAGAATGTAACCTTGGTTGTAGATAATGGCAAAGAAGATAAAAAGAGTTGTTCTCTTGATCATACTCTTTTCTTTCTTCCTCTAGAGTGACCTTTGCAATTCAAACCATGCCATGGTCATTAAAATAATAAAAGTATATTTTATTACTTCTACTTGTAAGAAAACTCAGCCTGAACTCTACCTTAATGTCCAATTCTCCTTAATGTTTCATATCTTACTGAGCTTCTGAGGCCTTTTATTCTGCCATATGAGGCTGACCAGCCCCCATCTGTTCTCTTACAAGCAAACAGAATGAAGTTAATTTACCTGTCAAACTCTGCTGTGGTCAATGATATGTTAATGATGTGCATGGAGTTAAATAATTCAGTATCCAAACAATAAGGTGACTCACTTATTGCACTATTCATTTTTCCTTTTCATGGAAGGAACTTGCTGTTCCTGAACATGCTCTTGTCTAGGTCAAGCGTGGGTGTGTCTGTGCCCAGGGAAGAGGTAGAAGAATGTAGAATTTCCCAGTAAATATTTCACTGCAAGAAGAGCTTTGTAAATGCAAGACCCACTCATGAGGGGGTAAGGTTAGGACCCTCTACCATTTTATTACTCAAGGGTGGCAATACTGGAGTTTCACACACACATGTAAACAAAACAGCTGCTCCAGCAAACCTGTCATCCCATATACAGCCACCTGTCAACTGATATAAGCCAGTGTTACTTCAGCAGAATAAAACCAAAGAGACTTACAGGTGGTTACCAAATGTCTGTGCCAGCCAATCTTCTAAAGTTTGCTGATCTGAAGGAACAAGCAATTGGTAATCCCACATTACCAGCAGAATTGCAAGTCCAAGATGACTGTGACCATGGAAGTGACACATCTCTCTGCAACCCAAAAACAGGGCCTGGGGCAGCAGACAATTTGTATTTATTTAAAAATGCATTAAAATGTATAAAATGCACAGCCTGAATGGAGTGTGCTCTCTCCTGACTTCACATCCCTTACTGCTGGCAACCAGAAAGGGGGCTAATATTAAGCAAAACAGAGGCTTATTTTCCCTGAAAGTCTCAGTGAACAAAACCTTAGCCCTAAGAAAGGCTCTAAGCTCTGGACAAGCTTCCTCTTACCAATGCTGTGCTACACCACATTTCAGCATCCTAAATTAGGTGCTCTTCTGTAGACCCAGATCCTTTTATCTGCAACAAGCAGGAGCCACTGCCACAGCCATTTTTTCTACCCACATATCTCTGGTAAAACTATCCATACACCCAGTCCCAGAGGAAAGATGTGTGCCATAGGAGTCACTTGTTCAAAACTGACTTCCAAAACTCAGTAAGTTTCCATTCTGGATCCTGCTTGGTGTCTTCAGCAAGAAGAGTGGAAGGGGTTTACTTCTTTCATGCTCTTAAAAGAACAAGGTAGCATCTTTCACACCTAGACACAATTAAGCCATGTGTTCTCATTCCATTTCCACTCGGGAAAAAACAAATGGGTCTCATTAATATCAGAAAGCCAGCCCAAGAAGAGGCCCAACTCTGCATTATTTGCTAGTGTCAAGAGACATGAACAATTTACATCCCTTGAAACTGGGTCACGCACTGCTCTGCCACAACAAAAATTAGCTCATCTGTCCAAAAGACATTCAGTGCTCATGAGGCCTAAAGTTGTTTACTTCTGCTCCAAGGGAGAATTAGGGGCCTTGATTCTGCTGTGATGAAAACTATAAAGTGGTCTTCAGCATGGTTTTAATACATGGATTATGATTGCATAGGGCTTATGATTGTTTACATTTTTGCCTTCCAGTGATGACCATAAAGCAGAGTGTTGTGCCCACGGAACAGCAGCACTGATTCAATGTGGCAGCAGGTCAGCAGGGGTGAGACAGAACACCTCTGGAAACTACACTCTTTGTATGACCCCTCTCAAAACATCCCAGACAGCCACAGCCTGCAGTAAGCATGCTTTTCTTGTTCTACAACATCAGCTTCATCCCATTTTCTAGAACAATAAATCCTGTCAGAAAAAGATACCAGCTATTCTCAAGAGAGCCTCAGCACAGTCTTCAGACACCTTTGCCCTTCTATTAATGGAGGAGAACTGAGTCACAAAGTCCCCAGGAAGTCTGCAGTCAAAGATCATAGATGAGGCTGTTTGACTTTGTAGATAGGGTTCCCATCCTCAAAATAGGAAGTTTGACTAGATCTAAACAAAATGCAAACAGATCAAACATTTTCTGGGCTCTCCAGACTCTGCGGATGGCTGTTCAGTGGTGGGGGTACATAACACTCACTGTTTTTCCAATCCAGATACAGCTGTTTATGCAGCTGGATGGAATAAGTTCTTACTTCTCACAACACAGAAGAAACACAAGCTCAGCTACCTTGAAGAGATGGGCTACAAAAAAGAACAAAGTAAATTACACTATGATAATATGTACTTCATCAATAATTAAAAATTATAATAATCAGATCTGGGATGAGCCAAAGGAATACTTTAAACACCACTGGGCACAAGGAGAGGGGATTATACAAAGCAGACAAAATGCAGACCTAAATCTGTTATCCCAGACTAAATTTGTCTTTGGGTTCAGTGGAAAGATAACAGAAGAAGCATCAGTCTTTTTTTTGGTGCTTGTTGTGATAGGAGCACACATCTTCTCTAAGTCACCATCTCCCAAAAGAATCTCTAATATATGCAGCCTTCAAGGATAATAGATCATCAGGACATTATTTCTGTATCACCAAGGTGAACAACTTTCTCAAATGTGGAGCCACCAATAAATTATACAGGTCATATTGCAGGAGTGGGTTTGGGGGTTGGACTGGTTTGGGGTTTTTCTAGAATCCTCCAATACATAATTTTAAAAGCTGACCTAAAGAGCTCTTCCAGCCCAGAGTCATCAGGCCATGGAGACATCCACATAAAGTACTTCATGCCATGTCTCAACACAGATGATTCTACACAGGTTTGTCAATAGAGGGGCAGCGGTGGGGTGCTAGTAGGCAAAATGTGAGACAAAGCATGGAGTTGAAAAGGAAAATATTTTCAAGGGTTTTTTATTATTAAGTGGTTTCAAACCATTGAGATGAAAGAGATGACAACATGAAAAGCACCAAATGCTAACAGTGTCCTACAAACCTGATCCCTTCCAGATGATGTAACAAACGTTTAAAGCCCAGAAGAATAACAAGTTGCCTTCTTTAGAGTTTATTAGTGCAAAATTAGACCCACTTGTGCTGATAAGTAACTGCTTAAGCTTGGTCTGTTTACACATGTGTATGCACATCTGTTTCACATCTGCCTTCTGCAAAGTTGGTATCCAATACCTGAAACACCAGTTATTCCTACTCTGATTGAAGGAAGAATGCCTGATCTGTCCAAGATTTGGGCATTTCATGACTTTTCATCATCATTGTGTCTGGATTCCTCCTATATATAAGTACACTTGCTCTCAACTTTTCCCTGTATCCTAAAAAATATGTTCATTCCTGGTTTACAGTGAAGAGGTGAAGCATTCAGAAAGCCACAAGATAGAGCCTGAGAGGACTTATTACCTCCTGCTACTCTTCTGTAAATGCCAAGTTCCCTTTTGAATTCCTGCCCTGAAACCACATGGGAGGTCAGCAGCCAAGCCAGGACCTGAACTCACTTCTATTGCATCCCACAGGATAAAATAACTTCTGAATTCTTCTCCTGTACAGTTGCCTGGTTTTTGGACTCAGTGGGTTTCACCTCACATCCCTCAGTACTTCATCAATACACATCTTCAAATCACCAAGCCATTCAGCTTCCCAGATAAATCCATTGTAGTGAATTCGACCAACACTTGCTGGTGCCAGCCACCAGCACAGGCTGGTCCAGGCCTCCTGATTAAGGTGAAAGATTTATTTCTGTGCTATGAACTGTCAAATCGTCCTTTTTGTTTATTAACAGGGAGAATATTTTCTGAGCAGAGCATCCTCAGAATCCAGGACCCAACTCTGCAAGCTGCCAAGTAGCTGCTGAGTACTTCCCAGTTCTCTGCAGAAGGCATTCGTTCACTCCTCTCCCCAGAAACTTTGCCCATTAATAATCCTCAGAGACTTTTGTCGCAGTGCCACAAATATGGCCCCAAGCATTCTGCCAGCAGAGTAAGCATCTACTAACAGCCAATACATCAGCTGCAGCTCAGAATTGTCCAGCAGCATTACTTCTTCACTATGCATTTTAATGTTCTATACCCTAAACAATAATGCTACCTCCAAAGACAGAAGACAGTTCAGAATCCAAGACTTGCAAACCTCAGCTGCTCTTGAGTCTCCAGCTTTAATAGAGTCCAGCAAGCCATCCTCCCCAGAGAAGCTAATGCAAGGAAAAATACTTGCTGGTCTTGGCAGTTCAACTTGCAGCATTTTTGCTAAGGAGCAGAAGATCTAGAAAGTTACCTACAAAGGCTTTTCAAGACTTTGACTTTCAAGTCCCTTTTGGGTATTAAGTTTCAAGACTCTCACAGTATCTAGGCTATTTCATTTCTTTCTTCTAAGTGCTGGATTTGCCTACACCAAGCTTACAGCCTGATGCTCCAGAACACAGCAAGAGGGAGTGGAGGAAAGTGCTTTGCAGCAATTGCCCCCCCCTTGTGTGATCAAAGCTAAGCAACTCAGCACAAGAGCATGGACTGTGAGCTGTATCTTGGTGAGCAATTACTCACACAAAAATAGCACTTCAAGACCCAGATAAGATACTTCTGGATTGTCAGGCCTTGGTCAAGATCATTGCCAAACACTACTCCCAGAAGATCCTACAACCTGAAAAAAATTATGGACAATCTCTATTTTACAAGTTGAGAACTAAGCTTATGAGCGACCCCAGACTCTGCAAGGGAAAGCCAGTGCACGATATTCAATCTTAAATAAGTGTGGCAGCACCTCAAAGGACAAAATTTATTCTGGAATCATTTTGTTCACAAAGGTGTTTTCACAAATAATTGCAGCTTCTTTGCAAGCCACCTCTGCTTTACCCTAAGCAACTTTCCTGAGGCCTGAGACACCAGGTTCACACACCCCAACTCCTATTCAAGCACTTGGCAGCCACTGAAATTAAGCTGGCATCAGGCACCTAAATCTTCCCCTTGAAGGTGTGAGTCTAGTGTCTTGCTCTGTGGTACAGAGGAAGTCTTGTCAAAACCAGGTTTTAGAGGAAAATCTTCTTTATCTCTCCTTAATGAAACCAGTCCTGAAACCCAATAAAAATTTGATCCCTCCTCTTTATCACTTGTATTGCAGTTCCTCTCCAAATAATGCACACAGACTGAGCAGCTCTTACCATTTACAACAATTCTGAGCAGAAAAGCAGGTTATTCTGATACCTGGTACTAGTGTTACACTCCAAAAGCACCCCAAAAGCAGACTTCATGGTCCTCAGCAAACTTCACAGACTTCAATAAACTCAAACTGATGCACTCTGTAGACAATTTGACACAATATTTAACCTTACCCACCCACTTTAAGATCAGGAATCTCTCTGTCTCCTGTTTCTCCTCTCTTAAGTTGGAAAGATACAGTTCTACAAATCTTTGCAGTCTAAAAACTTGATAGAGCAAAGATGACCATGCCATCCAACTGAGGCTTCCTTTTCCTGATAGATATGGCACAAATAATTGTCCCTGTTGAAGCCTGACCAGTACCAAGAACCCTCTGCTAACAAACATGGCATATTTCAGGTCTGCTGACATGATATTAAGGCCAGCCAAGTAACACATAGTCCTTTTGCTTGGAATTTAAAAGCATAAAAAATGGAACATAAATGCCACAAGATACAGTAAACACAGGGTTCATCATAATACACAGGATTTCAGGTAGATGTTTGTGTGTTAAGACCACAGCAAAGACACATGCTCTAAATCACAGCCTAGAAAATGGATCCAAAAGAAGAAATTTTCAGCATTCAAAGTCACTCTTGACTTCAAAACAGAAGTCACCCTCTCCAAATTGCCACCACTTTCTCCTGTTTTAATCTAGCAGTTCCACTGCACCATGTTACAGAATAATTAGTCTTAACCCAGTTTAACAGACAAAATCAAAGGAAGAACTTCTCAACTTTGATATCCACACTTCTATGCTAAATTGGGAGAGCTTGATTTTACAAAGCAACTTTACCACCCATGGGCAAGTCAGTATCACAGCACATACCATGCCAAGTGCACAAGCAAATGGTTTTGAACACGTTTTCATCTGATGATCTTCTGTAGTGTGCAATCAGCCAGTTCTGTGCATGTAACTGCAGCAAACATACCTCACACATCAGTGAAAACTGACCCCATTAAATGGTCAGTATACTCAGAACAAGTCTAGGCTTTAAAAAGAGCTGGTTAATTTTACTGTCAATAACTGTAGCAGCTAAGATAACAGTAATCAAATCCCATGCTTCAGAATGAGAGTTAACTGCCTTCAGGGTCAAAAAGATATCTACTTCTTTGCCTCTGGATATCACTGAAGAACTACCATAGAGGATTATATGACTCAAACATAACACCCATTTACTGCTCAGTGCCATAAGCAGGAAAGCACATTTAACAGGTAAAATGATCCAGTACAGCCAAATCTCTGCCACAGCTTATTAACATCAACTTTTACTTGCTGCTCTCCCACTGTCTCCATCCTTCTCTGCAACATGATTTTGTTCTGCAGAAGGTCAAATTTTGTTTTCCTAGCTGCTCTCCAACAAACATATGCAGAATTACCTAAGGGCACTTCAAACACACTTTGATAATTTTTTGTTTTAATTGGGCCAACTATCTATTATCAACATTAACACTGAGAGAATATTGAAAACTACAGCTAAAATACTGATTAGCTGCTGTTCAGGTCCTTAATTCCCTAGGAATAGCCAATAGACAGGCATTTCCAGCTTCCCTGCTGTGCCCCAATGCAACAGAAGAGCTAGGCAAAGGGAAATTAAGCAATTAATTTGTTCTTAAAAAAAAATGTAAAGGGGGGAAAAAAAGTAGTCGAGTAAATCATTTAGTACATTGGAAAACTAATAACAGTAGCCAAAAGACAGGCACAGCAGAAGAAACATCCCCTCCCTCCTGAAGTTGTGTGTTGCCCTCTGCTGTTCTCTGGGTCAGCTCCTGACACAGCTCAGTCAGTGCCCCTCACTCAGGACCTTCTGTGCTCACTCATTGCCAGCCCTGAGCTGCAGCACAGCTCAGCCAAGACTGTACATATCCCTCTCTCATGTACCTGTAAAAGAGATAAAATCTGGCACAGTTTTCCTAGTTTAATTTGCCAAGATATTGGTAAACTTTGAAATACTTGCCCTGCCTTGCAAGGCTCCTAAGGATTGTTCATTTGTGGAGTGCTTTCACACTGCAGCAAGGGAGTCAAACAACTCAAAAAACACCTTCTTCATGGGCATAAAATCAGCTCAGGCTACATTAGACAGCTGTCATATGTAATCAGCTGGTTTTCCTCGATGGGGGGACCCTGTGCTATCCTGGTATCATGTTAATTAGTGACAAATACGCAGCTGGGGAAAGTCTGCTTCCAGCTGCAGAAAAAGCAGAGGACAGGTTGCAACACAGCTGAGAGGACAAGCCCAAGGACACACTTTGCTGTTTCCTCAAGCTTAAAGCAGCGACCAAGGAAAAATGGTCAATGCCAACCCCCTTAAGTCAGACATCATGGAGATGTCTTCATGCAAAGAGCTGGTGCATTACTGACACGATTCTCCCTGCAACAAAACACACTTCTTTAGGAGAGCCTAAGAGAATGGTAGAGATGTTTACCTGGGGGAGTTGCAAGAAATTTTGCCCTACCTCAGCTCCCTAGATGCTCTTTTCCATAGTTTTAAGATCAGGAAACCTGGCAGCTCACCCCACTTCTGATTTTTCAGTGATCTGTGCAAAGACCAGTATGACACAATATTTTTGTCACAGAGTCTCCTCATCTATAACCCAGTGACCATGACACATAACAGCTGGTTTTGGACACCTGCAGAGAGATAGGAGGCTCAAGGCAAAAGTCAGGCTACAATATTTTTAGTGCTACTAGGGAAATAGAGATATTTAAAGGCATTTTCAAGCAAGTTTAGACATGAATATGAGAAAAATAATGAATGGCTCTCAGTCCACTATTTTTGAGAGACCAGTTTTCAGTTCAAGACCAAATTCTCAGTCTGATCCAAACAGTCACTAACCATGACCTGGTTCCTGGTAAAACAGAGATATCCATTTTTGAGCCACTGGTACAGTGGAAGGGTGAAAGCCCACTGTGAGATGACCACAGGACTGTGCAACCACAAATCCAGAAAAACACTTTGGGTAATGCATTGCAGCCAGGCTACAAACAAAAGCATGCCCCAGTCTAGGCCAGCCTCAACACATGGACAGGTCCTAATCAAGAAGCTTCTAGATTTGTGTAGTGCTCACAAGGGGAATGAACTGTCACCTTCACCATGACCAGGCTGCTGGGGCACATGGGGGCTTGTGCTGCTCATTTCCATGCTAACAATATGAGAAAATGAAGCTTGAAAAGGTGGAGAGAAGAATGCTACGGTTAAATCAGCTGGCATGACAGACTACAAAAAATGGCAGTGTGAGGTTGCTCTCACCTTAATAAAGACATTCTGATTCTATTTGCTCACTGCCATCAAGACAACCAGACTCATTCATTGCACAACCTCCTCCACCCTCCAGTCTTCACCCCACACAGCCTGCTAATATCCACAGAGAAACAGCCATGCATTCATAGCTCAGAGAACTTCCAATTATGCAAAGAAAACACCTCAGGGCATGAGTCTGAATTAAGATTATATCCATTGCTTAATAACAATGACGAATTCATTCTGCCCCTAGAAAAAATATTTAGATGCAAACAAAAGGGATGGAAGGAGGGAATGATGGATCTTCCATATTAGCTCAGCAGACACAGATACAGCAGTCACAGGGCTTTCTTGGAGCACTTGCCTTTAGTGGTAAGAAAATGTAGATAGTAACCAGCAAGTGGGAAAACTCTCAATACCAGCAGCAGGTTCTAGCTGGCCCTTTATACACAGACCCAAGGTGAATCAACTAGGAGGATTACACACAAAAGAGATTTCTTGTCCTGGAAGGACCAGCTATTCTCGTACCAGAAATCCGTGCAAGTAGCCCCTCTTATCATGAAAGACCAGACTGTCCTGATCTTAAAGTCCAGTTCTCCTAATATCTTCCTGTGATAAAAACTCTGAACAGCAAGGCATTGAACTGTACCTGCAACTATAAATTCTCATCTTACAAAAGCCCTAAAACTCAGCAGTGCTCATTGAAAGGACTCCTTGTTCTTCCTGATGCACAGACACCTTTCAGATGCTGGACAGCTCCCTCATCCACTGATGTGCCACTGCCCCACCTCAGCCTGTGACACAAATACAGTAAAAGCTGTAGACCACAAGGGATGAAGGGAGCAGGTCACTCCTCTCCATCCACCACCCAGCAATACAGCAGGAGGGCAGGAAGCAAATCCCTCTGTGATTTTTCATGAGAATTCAAGAAGGAGTGTCTGGAAGGCAGGACATCAAGGTACAACAACAGGAACCAGCTCACTCATCCTCCTCCAACTCTGGGACAGCTCTGGGGCTGTCCATAAAATACAGGTATATAACATCTGTGGAGCAAAGTGGGCATTCCTCCTGTTTACAGTTCTACAACATTATACTGAAAGCTAGTCTCCTTTTGGAAATGACCAATTGCAAAAGTACAGTTGTTGTAATGTTTATTTTCTTCCATTCATTTCTAAAAAACTGCTTTTATTTGTCGTCCCTCTATAAACTGGGGCATGGGGAAAGGATGAACAAGGGAAATATTTTGCTTCAAAAACTAATTTTGCCTCAAACAAGGGGACAGCCATAAAGGAGAGAAGTTAGGAATCTAGAAGGAAGTCTGCTATAGACAGAGGGACTGAATCTTTTGTGTGGAAACCAGATCTCTTTTTTCCAGTTGAGAGAAAAAAACAAAACAAAACAAAACAACCTTCTTTATCACTCAAAAAAAGGTCAGTGTTAGCCCTTCAGGCAAAGTTGCAGGTGTTATTTCCATATGCTTCATGTACCCTGAACTCCAGCTCTGGAAGCTTTCAACCTTTTATATAAGAGCAAAGAGAAATCATTAATATTTCATGTGTTGCTTCGCTTACTCGCAAGTTCCTTGGAAACTATTAAAGTGCAAGCGTAATAATGTCATCATTTACTTGTCATCTTCCACCTGCTCTTTGCAAAGAAAAGAAGAAAAGAATACCTGCACTCCTGCACTTCCATGCAAAGCCAGTGCAAACACTGTGCCCTATTCATTGAAAGACAAATTAAAGGTTTTTCTGGAGAGAGGTGGGGTAAAGAGGCAAGTATCCCAAATCACCTTCCGGATGTCCACAAAAGTTCTTACAATTATCATTCTCTTCTGAAGGGGAGATAGTTTTCTGCCACAAGTAGTGCTATTGCAATCTTCATCACCATCTCCTGAAGCAAGCACCTGTTCCTTAAGTTTCCAGGAATACTGTTCACCCAAAACTACCTTCAAAGCTGACATACAGAATTATCAAAAAGCACCATTTACACCCTTCCACAGCTTAAAATACAACCTGTTCTAGAGTGAAATGAAGCTGCTGTTTACACACAGCAGCAGCAAGATCAGCAGAAAACTGTTGGAGGACTGGACTACTGCCAGGTAAATTTACCCTAAAAAAATATGGTGCCCAGAAAGTGTCCCACATCTTTTATCTAGAAACACACAAATGGTAAGAACTCCTGTGTGTCAAAGCCTTCCAAGTATCATCAGCAACTACCTCTATTAATAAAATGCTTGATTTCCTTCCTGGTACCTCTGAGAAGGCCATTATCCAGCTTCATTCCTCTGCACTGAAGCCTTTTTTTTCCATTTTACCTTCAGCTCATTCACTGAGTTAACAGCTGATTGCTCCTGAACCAATACTGCCCTATGTTTTCATTAGTCCTTCTTCCTCCCTACTATTTGTGACCTTAACACATTTAGACAGAGCAGGCACTTCCCATCTCTGTCATCATTTCCACCAGTTTTACAAGCTTTTAGTCTCCACTCATGAGAGGGGATCTCTTTTCCCCAGTCATCTTACTAGCCCATCTCTGCCGGTCTTGTTTCATTTTCAATTCTTCTGCCTTGAACATGGCTGACAAGAATTATACATAATATTCTAGATGAGATCTTCCTAGTGCCTATAAATTATTGACAGGGGTTAGTTTTGCAAAAGGGAACAGACTTGCTCAAGTATTCAACACCAGCTCTCAAGCACTCAACAGCAGTGAAGATACCTCCTTACCTTTGCTGGGGATTACATAACACCAGGAGATGCTTGAATGAGGCTGGAAAGCAGACACTAACAGCAGCACTGGATTGGCCAAGCCATAAAGGTTTGTATTAGTCGGGCTACAGACCACTAAATTGGAAAACAAATCATCAAAAGCAGTGATGGCAATATAAGTTATTTCCTTCCCCATGCATACACACAGCATAGTATCAGAAACCACCCTCACTCCACAGGCAGGATTGCCTCTCCTGGCAAGAGGAAGAGACTGGACCAGACCTCATACAAAGCCAGATACCTACATCCCAGGCTTTCTTCTGGAAGCAAGTCCTCCACATTGAATATTACAGCTGCACAGCTGAGTCATGCTGGATATCTCAGGGACCTCTGGGAGATGCTGGGCTCCAGCACTCTGTGCCCCTTTCCAGGCACTGCTTTGCCTCATTGCTAGAGCAGACCATGTTTGCTCCCTGCCTTGTACACTCTGGTTCCTACAACCTGGTCCTAATGAGAGAAAAACCTGTTTCTCTGGGTGTTGTCATGGCTTTACAACTCAAATTAAGGTTTCTCAGCTCCATCTGGACCAAATGAAATACAGAACTAACTAAGAAGATTTAATAAAGGACAAATGTATCATGTAAGCCCAAATCTCTCTTTTTGTAACCCAGAAAACGGGATCAATATTCTGCAAGGAAAATTCAATATATAGGAAGTTCACATGTACGCCAGAGATTTGTCCCAGGAGTCAGATTTCTCAGAGAGTAAATGATTGCTATGACTTTCCACCAACATAGTTTAAGATAGGAAATCTCTCTAGAAATCAGTGATTTAAAACAAGATATGCCTCGAAGCCCTGTCCCTCCCACTTGCTCTCCTTTTCCAGACACTCCTGAAAGCAAAAGGATGTGAATAAAACTTATTCTGAAACTGAAAATATCCAAGATGTATAATAAAATATACCCTTACAAATATACACACAAAAGTTTGGCTAAAATTAAAGGTTCTAATTCCAGATGAGATAAAAGAGGGTTTAAAATAATTATGGGAATAATTATAAGGAAAGAAACTAAAACAAAAGGGGGAAAGGAGGTAATTTCTTAACAAAACTAAGTATTTGACAAGGGACCAGACAAGAATCTGAAGTGCAATAGTCAAATTGCCCCAGGTCTACCACAAATCCCACTCTAGCAGAACTTTTTTGGCCTCTGCTGATGTTTCAAAGTTCAGCAGATCCTGGAAACCCAGTTTTCTTGCAAATAAGGGGAGTATCACAGCAACTGCAGCCAGCTGGCTGGCAGTACAGAGACTCAGTATCATTGGGGAGTTTTAAGTTTTAAAATTTCAGCATCCCAATAGACAAAATGAATATAGGCCTTGCTAGGTGGCTGATGGCTTCCCTCAACCTGCCATTAGTTTGTTTTCCATAAAGCACCACTGGTTCTTCCCTAGCACTCAGTCCCACCTTACCTGCCTCTCTCACAGCCTTTCCTACAGCACCAGGAGAAACCTGGAAACGCTGCCATACCCTCTTCACAAACATATGCACTGCATTTATCTGCCAAGGAGGCAGTGTGTGGCAGCATGTACTGCCTTAAGCTAAATGTCCTTGCTTTGTAAAGACTTCACAGATAGTGCAAAAGGGGCCTTTTAAAGGGAGCCACAAAAGTCAGAACACAGACCTGGGGTTTAAGGCAGCAGCTTCCACATGTGGGTTGTGTTTCCTCGATGTATGCTCCTAAGGGGGGAAACTATCCCTCAGTTTCACCTTTCAGTGGTGTCATTTGACTTTGAGAATTTTTGGCAGCCAAATACTCACCTTCTTTCTGGCTACTGAGAACAAAACAAAGCAAACAACATTTCAGCTTTACAGGCTCCAAGGTAGAGCACAGAGCATAGCTCACACCCTATATGGGCCATCTCCTGGCACAGCACAGCCCCAGAAAGCCACACAAACCCTTACCATTGCATTAAAATGCCACTGGTAGGTTACAGCATGACATACAGACCTCAAGCATCACATTCCTGGCCTGTAAATAACCCAGAGTAAAGAAGAAACTTCCCTGCAGTGTGCATTATCACACTGATGCCAAGCATTTTTCTGAAGCATATGGTATTTGTCACAAGGTATGGGACTGCACACTTCATTCTTCTGATACTCCACCAAAGTCCCCCATGGTGATGCCTCAGTTTCCAGGCCGTGAATCACTCAGAGGAGGCAGGGGATGCTCTTAGAGGGATCAGCAGAGCGCGGCTTTGCCTCCAGGAGAGGGCACCAGCGGTGTATCCTCACCAGGATGAGGATGGTGAGGGTACAGAGCTGCCTCCTCCCGGCCACACGCGCAGTGAGGGGGGCTCAGCCACACAAAAGCACCGGGTGACAACGCTGCCGGTGATAGATGAGGTGAGCAGAGCCCATCTTCCTCCTACAGCTGTATCAGCTCTGCAGAGCTCACAGGAGCAAGCAGACACTGTCACATCTAAAGGGAGAGGCTCAAGGGCACAGCTGGAAAAGTGGATCTGCAGAAACAGAGGGTGCTGTGCTCACTTCAATGTTTGGGTGTAAACAGGCTATGCTAAAGGCAGATGTAAAACAAAATTTAACATAAACCAATGGAAAAAGCCTCTAGAAACCAAGATGTTTGGGCTAAATACCCTTTGTCCCCATCACTGCTCTTCCTGTGCATATATTACCCTTTCCTTCCCTAGAGTGTGCTCATTTTTACTATTCAGGTCTTTTGAAAAGAAACGGATTCCAACAAAAAAAAATTAATACAGAGATGGCCAAAAGCCAACTAAAGAATCCAATTTGCCCCATTCCTTTCACTTGTCTCTTGCCTATCCATCACCTCTGCAGCCATAAAGCTAAATTAGATAGTCTTTAAGCTGGTCCCAAACAGCCATTGTCACATTCAGCCCTGGTCATTCATGGCAGTGGGAAAAACTCCTTGGCTTCAGTCTCCTGGCAGGACAAGAAGCAAAACATGGAAGAAACTCTAACAACCAGACACTGCTCCCTTAAAAACAAATTACCTGGTCCTCTCCCAACAAGAGAGAAAGTAGAAGCATGTTCTCTCCAAGTCATTTCTCTCCAGCAGGCTGACTTTGGGCTGGATTAATCAATAAGGTATGGCCGGGCAGTGCTAACAGCACTGCAGAGAACACTGCTTTGCACAGTGGTTAATTACTACAGAGAGTTTAATGAAGTTTAAAGAGTCTGAAACCTTCTTCCTATCAATAAGGAGCAGGGTTTGTTACACACCACCCTTATTCAATTAGGAGATGTGCTCACCAGGCTGGCTTCAGTCTCACCTTTGCATGCTGAGGAGCAGTGTTATCAATCTGCATCTTTGCCCAGATAAAGAGGAAGGAGATACTGTCACCACAGCCACCTCCTGCCCTCCAGTGTACCCTGCTTACAACAAGAAGCCCCAGTGTACACATGGATCTCTTTCCCCCTTTTCCAAAGAAACACAATGACTAACAAAAAAGCTAAAGGACTGGCAGCCCTGGAGTTCAGCCACCACCAAGCAGCTCCATTCTAACAAACTCAGCTTCTCCTGCCATGCCCTGTCTGCATGTACAAGCCCTGGCCTAGAGAAGCAAATCCATAAAGGTTAGAGGGCTGTTCAGGGCTGAACACAATTTTTTCTTTCCTTCAATGAACACATTTGCATTTCAATCTGGGTCTCCTTCTCTCTTTTCCCTCCTGACTGAAGTATTATTCTTTGGACTACCGGGATAAAGTATTAAAATCAGTGTATCATTTGCTCACCCTGGCAGCACTCACCATCTAGACTGATAATAACATCCATCAGCACTGTCACAGATAAAGATCCCTTACTCCTGTTCCCACTGCAAAGCCTCATCTTCATCCTTGCCAAGAGTTTAAAATATGGTGGAAAAATTAGCTTTTACCAAAACCAAGCATACAAGTTTTCAGAAAAGCAATGAAATGGGAAGTTTGGTGGGGGTTTTTTAAGCCAATTTATTTCCCTTCAGTCCCATTACAGAAGTTGCAGAAGTAGGAAAAGCAAAGATGCAGGTTCAGATTGCTCCATTTACATTTCTATAGCTCATACTCAGCTCTCATTACAAGAACCCAGCAGCAAGCTCACAATGTGGACTGATGCTTTTGATAACTGATGAAAATCACAAAGCAAGGGAGAGTCTGCATTTTTAAGTCCACTGCATAGCACTTGCTTATTTAGATCATATAAGGCATTGTTTGCTAAATACACAATTTCAGACCAAATTGCAGGGTATTTTTCTTTTGCCTATAGTCCAGGTTATTAAAGATATACAGGACTTGATGCTCTGCAACTTTCAAGGATCCAGAAATTTCCGGTACATTTTCATTTTGAAAGGAAAATATTATATTCTCTTATAGTTCCTTTCAGTTAGTCAAAATTTATTTCCTATGCAGCTACCTCAGGGGGAGCACAATGAAGTGGTTAAATTGCCAATAGAAACTATACATGAGAGCTGACAAAAAGGGGAAAAGAAAAAAAAGAAAGAAAATAGAAAAATAAGGAAGAAAAATTCCTGCTGTCTTTTGTGAAATAGAATAGGACAAAAAATTGGTGGGGAAAGAAATGTAATTCAAGAACCTCTGGGGTATATTGCAAAGAGGAAGAAAGAAATTAAAAGCAATAAATAAATAGCTGACAATATCCCTTTTAAACCGCAAAAAAACAGGGTTTATATCTCCAAAGTGAACATTAACAATTGTTGTGCTGTCTGGATGGCTACAAAAACAGACAACCTTTGTGAATCTGGATCTCACATCATTATCCTTTCTCCCTTTCCTGCCACCCCAACAGTAATTTCTGAGCTACTTACAAGCCATGCCAGTAGAAGAATCTGGCCAAAGCAGATCTCAGGGTTTACCTCCAGGTTCAGCACTGGTCATTAGGAATCACACAACACACTGTCACTGTTTCCAAGATTAAAACTCCTCTTTGGCAGCACAGTGAGTCATCAGTGAGATAAAGCCCACAGCTGGCTGGAAGTTGACGTGTGCTGCTCTTCAAAGCACAGAGAGCTCCCACTTCACCACCTTGTCCTCTATTCCAAGCTATCCAGCAATGGACACTTCCTGGGGCTGCAGCCAACACTTCCACCCTCTGCTGTGGCACTTTACCTCCTGAACAGCAGGAATTCTTTCCCTGCAGACAGCCCAGTTCCAACACCTCCATCACAGGCTTAACCCATGACATACAGCGAGTGTGCCAGGGCCATCACTGCCTGCTCCTTGGAAGACCCCTTCTCTGGGATTCTCACCACCCACCTTCTGCCCTGTGCCAGTCACTCCCTGAGCACAAAGCTGTGTTTTGCCTGCTTTCCACCCACAGCCTTGGGTTCTTTTCTATCCAGATTTGTAAAATACTCCTGTGAATGAGGCAGAGACCTGCAAGCTTCAGGCTCCCAACATAACCAGCCCCCACCACCCAGTTGTAAGAGCAAAGAACTGACCCCAAGCTGCCAAGAAAGAAGCCAAGGGCAGGGCAAACATCTGCTCCCTACTGCCCACTGTTTCTCAGCTGCCCAGGGCAGAGTGGCTCCCCAGACACTGAGGTCCCCACGTGGATTCCCCTCAGCATGACAGGAGCTGCCATCCCAGTTCAAAGGTGTCTCTGCCTTCTCTGAACAACTTAGAAACTGAAACTTAAAAGGCTTTTCAACATCAAGGCCTCTACCTTTTTGTCAAGCATGGCTGAAATCAGCTTATGTGAATTCAGACAAAATTTGAAAAATAAAAAAAAAAAGGAAGTAGCAAAAAGGATTAGTATACCTACAAATATAAAAATAAGTTATCTCCCTGGGAAAGTGCCAGGCACAGGCTGATGTTCAAAAAACAACAGATCCTTCCCTGGCTTCTGTGTAGCACTCAGAGTCTGTGGACAGCAGTTCATGCTCTGACCCAGCCAAAGACCATTTTGAAGCACACAGAAGGTTGCACCTTACCAGTCAAATCAGTCAAGCCTCTCTCAGAGCCTAAACCTCAAACACCAGAGCACAGGTCTCAAAACTGGGCACATGCATCTATTTACACAGGTGTAAGTGCCACAGCTGCAACCACAGCTGCTGAGGCAGCTTAATGCAGCAAAGGAACAGCACACACCTACAACTGCCTCTCCCTCAAAAATCTCAAAAAAACAGCAGATTTACAACTGATTATCCATGACTCATAGGCAGTGTCCTCATCAGATTCAGAAAAATTGGTTCAAGGGTCTTGTATTGAATGACCTCTGTTTTCCCCCTGGAAAATGAATATGCCAAGGAAGCCCAGGATGAAGAAAGCAAATCTCCTGGGATGCTGAAGGAAAATGATGGATAAGAAGCAGACAAATGTTATTTGGGAATGTGACTGTTTGCAACAGCATCATGCAGTCATTATCAAATGGATTTCCTACACATTGTTTTTCCTACATGACTTGTTATTAGTGGCTATGTCTGGAAGGCTGGCCATTATACATGAATGTCTTCTAAAACTAGAACAGCCATTAAGTTCATACAACTACAGTGCTGGCCACAAAACTATTTACACTGTCTGGGAAGCAAAATGTATTCCCAATGAGCTGCCCCCAGCAAAACCAAAGGTATCGCAGCTTGTGACCAAAACAGAGACAGGGACATGCAGTCATGTAATCAGGAGTAGCAGGCTCTAATGAAGCCACACGCTGTCACTCCTTTAGACTACAAATAAAGCTTAACCGTTCTGCAGCAGAGGCAGAAATCAGAGTAAACCTCTGGCCTCTATCACAGGGATATCAGGTTGGTAAATGCTGCAGAACATGTCTACCTTTGAAATCTGTAGAGACAGGCTAGTTGAAACATTTCTTCTCCAAACATGAATCAGTCTTTTCCTTTCAACTGGCTGTAGAGAAGACAAAGAGCATTTCTGAAGCTCCAACTAATATCAAACACCAAGATCTTGGATCAACTAAAGTACAGGGATTCCAAGGGCCTTTACCCAAGATACAGTCCATGGATGGTTTCTTAGGGCTTCTCTCAATTTGTTCTTTACTTTGCCATTGTTTTTGAAGGGCTGTGCTCTATTTATGAAAACAAACAGGCAAATGAAAGAAAATAACCCCTCTTCCCAGCTGTCTTTCAGTCATCCTTCAGACAGAAGAATTAATCAGAAAAAACAAGAGCATGCTTACCCATAATTTCTTTTTTAGAGTACCCATCACTTCAACTTTCTAGAGTTGCACAGAGATTGGCACCACTTTTACAGAGGTGAGAAGCAGAAAGAGGACAAGCCTTGTCATTATATTTGGGATGTGGCTGCATAATCTGAAAGGCTTCAGCAGAGAAAGCCCTACAGCTGGTTCAATCCACCCATGTGCAGAGCACTTTGCAGAGGCACAAGCTCATGTACCAAATGCACTTTGCAGTAGGTCAGGTGTGTATCTGTGTAAAAGAAATCTTTTCTGTATCACTCCACTATGATCTCTCTATAGCAGCATCAACATAGACAAGCAGCTCCCATTCTCCCATAACTAGGTCTCTGCACAGGACATGCACACCCAGAAACACAGAATCAGTCTTCTTAGAAGTCAAAAGTTCATGATGAAAGAAGGAGGGAACATCAAAGTTATGTCACTTGAATAGGAGGGACCACAGCTGTAATGCAACCCTACTTTTGCATAGCAGCCAAGGCTCTAATATGCAGCATCTTTCATTTCTGCTCTGTTTCATGGAACAAAGCCTGATCTATTTACAGATTTCTACTTATATAATAATGCTGAAGTGATGACGAGCTTTATTATTGTATTTATTATTAACCAGGTGGACTAGAAAAATCTCCACCATGAGTTCAGTTTACCAGGATGAGAATACATCAGCAGAACTGAATCTATGTAGGCAGCAGAGGCTGGCAGAGAGGAGGAGGGATTCAGTGAGTCACCCACAGCACTTGTCTTGAGGCAAATTTCTGCTAGATCTCTACATCAGCTTTTTGGCTTTTCTCTGCCTAATCCCTAGGGTCAAGTGAGACCACACAGGCTACAGAAGGGATGAAACAACCCCTTTTGGCCCTTACAGAAGACATAGTTAACATCACAGTCCAAACATCTTCCCAGGGACAGAAATCACACCAGTGTCTCCTGCTCCTCTTCCAGGATTCAGCCACTGGCTAAGCCCTGGCTCTGCTCAGCTTGTCTCTGGAAGCCTCACATATCTATTCTCCTGGAACAGCACCCACTGGGGAACACCCATTGCATGAGAGAAAACAAAGTTTTTAACGTAATCAGCACAAGGTCTGGGTATGAATTACTGGGATACCAGAGGTGACTCTCACTTCCAGCAGAATACTCCAACCAACAGTTCCAATAGACACAGCCTAGGCTTCAAACATTTCAGCCTCTTCTTGCCCTGCTACGTGAGATCACAGCCATGTATTGCCTGCAGAGACCCCAAATTCATCTATGACCAGGGAGGACTTCATCCTCTGGGGTTCTTCTGAACACAAGGCCTGCTTGGCTTGGTGAGACACCCCTGATGCTTCTCCCACCAGCCCCACAAAGATCCTCTAATACAAAGACAACACACTGAGGAAATGACAGAGGCAGAAAGTATCACAAAGAAGGAGAAGAGCTGCTGCACCAATCTTTCAGATCCAAACCTAAAACCTTAATCAGGAATAAGAGAGACAGCAGAAGAGGAGTCACCTAGGGAAGCCAGAGGAGAGTGGCAAAGGCTCCGTATGAACTCACTGGGAAGCTGTGCTCAAACACATCCCCCTCTGTCTTCCCCCCTTATCAACCAGCAACATTTTGATTGTCTCATTTTAAATTTGAACTTCTTAAACAAATTACAACAAAGCTTATGTGAGGTTAATCATTCCCTGTTTCCTCTGGCATTCATTTTAATAGTACTAATTGCAATAAACACATTTAAAATTAATATGCATGTTATATGCATATATCAATTGCATTCTAATTTACCTCTGACTAACATCCACAGACTGAACGTGCTCTCAATAATAAAAAGCTCTGACATAGCTTAACCAACCTCTGCCTGCCAGACTGCCCCCACAGCATTAGGAATCCATGACACATGAGATTAATGAAAACATGCAAGCCACCAGCAGCAACCTGCAGATGCAGGCAAGCCCAGCCTGTAACACAGGGTAAGGATGAGCCTTTTCTTCATGCTAAGCCATCTCCATTGCCTGTCATTTTGGAAATGGGCTCACTCTTACAATTCCAGAGTACACTGACAAAGTATTTCAGATCTGTTTGCAAGCAGGGAGGATTTCATTTTCACTAATACAGTTGGTTTAGCCATTATCAGCCACCTCCCTCTTCACAGGACACAATTCCTTCTAAACATCCATCAGCAAGGCTCTACCAGGAAGGGCCATGACAAGGCACAATCTCAGTGAGACCAGCAGGAACCTTCAGCAGGTCAGAGGCCAAGAAGCATTTTTGCCAATACCAGACACAAATAGAATCAAGTATATTGACTTGACACCCCATCTTTAGCTGGGATGCTGTAATTGCTAAGTGTGGGTGACCTGTCCCACAGTCAGTTTATTAATCAGTTAAAGAGATCACAAATGAGTAAACAGGCACTGAGAGAAGAGCTGGAATAATTTCTGCAGCTCTTACACATTCCTTTCTCTGAGCTGTTTGTTCTGCCCCTCTGCCAGAGGACATGCTCATTACAGCAAAAATAAAGAGTGTTCCTGAAAACCACAGACATATCCACAGATTGAAATAATTTTCAAATTATCACGCCAAGATGTGAAACCCAACCAGTGCTGGATTTGCAGATGACTGCCTACCTGCCACATCTCCTTCAGAGCAGACTGCCAGGCTGAGAAAGGAGCAAATGAGATGATCTCACACACCCTGCTCTCTGCTACAGGCATAACCCCACCTTAAAGGAAGGATGAGAGAGAAGCTCCTGGCTCTGGCAAACACTGGTGCTTGTCTCTCCAGAGCTCAGAAGCAGCACAGAGGGAGGATGAACATCATTCAGCACTGAACACTCAGATGAGAGGTACCAAGTGAAAACAGGGGCATAACTTGACAGCATCCCATCCATGCCTGTGCCTACAATCAAACCTGCCGAGGCAACAAAAGGGAAGGTTCAATAAGCTATTGCTGAAGAACAGTTTTTACCAATCTTGATGAGCATGAGAAAACTCACCACAAGAGACTGCTAAAGATTTACTTCAGCAGTATTATCCTATCTCTCCAGACAACCTACAATCTGGCCCTAGTCTTACTCCAGCATCTTTTGGTGTAACCTTTCTTAAAATACTTTCAATGAGCATACTTCCGTCTGAAGATTCACAGAATGAGAAAATTTATACAAATATTGGAGCACAGTTCTGTCCCATTGATCTGACCTCTGCTCCAAGACCTCAAACCAAACATTTGGACTTTTCCAACTGGGCACCAAACCAATGCCAAGTGACCTATGAAGCTAATTCAAATTAACTGGCACACTAAATGCTTGTATGAAAGAGTTCATGAGTCAGCCGTGGACAAAGAATGAGTCATAGGAGATACATAGGAGATAATTTTGAAGAATGAGTAAACCTGAAAAAAATCCCAAATTGCCAATGAACAATATGCAAGTAGAAAAACACGTTCAATTTACAAAATAAGTTAATTGCTATGAATTAGTCAGATGGTTCTAGTCACATAAACATATCTATTGTGGGCTGCTGTTGCAGTTTATATGTCACAGTTGAGCAATTTGAATCTCTATTAAAGGTGTCTCTGACTTTAACGAGAGTTACTGCAATATATATCAACAACACGCTCTGGAGGTACACAGAAAGACAGTACCAGAAAGAAATCCAGTGCCACAAAAATGAAGCTGCCTTAGCTTCAACAACAGAGGATGCTTCCCTAAGCACTCCTAGGTTCCAGCCCCACTGCAGGCCTCTCAGGGAAAACTCACACTGGTCCATATCCCTCCTAGGGCTCCACACCATTGGAAAAAAAGAATTGCTGATTCCTATTGAGCAGGGTCCTCAAACTTGCTATTAATTAAGAAAGGAGATGGGGAAGCCTAAGGACTTGGTCAGCTCAGAGGACACAGCCAGTCCTTCCTTTGCTCCTGCAGCTGCTGAAACACCCCATATCCCCAGTCCATCCCTAATGATTATGGGAGATCACCCCCAACACCTTTCCACAGAGGAAAAAAACCAAAAAACAATTCACCTGCCCATTTAAGAAAATAGTTTGTTCTTACATTTCGTTCAGCCACCAAGTGACACCACCACTTCTGTTCCTTAAGATCACATCCCTCCATTTGCCTCACCAGAGGCAAGTACCAGGACAGACCCAGCAGCACAGAAAAGGCAGAGGCTCCTGCAGCCCTCCTATCAAACCTGCAAGCCTCCTGCCTACCTGAACCCAAAACTTCCCCAAGCCCCTCCCTCAGAGCATGGAGTAGTATTTCAGAAGGTTCAACAAAGACAGGCAACTTCTACAATTTAGTAAATATTTGCTATTTCTCTCTTCCTATTTCCAGGTCACACAATAAAACTGACCCTTGACAGAAGCACAGCTTCTCTGCAGCACTAATGCTTTGGGGATGCATAAGGGCACAATTACACCCTGAAATCTCTCTGGCTGCAAATCCCACTCAAGAGATTCCCACTGTGTTCACTCCCACTCTCTTCAAGGTAACTTACCATCGCCACAGACATTCCTGGGGACAAGTTCAGATTTAGGTTCCACTCATCCTCCCCTCCTTTTTAGTTTTGATTTTGATCTTTTGATTGTCACCAATTCTTGACAACTATAGTCCCACAAACAGTGACATTACCACAAGGGAGAACAATACCCAGAGATGGGGATTTCAAAAAGCACAGGAATCTCCTAACACAGCTTTGCCACTCAAACCACTTTAATATCATACTCCCCATTCCATGTTTCTGAGCCTTTTTATATCTAACCCTTCCTAAACCATGTCCTCTTAGAAGAAACCCAAGTCTTCTTAAAAGGAACACAAACCCAAATCATGAAGTAGATTATTTCAATCAGTTTTGTTAACACAGCTGAACAAAATGAAGCCTGAATTCAAAATGTGCCCTTAGGACCTTTATTTTCTTGTATGATTTTTATCACCTGTACATACAAGGATGGATATGTGAGCAGGAAGGTACAGTTTTTTTCTTTAATTTTTAGTCATGTTTAGTGTTATACAGTTCATTCATTGGTAGTCAGTCTGCTCTGAAACAGTTTGTAAAGGAAGTGTTTTAATTAACTAAATTCCTAAAGCTTCCAGTCACTGACCCCAGTTCTGCCAAGAATATTACCTGTCTCAGGAAAAAGCACCTACGTTTTATAAGTACCTGCAGCCACATCAGAGTCAGGGCAACATCTCCCTGCAGGAAGAAAGTAAAGCAAAGCCTCTCAAGTAATCCCTCTCTGCATGCCAGCACTGGCACCCATCTCCTAGGAGACTCACCAATTCATCTAGTATTGGACCCCATATTTATAACCAACCCTTAAATCCCAAATGAGTAACAAAGCAGTGAGCTAAAAGCCCCATGATTCACTGGTAGGAAATGTAATCAGCATTCAATAGCCCACGTCTGTTAATAACCCAACTAATGCATAATGCCAAATGGATCTGTTTCCACAGCACTGCTTGAAATACAGAACATTTAGTCAGTCTGGAAAGGACTTTATAGTTATTGACACACAGGAGGGAAGAGTATTTACACCTTTTCAGACCAAGCTTTCCCACCTGACAGCCATACAGCTCTAAGTAGGACTAGGACTTGGTTCCAAGTCCAGCAAAAATAAGAGCCGTCAAATAACCCTCCTGCCCAAGAAAGGTCGGGAAGCAGATCCTCAGGAGGCTGGGAAAGCCAAAAAATACCTGAAAAGGCATAAAAAAACCCAAAAGGAAACTCATCAACCCTATCAAACATGTCAAAAAAGTAGAAGCAGAAGCAAATCTGCAACCACTAAGCAGTTGTACAAACCCAGAGCAACACTTAGTGAAATCTAAAGAGCTGATCTGCACTTAAGCAGCTCTGACCAGCACAGCTGCTAAATTGTTACCCTCAAACTCCCGAGTGTTTTACTAGTTTTCCTTACAGTCTGTGCTGGATCATGACAGGCAGGCTGAGGAATGCAAAAAACTACCCATGGTGACTAGAAATTCAAGTAATGACCTCAAAATTACTTGTGAACAATTTTCATGAGTGCTCCAAACTTCAAGTAAACACAGAACACAATGCAGCAGCATTTTGGCCTGAAAGACTCCAATCCTTCCAGCCTGCAATGAGACCTAAAGTGCCAGGAATGGTTTTCTTTTTCTCATTTCTCCATTCCCATCAGCTCTTGGTGACCTAGCACTAGGAGAATGCTACCTTTTGAGACACAGCATGCCCCCAGTCAGGGGGGAACACCAGGGCACTGTCATCCAGAGATGCTGTGGTTGAAAAGGCATTGCATCTATAGGCTATATAGATCTATAAAGGCAGACTGGAAGAAAAAGTTTTGAAATATAATTACACCATAACTAGACAGCCTAAATGGCTGGTCAGTGCAGAAATAAACCAAGGGGTGGTTATGCAACCACTCTGATGCAGCACAGACCCAAGCTGCTGCCAGAAACAGTAGTCATATGCCACTTGACCACCTCCAGCTGTTCATTCCCACAGCAAACCTTGTGCCAACCCTGATAAAATGGGTGATGAATTCTGGGGGAGGAAAAGAGAGCTGAAAACTGCACAGACAAGCTGGAGTCTTTGAGTGCTCCACCTGATGGATCAGCTCTTTGGCAGTGCTGGCCCAGGGGAGGCCATGGGAACAGGCTGCAGCACAGCCGAGCACAACAGCCTCAGCTGGCAGCACACACACAGTCAGATGGAACCACAGTGTGGCTACAGTCTTTTAACTCCTCCATTTAAGAAATGTTCCTGTCACAGAGCCTTCTACAAAATTGATTGTAATATTCCTGAACGCACTCTTCTGCAGGATGGAAATGCTATTACTGTCATGTTACCACCCTGTAACCAACAGAACTAAAACCCAGCCCATGACAAAAAAATTCCCAGATGAACACTGGATTCAAATAATCCAAGTTTTGCTGAAGCTTAGTAAATACATGGCTTGGAGACACTGCCAAATATAATGGAGTGAAAATGGGACAGCACTATTCATTCTGCTTTCAGGTTCTTTGCTGTAATGCATTACAGATGTATTTGCCCAAACCTAAGTTATATGTGAAGGATTTCTGAAAGGGATTCAACATGGAATGTACAGCCAGACAAGCTGCTGGAAGAGCTAAGGTTAGAGAAAGTTCAAGTTATCAATAAATGGGAGGAGTTATAAAGCACAAGAAGCACTTAGAAACTTTCCAGTACCTAAATATTAGAGCTCTGTCAGTAATTTTTCTTCCAAACATCTTTATAATAGCATATTCCTTTGACCAAAAGCAAACATTTCTCTGCCCTTTTGATCTAAACATTTTGTTCTTATTCCAGACCTGAAAAACTGAAGTGGTTCCCCACAACTGAATACAAAAGAACACCTTTGCTAAATATTATTTTTAAGACAACAACCATAAATAAAGCACACACAAAAAGAAAAAGAAATCACACCAAAAAAAACCACTAGAAAAGCTATGTCATTTCAAAGAAACTTTCATTTCTTCATACTTTCTTCCCCAAAATAATTTTAGTATAATTGGTCAAAGAATTTAAGAAAAAGATGTAAGAAGCAGCAAATAAACACATGGGAATAATGAATGGTTGGTGAAAGCAGTATATATTTACCAATTCAGTCTTTTAAAGTCCCTCCTGCCTTGTAGAAGAAGAGCTTCTTTTCAATGAGAAGAAAAAAAATGAGAAGCAAAAAAAAGAACAACTCACAGAAAATTCTCCCTACCTGGCTCAAAAATCAACTGCAGGACAATACAAAGAGAAAAAAAGTTATAACCTCTTCACTGTAAGAAGGATTGCAAACCATAAAGTTTCCCACAGGTGTCTTTCTTTTTTTGAAATGATACAGATTAAAAATCAGAAATCCCAAGATCATACATGGCTGATGTCTCATCACCAAAACACTTAACTTCCCTGAGCAGCAAGGAGACAAAATCCATTTGCAATTCTTCTTTTTCCAAAGGCGGAAGCTGAGTAGGAGGCAAGACCTGCTCTTGATTGCATAACAGCACAACAGCAAGAGAAACAATTGCTCACGAGCATTCATGAACTATTTTGGGTCCCTTGGCTGCTCCTGTTCCAGGTTCAGAGCACAAGGCATCACACACTGCTATC